>NC_141000.1:11804834-13051302 GCF_052327205.1 Somniosus microcephalus | reverse complement strand
CGGATGTGCTGGTTCACTACAATGTAGAGAAAGACATCATTCTCTCTTGTGACGCTTCACCTTACAGGGTGGGGGCAGTTCTTTCACACTGTATGGAAGATGGAACTGAAAGACCGATCGGGTTTATGTCTCGAACTCTGACCCCAGCGGAAAAAAACTATTCCCAGTTAGATAAAGAGGGATTAGCAGTAATGTTTGGGTTACAGAGGTTTCACAAATACATATATGGCAGGAAATTCACCATATGCACAGATCATAAACCTCTTCTATCTCTTTTTAATGAGATGAAAGCAGTACCACAGATGGTGTCACCCCAAATCCAGAGATGGGCAGTGACGTTGAGGGCATATGAGTATGTCATTGTTTACAAGGCGGGCAAGTACCATGGGAACGCAGATGCCTTGAGCCGTCTTCCACTACCAGGTGCACCTATCCGTGCAGCTTCAAGGACAGAGTTTTGTTGTTGGGAACTGGTCAGGTAGTACGCAGACATGTGGATCAGATACTGACCAGACAACGGGAAATCGAACTGGAGGTTCCAGAGGAAAGGTTGGAGGACAAGTTGGTCCCCAGTTATCCAAATGCATTGGTGGTCCCACCACCACGAACAGAGACAGTTATACCTGGTCCCCTTAATCAAGAGGAAACCATCGTAGCAGAGTCAGATACTCTGAGTACTGCTCAGGAGCAGCAGGTGGCTTTACCACAACCAAGCAGGGACTTGACTGTAAGACGTTCAACAAGGTCTCACAAGTCGCCAGAGCGATTGATCACAACCTGCTAAATTCGTTCAGGATGGACTATCACTAAAGGAGTTTCCTTATGGACTTTTTAAGAATGTTGTTAAGAATTGTTGTAACTTAAGAGGGGGGGGGATATAGTAATCTCGGATGTAATGCTTAAGTTATCCACCAGAGGGAGACAAATGTTAAGGGTTCATTTACCAGTGTTTTAAGGTAATGTTGCATTGTGGGAATGACTCATAGGATCATCCATCTTGGTTTGCTCGTGCAGTAAGAAATACAGAATTGTAAGTTTGCAGCCTGTAAGAGCTCTGTTCTCTCCTTATTCTGTGTAAATTAAAAGTAAAGTTTTGAGTTCCTGATGTCTCACTTATATCAATTAATTGGACCTTACTACTCGGATATAACATCATCCCAACTAGAAAGGACGCATTGCTGGATCTGGTGCTGGGGAATGAGGTGGGCCAAGTGGAACAAGTGTCTGTGGGAGAACACTTGGGTAAGAGTGATCATCGTATCATAAGGTTTAGATTAGTAATGGAGAAGAGCAAGGAACAATCTAAAGTAGAACTTCTAAATTGGAAGAGGGCTAACTTCAATGGGATGAGAGGGGATATAGCCAGGGTAAAATGGAACCAAAGGTTGACAGGAAGAACTGTAACAGAACAATGGGTGATATTTAAGGAGGAGATGTTTCAGGTACAGGCTAGGTACATTCCAACAAGAGGGAAAGGTAGGGGAACCAAAGCCAGGACTCCTTGGATGATGAGGGAGATAGAGAATATGACGAAACAAAAAAAGAGGGTGTATGATGCATGTCAGGTGAATTCTTCAAGTGAGAACCAGACCAAATACAATAAGTTGAAAGGGGAAGTGAAGAGGAAAATAAGATTGGCAAAGAGAGAATATGAGAGTAGAATGGGAGTGAACATAAAAGAGAACCCCAAAATCTTCTACTGGCATTTAAATAGTAAGTGGGTAGTAAGAGGTGGGGTGGGGCCTATTACGGACAAAGAAGGTGATATATGCTTAGAGGTACAGGGCAAGGCTAGAATATTCAATGAGTACTTTGTATTGGTGTTTACTAAGGAAGAAGATGCTGACAAAATATCGGTAGAAGTGGAAATGGTAGAGGTAATGGATGTGGTGAAAATTGATAGGCAGGATGTACTGGGAAGGCTGGATATGCTTAGAGTGGATAAGTCGCCTGGTCCGGATGGTTTGCATCCCAGATTGCTAAGGGAAGTGGGGGTAGAGATTGCGGAAGGGCTTGCCATAATTTTCCAAACTTCCCTAGATACGGGGGAGGTGCCAAAGGATTGGAAAGTGGCAAATGTGACACCCTTGTTCAAGAAAGGGTGTAAGGACAATCCTAGTAACTACAGTTTAATATCAGTGGTGGGTAAGGTTTTACAAACAATAATCAGGGAAAGAATTATCAGGCACTTGGAGAGGTTTAAGTTAATTAAGGAGAGCTAGCACAGATTTGTAAAAGGCAGATCGTGTTTGACTAATCTAATTGAATTTTTTGATGAAGTAATAGAGAAGGTTGATGAAGGGAATGCAGTGGATGTTGTCTATATGGATTTTCAGAAGGCGTTTGACAAAGTACCACATAAAAGGCTGGTTAACAAAATTGAGGTTCATGGAATAGGGGAGTCAGTGTCAGCTTGGATAAGAAATTGGCTTAAGGACAGAAAACAGCGAGTTGTGGTAAATGGTTGTTTTTCAGACTGGAGGATGGTAGACAGTGGTATTCCCCAAGAGTCAGTGCTGGGACCACTGCGTTTTTGATATATATAAATGACTTGGATATTGGAATACAAAGTAAAATTTCAAAATTTGCCAATGATACCAAACTTGGAGGTGTGGCAAACAGTGAGGAGGATATCAATCGACTGCAACAGGACATAGAAAGGTGAGCAGAATGGGCAGACAAGTGGCAGATGGAATTTAATACAGAAAAGTGTGAGGTGATGCATTTTGGCAGAAGGACAGGGAGAGGCAATATACACGTAATGGCACTGTTCTAAAGAGTGTGCAGGGACAGAGTCCTGGGAGTTAATGTGCATAGATCCCTGAAGGTGGCAGGACATATTGAGAGAGTAGTTAGCAAAGCATATGGGATTTTGGGCTTCATAAATAGAGGTATTGAGTACAAAAGCAGGGAAGTTATACTGAACCTTTATAAAGCTCTGGTTAGGCCACAACTAGAGTATTGAGTCCAGTTCTGGTCACCACATTTTAGGAAGGATGTGAAGGTCCTTGAGAGGGTGCAGAGGAGATCTACCAGAATGGTTCCAGGGATGAGGGATTTTAGCTACAGGTTAGGTTGGAGAAGCTGGGGTTTATTCTCCTTGGAGTAAAGGAGTTTGAGGGGAGATTTGATAGAGGTGTACAAGATTATGATGGGTTTGGATAAGGTGGACAGAAAGGCTGTTCCCATTAGCTGATGGTACAAGGACTAGGGGACACAGATTTAAGATTTTGAGTAAGAGATACAGGGGGGATGTGAGGAAGAACTTTTTTACGCAGCGAAGTGATGATGACCTGGAACTCGCTGCCGAAGAGGGTGGTGGAAGCGGAGACGATCAATGATTTCAAAAGGAAATTGGATAGGCACTTGAGGGAAATAAACTTGCGGGGGAATGGAACTGACTGGATTGCTCTACAAAGAGCCGGCATGCACTCGATGGGCCGAATGGCCTCCTTCTGTGCCGTAATAACTCTTATGAGTTACTAAATAAAAGGCGTGCAAATAAATTGAGGTTGTGCTGCCTCTATAGACCAGCCAGTCGCATGTCCCTGTAAGACTGTGCACGCCAAGGCCATCCTTGAGGGAATCAGCTACCTAGCAAGTTATCAACTCAAGAGAAAGGCCATGGTAGAAACTTCCTACTATTATACTGATGGCACACAAAAGATTATCGGTTACAACATGGTGCCCAGTGGCACAAAAGCAATCTTTGCATGTCTTCAATTTAATAAATCATGCACTACACAATGTGAGCTGAATAATATCAGTAAGAATCAAAGCAGGAGCATGAAAATTGCACTGCAGTAAAAGATTACTGCTGTTTGTTTATCTGTCTTGTAGCACTAAGGATTGTAAAACATATTTTCAATGTGACGCAAATTAATGTTCTTAGTGGCCAACACAATTTATTGCTGCGGCCTTCAAGTCTCTTTCTGCAGGAAGTTTACACGACCATTAATCTGTTCTACTTGATAAGGTTCTTGGGACTAGAAATTCATCTACTTACTGCCACTCTGTAGCAGCAGCTGGTGATGGGCTGCCATTTTCCTCCTCCCCTTTATGCTGCTGGTAACTGGCAGCATCCTGGGAAAAAAATGGCGGCGTGGTGACGTCAATCACCATGCAACGCCGACTTAACGTCACCATTCCGAACTTCGACCCTAGCACTTCAGCGCTGGGTCGTAAGCACGCCAGGTAAACTTGCCGTGCAAACAGGCTGACACTGGCGATGTCAGCACCTCTTAAAGGGAGACACACATCTTTCAGGTAAGTTTGGATTTAAGTATTTGGATTGTTTTTTTTTTGATTTTATTGAAGTAGTGGCTTACTGCAATAGATGTTAAAAGTTTTTACTTGTGTAGGGAGTGCTGCTGGATACCTGCAAGGCCTCGGATGGCAAAGGATTGCCTCTGAGAAGACAGAATGCTGCAAATACTCAGCAATTCAGGCAACATCCGTGGAGTGAGAAACAGAGTTCATGTCTCAGGTCGATATGCTGCCTGACCAGCTGAGTATTTCCAGCATTTTATGCTTTTATTTCAGATTTACAGCATCTGCTTGATGGGAAGAAGACACAGAAGAGGAAGAAGCTGAAGAGGAGGAAGCAGAAGGAAGGATGCAGCCCAGACAGCCCCTTTCTGACCGGGATATCTGGGATGGAATCATCCGCCTGCGGTCCCAGTGACCACAACCCCAATTCCTCTTTCATCATTTGTCCCACACCTTACCTTCCCTCTGTTACTGACCATCACAGTGTCCTTTTGGCCACAATGCGGAAATAATAGTCACCACAAAACCAACCTTCCAATCCAATATTATACATTTATCCATCCAATATTACATCAAGAAATCAACTCATCACCCTTATGCATTCTCTTAGTGACTGTCTTGTGTGTGTCTTTGCCTATCCTACTGATGACATGCAGTGCTATCCCAGTCGCTGCAGCATAGCTGGTGGAAGGCTGCTGACTTTCAGTGGGGGCGACTGCAAATGGCCTTACTGGTCGACCTTGAGGAGCTGGTGGCCGGGAGTACGAAATCGAGTGACAGTGTTTCGTCTTCTTCACTCTTCTCTCCTTCTTGGTCAACCACTGGCTGGGCAAGCTGTATGTCTTGGGTGTGTGAGATGAGGAAGGCACAAGGATGAAGTTGTGGTGATGGGAGGGTGGGAAAGCAAGAGATGCATGCCAGAAGCAGGATAACGTATGAGGATACCCAGCATCTTTTACCCTTCTAGCCTCACCACTGGCCAAGGGCCCAGCCATGCCCCTGCCAAGAATGGCCTGCACTGTCAGGCTAGGAGTGGGAGATGTACCTTTGTGATTGGTGCAGATTGTTGGTAGGTGAGTGATTATGGGGGTGGGGTGGGGGCGGGATGCTGGTCCTGCATTGAGCAGTGTGTGAGGCTAGTGATGCAGTTAGCAGGAGACGGCTTTTGAAGATTCATTCATTAACCTTGACCAGTGGTCTGAGGTCATGAAGCTTCTTTGGGCACTTGACCCAGTTGGTGGGCGTGACACTGGTAACAGAGATGGCCTCGGTGATGTGGCCCCACATCATTCTTTCTGCAGAGCCACCTGGCCCCTGTGGGTAGATGATCTCTCTTCCAGTGTTGACCCCCTGCACAAAGCTGGAGTGCAGCGTGAGATACCCTGGGTGCCCCTTCCCTGGCTTGCTGAGCCATTTGCGTTAGCGCTGAAATAAAAACAGAAAATACTTGAAATACTCAGCAGGTCAGGCATCCGTGGAGAAAGAAACAGAGTTAACATTTCAGGTCGATGACCCTTCATCAGAACTGAAGCACTTTTACCATTTAAGAGCTGAAGACTGCTACTTGGATATTATTTTTAATGTTGATATGTTTTTTGAAAGGCGGTAAGGGCTGACAAATGCATTTTTTCACTTGATTTTAATTTTTATTGGCCCAGAAATTCGGGTCTCCACGGGTGAGTACGCACGGGGTACTCACCCGTAGGCCCAATGGAAGTGCCGGTTTCGTGCATGCACTGCGCATGCGCGGGAAACCGGCACTTCCGTTCCCCTGAAAGGAGGGGTTCAGAGTTCGAACACGTGCGCCGGAGAGGCTGCGTGTGCACATCGAACTTGTGTTTTTTTGCAGGTTTTCCCGGGAAGGTAAGTCTCCCGAAGTTAGACATGTAAAAAGCAGTCGCAAGGCCTGCTTTTTACAAGGTAAGTGGTGAATTAATTAAAATTAAAAAAAAATTTCCACAGGTTTATAATTTTTAAATACTTTAAGGAAAGGTAAGTTTATTTTCAGCCCCGTTAGAAAATAAAATTATTTTTTTCCAAAATTTAAATTATTGTTTAAAATAGTTATATCATGTAATTTATAGTTTATTTTAAAAGTGTGATTTAAAAAAAAATTATTTGAAGATTTAGTGATGTTTTGGGGCTTGTAGTATTTATAGGTTTGACAGGTCTTCCTGTCAAACTTATGAATGAAGCAGTCCCTGCTACCATTGGCTCTCCACGGCCCACGTGATCCCAGGGGACGCATCGAACTAACTGTGCCCCTGGGATACGCAAGCACTGCGCGCCGGCAGTTGGAGGAGGCCCAGGATCGCAATTCCACGGGGTCCCACAGCTCAACGGCCGGCGCGCTAGATAAGTGCAGGTCGGGGGCTTGCGCCCGCGGGAAGCCCCCGACCTGAATTTCTGGGCCAATGTATTTTTTGAAAGGTAGTAAGGGCTGAAAAATGCATTTTTTCACTTGATTTTAATTTTTATTAGTTTTGAATGCATTGCCCCTTTAATTCATAGCCCCTTTAATTGCCCACAATGCCTTGCGGACTCCACACCCTCATTCCCACAGGCTGTAAGAAGCAGCAACGCTGATTGTGGATGGGAACTTCGGGTCGGAGGCCTCCATTAATGCCAACAGGAGGGCGTTGCATGGTACGTTAGCGCTGCGCTCCACATCGCCAACCCCCAGTGCCAATTTTTCACGATAGCGCTGCGGACATTTTCAGCGGCCGTTAACTCGAGTTGCCAGTAACGCCAGCAATTCTGTTGGCGCGCACAAATTTTTCCTCCTTGGAGTTTCGGAAAGTGGAAAATTGCAACATTAGCTACCAACATAGCCAAATGCTGTATTGTAGAGATATCGGGCAGGATTTTCATTGGGCCGTGGAGGCGGGATTGGAGGTGTGTGGGGGGTTAAAATCTCGAAATCGGGGGGCACGAACCCATCCCGCCCCCAACCCGCCTCCATGCCAGTTTCAAAGGAGGCGGGTACCCGACCTGTGCTAGGACCCGCCTCTCCGAGGCGGGAAGGGGATTAGTGCCAATCCCTATTTTTATTGCTGAAGTGTGGGATTCCCGATGGCTCCAAACCACGCCAAGTTAGCGAGGCGGACTGTCGGGCTGAAGGGCTTGGAGGGCTCGAGATGTCCGGTGTTCAGGTGAGTGATGGGTGCATGAGTGCAGAGGTAAATGTGTTTGGTCTGTGTAAAGTGTTTAAAGAAGTTCTACTAACCTTTACTTACCTTTACAGCCTTCCTTCCTTCAGGTCTTGGGAGTCCCTCATCTCACCGGCACAGAAAGCAGAATGGCTGCGAGCTGTCAAAAGTTGCAGCATTCAGCTTTCTGTTCCGGAGAGATCTCTAAATCAGCCCAAGAGGAAGGAATTAACTTAGTGTACAGATTGTCAGTGTTTGACAGCTTCAAACAGCTGTCAAACGCTGATATTTCATCTGTCAAAAGCTCTTGACAAGTGAAATGTCAATCTGTGACGTCACCTGTTGCCGGGTGGCCCTTAATTGGCCTACTGAGCCCGCCTCCTACACGCCTCCAGTATCAAAATCCAGCCATCAAATTCGAAAATGTATGAATTATGCTGCATAGCGTTCTTCTGAATTTTGGC
This sequence comes from Somniosus microcephalus, assembly GCF_052327205.1. Lineage (NCBI taxonomy): Eukaryota > Metazoa > Chordata > Chondrichthyes > Squaliformes > Somniosidae > Somniosus > Somniosus microcephalus. Next base: position 13,043,420 of record NC_141000.1, on the reverse strand, counting down.
ACGTACTTGAAGCAGACATATTATTATTGAACTTCATTTCAGATATAAAAGTGACACACTTTTCAAAAACAGCTGCAAATGCCTGCTGAGTTTTTGAATACCCTGAAACGAAACCTTTCAGTTAAATTGCTTCTTTTCAATGCTCACCTGATGGTTCATTCTGTTTTTCTGATTGACTGCTGCTTTCTACAAATGGGTATAGATCTCCTTTAATATATTACATTGCAGTGATATGTTCTGAACAGAACCCAGTTGAAAGAAAACACTGCAAACTTAAAGAACAGTTAGCTCCTGAGAAATGAAGAACTCGTTTTTCAGATGAGACATTAAACCAAAGCTCCATCTGCTCTCTCAGGTGGATGTAAAAGATCCCACGGCACTATTTCGAAGAAGAGCAGGGGAGTTAGCCCCAGGGTCCTCGCCAATATTTATCCCTCAACCAACATAACAAAACAGATTATCTGGTCATTATCACATTGCTGTTTGTGGGAGCTTGTTGTGTGCAAATTGGCTGCCGCGTTTCCCACAGTACAACAGTGGCTACACTTCAAAAGTACTTTATTGGCTGTAAAGCACTTTGAGACGTCCGGTGGTCATGAAAGGCGCGATATAAATGCAAGTCTTACTTTCTTTTAGTTTGCCCAGAATTCTTACTCCAGAATCAAGATTTCCAGTTTGTAAGTTTCTGTACTGCAGACCATCTACTAGTTCATTAAATTATTGAGTCCAATGAACAAACACACAGCAAGTACTTGACACAAAATTATTATTTATACATAAGGTGTGAGATCTCGGTGTGCTCGTGTCTCCAGATGTAATTAGGCATGGCTATCGAGTCCGCTTGTCAAATCCGTTGATGTCCAGCTGAATTCAACATGAGAATTATCACCGGTACGCTTTTATCGACACCAACACCTTGGCTGCCCGTGCTTGCAAACCCCACACCACCGCACCTACGCCGCAAATATGCAGTCTCCAGGGAATACAACCACTACACCAGCAAAGACATGCCGATCCAGGCCAACTTGACCAACCTACTCGAACCCCATCTCAAATCTAGAAGGCCATTTTGTACCATCACCTAAGGCCTTCAGGGACCTCCGCTCAGCCTTGATGACCGATGGCGAAATGCTTGGAAAAACTGCGACACAGGGAAAGGATTCCTTCTAGAGGACCCCACAGTACAACCTGAAGGATCCAACCTTCCTCGCAAACACTGGACAACCATCAACCACCTCAGAACCGGTCATGGTAGATGCTGCCACCTTCTTCATAGATGGAAGATTAAAGCATCTCCGTCATGCGACTATGGAGCTCCTAATCAGACCCTGGAGCACATCATTGCGCACTGTCCTCAGAGGAAATTTGCAGGCAGCCTTCAAGATATCCACGCTGTTGCACCAGAAGCTTTGGCCTGGATATCTGACTTAGATATTGATATTTAATTTGTTTTTTGCTACGTACTACCATACGAAAGAAGAAGATTAGGAAAGAGATTAGTGTATTCAAGTGTTCAAAAATGGATAACAAGGGAACATTTTACAATTGTATTGGGGATTTTGCATTTGAATGTTATTGCAATTTGATTAAAAATTATGCACTGTAAAAAAAAAAAAAAATCAATGGCTAGAAGTTCCAGAGCGCCGAAAACCTGCCGATGCCTCCGTGGGCCGCAGTTAACAGCTGCCGGAATTAATAGCTCGAGCAGCACCGATATATTGGTGCTGCTTGCTAATTAAAATTAGCGCAGGGCTAAACCTACTGTGTAAGGCTAGTTTTCTGGCGGTAGCCTCAGGAGGAGGCCCAATGTCGTGTGGCCGTAGTGTCATTGCAGCATGAACAGCATTCTATTAAAGCAAGCCTGTTGTATTAAAAAGCAGTGTCAGTCCCTTAAAGGGGCCCTGTCTTCTAAAATAAAAATCATTTAAAAATAGGCAGTTTCTCGTCCTTAGAGCTCAACTGCCTTCCGAAAAAAATAAACATTAATAAGAATTCCCAAATGGGAGTCCTCGGGTCCTAAAGCTGAATTCCCTTCCGCACCGAAAAAAAATAGGAAAGTGGTTCAGAACAAATATAAATGGCTCAGGAAACCAGGGAAGGGGCACCCAGTTTCTCGCATGCAGCACTCCAGATTCGTGCGGGGGGTCAACACTGCAGGAGAGGTCCTCTACCCACAGGGGCCAGGAGGCTCCCCAGATAGAACGATGTGGGACCAGATCACCGAGGCCGTCACTGCCAGCAGTGTCGCCCCCACCACCTGGCTCCAATGCCCAAAGCAGCTTCATGACCTCAGACCGGTGGTTAAAGGTCAGTGAATAAATCTTCAAAAGCTGTCTCCTACTGACTGCACCACCAGCCTCACACACTTCTCAATTCATGACTCCCTCCGTCCCAATCACTCACCCTACCAACAATCTGTACCAAACACGAGGCACACCTCCCATTCCTAGCCTCACCTCACCCCCTTGGAGGAGACGGCACTGGCCATTACTGGTAGGGACATGGCTGAGCCCTTGGCCAGTGGCGGGGCAGAAAGGATAAAAGATGCTGGTATCCTCATACGTTATCCTGCTTCTGGCATGCACCTCTTGCTTTCCCACCCTCTCCTCACAACAGCACCACCCTTGTGCCTTCCTCATTTCACATGCCCAAGAACTCCAGCCTGCCCAGCCAGTGGTTGACCAAGAAGAGGGAGAGGAGAGTGAAGAAGAAGAAGAAACACCTCACTCAATTTCACACTCCCGGCCGCCAGCTCCTCAAGGTCGCCCTGCAAGGCCATTTGCAGTGACCCCCACTGAAAGTCAACAGCCTTCCACCAGCCATGCTACAGCCACTGGGGTAGCACTGTGTGACATCAGTAGGTTAGACAATAGCACACACAAGACAGTCACTAAGGGAATGCATAAGGGTGATGAGTTGATTTCTTGATGTCATATTGGATGGATAGATGTATAAAGTTGGATTGGAAAATTTGCTTTGTGGTAGCTTTTATTTCAGCATTATGGCCAAGAGGACGCTGTGATGGTCAGTAACAGAGGGAAGGTAAGGTGTGGGACAAATGTTGAAAGAGGAATTGGGGTTGTGGTCACTGGTACCGTAGGCAAATGATTCGATCCCGGATATCCCGGTCAGAAAGGGGCTGTCTCGGTTGCCTCCTCTTCTGCTTCCTCCTCTTCCTTCTGTGAGTGGATGCAGGAAATCTGAAATAAAAACAGAAAATGCTGGAAATATGCAGCAGGTCAGGCAGTGTCTCAGCCTGAGGCATGAACTCTCTCTTCACGGATGCTGCCTGACCTACTGAGTAATTCCAGGCCTTCCTTTACCATCCAAGGCATTACAAGCATCCAGCAGCACTCCCTGCACACTTCAAAAACTTTTAACATCCATTGCACCAAGCACTACTTCAATAGAATATAAAGGGGCAGAAATTCAGTACTTTAGTGCCTCCAGTTAGCGCCTGGCGGGGGCACTAACAGGGCGCTGAGGCAGTAGCACTGCGGCGAGGCAGATCCAGTGACACACGTTAAATCCGGTCCCCTGTAGCGCCGCCGCTATGAGTTAGCGCCAGGGACTTCACCGCCAGGCAAATCGTGACATCAGTGAGCGTGCAACGCTCACTGGGCGCCTGATCTGCAAAATTCATTGTTGTTCCCTGGATTAGCGTCTCGCCCCGACAGCGGCAGTGAGAAGAGGCGTGAAGCAGTTGGTAGCCGGCTCCAGGGATGCTACTTAAAGGAATCATGAGTAATGAGTCGCAGCTCTCAGGTTGGTGCTGTTTCCCTGCTTCATTGTCAGTTTGACGTTGTGGAACTGTTTAATTCAGTTGTTTAAAAGGTTGTTTAGGCTCCGGAGTGTTGTGGCTACTAACAATTAGTTACATTTATTCTCACAACATATCAAAGTGCTACACTTTGTTACATTAACGGGGGCTGTACTGGCATTCGACCTCGCCCTTCAGGATCTACAGCGGAGGGAGCGCAGGCAGCGAGAAAGAGTGGAACATGTGGCCAGAGGGAGGAGAAGGGCCATCAAGGCTCTCAACAGGAGGCCATACCCTCCGAGGATATTCTGACAGCACTTCTCCTACCTCCAATTAAGCAAAGAGCAGTGTATTAGAAAGCTTCGCTTCAGCAAGGAGGTGGTCACAGAACTCTGCCACCTCCTGCAACCAGATCTTCAGATCAGGGTGACCACAGCTCTCTCAGTGGCAGTTAAGGTCACCGTCGCCCTCAATTTTTTCGCCAGTGGATCCTTCCAGTCTGCAATAGGAGATACAGCTAACATCTCGCTGTTCACCATCCATTGCTGCATCTGGGAGGTCACAGAGGCTCGCTACAGTAGGAGAAGGGATTACATTTCCTTCCCCATCACCAGAGAGAAGCAGGTCAAGCGTGCATGTGGCTTTGCCAGGATAGCAGGATTCCCCATGGTGCAGGGCATCACTGACTGCACCCACGTGGCTTTGCGGGCACCACTGAACAATCCTGAGATTTTCCGTAGCTGCAAAGATTACCACTCAATGTGCAGTTGGTGTGCGACCACAGAATTCTCAATGTGAATGCCCACTATCCTGGCAGCAGCCACGATGCCTTCATCCTGCACCAGACCGGTGTGCCAGCACTCTTCCAGTCATCACATCAAGCTTGTTGCTGGCTGGTCGGAGACTAGGGCTACCCGCTCTCCACCTGGCTCATAACTCCCCTCCGCAACCCCAACACTCCTGCCTCGCGCTCATATAATGAGAGCCATGCCGTTACCAGGAACATCATCGAGCAGACCTTCGGGGTGCTGAAGCAATGGTTCCGCTGCCTTGACCGCTCGGGAGGAGCCCTCCAGGACTTGGCTGAGCGGGTGTCCCATTTTTTCGTGGTCTGCTGCACACACCACAACTTGGCCATCATGAGGGCCCAGCCCTTGCCACCAGGGATTGCGGGACCACATCAGGAGGAGGAAGAGGGAGAGGAGGATGAGGACGAGGAGGAAGAGGAAGCTGATGAGGAGGAGGAGGAACAGGAGCGAGGGAGGAGGCAGCCACTCAATCGGCCTTCCAAAAGGGCGGGCCGTGACCACCTCATCAGACTGCAGTTCCAATAAATTAAACCCCAGATCCCCATCATTCCAGCCCTGTCGCAGGCCATATCACAGCGCAATGCTGAAATAAGAGACACCACAAAATTATCCAAACTGAATTAATAAATTTATCAATAATCAGTTGACACATATTTACAACAACAATATTAACTAGTCACCCTTGTCCAATCCCTTAGTGCCGCTCGTTACTGTGCCTTTGCCTACTCTAGTGCTCCTACGAAGTGTTGGCCCAGTGGCTGCAGCAGGGCTGGTTGAGGGCTGCTGAGTGTCCGTGCGGGAGACTTCAGATGGCCTTGCAGGATGCCCTCGATCAGCTCTGGGCCTGGAAAACCTGGCTGTAGACTGCACCACCTCAGCATGGGCGGCAGCAGCCTGGGCTGGCTGGATGACAGGCAGCGACAAGTGCAATGGCGGAGTGGCAGTGGTGGGAGCAGGAATGCTGTCATCCTGAGAGAGGACAGCAGATTCCTGCTCCACTGACCCACTGCCACTCCCCCGGGGCAGCACCTCAGCATCACTACCAATCTGTTGGAGCACACATTGCTGGCCTGCTGCGACACCGTGAAAGCCCCGGTCGATGTGTGGTAGACACAGCCACGATGGCAGCAGTCAGAGCTTGCGTGGCATCAAGCTGAGACTGCATGAGAGCAGTCTGAGATTGAATGGCACCAACCATAGACTGCATTACTGCTGTATGACATTCCGTCGCTTCCGCCTGTGCTACAATGGAAGCTGCCAGATCGCCCATCACACGTAGCATCAGGTCTGGGTCGACATAGTCTCTCTGGGAGTCTACCATCCTTTGTAGACTGGAAATGATGGGCTCCATGGTGTGCGCAGAGCTTTGTGCAATGTTGGAGGTGGACTCCTCCACGCTCCTTACCATTGCCGAGAGGCTCTCGGGCACCCTTGCCATTGCACGTATCATCTTCATGTGCATGCCCAGCACCCTTCTTCTAAAGGCCTCCCCTTTGAAGTCCTCATCTGAGTCCTGTGCAGCAGAATGCGCTTGCGAACTCACCCTCCAGGGAGCTGGCCCCCGAGCTACCAAGGGGGTCAATGTCGCCAGTAGCCACGGCACCTGCCAACTGGCGCCCAGTAATCTCCAGCACTCTATTTTCCAGCACAGACAGTGGTTGGGTGTCGGCCTGTCACCCACTTGTGCGCTTCTGCTCCCTCCTGTTGTGAGCCACCTTGGCCTGCAAGAGAAAGGAAAGTGTGTGAGTGAGTGTGGAGCAATGTGTTTGAGTGATGTGCCTGCCATAGTTGAATAGCTGTCATTGTGTGCAAGGTGTGAGATGTAGGCGTGAGTGTTGGTAGGCAGAGATTGTTGGTGGGTGAGTGCTGGAGGTGTGGGCAGTGTGTGAAGATTGTGGTACAGATGGTGGTATGTAGCATTTGTTGAGGCATTAGAAACATAGAAGACATAGAAGGTAGGAGCAGGAGTAGACCATTCGGCCCCTCGAGCCTGCTCCGCCATTTAATGAGATCATGGCTGATCATCCAAACTCAGTACCCTGTCCCTGCTTTCCCCCATATCCCTTGATCCTTTTAGCCTTAAGAAATATATCTAACTCCTTCTTGAATATAGAAACATAGCATTGACTCACGCTGGCCACCTGAGTGAGGTTGTTAAATTTCCTCCTGCATTGTATGTGGGTCCTGGGGACCACAGTGCTGCCCGAGACATGCTGGGCAACCTCCCTCCTCATGGCACGGAAGACTTGCGGCAAGGGCCTCCTGCCACTTGCCAGGTAGAGCACTGCCCTTCGTCTCTCCACAGCAGACACCAACTCCTCCAATGCTTGGTCCGAAAATCTGTGGGCTCTCTCCCTGGGGCGTGGATCTGCCATCAGAACACTTGCTTGAGCAGTCCGGCTCCTTGGGCTTGGCCTGCTCCTGCTTGCTGACACAGGTTCACAGCCAGCAATGATGAGAATGAGGTTCTGCAGCATCAGTGAACCTTCCCTTTAAGAACTGGAAAGTGCCTGTGGCAATACTGACTGGCGATTAGACTGCACCTAATATTGCTTAGTGCTTGGAGTGTAGCGTCACTGAGCTAGGCCGTTAGCGCTTGTTTTAGTGCTCCAATCTTTTCTTTGAGTGATGAGACTCAATTTTTCTTGCAGCGTGATTCATTAGCGCCTGGCGCTAAATCGCAAAATTTTCAAAAGTTACCACCCATTCCTGGGCTATAATGAATTTCTCACCCAAGATATCCAGTTCAAAAGCTTGCGCATCACCCCCTCCACTTGCTCCACCATTGGCGGCCATGCCCTACCCTCTGGAATTCCCTCCATAAACCTCTCTGCCTCTCCATAGCCCTCACCTCCTTTAATACCCTCCTTAAAATCCCCCTCTTTGACCAAGCTTTCAATCACCCTTTCTAATACCTCCTTCTTTGGCTCAACATCCATTTGTCTCTGATTACGCTTCTGTGTCGTGTCTTGGGATATTTTTCTGCATTGAACAAAGCACTGGGGTTCATATCTGGAGGAATAGAATACAAAAGGTAATGTTAAATGTATATAGAACCCTGGTTAGACCGCACTTGCCGTGTGCCGTTCTGATCGCCATACCACAAAAACGATATTGAAGCACTGGAGAAAAAGTGTAGAAAAAAATGACAAGGATGTTGCCAGAATTGAGAGGTGCTACTATCAGAAGAGGAAGAGGAAGAGGAGAACTTGTATTTATACAGCACCTTTAACGCAGTAAAACATCCCAAGGTGCTTCCCAGGAGTATTATAAGACAAAAAATTTGACACCGAGCCATATAAGGAGAAATTATGGGCAGATGAGCAAAAGCTTGGTCAAAGAGGTAGGTTTTAAGGAGCGTCTTGAAGGAGGAAAGAGAGGCAGAGAGGTTTAGGCAGGGAATTCCAGAGCTTAGGGCCCAGGCAGCAGAAGGCACGGCCACCAAAGGTTGAGCGATTATAATCAGGGATACGCAAGAGGGCAGAATTAGAGGAGTGCAGATATCTCGGGAGGCTTGTAGGGCTGGAGGAGTTTACAGAGATAGGGAGGGGCGAGGCCATGGAGGGATTTGAAAACAAGGATGTGAATTTTGAAATCAAGGCGATCCTGATAGAGATCTTCAAAATTATGACGGGGTTGATAGAGTGGATATAAGGAAATTGTTTCCACTTGTGGGTAAGTCGAGAACAAGAAGGCATAAATATAAGATAAGACACGAATACATCATATAAAGAATTTAGGAGGAATTTATTTACACAGAAAGTGTTGAGAATGTGGAACTTGCTGCCACATGGAGTGGCTGAAGTAGAGAGCATTGATGCATTTAATGGTAGGCATACATGAGGGAAAAGGGAATAGAGAGATAAGGGGACAGGGTGGGAAAGGGCAATTGGAATGGTGGATTGTAAACACCAGTATAGACCAGTTGGTTTGAATGGCCTGTTACTCTGCTGTGGATTCCGTAAATTACTCTTACCAGTGGCGTGCATCATTGAATTTTGACAGTATCTGAGTCTGGAATAGATGACCAGTTACAGGATTTTAATTGGAGTCATATCTATCCTATAGCTGATACCAGCTAAACCTCTCCCTTGTAGGGCAGGGATGTTCCAGGGTGGAATATGAAAACTACAAATAACTCCGAATGGGTAGGGTTTTTTTAAGGTAGTTTTTACCATTATTTAAATTGATGGTGGTGAGGGAGAAGCAGGGTGGATGGCAGTATTTTATATTGAAAGTTATCCTTGCTTTCCTCTGCTTTAAACAGCTGAACCCTATCTCATCACTGCAAATATTAATCTGTTGCAAGTCCTGTCCTATGCATTGAACAGAACATGTTCTCTGAGGAATGATTCATCTCTAACTTCAGAACCAGTTGTTTAGACGCAAGTCTTTTAGAACAGTGATATCAAAGAAAGAAAGATCTTAAATTTATACCGTGCTTTTCATCTGCTCAAGCCATCCCCAAGCACTTCACAGCCAGTGAATTACTTTTGAAATATGTCATTGTTGTTTGAACAGGCACAGCAAGGGCCCACGAATGGCAATGTACTGAATGATCAGTTAATTTGTTCTGGTGGAGTGGGTTGAGGGATGAATATTGGCCAGGACCCTGGGAGAAAACTCTCTGCTGCTCTTCAAAAACAGTGCCATGGCATCTGTTATAAATCTCATCATTCATCAAGAAACTACTCATGAAATAATGCTGGACAGCCAGCTGGTGGCGCCGTCCAAGGAGTATAAACACTCGGGTGTGGGCCCAGCTTTTCAAGGACATTTTGTAAGACAAGGAACTAGTGAAGTACAACTAGACCTCCATGTTCTGAAACAAGTTGATTAAAGCCTTGCTTTATGCTAAAATCAAGTGCGTAGTGAGTTTTATTACGTCAGCATCTTTTACATCCACCTGAACAAAAATGGTTTCACATCTCAACCAAAATGCAGCCCTTCCGAAAGTGTGGTCCCCCTCTCAGTGCTTCACCATGTTTCAGCCTAGATTACGTGCTCAAATCCTGGAGTGAGGCTTGGACCCACAACCCTGTGACTCACAGGCGAGAGTGCTACCACTGATTAAAGCTGAAATATTTAGTATTAATACCTACAATAGTAAGATGTAAAAAAAGTTAGTACAGGAGAGAATTCTGTTTGAGGGGAACTATAGTTCACTGATTGTACAGCATACATACACACATATATATATACTAGCAGGGGAGCCCCGCAGTGCGAGGGCAATTTTGGGGTGCGCGGTCTCCTTGCCCCTGTCTGTCCCCCCTCTCGGGCCTGGTCGATGTGTGGGTCGGAAGCCTGGGACTGGATTTGGGCTGTCGGCAGTTGGAGAAGCCTAGGCCCGTGGATTTGGGTTGTCAGCAGTTTCGAGGGCTTTTTTGGGCCTGGGGATGTGTGGGCCGGAAGCCTGGGACTGGATTTGGGCTGTCGGCAGTTGGAGAAGCCTAGGCCCGTTTTGCATTGTTTTTTAACCTAAACATTTCTAGCTTTTAATACCTTCAAAGATGAAAGTTAAAGTACTTATAAAACATTTTTGGTAAATCTTTTTGAAAAAAAATAAGATACTAACCTCGATGAGCATATTTTTAGGTTGAGGCAATGGGGTTTTTAGCTTGAGGCAATGGCTGCCAGATCCCTGAGATGAAAACAATTAGTCCCGCCCACACACACACTGATTGGTCAACCATCAGGTGACTGAACTGTAGGATTGGTCAATCATGACGGCACAGGATTGGTCGACCTTGACGTCAGTCAATCAATGCTAATGAGTGGATAATGAGTGGAATTTTGAAGGTTTTTTGTATAATGCGTGAATAATTTTTGTCCGACCGAAAAGTAAATATGCTTATGAGCGTTCTGGAATCGTAAGCTTTCTTTGGATGTAACGCATGTGTAGGTACGCTCTATAACTTTCGAGTGTATAGCCGGACAGACAAACGGAAGGAACCGCTTTATATATATAGATAGACAGACAGACAGACAGACAGACAGACAGATAGATAGATAGATGTATAGATATTTCCACCCATGTCCTATTTAACACATTGGTATTTGCAACATGAAATAGATGAGCACAGTTATGTTGCTTAACAGGGAAGCATATTCTATTGAACTGAGCGTTATAAAGGGATGCACGTATTATTGCATCTCAATTGTCCCATTACCAAGTGTTGTGCTTTAAAATTGCTGCTGAGAGATTGTGGAGTTTATAATGTCATTGGAATAAGTTTCATGAGTGGAAGTACCGCTCAAAGCCCAACATTCCCACTAAACATATCGATTCTTTGTTGCCTCCGGCCAGCAACTTTAAAAATTAATGGGGAAAAATTCATCCCCTTAGCGTCTCCATTGGCGCCAGTAGGTGGCGCGAATGGGGCGTTAGACCAGTATCGTCGGGGTGAGGCGAATCCAGCACCATATGCCAAATCCGCACCCCCCACCGCAGCGCCGCCGGTAAGAGGTATCGGCAGGAACGTCAATGCCAGGTAGATCGTGACTTCAGAGAGTGTACAATACTCACTGATGGCCCAATTTGCTAAATTGATTCTCACCACTTACCTCACCACCTGGAGTAAAGACCGACAGAGAGAGCTGGCGTGCAGCACCAGGAAGCCGGTTCCAGGGATATTATTTAAAGGGATCATCAGTAATCACTCGCAGCTGTCAGGTTAGTGCAGTTTCAGTGATTTTCTGTTAGTTTCACCCACTGCAACAGTTTCATTCAGTAATTTCAAGGTTCTTTTGTATCAGGAGTCTTCTGGCAAATAAAACATAGCTACATTTAGTCTCACAACATATCAAAGTGCTACACTTGGTAACGTTAATGGGGGCTGTACTGGCAGTTGACCTCGCCCTCCAGGGTCTACAGCGGAGGGAGCAGAGGCAGCGAGAAATACGGGAACATGTGTGCAGAGGGAGGAGGAGGGCCATGAGGGCTCTCAACAGGAGGCCTTACCCTCCCAGGGTATTCCGAGAGCACTTCTCCTACCTTCAATTAAGTGAGGAGCAGTGTATTAGAAGGCTTCACTTTACCAAGAAGATGGTCACAGGACTCTGCCAGCCTCAGACCAGGGTGACCACAGCTCTCCCAGTGGCAGTCAAGGTCACTGTGGCCCTCAGTCTATTTGCCAGCAGATCCTTCTCATAGTTTGGCATCCATCGCTGCATCTGGGAGGTCACTGAGGCTGTCTACAGCAGGAGAAGGGACTATATTGGCTTCCTGATCACCAGAGAGAAGCAGGATGAGTGTGCATGTGGCTTTGCCAGGATAGTGGGCTTCCCCATGGTGCAGGGCGCCATCAACTGCACCCATGTGGCTTTGCGGGCACCACATAACAATCCTGAGACCTTCCATAACCACAAAGGCTACCACTCACTTAATGTGCAGTCGGTGTGCGACCACAGGCAATGAAACCTTAATGGCAATGTCTGCTATCCTTGCAGCAGCCACGATGCTTTCATCCTGCGCCAGACTGTCGTGCCAGCACTCTTCCAGCCACCACGTCAAGCTCAGGATGGCTACTCGGACACAAGGGTTATCTGCTGGCTCATGACTCCCCTCTGCAATCCCAACACTCCTGCCCAGCGCTCATATAATGAGAGCCATGCTGCTACCAGGAACAACATCGAGCAGATCATTGGGGTGCTCAAGCAACGGTTCCGCTGCCTTGCTCGCTCGGGGGGGGGGGTGATCCTCCAGTGCTCGCCAGAGCAGGTGCCCCATTTCATGGTGATCTGCTGCATGCTCCACAACTTGGCCATCATGTGGGCCCAGCCCTTGCCAGCAGGGATTGCAGGACCACCTCAGGAGGAGGACGAGGCACAGGAGGGTGAGGTTGAGGAGGAGGACGAGGAGGAAGAGGACAAGGAGGAGGAGGAACAGGTGGGAGGGCTGTCCGTGATCAGCTCATCAAACTCCGATTCACATGAATGAAACCCCAGATCGCCGTAGCTCACCACATCCCCATCATACAATCCGTCTCATACCATATCACAGCGTCCTCTTGGGCACAAAGGTGAAATGAGAGAGACCACAAAATATTCTAAACACCATTAATAAATTTATCTATAAACATATCACATGAATTCTAATAACTAATGACTCTTGTGCCTGCCATAGATGAATAGCTGTCATTGTGTGCAAGGTGTGAGATGTGGGTGTGATTGTTGGTGGGTGTGGTGCTTTGGCCTGTGTGTGAAGATTGTGGTACAGATGGTGGTATGTAGCATTTGTTGAAGCATTCACTCACCCTGACCACCCGAGTGAGGTCAATAAATTTCTTCCTGCACTGTGTGTGATTCCTGGGGACCACAGTGCTGCCCGAGACGTGCTGCATTGCCTCCCTCCCCATGGGGTGGAAGACTTGTGGTGAAGGCCTCCTGCCAACTGCTGGATAGAGCACCGCCCTCCATCTCTCCACAACGAAAACCAATGCCTCCGATGCTTCATTGGAGGATGTGTGGGCTCTCCACCTGGGGTGTGGACCTGCCATGAGAACACCTGGTTCAGTCCTCTGGCTGCTTCTCCTTGTTCTGTTTCTGCTTGCTGAGGCAGTTGCACAGCCAGCAATGCTAAGAATGAGGTGCTGCAGCATCAATGAACCTCCCCTTTAAGTAGTGAAAAAAGCCTGTGGCAATGATGAGTTGCGATTAGACTGCACCCGATATTGGTCCAGCCTTTAAGTGTAACACAAATGAACTTGGGTTTTAAGACTTGATTTAGGACTCCAATCATTTTATTGAGCTGTGAACACGAACACTTTATGCAGTCTAAAGCAATTGCACCTGGCGCTAATTCTCCAACTTTTCTACTGACACCGCCCATTCCTTGGCTATAATGAATTTTTAGCCCAGTACTATGTACAGTTATCACTTTTGTAAGATTTAGGATAGTGTGACAGCAAGGTGGAGTATATATATTGAATAGTTATGTACTTCACCTTTACAGTTAATATAACTAGCTTCCATAGCAATAAATTATGAAACATTTTAGATTTTTGAAAAGGCATGCATTTAAATGTTTGCACTTGGGAAGGGTAGATGTGTAGTAAAGATAATGGATTGAGCTTCAACAATATTACTGACTAAATGTGCCTTCTTCAGTCACAGGATACAAATTGCAAGATGTTCCATGGCTGAGCGACTGTTCTGAAGAAAGAAAGAGGTTCTGCTGAGAGAGTTTGAGCAGCTAGGGACTAAATTAAAAAGCAGAACCACAAAGGTCATAATCTCTGGATTATTACCGGAGCCACGATCAAATTGGCATAGGGTCAATAGGATCAGGGAGATGAATGCGTGGCTCAAAGATTGGTGTGGGAGAAGTGGGTTTCGATTCGTGGGGCACTGGCACCAGTACTGGGGAAAGAGAGAGCTGTTCCGTTGGGACGGACTACACCTGAACCCTGCTGGGACCAGAGTTCTAGCGAATTGAATAACTAGGGAGGTAGATAGGGCTTCAAACTAAATAAGGGTGGGGAGGGTCCTGGTGGAGAGAAATTTAGAATACTAAAGAGAAAAGACAAGGAAGCAGTGCAGGAAAGTGATTGGGGTAAGGATAACCAGATTGTGTCAGGAAGGGACAGTGTGTACAAACAAAGGAGCGCACTAACAAATAGGGTCCGGGTAAGAAATAATGGTAATAAGACAAATAGGGCCATAGTACAAAAAAATGTTAAGATGTCCAAAAATGTTATAAAGACAAATCTAAAGGCACTGTATCTGAATGCACGAAGCAATCGTAATAAGGTAGATGAATTAACAGCGCAAATGGTTGTAAACGGATACAATATAATTGCGATTATGGAGACATGGCTGCAGGGTGACCAAGGCTGTGAGCTGAATATCCAAGGATATTCGATATTTAGGAGGGACAGGCAAAAAGGAAAAGGAGGTGGGGTGGCGTTGTTAGTAAAGGATGAAATCAGAGCAATAGTGAGAAAGGATATTGGCTCAGAAAATAAAGATGTAGAATCAGTCTGGGTGGAGCTAAGAAGCACCAAGGGGCAGAAAACATTGGTGGGAGTTGTCTATAGGCCTCCAAACAGTAGTGGTAATGTAGGGGATGGCATCAAACAGGAAATTAGAGATGCATGTAACAAGGGTACTACAGTAATCATGGGTGACTTTAATCTACATATTGACTGGCCAAACCAAATTAGCAATAATACTATAGAGGATGAATTCCTGGAGTGTGTACGAGCTGGTTTTTTAGACCAGTATGTTGAGGAACCAACTAGGGAACAGGACTATCCTAGATTGGGTATTGTGCAATGAGAAGGGGTTAATTAATAATCTTATTGTGCGGGGTCCTTTAGGGAAGAGTGACCATAACATGATAGAATTCTTCATTAAGATGGAAAGTGAAGAAGTCCAATCCGAAACTAGGGTCCTAAATCTAAACAAAGGAAACTACAAAGGTATAAGGAGTGAGTTGGCTATGATAGATTGGGGAGCTTCATTAAAAGGCATGACGGTGGATAGGCAATGGTTGGTATTTAAGGAATGAATGCATGAATTGCAAGAGTTATACATGCCTTTCTAGCGCAAAAACACAAAAGGAAAAGCGGCCCAACCATGGCTAACAAAAGAAATTAAGGATAGTATTAGATCCCAAGAGGAGTCATATAAAGTTGCCAAAAAACGTAGCAAGCCTAAGGATTGGGAGCAGTTTAGAATTCAGCAAAAAAGGACCAAGAGATTGATTAAGAGGAGAAAAATAAAGTATGAGAGTAAACTTGCAAGGAACATAAAAGCAGACTGTAAAAGCTTCTACAAGCATGTAAAAAGAAAAAGATTAGTGAAGACAAATGTAGGTCCCTTACAGTCAGAAACGGGAGAATTTATAATGGGGAACAAGGAAATGGCGGAGCAATTAAACAGATACTTTGGTTCTGTCTTCATGGAAGAGGACACAAATAACTTCCCAGAAATGCTTGGGAACCAAGGATCTAGTGAGAAGGAGGAATTAAAGGAAATTAGTATTAGTAAAAAAATAGTGCTGGAGAAATTAATGGGACTGAAAGCTGATAAATCCCCAGGACCTGATAATCTGCATCCCAGAATACTAAAAGAGGTAGCCATGGAAATAGTGGATGCATTGGTTGTCATCTTCCAAAATTCTATAGATTATGGAACAGTTCCTGCAGATTGGAGGGTGCCAAATGTAACCCCACTAGTTAAAAAAGGAGGGTGAGAGAAAACAAGGAACAACAGATCGGTTAGCCTAACATCAGTATTAGGGAAAATGCTAGAGTCTTTTCTAAATGATGTGATAACAGGACACTTAGAAAATATCAATGGGATTAGACAAAGTCAACATGGATTTATGAAAGGGAAATCGTGTTTGACAAACCTACTGCAGATTTTTGAGGATGTAACAGGTAAAATAGATAAGGGAGAACCAGTGGATGTGGTGTATTTGGATTTTCAGAAGGCCTTTGATAAATTCCCACATAAGAGGTTAGTGTGCAAAATTAAAGCACATGGGATTGGAGGTAATATACTGGCATGGATTGAAAATTGGTTAACAGACAGGAAGCAGAGAGTAGGAATAAATGGGTCTTTTTCGGGGTGGCAGGCGGTGACTAGTGGGGTACCGCAGGGATCAGTGCTTGGGCCCCAGCTATTCACAATATATATAAATGATTTGGATGAGGGAACCAAATGTAATATTTCCAAATTTGCTGATGACACAAAACTAGGTGGGATTGTGAGTTGTGAGGAGGATGCAAAGAGGCTTCAAGGCGATTTAGACAAGTTGAGTGAGTGGGCAAATACATGGCAGATGCAGTATAATGTGGATAAATATGAAGTTATCCACTTCGGTAGGAAAAACAGAAAGGCAGAGTATTATTTAAATGGTGAAAGATTGGGAAAATTTGATGTACAGAGGGACCTGGGTGCCCTAGTACACCAGTCACTGAAAGCAAACATGCAGGTGCAGCAAGCAGTTAGGAAGGCAAATGGTATGTTGGCCTTCATTGCAAGAGAATTTGAGTACAGGAGCAAGGATGTCTTACTAAAGTTGTACAGGGCCTTGGTGAGACTACACCTGGAGTACTGTGTGCCATTTTGGTCTCCTTACATAAGAAAGGATATACTTGTCATAGAGGGAGTGCAGCGAAGGTTCACCAGACTGATTCCTGGGATGGCAGGACTGTCGTATGAGGAGAGATTGGGTCGACTAGGCCTGTATTCACTAGAGTTTAGAAGAATAAGAGGGAATCTCATTGAAATGTATAAAATTCTGACAGGGCTAGACAGACTGGATGCAGGGAGGTTGTTTTCCCTGGCTGGGGGGTCTAGAACGAGGGGTCACAGTCTCAGGATATGGGGTAGGACATTTAGGACTGAGATGAGGAGAAATTTCTTCACTCAGAGGGTGGTGAACCTGTGGAATTCTCTACCACAGAAGGCTCTGGAGGCCAACACTAACTATATTTAAGAAGGAGCTAGATAGATTTCACAGAATCACAGAATCACAGAAACCTCACAGTACAGATAGAGGCCATTTCGGCCCATCGAGCCTGCACCGACACATATCCCACCCGATCCACGCAACCCCTACACCAACACATATCCCACCCTATCCCCGTAACCCCACGTATTTAATCCCCCTAACACTAAGGGTCAATTTTTTTTTAATCATGGCCAATCAACCTAACCCCGCACATCTTTGGACTGTGGGAGGAAACCGGAGCACCCGGAGAAAACCCACGCAAACACGGGGAGAATGTGCAAACTCCACACAGACAGTCACCCGAGGCCGGATTCGAACCCTGGTCCCTGGCGCTGTGAGGCAACAGTGCTAACCACTATGCCACCGTGCTGCCGTGCTAGACACAAAAGGCATCAAGGGGCATGGGGAGAGAGCAGGAATATGGTATTGAGATAGCAGATCAGCCATGATCATATTGAATGGCAGAGCAGGCTCGAAGGGCCGAATGGCCCACTCCTGCTCCTATGTTTCTATGATTTACCTAACCAAGTCCAAAGTAGGTGCATATATTATGCATGTACATAGATATCATGCTGTGTGTACAGTTATGTTACAGCAGGACACTTTCCAAATATTTCTTTGTTTTCACAGCAAAATCTATGATCCAAAATCAGCCCCCGTTTACATACGGTCAACGGGTTAGCATGGCCCCATTTAGTAATTAACCCCTAATTACAGAAGGTGGCTCACTGGTGAACACATGGGATGCCCAACACATGCACCTGCCTCTTAAAAGTGGCATAAATCATAATGACAGACCAATGCGCGTTGGCTGATCAAAGCGCATTGGTGGGAAAGCAAGCTGTGAGGAGAACAAAAAAGGCTGTGAATTTAATTGAGGAGGCAGGATGGGGGCAGGAGAGTTGGTTTCCGGGTTCCGGTCCCACTCACAGCTGCATCCGCTCTGCAGACGTGATTTTCCACTGATTGGCCTTGTTAAACCTACCCTGAGGGGTTACCGGCCAATTAACAGGGAGCAGGTCAGATGAAGTCATTTGATGACGTGTCATCAGCTGGTTTCCTTAAAGGGACCACATCCGCATGGAGTTTGACAGTTGTTCTGTCAGTGTTTGACAGCATTGAGGTGCTGCAAACACTGACAATCACTGCACAAAGGTGAACACTTGCACCCAGGCTCTCCAATGACTCCCTCCATCTGCTTATGGAGGGAGTCACAGCACGCAGGGAGGTTCTCTTCCCTTCCAAGGGCAGAAGATACTTCCCCAGGACACCAACTTACCTTGCACCTCCACCCAACCCTCTCTATCTATTTTATCAGTTCCCCATCTCACTAGCCATCCCTCACACTCACCCTCATTCTACTGGAAGCATACCAACTAACAACACACAAGGGTAGGCACTTGAGAGGTTTAGCCAATGTCCATGTGAAGTTTCTGGTAATGTGTTGTCATACAGTGAAATCTCTTTTTCCAAAAGTGCCCCTTATTGGACAGATCTGAGCGCACCTTGAGAAGTGTCTTACTGAGTTCCAGTGATTGTTCAGTCATAACTTCGCCCCACCCCCCGGTATAGTGATGTGTGTGCATGGAATGGCTTGGACATTAAAGTGATGTTTCACGGTGCTGGTGTTGGATGGTGTCAACCTGGCACTTCATGTGGCAACCAGGGTTTACAGCGTCAAGTGAAGAAAATCTGGCCATGGTGATGCCATCGCTGGCCTCCTGGGCAGCAATTTTGTCAGGGGCTGATGCCCTGTGTCCAGTGCAGCATCAAGTGATGGCGGCGAAGGTTGGTGATGTTGGTATTGGGGCTGATTGTGGAAGGATTGGGAGGACCAAGGTCTGATTGTTTCAATGGCTCTGATGTTGCTGGAATAGATGGCAGCTGCAGGTGAGATGACAGAAGCGATCTGTCACTGGTGAGAGAGGTTCTCCCAATGAGGTGGCACTGGACCTAAAGTTGAATCTAAAACCTTGTAAGCTAAAGAAATCTCTATATGTATTAAAAATGCAGTAACCAACATTTTCTGTGCTCTGAAACGCACCATCTGCAACATGATATCTTTGACAGCACTTCTGCAGCTGTCAGCTTTTCACAAACATCAGAGCAGACTCAAAACACGGCAAGTTGAGCTGGTGTGTTTTCCACACAGCGGGTAACCAGTGGGGGAGAAGGTAAAATTAGAAGTATGCCTCAAAATACTCTTAAATTGGCTCTTAACAAGCCATTTAAGTAGCTGAATTGTCTCCCCCACTTGGTGTCGGGTCAGTCCTGCGCTGACAGACCCGATACCTGGGAGACTCGCGTGAAGGTGGGTTGACAGAGGGTTTCCTACCCGCTGTCAATCTTTGCGATTTTGACAGTGGACCCGCCTCCAAACCCGCCCTCAGCGCTATTAAATTCGCAGCCAAAGAGTTTGCAAAGGGATATAGATAGATTAAATGAGTGGGCAAAAATTTAGCAGATGTAGTATAATGTGGGAAAATGTGAGGTTATCCACTTTGGTAGGAAGAATACAAAAGCAAAATATTATTTAAATGGAGAGAGACTACAAAATGCTGTGGTACAGAGGGATCTGGGGGGCTTGTACATTAAACACAAAAAGTTAGCATGCAGGTACAGCAAGTAATTAGGAAGGCAAATGGAATATTGGCCTTTATTGCAAAGGGAATGGAGTATAAAAGTAGGGAAGACTTGCTACAACTATACAGAGTGCTGGTGAGACCACACCTGGAGTACTGCATACAGTTTTGCTCTCTTTATTTAAGGAAGGCTATGCTTGCATTGGAGGCAGTTCAGAGAAGGTTCACTAGGTTGATTCCTGAGATGAAGAGGTTGTCTTATGAAGAAAGGTTGAGCAGGTTGGGCCTATACTCATTGGAGTTTAGAAGAATGAGAGGGGATCTTATTGAAACATATAAGATGCTGAGGGGGCTTGACAGGGTAGATGCTGAGAGGATGTTTCCCCTCGTGGGGGAATCTAGAACTAGGGGGCATAGTTTCAGAATAAGGAGTCGCCCATTTAAAACGGAGATGAGGAGGAATTTCTTCCCTCAGAGGGTCGTGAATCTGTGGAATTCTCTTCCCCAGAGAGCTGTGGAGGTCATTGAATATATTCAAGGTGGAGATGGACAGATTTTTGAAAGGTAAGGGAGTCGAGGGTTATGGGGAGCGGGCAGGGAAGTGGAGTTAAGGCCAAGATCAGATCAGCCATGATCTTATTGAATGGCAGAGCAGGCTCGAGGGGACAAATGGCCTACTCCTGCTCCTATTTCTTATGTTCTTATACTTATTTACAGGCTAAACAAGACATAGAACCCAAATGATATTGCAAAATACTTTATTAGTATAATAGTTAAAAACAGTAAAATTAAAATCTACAAGGAGGTTAAAATATCCTTCTTAGAACATGTTTGTATGGAATTTGATGATTGTCACTGATAAGACTGACTGAAGTCAATTTTTAAATTGGATTTACACGAACTATCTCACAGGACATGGAAAAATACTGAAATCACCCAATTTTTCACATCGGGCTTTTCCATCTTTTCAAATATCTTGAGCAAAGGGACTTTACTGTAATGGGAGTTTTTCGGTATGCCTGTTACATAAACGTTCTTCAGCCTTGATTGTAAAACGTACTAATTATCAGGTTCTGACTACAAAATACTGAAGAGAGACACAGAGATGACAATCACACAAGTATGTGAGAGGCAGAGAGAAAGAGGAAGCCTGCAAGAACGGAATACAAACTGAAAGTGTTTACGGAGGTCACGGTCCATCATCAAAGACCCTACCCACCCCAGCCACAGTCTGTTCGCCCTCCTGCCATCTGGGAGACGCTACAGATGCATTCGCACCCGTACGACCAGATTTAGGAACAGCTTCTTTCCCAGGGCTGTCATCCGACTGAACTCCACAAATAAACTCTAAAGCCTGCACATCTGCCAATGCACTTTATTATGGTTATGTTTATGTTAATGTATTACAAGCCAAATGTATGTTGAATGTTTAAATGTCTTAATCTAAATGTACACACTCGGGAGCCGCAAGCCTACATTTCGTTATACTGCACTTGTGCACTAACAATGACAATAAAAGTTGATTTGAAGTGAGAGGGAGGTAGAGTCAGCTTGTCTGAAGAGCAGAAAAGGCAGTTATAAGAAGAGAGAGGCAACATTTTTGTCTATGCACAATGCCAGGGAGGTCAGTTCATAAAATACCAATAGTGTGTACTAATAGGGGAGGAAGTAACAATACAGAGAAACAAAGGGACATGTCATACACCATTATTATGGGAAGACGGACATAAATGATTTGATGAATATTACTGCCTGCAAAAGAAGTTGTTAGCCAATATCTATTCTGACACAAGCTTATTTAGAGTCAACAATTTGATTTTTATAAATTGGTTTAGCCTTTTAGTATTCAGAATGTACGCACAGTTCTGCAGCTTTGCTCATCATTTGCATGCAGAATCACTGTTAGTTGTCAGTATTTTGACATGTTCCATGAGCAAGCATTGGCAAATTTGAAGAAGAATACATTTGCACTTGGCTGGAAATGCTGGCATGAAAAGCATGGTTATGTCGATTGTGTTAAAGCATGAATTATAATTCTGCACTGCTATATACTGCAAATGTGTACTGATATGATTCAGGTCCTCTCCCCAGTCATTTTATTCATGTTCATGACAAACTGCATTATCCCGTAGGTGAATCAGTGTTCTCTGTGAACTGAAAATATAGAGTGTGTGGGTGTATTCTGCCTCAGTGTTAACAAAACGTAACCTTTCACAGCAAAGTTGCTACTGGATATCATGTAAGATTCCAATACATCACATCTCACTTCAAAAGAAAGATAATTACAACCACATTGCAAAAGATTTTGGGGGAAAAATTCGTTAGCAGCCATTTTGGGTCGCTAATATCGCTCGGCGAAAGATATCGCTGGCGATCGCTAACTTCAGTTTTAGCACCCCACTTGTTAGAGCACCAACCCCGAATATCGGGGCGGTGCGTTCTGCAGCGCTACGCACTGGGCCATGTAGCGCTGCTGCATGGAAGGGCTCTTCCCCTCATTAAAGGGGAGGGCCCAAGCCCATAACACTGCGGGGCCCTACCTGGACCACCGGGGAGCCGTGCCAGCAGCCCGGAACATAAGAGGAGTGCCAGGCTGCCAAATTGCGGCAGGGACCCCGTGTTCAAAGATGCCACGGGCCGCGACAAGTAAGTCAGCTGATATTTTTCTTCCCCGCCCGCCACCTCCCCTTTACTTACCGCCCCGCGAGCCTCCTGCCACTTCGTTTCCATCCCCTGAATCGGTCGTTGTCATCGCCCGGCGCAGATTCAGGGGGCGCAGGCCAATTTTGCAGGCGGGGCGAAAACAGGGCGCTGCGGACGGTGATGACATCGTCATTGCCTGTGCTGCGGAGCGGGGTGCTACCAGTTACCGCCAGCGCTAAACTCCCGCTGAATCTAGCAGGAGTTGTTAGCAGCGCTGCGCCCGGGCGAAAATTCGTTTGCGCCCCGCTAGCGCCCCCTCAGGGGTGCTAACGAGAGGCGCAAATGCACCGAATTTCTAGCCCATTAATATCTACAATCAGATTGATTTGCCAATAGGATTACTTAATGAAGCAAGGAAGACAGGCAAGATATTAAGGCCTAGAAATTCGGTGGTGCCCTGTTTGGGGCGCCAAGCTCGCCTGGGTGCCAGAATTTCCGCTCCAGACGGAGCCGGTTGCGCCAGTGCGATATTCAGTTTCAGCGCCCCAAACGGAAGTGGGGCGCTGCTCGAGGCGCCCCGCGTCCCTCTTGGGGCGCTGAAACTGAATATCGCAGCACAACGTGCCGCAGCGCCACACGCTGCGGCACAGCGCGCTGCGGTACTGCAGGCCTTCCCTCCCCTTTAAGAAGGGGAGGGGCCTGCACCAGCCCGATCTCCGATCGCGAGTGCCGGCAAAAGAGCCCAGTACCGAGGAGAAGTGCCGAGCTCTTGGGACACAGCCGGCACTGCCCGGGGGAGGGGCTCAGGAGGCCGGGGACGGCGGCGCGAGGAGGTGCTGGCAGGCGGCCAACAAAAAAAATGGCCGCCACGCACCTCCCCTTTAATTAGCGCCACTACCGCTGCAGGTAGGCCCCCCTGAACCGGTCACAAATTGCGACCGGCGTTACCGGGGGGGGGGGGCGTGACCCAATATCGCGTTCGGGGCGGTAGTGGGGCGCTGCACACACCGATGACGTCATCAGTGGCGGCGCAGCACTACAGGCTAATGCCGCCATTAGCGCCTCGCTAAATTTCACGGGGGGCGTGGCCAGTGGCGCTAAAGCCACTGAGTGCCCTCTTTGGGCGCTAACTGGTGGCGCAGCCCACCGAATTTCGAGGCCTAAATGTTAAAATACAGTAAGAAGTCTGGAAACAGGATTATCTAAATAAATCAGTTTGACAAGTCTCTTTGCAATTCTTCCCGTGGACCTTGAGATGAAAGATTTCTTAGCAAGAAGTATGTAACCTTGTTCCTCAGCAAAAGCAGGCTAGAATCTATGGAGAAATCATGGAGTCACAATCTTAGAGATTAGTATATCCATAGCAACATGGTCCAACTACCTAACATATGAAGGCCTAGAAATTGGGTTGAGGCGCCAAAGTGGCGCCAAGTTCGCCTGGGCGCTGATTTTTGCGCAGCGTTCGGAGGATTAATGAACGCCAGAAATTCAGTTTCAGTGCCCCTAGAGGGAGACGGGGCGAGGCTCGAGGCGCTCCGCGTCACTCTTAGGGCGCTGAAACTGAATATCGCAGCGCAACGTGCCGCAGCGCCACATGCTGCGGCACGGCACGCTGCGGTACTGCAGGCCTTCCTCCCATTGTTAAGGGGGAGGGGCCTGCAACAGCGCGATCCCCGATCGCGAGTGCCAGCAAAAGGGCCCGGCACCGAGGAGAAGTGCCGGGCTCTCGGGAAACAGCCGGCAATACCACGGGGGGGGGGGTGGTCAGGAGGCCGGGGACGGAGGTGCTGGCAGGCAGCCGCCGAAAAAGGCGGCCGCCCCGCACCTCCACCTTAACTTGCGCCACTGCCGGCACAGCAAGGCCCCCTAAACCAGGCACGGGTAGCGAACGGCGCTACAGCGGCGTTCGCTACCAAATATCGCGATCGGGGCGCTAATGGGGTGCTGCGCACACCGATGATGTCATCGGTGGCGGCGCAGCACAACAGGCTAATGCCACCTTTAGCGCCCCCGCTGAATATCGCGGGAGGCGCGGCCAGTGGCGCTACAGCCACTGACTACCCTCTTTAGGCGCTAATATAAGAACATAAGAACATAAGAAATAGGAGCAGGAGTAGGCCAATCGGCCCCTTGAGCCTGCTCTGCCATTCGATAAGATCATGGCTGATCTGATCCTAACCGCCAATCCACTATCACAGAACCATCTCCTGAATCTAACAGAATTAGACACACGAAATAGGAGCAGGATCAGGCTACACGGCCCCTGGGCCCGCTCCGCTACCCACAGGGCCATGACCGATCCGAACCTAGACTCATGTCCAAATTCCTGCCCGCTCCCCGTAACCCTTGATTCCCTTTACTTCTAGGAAACTGTCTATTTCTGTTTTAAATTTATGTAATGATGTAGCTTCTACAGCTTTTTGGGGCAGCATATTCCATGGACCTACCACCCTCTGAGTGAAGTAGTTCCTCCTCATCTCAGTTTTGAAAGAGCAGCCCCTTATTCTAAGACTATGCCCCCTAGTTCTAGTTTCACCCATCATCGGGAACATCCTCCCAACAACCACCCGATCCAACCCCTTCACAATCTTATATGTTTCAATAAGATCGCCTCTCATTCTTCTGAACTCCAATGAGTAGAGTCCCAATCTACTCAACCTCTCCTCATATGCCCATCCCCTCATCCCCAGGATTAACTGAGTGAACCTTCTTTGTACTGACTCAAGAGCAAGTATGTCTTTTCTTAAGTATGGACACCAAAACTGTATGCAGTATTCCAGGTGCGGTCTCACCAATACCTTGTACAACTGAAGCAATACCTCCCTATTTTTATATTCTATCCCCCTAGCAATGAAAGCCAACATTCCATTGACCTTCTTAATCACTTGCTGCACCTGTATACTAACCTTCTGAGTTTCGTGCGCCAGGACCCCCAGATCCCTTTGTACTTCAGTACTTTCCAGTTTCTTGCCATTAAGATAATAACTTGCTCTATGATTTTTCCTGCCAAAGTGCATAACCTCACACTTTCCAGTATTGTATTCCATCTGCCAAATCTCTGCCCACTTACTTAGCCTGTCTATGTCCCCTTGCAGGTTTTTTATGTCCTCCTCACTCACTACTTTCCCCCCCCATCTTAGTATCATCTGCAAACTTTGATATGTTACACTCGGTCCCCTCCTCCAAATCGTTAATATAGATTGTAAAGAGTTGGGGACCCAGCACTGACCCCTGCGGAACACCACTAGTTACTGATTGCCAGTCTGAGAATGAACCATTTATCCCAACTCTCTGCCTTCTGTTAGATAGCCAATCCTCTATCCATGCCAGAATATTACCCCCAATCCCGTGATTTTTTATCTTAAGTAATAATCTTTTGTGTGGCACCTTGTCAAATGCCTTTTGGAAGTCTAAATACACTACGTCCACTGGTTCCCCTTTATCCACCCTATATGTTACTTCCTCAAAGAACTCCAGCAAATTTGTCAAACATGACTTTCCCTTCATAAAAACATGCTGACTTTGTCCTATTAAATTATGATTATCCAAATGTCCTGTTACTGTCTCCTTAATAATGGACTCCAATATTTTACCTACCACAGATGTTAGGCTAACCGGTCTATAGTTTCCAGCCTTCTGTCTACTGCCCTTTTTAAATAAGGGTGTTACATTAGCAGTTTTCCAGTCTGCCGGGACCTTTGCCGAGTCCAGGGAGTTTTGGAAAATTATTACCAATGCATCCACAATCCCTACCGCCACTTCCCTCAAGACCCTAGGATGTAAGCCATCTAGTCCAGGTGATTTATCCACCTTGAGTCCCATTATTTTACCGAGTACCACTTCCTTAGTGATTTTGATCATGTTTAGCTCCTCCCCCCCTATAGCCCACTGTTTGTCCAGTGTTGGGATATTCTTAGTGTCCTCTACTGTAAAGACTGATACAAAATATTCATTCAGTGTTTTTGCCATCTCCATATTTCCCACCATTAATTTCCCGGTCTCATCCTCTAAGGGACCAACATTTACTTTAGCCACCCTTTTTCTTTTTATATAACTATAAAAACTCTTACTATCTGTTTTTATATTTTTTGCTCATTTACTTTCATAATCTATCTTCCCTTTCTTAATTAATCGTTTTGTTATTTTTTGCTGTCTTTTAAAGTTTTCCCAATCCTCTATCCTCCCACTATATTTGGCTACCTTATATGCCCTTGTTTTTAGTCGAATACTATCCTTAATTTCTTTACTTAGCCACGGATGGCTGTCTTTTCTTTTACACCCTTTTCTTCTCAGTGGAATATATATTTTTTGGAAGTTGTAAAATAACTCCTTAAATGTACACCACTGATCATGTATCATCTTACCCTTTAATCTATTTTCCCAATCCACTCTACTCAATTCCGCTCTCATACCTTCATAGTCTCCTTTATTCAAGCTTAGCACGCTTGTTTGAGATCCAACCTTCTCACCCTCTAATTGAATATGGAATTCAACCATGTTATGGTCACTCATTCCAAGGGGATCCTTTACTAGGACATTTTTAATTAATCCTGTCTCGTTACACAGGACCAGATCTAAAGTTGCTTGCCCCCTGGTCAGTTCAGTTCCATACTGCTCAAGAAACCCATCCCTAATACACTCAATGAACTCATACTCAAGGCAGTCCTGCCCAATTTGATTTGTCCAATTAATATGATAGTTAAAATCCCCCATAATTATAGATGTTCACTTATTACAAGCCTCAACTATTTCCTGATTGATACTCCGTCCAACAGAGTTGCAACTGTTCGGAGGCCTATAGACTACGCCCACTAGTGTTTTTTTCCCCTTATTATTCCTTATCTCCACCCAAACTGTTTCATTATCCTGATCTTTTGACCCAATATCATTTCTCTGTATTACAGTGATTCCTTCCTTTATTAACATAGCCACCCCACCTCCCCTTCCTTCCTGCCTGTCCTTCCTGATCGTTAAATAACCTGGTATGTTTAATTCCCAGGCATTGTCACCCTGCAGCCATGTTTCTGTAATGGCCACAAGATCATACCCATATGTAGTTATTTGTGCCATTAACTCGTCTATTTTGTTACGAATGCTACGTGCATTCAGATAGAGAACTTTCAAATATGTTTTGCGACACTTAGTTCCTGCTTTTGCCCTTTTTATTACTTTACCTTTTACTCCATACCTTCTGCCCCTTCCTGACACGCTCTGGTTTTTAATTTCCCCACTGCTACCTAAGTCTATGACCTTCTCTGTTGTCATTTTTATTATTTGCTCTCTAGGAACCTCCCCCCCACTAGTTAGTTTAAAGCCCTCTCTACAGCCCTAGTTATATGATCCGCCAGGACTCTAGCCCCAGCACTGGCCAAGTGAAGCCCGTCCCAACGGAACAGCTCCCTCCTGCCCCAGTACTGGTGCCAGTGTCCCAGGAAGCAAAACCCATTTCTCGCACACCAGTCCTTGAGCCACGCATTTAACTCTCTAATTTAATTTGTCCTAGCCAAATTCGCTCGTGGCTCAGGTAATAATCCAGAGATTATTACCCTTGAGGTTCTGTCTTTTAATTTGACCCCTAGCTGCTCATACTCCTTTAACAGAACCGGCTTCCTAGTCCTATTTATGTCATTTGTACCAACATGGACCACGACAACTGGATCCACCCCCTCCCCCTGCAAGTTTCTTTCCAGCCCAGAGGAGATGTCCTTAACCCTGGCACCGGGTAGGCAACACAGCCTACGGGACTCTCGCTCTCGGCTGCTCTCTATCCCCCTAATAATACTATCCCTACCACTACAACATTTCTATTTACTCCCCCCTCTTGAATGGCCCCCTGTTCCACGGTGCTGTGGCCAGGTTGCTCATCCTCCCCGCAGTCCCTGCTCCTGTCCCCACAGGGAGTAAGAACCTCGAACCTGTTGGACAAGAGCAAGGGCTGCGGCTCCTCCAACACTACCTCCTGGATCCCCGTACCTGCCTCACTCGTAGTCACACCATCCTGTCCCTGACCATGGGCTACATCTGAATTAATTAACTTCATAGGTGTGACCATCTCCTGAAACACAGAGTCCAGGAACTTCTCCCCCTCCCTGATGTGTCGCAGTGTCTGAAGCTCAGACTCCAGCTCATCAACACGGAGCTGGAGTTCCTGTAGCAGCAGACACTTGTCACAGACGTAATCACCGTGAGCCTCAATGGGGTTCACCGGCTCCCACATCTCGCAACAGTAACACATCACCTGCTCCATTCTATGTAATTAATTACATTTTTTATTGTTAGTTATGGACACCCTCTGCCTGATTATAGATGCTAGTATCCCCTTTAATTTATTGGATTTAAATTAAATCAATCCCTCTAATTACACCAGTTAAGTGGTTCACCAACAGTCACTCTGCACCAGAAAGGCCTTATTAACTACAACCCACAGAGTTAAAGTTTGAAAAGAGCACCTAACACCCCGCTTACCCTAACTCACACTTACCCAAACTCACAGCACTCTTTGATGACTCGCACTAGGACCGGTCTTTTTATACTGTTTGTTTGTTTACAGCCAAATGAGTCACCCCTGCTGTTGGTTAGAAAACTGGTTTCCACTGCCTGCTGTGCCAATTTACTCCTACTGCAGTGTAACCTTGCTTTACTCTTCTTAAACCAACAGAATCCCAAATACTTAACTTTTCCCCTTTACTTAAACTGCTTAAGTAATCTTATCAAGAATGATTTAAAGAGAAATAACAATTAAAGAACTCTCACACTTACCCAAACTCACAGCACTCTCTGCTGACCTCGCACTCAGTGAGGTGGCGCTACATACCCAATTTCTCCCCCGGAGTGTTCCAGGATTTTTTAGTCCTCATCAAGGTGAGTTGCTGCGAGCTGGAACACTTTCCATTTCAGGAGCACAGCAACAAGCACTCGCAGATCAGGTGAAGCACAGTCAGACATGTTAGATCCGGGTATCTTAATGTTGTGTCCTTCAATAATCAGACAGAAGACTGCAGGGAATGATCAACAGGTGTTTACTGAATGAGGTTTCAAACTGCAACTGGCTGTACAGATCACTACTCAGGGTTTATATACAGGTGTGGTCACTGCCGGTACTACAGGATACAGGAGCTGTAAAAAGTAGTTCTCCCCCTTAAAGGTACATACATTAAAAGACAGATTCAAGATCCCTTGATATTGCTGTAACAATATGCCTCAGCCTCGAAAAAAGAAAGACTTGCATTTATATAGCGCCTTTCACAACCTCGGGACTTCCCAAAGCACTTTACAACCAATGAAATAATTTTGAAGTGTAGTCACTGTTTGTAGGAAGCACAGCAGTCAGTTTGCGCACAGCAAGTTCCACAAACAGCAATGAGACACTGACCAGATAATCTGGTTTAGTGATGTTGGTTAAGGTATAAATATTGACCAGGACACCATGGAGAGCTCCACTGCTTTTCTTCGAATAGTGCCATGGGATCTTTTACGTCCACCTGAGAGGACAGACGGGGCTTCGGTTTAACATCTCATCTGAAAGCCAGCACCTCTGACAGTGTAGCACTCCCTCAGTACTGGAGCATCAGCCTAGATTTTAAGCTTAAGTCTCTGGAATGGGACTTGAACCCACAATCTTCTTACTCAGATGAAAGTGCGAGCCCTGGACTTCTATACTTCATCCTTCACCAATATGGTGGGTGACGCACTTCCAGCCCGGAATGCGCACGCCTACTCCACTCACCGTTTCATGCCTATAAAATGCTCGGTGTCAACAAATTTATAGGCTCCCAAATTTACAAATGAACTAAAGGCTGTAGCCCGCCTACCCTCACCCCCTTCCGATCTCTTCACTACACCTCCCAGACATACTTGTGGGTCTCCGCATGAGCCAAAATTGGTAAGACCTAGACAGATAAACTGTGGTACCTCACTTGAATTATGATAAGTCCCAAGGAGGAATTCCCCATTCTGGGGCATTATCGATGCGCGCCAGTGGAATCATGCCCAGTTTGAGATACTAACGAATTTCGGGCCCGTTAACTTGTCTACCTATAAGTGGGTCATCTTGTTTGACTTGAACAAAATAATCACATAACTATTGTCCTGCATTCTCTTTCTGAACCTGGCCAAAGCTTGTCCTCAAAGGTTTCTATTTAAAATCTCACCGATTGTGCACTTTTTTGGTAGATCTGCCTGTCAGTGAGTGTTTCTGTCTCTGTTTTTATCTCAGTGTTCACAACCAGAAGAGAAAGCCTGCTAGATAACCCTCTGAGTGCCCAGGATCAGAGACCTACCAGTACAATGGGCGTGAGGTATTTACTGATTACCAAGACAGGGTAATAAATTCCTCAGTATTTACAATCCTTGGGGAAAATAATTTAAATGTCTAGTCAATTAGCAAATTAATTATCTTTCATCTAGTGTGTTTTTTTTAAATAAAAAAGGTTGTGTGCGTACACTTTGCTTTAAAATGCAACATTTAAATGCGCCTTTTCTTCTAAATCCTTTCTATGGAAGAATGGGCAAGAATTCCTAAAATGCGATGCCAATAGGTCTTGGTGCAAAGTGCCTGAATGTGCAAAAGTTGAAAATGAACCTATGTGGAAGAGGAGGTTGTCTAAATTCTACAGATTATCCAAATCAGGGCATCCTAGGAGGAAGTTTAGGAGCATTACAGACATCAGCAAAAACAGAACACAATATAAATGCATACAAACAAATATGAAACTCTACTGGCAAAGGGAGCTGACAATCAAGGAAGTATCCAATTGGAACGGATAGCTTAAAATCTAATACAAGGCATGCAATCACAATTTAGTAGGCCATTGATACAAAAGCAAAATACTGCGGATGCTGGAGATCTGAAATAAAAACAGAAAATGCTTGAAATACTCAGCAGGTCAGGCAGCATCTGTGGAGAGAGAAACAGAGTTCACGTTTCAGGTTGCTGACCTTTCGTCAGTTCTGATGCTGAGTATTTCAAGCATTTTCTATTTTTATTTCAGTAGGCCACTGGTTCTGTTTAGAGCTGGAAGATCGGGAAAGGAAGAGGTTTCATTGATGAGACGAATACCTTGGGGAATGTTTATCTGAAGAAGCATCAGAAATTCAAATCAAAGTATGGATTGTTACATAGTGTGCTGGCTCCACGAGGGAGAATCTATAAGGCTTCTTCCTAGATGTTTTGCCTCTGAACAGAATATTTAACACAGATTTTAAATGCAGGTCAATTTTTGACGATTGAGTTTCTTTCAGTTGAAAACTCAACTACTTAAGCCAAAAACACGCCCAAGGTATTTTAACTCCTGGGCCTCATTATAATCTCACCAGTGGGTTTCCCATTGAATTAGCCGACCCAACTTGAAACCTGTCCTCTTCTGGAGAGAATTTTCTGGAATGTCAGCCAGGTCAGCAGGAATGCATCTCGTAAAGGGAGATTGCATTCCCTTGTGGCTTCTTCTGTTCCCAAGTTGCTGGAAGAAGAATCTTCTCTGAAATGACTTGCAGATACCAAAGGTTCTCAGAAGCCTCTCTGGAGGTGCTATGGAAGAGGTGAAGATAAGGGGAAAACTCCTGCTCTCCAGCAGTGCGAGAAAGGTTATCAAACACCTCTGTCCACCAGGCATGGAGTGAGATTGCAGAGGTCATCAGTTCCAGGATTGTTACCCCCAGGACCTGGATACAGTGCAGTAAGCATTTCAATGCCCTCACTTGAGCAGCAAGGGTGCATACTGCTCTTCATTTAGCCCTCTCTACAAGATACAGCAGCAGTTCTTCACTCCTCTCCCCCAGCACACTCAACAATTCTCTTCCCTCCATCACTTCCTTCACCACCCAGAAAATGGTACACTAGACCACCTCTCATTCTCATTCCAAGCACACACTCATCTCTTCCTTCCTTGAGAGTATATGATTTTGTAGAATTAACAGCACAGAAACAGACCCTTTGGCCCAACAGATCTGTGCTGGTGCTTATGCTCCACACCAGCCTCCTCATCCTATCAACATATCCTTCTATTCCTTTCTCCCTCATGGACGTATCTAGCTTCTCCTTAAAGGCATCCATGTTATTCGCCTCAACCACTCCATGTGGTAACAAGTTCCACATTCTCACCATGAAAAACCATAGGGTTATGGGGAAAGAACGGGGGAGTGGGACTAATTGGAGAGCTCTTTCAAAGAGCTAGCACAGGCACGATGGGCCAAATAGCCTCCTTCTGTGCTGTAAGTTTCTATGATTCTATAAGTATGGGGAAGAAAAAAACAGGAAAAGAATAGTACTAGCTCCAAGCTTGGAGAAGACCTTAAATGGGTTTCATCTTGCCCCACTCTCTGCATAGTCTCAAGCCCCAGAAACTCCAGCGTCTATTCAAATGAATGTTATGAAATAAAGTTCTGTGGCACTCTTTCGTGAGGGTTCGCTCCCTCCTGGTGTGTGCTGCCTTGACCTGCCAGTGGAGAATTTGTTTTGTGATGTAAGCTAGAAGAGCAGCACAGTGGCATAGTGGTTAGCACTGTTGCCTCACAGCTCTAGGGACCCGGGTTCGAATCCGGCCTCGGGCAACTGTCTGTGTGGAGTTTGCACATTCTCCCCATGTTTGCGTGGGTTTCCTCCGGGGGCTCCGGTTTCCTCCCACAGTCCAAAGATGTGTGAGTTAGGTTGATTGGCTATGATAAATTGACCCTTAGTGTTAGGGGGATTAAATACGTGGGGTTACGGGGATAGGGTGGGATATGTGTTGGTGTAGGGGTTACGGGGATCGGGTGGGATATGTGTCGGTGCAGGCTCGATGGGCTGAAATGGCCTTTATCTGCACTGTGGGGTTTTTGTGATTGTGATTGTGATTGTGAAGAGCACATCCCGTGACATCCAAGTGTCCACGCTGCACCCCAGTATCTGTGAGTAAGTGAACATGCATTGTGAAGCTAGGCTTTGTTTGAAACTTGTTTTGCGAGTTTAGTTAGTTGAAATAGTGAGAAAATATCATAGGAGAAAGCAAAAGAGAAAGAAAGAGGCTTTTGAGGTTGTCAGAGATAAAAAGATTGTAGAAGAGGCAAGAGGTATCAGAAAATAATTAAATGAGAAATTCAGTAAAAAGAGTAAGGGACACTTTTGCAAAAATTTTGGAATCAGGATTGAGTGGTGTACCTTTGTATTAAAAACCTAATTCAGCATTGCTGGGACGTTTTAAGCTAGTTAAGTAATTTTTTTAGTGCCCAAGTTTAAGGAGAAAGTGAGTTGTGACTTTTTTGATTTATAAGTTGATGAGCATAAGGGAAATATAGCTAGCTCACTGTGCACTGTTCATTCATCAAGCTTATATCAATAAAAAAACATTTATTGGTTTGAAACGCATAAAATTCTTAGCGGGCTTGACAGGGTAGATGCTGAGAGGTTGTTTCCCCTGGCTGGAGATTCTAGAACTAGGGGTCATAGTCTCAGGATAAGGCATTTGCCATTTAGGACTGAGACGAGGAGAAACTCCTTCACTCAGAGGGTTGTGACTCTTTGGAATTCTCTACCCCAGTGGGCAGTAGATGCTCAGTCGTTGAGTATATTCAAGACTGAGATCGATAGATTTTTGGGCACTAAGGGAATCAAGGGATATGGGGATAGGATGGGAAAGTGAAGTTCAGCCATGATCTTATTGAATGGCTCGAAGGGCCGTATGGCCTACTCCTGCTCCTACTCCTACTCCTGTTCCTATTTCTTATGTTCTTATGTTTTTGTGAAACCGGTGTCTTGATTCAAAAAATGTACTTATCCAGTTCGCCATCTGTAAAAGAGGAGAATTCACGTGGCAGACATGATACTTTCCAGCGGCCAGTGTGCATAGTCTCTTTGGTATGATCCCTGGGTCATCCTATCATTCATCCAGATACTAGACAGAATAAAGACGCACTCCAGATCATAGAGGATGTGAGATCCACTTATGAAAACAACCAATGACACCATTATTGGAGAAAACTATCTAGTAGACAAACCCCAAAAGCCATGACGGTTTTTATAACTAATGATAAATAGTGCACACCATTTTAGTAACTTTTTAAAAGAAATTCCTACCACCTAATAGATTCCATCATTGTTCCCTCCATAGCCAAGCTAACAAACTGATAATTTATAGAATTATGTCTATGTATTTTTCAGTGTTTATTTATTTTTGCTCATCCTTCTCCTCTCCAGAGGGCATTGACTCCTGCAGTACAATTCTACAGACACTGATACCTTGCAAAAGTGGCCATTATCCACATTTGAGCCTAGGCAATGAATTTGAGCAGGGCATTCAGCTGTGGAAGACGCACCATTGCCAAGTCTAATCCTGTCCTCACCTATTATTGTCATTTGCACTTTCCAGCAATGATAGCAATCAGGAATGGGAACCCTGGATGATTTCCCCCTCCACAGCTTAAGGGCAATAAGATCAATTGTAGTAGCCCTAATGCCACCTTAGTGAAAGCAGCACAAACTGACAATCATATCCAGGACCTCCTGGTGTGAATGGATCAGCTGCACGTTGCATTTACTAAGTGAGCCAACAAGGGAGTTTCTGTCCTTTTTTAAAGATTAAAATAACACCAGTTCTCTTTTAAATCTGCGACACCTCTATTCATGAGCCTCACAAACCCCTTTCCTTTTACCTTAATTCCTTTCAGTTCACCTAAGAACAGAGCAGCCTGGAACATTGGAACACAAGAAACTCTGAATGAGATGAGGCCGATTGGCAGTTAAATCTTGGTTCTTCCAACAAACTATGGTCATCTTTCGAGATTTGGATTGTCATTGTGGTGGTATATTCATGGGGGGAAGTCAAGGCGCTTGCCCAGGACAGCTATCAACACCAGGGTGTTTGATTGGGAGGCTGAGGGGAAGCATCTTTGAATATCTTTCTTAAGACCCACTCACATAC
This sequence comes from Somniosus microcephalus, assembly GCF_052327205.1. Classification (NCBI taxonomy): domain Eukaryota; kingdom Metazoa; phylum Chordata; class Chondrichthyes; order Squaliformes; family Somniosidae; genus Somniosus; species Somniosus microcephalus. The sequence continues at coordinate 13,008,270 of NC_141000.1, read as the reverse complement.
GGAGGCAAATTCCCTTTCTAATTTTCTGCTTTGTCCCCGATTGTTGTTTTAAGAACATAAGAAATAGGAGCAGGAGTAGGCCAATCGGCCCCTCAAGCCTGCTCTGCCATTCAATAAGATCATGGCTGATCTGATCCTAACCGCCAATCCACTATCACAGAACCATCTCCTGAATCTAACAGAATTAGACACACGAAATAGGAGCAGGATCAGGCTACACGGTTCCTGGGCCCGCTCCGCTACCCACAGGGCCATGTCCGGTCCGAACCTAGACTCATGTCCAAATTCCTGCCCGCTCCCCGTAACCCTTAATTCCCTTTACTTCTAGGAAACTGTCTATTTCTGTTTTAAATCTATGTAATGATGTAGCTTCTACAGCTTTTTGGGGCAGCATAGTCCATGGACCTACCACCCTCTGAGTGAAGTAGTTCCTCCTCTTTTAACATCTTACTTTCATTTTGTATATTTCCCAATCTTTCTTAATTTACACAGTTTAAAGCAATTTTCTCATAATACTTACTTCAGCCACCCTGCTAAACAAACTAGGTCCAAAAAAGTAGATATCGCGGTAGAAATTTGTATGTGTTGTGTCTGTTTTTCAGGCATAAAATGGGTGACGTAAGAAAACTACGAGGCACTTGGCCTGTGTATTAAACAAGGCTTTAATCAACTGCTTTTCAACATGGAGATCTAGTTGTGTCCTTCACTAGTTCCTGTTAAAGAATGTCCTGAGCAAGCTGGGCCCATGCCCGAGTATTTATACTCTCCCTGGACAGCGCCACCAGCAGGCCGCCCAGTGTTATTTCATAAGTCATTTCCCATGAATGATAAGATTCATGTCAACGGGCACAAAGAATACCAATTCAGCAGTGGGATGGTTTGTGCCCAATCTGTGCAGGCGTTGGTCCTCCTGCTAAATTCATGAGGCTCTTTTATTCAGGCATCCTGGGCAGACACCTAACACAGGCATTAGGCCCCTTAAGTATGTAAATAAGGTGTATGACAGCTGTTAAAAGGACTCTTTTTCAAAATTCGTTGGGGAGGAATGAGGCAGCTATTGGGCCTTCCCCGCTCAGAATTCTTAAGTGGCCCCCAGCATAAGGTTGCTTTTTTTTGTAAAAACAACCCTTCCAGGTGGAGCAGATGGTCTGACACTGATGCCTTCACTCGGACGAGCTGCCAACTGGCACCGACTATGTTCATGAGACCTGAGGACCAATTTGCATCGGTCCTTGGGATTCTCGGCTCGGGCACATGCTGGTCGTGTCACGCCGAGTGCAAAAACGGGCCCAGACTAACTTCTAAGCCATCATCTTCCGACATCTTGGTCTTACTTCCACCATTTCAAGAACGTCCTTTTATTTCTTCTCCAGTCTTCCTTAAAATAAGTGCTCCTAAATCTGTTACAATTATGTCATTATCCCTTGTTTATGCGACAAGGTTGAAGCTAATAGCATTATAATCTCTGCCACTTAAGTGCTCTGCAAGCTTCAAACATTCTTACATCTCAGGATCATGCCTAAAATATAAATAAAGAACAGTCTCTTCACCGGTACTCTTTTTAGCAAGCTGCATCAAGAAGCAGTCCTGCACAAATTCCATCAATTCTCTTTCAAAAGTATTCCCCACTACCGTCCAATATCTGGGTAATTAAAATCACCTATAGTTATCCAGCCCTCATATTACAGTGAAGTATACAGACACCTTTTATCTGTACTTGGCTGCAAAATATGACAACTGGCTGACAGCAAAATTAATTTGACTTCTACAAAAAGTATAATACAGCTATTCAATAAGTTCATGACAGCGAGCTACAGCATTGGACTAAAATTAAAATATAACCGTTACCCTGGAACATCAGCTCAGAAACAGTGATCATTCTTCCTACCTTTTCCAATGGTTTATTTTACGTGACCACAATTGTATACTTCTTTAATGTGTTAACACAAAAATAAATACATTCTCAACACATAATTTGAAAACCATAAGATGCAAAATTTGTAACTGGTTCCTGCAATGTTAGCCATTGTTCCCCAGGATGTATTTGCCGCTAAATTATGAATTAAACTCTGCTTTGATGCACATTGAATTCTATGCAACTGATTCAGCCAATCCCCTTTGGGGCACAGATGGATGAAATACATGTGCTTTGAATACCAAAAGGAAATTGATTTATGCATTTTGTACTGTGAGTAAAGGCAGTAAACTGCTGTACACTGGTTTATCTCTGTCAGCTCTTCACATGAAGGATAGATTATTTATCTGGAACTTTAAAGTGAAGTATGCAGTACAAACTTTGGTGGGCTGAAGGAGTCAGAATTTTACACTTAGCAGCACTGCATAGAAGAAGAAGAACTTGCATTTCAATAGCGCCTTTCACAACCTTAGGACGTCCCAAAGCGCTTTACAGACAATGAAGTGCTTTTGAAGTGTAGTCACTGTTGTAATGGTAGGCAACACGACAGCCAATTTGCACACAGCAAGATCCTACAAACAGCAAGGTAATAATGACCAGATAATCTGTTTTTAATGATGTTGGTTGAGGGATAAACATTGGCCAGGACACCGGGGAGAACTCCCCCTGTTCTTCTTTGAAATAATGCCGTGGGATCTTTTACATCCCCCTGAGAGGGTAGACGGGGACCTCGGTTTAAGGTCTCATCTGAAAGACGGCACCTCTGACAGTCCAGCACTCCCTCAGTACTGCACTGGAGTGTCAGCCTAGATTTTTGTGCACAAGTCTCTGGAGTGGGACTTGAATCCACAACCTTCTGATTCAGGGTGCTACCAACTGAACATGATTATAATATTGGCATAATTTAGCAGGCAGAGCTTTTAAGGAGATAATAATGGCCCAGATTTTCCCGCAGCAGCAAGATCGGAAAAGTACACCATAAATTTAGCCATTTACTGCACTGATCTTGCGATTGATAAGTTCATCCATATTTTCAAATTAGAATTTGCCGCAGCAAAGACGGCAGTAAATCAGAAGCGACACCATTGTTTTTTCCCAGTGACTCGATGAATTTGTAAACAGGGTGGCAATGTAAAGTCTTATAACCAGCTTTTTTACAAAGCCATAGTATGGCACTGCTTGAGAGAGCAACTCCCACCAGGACGATCTCTACTCGGTGGAATCAGCTTCCGTTTATACCACATTGTGGTGATTATTCTTGTTTTATAAGAAGCATTGTAATTGGTTGCCTGTTTTCTTGCCTTGAGATATATGCTGTAAACTTATTGGTTAGTTGATTCCATGTGACCTGTGGTGGCCATCTTAAATTCAGTTTTCTACAGTTTGGTTGAGACTGGGTGCTCAACATGTACTTGCTGGTTTTTTAAGGTTAATAAAGCCTAGCTTTTGAAAGGCAATCTACTCTTTATTTCAATTTATTAACCTTTTGCTATAATGGAACGATATCTTCGACCGGAACAATTTAATGCTGACCCTAATTCTGCAGGAGTGGATGGTCAATGGAAACATTGGCATCGTACATTTAAAAACTTTTTGGGTGTGTTGGATCAGCAATCTCTAAATAAGTTGGATATACTAATCAACTACATTGCTCTGGATGTGTATAAGTATATTTTGGACTGTGAAACTTATGAGTTGGCTATTGCTACGTTGGAAAATTTTTTTGTTAAACCCAAAAATGAGGTATTTGCACGTCACCTTTTATCTGCCCGTAGGCAGCAGGTGGGAGAATCCTTGGATGCTTATTTACAAGCACTCCGGCGCCTTGGTGCTAACTGTAGTTATAAGGCCGTGTCTGCAGAAGAACATAGGGAAGAGTCGGTACGGGATGCATTTATTAATGGATTACTGTCTAGATCAATTCGTCAGCGGTTATTAGAAAATAAGATCTTGGATCTTAAGAGTGCTTTTGAGCAAGCCTCTACATTGGATTTGGCTCAGAGAAGTTCAGATTCTTATGCTCTTTTTGATCGGCCTGCGACCGTGGTTTCAGCAGTTCTGGATGAAAGGGAGTTACATGGATTTAATAGGAGTGGTTTATCAGATTCCGAAACAGTTTCTACTTCGGCAGCTGTTGCCTCTAGGATTCAGAAGTGTTATTTTTGCGGGAACACCCGGCACCCCCGTCTGAAATGCCCTGCCCGGGAGGCTGTGTGTAGTAAATGCGGCAAGGGAGGTCATTACGCACGTGTTTGCAAATCGGTTGCCTCCTCTGCGACCATTCAGCCTTTAGATAGGGCGTTTATTGCATCAGTTTCTGCCGCCTTTTCCCATGGCCTAAACAAAGCTATAGTTATGGCCCAAGTTAATGGGTTAAAAGTGAAGGCCCTTATAGATACGGGTAGTACTGAGAGCTTTATAAGTCTTCAGGTTGTGAGGGAGAAGCATTTGAAAATTTCACCTGTTTCCTATCAGGTGTGTATGGCTCAGACGACTCTCACCTTACAAGTAGCTGGTTGTTGCCTTGTGAAATTAATTCTCCTAGGTAATACGTATACTGATATATGCCTATCCGTTCTGCCTAATCTCTGTGCGGACATTTTGATTGGTCATGATGTGCTTCAATTAACTGAGTCCCTCAGTCTTTCTTTCGGAGGAACCAAGCCACCTTTGTCTATTTGTGGATTAACTTCTTTATTCATTTCTCCATTATCACTTTTTTCCAATTTGATGCCGGACTGTAAGCCAATTGCTACCAAGTCAAGAAGGTATAGCAGTCAGGATAAAGAATTTATTAATTCTGAAGTTCAACGTCTTTTATCGGAAGGAATCATTGAACCTAGTTTTTCGCCCTGGTGGGCACAGGTAGTTGTCACCACTAATGAGAGACATAAGAAGCGAATGGTGATAGATTACTCTCAAACTATTAACAGGTATACTCAATTAGATGCGTACCCCCGCCTAAGATTGATGAGCTTATCAATAAAGTATCTCAATATAAGGTTTTTAGCACTATTGACCTAAAGAGTGCTTATCATCAGATTCCTATCGCTAAGAGGGACAAACCATATATGGCCTTTGAAGCTGGCGGAAAGCTGTACCAGTTTTGCCGAGTACCATTCAGTGTTACTAATGGTGTCGCCTGTTTTCAATGGGCAATGGATGCTTTTATAAGTGATAACTCTCTCTCTGACACCTTCTCATATTTAGATGACATCACGGTGTGTGGCAAATCAAGGGTGGAGCACGATTTTAATCTAGAAAGATTCCTTCAAGTTGCGGAAAAAGTTGGCTTAACTTTCAATAAAGAGAAGTGTATCTTTTCGACCACTGAGGTAAATTTACTGGGGTATATTATCTCGGGAAACAAGATTAAACCAGATCCAGAATGGCTGCGACCACTGATTGATTTACCTTGCCCTACTAATTCTAAGGCCTTGCAACGAGTTGTTGGACTGTTTTCTTATTATTCTAATTGGATTGCAAACTTCTCACAGAAGATCCGGCCCCTTATTCGGGTTACGACATATCCTCTATCATGGGAGGCCAGGACGTGTTTTGATAATCTTAAAAAGGATATCCTTGGAGCAGTTGTGCATTCTATTGATGAGAAGGTTCCCTTTGTGATTGAGACGGACGCTTCCGATTTTGCAATTGGGGCTACCCTGAACCAAAATGGAAGACCTGTGGCCTTTTTCTCACGTACTCTGAGCAATAGTGAGCAGAGACATTCATTAATAGAGAAAGAGGCATACGCAATAGTAGAAGCACTGCGTAAATGGAGACATTATTTATCTGGGCGACATTTTACGTTAGTAACTGACCAAAAATCTGTGTCCTTCATGTTTGATGTCAAACATTTCGGAAAGATTAAGAATGATAAAATAATGAGGTGGAGGATCGAGTTGGCATGCTACCATTTTGATATAGTCTATCGTCCGGGGAAGGATAATGTTGCCGCTGATGCACTGTCGAGGGCTTATTGTTCTGTGCTTCACGGAGATACGCTTATTAATCTTCATAATGCTTTGTGCCATCCTGGTGTTACGAGGATGATACACTTCGTACGCAGTAAGAAATTGCCCTTTTCAGTTGAAGACGTCAAACGGATGACTTCGTCATGCTCTGTCTGCGCCCGGTGTAAACCGAATTTCTTTAAGCCTCAACGAGCTCATCTTATAAAGGCTACTTCTCCCTTTGAACGCCTGAGCATTGATTTTAAGGGGCCTCTTCCTTCAACGACTCAGAATCGATATATATTTACTGTTGTGGATGAGTTTTCAAGGTTCCCTTTTGCTTTTCCTTGTGCAGATGTATCAGCTGCTACAGTTATTAAATGTCTGACTCAACTTTTTGTCATCTTTGGGATGCCTGCGTATATCCATTCGGATCAGGGAAGTTCTTTTATGTCTTCCCAGTTGAAGGAATACCTCCAGAGTCGGGGAATTTCTACTAGCAGAACTACCCCGTATAATCCCCAGGGTAATGGACAGTGCAAACGATACAATGGGGTGATCTGGAAGGCAGTTATGTTGGCTTTGACATCCCGGAACCTTAAGAATACACAGTGGGAAATGGTACTGCCTGATGCCCTGCATTCCATTAGATCATTGCTTTCAACGGCTACTAATGTGACCCCCCATGAAAGGCTCTTCAACTATCCACGGAGATCCACTACGGGATATTTGGTACCTTCATGGCTTACTATGCAGGGACCTGTGCTGCTCCGATGCCATGTTAGACTGTCAAAGTATGATCCTTTAGTGGAGGAGGTGGAGCTATTGGAGGCAAATTCCCAATATGCTCACACTCGATTCCAAGATGGGAAAGAAAGTACGGTTTCAGTTAAAGACTTAGCTCCTTGTGGTGGCCAGCCCTCTCCTGAGGACATTAACAATAGCCATAATTCAGATAATGTTGATGTCGTCACAGATACTACGAACATTTCCAATCCTATTGCTGACACTTACAATTCTCTTAGTCTGCCCCCGATGGATGTTCATGACCCTCCCAGTCTACCTTCTAATGGGACTTCCAATCCGGAAACCGTTGATAATCGGGATATTGATAGCCTCCCTGCAGAAGATATTTCTGTGTCTCCTGGTGTGGGAGGGCAAGGAACTCCACCAAGGCTAAGAAGGTCGACACGAACAAGATATCCGGTCGACCGATTAAAAATGGACTTTTAAAATAATTAATAATTTAATAGTAAAATTTTAAAATTGTTGAAGGCATTATACATGTATTGCTCTAGTCATAAATAACTAATTGTAAACTGTAAAGGCTACCTAGGTTGAAGTATATTTTAAAAGGAGGGGTGAATGTGGTGATTATTCTTGTTTTATAAGAAGCATTGTAATTGGTTGCCTGTTTTCCTGCCTTGAGATATATGCTGTAAACTTATTGGTTAGTTGGTTCCATGTGACCTGTGGTGGCCATCTTAAATTCAGTTTTCTACAGTTTGGTTGAGACTGGGTGCTCAACATGTACTTGCTGGTTTTTTAAGGTTAATAAAGCCTAGCTTTTGAAAGGCAATCTACTCTTTATTTCACACATATTATTAAAGTGTCGTTAATTTGAAGCTCGACACCATCCAGGACAAAGCAGCCCGCTTGATCGGCACCCCATCCACCACCTTAAACATTCACTCCCTCCGCCACCGGCGTACCGTGGCTGCAGTGTGTACCATCTACAAGATGCACTGCAGCAACTCGCCACGGCTTCTTCGGCAGCACCTCCCAAACCCGCGACCTCTACCACCTAGAAGGACAAGGGCAGCAGGCGCATGGGAACACCACCACCTCCAAGTTCCCCTCCAAGTCACACACCATCCTGACTTAGAAGTATATCGGTGATCCTTCATTGCCACTGGGTCAAAATCCTGGCACTCCCTACCTAACAGCACTGTGGGAGTACCTTCACCACACGGACTGCAGCGGTTCAAGAAGGCGGCTCACCACCACCTTCTTGAGGGCAACTAGGGATCGGCAATAAATGCTGGCCTTGCCAGTGACGCCCACATCCCATAAAAAAATGAATAAAAACAAAAAAAATCCCCAGGAAAATCTGGGCCAAACAGTTACAATCTTAGGATGGAAATTACTCAAATTCTAGGGATGGCAAGTGTTAGAATATTTCAAATATTGCTCTCTTCACATGAAGTGCATGCATGTTGGGGCAAGGGCTAATCATAAAAGCCTCCCCAATTTTATTAATGTAATAAAAACAACAGTAATGCTCCACACAATGGCCGGAATTTTTGGGGGGGACAGCGGATTGCGTTTGGTGGCGGGTCGGCTTGGAAAAAAAATTTTTTGACCGTGGGTAAGGAACCGGCTGTCAACCCATCTCCATACTATTCTCCCAGATGTTGGGTCTGTCATCGCTGAACAGACCCGACACCAAGCAGCTGGGGGAGGAAATTTAGATCATGAGCTGGATTGTTAAGAGGCAGTTAAGCTTACCTTCAGATTTTTAGAGTTCGTCAACGGGTTCCCCACTGCTCGGGGATCACGTCAGGTAAGGAGGTCGGGTGTTGTGTCAGCATGGGATGATTTCTAAACTTGACAGCTGCAAATGGTCTATAAAAACTCCCATTTCACAGGTCTTCACTTTCCAAGCTCAGAAGCTGTTGCTTACTGCATTTGGAAGACAGATTGAGCTTTATGCAGCTTGCAAGTGTTTGGAGCAAACTCACTATCCAGTATCACCTCATTGGAACAACCTCTCTCACCATTGACAGATCGCTTCTGTCATCTCAACCTCACCTGCCATCTATTCCATCAGCATCGGTGCCCTTGAAAAAATCTCACCTTGGTCCTCAGAATCCCACCACAATCAGCCCCAACACCAGCAGCACCAACAACAACACTAACCTTCTCCACAATCAGCTGGTGCTGCATAGGACAGAGGGCATCAGCACCCGACCACATTGCTGCCCGGGATGGCCTCACCATTGCCACATTTACTTCACTTGACACTGTACACCCTGGCTGCCACATGATGCGCCAGGTTGGCACCACCCCACACCAACACCATAAAGCATCCCTACAGTGCCCAAACTATTCCTTTCACACTCACCGCCATTGCGGGGGTTACCATTATGTCTCACCATTCACTCAAACTCACTAAGCCACTTACAAACGTGCACACAAATCTGTCCAAAAACGCAAAGTGTTTCAAATAAAGATTTCAATGTTTGATAGCACAGAAACCTCACATGAACATTGGCTAAAACACCCAAGTGCCTACCCTTATGTGTTGTTAGTTGATATGATTGGACTAGGATGAGGATGAGTGTGAGGGGTGGCTAGTGGGACGGGGAAGTGAAAATGTAGATGGAGAGGGATGGGTGGAGGTGCAAGGTAAGTTGGTGTGAGTAAGGATGTGCATGAGTAGGGTAGGGAAGGCAGAGTGATGGGGATGTGATGAGTGGCACAGCAGGATGAGGTTGAGTGTGGCTTTGCAGTAACGTTTCGTGATCTACTGAGCTCATTGAAAGGTTTGTGCCACTGCAGCCTAGTCCTCCTGACGACATCCCTGCTTGTGCCCTCCTGTGCAATGTACAAGCAGGCTGTGTTGGTCTCCTGGGGAGGTCTCTTCTGCCCATGGGAAGGGAAGAGAACCTCCCTGTGAGCTGTGACTCCCTCCATGAGCCTGGGTGCAGCCGTGCACCTCTGTGCAGTGCTTGTCAGTATTTGCAGCATCTCAAAGCTGTAGAACTCTGACAGTAGAACTGTCAAAAACAATTTACGCATGGTCCCTATAAGGAAACCGGCTGATGATGCATCATCAAGTGACATCAAGTGACATCCTTCAATTGGCCGCCAAATGTGCAGGGCGGGCTTAAAAAGCCCAATCATCGTAAAATTCTTTTCACAGAGTGGGCTGGAGCCAGCAGCAGGGTCGCACCCTGCCACCGACCCCGGCCGCAGTGGACCCGTCTCGGTAGCCGAAATCGCAGCCAATGATACTGTAGGCCTCAAAATTACTAAAATTCACAAATCCACACTTCATTAAATCCTCTCTCTGCAATTTTAACATTGACTTTAAGCAGTTTATTTTACATACAATGGAATGTTGGATAAACATGTCATGAGTTTGCCTGTTAATATCACCAGCAATTATTTCTGAGTTTGAATTGTTTTATTTGCAGTGCAATAGAAATACAAAGTGCCAAAACGAAATGTGTGAAGAGTTTCACACCTGGCTGATTTCACTTCACATGTAGGTCAAGACACTAAATTAATGCAGACAGAGAAGGCAAAGTGAAATCAACACTTAAAGAGCAAAGCAACCAGACATTCAAGGCTGCTGGAAAGGGCAAAGCAGATGGAGAACTACCTGTTGTAAAAAGTCATAAGAATGTGTTTCGAAGAAACTTTATGCTGTGACAATTGAAGATCTGCAGGAAAAAGAACTGGTCAAAGCAACTGGTGGAAATGATGGGGTAGCAATTCAGGTAAAATCCCTGCGCCGATACTGGGCCTAGGGCTTCACTTTCACCAACAAATCGCAAACAGTCAGCAGGCTAAGAGTCAATGAAGATCGAGCCACTGCCAGCGTTGCAGTGGCCCTCGGGTAAGCAAGGGCCAGGTGGGAGAAATGGAGGCCATGGAGGGAGGTCGGGTGGGGGGAGGGGGAATGGGGTGGTGACGGGGGTAGCGATACATGGAGGCCATGGGGCGAGGTCGGGTGGGGGGAGGGGGAATGGGGTGGTGACGGGGGTAGCGATACATGGAGGCCATGGGGCGAGGTCGGGTGGAGGGGGGGAGCGGGGTGGTGACTGGGGTAGTGGTACATGGAGGCCATGGGGGGAGGTTGGGTGGGGTGGGGGAGCAGGGTGGTGACTGGGGTAGTGATACATGGAGGCCATGGGGGGAGGTCGGGTGGGGTGGGGGAGCGGGGTGGTGACTGGGGTAGTGATACATGGAGGCCATGGGGGGAGGTTGGGTGGGGTGGGGGAGCAGGGTGGTGACTGGGGTAGTGATACATGGAGGCCATGGGGGGAGGTCGGGTGGGGTGGGGGGAGCGGGGTGGTGTCGGGGATAGCAATACATGGAGGCCATGGGGGGAGGTCGGGTGGAGGGGGGGAGCGGGGTGGTGTCGGGGGCAGCGATACATGGTGGCCATGGAGGGGAGGTCGGGTGCGGGGGGGAGTGGGGTGGTGACGGGGGTAGCGATACATGGAGGCCATGGAGGGGAGGTCGGGTGGAGGGGGGGAGCGGGGTGGTGACTGGGGTAGTGATACATGGAGGCCATGGAGGGGCGGTCGGGTGGAGGGGGGGAGCGGTGTGGTGACGGGGGTAGCGATACATGGTGGCCATGGAGGGGAGGTCGGGTGGAGGGGAGGAGCGGGATGGTGTCGGGGGTAGCAATACATGGTGGCCATGGAGAGGAGGTCGGGTGGAGGGGGGAGTGGGGTGGTGTCGGGGGTAGCGATACATGGAGGCCATGGAGGGGAGGTCAGATGGAGGGGGGGAGCGGGGTGGTGACGGGGGTAGTGATACATGGAGGCCATGGAGGGGAGGTCGGGTGTGGGGGTAAGGGGGGGAGCAGGGTGGTGTCCGGGGTAGCGATACATAGAGGCCATGGGGGGAGGTCGGGTGGAGAGTGGGAGCGGGGTGGTGACGGGGATAGCGATACATGGAGGCCATGGGGGGAGGTCGGGTTGGCAGGGGGGCGGGGTGGTGACGGGGGTAGCGATACATGGAGGCCATGGGGGAAGGTCGGAGGGGGGAGCGGGGTGGTGATGGGGGTAGCGATACATGGAGGCCATGGGGGGAGGTCGGGTGGAGAGGGGGAGCGGGGTGGTGATAGGGGTAGCGATACATGGAGGCCTCGGAGGGGAGGTCGGGTGGTGGGAGGGAGGTTGGGTGGAGGGGGGAGTGGGGTGGTGACGGGGGTAGCGATACATGGTGGCCATGGAGGGAGGTCGGGTGGAGGGGGTGGGGGGGAGCGGGGTGGTGTCGGGGGTAGCGATACATGGAGGCCTCGGAGGGGAGGTTGGGTGGTGGGGGTGGGGGTGGTGTCGGGGGTAGTGATACATGGAGGCCTCGGAGGGGAGATTGGGTGGTGGGGGTGGGGGGTGGTGCCGGGGGTAGCGATACATGGAGGCCATGGGGGGAGGTCGGGGTGGGTGGAGGGGGTGGGGGGGGGGATGGTGGGGTGGTGTCGGGGGTAGCGATACATGGAGGCCTCAGAGGGGAACATAAGCAAAGGACCTAATGCTTGTTTCAGGCGTGGGCACTATGCGACAAACATTTTTCCTTTCCCAATATGGCGGGCGGTGCACTTCCAGCCAGAAATGCACGTGCGCTTCTTGCCCGCAATATTGGGGGCTTAGTTGGCCCATTAGCACCCGAAAAATTACCGTTGCATGGCCAAATTTATCAACCAAAGCTTTTGGGGAAAAGCACAAAACTAACCAAGAGCTATCAAAGTAAAATTGCATAGGGCGAATAGGCTCTCCCCAGTAATGAACTCAAAGATATTCAGACAGTACTTAGTTATAAATTACATTTTTATCTGAGTGCATAAATTTCCATCGATTTCTTTAGTGCTTTCCACTTTTCCGCATAGACTAAATAATGGAAGGTTAACACGCGGGTTTTCAGTGTAACTCAATAGTAATTTCACTGTAATAGCTGTGTTATTTCTTTCAGCTAATACGGATAATTGATTTTTTTTTGCAATACCTATTTGAAATACTGTAATTGGGTTTCTTTGCATTCACTTCATAATTTATGTTTGAAACTTCAAAACTTTAGCATCAATACAAAATGGATTCTGCGTTAAAGGTTTGTGAACATTGTGTCATTCTTATGCCTTCAGTTTGAAAGTACAGTTTATGGAACTGTTCAGACAATTTTAACATCATGTTAGAGCAGGCATAAACCAGACACACACAAAAGCTTTGCATTGGTAAGACATTTTCACATTGTATATAACGTTAGTAATTAAATTAAATGATTCAGAACCAAAAAGGAAACCAACAAAGGGGCTTTTGATGAAATGACCTTTTTTACCAGAAGTGCAATATTTGAATCCTTTGCACTCTGGGCTGATTGGGCGCCATGAATTTACAAACAACTCTGACTTGCTATATTATAGCTTTGTGCCTCCCGTTTTACATCATTTACCCGTTGCATTCTCCAATGCAACAACCATCTCGTTTCTGCAAAAGAAAGAGGTTTGATGAGTCTTGAATTCAAGAACTCATCAAACTACAGAGAATGTCACTGATTGACAGCTTCACAGAGCTGTCAAACAATGACAATTCATCTGTCAAAAATTTTTGACAGATGAAACGTCATACGTTGACGTTCTCTGTAATCGGCTTTCCCTTAATTGGCCTGCTAAACCCGCTGGGCGGGCTCAACAAGGTCAATCAAGGGAAAATAGCGTGGATTGTCCAGAAATTGATGGAGGCGGGACTGAAACCCAACAAGTGGGAGTCCCGCCTCCAAAAGCTCCCCATTGGCAGAATCACCCCCATTAGAATTCCTGTCCAAATCTTTCCATCAGGACATAGGAACATAGGGATAGCTGGACGATAAAAGACTAAGGTCCATCTAGTTCACCATCTACCATCCTGGTAGTCGCAGGATGCAATGATAATGGAGTTGTTGACTAATCATAGCAATCAATCCCTTTTCAATTAGTCTAGACAGACCCAGACATGACTCGAGGAAACCCCCAGCGGTGGAGAGCAATGTTTCCGTTAAGTTGGGTGGCCGCGTGGCCTTGCAGCGGTCTGGAGTTCCCGTGCAGGTCGCTCAACGGCTTTACTATTGAACTAACTGCACATGCGTGAGAAATTGAATGGGCCACACGGCCTGTTAAATGGGCCGTGCACACACAAAAAATTAGCAGGCATATTAGTGGAGAACTTTTGGAACCATAGGTGCAACATCACCTGTTCCTTCCAGGTCATGTCTGATATTTAATGCATGTATTGCTTGAGAGTCCATGTTGGCCAGGATCTGAAAGATTTCGCCTGCTGGTTGTAACCTTGCACTCCCCTCCTGAGGCCAGGTACTTATGGTGGATACAATGGGAAGATAGCTACAGGGTAGATCAAGCAGGTTTCAGACCCAACCACAGTACCTATGATCAAGTACTGGCACTCACCCCCTACATCGAGAATGGCTTTCAGACTCAGCAGAAGACAGGTGTAGGACTCCGAGATGATCCTGTTACATATAACATGATGATGATCTGGCGCACAGGCCTACTGTACAAACTGTCATTGGTCCTACCGCAGTGGGGTTATCATGGCTGTGGAATCTCTGCTGAGAGGTTGCCAGTTACAAAATCAACTAAGACAAAAAAACAAGTTCCTGAAGATCCCAAAACCTCAAGGCTCAGTTCTAGCAGGGACAGGTTTCAACCTCTCCACAAATAACCCTCCCAACACCACTGCTAGGAGTTTTATTTACACAGACCACATCTGTCTGGCAGCATAGGACCAGAACTTCATCTAGAAGAAGTCTTGAATGCTGACATGAGAGGGATGGCCCTCTATTGCAAAAGATTGAGACTTAAACCAAGTACCAAGAAGATATTTTCCAACTGTATCTATCAAAACTACACAAAGGCGAACAAACAACTTAACATCTTTTTGAATGGACACAGGCTGGACCAGGAAACAAAGCTTGTGTATCCAGGTGTTACATTTTACTATACCTTTACTTTCAAGGAACAATTTTCCAAGGCCTCACTGAAAATAAAAATAAGAAACAACTTGTTCAGCAAAGTAGCTGGTTTAACCTTGAGACCCATTGTGCAGACATTCAAGAAACTCTGGATGTACTATATGTTAATCTGTAGCAGAACATTCCTCCCCAGTGGGGCTCATCTCTTCTCACACAGGACTAGTCGACATTCAGCTGAATGAAACCATTCATATAATAACAATTACTATGGCCGCAAATTTAATGGAGGGTGCGGGTCGGGGGCAGGTCTGCTGGTTTCTGGGTTCCAGTCCCGCCCCCAGCTGCCTCCGCTCTGCAGACGTGATTTTCCCTTGATTGGCCTTGTTAAGCCAACCCTGCGGGCTTACCGGCCAATTAACAGGAAGCGGGTCTGATGATGTCATTTGATGACACATCATCTGCTGTGCTGGTTTCCTTAAAGGGACCATGCACAATTTTATTTTGACAGTTGATCTGTCAGTGTTTGACAGCATTGAGGTGCTGCAAACACTGACAATCACTGCACAAAGATGAACACTTGCACCCAGGCTCTCCAACGACTCCCTCCATATGTTTATGCAGGGAGTCGCAGCATGCAGGGAGGTTCTCTTCCCTTCCAAAGGTGGAAGAGACCTCTCCAGGACACCAACTTACCTTGCACCTCCACCCAACCCTCTCTATCTACTTTATCAGTTCCCCATCTCATTAGTCACCCCTCACAATCACCCTCATCCTACTGCAAGCATACCAACTAACAACACACAAGGGTAGGCACTTGAGAGGATTAACAAATGTCCATGTGAAGTTTCTGGTAATGTGTTGTCATACAGTGAAATGTCTTTTTCCAAAAGTGTCCCTTATTGGACAGATCTGAGCGCACCTTAAGAAGTGTCTTACTGAGTTCCAGTGATTGTTCAGTCATAACACCCCCTCCCCCCCCCACCAGTGATGTGTGTGCATGGAATGGCTTGGACATTAAAGTGATGTTTCACGGTGCTGGTGTGGGATGGTGTCAACCTGGCGCATCATGTGGCAGCCAGGGTTTACAGCATCAAGTGAAGAAAATCTGGCCATGGTGATGCCTCCCGGCCAGAAATTTTGTCAGGAGCTGATGCCCTGTGTCCAGTGCAGCATCAAGTGGGTGAGGAGGGGGTTGGCGCTCCTGGTGCTGGTGCTGCTGTTGTGGCTGGTTGTGGTGCTGCCGTGGCTGCTCTTCCTCTGAATCTGACGACCAGGATGAGAGGATGTAAATGGTTCCCATCTCGTTGCTATAGATTTCAGTTGAGGCAAGAAGCATGCAAGCGCACACTCAAAGTGGCCTGAAATTATTCCAATCAGGTAACAGTGCAGATGGGTGTCAGCTGGAACAGTCACAAGGTCAGTAGATTTGCAAAAGCTTATCCCAAACCCCCAACAACAAAGTTGTTGCATTTGAATGTCAGCCATGTTACAGGAGCGCTTTTAAAGTGCTGCACCAAAGACTACAAATCATGTCCTCGAGAAACTCATCTCCTTGCAGCTGACGTGTTTCTGACAAGATGGGAAACGGGAGGCAGAAGCACAAAAATGGGAAACCACTATGAAAATAGGATTAGCATATGTTGCAGAATGAGGAAGAACTAATGAGGGGGAGGAGAAATATTGCTCTTCAAGTGCTACACATTAAATAGTTTAGAATATGTAAAAGCAGTGCTTGACATATGTATTACCAAAGATCAAATAATAGAATAGGATTTTCGCATTCAAGCACTCATCCTGTAATGGTTGGCTGGTATCAGCATACCATCAATGCTAAATTAATGACATAACAACACAAAATTCCAAATAAACCTTCTGCAGTAATGCTGAACTAAATAGGTTGTCTGATGTTGTAATGTTGGTATGCTGACTCCATTGTAACAGCCAGAGGCAGCACCCAGAGTTACAGGATTGTAACATACAATGTTATCATAGAATCATAGAATGGTTACAGCACAGAAGGAAGCCATTTGGCTTGTCGAACCTGTGCCGACTCTCTGCAAGAGCACTGCAGCTAGTCCCACTCCCCCAACCTTTCCCCGTAGCCCTGCAATTTTTTTTCCTTCAGGTACTTATCCAATTCCATTTAAAAGCCACGATTGAGTCTGCCTCCACCACCCTTTCAGGCAGTGAATTCCAGATACTAACCACTCGTTGCATAAAAAAGTTTTGCCTCATGTCGCCTTTGGTTCTTTTGCCAATCATCTTAAATCTGTGTCCTCTGGTTCTCGACCCTTCTGCCAATGGGAACAGTTTCTCTCCATCTACTGTGTCTAGACCCCTCATGGTTTTGAACACCTCTATCAAATTTCCTCTCAACTTTGACTGCTCGAAGGACAGCGACCCCAACTTCTCCAGTCTATCCACGTAACTGAAGTCCCTCATCCCTGGAACCATTCTTGTAAATCTTTTCTGCACCCTCTTTAAGGCCTTCAGATCTTTCCTAAAGTGTGGTGCCCAGAATTGGACACAATACTCCAGTTGAGGTTGTACCAGTGTCTTGTAACATCCTTGATTTTGTACTCTATGGGCTCGATTTTCCAAGCCCCGAGGAGGCGGGTTTGGAGGCGGGAGTGGTGGGAAAATTGCAGAATCGGGGAGCAGGAACCCATCCCGCCCCAACCCGCCTCCGTGCCAATGTCCCAGGAGGCGGGTATCCGACCTGTGCTGGGAGCCGCCTCCCCGAGGCGGGAAGGGGATTAGTGTCAATTAACTGCCTGTTAACAGGTAGTTAACAGGCAGTTTCTTGCCTAATCCCTATTTTTAGTCCTGAAGTGTGGGCTGTCCGACGGCGCTGAACTACGTCAAGTTAGCGAGGTGGACCGTCGGTCTGCAGGAGTTGGAGGGGTCGAGATGTCCGGTGTTCAGGTGAGTGATGGGTGCATGTGTGCAGAGGTAAGTGTGTGAGGTAAGTGTAAAGTGTTTTAATAAGTTTTACTTACCTTTACTTTCTCCTGCAGGCTTCCTTCCTTCAGTTCTCGGGAGTCCCTCAGCTCACTGGCACAGAAAGCAGAATGGCCGCTGAACTGTCAAAAGCTGCAGCATTCTGCTTTCTGGTCTGGAGAGATCTCTAACTGAGTCTGAGTAGAAGGACTCAAGTTAGAAGACAGATTGTCAGTGTTTGACAACTTCACAGAGCTGTCAAATGTTGATTTTTCATCTGTCAAAAGCTCTTGACAGATGAAATGTCAATCGCTGACGTCACCAGTAACCAGGTGTCCCTTAATTGGCCCGCTGAGCCCGCTGGGAGGGCTTAACAAGGTCAATCAAGGGAAAATAGAGTGGGTTGGCAAAAAGTCAATGGAGGTGGGACAACAACCCAAAAAGTGGGAGTCCCGCCTCCAAAAGCGCCCCATTGACAAAATCTAGACCTATGCCTCTATTTATGAAGCCCAGGATCCTGTATGCTTTTTTAACCGCTTTCTCAACCTGCCCTGCCACCTGCACATATACCCCCAGGGAAATGGATAAGATTCATGCAACCCCTTTAGAATTGTACCCTTTAGTTTATATTGCCTCTCCTCATTCTTCCTCGCAAAATGTATCACTTCGCACTTTTCTGCGTTAAATTATATCTGCCACATGTCCGCACATTTCACCACCCTGTCTATGTCTTCTTGAAGTCTATCACTTTCCTCCTCACTGTTAATTATACTTCCAAGTTTTGTGTCATCTACAAATTTTGAAATTGTGCCCTGTACACCCAAGTCCAAGTCATTAATATATATCAAGAAAAGCAGTGGTCCTAGTACCGACCCCTGGGGAACACCACTGTATACCTTCCTCCAGTCTGAAAAACAACCGTTCACCACTACTTTCTGTTTCCACTCACTTAGCCAATTTTGTATCCATGCTGCCACTGTCCCTTTTATTCCATGGGCTTCAACTTTGCTGGCAAGCCTATTATGTGGCACTTTATTAAGTTCCTCAGGGCAGTGTCCTAGGCCCAACCATTTTCAGCTGCTTCATCAATGACCTTCCCTCCATCATAAGGTCAGGAGTGGGGATGTTCGCTGATGATCGCACAGTGTTCAGTGCTATTCACAACTCCTCAGATAGTGAAGCAGCCCATGCCCGCATGCAGCAAGACCTGGACGACATTCAGGCTTGGGCTGATAAGTGGCAGGTAACATTCGCGCCACACAAGTACCAGGCACTAACTATCTCCAACAAGCGAGAGTCTAATCACCGCCCCTTGACATTCAACGGCATTACCATCGCCGAATCCCCCACCATCAACATCCTGGGGGTCACCATTGACCAGCCACATAAATACTGTGGCAACAAGAGCAGGTCAGAGGCTAGATATTGTGCAGCGAGTGTCTCACCTCCTGACTCCCCAAAACCTTTCCACCATCTACAAGGCACAAGTAAGGAGTGTGATGGAATACTCTCCACTTGCCTGGGTGAGTGCAGCTCCAACAACACTCAAGAAGCTCGACACCATCCAGGACAAAGCAGCCCGCTTGATTGGTACCCCATCCACCACCTTAAACATTCACTCCCTCCACCACCGGCGTACCATGGCTGCAGTGTGTGCCATCTACAAAATGCACTGCAGCAACTCACCAAGGCTTCTGCGGCAGTACCTCCCAAACCCGCGACCTCTACTACCTAGAAGGACAAGGGCAGCAGGTGCATGGGAACACCACCACCTCCAAGTTCTCCTCCAAGTCACACACCATTCTGACTTGAAAATATATCGCCGTTCCTTCATCATCGCTGGGTCAAAATCCTGGAACTCCCTCCCTACCAGCACTGTGGGAGTACCTTCACCACATGGACTGTAGTGGTTCAAGAAGGCAGCTCACCACCACCTTCTCAAGGGCAACTAGGGATGGGCAATAAATGCTGGCCTTGTCAGCGATGCCCACATCCCATGAACGAATAAAAAAAAAATTCAACACCTTTTGGAAGTCCATGTGCACCATGTCAACTGCCCTCATCAACCCTCTCTGTTACCTCATCAAAAAACTCAATCAAGTTCATTAAACATGATTTGCTTTTAATAAGTCCATGCTGCCTTTCCTTAATTAATCCAGGCTTGTCCAAGTGACTGTTCATTTTGTCCCGGATTATCATTTCTAAAAGCTTCCCCACTACCAACGTTAAACTGACTGGCCTGTATTTGCTAGGTTTATCCTTACACCCTTTTTTGAAAAATCATGTAACATTTGAAATTCTCCAGTCCTCTGGCACCACCCCTGTATCGAAGGAGGATTGGAAGATTATGGTCAGTACCTCCGCAATTTCCACCTTAACTTCACTCAACATCCTAGGATGCATCCCATCTGGTCCTGGTGACTTATCTACTTTAAGCACAGCCAGCCTTTCCAGTACCTCCTCTTTATCAATTTTTATCCCATCCAGTATCTCCACTACCTCTTCTTTCACTATGACTTTGTCAGCATCTTCTTCCTTGGTGAAGACAGATGCAAAGTATTCATTTAGTACTTCAGCCATGCCCTCTGCCTCCATGCATAGGTCTCCTTTTAGGTCCCTAATTGGCCTTACCCCTCCACTTATTACCCGTTTACTATTTATATGCCTATAGAAGACTTTTGAATTCCCTTTTACGTTAGCTGTCAATCTATTCTCATACTCTCTTTTTGCCCCTCATATTTTATTTTTCTCTTCCCTTTGAACTTTCTATATTCAGCCTGATTCTCACTTGTATTCTCAACCTGACATCTGTCATATGCGCTCTTTTTCTGTTTCATCTTACTCTCTATCTCTTCCATCATCCAGAAAGCTCTGGCTTTAGTTGCCCTACCTTTCCCCCTCGTGGGAATGTACCTCAACTTTACCCAAACCATCTCCTCTTTAAAGGCAGCCCACTGTTCGATTACAGTTTTGCCTGCCAATCTTTGATTCCAATTTACCCGGGCCAGATCCATTCTCAAACTATTGAAATTGGCCTTCCTGCAATTAAGTATTTTCACTCTAGATTGCTCCCTGTCCTTTTCCATAGCTAATCTAAACCTTATGATACTATGATCAGTTTCCTAAATGTTCCCCTACTGACACTTGATCCACTTGACCCACCTCATTCCCCAGAACCAAATCCAGCAATGCCTCCTTCCTCGTTGGGCCGGAAACGTACTGATCAAGAAAGTTCTCCTGAACACACTTCAGAAATTCTTCCCCCTCTCTGCCCTTTACACTATTACTATCCCAGTCTATATTAGGATAGTTGAAGTCCCCAATTATCACTGCTCTATAGTTCTTGCACCTCTCTGTAACCCCTGTAAATTTGCTCCTCTATATCCTTCCCACTAGTTGGTGGCCTATAAAATACACCTAGTAGTGTAATGGCACCTCTATTATTTCTTAACTCTAACCAAATAGATTCTGTCCTTGACCCCTCCAGGACATCTTCTCTCTCCAGCACTATAACATTCTCCTTAACAAATACTGCCACACCACCTCCTTTCTTTCCTTCCCGATCTTTTCTTAACACAGTAATATCCAGGAATATTAATACCCAATCCTGCCCTTTTTTGAGCCAAGTCTCCATTATTGCCACAACATCTTAATCCAATATGGCTATTTGTACTGCAGTTCACCAACCTTATTTACCATGCTTCGTGTGTTTACACACATGCACTGTAAACCTATCTTAGACCTTCTTGTATTCTCTCTTAGTCTGACCCCACCTAATACCGTACTATTTCTTACTCTAGTGTTGTCTGTCTCTCCTAATCCTTTGTGCATCTTGTTTCTCCTTTCTAATGCTACATCCTGGTACCTATACCCCTGCTAAATTAGTTTAAACCCTCCCCAACAGCACTTGCAAACCCCCCCCCTCCCCCCGCGAGGATATTGGTTCCGGCTCTGTTGAGATGCAACCCGTCCAGCCTGTACAGGTCCCCTCTCCCCCAGAACTGGTCCCAATGTCCCCGGAATCTAAAGCCCTTCCTCCCGCACCATCTCTCCAGCCACGCATTCATCTGCTCTATCCCCCTATTTCTATACTCGCTCTCTCGTGGCACCGAGAGTAATCCGGAGATTACTACCTTTGATGTCCTGCTTTTTAATCTCTTTCCTAGCTCCCTAAAATCTGCCTGCAGGACCCCATCCCTCTTTCTACCTATGTCGTTGGCACTGATGTGGACCACTGTTCACCCTCCCCACTCAGAATGTTCTGCAGCCGCTCAGTGACATCCTTGACCCTGGCACCAGGGAGGCAACATACCATCCTGGAGTCACATCTGCGGCCGCAGAAACGCCTGTCTGTTCCCCTATCAAATCGCCTACCACTATTGCTTTCCCGATCTTCCTCCTCCCCACTGTACAGCTGAGCCACCTGTGGTGTTGTGGACTTGGCTCTGGCTGTACTCCACAGAGGAACCATCGCCTTCACCAGTGAATACCGGTTGGAGAGCAAGATGCACTCAGGGGATTCCTGCAATACCTGCCTGGTCCTCCTTCTTTCTGTCTGGCGGTCACCCATTCCCTCTCTGCCTGCATACTCTTATGCTGCGGGGTGACCACCTCATGAAACGTGCTATCCACGTCGCTCTCAGCCTCACGGATGCACCGCAGTGACGCCAGCAGCTGCTCAAGCGCTAAGACCTGGAGCTCGAGCTCCTCTGGCCGACAACACTTCCTGCACATGTGTTGTCCAAGACAGTGGGAGATTCCTGGATTTCCCACATGGCGCAAGATGTGCATTCAACGGAACTGAGGTGCCCTGCCATGCCTCTATTTATTCGACTATTAACTAATTTACCGAAATAAACTTAAGAGTTACGGCTAAGAATTCATCTGTTGAATGCCACTCCGTAGCGCCATGAAATGTATTCTTTCAGCCCCGCTGCTGGCCAAGGGCTCAGCCATGCCCTGCCAAGAATAGCCTGCACCATCTCCTCCAATGGGGTGAGGTGAGGCTAGGAATTGGAGATGTGCCTTGTCATTGGAGCAGATTGTTGGTAGGTGAGTAATTGAGGGTTGTACATTGAGCAGTGTGTGAGGGTAGCGGTGCAGTTAGTAGGAGACAGGTTTTGAAGATGCATTCACTGACCTTGACCAGTGGTCTGAGGTCATGAAGCTTCTTTGGGCACTGGAGCCAGGTGGTGGGGGGGGGGGGCGACACTGCTGGCAGTGACGGCCTCGCTGATCTGGTCCCACATCATCCTTTCTGGAGGGCCTCCTGGCCCCTGTGGGTAGAGGACCTCTCTTCCAGTGTTGACCCCCTGCACAAAGCTGGAGTGCTGCGTGTGAGATCCTCGGTGTCCCTTCCCTGGCTTGCTGAGCCATTTGTGTTAATGCTGAGGCAGTTTTCCCATTTGTTGAGGTTAGGAAGGTAATTCAGCTTTAACAGCTGAATATTCACATTTAGAACTTCCTTTAAATATTGAATATTTCTTAAATGGCTGAAAGGGCTGAAAAATGTATTGATTCACTGCATTTTATTTTGGTATTGCTTCAGTGTGCGTGGCCCCTTTAATTCTCAGACCCCTTCATTGCCCACAGTTCCCTGCGAGCTCCACAGCTTCGCTCCCAGAGGCTGTGGGAAGCTGCAATGCCGGACCTTCGTCCTGGGTCCCTCCAGCAACACCACCAGGACAGTGTTGCACGGAAGGTGTGAGCACTGCGCCACCTATCTCCGCGCCCCCCAGACCAATTTCACTCGGTTAGCGTTGCGGCCATATCCAGCGGCCGTTAACTGCAGTTGCCGGTTGACACTGCCGACTTTGCTGGAGAACACAAATTTTTCTCCCTATGAGTCTTAAAAGTCAGGCCTAACTTTATCTCTGGTCACTTTTCTTGCTCTCTTAGTTAAAGTCTTTATTCAAATGATTATTTACAGTTATATTAATTAGTTTATCTAGTTAAGTTAGAGAAAACAAATTAATACTCACCCACCAATCATCTACCTGCTGTCCTGTGATGTCACTCCTTGTTTTTTGCTGTTCTTTTGGAATTCGCCGGATTTGTACTCCTTCCCAGTCCGCGCTGTCCTCGGGTCCCGCTCTCTTTATTCTCTGTCTTCTCTGCTGCCAACTCTTTCCCAGTCCGCACTGTCCTCGGGACCCACTCTCTTTGTTCTCTGTCTCCTCCGCTGCCAACTCCTTTCCAGTCTGCACTGTCCTCAGGTCCCGCTCTCTTTATTCTCTGCCACCTCCAGTGCTGCCAACTCCTTCCCAGTCCGCATTGTCCTCAGGTCCCAGTCCGCACTGTCCTCGGTTCCCAGTCCGCACTGTCCTCGGGTCCCAGTCCGCACCGTCCTCAGGTCCCAGTCCGCACTGTCCTCAGGTCCCACTCCATGCTGTCCTCGGGTCCCGCTCTCTTTATTCTCTGCCACCTCCAGTGCTGCCAACTCCTTTCCAGTCTGCACTGTCCTCAGGTCCCGCTCTCTTTATTCTCTGCCACCTCCAGTGCTGCCAACTCCTTCCCAGTCCGCATTGTCCTCAGGTCCCAGTCCGCACTGTCCTCGGTTCCCAGTCCGCACTGTCCTCGGGTCCCAGTCCGCACCGTCCTCAGGTCCCAGCCCGCACTGTCCTCAGGTCCCACTCCATGCTGTCCTCGGGTCCCGCTCTCTTTATTTTCTGTCTCCTCCGCTGCCAACTCCTTCCCAGTCCGCACTGTCCTCGGGTCCCAGTCAGTGCTGTCCTCGGGCCCCGCTCTCTTTATTTTCTGTCTCCTCCGCTGCCAACTCCTTCCCAGTCCGCACTGTCCTCGGGTCCCAGTCCATGCTGTCCTCGGGTCCCGCTATCTTTATTCTCTGCCTCCTCCGCTGCCAACTCCTTCCCAGTCCGCGTTGTCCTCGGATCCCGCTCTCTTTATTCTCTGCTTCCTCTGCCAACTCCTTCCACATGGTTTATCCACTTACCAACATGAGTTGAACTCAATCCATCACCACCTTACTCCCCGGCTGCCCTGGATGATCAATATTGTGCTGATAGATTTAAGTACGTGCAGCTAGATCATGCAGATGCACACGTTCAACACTCGGGGATAGAATATCCACGGAGTTGTCCCGATCTCCTGCCGGAACTTCGGTGTAAGATCAGCAGAAACCCTGGAGCAATGGGATGAATGCCCATTTGTGCCATTTCTCTAGGGTTTCTGCCAATCTTCCACAAAAGCAATGACAGAAGATCGGGGCATCTCAGTGTTTGTTTCTTCTGAAATTTTTGCTAGTGTGCAATTGCAGGAAATCATAATTGTCCCTGCAGGGATCCACAGCAGTGGTCTCAAGTTTCAGAGAAAATTAGAGCACCCCCACTAAGGATAAGTATATTCCCATCACCATGAATGAGACAGCATTGTTTAATGCCCTCCACTCAGACTGATTTCCATAGCATAATAGCAGCACAGGATTTGATATTAGAATTATTGCTTACTTTAGTATAGAAATGGATTTAGAATTCTGTGCTGAAAATAAATAAGATTGATGCTCTATTCAATTTATGACAATAAAAAAGAATATTAAAGACTAACAAAAATAGATTTCCTCATGCCCAGAATTGCGATTATCCATTCAGTTGCTTCAGTATCCTCTCAGTATCAAATTCTACTGCATCTCCTGTTACCAACACCCCTTACCCATCCTGCACAATCATCACACTCATTGGGGGTGAGTTTCACTCAGAAGTCAGGAAGGAGGCGGGACTACAACTTTCGGGGTTGTAGTCCCGCCTCCATCGAGATGCGGCCAATCCACACGATCTTAACTTGATTGACCTTGTTGAGCCCACCCAGCAGGCTCAGCAGGCCAATTAAGGGCCACCCGCCACAGACTGAAATTTCATCTGTCAAGATGAAATATCAGCGTTTCACAGCTGTTTGAAGCTGTCAAACACTGACAGTCCTACTTCTAACCTGAGTCCTTCTACACAGACTCAGTTAGAAATCTCTCCGGCACAGAAAGCTGCAGGCTGTCACTTTTGACAGGTCACAGCCGTTCTGCTTTCTGTGCCGGTGAAATGATGGACTCCTGAAACCTAGAGGAAGGAAGGCTGAAAAGGTAAGTACGGGTAATTTAAACTTATTTACACACTTTAGACACACCAAACACACAGGGCTAAAAATAATCTTACCTTTTTTAAAAGTATTTTAAAATTATAAATGAGTGAAAAAAAATTTTTTTAAAGTTTTTTCAACTCTTATGCTGGTAAAAGCAGGCCTTACGCTTTTACCAGATGTAAGATTTCTAAGGGTTTTCCGCGGGTGGAGGTTCTCCAGAAAGCGGAACTCTGCCCCCGCAGAGGCCCTTCTCCAGGGCAGGCATCTGATCTGTCAAGAGCTTTCTTGACAGATCGGAAATACCGGTTTTCAGCGCATGTGCTTCACATGCCTGAAACCAGCATTTTAATGTCCCTATGGGTGTGTACACGGCTCGTACACACTCGTAGGCATTGCAATATACGTCCCATGATATTCTATGTGACTGTCACCTATACGTGTTGTCTCCTCTTCCTGCTTGACATCTCTCCAGCCTTCAACACAGTCAACCACCCCATCCCAATCCACCCTTCCTCCTCCATACTCATCCCAATGGTAATACCCCATCAGGGATACATTTCTACTTGCTCCAATAGTTAGCACCTCCTGCAATGGTTTTTTCCATCCATGCCCACACAACTACATCTGGCATTGACAAAGGCCCCCTCCTTGGCCCCTTCCTATTCCTCATTTACATGCTGGTACCTGGTGACAGTGTCCACAAGCATGTGGCCAGTGGATGCTGGCACCTGCACCACCCTCAAGCTCACCACTGTTTCTGTGCTACCTAACTAACTCTCTGACCTCAAGTTGTGGATCAACACAACCTCCCACAGCTCAACTGAAGAAATTCTGTTTGTCCCCGTCAGACACTTTGCAACGAGTCCTCGCGTTCTGGCTACTCCTTCAAGCTGAACCAGACAAAGTGTAACCTCAGTATCCTATCTGACCCCGAGCTGAACTTCGAACCTCACATCCATTCTATCACCAAGAGTACCGACCTCCAACTCTGCCTCTACTTCACCCCCATAGTTGCCAAAAACCTCATCCATCTTCACCAACTCCAGGCTCAAGGGGGGTGATTTTCACTCAGAAGTCAGGAAGGAGGCGGGACTACAACTTTCGGGGT
Organism: Somniosus microcephalus; assembly: GCF_052327205.1. Taxonomy (NCBI): domain Eukaryota; kingdom Metazoa; phylum Chordata; class Chondrichthyes; order Squaliformes; family Somniosidae; genus Somniosus; species Somniosus microcephalus. Next base: position 12,981,563 of record NC_141000.1, on the reverse strand, counting down.
TGTAGTCCCGCCTCCATTGAGATGCAGCCAATCCACGTGATTTTAACTTGATTGACCTTGTTGAGCCCACCCAGCGGGCTCAGCAGGCCCATTAAGGGCCACCCGGCAACAGGTGACATCACAGACTGAAATTTCATCTGTCAAGACATTTTGACAGATGAAATATCAGTGTTTCACGGCTGTTTGAAGCTGTCAAACACTGACAATCTTACTTCTAACATAAGTCCTTCTCCACAGACTCAGTTAGAAATCTCTCCGGCACAGAAAGCTGCAGGCTGTCACTTTTGACAGTTCGCAGCCGTTCTGCTTTCTGTGCCGGCTGAATGATGGACTCCCGAAACCTAGAGGAAGGAAGGCTGTTAAGGTAAGTACAGGTAATTTAAACTTCTTTACACACTTTAGACACACCAAACACACTTACCTTAGCACTCATGCACCCACCACTCACCTGAACACCGACATCTCGACCCCACCAAGTCCTTCAACCCGACGGCCCGACTCCTCTAACCTGGCGTGGTTTGGAGCCGTCGGGAATCCCACACTTCAAGATTAAAAATAGGGATTAGGCTAAAAACTGCCTGTTAACTACCTGTTAACAGGCAGTTAATTGTCACTAATCCCTTCCCGCCTCGGGTAGGCGGATCCCAGTGCGGGGCGGGTACCCGCCTCCTTTGAAACTTACATGGAGGCGGGTTGGGGGCGGGTTGGTGTCGGGACCCCCGAATTCAGGAATTTAACCCCCCGCACAGCTCCAATCCCGACTCCATGGTTCAGTTACAATCGAGGCCAATTTCTCTGATGCCCTCCTCACCAGCTCCCTAACCTTCACACGCCACAAACTCCAACTCCTGAATTTGCTACTTGCATCCTATCCTGTACTAAGTCCTGCTCACCTCTCACTCCTGCCCTCGCTGAGTTCCATTGGCTTGCCTTCTCTCAATGTATTGATTTCAAAATACTTGTTTATATGATCTTGGAGAATCTTACCTTTTCAAGCTCCTCCATTCTGTATCCTAGATTGCACCTTCCACTCTTGCACCTCTGACCTCCGTGTTTCTTCCCTGTGATTTCAGTCATCACACCCTGGCGTCTGGAATTAAAAACAGCTCATGAAGCATGTAATCCATGAGTCTAATTAATGTTATTTATGAATATTTGACAAATTGAAATGCCATTATTAATTACAACAAGCAGCACTAATCTAAAAACAGGGATATGAATCTTAGTGAAAGAATTTAAACTTTAATCCTGTAATGAATTGCCGAGGAACCGATATGACTCATCACATTGTTGTGCTGCTCTTCATAACTCAAAACTACTCAGAATTATTCATAACAGGATGTATGTATTCATTATTTGATAACAATATGATCATGAACTCAATTCTTTTTATATAAAGTTTAAAAAAAGGAAGGGGAGGAGCTTGGTGTCCAACTCTCACTTCTGTGAATTGTCTTGGACCACCTTGCCTACTTACCAGTGCTAGGTAGGTAGCATGCCAACGCCTGTTCTTCCTCAGGAGACTAAAGAAATTTGGAATGGCCCCCCAGATTCTCACCAACTTCTACCGGTGCACCATCGAGAGTATCCTGTCCGGCTGCAACACTACCTGGTATGGCAACTGTACCGCCACAGACCGCAAGACTCTACAGATGGTGGTGAAAGCTGCACAACATACTATAGGAATTAAACTACCTGCTGTCCAGGATATCTACCCCGAGAGGTGCCGGGGGAAGGCCCTGAGAATCATTAAAGACGCGAGCCACCCCAGCCACAACCTCTTCGCCCTGCTCCCGTCCGGTAAGAGATACCGAAGCATACGGTCTCGTACCAGCAGGTTTCGAAACAGCTTCTACCCCCCAGGCCATAAGACTCATGAACATATAATTTATTATTATTTATTACTGTTGTTTTATTTATTATTACTGTATTTCTATTAGTATTTTATCATTGTTATGCCATATTTATTCCAATGTTGGGAGGACTCATAAAAATCAACATTTCATTGTGCAGTACACACGTCTGCTGCATATATGACAAATAAAAATTGAATTGAATTGAATTGAATTGAATAGGTTAGTGCTGCTTGTTATTGTAATTAATAGGGGCATTTGAATTTTGTGCAAATATTCATAAATGACATTAATTAGACTCATGGATTACACGCTCCATGAGCTTAATTATTTTTGTAAATGACATTACTTTCATGTAATTTACAGAGATTTGTCAATGGCAAGCCACTGAATGTGGAATTTATTGAAGAAGTAAGCAGGGCTGAATCGCTCACAAGTCTTGCAACAAATTCCACAGTAAACCATTTACTACTAAATATGTACTATTTAAACTCCTCGGCCCAGAAATTGGGCTACTTACCGCCACCCATTTGCGCCGCTATCCTGGCAAAAATGGTGGGCGCCACTCTAGCGCCCTTCTCTGGTGCGGGACTCGGCAGCCGCCATTTTGGTAAGGGCCTTAGCGATGCCGAGAGCAGCGCTGGCCCTGGAGATGTAAATGAAGAGTGGGTGACATCTGCAAACTTCGAAATTAGAGCTGAGTCCTAAGCTTACTCTGAAAAGCACGCGTTCAGCAGACTGACAGAGACACTGTTGGCACCTCTTAAAGGGACACACACATCTTTCAGGTAAGTGCATTTAAGCTTTTAGACTGGATTTTTTTTATTTTATTGAAGTAGTGGCTTGGTGCAATGCATGTTAAAAGTTTTTAGGTGTGCAGGGAGTGCAGGGTTTGCTGCTGGATGCTTGCAAGGCCTCAGATGGTAAAGGAAGGCCTCTGAGAAGACAGAAAATGTTGGAAATTTTATGGGGTAAGCCATTTAGGACTGAGATGAGGAGGAATTTCTTCACCCAGAGAGTGGTGAACCTGTGGAATTCTCTACCACAGAAGGCAGTTGAGGCAAATTCATTAAATATATTCAAAAAGGAGTTAGATATATTTCTTAAGGCTAAAGGGATCAAGGGATATGGGGAGAAAGCAGGGACAGGGTACTGAATTTGGATGATCAGCCATGATCTCATTAAATGGCGAAACAGGCTCGAGGGGCTGAATGGCCTAATCCTGCTCCTATCTTTTATGTTTCTATGAAATACTCAGCAATTCAAGCAGCATCCACACAGAGAGAAACAACGTTCACATCTCAGGTCGGGATGCTGCCTGACCAGCTGAGTATTTCCAGCATTTTATCCTTTTATTTCAGATTTCCAGCATCCGCTCACAGAGGGAAGAGAAAGATGCAAAAGAGGAAGATGAACAAGAGGAGTAAGCAGAAGGAAGGATGCAACCCGGACAGCCCCTTTCTGGCCGGGATATCCAGGATGGAATCATCCGCCTGCAGCACCAGTGACCACAACCCCAATTCCCCTTTCAACATTTGTCCCACACCTTACCTTCCCTCTGTTACTGACCATCACAGCATCCTCTTGGTCACAATGCTGAACTAAAAGCCACCACAAAGCAAACTTTCCAATCCAACTTTATATATCTATCCATCCAAAATGACATCAAGAAATCAACTCATCACCCTTATGCATTCCCTTAGTGACTGTCTTGCATGTGCCTTTGCCTATCCTGGTGATGTTATGCAGTGCTACCCCATGCAGCATGGCTGGTGGAACTGTGGTAAACCACTGTATTGTATATTGCCACCTCTGGGTGGCGCTGTGTATGGAGGCATGCCTCAGCTGACTCCACCCACCACTGTGTGGGTTTCGTTCAGACTTGTTCAGTCACTCACGAAGAAGCATGGTCTCTTCTTAGCTAATAAAAGCCTTATTCATCTCTTCTTTCGACTCATCATCTCTTCTTCGACTCATCACCTTTTATGAAGTAATTGATAAGCGTATCAGGAACGCTGCTGACTTTCAGTGGGGGGGACTTCAGATGGCCTTGCTGGTCAATCTTGAGGAGCTGGTGGTGGGGAGTGTGAAATCAAGTGACAGTTTCTGCTTCTTCTTCAGTTTCTTCTTCTTCACTCTCCTCTCCCTCCTCTTGGACAACCACAGGCTGCATTTCCTGGGTGTGTGAAATGAGTTGTGGTGAGAGGAGGGCGGGAAAGCAAGAGGTGCATGCCAGAAGCAGGATAACGTACGAGGTTACCGGCATCTTGTATCCTTTCAGCCCCACCGCTGGCCAAAAGGCTCAGCCATGCCCCTGCCAAGAATGGCCAGCACCGTCTCCTCCAAGGGGGTGAGTTGAAGCTAGGTGTGCCTTGTGTTTGATACAGATTGTTGGTAGGTGAGTGATTGGGGGGGGGGGGCGAGGGGGGAGGTCGTGCATTGAGCAGTTTGTGAGGTTAGTGGTGCAGTGGGTAGGAGATGGTTTTTGAAGATGCATTCACTGACCTTGACCACTGGTCTGAGGTCATGAAGCTTCTTTGGGCACTGGAGCCAAGCCGGGGGGGGCAACACTGCTGGCAGTGACTGTGAAGGAATATGCAATATAACCTTTTTAGAAAAATATACGATATAACCTTTTTAGAACAATATACTATATAGCCTTTTTAGAAAAATACACTATCTTATGAAAGAATTCTGGCCTTGTTGAGATAAGACAGTGGTTGACCCTGAAGAGTACCTTATAAGGAACTCTACCTTATAAATTCTTTAAAACATGACAAACTGGGTTTGGAAATTTAGAAACCTAACTATGAAATAGCTATGAAAGAATTCTGGCTATTGAAACAGGACAAGTTGTTGACCCTGAATAAATAACCTTATTGAAACAGAAGAATGGGTGGCTCCGAGTGGCTGGCCTTTTGGGAACAGAACAACGGTCAATGAACAATGGCCTGATAATCTACATCCTAGGGTACTTAAGGAAGTGACCCTAGAAATAGTAGATGCATTGCTGATCATCTTCCAACATTCGATGGAATCTGGAAAAGTACCCATGGATTGGAGGGTAGCTAATGTTACCCCACTATTCAAAAAAGGTGGTAGAGAGAAAACGGGGAATTACAGACCGGTAAGCCTGACATCGGTAGTGGGGAAAATGCTAGAGTCCATTATAAAAGATGTAATAGCAGAGCACTTGGAAAACAGTGACAGGATCGGACAAAGTCAACATGGATTTACAAAAGGTAAATCGTGCATAACTAATCTACTGGAATTTTTTGAGGATGTAACTAGTAAAATAGATAAGGGAGAACCAGTGGATGTGGTGTATTTGGACTTTCAGAAGGCTTTCAATAAGGTCCCACATAAGAGATTAGCATGTAAAGTTAAGGCACATGGGATTGGGAGCAAGGTATTGACTTGGATGGAGAACTGGTTGGCAGATAGAAAGCAAAGAGTTGGAATAAACGGGTCTTTTTCCGAGTGGCAGGCAGTGACTAGTGGGGTACCGCAGGGATCGGTCCTTGGACCCCAGCTATTCACAATATATATTAATGATCTAGACAAGGGAACTAGATGTAATATCTCAAAATTTGCAGACAACACAAAGCTGAGTGGGCGTGTGTGCTGTGAGGAGGATGCCGAGAAACTACAGGATGATTTGGACAGTTTGGGTGATTGGGCAGAAGCATGGCAGATGCAATATAACGTGGATAAACGTGAGGTTATCCACTTTGGTGTCAAAAACAGGAAGGCAGATTATTATCTGAATGGCAATAGATTGGGAGAAGGGGAAGTGCAACGAGACCTGGGTGTCCTTGGGCACCAGTCGCTGAAGGTAAGCATGCAGGTGCAGCAGGCAGTTAAGAAGGCAAATGGTATGTTGGCCTTCATAGCGAGAGGGTTTGAGTACAAGAACAAGGATGTCTTGCTGCAGTTGTACAAGGCCTTGGTGAGACCACATCTTGAGTATTGTGTGCAGTTTTGGTCACCTTATCTGAGGAAGGATATTCTTGCCATGGAAGGAGTTCAGCGAAGATTCACCAGGCTGATACCTGGGATGGCAGGAATGACGTATGAGGAGAGATTGGGTCGACTGGGCTTGTACTCACTGGAGTTTAGAAGAATGAGAGGGGATCTCATTGAAACTTATAAAATTCTGGCAGGACTGGACAGACTAGATGCAGGGAGGATGTTCCCGATGGTCGGGGAGTCCAGAACCAGGGGTCACAGTCTGAAGATAAGGGGTAGGCCTTTTAGGACAGAAATGAGGAGAAATTTCTTCACCCAGAGAGTGGTGAACCTGTGGAATTCTCTACCACAGAAGGCAGTAGAGGCCAATTCATTAAATATATTCAAGAAGGAGTTGGATATATTTCTTAAGGCTAAAGCGATCAGGGGGTATGGGGAGAAAGCAGGGACCGGGTACTGAATTTGGATGATCAGCCATGATCGCATTGAATGGCGGAGCAGGATAGAGGGGCCGAATGGCCTACTCCTGCTCCTATCTTCTATGTTTCTATGTTTCTATGTAACCCTGGATAAGTGATTTAAATTAAACCTCTTAAGGATGACACATGAAATAAGGGACATCTGCCTTCACACCTATATGGTAAAAACTCCAAATAACTATTGCCGATGTAGCAGTAAGGATTGCAAGAGGTCAGCAGAAAGATGAATAATGATAATTAACTTCGATCAGCAGAAACCTTATGCGATACAACTGAAAAATGGTATAAATATTGAAGTCTCAAATGGGATATCAGACTCGCTTTAATCGGGCAAAACGATTCTCGACTACGGAGGAGGCTCTGTGGTCTTTCACTCTTCGTACCTCGGGGATCGAAGGTCATTTGATATTAATGGATATCTTTTATAGAGAATTTTAAGAACTATAATACTGTAGCGAAATTAAGATTTAAAAGTAAAATTCTCTGTTAAAAAGATGGTATTTTTCTCTTTTTAGAACTGTTAATGTTGCGATTGACTGATTCACCAACTGTAAATTGCATGTTGGTTCTTTTAATAAATCTCTATATATTTTTTAGAATTGTCTCACATAAGTCTTCTGTATCAATAACTCGCGAACTCAATCTCTCTACACTCTTTGGTGAAGAGTTACAGAATTCTGAAGGAGATCTCCGGACCCTCATAATATCTGGGATGTTACAGTCTGGCTAAACTTATTAAAAGTGCTATCTGGAGGATGGTAACATTCTCGGGTTGTTCCTTTCCTTTAGGGAGAGATAGCCCGGACCTTTAGACCCAATTAAGCATCTTTAGGATTCAGCTACCTCAAACTTTAGTTGAAAGTGAACATCTGAGAAATACGCCTGATCCGGGATAGCCCCAAAGGGGCTCAGACTAGTAAATATCCTTTCATGACAACCTCGGTGATGTGGTCGCACATCCTTCTTTCTGGAGGGCCTCCTGGCTCCTGTGACCTCTCTTCCATTGTTGACCCCCTGCACAAAGCTGGAGTGCTTCATGCGAGACCCTGGGTGCCCCTTCCCTGGCTTGCTGAGCCATTTGTGTTGGTGCTGAAGCACCTTCCCTTTTTTTTTAAGGTGCGGAAGGGAATTCAGCTTTAAGAGCTGAAGACTCCCATTTGGGAATTTTTTTAATGTTAATTATTTTTATAAGGCAGTTGAGCAGTAAGGGCTAAAAACTGCCTATTTTTATATGATTTTTATTTTTTTTCATTTCAGAAGACAGTTCCCCTTTAAGAGACCGACACTGCTTTCTAAAATGCTTTCAGAGAGGCTGTTCAGGCTGCAATGACGCTATGGCCACACTACATCAGGGCCTCCTGCTGGGATGATCGCCACCAGGGCAGCGTTGCAAGGTGGGTTTAGTGCTGGGCTAATGTTAATTAGTCCCTAACTTAGCCAATTTTTCGGTCCTGCCAGTGCCACCATTTTCGGCGGCCATTAACACCCGCCCACAGTGGCACCGGCAGCTTTTCTGGCGTTCACGAATTTCTAGGCCCAAGTGTGGTATAAAATACCATAAAAGAAAATGTAAGTTAATTAAAAAATATGTTTTAGCCAAGACTAGTGAACACCCACGCTACTTCCCACCTTCAACAAGTCATTCATCCACCAGTTAACCACTAACCAGTTAACATCTTCTGATTCTACATGATGAGCTCTACAGGAGAGCCACTATAGCAGAAAATGATTTTGTCAAGTGCACCTTTTTTTCCAATCACAGCCACATTTCTCTCCTGCGTCACACTTCAGGTATCACAAGTGCGCATGCAAATCATTTGCAACTGCTCATCCCAAATTTTGTATTCATAAAGCAGCAACAAAAAATCATAACTGAAATCAAAAATTTGCCAACAATAAATTTCTAACCACATAGGACCACATGCCAGAAAAATCCACCAAGGAAAGCAAAGGGAAGCTGAATTAATCAAATCACTTGAAATACTTTCTGAAATACCTTTGGCACCATCTTGATATCTCTACTAAGCTCAGCATTGACGACTGGAATTGAAGTTTGAAAAATTTCAAACACATAAAAAAATTCACAGGAAAATGATTAAACTTATCTACACAAACTAGCATTTTTTTTGTGTTTGAAATGACGGCAGCAATGGTTTCTGTCGTAGGTCTGTCCCTCAGCGAAAACCTAAGCCTTGCCTTCATGCAGATTCCCAGATTGGTTGCTGGTTGGCCGAAGAGACTCAAGCTGGCAGGCTAAAGATCTCACCCCTGCATACAACCTCTAGGAAATTGTAATGATTCACTGCAAGACCCACTGTTCAGAGAGTGTGCCAGCACTTGCTGTTGGTAAGTTCTGCCCCCTCCAATGGCCAATTAGAGAACACAAAATCCTGGGCAGACCATTTCTTAGAAGTAACTAGAATTTATTTATTATTTGTATAAAACGTCAGAACAAGATAAAGCATGAAGTCTTCAATTATTTGAGTTATATTAGCTGATGTTCCACAAATACAGTAAGAAAGCCAAATACATGCATAGCTGAGGAGAAAACAAATAAGTGTAGCAGAACTTAGAGCAGGTCTTTATAGTTTGCAGTGTGTTCACTCATCGCCCCTGTCCTCACTGACCTACATTGGCTCCCGGTCTGCCAACGCCTCGATTTAAAAATTGTCGTCTTAGTTTTCAAATCCCTCCACGGCCTCGCCCCTCCCTGTTTCTGTAACCTCCTCCAGCCCGACAAACCTCCGAGATCTCTGCGCTCCTCCAGTTCTGGCCTCTTGCGCATCTCTTATTTTCTTTGCTCCACCATTGGTGGCCGTGCCTTCAGCTGCCAAGGCCCTAAGCTCTGGAATTCCCTCCCTAAGCCTCTCTGCCTCTCTCTCTCTTCCTTTAAGGTGCTCGTTAAAACCCACCTCTTTGACCAAGCTTTTGGTCACCTGTCCTAATATCCCCTTATGTGGCTCAGTGTCAAATTTTGATTGATAACCCTCCTGTGAAGCGCCTTGGGACGTTTTACAATGTTAATGGCACGGTGTAAATGCAAGTTGTTGTACTCTAAATTATTAGAGTGCCGAGATTTTTTAATTTATGTTTTTCTGAACAATCTTTGTGTTTGAGTTCTGAATATAAACAGTGTTTCTGGAAGCACTTATTATTTTGGAAGAAGGAATTAATTAAAAATACTCAATTTAAAATCTTATTATTTTTATAACAGCACTGTTGTAGAGATACTTGATAAAGGACAGGATGTAAATTAGGTAAAAAAAAAGTTTTGTAATTTTTTTCAACTTTGCTGTGAATTCCACGCCTTAAGCAAATGGATAGTAAAGAAGCTTCGAAGCAGAAATTTATTTAGTTACTTAATGGTTGTGTGGAAAATCAGGCTGCATGAATTCTCCTTATATTTCTTCTTTCGGCACAACTCTAGCCCAGTTAGCACAGCAAAGAAGGGTGGTGAACATCCAGAGTCCAGTCCCCGTCCTCTCCCACAGTCATGACCGACCCCAACCTCCCTCCCTAGTGCTGCCAAACCCTAGGTCCCAGGTCAACCCCCCCCCCAGTACCAGGTCCATTCCTGACAGCCCTGAGTGCTGACAGGTCTCTTTCCTCCAGTACAACCAGGCTCCAACCTCCCTCCCTAGTGCTGCCAAACCCTAGGTCCCAGGTCAACCCCCCCCCCCAGTACCAGGTCCATTCCTGACAGCCCTGAGTGCTGACAGGTCTCTTTCCTCCAGTACAACCAGGCTCCAACCTCCCTCTCCCTGCCCTAACTGCTGTTGGGCTGGAGGCTTCACAACCCAAGCCCAAGCTTCTGGTTACCTATTCCTTCCTCTTCAAATACTACCTCTACTAACTCCAATCCATACGCTGACCCAGGTCCTATTGTTACATAAGCAAACATGGCAGCCATTCTGTCCCACAAACAATACTGAGATACATGTACCTAATCTCTTTTTTGGTAGTATTAATTGAAGGAGAAATGTTGAGCAGGATATCTGGAGAACTCCATGTTCTTTGAATAGTGTTAACATCTCCCCTGAAGGATGGGCTCTCTCAGCGCATAGTCCTTGCAGTGGTGCATTGTTAGTAGATTATGCACTCAAGGAAGAGAGACACCCTTTTTCTTTTTCCATGAGCAACACCATGAAAGTTATTATGTGTAAAGGTTTTAAGTCCATCACACTTTGTAACAGGTGCAAAACAATCAAAAACAGTATATATAAAGGAAGTCATTGACAAGGACCTGCCAATCTAGTGATCTGCATAAGAGGAATTACTCCCTAGTTGGCCCAAGATGTGCATATTTACAGAGATTGCACATTATTGCCTTATAAGGACACCGATCTACCTTGCCGGCACAATAATACATTGGGTTTTACATTGTATGATCCTCCTGTCATTATAAAACAGCACAATCTCCAAGTAACAGTGAGCAATGCCATGAGAGATCAGCTAATGATTTACTCTGACTCAAGATTACATAGGATTACATTACATAGGATATACGGCATAGAAACAGGCCATTCGGCCCAACCAGTCCATGCCGGCGTTTATGCTCCACTCGAGCCTCCTCCCGTCTTTCCTCTTCTAAATCTATCAGCATAATCCTCTATTCCCTCCTCCCTCATATGCTTGTCTAGCCTCCCCTTAAATGCATCTATACTATTCGCCTCAACCACTCCCGGTGGTAGCGAGTTCCACATTCTCACCACTCTTTGGGTAAAGAAGTTTCTTCTGAATTCCCTATTGGATTTCTTGGTGACTATCTTATATCGATGGCCTCTAGTTATACTCTTCCCCACAAGTGGAAACATTCTCTCTGTATCCACTCTATCAAAATTTTTCATAATTTTAAAGACCTCTATTAGGTCACCCCTCAGCCTTGTTTTTTTCAAGAGAAAAGAGACCCAGCCTGTTCATCCTTTCCTGATATGTATACCCTCGCATTTCTGGTTTCATCCTTGTAAATCCTCTCTGTACCCTCTCCAGTGCCTCTATATCCTTTTTATAATATGGCAGCCAGAACTGTACGCATTACTCTAAGTGTGGTCTAACCAAGGTTTGATACAGGTTTAACATAACTTCCCTACTTTTCAATTCTATCTCTCTAGAAATAAACCCTAGTGCTTGGTTTGCTTTTTTTATGGCCTTGCTAACCTGTGTCGCAACTTTTAGTGATTTGTGCATGTGTACTCCTAGATCCCTTTGTTCCTCTACCCCACCTAGACTCGCACTTTCCAAGTGATAAGTGACCTCCCTATTCTTCCTACCAAAATGTAATACCTCACATTGATCTGTGTTAAACTTCATTTGCCAATTATATGCCCATTCTGCAAGTTTATTAATGTCCTCCTGTAATTTATTGCAGTCCTCCTCAGTATTGACTATCGCCCCCAATTTGGTGTCATCTGCAAATTTAGAAATTGTGTTTTTGTTTCCTAAGCCTAAATCGTTAATGTAAATTGGGAACAGCAGTGGTCCCAGCACTGATCCTTGTGGAACACCACTACCCACCTTCTGCCACTGTGAATAGCTACCCTTTACTCCTACTCTCCACTTTCTGTCTCGAAGCCAGCTAGCAATCTATTCTGTTACTTATCCCCTGACTCCACATTCTCTGACCTTGTTCATCAGTCTATTATGGGGTACCTTATCGAAGGCCTTTTGAAAATCCTGATAAATGACATCTACTGCATTACCATTGTCTACTCTCTCTGTTACCTCTTCAAAAAATTCAATAAGGTTGGTAAAGCAAGACTTTCCCTTTTGAAATCCATGCTGACTATTCATTATTATATTTTTGGTTTCTAGATGTTCTTCTATTTTCTCCATTATGTTTCCTACCATCGATGTTAAGCTGACTGGTCTATAATTCCCTGGACATGTTCCACCCCCCCTTCTTAAATATCGATATTACATTAACTATCCACCAGTCGTCTGGCACTATACCTTTTTCTAATGAATTATTAAATATGCGTAGTAATGCCTCTGCTCTCTCTACCCTAGATTTGTTTAAAATGCGTGGATGCAATCCATCCGGACCAGGGGTTTTATCCTCTTTGAGTTTGATTAATTTATTTAATATATCCCCTTTTTTATTTTAAATGCATTTATTTTATTACTAATCTCATCATCCAATGTCATGTCCACCTGTTTTATCTCCCTGGTAAACACTGAAGCAAAATAATTATTTAATATTTCTGCCATCTCTCTATCGTTACCTGTGTTATTGTCCTGTCTATCCCTTAATGGCCCTATTCCCATCCCAACCTTCCTTTTTTTATTTAATAACAAAATACTGCGGATGCTGGAAATCTGAAATAATGACAGAAAATGCTGGAAATACTCAGCAGGCCAGGCAGCATCCGCGGAGAGAGAAACAGAGTTAACGTTTCAGGTCTGGGACCTGATGAAGGGTCATCGACCTAAAACGTTAACTCTGTTTCTCTCTCCACGGATGCTGCCTGGCCTGCTGAGTATTTCCAGCATTTTCTGTCGTTATTCCTTTTTTTATTGATGCGCCTATAAAATATTTTACTATTTTGTTTAATGTTCCTTGATAATTTAAGTTCATAGTTCCTCTTTGCCTCCCTAATTGTTTTTTTGACTTCTCTCCTAATCTTTTTGTATTCTCCCTGATCATGCACTCCCCTGCTGTCTATGTACTTAATGTATGCGTCTTTCCTTACCCTCAATTGTTCCCTTATGGCTTTATTCATCCATGGCATCCCATTATTGTTTAGTTTGTTCTTTCCTTTTAGCGGAATATATTTTTCCTGGACTGTTGAAAACCATTTTAAATGTTTCCCATTGCTGTTCTACATTGTTGTTTGCCAATATTGTTGCCCATTTTTGTTTCCCAAGTTCTATTCTCAGCCCCTCAAAATCAGCTTTTCTCCAATCTATTAACCTGGTTTTTGTCATATGTCATTCTCAATTATCATCTTAAAGCGTATTATATTATGGTCACCTACCTTTACTTCTCTTATCTGCTCTGGTTCATTCCCCATTACTAGGTCCAATATCGAATCCTCCCTTGTTGGGCTTCTTACATATTGGGTTAGAAAGAAGTCCTGTACACATTGTTGGACCTCCATTCCCTTATCCCCTTTACCTACCTCTTCTGTCCAATTAATATCGGGATAGTTGAAATCCCCCATGATTATTATTTTATGTTTTTTTACTCATTACCCTAATTTGCCTGCATATTTCTTCCTCCACCTCCCTTCCACTATTACATGGTCTGTAGATGACATCTATTAGTGTGACTGATCCTTTATTATCTTTTATCTCTATCCATATGGATTCTATTTTTGTCTTACTAATATCTGCGTAACTTTTTTCCACTGCCATTATGTTATCCAGCTAATCCAAATAATACAGCTACTCCACCTCCCCTTTATCCCTCCCTATCTTTTCTAAATATATATTTTTTCTAAGTACCTTGCAATGTTTAATTCCCAGTCCTGATTTTTCTGCAGCCATGTCTTAGTAATCCCTACTATGTCTGGTTCTTCGCAATGTATGACTGCCTCCAGCTCCCGTTTTATTACGGACACTGTGTGCAATGCTGTACAGACAGTTTAACTCATTTTTAATAGGATTTCTTCTCTCTTTATGTTAAACCATCTTTTTAGATTTCTGTTCTATAACTCTATTTATTCCCTTGCCATGAATGTCTTCCCTTACCTTATTCTTTCCTATGCTCTCTTTTCCTGTTTTGTTTATATTTAAGCTGGTTACATTTCTTGTAGATCCCTCCCCCTATTTTACTAGATTAAAGCCTTTGCCACTTCCTTATTTACCCTTTCCGCGAGGCCATGGGTCCCATCTCGGTTCAGGTGGCGCCTGTCCCATCGGTACAGCTCCTTCCTGTCCCAGCACTGGTGCCAGTGTCGCATGAAAAGGAACCCCTCTTTCCCACACCAGCCCTTTAGCCATGTATTAATTCTGCTGATCTGCCAATTTGCACGTGGCTCAGGCAATAATCCAGAGATTATTGCCCTTGAGGTCCTGCTTTTTAATTTAGAGCCTAGCTCCTGATACTCTTTCAGCAGGACCTCCTCACTGTTGTTTGTATGCACGGTGGCATAGTGGTTAGCACTGTTGCCTCACAGCGCCAGGGACCCGGGTTCAAATCCGGCCTCGGGTGACTGTCTGTGTGGAGTTTGCACATTCTCCCCGTGTTTGCGTGGGTTTTCTCCGGGTGCTCCGGTTTCCTCCCACAGTCCAAAGATGTGCGGGTTAGGTTGATTGGCCATGATAAAAAAATTGGCCCTTAGTGTTAGGGGGGATTAAATACGTGGGGTTACGGGGTTACGGGGATAGGGCTTGGGTGGGATGGCTGTCGGTGTAGGGACCGGGTGCTAGGGTTTGGATGATCAGCCATGATCTCGTTGAATGGCGGAGCAGGCTCGAAGGGCCAAATGGCCTACTCCTGCTCCTATCTTCTATGTTTCTATGTTTGTTCCAACATGGACCACGGCAACTGGATTTGCACCCTCCCTTCCCAAGTTCCTCTCCTAGAAGATGCTCATTTGATTCAAGTTCCTTTGACTTTTAGCATAAATATCATAATACAAATACAAAAGCAAAATACTGCGGATGCTGGAAATCTGAAATAAAAACAGAAAATGCCGGAAATACTTAGCACGTCAGGCAGCATCTGTGGAGAGAGAAACAGAGTTAACATTTCAGGCCATTGACCTTTCGTCAGAACTGGAAAAGTGAGAGATGTAACAGGTTTTAAGGAAGTACAGAGGCAGGGAAAGATGCAAGAACATACCCGGGAATGGTAGCATAGTGGTTATGTTAGTAATCTAGAGGCCTTTAATCTGTGAGTTTAAATCCCACCACAGCAGTCTGGAGAATTTGAATTCAGTTAATTAAATCTGGAATTAAAACCAAAAGCTAGTATCAGTAATGGTGACCATGATCCTATTGGATTGTTCTAAAAACTGATCTGGTTCACTAATGTCCTTTAGGGAAGGCCTATATGTGACTCCAGACCCACAGCAATGTGGCTGACTCTTAACTGCCCTCTGAAATGGCCTAGCAAGTCACTCAATTGTAAAAAAAACAATATGAATAAAACCAATAGACTACCTGGCATTGACCTAGGCACTGGCATGAAAACAGCATGCCCAGTTGACTCCTCCTCACCAATATCTGGGGACATGTGCCAAAATTGGAAGAGACTAGTCAAGCAACAGCCTGACATAATCATAACTTTCAGCCAAAGTCCCAAACTCCTCCATCATTCTACAGATATATGAAGAGGAAAAAGATTGGTGAAGTCAAGCATAGGTCCCTTGCAGTCAGAATCAGGGGAATTTATAATGGGGAACAAAGAAATGGCAGACCAATTAAATACATACTTTGGTTCTGCCTTCACAAAGGAGGACACAAATAACCTCCCAGAGATGTCAGGGAACATAGGGTCTAATGAGAGGGAGGAATTGAATGAAATCAGTATTTGTAGGAAAATTGACAGGATTGAAGGCTGATAAATCCCCAGGGCCTGATAATCTACATCCTAGGGTACTTAAGGAAGTGACCCTAGAAATAGTAGATGCATTGCTGGTCATCTTCCAAAATTCTATAGACTCTGGAACAGTTCCCATGAATTGGAGGGTAGCTAATGTAACCCCACTATTCAAAAAAGGTGGTAGAGAGAAAACGGGGAATTATAGACCGGTAAGTCTGACATTACTAGTGGGGAAGATGATAGAGTCCATTATAAAAGATGTAATAGCAGAGCACTTGGAAAACAGTGACAGGATCGGACAAAGTCAACATGGATTTACAAAAGGTAAATCAAGCTTGACTAATCTACCGGAATTTTTTGAGGATGTAACTGGTAGAATAGATAAGGGAGAACCAGCGGATGTGGTGTATTTGGGCTTTCAGAAGGCTTTCGATAAGGTCCCGCATAAGAGATTAGCGTGCAAAGTTAAAGCACACGGGATTGGGGGTGAGGTACTGTCTTGGATAGAGAACTGGTTGGCAGATAGGAAGCAAAGAGTTGGAATAAATGGGTCCTTTTCTGAGTGGCAGGCAGTGACTAGTGGGGTACCGCAGGGATCGGTGCTAGGACACCAGCTATTCACAATATATATAAATGATCTAGACGAGGGAACTAGATCTCCAAGTTTGCAGATGACACAAAGCTGGGTGGGCGTGTGTGCTGTGAGGAGGATACAGAGAAACTCCAGTATGATTTGGACAGGTTGGGTGATTGGGCAGATGCATGGCAGATGCAGCATAATGTGAATAAATGCGAAGTTATCCACTTCGGTGGCAAAAACAGGAAGACAGATTATTATCTGAATGGCAATAGATTGGGAAAAGGGGAAGTGCAACGAGACCTGGGTGTCCTTGTGCACCAGTCGCTGAAGGTGAGCATGCAGGTGCAGTAGGCGGTTAAGAAGGCAAATGGTATGTTGGCCTTCGTAGCGAGAGGATTCGAGTACAGGAGCAAGGATGTCTTGCTGCAGTTGTACAGGGCCTTGGTGAGACCACACCTTGAGTATTGTGTGCAGTTTTGGTCACCTTATCTGAGGAAGGATGTTCTTGCCATGGAGAGAGTGCAGCGAAGATTCACCAGACTGATACCTGGGATGGCAGGAATGATGTATGAGGAGAGATTGGGTTGATTAGGCTTATATTCGCTAGAGTTTAGAAGAATGAGAGGGGATCTCATTGAAACTTATAAAATTCTAACAGGACTAGACAGACTAGATGCAGGAAGGATGTTCCCGATGACGGGAGTCCAGAACCAGGGGTCACAGTCTATGGATAAGGGGTAAGCCATTTAGGACTGAGATGAGGAGGAATTTCTTCATCCAGAGAGTGGTGAACCTGTGGAATTCTCTACCACAGAAGGCAGTTGAGGCCAATTCATTAAATATATTCAAGAAGGAGTAAGATATATTTCTTAAGGCTAAAAGGATCAAGGGATATGGGGAGAAAGCAGGGACTGGGTACTGAATTTGGATGATCAGCCATGATCTCATTAAATGGCAGAACAAGCTCGAGGGGCCAAATAGCCTACTCCTGCTCCTATCTTCTATGCATCTATGTATCACCATCCCTGGGTATGTCCTGTTACAGCGGGGAAGGAGTGGCCCTGGGAGTCCTCAACATTGAATCCAGACCCCATGAAGTCTCATAGCTTCAAGTCAAGCATGGGCAAGGAAACCTCCTGCTGATTACTACCTTGATACCCTCCCTCAGCTGATGAATCAGTGCACCTCCATGTTAAACACAACTTTGAAGAAGCACTGAGAGTAGCAAGGGCACAGAATGTACTCTGGGTGGGTGACTTCAATGTCCATCACCAAGAGTGGCTCGGTATCACCTCTACTGGCTGAGTTTTGAAGGACAAAGCTGCCAGGCTGGGTCTGTGGCTGCGCCTCTAGCCAAGCAGAGAACCAACACAAGGGGCAAAACATACTTAACCTTGTCCTCACCAATCTACCTGTCGCAGATGCATCTGTCCATGACAACATTGGTAGCAGTGATCACCGCACAGTTCTTGTGGGGACAAAGTCCCATCTTCACACTGAGGACACCCTCCATCGTGTTGTGTGGCACTACCACCATGTTAAATGAAATAGATTCAGAACAGATCTAGCAGCTCAAAATTGGGCATCCATGAGGCGCTGTGGGCCATCATCATCAGCAGCAGAATTGTATTCCACCACAATCTGTAACCTCATGGCCCAGCATATCCCTCACTCTACCATTATCATCAAGCCAGGGGACCAACTCAATGAGGAGTGCAAAAGAGCTTGCCAGGAGCAGCACCAGGTGTACCTGAAAATGAGGTGCCAACCTGGGGAAGTTGCAACACAGGACTACATGCATGCTAAACAGTAGAAGCAGCATGCTATTAGACAAAGCTAAGCGATCCCACAATCAATGGATCAGATCATAGTCCTGCCACGTCCAGTCATGAATGGTGGTGAACAACTAGCGGGAGGAGGAGGCTCCATGAATATCCCCATCCTCAATGATGGTGGAGCCCAGCACGTGAGTGGAGAAGACAAGGCTGAAGCGCTTGCAACCATCTTCAGCCAGAAGTGCCGAGTTGATGATCCAAATCGGCCTCCTCCTGAGGTCCCCACCATCACAGAAGCCAGTCTTCAGCCAATTCACTCCACGTGATATCAAGAGATGGCTGAATGCACAGGATACAGCAAAGGCTATGGGCCCCAACAACATTCCGGCTCTTGTGCTCCAGAACTAGCCGCGCCTCGAGCCAAGCTGTTCCAGTACAACTACAACACTGGTATCTAACCGACAATGTGAAAAACTGCCCAGGTATGTCCTGTCCACAAAAAGCAGGACAATCCAATCCAGCCAATTACTTCCCCATCAGTCTACTCTCAATCATCAGCAAAGTGGTGGAAAGTGTCGTCGACAGTGCTATCAAGCGACACTTACTCATCAGCAACCTTCTCACCGATGCTCAGTTTGGGTTCCGCCAGGGCCAATCGGTTCCAGACCCCATTACAGCCTTGGTCCAAACATGGACAAAAGAGCTGAATTCCAGGGGTGATGTGAAAGTGACTGCCCTTGAGATCAAGGCAGCATTTGACCGAGTGTGGCATCAAGGAGCCCTAGTAAAATTGAAGTCAATGGGAATCAGGGGGAAAACTCTCCACTGGCTGGAGTCATACCTAGTACAAAGGAAGATGGTTGTGGTTGTTGGAGGCTAATCATCACAGCCCCAGGACATTGCTGCAGGAGTTCCTCAGGGAAGTGTCCAAGGCCCAAACATCTTCAGCTGCTTCATCAATGACCTTCCCTCCATCATAAGGTTAGACGTGGGAATGTTTGCTGATGATTGCACAGTGTTTAGTTCCATTCGCAACTCCTCACATAATGAAGCAGTCTATGCCCGCATGGAACAAGACCTGGACAACATTCAGGCTTGGGTTGATAAGTGGCAAGTAACATTCGTGCCACACAAGTGCCAGACAATGACTAACTTCAACAAGTGAGAGTCTAACCATCGCCCCTTGACATTCAATGGCATTACCATTATCATCAACATCCTGGGGGTAACCGTTGACCAGAATCCTAACTGGACCAGCCACATAAATACTGTGGCCACAAGAGCAGGGCATAGGCTGGGTATTCTGCGGTGAGTGTCTCACCTCCTGACTTCCCAAACCCGCGACCTCTACCACCTAGAAGGACAGGGCAGTAGGCGCACGGGAACACCATCACCTGCAAGTTCCCCTTCAAGTGACACACCGTCCTGTCTTGGAAATATATCCTTCATCAAAATCCTGGAACTCCCTACCTAACAGCACTATGGGAGTACCTTCACCACATGGACTGCAGCAATTCAAGAAGGTGGCTCACCTGCTCACGGGCAATTAGGGATGGGCAATAAATGCTGGCCTTGCCAGTGACGCCCACGTCCCATGAACGAGTAAAAAAACCAAAAGGGAATGTCTGTGATAGAGTGTAAGCCAGGAGAGAGTAAATGACAAAAGGGATGATGGTGCAAGGCAAAAGGGGATGGTAACGTGACAAGTAAAGACGCAAAAGATGGGTCTAGAGGAGGTGAAAATGACAAAGGCGGAATAACTACCAGCAACTGCTGTCTGAAAAAAATGGGAGTAGTGTTTATGGTCTGAAATTGTTGAACTCTATGTTGAGTCCGGAAGGCTGTAAAGTGCCTAATTGAAAGATGAGGTGCTGTTCCTCGAGCTTACGATGAGCTTCATTGGAACAGTGTAGGAGGCCGAGGACAGAGAGGTCAGAGTGGGAGTGGGGCAGAGAATTAAAATGACAAGTGCCCGGAAGTTCAGGGTCACGCTTGCAGACTGAACGGAAGTGTTCCGCAAAGCATTCACCCAATCTGCGTTTGGGCTGCCCGGTGTAGAGAAGACCGCATCGTGAGCAGCGAATACAGTATACTAAATTGAAAGAAGTACAAGTAAACTGCTTTTTCACCTGGAAGGAATGTTTGGGGCCCTGGATGGTGGGAAGGGAGGAGGTAAAAGGGCAGGTGTTACATCTCCTGTGGTTGCAGGGGAAAGTGCCTTGGGAATGGGAGAGGGTGTTGGGGGCGATTGAGGAGTGGACCAGGGTGTTGCAGAAGGAACGGTCCCTTTGGAATGCTGAAAGGGGAGGGGAGGGGAAGATGTGTTTGGTGGTGGGGTCACGCTGGCAGTGGCGGACATGGCGGAGGATGATCTGTTGAATGTGGAGGCTGGTGGGTTGGAAGGTGAGGACAAGGGGAACCCTATCATGATTCTGGGAGGGAGCAGGGGGGGAAGGGGTGAGAGCAGAGTGCGGGAAATGGGATGGACACGGTCGATGGCCCTATCAACCACGGTGAAGGGGAATCCTCAGTTGAGGAAAACATATTGGAAGCACTGGTATGGAAGGTGGCATGCCAGAACAGATGATACGGCAAAACTGGGAGAATGGAATAGAGTCCTTACATGAAACGGGATGGGAGGAAGTGTAATCAAGGTAGCTGTGGGAGTCGGTGGGTTTATAGTAGATATTGGTCGACAGCCTATCCCCAGAAATGGAGATAGAGAACTCGAGGAAGGGAAGGAACGAGTTGGAAATGGACCATGTGAAGGCGAGGGAGGGGTGGAAATTGGAAGCAAAGTTGATAAAATTTTCCAGTTTGGGACGAGAGCACAAAGCTGCACCGATACACAATCATGAATGTACCGGAAAAAGAGTTGAGGGAAGGGACCTGAGTAGAACTGGAATAAAGAATGTATGACGTAGCCCATGAAAAGATAGGCATAGCTAGCACCCGTAGCAACACCTTTTATTTGGAGGAAGTGAGTGGAGTCCAAGAAGAAGTTGTTCAATGTGAGAACAAGTTCAACCAGGCGGAGGAGGTGGTGGAGGATGGGAACAGGTTGGGCCTCCGTTCACAGAAGAAGAGGAGAGCTCTTAGTCTGTTCTGGTGGGGGATGGCGGTGTAGAGGGACTGGACATCCATGGTGTAAAGGAGACGGTGAGAGCAAGGAAACTGTTAAATTGGTGCAGGGCGTTGGAAGAGTCACGGATGTACGTAGGAAGAGAATGGACAAGAGGAGAAAAAAATAGAGTCAAGATAGGAAGAAATAAGTTCTGTGGAGCACGAACAGGCTGAAATATTTGTGGATCTTGGAAAGGAGGTAGAAGCAGGCTGTGCGAGTTTGGAGGACTACGGGGTTGGACCTGGGAGAACAAAGTGCCGTTAGTTCAGAGAGTGAGTGAGCAGAGTGGAAAAATCGGGACGACCAATGTCACACCGGCAGTTGCCAGTGAAAAGATCACATGATAAATGAGAGGCCAGAGTGACAGGTCCAGGTTGAACGAGAATCCTGAAGACGGGAGAAAGGGCAGGGTGAAGTGGGCACGGAGACGAAGGCGACAGAAGAAGAGCTCAGCATCGTGCCGAGCTCGAAATTCATTGAGGTGGGGACGTAAGGGGATGAAGCTGGGGCCTTTGCTGAGGACTGATCGTTCGAGGTCAGAGAGGGGAAGGTCAGAGGGGATAGTGAAAATGCGGCAAGGGGTGAGATTGGAAGGAGGGATGGGATCACAGGAAAGTGAAGGGGAAGAAGGATCTGGATGGGCATTGGTATCCAAGAGTTATTGAAGCTTGTCATCCTTGGCCCTGAAAAGGAAGAAAAACAGTTCTTTGTTAAAGCTTCGGAAGAGGCGAATATAAATAAATGATACCTGTTATAACATATTGACTCAGATGCAACTACAAGTTACAGTGATATGCTCGTCATTTCAGTTCTTCCTAAAACTATTGATATTAAAATATATTTGTATTTACAGATCCTACAGTACCACAGAGAAATTTTGAATGCTACTGAGAAAAATCAAAATCTACTGTTTCGGATCAGTAACTGTGGACCAAGTGAAGTAAAACATTAATTCCAGTCCAAATGTGAATTTTATTAAATGTTGTGCATTAAATAAATATAAATTAATGTTTTGGACCATGGTATGAATAATATATTTTTTAAATTTATACACAGGAGTACAAAATATGCATATACATTAATAAGTTCTCAAAGCTGCTTGCAATCGACACGGTCCTTAATTGTGAGATATCGTCAGGATTCTATCTAGGCAATTAACTTGTGTCATTTTGGATTCCAGTCTCGTGCAACTTAGTGCACTGAAGAGCTACATAGTATTTACAGCACAGAAACAGACCCAGCAGGTCCATGTTAGGAAGAGTACGGAAAGAATGGCACTGTCAAAATGTCTTGTAAGAGTTACGAATAGGGAACGGTGCAATAGTTTTGATACTTGCCAAATATGCTGTAGTTTGAAGGCATTTTACCATTCGGATAATATATAGTGGTTGTGGCAGAACAGGCAGGATTTGCGTGTTCTCCGTGGAGAAGTCACCAGTTTTCGTACGAGTAGCAATTTTCAATGCATTGAGCACAATAGGCTGACAGCCTGGACACTCAACAATTGTATTGCTATAGCATATTTGGCAAGTATCAGAGCTATTGCGCCGTTCCCTATTCGTAACTCCTACAAGACATTTTGACAGTGCCATTGTTTCCATACTCTTCCTAACATGGACCTGTTGGGCTGAATGGCCTGTTACTGCGCTGTAATTACGATGTTGAAGGAATTGACGAATTCCTAACCAATAACTGAGGTCGACTCAGGAGATCAATCAAACAGGTCTTTAATGTGAGACTAAACGAGTTCAAACAGTTTGTTGAGATCGATACAGGAGAACCACGAAAACAGGTCTTAACAAGATGGAGATTCCACGAGGACTGCCCAGGCAGTCACGTGGTTTGCGACGTGACGTCATCGCGTTTGCCCGCGTTTTCCCACGCTCTTAAAGGGGCCACGCCCCGTACATACAAACACTATATACAAAACGAAGTAATGTCTAACACCACGGTACAGGCTTAGGCTGGTGTTAGAACATCGTTAAAGGGAATTATATACAGTTGCCCAGAGTCATTCAGTGGCTCCGCCACATGCGCCCCCCCAGAATTCGCTTTAACAGACAAAGTCAAGCGGTGAGGGGGTCTGATGAGCCTGTCGGAACGACTCCTGTACTCCTGAGGTGGAGGCTGTTGGGCGGCTGGCGGTCTGGCAGGCGGTTGCACTTGGTCTGCCGTAACGGCGATGGGTGGCCGACCTCGTCTCGGCGGTTGTGCTGTCTCGACGGGGCGGTCGAGGTCCAGATGTGCTGGCTTTAAGCGATCGACCGAAATGTGGTCCGGTTTACCACCGACATCTACCGTGAAGGTTTTGTCCCCTGCCTCCAACACGCGAAAGGGACCAGTATATGGGGCCTTGAGCGGATCCCTATGAGCATCGTGGTGAATAAAGACGTACTCAGCCTTGTGAAGCTCCGGGGGAACGTGCGAACTCTGCAGCCCGTGGTGCGAAGTGGGCACCGGTGCAAAGCATCTGGCCACCTCCTGGTGACTAGTAAGCTGGTCAGATGCGGACCATGGCTTCGTCGAAGCTGGCAGGAAATCCCCCGGGACTCGCAGCGGCTGACCGTACACCAGCTCCGCTGATGAAGAGCGAAGGTCTTCTTTGGGGGCCGTGCGAAGGCCCAACAGGACCCACGGTAGCTTGTCTGCCCATCCAGCGTCCTGGAGGCTGGCCCTCAGGGCGGCTTTCAGTGATCGGTGGAAGCGTTCACAGAGGCCATTCGCCTGTGGGTGGTAGGCTGTGATGCGGTGTAATTTGACACCGAGTCCTTGGGCCACTGCATTCCAGAGGTCGGAGGAAAACTGTGGTCCTCTGTCGGAAGAAATATCTGCGGGCACTCCGAAGTGGGCGACCCAGGTGGAAATGAACACCCTGGCCACGCCCGCCGAAGTAGTGGATGACAGGGGAACCGCCTCCGGCCATCTGGTGGTGCGGTCAACCATGATCAGGATGTGTGAAAAACCATGGGAGGGTGGGAGTGGCCCTACCAGATCCACATTGACATGGTCAAAAAGTCGCTCCGGTACTGTGAAGGTGGCCAACGGAGCTTTGACGTGGCGCTGTACTTTGGCCTTTTGGCAGACCACGCAGGTGTTGGCCCAGTCGCGGACATCCTTGTGCATGCCATGCCATACGAATTTCGCTGACATCAGCTTCTGAGAGGCCTTCATTCCTGGGTGTGACAACCCATGTATGGCGTCGAACACTTTACGGCGCCAGACGCCCGCACGACCGGGCGAGGGTCCCGTACAGAGACGTCACACAACAGCGTGGTACCTGCCGAATGGAACTTGACGTCAGCCAACCGGAGGCCAGTGACGGTCGTTCTGCAGGCTTGGACTTCTGGGCCTGAGGCTTGGTCCGCTGCCATAAGGGCGTAATCGATGTCCAAATGAACCATATTGACGGTCGCACGGGAGAGGCAGTCGGCCACCAGGTTGTCCTTACCGGCCACGTGCTGTATATCCGTGATGAATTCGGATATGTAGGTCAGTTGACATTGCTGTCAGGATGAGCACGGTTCGGCGGTCTTGGCCATGGCAAAAGTTAATGGCTTATGGTCCACAACGGCGGTGAAAGGACGTCCTTCCAGGAGGAAGCGAAAATGGCGGATGGCCAGAAAAAGGGCGAGCAACACCCAGTCGAACGTGCTATACACTCTCTCGTTCCGCCGTAGTTGACGGCTGAAGAATGCCAACGGCTGCCACGTCCCGTTCACCCACTGCTCTTGCAAGGCGCCGATTGCGTAGACTGACGCGTCGGTGGTGAGGGCGATGGTGGCTCCTGGCAGCGGGTGCGCCAGCATGGTTGCATTGGCTAAGGCGCTTTTGGTGTTGTTGAACGCTCGGGCCATGTCGTCCGTCCAGTCTACCGGGTTCTTGCCAGTCTTGCCCTTGAGGGCCTCGTACAGGGGCTGCATGAGTAGTGCTGCCTTCGGCATGAAACGGTGGTAAAATTTACCATGCCTAGGAATTCCTGCAGGGCCTTAATGTTTTGCAGGCGTGGGAAGGATATCACCGCCTCTACCTTCGCTTGTAAAGGAACCGCTCCCTCTGCGGTGATGCGATGTCCCAGGAAATCAGTTTGGCGCAGGCCAAACTGACACTTGGCCGGGTTGATAATCAGGCCGTGTTGGCTGAGGCGTCGAAAAAGGGTGCGTAGGTGACAGATATGTTCTTCTTTAGTAGGACTGGCAATCAGGATATCATCCAGGTAGATGAAGAGGAACTTGAGGTCCCGCAGCACGGAGTCCATCAGGCGTTGGAAAGCCTGGGCGGCGTTCTTTAACCCAAACAGCATTCGCAGAAACTCGAAGAGGACGAATGGGGTGATGACTGCGGTCTTCTGGACGTCCTGTGGGTGCACTGGGACCTGGTGGTAGCCCCGTACGAGGTCGACTTTTGAGAAGACAGTGCTCCCTGCCAAATGGGCAGAGAAATCCTGGATATGGGGGATCGGGTACCGATCAGGAGTGGTGGCGTCGTTTAGGCGTTGATAGTCGCCACATGGTCGCCATCCGCCGCCAGGCTTCGGGACGATATGGAGGGGTGAAGACCAGGGACTATTCGACTGGTGAATAATCCCTAACCGTTCCATGGTCGCGAACTCCGCCTTTGCGACCGCCAGCTTGCCAGATTCCAGGTGCCGGGCCAGCGCGTAAACCGGGGGGCCGTTGGTGGTGATGTGGTGTTCCACACCATGTTTCGTGGCTGCGGAGGAGAACGTGGGTCTTGTCAGGTCGGGAAATTCGGCGAGCAGACGAGCAAACTCGTCAGGAGTCGGGAAAGCAGAGGCAACGGTGCGCGACGTAGTATTACTGCGGTAACAAGGGATAGAATTGAAAGTTGCCGCGTTGATCAACCGCTGGTTCTTCACGTTGACCAGGAAGCTGTTGGCGCACAGGAAATCCGCGCCGAGAATGGGTTGAGTAACCTTGGCCGTCACAAACTCCCAGTGAAAACGTTGCCCCCCAAAGCACACCTCCACTCGCCGTCTGCCGAAGGTCCGAATTGCTCCGCCATTGGCCGCTTCAAGGGCGAGGCCGTGATTCCCTGCCTGCACATCGAGGGCGGACGCAGGTAAAATGCTGCACTGCGCTCCGGTATTGCACAGAAAACGACAACCGGAGAGCGTATCGATGATGGAAAGCAACTTGCCCGCATTGCTGGTCGCCATGGCGGCCGCGGGGCGCCCGTTAGACCCGTTCCTCAGTAGTCGCAGTTGTTTTTTTGGGGGGAAAGCTGCAGGGAGGGCGGCAATGTCGTGCCTTCGCGCCAAACTGTGCGTGGTAGAAACACAGCCCAGCAGGCTGACGAGCTGGGGCGACGTCTGTGGGGGATGGGCGCCTCGTGGCGGTGCAGTACTGCTGCGTTACCGTGAAAATTTTGTCCGCTTCTGCCGCGAGTGCCGCGCAGTCTTCCACCTTGGATCTGGCCAGGGCAGCTTGCACCTGCTCAGGCAGCTGGCTGAGGAATAGTTCATGGAATAGGAAGCATTCCGGTTCTGAGCCCAGGAGCGTGAGCATTTGGCTCATCAACTCCGAAGGCTTGGAGTCCCCGAGCCTGGGCATAGCGAGCAATCGACGGGCGCGCTCTGATTTAGTGAGCCCGAAAACTTGCAGCAACCGCGCCTTGAGGGTTTCATATTTGCGCTCTGTTGGAGGGTTCTCAAGGAGGCTGACGATCCGCGAGGCGGTAGAGCTGTCGAGTGCGGAGACCACATAGAGATATTTGGTCTGATCCACAACGATGTCCCTCAGGGCGAACTGGGCCTCGACCTGAATGAACCACGAGGTCGCTTGCTGCTCCCAGAACTGCGGTAGCTTCAGCGAAACGGCGTTGGCCTCCATGCTGTGTTCTTTTTGCGAAAAACGTTCACAAAAAACGGGGTCACCAATGTAGGAATTGACGAATTCCTAACCAATAACTGAGGTCGACTCAGGAGATCAATCAAACAGGTCTTTAATGTAAGACTAAACGAGTTCAAACAGTTTGTTGAGATCGATACAGGAGAACCACGAAAACAGGTCTTAACAAAATGGAGATTCCACGAGGACTGCCCGGACAGTCACGTGGTTTGCGACGTGACGTCATGGCGTTTGCCCGCGTTTTCCCGCGCTCTTAAAGGGGCCACGCCCCGTACATACAAACACTATATACAAAACAAAGTAATGTCTAACACCATGGTACCGGCTTAGGCTGGTGTTAGAACATCGTTAAAGGGAATTATATACAATTGCCCAGAGTCATTCAGTGGCTCCGCCACAATGTAACTCTCTTTCATTGTTTCGGATGTACAAGAAAAAACCCAAAAGGAAGTCACTCCCGAATGCAAGGAGACATATCAGTCAAGAGGAAAAGTCCAATCGGGATTTAGGAGTGCTAAATACAATGGCCCGTATTTTCCGATTGCAGGCGAAGGGCTGCGATCTGGAAAAATCTGCGTCCTTACCTGAGGGCTCCCGGGAGGCGCACATTTCCGATGCTGGGCCTCTCCAAACTGCCAGTGCGCAGAGCCCACATATCCCAGAGGCGCAGGCATCCCTGGGATCACGTGGGCCATGGTGAGCCAATCAAAGAAGGGAAACTCCCTTCATACATTTGACAGGAAGGCCTGTCAAATACAGGAAACTCCCGTTTAAACGGCACCTAAATATCCGGAATTCTCTATTAACCGGCAAAATTCATACTCCGAAAACAACACCTCAATAACCGGCAATGTTGCCGAGTCCGAGTCCGAGTCTCCCGTGGTGGCCGAGTTAGTCAGTGGGGGTAGTTCTCCAAACTGCCACTACTCGGCTTCTTGGCACTGTTGGAAGTCCAAACACCTCAATAACAGGAGTCTGACTCTCCCGCGCTGCCGGTAGTCTCTTCCAATCCGCCATTTTTCTGCATGCCTCTCCATCTTTATCGGGAATTATCTCCCCCATCTTGCATTATGGAATTCCCAAAAGTTGGTCCAATCAAAAGGACTGTATGAGTTTTGTTTTACTGTTAAGTACTTAAAGAGTTATGGATTACCCTCAACTGGCAGTACTGTACTTAATCAAGCATCTTCCACCATCCATTTAACACAACATTCTGTAGGTGAGTACCCAATTACTGTATACTGCACATTTCTTGATTTTTTTTATTTTTGTTTGTTAAAAATAGCCTTGGTAGATAACCCTCTCCATCATCCGGAATTTTTAATCAACCGGCAACAGGCCGGTCCCGTCGGTGCCGGATACCAAAGAGTTTCCTGCATATGAATGGAGATCACCCCCAAAACATAGTAAAACTTTAAATACGTTTTTTTTTTAAATCACATTTTTAGAATGACTTGACAGTAAATTAACTATTTTAAACAAAACTTTAAATTTTTCAAAAAAATAATTAAAGTTTTTTACGGGGCTAAAAATTAAATTACCTTTTTTTAAAAGTATTATTAAATGATAAATCAGTGGAAATTTTTTTAAAAACTTTTTTCAACTCTTATCCTGGTAAAAGCAGGCCTTACGCCTGCTTTTACCAGGCGCAATAATTGTAAGGGTTTTCTGGCGGGCGGAGGGTCTTCAAAAAGCAGAACTCTCCGCCCGCAGAGGCCCTTCTCCCGGGCAGCCGGAGGATCTGTCAAGAACTTTCTTGACAGATCGGAAATGCCGGTTTCCAGCGCATGTGCAGTGCATGCCTGAAACCGGCATTTCCGATGTTCCTACGGGTGAGTACACAGCGCGTACCCACCCGTAGGGATCGGAATATCCGGCCCATTGCCCAACAAAACTAGCTGTGACCTGTGTGGATCCAGACCTTCTGGAAAATACAGCAGCTAGAGCTAATAATGTACATGTTCCAGCTAAATAAAATTCATTTTGTCTAGTTCCGATTTCTTTTCCAGGAGTATTGTTCATAGTGATTCCTTTCATTTCCTTCCAGGGACTGCAGATTCCGGAGAGCAATCCCATCAGTGACCCCTTGGTTACAATGGTCATCCTTCGAATCGCCAGCAGATACCGTTCTCTTCAGGGCACTGTGGTTCCAAAAGAGACGGCGCAGCATCTGAAAGGAGCAGAAGCGCCCCGAAGATTGGATCAAGGCTTCCACTTAGGGCCTTGGGTAAGAGTGAGCAAGCAAGTGTTTGGTTTGAGGGGCAACCGGAGGGAAAGGATTCTGCCACCAGGCCCTCGCTCCCTCCTCAGGAAGACCTCAAGTTACTTTACTGTCACAATTTGGCACCGGGACGCGTCAGTCAGTGGGGCAGACAGCAAGAAATTCTCTGAGCAGCTGGGACATGCGCTGTCCAGCGCCATTTGCATGCAACAAGGAATAGCCAGTAGGACAAGGGGAGGGAAATCCTGGTCGGGAAGTGAGGCTGTGGTAGGCCTCTCCGCCCTAATTTTTCCTTATTCTCCACCACGATGACACTCGATTTTGGGCAGGTGTACGGATTAGAATTTCCCCCCCTTGCTCCAAATGCTTTTAATCCTCTTAAGGTTGATATTACTCACAACCCATGCCAACACACCCTTGTTGCAAGGTTTTCAGTCACAGACTCCCTACATACCTAAGGCATCACCCAGAACCAAAAACAGGAACATGTTTAAAAGTGGCAAGCAATGTTTGCTACTTATAAATCGCCTGGAAGAAGTGTTTGCACACAGGGAAGAATGGGCATTGGCTGATAAAAGCAGCTGGTTGCAAAGCAATATCAAAAGTGTAAGCTTTTAATGTTAACATAACCACAGCTGATCCGCTTTAACACACAATAATCATATGCTTAAGTCCTGGAACATTGAAACATAAAAACAGGAGTAAGCCATTCAGCACTTCGAGCCTGGTCCGACATTCAGTTAGATCATGGCTGAACTACACCTCAACTCCACTTACCCGCCTTTGTTCCACATCACCCTTACTTAACAAAAATCTAATCGATCTCAGTCTTCAATTTCAATTTACCCAGCATCCACAGCCTTTTGGGTGAGCGAGTTCCAGATTTCCAATATTCTTTGTGTGAAAGAATGCTTCCTGATTTAACTCCTGAATACCCTAGCTCTCATTTTAAGATTATACCCTCTTGTTCTGTATTCTACAGCCAGAGGAAATAGCTTACCTGTATCTTTTTTTGTACACGTTCCTGGGATGTGGGCGTCACTGGCAAGGCCAGCATTTATTGCCCATCCCTAATTGCCCTTGAGAAGGTGGTGGTGAGCCACCTTCTAGAACCGCTGCAGTCCGCGTGGTGAAGGTACTCCCACAGTGTTGTTAGGGAGGGAGTTCCAGGATTTTGACCCAGCGACGATGAAGGAACGGCGATATATTTCCAAGTCAGGATGGTGTGTGACTTGGAGGGGAGCTTGGAGGTGGTGGTGTTCCCATGCACCTGCTGCCCTTGTCCTTCTAGGTGGAAGAGGTCGCAGGTTTGGGAGGTGCTGCTGAAGAAGCCTTGGTGAGTTGCTGCAGTGCATCTTGTAGATGGTACACACTGCAGCCATGGTGCGCTGGTGGTGGAGGGAGTGAATGTTTAAGATGGTGGATGGGGTGCCAATCAAGCGGGCTGCTTTATCCTGGATGGTTTCGAGCTTCTTGTGTATTGTTGGAGCTGCACTCATCCAGGTAAGTGGAGAATATTCCATCACACTCCTTACTTGTGCCTTGTAGATGGTGGAAAGGCTTTGGGGAGTCAGGAGGTGAGACATTCGCCGCAGAATACCCAGCCTCTGACCTGCTCTTGTAGCCACAGTATTTATGTGGCTGGTCCAGTTAAATTTCTGGTCAATGGTGAACCCCCAGGATGTTGATGGTGGGGGATTCGGTGATGGTAATTCCTTTGAATGTCAAGGGGCAGTGGTTAGATTCTCTCTTGTTGGAGATAGTCATTACCTGGCACTTGTGTGGCGCAAATGTTAGTTGCCACTTATCAGCCCAAGCCTGAATGTCATCCAGGTCTTGTTCCATGCAGGCATGGACTGCTTCATTATCTGAGGAGTTGCAAATGGAACTGAACACTGTGCAACCATCAGCGAACATCCCCATGTCTGACTTTATGATGGAGGGAAAGTCATTGATAAAGGAGCTGAAGATGGTTGGGCCTCTGTAAGAATTCACAATAATTTACAGTTCTGAAGATTAATTATTTTTGATTAAAGAATGCCTGGGCGATGTACCTTTAAATTTCCAGGGATAAAAATGGCCGTCAGACCACATGGCCGAAGACAAAGGGGACTTGGAAGCAGCTTGTGTGTGTGTGTGTGTGTGTGAAAAAGGGGTGATCAAAGATGGCTGCCCGACCTCGTGTCAGGACACAGAGACAATCGACATGAAAAAGGAGGATCAAAGATGGCTGACTAAGCTGCCAATCAAAGGCAGTTCGGGGAGTTCCCTCCCTGCAGAGACAATCGATGTTTGTTTACAGGAACTGCTACTTTGTGTACACAAGGGATTATCCACTTCAGACTGCGGTTTCAGGCGACCACAGAACAATGGCCTTCTGTTTACACTCCTCCCAAGCTGTTTACATAGTAATACAGCTCCATTCAAAACCCATCAGGATGAATGGAAATGGTTCAATAGCCCATCACACACAATGAAGACACATACAAACTGCAGCTTTACATTCAAAGCTCAGCACAGAAGAGACATTTGAACTAAGAAAAGGAACAGTTTAAAATGAATGGGTTTGGATGAATCACCCATTACTGGACAATGGGGCAGTTGGATCCCTTTTGTTTTAGCCCAGAAACCTCCGGAGCTGGGCGGGCCCCAAATGGGGGTATAAAAGATAGCTTCCCAGAAGCTCTCTCTCTCTCTGGCCTTGCCTCCGTGTGCCTCTACAGCGTGGGAGTCTGCCTGTGGAAGCGAAACACCAGCAGTTTACTTTTAAAACACTGGGGTGTTTTTCACTTCGGGGCAGTGAAGATCTAAGTTCGCAGGGCACGGAGCTGGCATTGCAGTGGTGAGCATATATTTTTCTGGCCTTCCACAAGGCAACTTAGGATAGGCATAGGGGTGGGAGTAAAGTGGGAATTTAGTTAGAATTGTGATTTTAGTCGATTTCCCTTGTTGTGTCTGTTTTTCCTCCCCTATTTAAGTAAGACAGTGTTGCACCTAGCAGAGAAGTGCGATGGTGAACACTGAATTTGGTATTTAAAACTGTATTAAAAGGGAGTAGCTGTTTTAAAGTACTGTATTTAAAACTGTATTAAAAGGGGTGTTGCACCAAGCAAAGGAGTGCTGTGGTGAACGCTGTTAGCTGTTTTAAAGTAACTGTATTAAAGTGCTGTGTTTTTAAGTAAAAGCCGCTAAGCTAAGGTGCTGTAGTGAGTAAAGGGTCTTTTAAGTAAAAAGTACTAGATTTAAAATAAAAGCAGTGTTGCACTGAGCAAGAAGCCCTCTAGTGGACACTGAGTGTACTGCGTGTATTAATCAAAAGAAAGTTGCACTGAGTAGGGAGCCCTCTAGTGGACACTAAGTGTACTGCGTTTAAGCAAAAGTGTTGTACCAGGCATAAGAGCCATATTGGTTATTTTAAGTTGTTTCTTTCTTTTGTTTTCAATAAATATTTTTGTTTTGCACCCAAACAATGAGTCACGTTGTTTTCTGTCTACATCGCCACCGAATAAGTCCGGGGGTCAGAACTCAGGAATAGGGGAGCGCTTCAAAACCGCAAGGGGATCCCTGGAGCAGCTCAGAGGCTTCTGACTGGCCAGAGACAAATAACCCCAGCCCCACTGTTAATTCCGTACACCTCGGACACAAGGAACACCTGCAGTGATGTCCTGGGGCTGAGATGATTGGCCTCCAAAAAGCATAACGATATTCCTTTGTGCTAGGTATGACACCAGCCACTGGAGCATTTTCCTCCTGATTCCCATTGACTACAATTTTACTAGGGTTCCTTGATGCAACACTTGGTCAAATGCTACCTTGATGTCAAGGCCAGTCACTCTCACCTCACCTCTGTAATTCAGCTCTTTTGTCTATGTTTGGATCAAATCTGTAATGAGGTCTGGAGCTGAGTGGTCCTTGCGGATCCCAAATTGAGTATCAATGAGCAGGTTATTTCTTTTTTTTATTCGTTCAGGATGTGAGCATCGCCGGCAAGGACAGCATTTATTGCCCACCTCTACTTGCCCTTGAGAAGGTGGTGGCGAGCCGCCTTCTAAATCCACTGCAGTCCTTGTGGTGAAGGTACTCCAACACAATTGTTAGGGAGGGAGTTCCAGTAGTTTGACCCAGCGGCAATGAAGCAACGGTGATATATGTCCAAGTCAGGATGGTGTGTAACTTGGCTGCAGTGTGTGCCATCTACAAGATGCATTGCAGCAACTCTCCAAGGCTTCTTCGACAGCACCTCCAACTTGGAGGGAAACTTGCAGTTGGCGGTGATCCCATGCGCCTGCTGCCCTTGTTATGCTACGTGGTAGAGGTTGCGGGCTTGGGAGGTGCTGTCGAAGAAGCCTTGGAGAGTTGCTGCAATGCATCTTGTAGATGGCACACACTGCAGCCACGGTACGCCGGTGGTGGAGGGAGTGAATGTTTAAGGTGGTAGATGAGGCGCCAATCAAGCAGGCTACTTTGTCTTGGATGGTGTTGAGCTGCACTCACCCAGGCAAGTGGAGAGCATTCCATCACACTCCTGATTTGTGCCTTATAGATGGTGGAAAGGCTTTGGGGAGTCAGGAGGTGAGACACTTGCCACAGAATACCCAGCCTCTGACCTGCTCTTGTTGCCACAATACCTATGTGGCTGGTCTGGTTAAGTTTCTGGTCAATGGTGACCCCCAGGATGTTGTTTGTGGGGATTTCGGCGATGGTAATGCTGTTGAATGTCAAGGTGAGGTAGTTAGACTCTCGTTTGTTGGAGATAGTCATCGCCTGGCACTTGTGTGGCGTGAATGTTACCTGCCACTTATCAGTCCAAGCCTGAATGTCGTCCAAGTCTTGCTGCATGTGGGCATGAACTGCTTCATTTTCTGAGGAGTTGTGAATGGAACTGAACACTGTGCAATCATCAGCTAACATCCCCACTTCTGTTCTTATGATGGAGGGTAGGTCATTGATGAAGCAGCTGAAGATGGTTGAGCTGAAGATATTGGTGAGTAAGTGTCACTTGATAGCACTGTCGATGACACCTTCCATCACTTTGCTGATCATTGAAAGTAGACTGATGTGGTGTTAATTGGCCAAATTGGATTTGTCCTGCTTTTTGTGGACAAGGCATACCTGGGCAATTTTCCACCTTGTTGGGTAGGTGCCAGTGTTGTAGCTGTACTGGAACAGCTTGGCTAGAGGCGCGGCTAGTTCTGGAGCACAAGTCTTCAGCACGACAGCCGGGATGTTGTCGGGACCCATAGCCTTTGTTATATCCCGTGCCCTCAGCCGTTTCTTGCTATCACGTGGAGTGAATCGAATTGGCTGAAGACTGTCTTCTGTGATGGTTGGGACCTCAGGAGGAAGCCGATATGGATCATCCACTTCTGGCTGAAGATGGTTGCAAACGCTTTAGCCTTGTCTTCTCCACTCGCGTGCTGGGCTCCACCATCATTGAGGATGGGGATGTCTACGGAGCCTCCTCCTCCTGTTAGTTGTTTAATTGTCCACCACCATTCACGACCGGATGTGGCAGGACTGCAGAGCTTTGATCTGATCCATTGATTGTGGGATCGCTTAGCCCTGACTATAGCACGCTGCTTTCGCTGTTTAGCATGCATGTAGTCCTGTGTTGCAGCTTCCCCAGTTTGGCACCTCATTTTTAGGTACGCCTGGTGCTGCTTCTGGCATGCTCTTCTACACACCTCATTGAACCAGGGTTGGTCACCTGGCTTGATGGTAATGGTAGAGTGAGGGATATGCCGATCCATGAGGTTGCAGATTGTGGTGGAATATAATTCTGCTGTTGCTGATGGCCCACAGTGCCTCATGGATGCCCAATTTTGAACTGCTAGATCTGTTCTGAATCTATCCCATTTAGCACAGTGGTAGTGCCACACAACACGATGGAGAGTGCCCTCAGTGTGAAGATGGGACTTCGTCTCCACAATGACAGTGCGGTGGTCACTGCTACCAATACTGTCATGGACAGATGCATCTGTGACTGGTAGATTGGTGAGGACGAGGTCAAGTATATTTTTCCCTCGTGTTGGTTCTCTCACCACCTGCTGCAGGCCCGGACTGGCAGCTATGTCCTTCAAAACTCGGTCAGTAATGGTGCTACCGAGCCACTCTTGGTGATGGACATTGAAGTCCCCCACCCAGAGTACATTCTGTGCCCTTGCTACCCTCAGTGCTTCTTTCAAGTGATGTTCAACATGAAGGAGCACTGATTCATCAGCTGAGGGAGGGTGATAGGTGGGAATCAGCAGGAGGTTTCCTTGTCCATGAGACTTTGTGAATTCTGGAGCCAATGTTGAAGACTCCCAGGGCCACTCCCTCCCGACTGTATACCACTGTCTCCCTCCCGACTGTATACCACTGTCTCCCTCCCGACTGTATATCACTGTCTCCCTCCCGACTGTATACCACTGCCTCCCTCCCGACTGTATACCACTGTCTCCCTCCCGCCTGTATACCACTGCCTCCCTCCCGCCTGTATACCACTGTCTCCCTCCCGCCTGTATACCACTGCCTCCCTCCCGCCTGTATACCACTGTCTCCCTCCCGACTGTATACCTCTGTGCCGTCTCTTCTGGTGGGTCTGTCCTGCCGGTGGGACAGGCCATACCCAGGGATAGTGATGGAGGAATCTGTGACATTGGCTGAAAGGTATGATTCTGTGAGTATGACTATGTCAGGCTGTTGCTTGACTAGTCTGTGGGACAGCTCTCCCAATTTTGGCACAAGTCCCTAGATGTTAGTGAGGAGGGCTTTGCAGGGTCAAATGGGCTGGGTGTGCCGTTGTCGTGTCCGAAGCCGGTGCTGAGGGCGATGCTGGATGGTTCGTCTGGTTTTATTATTGTTTTCTGTAGTGGTTTGTTACAATTGAGAGGCTTGCTGGGCCATTTCAGAGGGCAGTTAAGAGTCAATCACATTGCTGTGATTTTGTGGTATTAGCCAGACCAGGTTAGGATGACAGATTTCCGTCCCTAAAGGACATTAGTGAATCAGATGGGTTTTTATGACAATCTGGTAGTTTCGTGATCACCATTACTGATACTAGCTTTTTATTCTTCCCTTCCCTCCTGAACTCAGGGTATGACTCCACAAACACCAGTCGCTCTCCAGTACCCCAGTCAAGTGGCCATTCTTCACGTGCAAGTCTCGAGTGTCAAGCAGACCATTATAACTGCAGGCTGCATCCCAGCCTCACTCAATGTCCACATATACACACACTCCCTGCAGCGATGACTGGCAGGTAATCTGGAGCAGCAACCATGGTCAATTTTCTCCCTCCCCATACCAGGGGGGCTGCATCTCTACGGTGGCCCAGCTGAAATCAGCTACCTCAGCACAGAATGTAAGAATTTGAATTTTTACATGTTCCTTAGTTCTCTTTAATGCTCTCGACAGTTCTCTCCTATCTTTTATTCGCTTTTATTTCTATTTTTGCCTTCACCACTTGCCTGGCTGTAGGTCAAATTCTATGTAGGTTGTCTTCAGATTTTATTTTAATGGAAAGCTGGAGAGAATAAAAGGACACTGTGGAGGCAAGGTTATTACAGCAAGTGGTACTGAAAGCTTCCCATTAAAAATATAGGCCTAGCAGGAGAATATGGGGGTGTGAAATGATAATCCGTGTTTGGCATATATAGGATCCAATAGAAAACATTTCTCTCTGATCCTAATACTGTATACCGCTTTGGGACTCTAGTACGACACTCTGACTGAGCCACTTTATATCCTGGATTAGCATTTCAAGTCACTGTTGCACTGTGGAGAATTGTACCCAAATTAATGTCTTTAATATTGCTTTGTATTAATAATATCCTACATCGGTTTAAAAATATACAAAAATCAATTGTAATTTTTACTGATTGAGAAATATTTTTGGTATTTCCTTTCTTTCTGTCCTTGGTTTACTTGAATTTCATTTATTTAAGTAACATATGTCCAAAGACGCTGCATTTTAATGGTTACAGCACATCATTATTGCTATTATTACATATACCAGTGATAGGGTTGGGAGAGACAGTCAATTCAACCTTTGAGTGCCCGGCAGGAAAGTGTTGAGTTCAGTCCCAGGCAAAAGTTGGCATTGTCTGGCTCACCCTTGCTTAAATCCCACCAATTGTTCACAACCACCTCCTCACCAGCCCATGAGAATATGGTAAACACTCACTGCGAGAGGAGAAAAATCCATTTACTCAAAAAAGTCGGCAAGATATCACCTCATCAATATACAGGTGCCTCTATTTTAAATTCACAGGCCCCGAAACTGCTGGATTGTGGGGAGGCGCGTTGAAGAAGCATCCATCCTCCCATATGCAATCTAAACCTGTTCGAGTGACAGTCAGGATTCCTGAAATGGACGAGAATAATGGTAGGTGTGAGGGATCAGGGACTAGGTTGCGAGACTTCAGTATGCTAGTGAGCATTACAGAAAAGAAAGAAAGAACTTGCATTTATATAGCGCCTTTCATGGCCTCAGGACGCCCCGAAGTGCTTTACAGCCAATGAAGTACTTTTTGAAGTGTAGTCACTGTTGTAATGTAGGGAACGCGGCAGCCAATGTGCGCACAGCAAGCTCCCACAAACTGCAATGTGATAACGACCAGATAATCTCTGTTTTAGTGATGTTGGTTGAGGGATAAATATTGGATAACTCCGCTGCTCTTCTTCGAAATAGTGCCATGGGATCTTTTACATCTGCTTGCGAGTTTAATGTCTCATCTGAAAGACAGCCTATCCGACAGTGCAGCACTCCCTCAGTACTGCACTCAAGTGTCAGCCTAGATTTTTGTGCTTGAGACTTGAACCCACAACCTCTGACTCAGAGGCGAGGGTGCTACCAACTGAGCTACAGTTCATCACAGGATGAGAAACACAACACAAATGCTGCCAAGTGATTTTGTTTCTGGAACAAGGGACATGGGGGAAAAATTGAGTCGCGCCCCCTTTGGGGCATTAACTTCACTGGGGCGCTACTTTTAGCACCCCAAAAAAATTAGCGCCCCCATGGCCGAAATTCACTGGTAGCGCCGCAAGAGGGAAGCGGGGTGCTACTGGAAGCGCCCTGCCTCCCTCTTCGGGCGCTGCGAGTGAATGTCGCGGTGCTACGTGCCACGGCACTGCAGGTCTTCCTCCCCTTCTTAAAGGGGAGGAGTCTAGCGCAGCGCGACCTGGGGGCCAGCTGGGCCACCAGGGATCGGAGTGCCGGCAAAAGAGCCCGGCACTCAAGAGAAGTGCCGGGCTCATGGAGCGCAGCCGGCACTCCGCGGGGGGGCTGCAGAGGAGGCCGGGGATGGAAGAGGGGGCAGGTGCTGGCAGGTGGCCAGCAACAAAAATGGCCACCCGGCACCTACCCTTTAATTTGCATCATTCCAGCTGCAGGTAGGACCCCCTGACCTTGTCGGACATAGCGTCCGGCGGTAAGTCAGGGGGCGCTACTGAAGATCGCAGCTGGGGCGCGAGCAGGGCGCTGCGCACAACGATGATGTCATTGCCGGCGGTGCAGCGCCGTGGGGTGCTAACGGTTACCTCCGCCATTAACCTATGCTGAATCTCGCGGGAGGCGTTGGCGGCGCCGCGCCCAGGTTCTAGTTGCTTTGCGCCTTAGGGCGCTAACGGGAGACGCAAAGCAACCGAATTTTTAGGCCATGGTGCCATGTGATGCCCTAAAGGACAATACACGACTATTGTTCTGGTTGGGTGCGTCTCTGTGAGTCAGTTATCTGCCCTGTTATTCATCTGAAAATATTCTTACCTTTGTTGACTGAGTGAGATCATTAAATTCTTACGACACTGCAAAGGGGTCCTTGGGGTTATGTTGGTCCGACAGCCACTACAACCTCCTTCCACATGGGCCATGCTGCTGCACATGATGGCCTCTTCCCTGTTACTTCCTACAGTGGCAGCCCTCTGTTCTCTACTTTGTGCCAGCATCACTTCCACATCAGCCTCTGAAAAGTTAAAAGCTCGCCTTTTTGCTTCTTTAAGCTCCAATCATTTCGGTCCCTCTTCCAAGAGTCCGCTCAGCTCTTTAGCTACATGGAGGCCTTTAAATAGGGAAGTAGGTATCAGTAAAAGTGACCATGAAGCTGTTGGATTGGTGTAAAAACCCAAATGGTCCACTAATTTCCTTCAGAGACAGAAGTCTGCCGTACTTACCTGGTCTGGCCTATATGTAATTCCAGCCCCACACCAAGCAAGCCAGTTAATTGTACCAAACCACTACCCGCAGTTTAAGGCGGCCCACCACCACCTTCTGAGAGCAACTAGCGCTGGACAACAAATGCCAGCCTTGCCAGCAACACCCACATCCCGAGAACACCTTTTCTTTTTTTTAATTAAAGTTGCGCCTTTGCTCTGCCCCGTTTCCAAATTTTCTGCCCCCCCCCCCAGCATATCCAGCACCTTGCAGATGGTACGCCTGCCTTTCTTCTGACAGCATTATTTCAATTTCTAACGGGGTCAGCCTCCTCTGATCTTGGCGAGCACAAGTCCTACTGTCCCACACTCACGGCAGAATTTCCAAGCCATGACGGTTTAGCCGAGATTTTCTGAATGGCGTTATTTTAATGCGAGTGCTAACCTATTCATTTTAAATGGGCAATTGCTGGCGTTCAGATAATAATTAGAAAACACAGGCTTTCATTTCATTTTAACAGTAAAGCCTAGAAATTACTGCTGGCAATATGTGTGGAAGAATACTCAACATGTTCTTATTACATTCCTTTGTCAAGTGTTTTAGCAAAGGCGTTAATCTATTTAAAATAAACACATTAAGGCCTGCATTAAAATAGTGGAAAAGGAGCATCGTACAAACACCTCAAGCTTTGAGCTGCTGCTAAAGTCAACAATAATTTCTGGTTTAAATTATTTAGGTTAGTAAAACAACATTTGAAGATTTTTCTTCTCTGTATTTTGACAGCTAATGACAATGCTAATCTTCATTCCATTGTTTTGTTACAGTGTCTAATAGAACACTTACTGTTAAGTCTGTGTGTTCCAGTTATGGTTAATATGAATCACTGCACACAGACCACAAGAATAACTTTAACAGGTCTTTACTAGTCGAAGGTCAGGGCTGAACTAAAAGATACAAGACGCTATACAGGCTTATATACCCGAGTGGTCACTACCGGTATTACAGTACACAGGGGCTCTTAAAGGTACATACACTACAATTCCTCCCCTTTTAGATAATTAGTACATAACATTTTAAGTAATCATTAATTAACATGTTTACAAGAACAATAATCTACACATTTGCTGCAGTTAATCAATTATAAGTCAGTCTCTCTGGAGGCTTCCTGACTCGGTCCGGATAACGCCTCGGTGGTGTAGTAGTTTTCGGTGGTGTAGTAGGTTCTTTTGGCAAGGTCGATTCGGCTTGAATGCCAGTGTCGGGTTCATCTGGTTCCAGTATCACCGGATCGGAGGTAGATACTATGGGTATCTCTGCTTCATCATTAGGCGTATAGAGTTGTGGTGTAGGTTGTCCCTTTTCGGATGACTCTATGACCTGGTCAGCATGGCGCCTTATTATGCTTTCACCAATGTCCACGGTATACATCAGCGGTCCTAGTCGTGTGCAAATAGTTCCAGGCTGCCATTTCTCGGTACGGTAGTCCCGGGCCAAAACTTGTTGACCTGTCTGGAAGGTTCTAGTTGGCCTTTCACTCATGCCTTGAAATTGCCGGTTCTCTACGTCCCTTCTGATGTTTGGCTTGATCAAATCCAGCCGGCATCTTAGTCTTCTATTGAAAAACATCATGGCGGGAGTTTGGTTTGTAACCACATGTGTTGCATTCCTGTACGCAAACAAGAAGTTATCTACCTTATGTTGTAGATTTATGTCTTCATTACCCATGGCCTTTATGGCCTTCTTGAAGGTCTGGACATACCTTTCAGCTAATCCATTGGTGGCGGGATGGTATGGGGCGGACGTGTAGTGCTTAACCCCATTGTTTTTTAAGAACTTCCTGAATTCTTCGGACACAAATTGTGGTCCATTATCAGAACAGATCTGTTCCGGCAGCCCATTCCTGGCAAATATGGTCCTTAATACTGTGATGGTTTTTTCCGTGGTGGTGGAGGACATCTTTATTACCTCCGGCCACTTGGAGTGTGCATCCACCGCGATTAACAACATTGAGTCCATAAATGGACCAGCAAAGTCAATCTGTACCCTTTGCCATGGAGATGAGGGCCACTCCCATGGATGTAGAGGGGCTTGTGGTGGGGCGTTTTGGACCTTCTGGCATCCTAGACAGCTCTTGGTCATTTCTTCGATGTCTCCATCGATACCTGGCCACCACACAAACGCTCTGGCTAGGTTCTTCATTTTCACTCCACCCAGATGCCCCTCGTGAAGCTCCTTTAGCACTTTATACTGGAGTTTGGGTGGAATCACCACTCTGGATCCACACATCAAGGTTCCTCGGCACACTGACAGCTGTTCTCTTCTTTGCGAGAATGCTGGCAACAGTGGTTCGCCATGTGCTGGCCATCCCTTCACCGTTAAATCGTAGACTCGTGAGAGAGTTGGGTCATTTCTCGTTTCCTTTTCAATGGTAGAATTTGTTACTGGTAGACATTCCACTATGGTTGAGTGGAACATCTCCACTGGGTCCACTGTAGGCGCCTCTTCTACCGTTGGCAACGGTAGGCGCGATAAACCGTCAGCATTCCCATGCTGTTTTGATCCTTTGTATTCTTTGTCATATTGGTGTGCCCCTAGGAAAAGGGACCACCTCTGTAGCCTTTGCGCTGTCATAATGGGAACGCCCTTTTTAGGGTTGAATATGGATACCAACGGCTGGTGGTCTGTCAGCAGTGTAAACTTCTGGCCCTGCAGGTAATGATTAAACTTCTTTACTCCCCACACAAGGCTGAGAGCCTCCCTATCTATCTGAGCATAGATGCGCTCAGCGGAGGTCAATGATCTGGATGCAAATGTGACTGGCCTTTCCAAGCCATTTGGCAACTTGTGTGAGAGTACTGCTCCAATACCATAAGGAGAAGCATCACAAGCTAAACGAATAGATAGCGTTGGGTTGAAGTGAGCCAACACTTCCTCTGTGGTGATCAATGCCTTGCTTTTGCGAAAGGCCTTCTTACAGTCCTCGCTCCACTTCCATGGTACTTCTTTCTGCAAAAGAGCATTCAGCGGGTGCAGCACCGTGGATAGATTTGGCAGAAACTTATGGTAATAGTTAATCAACCCTAGGAACGACCTCAACTGGGATACATTTTCCGGAGCGGGAGCCTTCACAACAGCTTCGATCTTGTCAGGTGACTTGTGCAGCCCCTCCTGGTCAATGACATGACCACAGTACGAGATCCGTTTCTGAAAGAACTCACATTTCTGGCGATTAACTCGAAGTCCATATTCCTTCAATCTGGTGAGCACCAGTTTCAAATTTTCAAGGTGTTCCTCATCGTCATCTCCTGTAATCAGGATATCGTCCAAGTAACATTGAGTGCTTGGAATTCCCTGTAATACCTGCTCCATGGCCCTCTGCCAAATTGCTGGAGCCGAAGCCACTCCAAAAACCAGTCTATTATATCGATACAAGCCTCTGTGCGTGTTGATTGTGAGATACTGGCGCGACTCTTCCTCAACTTCCATCTGTATGTACGCTTGCGCCAGGTCTATCTTGGTGAAGTGTTTCCCGCCAGACAATGAAGCAAAGATATCCTCAATCCGCGGAAGCGGATATTGCACCGTGTGAAGCACCGGATTAACTGTGATCTTGAAGTCTCCACAGATGCGGACCTTCCCCGGTTCCCCTGGCTTGTTACTCGATGAACGCTTCATGACGGGAACAATGGGCATGGCCCACTCACTCCAGTCCACCTTAGACAGTACTCCTGAACGTTCTAGCCCTTCCAGCTCAGCTTCCACAGCAGGTCGTATCGCATAAGGTACCGGTCTGGCTTTGAAATATTTTGGGTTTGCATGTTCTGCAATCTTGATTTTTGCCTTAATTCCTCTCAGTGTTCCCAGTCCCTGTTGGAACACCTCTTTAGCCTCATCCAATATTCTAGACAATCGTTCAGGTTTGACATCTTTTTTTCCGGAATCTACCGTTATTGCTTTTAGGGAGTGCCAGTCCATATTTATTTTCCTGATCCACTCCCATCCCAGAAGTGGTGGACCTCCCTCAGGTAGTACATATAAGTCCATTCCTTGGTGTTCTTTGCCCTTGTGTATCACCTTGACTTTTATCTTTCCGATGGGGTATACTCTTTGCCCCATGTATGTCTGCAATACTATCTCCGTATCCCGTAGGGGAATATGTGTGAATAACCTTTTGTAATCTTGCTTATTCATGACCGTCAACGCCGATCCGGTGTCCAATTCCATCTTCACTTGGACTCCTGCTATCTGCAGTGTGACCCAGATAGTTTGTAGGTCAGCTTCCTTACTCACATTGTGAATTCTCAGACTACCCAGTTCCTTGCTGTTGGAGTCTGAATCCGAATTCTGTTCATCCGAACTCTTCTCAGCCACCTTATGTACCTTTCTGCACTTTTCCTGCGGTGACTTTTTGTTGCTGGTCTTCTTTCCTGACCGGCATACTTTAGCTATGTGACCAAGCTTGCCACATTTTCTACATTCCTGGTTTTTAAACCAGCATTGGTTCTGATCGTGTGTTGTCTTTCCACAACGATAACATTTCGCTGTACCCAAAGCCATTTGATCTACGCTGAGTACCGCTGCCTTCAGCTGCATTTCCGCAGTGCCTCTCGCTGTGGCTTCATGCGATGCTGCAATAGTGACAGCCTTATCAAGTGTAAGATCATTCTCTTCAAGCAGCCGCTTTTGTGTTCCTTCTTTCGACAATCCACACACGAATTTGTCTCTCAGTGCCTCTGTCAGTCTTTCCCCAAACTGACAGTATTTCGCTAGCTTACACAGTTCAATTAAATACTCCGCGTTGCTTTCCTCTTTCAGTTGCGTTCTCGCATAAAATTTAAATCGTTCCGCTAACATCAGCGGTGTGGGGTTCAAATGATTTCTCAGGACAGCAACAATATTAGCGAAAGCCTGATCCGTCGGTTTAGCTGGTGATAGAAGATGCTTCAATAGCCCGTATGTCTTCGCACCCATTGAGTTTAGTAAGGTTAGTGCTTTATCTTCATCGGATATTTTATTTGCCTTACAATAAATCTCTATGCGTTCTACATACGTGGCCCAATCTTCAACATCGGGATCGAAATCGTTGATGCTACCACGCTTAGGCATCCTCACAATCTTCTTGAGAAACAAAAAGAAATTTTTCTTTAATTTTTTTTTTAAATGGCGGTTTCCCGCGCTTGTCTTCTTCCCCCGCCTACGAAAATGGCGGCTTCCCGCATTTGCCTTTCTCCCCCGCTGGCTGTAATGGCGATTGCCATATTGCTGCGTCCGTCCTCCCCAGTGGTTCTCAAATCGTGCCTCCCAGCCCCTCTTGCAGTCCAGTCCTTTCCCCCGGCTGCAGCTGAGTTCTCCGTGGTTTTTTTTTTTTTTTTCCTCCCGCGCCTTACGCTGTCCCGGTCGCTGCGCCTCGCGGCCTCGGTAGCTGCCCGGCCTTTTTCACCGGTCGCGGTCGAGCTCTCTCTCGACGCTGTTGCGTCTCCCAGCCCGCTTGCAGCCCGGTCTTTTACACC
The DNA here is from genome assembly GCF_052327205.1 of Somniosus microcephalus. NCBI lineage: Eukaryota > Metazoa > Chordata > Chondrichthyes > Squaliformes > Somniosidae > Somniosus > Somniosus microcephalus. The sequence continues at coordinate 12,936,566 of NC_141000.1, read as the reverse complement.
GGCTGCGTTTGCATTCACCGCGGCTCCCGTGCCTTACGCTGCCCCAGTCTCAGTGCCTCTGGCCCTGACTTCTGTCCGGCTCTTTTCCCCGGCCGTGGTCGAGTTCTCCGCCCTTATATCCTCCGTTTTTCCCTCCCCTACTTCACAGCCAACGTGGCCGACTTGCTGCTCGTCGCTGATCGGCTTACCCACCACCGTGATAGAAGGGATGATCACTGCCTGTTGCTGATGGAAGGCTTCGTGTCAGGATTCTTCCTTGCTCTTCAGACCCGAGTCTTTTCTCAGCAGGATGATGAGGGCGGATGCCTCTTCTCGACGCCCGTTAAACTGCCTTGGATATGTCTCTGCCGCAGGGTAAGATCGTACTCGTCGCCACTGTTAAGTCTGTGTGTTCCAGTTATGGTTAATATGAATCACCGCACACAGACCACAAGAATAACTTTAACAGGTCTTTACTAGTCGAAGGTCAGGGCTGAACTAAAAGATACAAGACGCTATACAGGCTTATATACCCGAGTGGTCACTACCGGTATTACAGTACACAGGGGCTCTTAAAGGTACATACACTACACTTACAGAGCAGACAAGGACTGTTTTCATGTAAAATTTATAGTTCAAGTCTTTGCTTTTTATTACATGCATTCTTTAAAATGATTATTTCTTGGATTTATTCTTTTCTTGCAAATTGCTCTCCACTATGTATCACCCTCTAGCCAAAACAATGACTTGCTGCAGACTGCCCTTTAGCCAATATGGTCTGTTATGTAATTCAAGCTGGGCAAGATGTGCAATGTCCTGGATGAACCCATCATCCCTGCAGCAGTTGACTCAGCATATCCAACTGTGGTAGTAAGCAAAGTTTGCATGAAGCGCAGTCCTGGAACGTGAGCTCATTACTTTCTGGTGGAGTGCCAAGTGTTCTAGTATTTCTCCTGCCAGGCTGTTGTTGCTCTTTTCACCGCTGCGGCACAGACAAACATTCGGATTTCTTTGGCCGATCGCCAGATTGGCTCCTCGTGACCACACTGCTGCCAGAGACTGTGCACATAATAAACACTCGACGGCCAGAAATTGGACCACTCCAGCTAGATACGGAATCCTGACTGGTGAACTTCACGATTGAATGCTTAACTGGCTTAGGCTGCATTCCTGTTGTGCACTATTTTTACAGAGGTGGAAATAGGCAGTCTCGGTGGCGGATAAATGTTTGCAACCAAACTCACTGTCCAACAGAATATTGTGAGATAACAACAGAAAAAGCTGGAAATACTCAGCAAGTCAGGCAGCATCCGTGGAGAGAGAAACAGAGTTAACGTTTCAGGCCTGGGACCCTTCATCAGAACTGGAAAAAGCTGGAGATGTAACAGATATTAAGCAGGTGCAGAGACAGGGCGGGGGGGGAGCGTTTAGGAGAGGAGGAAGGAATTGAAAGAACATGGTGTGTTTATGTAAGAGGCAGGAAAGATAAAATGTTGCAAACGGGAATGGCAAAATAATACAGCATGAAAAATGAGGGTCGGGGTTATGGTCTGAAATTGTTGAACTCGATGTTGAGTCCGGCAGACTGTAAAGTGCCCAATCGAAAGATGAGGTGCTGTTCCTCGAGCGTACATTGAGCTTCATTGGAACAATGTAATAGGCCGAGGACAGAGAGATCAGAGTGGGAGTGGAGCGGAGAATTAAAGTGACAGGCGACCGGAAGCTCAGGGTCACCCTTACGGACTGAAATTGTGAGAAACAGCTTCATTGAGCAGCCTGAAAAAGGGAGTGAACTGAGGGCCAGGGTGCAGAGCTTCTAGTGGGAAAATGGCCCTGGTCCTGCCAATGTATCATTGGAAATATTTCTGGCACTTCCACAGTTTGATATTGGCAAAACAATGGGACAGCATGGTAGTAGCCAGGGAGTCAAGGGTAATGGCTGACAGGCACAGCTGTATGTCTTTAACAGACATATTGTACTTCAAATCAAATCAAATCAAATCAACTTTTATTGTCATTGTTAGTGCACAAGTGCAGTACAACGAAATGTAGGCTTGTGGCTCCAGAGAGTTTACATTTAGATTAAAACATTTAAACATTCAACATACATTTGGCTTGTAATACATTAACATAAACATAACCATAATAAAGTGCATTGGCAGATGTGCTGGCTTTAGAGTTTATTTGTGGAGTTCAGTAGGATGACAGCCCTGGGAAAGAAGCTGTTCCTAAATCTGGTCGTACGGGTGCGAATGCATCTGTAGCGTCTCCCAGATGGCAGGAGGGCGAACAGACTGTGGCTGGGGTGGGTAGGGTCTTTGATGATGGACCGTGACCTCCGTAAACAGCGTTTCTGGTATATGTGCTCTATGGTCGGTAGCCGGGTGCCGGTAATGCGTTGGGCAGTTTTGACTACCCGCTGCAGGGCTTTCCGGTCACAGTAGCTACAGCTGCCATACCATACTGTGATACAGTTCGTCAGGATGCTCTCTATTGTGCAGCGGTAAAAGTTAGAGGGGATCAGGGGTGACAGGTTACATCCCTTCAGCCTCCTTAGGAAATATAGGCGCTGCTGGGCCTTCTTCACCAGAGAGGAGGTATTGAGGGACCAGGAGAGGTCTTCCATGATGTGGACTCCGAGGAACTTAAAGCTGTCCACCCTTTCCACCACAGCCCCATTGATGTGGATGGGGGTGTGACTTCCGCCTTTAGACTTCCTGAAGTCCACAATGATTTCTTTGGTTTTCTTGATGTTAAGGGCCAGGTTGTTATCGGCGCACCACTTCACGAGATGCTGGACCTCCTCCCTGTAGGCTGACTCGTCATTGTTGGTGATCTGGCCTACTACCGTGGTATCATCCGCAAACTTGATGATGGTGTTGGAACCATGAACAGCCACACAGTCGTGGGTGAAGAGGGAGTAGAGGAGGGGGCTCAGCACACAACCTTGTGGGGCCCCCGTGTTTATGGATAATGTCACTGAGAGCAGTATGCAGCTGAACAACAAGAGGGGCCAAGGATGAAACCTTGAGACAGACCAGAATAAGTGCAAAAGAGAACTTATTCTCTTGAGTTGAATGAGGTATGTTGGCCAAATTGGGTCAGGCAGAAATAGAACCATGAGAGGGCAGTGCCATAGAGGTGGGCCATGGAGGAGAGGCAATGGAAGAGAATGGATTGGTCAACAGCATCAAAAGCAGCAGAATGGTTAAGGGAGACAAGGAGCAATAATCTGCTGTGGTCGCAGTCACAAAGGGAGTTATTGTAATCTTGACCTTGGTAGTCCTAGTACTATTGGAAGGGTAGAAACCAAGCTGGAGGGGTTTGAACCATGAAAGAAAGCAGAAGTGAGCAACGAACTGGATGTTGATTGTGCATTCAGGGACCTTAGAGAGGAAAGAAAGATTGGAACTGGATAATGGGAGTTTTGAAGTGGGAAGAAACACTACTGTGGAAAGGGAACGGTTTATGATGTTATCGAGTATTGGGTCAAGATAGTTGGATGGCCAGGAGCTGGACCAGGCGAGGGCCAAGGAGGTAGGAAGTGCCTCTCATGGAGACAATGGCCCCAATCTTGACTGGATTTCGGCGGGATTTCCGAGCGGAGGGGAGGAGTTGTGGTCGGGAACCCGGAAGTCCGGGTTTCCCCACACGCCATGGAGGGGGGGGTGGGTGGGGGGGGTCAGTGATCCTGGGGGGTGGAGGTAGTTTGGCAATCCTTGAAAGGGGAAGCAGCATAGCTTGGGAGGCTGGGGGAAAGCATTCCTGCTCCTTCTGGCCCACAAGCAGTGCTGGAAAGGCACTTACCTCTTCCACGCAGCAGTCCTCACCTTTTAGCTGCCAGGTTTCCCAAGGCCCGGGACACCCAACCGGCCGGGGTTAAACCTGGAAGACAGATAAAATATTTAGGCTCGCAAACTCATTATAATATTTAAATGACCAGCCCGCCTCCTAGGAGCGGGTTGGTTTATCCCACCCGCCACCCCACCGTGTCGCCTTCGTTAAAACCGAAGTTGAAGGCAGGTTGGGGTCGGGTTTGTGATTTTTTAAATTTTCACATCCGACCCGATCCAAACCCACCCATTCTTGGGGATTAAAATTCCCCTCAGTGGATCTGATGAGAGCTATGTGAGAATCAGGGAGAAATTTGAATGGAGTGGGGTTGGGGACAGGCAGAATGCCTTGATTTTGGAGATGAATAAAATCATGAGCTCTTTATACTTGACATTAGAAGTGAGAAAGGGGGACAGGGCGATATAGTTGATAGAAGCAGTTCATCACAGAAGAGTTTGAAATTGTCCTCGCCCTCCAGGATGATGCTAGAGCAGTAAGAGGATTTGGTTATGAAGAGGTAGACGTGACATTGGTTAAGGTAATCAAACCGGATCTGACAGTGGGCATGCAGGATAGTAATGCACGAACAAGCTTTCAGCCTGTGGATTACCAGGGACAGTAGCAGGGATGAGAGACCATTAGAAATCTGGTGGGAACAAAGGCATCAAAGCCAGAAGCAAGGGAACTGTCGAACAGGCAGTAGTTTCAGGACAGCCAGAGGAGGGGGAGTTGGGAGTTTGTGAGGGTGCTGGAGGCACCTTTTCCAGGTGCAGAGGGCGAGAGTGGCGGGATTAGAGATGTAGATGTTAAAAGGTGAGGAGCAGTCAAAACATCAGAGGTGGCGAGTAAGGGTAGCTTGGCTAAAATGGAGGGTAAAATTCACGGTACGGTGCCACAATAATGCACCCTCAAGCACTTGACATGACATTTGCACCACACACATCAGCCATCCTTGTGGCTTCTGTATATGAAGCTACATAAGTTTAATGCCAAATTATGGATAGGCTCTCTACAGAGAGCCGGCACGGACTCAATGGGCCGAATGGCCTCCTTCTATGCCATTATGACTCTATGGACAGGCTTTTCATTGGGCCGTGGAGGTGGGATTGGAGGCATGTGGGGGGTTAAAATCTCGAAATCGGGGGGCACGAACCCATCCCGCCCCCAACCTGCCTCCATGCCAGTTTCAAAGGAGGCGGGTACCCGACCCGCACTGGGACCCGCCTCCCCGAGGCGGGAAGGGGATTAGTGCTGATTAGCTGCCTGTTAACAGGTAGTTAACAGGCAGCTTTTAGCCTAATCCCTATTTTTATTGCTGAAGTGTGGGATTCCCGACGGCTCCAAACCACGCCAGGTTAGCGAGGCGGACCGTCGAGCTGAAGGGCTTGGAGGGGTTGAGATGTCCGGTGTTCAGGTGAGTGATGGGTGCATGAGTTCAGAGGTAAGTGTGTTTGGTGTGTGTAAAGTGTTTAAAGAAGTTTTACTTACATTTACTTACCTTTACAGCCTTCCTTCCTTCAGGTCTCGGGAGTCCCTCATCTCACCGGCACAGAAAGCAGAATGGCCGCGAGCTGTCAAAAGCTGCAGCATTCAGCTTTCTGTTCTGGAGAGATCTCTAAATCAGCCTGAGAGGAAGGAATTAACTTGGAGTACAGATTGTCAGTGTTTGACAGCTTCAAACAGCTGTCAAACGCTGATATTTCATCTGTCAAAAGCTTTTGACAGATGAAATGTCAATCTGTGACATCACCTGTTACCAGGTGGCCCTTAATTGGCCTGTTGAGCCCACTGGGCGGGCTCAACAAGGTCAATCAAGTCAAAATCGCGTGGGTTGGCCACAACTCGATGGAGGCGGGACTACAACCCCGAAAGTTGTAGTCCCGCCTTCTACACGCCTCCTCAATCAAAATCCAGCCCTATGACTCTATGAGGTTTGTGCCAACTAGAAACTCAGTTAAAAGCGCCAAATTAATATCTTGTAGGACTCATACAGCTGGCAGAGAGTGAGACTCTCATTTTATCATTCTGGGCTGGCATTCTAATCCAGGCCCCAGGGGACTGTTCTACTCCTTTGCCAGCATCAAGTGATAACTGAAGAGTGAGACTAAGGAGTCCCCTCCAACAAAAAAAACAGATGGGGACCCAGCGCCTGTGCTGTGCAGCCAGATGTGACTCGAGAGTTCTACTGCAGCCATGCCGAAGCACTTCATTTCACAAGTGGCAGTATATAAAAGCAGCCTTTGACTAATATCCCTTTATATTGAAGAGCTGCTCCGACTCGAAGCAGCTCCACAATATGTTGAGGCTGCCGGAGCTCTGGAATACACGTCATTTATTTTGCAGGGGAAATTGTGCAGGGCGAGGGTCAATGGGGAAACAACAGCTCGCGCACCGCTCCTTCTGAGCAGCTAACTATGACAACCACATAGCAGACCCCAGGCTACCCACAAGCAGCGCACAGAGAAACAGCTGGTGCTTGAGGGAATTACAGGTTCCTTGGATTTGATTTCACACGTACCAAACAGCAGACGCAGACCAGCTAATTCATCGGGATTACAGCTTTATTTCTCTGATATGTGACATACAGCCACTAACAGGTCATGCTGACTAGAAAAAAGGCAGGGGGGGCGGGGGAGAAATTCAGCAGAGAGGACAGAGACATTTGCATAGGGTGAGGGGGCAAAGAGTTTTCAAATGTTTTTCCAAAGATAAGCAACCAATGTTCATTGCTTAAACCACAATGCAAAATACATTGAACAATAAAGTTATTGCAATGTAATTTTGTATTAACAACCATAAGCCAGGGACTATAATTACTATATTGGGCCGCAGTAAATAGTAAATTAAAAACAGCAGACACTTAATGTACTGCATTTTCTCCAAGTCCAAACGAAGCTAAAGTGAAATTATTTTTGGCCTATGTTTTATCTATAATTTCTAATTAGAATTCCATAAAGGCAGTTTTAAATCCAATTAACTCCACGGTGAGCAGTTATAAAGCTAAATGATGTAAATGAACTCCCATTCTTCACTTTCAGTGTTTGGTGTTGATGAAGACGATACATTCAGCCGTGTTGGCAAATTCTAGGGAGGAGTTGGTTTCAACTATTTGCTATTAAACCAATAAAATAAATTGATGCAAGTGTGTTTAATTTGTGCATTAGAAATGCTTCTCCTCTTAGGTTTTAATATTTCAGGTCTGCATGAAAAGCTAAAGGCTTGTAAAGACAGAAAGACTTGCATTTTTATAGTGCCTTTCACGACCTCAGGATGTCCCAAAGCGCTTTACAGCCAATGAAGTACTTTTGAGCTGTACCACTGTTGTAATGTAGGAAATGCGGCAGCCGATTTGAACACATCAAGGACCCACAAACAGCAATATGATAAATGTCCAGATAATCTGATTGTTTAGGTATTGATTGAGGGATAAATATTGGTCAGGACACCGGGGATAACTCCCATGCTCTTCTTCAAAACAGTGCCATGAGATCTTTTACATCCAACTGGGAGGGCAGTTTGGGGCCCATGATTGAGCGTCTCAACCAAAAGACGGCAGAACTTCCTCAGCTTCCTCTGAAATACGGCACCTCTGACACTGCAACTCTCCCTCAGTACTGGACTGAAGTGCCAGTCTAGATGTGTCTGGAGTGGGATTTAAACCCTCAAGCTGCTGGCTCAGAGGCGAGTGGGCTACCACTGAGCGATGACTGGCTGTACAGTATGGCCCGGCCCCTAAAGTGGCCCCTGTATGCAAACAACGGTAGAATGAGGGCAAAAGCTGCTGTCCCAAAAAATCCGCAATTTTCAATAGAATCGCATCTGACTTAAGCCTGTAGGAAAGAAGATTAAATTGCCTGCATGACTTGTCAAACCAGGAAGTGCTTGCTTTCACTGGCTTTGAATGTCCACAGATTTTGTCTGAAACGTCAGCTTTGGCTGAAGGGATTAGAAAAATCTTTCCTCAGCTGCGCTGCTAAGAAAGGATTCTGCAAGCTGCCTTTCAGCAGTTCCAGGCCACGAAATCCTTTGCTTTCTATTCCGCATCATGGAACCCTTACGTTGGTGTTCACCATGGGCATTCCCATATATGTCCTTGTAAGAGAGGCGGAAGAAGAAATGACAGGAGCACAATGATGTCTCAGAAGAGGTCTGATTAAGGAGGCAACAGATCCCTAGTTTCAAACTGATGTAAATATTGTCACAAACACAAAAAACAAAGAACAGACTAATTTCAGAACACTGGACTTCATGTCACAGAGTGTTGTTACTGTGCAGCAAGTGCTTCTTTCTACCAGTGTTCCTATCCCTGGTGCCTCTGTGCCATTCTTAAACCTATCCTGTTGCTTTGCTGAGATGATACCTGAGGATTGGGGATACCAGCGGTGCATGACTGTGCTCAGAGAATCAGAGAAAGTTACAGCACAGAAGGAAGCCATTCAGCCCATCTTGTCCGACAATCAGCTATCCACCCTAATCCCACTTTCCAGCACTTGGTCCGTAGCCTTGTAGGTTACGGCATTTCAAGTGCATATCCAAGTACTTCTTAAATGTGATGAGGGTTCCTGCCTCTACCACCCTTTCAGGCAGTGAGTTCCAGACCCCCACCACCCTCTGGGTGAAAACATTTCTCCTCAAATCCCCTCTAAACCTCCGACCAATTACTTTAAATCTATGCCCCCTGGTTATTGACCCTTCTGCTAAGGGAAATAGGTCCTTCCTATCCACTCTATCCAGGCCCCTCATCATTTTATTCACCTCAATTAGGTCTCCCCTCAGCCTCCTCTGTTCCAAAGAAAACAACCCCAGCCTATCCAATCTTTCCTCATAGCTAAAATTCCCCAGCCCAGGCAACGTCCTCGTAAATCTCCTCTGCATCCCCGCTAGTGCAATCACACCCTTCCTGTAATGTAGTGACCAGAACTAGTGTTTTATACAGTTCAAGCATAACCTCCCTGCTCTTATATTCTAAGCCTTGGCTAATAAAGGCAAGTATCCCATATGCCTTCTTAACCACCTTATCTACCTGTCCTGCTACCTTCAGGGATCTGTGGACATGCACTCCAAGGTCCCTCTGTTCCTCTGCACTTCTCAGTGTCCTACCATTTATAGTGTATTCCCTTGCCTTGTTAGCCCTCCCCAAATGCATTACCTCACACTTCTCCAGATTGAATTCCATTTGCCACTGTTCTGCCTGTGATGAAATATTCCATTCATCACTGCCTGTGACTGTGGTCGGTTTCAGTGTCATTTCCCTTCCCCCAGTCCTCATTGTGTTGTTTATTGGAATGTGCTGGAATGTGCTGTGTGTGTAGGGCTCCGCCCATACCTGGCCCCTTTTGTAAGCTAGCTCAGTCTGGCCTCAGTCTCCAGAAGGAAGATACCTCTCTCTCTTCCGTGTTACTTTCTAAGTTAATAAAAGCCTTGTTTTGTTTCGCTAACATCGAGTCTCGGAATTATTGAGGCACATCAATTTTATTAACTTATTTTTCAACACTATGGATCAACTCCTGAAACCCGAACGTTTGGATTTGGATCAACATGCTCCGGACGCATCAGCACGCTTCGGACACTGGTTTGAGTGTATGGAATTCTTCCTGGACAATTCCGCAGCCGTCAAAGATGCAACGGACGCTGCGAGGATGAGACTCGGAATTCTGCGGAATTGGGTAAGCCACCGGGTTTACCCCCTCATCCAAGACGCCGATACGTACCTGGCCGCCTGCGACATCTTAAAGGCGCATTACCAGCAGCCTACGAATGAGGTGTATGCTAGGCATCTGCTCGTTACTCGCGCACAGCGACCTGGGGAATCGGTGGAGGAGTTCCTAAGCACCCTGAAAATGCTTGGCAAAGACTGCAAGTGCCGAGATGTAAAAGCCGCAGTGTACACTGACGAGCTTGTTCGCGATGCCTTTATCACAGGCCTCAGCTCCACTTACATCCGGCAAAGACTGCTGGAAAAAACGGGGTTGGACCTGAAACAGGCTGCGGACACCGCGCGATCCCTGGATGTGGCCCAGAGAAACTCGGACGCCTACTCTTCAGCCCGCGCCGTCCACGCCGCCACGTGTGCACCGAGGGCGCCGCCATCTTGGAAGGCATCTTCCCCGCCCGGCAGCCCAACACCGGCGGGGCCCCGCTCTCCCCCCAGAAGCCCTACGACAGCCGCGACGCGTCAGGGACCCAACTGCTACTTCTGCGGGCAGCCAAAACACACCAGAAACCTGTGCCCGGCGAAAGGCACCACCTGCTTTAAGTGCGGTAAGAAGGGGCACTTCGGGAAGGTGTGCAGAGGGAACCCCGCCGGAAAACCAACCGCCGGAAAACCCGCCACCGCCGCGTGTGCGCCGTGGGAGCGGCCATCTTGGACGCCATCTTGCCCGACCTCGTGGGGTCCGCCATCTTATGAGCAGACAGCGTGGACGCCATCTTGTATCGATCAGGGCCCTACAGTGGCATCGGTCACAGTGGACCAGACCAGGCCGCACCCGCTATCCAAATCAATGGTGGACATCGAGGTAAACGGGTGCCGGGTTAAATGTTTAATTGACAGTGGAAGCACGGAGAGTTTTATCCACCCTGAACTGGCACAGCAACTCTCCCTAAAGGTGGTCCCTGCTCAGGGTACCATCTCTATGGCTGATAAAACCCAGACATCGACCATTCTGGGTTACTGCATGGTACAATTGGGCGTTAACGGAACTGTATACGATAATTTTAAAGTATTAATCATGAAGAACCTATGTGCGAGCGTGATCTTGGGCCTGGATTTCCAGTGCAACCACCAAAGCATCACGCTCAAGTACGGTGGGTCCCAGCCGCCCCTCACAATGTGCGGTCTGGCTACCCTGAAGGTAAAGCCGCCTTCGCTATTCGCGAACCTTACCCCTAACTGCCGGCCAATAGCGACCAAAAGCAGGAGGTACAGCTGGGAGGACAGGCGGTTTATCACGACCGAGGTAGACAGGCTCCTGAAAGAGCGCATTATTGAACACAGCAACAGCCCGTGGCGCGCCCAAGTGGTAGTGGTAAGGGGTAGCGAGAAGAAACGGATGGTGATCGACTATAGTCAAACGATCAACAGGTACACCCAACTAGACGCCTACCCGCTACCCCGCATATCAGAAATGGTGAACCAAATCGCCCAATACCGGGTGTTCTCCACCATCGACCTCAAGTCAGCGTACCACCAGCTCCCTATCAGACCAGAGGACCGCCCGTACACCGCCTTCGAGGCGAACGGACGCCTCTACCAATTCCTCAGAGTCCCCTTTGGGGTGACGAATGGGGTCTCGGTTTTTCAGAGGGAGATGGACCGCATGGTCGATGACCACCACTTGCAGGCAACCTTCCCCTACCTCGACAACGTCACCATCTGCGGCCACAATCAGCAGGATCACGACTCGAACCTCGAGAGGTTCCTGGAAACCGCACAAAAACTCAACCTCACCTACAACGAGGACAAGTGCATTTTCAACACCACGCGCCTCTGCATACTAGGCAGCGTGGTGGAGAATGGGGAAATCGGACCAGACCCCGACCGATTGCGCCCCCTACGGGAGCTGCCCCTGCCCAACACTCCCAAAGCCCTGAAAAGGTGCCTGGGGTTATTTTCTTATTATTCCCAATGGGTCCCCAACTACTCCGACAAAGCCCGCCCCCTCTTGAAAGCATCCTCTTTTCCGCTCTCTGCTGAGGCCCACGCCGCCTTCAAAAGCATTAAGCAGGATATTGAGCGGGCCACGCTACAGGCAGTGGACGAGAACACTCCATTTCAAGTGGAAAGTGATGCGTCTGACTTCGCCTTGGCGGCCACCCTCAACCAGGCGGGGCGGCCCGTAGCTTTCTTCTCAAGGACCCTCCAAGGGCCCGAGATCAGACACTCCTCCGTGGAAAAGGAGGCCCAAGCCATCGTGGAGGCAGTGCGCCACTGGCGCCACTACCTAGCCGGCAAACGCTTCACCCTACTTACCGACCAGCGGTCAGTAGCGTTTATGTTCAATAATAAACAGAGGGGGAAGATTAAAAATGATAAGATTCTTAGGTGGTGGATCGAGCTCTCCACCTTCGAGTACGACATCATTTACCGGCCAGGGGCCCTTAACGAATCCCCTGACGCCCTCTCACGAGGGATGTGTGCCAGCGCCACCGGGGATCGGCTACAGACCCTCCACAACGACCTCTGCCACCCAGGGGTCACGCGGCTGTTCCACTTCATAAAGTCCCGTAACTTACCCTACTCGATTGAGGAAGTTCGGTCTCTGACCAGGAACTGCCGCACTTGCGCTGAGTGCAAGCCTCGGTTCTACCGCCCAGATAGAGCCCACTTAATCAAAGCTACACGGCCCTTTGAGCGGCTCAGCTTAGATTTCAAGGGCCCCCTCCCGTCCGTCGACCGCAATGTTTACTTCCTGAACATTGTGGACGAATACTCCCGGTTCCCATTCGCCTTCCCCTGCCCAGACATGACCAGCGCCACGGTCATTAAATGCCTCAACAGCCTGTTCTGCCTGTTCGGTATGCCGAGCTACATCCATACGGATAGGGGGGCGTCCTTCATGAGTGAAGAGCTACGCCAGTACATGCTGTCCAAGGGGATCGCCACGAGCCGTACCACCAGCTACAACCCCCGGGGTAACGGCCAAGTGGAGCGAGAGAACGGGACAGTATGGAAAGCAGTCACTCTAGCTCTAAGGACCAAGGGCCTCCCTATCTCCCGCTGGCAGGAAGTCCTCTCGGATGTGCTCCATTCGATACGGTCGCTATTGTGTACGGCCACTAATGCCACGCCTCATGAACGAATGTTTGTCTTTCCCCGGAAATCCACCTCAGGCGTATCCGTGCCATCATGGCTCTCCACCCCAGGTCCGGTACTCGTGCGAAGGCATGTGAGGGGCCACAAGACGGACCCTCTCGTGGAGCCAGTACACCTACTCCACGCCAACCCCCAATACGCATATGTCCGGCACGCCGACGGAAGGGAGGACACCGTGTTCATAAAAGACGTCGCCCCAGCCGGCATCGACAACAACCACGGCAATAGCAGCAACAACGATCACAGCAACTCTTACCCACCCATTACTCTTTCATCACCCCCGGAAGAACATCGACCAACGGCACCCCCACCAACTACCCCTTCAACAACCCTGGCGGCACCCCCGGCAGAGACCCAGGAGACTACCGGGGACACCCAGCCGACACCCGCGGCACCACAACAGCCACGTCGGTCGCAGAGGACTATCAAACCCCCGAACAGACTAAATCTATAGAAGGGGTGAATGTGATGAAATATTCCATTCATCACTGCCTGTGACTGTGGTCGGTTTCAGTGTCATTTCCCTTCCCCCAGTCCTCATTGTATTGTTTATTGGAATGTGCTGGAATGTGCTGTGTGTGTAGGGCTCCGCCCATACCTGGCCCCTTTTGTAAGCTAGCTCAGTCTGGCCTCAGTCTCCAGAAGGAAGATACCTCTCTCTCTTCCGTGTTACTTTCTAAGTTAATTAAAGCCTTGTTTTGTTTCGCTAACATCGAGTCTCGGAATTATTGAGGCACATCACTGCCCACCTGACCAGTCCATTGATATCTTCCTGCAGTCTACAGCTTTCTTCTTCATTGTCAACCACACGGCCAATTTTTGTATCATCTGCAAACTTCATCATACTTCCTATATTCAAGTCCAAATTATTGATATATACCACAAGAAGCAAAGGAGCCAGTACTGAGGCCTGCAGAACCCCACTGGAAACAGCCTTCCAGTCACAAAAACACCATTCGACCATTACCCTTTGTTTCCTGCCTCTGAGCCAATTTCGGATCCAACTTGCCACTTTGCCTTGGATCCCATGGGCTTTTACTTTTCTGACCAGCCTGCCATGTGGGACCTTGTCAAAAGCCCTGCTAAAATCCATGTAGACTACATCAAATGCACTACCCTCATCAATCCTCCTTGTTACCTCCTCAAAAAAGTCAATCAAGTTAGTCAGACTCGACCTTCCCTTAACAAATCCATGCTGACTGTCCGTGATTAATCCGTGTCTTTCTAAATGAAGATTTATCCGGTCCCTATAATTTTCCCACCACCGAGGTTAGGCTGACTGGCTTGTAATTACTCGGTCTATCCCTTTCTCCCTTTTTAAACAACGGTACCACGTTAGCTGTCCTCCAGTCCTCTAGCACCAAACCTGTAGCCAGAGAGGATTGGAATATGATGGTCAGAGCCTCTGCTATTTCCTCTCTTACTTCTTTTAACAGTCTGGGATACATTTCATTCAGGCCTGGGGATTTATCCACTTTCAAAGATGCTAAACCCCTTAATACTTCCTCTTTCACTACATTTATTTCATCTAATATTTCACACCCCTCCTCCCTGATTGCAATGTCTGCATCTTCCCTCTCTTTTGTGAAAACAGATGCAAAGTATTCATTAAGAACCACACCCATGTCTTCCACTTCCACACACAGGTTAACTTTATGGTCCCTAATAGGCCCTACTCTTACTTTAGTTATCCTCTTGCTCTTAATGTATTTATAAAACATCTTTGGGTTGTCCTCTATTCCTCACTATTGAAGTCAATGGAAATGAAGATCAGGCGGGAGGTACAACAGGTGGACAATCTGCTACCGCCAGTTATCCGCCACTGCGGAAAGTGAAAATCTAACCCCCCAGTTTTAACTTTCGGCAGTGGTAGAAAACAGGCCGTAGTGGATCGGTCGCCCGTTATACATCCCGCCCGATCTTTCCATTGAAAGCAAAATTGGGCAGTGTGTACAATGGGTGGCTGATCCTTTACCACCTGTTTTGTACCACTATCAAAAGATAAAATCAACCCTAATGTGTGTCTGGAGAAATGTCAAAATCTTTTCCAGGACATTTCTGCAGTACAATATTTCATGATCGTTATCAAATATTGTAAGAACAGTATTACAATCTTGCCCGTATCCTAACTCACACCAAGTCCCGTTCACCCATCGCCACTGTGCTTGCTGTCCTACGCTGGCTCCCTGTGCAACAACGCCTCAAATTTAAAATTCTTATCTTCATGTTCAAATCCCCCCCAGGGCATCGCCCCTCCCTATCTTTGTAAACTTCCTCCAGTCCTATGGCCCTCCGAGGACACTGCATTCCTCCAATTCTGGCCTCTTGTGCATCCCTGATTTCCTTCGCCCCACCATTGGTGGCCGTGCCTTCAGCTATCTAGACCCTAAGCTCTGAAATTCTCTCCCTAAATGTCTCCAGCTCTCTACCTCTCTCTCCTCTAAGACGCTCCTTGATGCCTACTGTTGTGTATGTAATATGTGTGCTACTTTGAACCTATGGACAGGACTGCACTACTTGTTGGGCGTAGTGATACGCAGTACCACTCCTGGCCATAGGGGTATAAATAGTACTGTGGGTACTGATCTCCCCTCAGTTCCCGCCTGTGGGCATGAAGTAAAGACCTACGTATAGTCCCTACCTCCAACCAGTAAAGACCTGTTTTATTGTTACTGATTAAGTCTGAGTATTAATTACTTGAACAACTCACAGATTTAACACCTACCTCTTTGACCAAGCTTTTGGCCACCTGTCCTAATATAAGAACATAAGAAATAGGAGCAGGAGTGGGCCATTCGGCCCTTCGAGCCTGCTCCGCCATTCAATGAGATCATGGCTGATCTTCTGCCTCAACTCCATTCACCGGCCCTATCGCCATATCCCTTGATGCCCTTACTAGTCAGAAATCTATCGACTTCTGTTTTGAATATACCCAATGACTGAGCCTCCACAGCCCTCTGGGGTAGAGAACTCCAAAGATTCACCACCCTCTGTGTGAAGAAATTATCTCCTTATGTGACTCGGTGTCAAATTTGTTTGATAATCGCTCCTGTGGAGCGCCTTGGGACATTTTACTGTGTTAAAGGTGCTACATAAATGCAGGTTGTTGTTGTTCTCAGGTAAGGTTCACCCCTAGAGAGAGGAAAACATGAGCCAAAGCTTCTGCTCCTGTATGCTTTTCAGTGACAGCACTGTTGTTTTACAAAAGTTGTGCCCTCCATCATGCTGCATTAAATCAGGACAGAAACACATCTTTGAAAATGTTACAGCTGTACAAAAGGGAATCCTGAATTTATAACCAGAGGCCTGAATTCTCACCTTCGCGTCGGGTTGGGTGTGTGCGTGCGGCGTAGCGGGTCCGACTACGTGATGTTTTCAGCAACGCGCTGCTCAGAGCGACTTTCACTTAATGGTCCCAATTGAAAGAGTGGTGCGCGTTTTCTGGCTCTATTAAATGATGCTGGTCTGATGACGCCATCGATGACTCGTTTCCAGCGCCCATATTTAAAGCAGCCTTGCACTGAACTCACCTGAAGGTTTCCAGAGGAGGGTGGAAGGTGTCAAAGAAAGGCCAGCACAGAGATAAAACTTTTGAAACCTTGATAGCCAAAGGCAGAGGGCTGCACCCCGGTTCTCTGATTCTTCCCTGTATACTCTTGTGGAGGCTGTCAGAGCAGGCAGGGAGGTCCTCGTCCCTGCCGACAGGCAAAGGAAACCTCCACAAGCAACAAAGAGCACCTGGCTGGATATAGCTGAGGAGGTCAGCAGCAGGAATGTGGTCAGGAGGACCTGGATACATTGCAGGAAGTGCTTCAATGATCTCATGAGATCAGGAAAGGTGAGTGCAATGCCACACTCACCCTCATCCTGCTGTGCCTCTCATCACATCCCCATCACTCTGCCTTCCCAAGCCTACTCCTGCACATCATTCCTCACACCAACATACCTTCCACGTCCACCCACTCCTCTGCCTCTATGTACATACACACATCCCTATCTGACTAACCACCCCTCACACTCACCCTCATCCTAATGCAATCATAGCAAGTAACACCACACAAGGAGGCCATTTGGCAACGGCACCCCACTCCCTCATAGTCACCCTCTACAGATGTAACCCACACATTCCTTACACTCATTCTATCACTCTCACTCAAACTTCTCTTCTTTCCCTCCTTGCAGGAGAAGGGAGCCCACAACAACAGGGGGAGGGAGAGAACCAGAGGTGGCCCTCCAGTAATCACACATCTCACGGCAGCAGAGAAGACGGCTCGGGAAATTTCGGGAGCTCGAGAGAAGCTGGCGGTGGGAGATGGAGAGAGGGTCACATCCCAGCAACCTGGTGGACAGAATCACATCTCATAAAGCCACATGGCATACAGCAGTCACCCATATAGTGACTGATGTCAGCATCCAGTGAAATGTCATCATGTGCATAATGGTAACGTTACCCATTCTCATTATAACACTTCTAATTCATCTTTTTACTCTCCCACAGGTCCATCAACCGCCCCTCCCCCACTCTCCAGCTGGAAGAGGAAGACGACTCCTCAGAGGAACCTCCAGCCTCTGAGGGTGCAGCGTCACCAGACCTGAGGCGAAGAAGTTGAGGGCGGCGGTGACTTTGACAGCCACTGTTAAGGAGTGTCCACCAGGTCCTTTGGGCAGCAGGTCTTGTCCCAGCAAGCTACAAATGTCTGTGACAACCTGGCACGATGGCCTGAGTCTCCTGAAGCACTGCTGCTCAGCCATGTTGCTGCTGTTGCAATGGAAAAATTCTGGCCGTAGTGTTTAACAGCAAATTAAATAAACGTTTGAAAGGTAAAGTATTGAAGGCAGAAGTGAGAGCAAAAAAATCAATCAGGGAAGTGAGTGGTTCTGATGTGGAGCTCGCACTAGCATAAGCACAATTGACTAAATGATTCTCCTGTGCTGAGATTTCTGATTCTGTACAAAAATGGGTCTGACCAGCATAACAGCCCTAATTTTAAAAAATAAAACTAATTTTGAGGGGGGTATCAGGTCATTGAGGAGAAGGCTGCTGTTGTGGTTGCTGCTGTTGCTGCTGGTGCGGCTGGTGTTGTTAGTGCTGGGGCTCATCTTGGTCCGATTCTGAGGACCAAGGTGAGACAGTATAAGCGGCACCCATGCTGATGTAGTAGAGGGCAGGTGAAGTAGCGATCAGAGAGACAATCCCTCAATATTCTAATACTGAGTAGCAATGTGGTGAGAGTGGCTTCCGAGGTTGCAGAAATGACCTGCAAACTCCAGAAACCTAAATCTGTGTACAGAATGGAGTCATCAACAGCCTTTCCCTTCGGCAACTAATGAGGTATGAGGTGTGTCTATTTATCTGGTATTCCCAGCTGCCAATTATTGGCCTCGCACAATGGCCACTGAACCTCCGCCTCCCCTTCACAGGTGAAATTCCCGAATGTGTGCTTCCCGTGCTCATGTCGTTAAATTCAGAAGCTGGAGTTAAAAAGGCTGTTAAGGGCTGATAACAAGCATATAACGAGCTTAATTAGGTCGCCTGCCTCTCCCGATCGGGTCCTTGGTGCGCTGACAAACGCGCCCGAGTTAAAGGCGGAATGACGACGGGTTCCCAACACGTTGCCTATTTTTGGCTATTTTTACAGCCTCCAAGCCCTCACGGCAATGGGAAAATTCCGGCCGTAGCGTTTAACAGCGAATTAAATAAACATTTGAAAGGTAAAGTATTGAAGGCAGCAGAGAGAAAAAAAAATCAACCAGGGAAGTGAGTGGTTCTGGTGCGGAGCTCGCACGAGCACAGGCACAATTGACTAAATGATTCTCCTGTGCTGAGATTTCTGATTCTGTACAAAAATGGCTCTGAACATTAGCCCTAATTTTTTTAAATAAAACTAATTTTGAGCAATTAACACAAAGAGAAATATCAAAGCTGGTTAGTAACCTCACCGGTCAGCTCACTGCTGAGTATGTCAGCAGAGCTTTTAGTTACTGATAAACAGATGAATTTGCCTAGAAGGACAAAAGCTGGTAAAAGCATGTGTTTTATAAGATCACTCACAAGGCCTTGTAATATGTTATATTTTTGCCATCATTAAAATGGGAAGATATTCCATTGGGGAAGTGCATGCAATGCAAAATACTTCTTTTTAACCCTCCAATGTCTCTGAAATATTACTCAAATTGCTTAGAAGTAAAAATAAGACAGGCCTGAAGATCTGAAGAAAAGGAATATTTAAAAGTGGCTATGAGAATTTACAAACTATGTTCTCAAAGAGACTTAACCCAATTTACAGATAGCTGGGAACACCAGGCACCCTGTTATTCCCCACACTGAGAAAACCACAGTGGTCATGGGTTCCCTACTGCCAGGCCATCATCTCCATGGCAATGTCCTTTAGACACGTGCCATGAGGAAAACATTCTGCAGCGGAGCAGTCTTGACAGTTTGATTGACAATCTGCAGGATAGCCTGCTGAGGAGCAAGTGGTAATTGAAGACCCAACTTCAAACTTGCACGCTGCCTTTCTACTTCAGCCAGGAGATACTAAGTACGTACAGGGTTTGCTGCTCTCGCTTCTGGCAGGCTTCTTTCGCGGTCCCTTGGGGAAATGGGTAACTGCAATCCTGGGCTTTTGTAGCCTCTGTAGCTATGCAATTGATTGTGTGCAGGGTAGAGGCTCTTGAAACGAGCCTGACTTATGCTTCCAGCACAGTTTGTGTCAGATTGATCTGCCACACAGCATGTGATCCAGCCTGTACTGAGTGATTAGCTGATTGAGTCAATAAATTGCATTTATTTTATCCTTAGGCTTCTTCTTAGGCAGTCCCTCGGAACCGAGGATGACTTGCTTCCACATTAAAAATGAGTTCGCAGGTGACTGATTAGTCCAATGCGGGACCTACAGTCTCTGTCACAGGTGCAACAGACGGTGGTTGAAGGGGTGGGTGGGTGGGGTGCTTGGGTTGATGTGCGCTCCTTGCGCTGCCTGCGCTTGGCTTCCGCTTGCTCCCGGCGAAGAGACTCGAGGTGTTCGGCGCCTTCCCGGATGCTTCTCCTCCACTTTGTGCAATCTTGGGCCAGGGATTCCCAGGTGTCGGTGGGGATGTTACACTTTTTCAAGGAGGCTTTGAAGGTGTCCTTGAAGCGTTTCCTCTGCCCACCTGGGGCTCTCTTGCCGTGCCGGAGCTCCGAGTAGAGTGCTTGTTTTGGGTGTCTCGTATCGGGCATGCGGACAATGTGACCCGTCCATCGGAGCTGATTGAACGTGGTCAAAGCTTCGATGCTGGGGATGTTGGCCTGAGCAAGAACACTGACGTTGGTGCGCCTATCCTGCCAATGGATTTGCAGGATCTTGCGGAGGCAGCATTGGTGGTACCTCTCCAGTGCTTTGAGGTGCCTGCTGTACATGGTCTATGTCTCTGAGGCATACAGCAGGGCGGGTATCACTGCTGCCCTGTAGACCATGAGCTTAGTGCCGGGTTTGAGGTCCTGGTCTTCAAACACTCTCTTCCTCAGGTGACCGAAGGCTGCACTGGCACACTGAAGGCAGTGTTGGACTTCGTCGTCGATGTCTGCCCTTGTTGACAGTAGACTCCCGAGGTATGGAAAGTGGTCCACATTGTCCAAGGCCTTGTCGTGGATTTTGATAATCGGGGGACAGCACTGTGTGGCGGGGGCAGGTTGGTAGAGGACCTTTGTCTTACGGATGTTTAGTGTAAGGCCCATGCTCTCGTACGCTTCGGTGAAGGTGTTGACGATGGTTTGGAGTTCGACCTCTGAGTGAGCGCAAACGCAAGCATCGTCTGCATACCGTAATTCGACGACAGAGGATGGGACTGCTCAGCACTCCATTTGAACCATATTACAAAATGGGACAGGGGTGGGAGAGGGGGGGTGGTGCATGGGTAGGAGTTGGCACTGGCCAGGGCCTACATTGGAGTAAAGACAGATGTACTAAAAGATAGACACCTGTTACCTCAGAAGAAATATATTTCCACTGGAGCAACAATTTAGGCCAGGTTCTTAGATAATGGACACCTTTTGTTGGCACCAGTCATGGTTTCCATAAGCAAGAATCTATATTAGGGTAGCCATCTTCTGCCAAGTCCAAAAGGGCAGGGCAATGGGTGAGTGATCGGAATCTACTTTCAAGAAAACTCTGCCTCAGACCTTCCTTCTGAGATGGTAAAAGACACACCGAGCCAGCCTTTGAGTTTCCAGACTCATTTGTTTCTTAAACAGTAGAAGTTTTAACCATGGTACAAATATATACTTTTATCCTTAGTTTCTACTTCCAGACCGGCACTTGTCAACTACAGTAAGTGGGGAAGAGCAGCAGTCAGGGGTCACCCTCCCCAATTCCCAAACGAGAGAAAAAAGTAGTGTGAAAAATATAGGAGCCCTAGTGCTTGTTAAAAATGTTAGGGTAGATCAGCAAAGTTTGCATACAAATACTTAATACACTTTACTGCATTCCTATGTCCTATTGTTACACCGTAAAATAAGCAGGTTAATACCCATGTTAAAATAGCACACACAAGAATGCAGTAAGAGCACATTAAACATTTGTACATGGAATTTGCTGATCAAAAGTTTGACCATTTTAATCAGCAAAGTTTACATATGAATGCTTAATATACTCACACTGTACCTTCCCAGCCTGCATTTTAAAACATTTCACTGCATCAGCTACTGTGGCCGGAATTTTATGGGGTCCGTGCGTGCGCGATCGGAGGCGGGTCGGGTGGGAAATTTGAAATAAGTTGGAGCGGGTCGGGAACCCGCCATCATCCCGCCCCCACGCGCCTTTCCCTCAGGCGCATTTGCCGGTGCGACAGCGACCCGAATGGCAGAGGCGGGCGACCTAATTCAAATGATTATCAAACTCCTAAGCGCCGTTTTCAGTCTACCTTTCAAATTTCCTTGCCTGCCCACCAGATTCACACAGCTCAGGAATCACATCTGTCAATCTGAAGCAGGAGTTGAGTGGCCATTGCTCCAGCTGATTAGTTGACAGCATGAAATGTACTATAAAAACTCCCACTGCACAGCTGGTCACTTTCCTCAGGCATAAGCTGTTGCTGACTGCATTCCCAGCACAGATTTAGCTTTCTACAGGCTGCAAGTCTTTCCAGCAAAGTCGCCATCCAGTCGCACCTCATTGGTAGAACCTATCACACCATTAACAGATTGCTTCTCACATCTCGACTTGACCTGCCATCTATTCCATCAGCACGGGTGCTGTTTATACTGTCTCACTTTGGTCCTCAGAATTGGACCACGATCAGCCCCAACACCAGCAGCACCAGGCACACCAGCAGCACCAACACCACCAACCTACTCCTCAACCAGCTGATGCTGCACAGGACAGAGGGGGTCAGCGCAGGGCTGCACCGTGCCAGAGGCGATACCCCCAACACAGGGTATACAGGCAGAGGATGAGCTTCCTCAACATGGCTGAGCAGCAGTGCCAAAGGAGGCACAGGCTATCGTGTCAGGTCATCACAGACATTTGCACATTGCTGGAGCAAGACTTGCAGCCCAAAGGAGTGGGTGGACACCCCTTACCAGTGGCTGTCAAACTCACCAACACCCTCAACTTCTTCACCTCAGGCTCCTTCCAGGGATCTGCAGCAGATGTAAGGGGTTTTCCTTGAGAGATGTCTCTGAGGTTTCTCTCTCTAGAGGCCTCTCTCTCTTGCACAGTAAAACCTTGAGTGGTTCGTCCCACTCACCCCTTAGATTCTATACTCTGGGCTTTGGGGCAGGAACTACAATGTAGAGAAAACTCTTGTAGACCAAGTTTGATGAAACAAAATGAAATTTTATTGCATAAGGAAAAATATCAAATCAAATGCAAGCCGATAAGAGAGTACATGGGAGGGAAAAACACAAAACAAATCATAACGACACAGTACTAACTAAGGCAAATACAGGCATCTTATGCTCTACAAAGATCATCATGAAATAAGGAAACACACAGAACATCGAGGGACAACAACTCATGTTAATTGTACCCTTAAATCCACCCCCTTATTAAACCTATCTAGATCTGATTGTGAAAGGCCAGAAACATGCTCACCAATCCCACTAGGAAGTGCAAGGTTTTGAACTCAAGTCTGTGCTTTGGTCCCTTTAGGCGCTCCGTCTCCTCGTAGATCGTGGAACCCCTGCGAGCTGCGCCACACCTCTCTCCTGAGGTGGGGGTCGGGGCGGCTGGACACCGGCGGGCCTGGATGTCGGCGGGGTCGAGGATTGTCGGCTCGACCCTGGTCAGAGGAGCCTTGGGCTGGCTCCCATCGCTTCTTCAGTTTGTTTTTATCTCTTCTCCCGAGCCGGGGTGGCTGGAAGGTTTCTTCTCTTGGGGTTTTATTTTTTTTGTTTCTTCTCCCAAGTTGGGTCGATAGCCTCTCGTTTCAGCAACGGCCCGGGGATGGTCGATGATCTCCCGATGTGTTTCCCCGGGGCGGGACGCCGGCTTCGAAACGGCCTTCTTGATGTTGGCTTGGTTCTTCTTCCTCCTCCGATGGTGGAGAGGAGTTTGCTGACCTTCTCCCGAAGCGAATCCTCTTCACCCACCACTTCTCCAACTACAACTCCGGTGTCTCCTTCAGAGTTTCCCGAGTGTCTGCGTGAGCTCTGCGTCCTCCGAGTGAGTCCTTCTTCCTGAGTGTGTCGTACAACTCCAACTCCTTCAGTTATACTTTCCCCCAGAAGCTCCACCTCCCGCCCAAAATCAGGTTAGTCTTTGTTTAACTTTTGGCGGGCTGGGAGCACAGCGGGGTAGTTATTATATTTTAAAATGTTTTCGATGGCCGGTAAAGGCCCATCTCTGGTCTGGAATGACCTTCATTGTTTTTAATGCCCTGCTCATCTCGTTATCTAGTCCTGGGTACTGTTCTCATGAATATGAAATTGTCCCCTTTTGTCTGGGTCAACATTTAGATGGCCTCTGTCTCCAAGCCGATCTTGACTGGGTCTGCATCTAATCCATATGTATATGTGTGGGTCTGGTTTCGTTCTCTCAGAAACGGCTTCCAGAACTTGCTGTGGGTTGAATCCACAAAGCTGTCTGAGGATTCGCAGGAACCATTTTAAAGTGTCCCAATAAGCTGGTCACATGGTATGGTGGCCATTTTGTATGCCCCTTTTTCTGGGCTTCTCTTAAAACAGTCTTTAAAATCATGGCCTCTTCTGCCATTTGACCCTTATTAATACAAAGTCCAATTTTGCAAATCCTACACAGACATTTGCAACATCTCACAATCGGCCGCCCAGAGATGCATCACACAGGTGATTGATGCTTTCTTTGACAAGTCAGCCAATTATATCAACTTTGCCACTGATGAAGCCAGTGTTACTGAGCGGGCGCTCGGCTTTGCCACCCTGGCTGGCTTCCCACAGGTGCAGGGTGTCATCGACTACACACATGTGGCCATCAGGGCACCCCCACATCACCCAGGAGTCTTTGTCAACCACAAGGGCTTCCACTCCCTCAATGTGCAGCTCGTCTGCAACCATAGGAAGGTCATCATGCATGTGTGTGCCAAATTCCCTGGCAGCTGCCATGACTCTTTCATCCTTCGCCAGCCCACACTCCCTCAGCTCTTCACTCCTCCAAGCAGACTTATCGGCTGGCTGCTTGGAGACAAGGCCTATCCACTGAAGACATGGCTCATGACACTCTTGAAGCTGAGGAGAGGTATAATGAAAGCCACATTTCCACCAGATGTATCATAGAGTAGACAATAGGCATGCTGAAAATGCGATTCAGATGCCTTGACAGATCTGGAGGAGCTGTTCAGTACGCACCAGCCTGGTCTCCAAAATCATCGTCGTCTGCTGCACCCTGCACAACATAGCATAATAATGAGATTAGCGCTGCATGAGGAGCAAGGCACTGAGCGTACAGCATCTTTAGAGGAGGAGGAGGAGGAGGAGGAGGAGGATCAACTGGAAGACGAGGAGGAGCAGGAGCTGGAGGAACCTGCGGTCCAGATTCCACCAGCACCCGAGCACATTGCTGCCTGAGAGGCCACGGATGGCTTCATCATGGCCACATTTACTTAACTGTATGCTGTACACCCATATGGCTGCCACATGATGCGCCAGGTTGGCACCACCCCACACCAACACCATAAAGCATCCTTACAATGGCCAAGCCATTCCTTTCACACTCATCGCCATTGCTGGAGGTACCATTATGTCTCACCATTCACTGCAACTCACTAAGCCACTTCCAAAGGTGCACACAAATCTGTCCAAGGCCGGAAAGTGGTGAAAATAAAGATTTTTATGGTTGAGATCACATTAATGGAAACTTGACATTAACATTGAATAAAACACCCAAGTGGCTACTCTTGTGACTCTACTTGTGTATCATCTTTCTCTTATGCATGGTGCTACCCCTATGGCTTCAGTAGAGCTGGAGGCAGCCTGCTCACCTCCCTGCTGCAACTGCTTAGACACTCTTGGTGGATGTCCTCTGGGTTTTGGAGCATCTGATGTCCCGGTCAAAGTCTGCTCCTCCTGTGACTGTGCAGGGGCAGACTTGGCCATCGCGATCTGAGGGGGCATCTGGGTCTGTGATTGAGGGGGTGGCAACGGGGGAGAAGTGAAAGCGGTTTGAGAGGAGCCCCCACTTCCATGCCCCTCTCACCATCATCCCTCTCATGGGCCACTGTACGTTCCTGCTAGCAAGGAGCTGGAGAGCACCTTGCCGCACATCAGTGGGGCCATGAGGACCCACGTCTATGCTGACATCCCTCCTAGACAGGAGATCTATGAGTCTCTGCCATCTATTCTCCATAGATAGCATGTGCTCCTGTGAGTGGCGCATTAGCTGCTGAATGCAGGTGGCCATCCTATCCATGGAAGAGCATACAGTCTAAATCGCCTGCGACACGGTGGTGCTCATGTTGGAGATGGACTCCTCCATTCTCTGAACATTTACAGACATCGCAGTCGCAAAACCTGTCAGAGCCTCCTGCACTTCTTCCCGCACCTCCAGGATCGCCCTCTTTCTGGATGGCCCCCGGGGCTCAGTGTCTGCATGCAGTTGAGCAGAGCTGGGAGTGTCCTGCGCCCTCTGGCAAGGAGTCTCCACTGCTGTCCCTGTCTCCATCATCTGCTCTTGCTCACTTGTGAGTTGTGAGACACCAGGTGACAACACTACTCTATCTTGCGAGGGACCCACCAAGGATTACGTATCTGTGCTGGTGCTGGATACACTTCTGTCTGGTGATGGTGTGCCCTCAGAGGCTGGAAGCTCCTCTGAGGAGTCGTCTTCCTCTTCCTCCTGGACAGTCTGGGGGGCGGGGTGCTCTCTTCATATACCTGTGGGAGAGTAAAGAGATGCGTTAGATATGTCATATGAAGAATGAGTACAGATACCATTATGCTCATGATGACCATTCAGTGGCTGCTGACATCAGTCCCCATATGAGTGACAGCTGCAGGCTGTATGATATGTAATTCTGTCAGCAGGTTGCTGAGATGTCCCCCTCTCTCCGTCTTCCACCTCCAGCTGCTTGGCGACTCCCGATACTTCTAACACAGCCTCCTCTGCTGTTGTGAGGGTGGCCAATGATGGAGGGGCACCTCCAGTTCTCTCTCTCTCTTATTGTGGGCTCTCTTTTCCTGCAAGGAGGGAAACAGAGAAGGTTGTGTGAGAGTGATGGAATGAGTGTAAGGAATGGATGGGTTACATCTGTAGAGGGTGACTATGATGGAGTGTGGTGGCAATGCCAAATGGCCTCCTTGTGTGGTGCTAGTTGGTTTGATTGCATTAGGATGAGGATGAGTGTGAGGAGTGGCTAGTGAGATGGAGATGTGATAATGTAGATAGAGAGAGAGGTATGTTGGTGTGAGTAAGGAAGTGCAGGAGTAGGGTTGGGAAGGCAGAGTGATGGGGATGTGATGAGAGGCACTGCAGGATGAGGGTGAGTGTGGCTTTGGACTCACCTTTCCTGACCTAATAAGATCATTGCAATGTTTGCGGCACTGCACCCAGGTCCTCCTGACCACATACCTGCTGTTGACCTCCTCTGCTATTTGGAGCCAGACTCCTTTTGTTTCCTGGGGAGGTCTCTTCTGCCCATTTGAAGGGAAGAGGACCTCCCTGTCTGCTCTGACTCCCTCCACAAGCGTATGGAGGGAGTCATCTGAGAACCTGGGTGCAGCCCTCTGCCTCTGTGCAGTCATGTTTCCAAGTGTTTGGAACAATCAAAAGCTCCAGTGCAGTGACTGCACACTCCAAGATGAACCTTCACATGCAATGTGGCCATGGTTCCTTTAAATATCCCAGCTGAAAACGCATTATCAATGACATCATCAGAGCCGCACCATTTAATAGGGCCGGGTAATACGCAGGGTGGGCTTAATAGGCCCTGACATGAATCAGTCATTCATGAAAGAAAGACTTATGAAATAATACTGAGTGGCCTACGGGTGGCGCTGTCCAGAGACAGTATAAATACTCGGGCATGGGCCCAGCTTGTGCAGGACATTCTTAACAGGAACTAGTGAAGGACACAACTAGACCTCCATGTTGTAAAACAATTGATTAAAGCTTTGTTTAACGCTTAGACCAAGTGCCGAGTAGTTTTCGTACGTCAGGCCCCATTAGCGCAAAGTTCATTTCTGCAGTGGGATGGAAGTAAGAGCGGGGTCGCGACCCGCCACGGCGACCGCCCGCACCGGACCCACCCAGGTAACGAAAATGCCAGCCTATGTCTCAATTTACCTCAGTCACAGACCAGAGCTGAGGTTTCAGGGAAGGCTCTTTTTTGCTCCCGTTTTTAATAACTTTCTTAGGCTCGTTGGGTCCTAGTTCATTACATTACAATCCTCCAGTTGGGAATGTGGGTATCTTCTCCTGATAATTTTTTTTCTTTGAGGAAGTGCTAGATTAGGAGGTGAAAGCAGCTCTTAGACAAGGCCAAGAGCAGCATACTAACCAGGCTGCTAATAACTGTGGCAGAATCAGGTGACACTACGGGTTGGCATGACAGTCAGGTGGGAAGTCACGTTACAAATCAACTGCTGCACACGCATGGAATTTCCATGAAAGAGAACTTGGAATCTCCAACTCTCTGGACTGAAGTACTTGACATCTCAAGATTGTGTGTGACCTGAAAACCCAGACACCGCCTGCCCAGTTAAAAACATGTTTTATTTAAATGTGATTGTCTGGCCAAAAAATGGACAGATGGCACCAATGATGGAGCAGAGCAGAAAGGAGACACCCACATTAGGCCAGAGACACAGGAACTAGAGGCTGAGGATGCAGAAGTAGGGTTGAGCAAAGCATTGAGAGATTTGTATGTTAGGACAAGGATCTTCAAATCAACATGCTAGGGGAGAGGGAGCTAATGGAGGTTGGCAAGGACAGGGGGCTATTGTGAGACGCACTAGAGTTCTGGATGAGTTGGAGGCTGTGTAAAGTGGGGCTCTGGAGTCCAACGAGGAAAGCCTTGGAGAAATCAAACCTTGAGGCTACAAAAGGTGTGGATGAGGTTTTCAGTGGTTGAAAGAGTGAGGTCTGAACTGAGATGGGTGATAGACCGGATGTGGAGTTGAACCACAGCTCACAGTCAAACCGGATACTAATGGTCTGCACTGTTGGGTTGAGCCTGATTAAACAGCTCGGAAAGGGGATGGAATTGGCAGCGAAGATGGAAAACTTCTGGTGGGATCCAAAGAGGGCAACTCTGGTCTTGCCAATGTTAAGCCGTAGAAAGTTGTGGCTCCTCTACAACTTCATGCTGTAGTAATTAGGCATCACAGTTGTGGACTCAACTGCAGAGAGATAACCCTGGGTTTTACTAGCAAACATATGGGAACTGACCCTGTTATAGACACACAAACTGGATAATTATTTTCTTGTCTGAAGATGACAACCCAAAGTTAACCAGCTATTAGTGTGTACTTCAATACACATTGGGTACCAAGGAAGAAGAATTTTGTGTTGCAAATGGAATATCCACCTCCAGAATTGGAGAGATGTTTTTGTTTAAAAACAATTACGATGAAATTAGTGTAATGGCTGCGCTAGTATAAAATCTGGGCACGTGTCATTTATATTCGGCAGTCAGCTCGAAAACCCTGCTCATGCCAAAAACATAGATCAAAACCAAAGGTCAGCAGGCCACAAACACCTGTATAAAAGGTGCGACTTGTACATTAGAAAATCCCTCCTATCATATTTCTCTTTCACCCTTGCTCTCCTCTCCTGTAGCACTAACACAAGAGCCATTACTTCTCCTGCCGTTCTGACAGTCCAATAAGCCAGAATACGTAACAAGAATCTGAAGATTTCTGTCCACTGATCTACTTTGGAAAGTATTATTGAGCAATCTCTGCCTGCCCTTGTCAGCCATCGTATTAACTGCCAATTCACTGCGAAAGCTCGTTTATGAATTGATGGATCTGGCAGGCTCCATTTTCTTGCAAGTGTTTGCATTTTCTTGCAAGTGTTTGTTAAAACTACTAACTAATGTTTGCAGATTATAAAAAGATTACCTCAGCTGCACAGAAGTATGTGGGTGGCAAATCTCTGAAGATTTTCCTGCCGTCAATTTATGTACAGAAATAGGATCAGAAAACTAATTTTAAAAATGTATATGACTAATATTCATAGAAAACACTCTGCTTCCTTGAATTATTTAGATCAATGGTCAACTGACAAGGTTGAAAAGTTTTGCATAATTGTGAATAAGAGCTGTGTATGGTAATAACAGTAATTTTTCCTAGTTGAAATGTTTAACGTCAATGTGATTTCCTTGCTTTCCCCACTGAAAATGGATCTTTTCCTTGGTGATGGTTGCCAAGTGGGTGTTGGAGTGTAATCTCTCATATATAATGGTAGCGTTCGTGGGGACAGCTTTTCAGCACAGGCAATTGAGCGTGTGCATCCCAGCCAGCTGGATCATTAGTTTGAGCACTAAAGTTGCATGTTATTCTTTGTCTGCATGTTACGAGTGAGAGAGGGCTATTCCATTTCAATAGGCAGGGTGGTGTGCGGGGGGTGCGGGGGTTGGGGGTGGTGTGGGGGGGGGTGTGCGGGGGTTGGGGGTGGGGGTGGTGTGGGGGGGTGCGGGGGTTGGGTGGTGGGGGTGGTGTGGGGGGTGCGGGGGTTGAGGGTGGTGTGGGGGGGAGGGGGTGGGGGGGTGAGGGGTGTGGGGGGGAGGGGGTGGGGGGGTGAGGGGTGCGGGGGTTGGGGGGGGTGCGGGGGTTGGGGGTGGGGTGGTGTGGGGGGGTGCGGGTGGTGTGGGGGGTGCGGGGGTGGGGGGTTGCGGGGGTGGGGGGGTGTGGGGTGCGGGGGGTTGGGGGCAGTGTGGGGGTGCGGGAGTTGGGGGTGGGGGTGGTGTGGGCGTTGGAGGGTGGGGTGGTGTGGGTGTGGGGGGGCGGGGGTGGTATGGGGGGGTGGGGTTGGTGTGGGGGGGTGGGGGGGTTGGGGGCTGGGGCGGGGTGGTGCGGGGGTGGGGGTGATGGGGGTTGGGAGGGTGAGGGGTGCGGGGGTTGGGGGGGTGCAGGGGTTGGGGGTGGGGTGGTGTGGGGGGTGCGGGGGTGGGTGTGGGGGTTGGGGGGTGGGGGTGCGGGGGTGGGGTGGTGTGGGGGGTTGCGGGGGTGGGGGGGTGTGGGGTGCGCGGGTTGGGGGCGGTGTGGGGGTGCGGGAGTTGGGGGTGGGGGTGGTGTGGGCGTTGGAGGGTGGGGTGGTGTGGGTGTGGGGGGGGCGGGGGTGGTATGGGGGGGTGGGGTTGGTGTGGGGGGGGTGGGGGGTTGGGGGCTGGGGCGGGGTGGTGCGGGGGTGGGGGGGATGGGGGTTGGGGGTGCGGCGTTGGGGGGATGGGGGTGCAGGGGGTGCGGGGGATGGGGTGCGGGGGGAGGTGGAAATACTGTCAACAAACCTGCTGCAGCAAATCATAAAAAACTTCAACAGCAGTCCTGGAGAAGTCCACCCTTTGGGGACAAGCACCATTCTAAAATATAAAGACAAATGACTGGAAATGCACAGTATGGCAGGTAACAGTCACACCACGCAAGTACCAGGTAGTGACCATCTGCAACAAGAGGAAGCTCAGCCACCTCTCCATGACCTTCAACAGCACATCATCGAGTCCCGCACCATCAACGTCTTGGTGGTCACTACTGGCCAGAAGCTGAACTGGGTCAACCATATCAACATTGCGGTGACAAGAGCAGGGCGGAGGCTACGTATCCTGTGAAGAGCCGTTCACCTCCTGACCACTCAAAGCTTCTCCACCTTGTACCAAGCTCAAGTCAGGAGCATGATGGAATTTTCATCACTCGCCTGGATGGGTGCAGCTGCAACAGCACCCAAGAAGCTCAACACCATCCAGAACAGAGCAGTTTGCTAGATCTGCCACGGGACTAAATATCCATCCCTTGCATCACCAGTGCACTGTGGCTGCAGCATGTCTGATCTACAGGATGCACTGCAGCAACTCACTAAGATTATTTCTGAGCACCTCCCACCCCTACGACCTCTACCACCGAGAAGAACAAGAGCAGCAAGGCCATGGGAACACCATCGCATCCAAGTATCCCTCCAAGTCACACATCAACCTGACTTAGAATAATATCGTCATTCCTTCATAGTTGTTAGGTAAGGGATTCCAGCACGGTGGCATAGTGGTTAGCACTGTTGCCTCACAGCGCCAGGGACCCGGGTTCAAATCCAGCCTCGGGTGACTGTCTGTGTGGAGTTTGCACATTCTCCCCGTGTTTGCGTGGGTTTCCTCCGGGTGCTCCGGTTTCCTCCCACAGTCCAAAGATGTGCGGGTTAGGTTGATTGGCTATGATAAATTGACCCTTAGTGTTAGGGGGATTAAAATGTGTGGGGTTACGGAGATAGGGTGGGATATGTGTTGGTGAAGGGGTTACGGGGATAGGGTGGGATATGTGTCGGTGTAGGCTCGATGGGCCGAAATGGCCTCTATCTGCACTGTGGGGTTTCTGTGTGATTCTGTGTGTGATATTGACCCAACACCATTGTGGAAGCACCATCGCCACACGGACTGCAATGGCCCACCCCCCACCTTTCCATGGCAACTAGGAATGAGCAGTAATTGTGGCCGTTCGAGTGGTTGCCCACGTCTCGAAAACAAATATTGAAAAAAGCCCATCAGCATCTGAGAGAGAAATGTATACGAATGTTTCACGTGACTTTTCACCGGACCTCTAATTTTTATTGCTGGTAAGGTAAATCGTTATTTTGTCTCTGTCCTCTGTTACCATTGGGATCTTTCTCTACTCAATACGTCAATGGATGTAGAAAGATTGGTAAAGGAGATGACATTAATGGGCTTACAGGTCTGCAAGAACTGAGAGTGATTGAAGTTTATACTGATCAAACTGCTTGAGGGAAGATGGCGCAAAGGACGAACTCCAACAAAATTAGACAGATATATTAAAACAGCATAAATGGACAAAACTGTTATGTCAAGGCTGCAGCTGGATAATTGGTTGGATTTTAATGCCAGCTAAAAGCAGTTTTAATTTCTTAACACATTAAAGCCTAGAGATAATATTCACCCCACCTCTCCAACAACTGCTGTTGGGAGGTCACCATGCTGTGAAAATTTGTAGAAGATGTGGGGTGGTGTTGGAAACAAGATCACAAATCTTTGCCAGTTCATAAAGGATGCCAGAATAAAATGCTGTAACAAAATCTTTGTAAGATTGTTTGACGGGACTATTGGCTATAATTGGCAAACCTTCCTTGACCCAAGGATGCAAACAACAGACGGTTTGTTAAGGAAACCTGATGCAGTCTTCTCTAAGGAGGGAAGAGTGGCAGTGGTCGATGTGACAGTTCACTATGAAGAGAATGAAGCCCTTGAGAATGTGCATCAGCAAAAGGAGATAAAATATCAACATTTACCTGAGAACTTTAAAACCCTGGTGGTCCCAAAATAAATTTCTTTCGTTTTAGGGTCTAGAGGCAAATGGTTGCTGAAGAAGAATTTGTCAATTAAATTTTTAAACATTACGGCCTAGGTGTTGGGTTGTGCCAGAATCGGGATGTGCAGTGACCTAGAAGTTCCCTACCTTAACGCCGTGTGTTTGCACCGTATTTCTTCAAAAAAATGGCGTCTGTCTCGCTTCCAGTGCAGGACACCTTGGCTGCCATTTTGGTGAGGTCCATGGTGCTGCCATTGTCAGCGCTGGCCTCTCAAATTCAAATGAGCAGATTGTGACGTCAATCGGCGTGCAATGCCTGACTTGGCGCCATGACTGCTATTTTCGATGTCGCCGTGCGCCATAGCACCCTCTCTAAAGCACGCACGGAAGAACGCGCATGCAGCAGCTCTGCAGAGATGCTGTCAGCGCTTCTTAAAGGGACACACACATCTTTCAGGTAAGTTTGGATTTCAGCTTTTGAACTTTTTAAAAATATTTTATTGAAATAGTGGCTTGGTGCAATACATTTACAAAGTTGTTAAAATGTGCAGGGAGCACTGCTGGATGCCTGCAAGGCTTTGAATGGCCAAGGAAGGCCTCTGAGAAGACAGAAAATGCTGGAAATAGTCAGCAAGTCAGGCAGCCTCTGCGGAGAGAGAAACAGAGTTAATGTTTCAGGTCGCGATGCTATCTGGCTTGACTATTTCTGCATTTCTTGTTTTTATTTCAGATTTCCAGCATCTGCCTCTGAGAAGACCACTTGCTCACAGTCCTGTGGGGCACATGGAGATAAAGCAGAGGCAGCAAAGGGGGCAAGCTGCTGGCAGAGGGAAGAGGAAGAAGCAGAAGAGGAGGAAGTGGAAGGAAGGATGCAATACAGATAGCCCATTTCCAGCCAGGATATCCGGGATCGAATCATCCACCTATGGTACCAGTGGACGCAACCCCAATTCCCCTTTCAACATTAGTCCCACACCTTACCTTCCCTCTGTTACTGACCAACAATTATTCTTTCAGCCCCGCCGCTGGCCAAGGGTTCAGCCATGCCCCTGCCAAGAGTGGCCAGCACCATCTCCTCCAAGGGGGTGAGGTGAAGCTAGGAATGGGAGGTGTGCCTCATGTTTGGTAGAGTTTGTTGATAGGTGGGTGATGGGGGGCGGGGACATGCATTGAGCAGTGTGTGAGGCTAATGGTGCAGTTGATAGCAGACGGCTTTTAAAGATGCATTCACTGACCTTGACCACTCTTCTGAGAACATGAAGCTTCTTTGGGCACTGAAGTCAGGTCGGGGGGTGACACTGCTGGCAGTGACGGCTCGCGATCTGGTCGCACATTCTTCTTTCTTGAGGGCCTCCTGGGGGTAGAGGACCTCTCTTCCAGTATTGACCCCCTGTACAAAGCTGAAGGCTGCCATTTTGGAATTATTTTTAACGTGTTTCTTTTTTTGCAGACGGCAGTTAAGCTCTAAGTGCTAAAGACAGTCTATTTTTTTTGTTTTAGAAGGCAGTACCCCTTTAAGGGCTCAATACTGCTTTCTCAACATCTGCCCTTGTTGACAAGGGCAGACGTCGATGACGAAGTCCAACACCGCCTTCAGTGTGCCAGTGCAGCCTTCGGTCGCCTGAGGAAGAGAGTGTTTGAAGACCAGGACCTCAAGCCCGGCACTAAGCTCATGGTCTACAGAGCAGCAGTGATACCCGCCCTGCTGTATGCCTCAGAGGCATGGACCATGTACAGCAGGCACCTCAAAGCGCTGGAGAGGTACCACCAACGCTGCCTTCGCAAGATCCTGCAAATCCATTGGCAGGATAGGCGCACCAACATCAGTGTTCTCACTCAGGCCAACATCCCCAGCATCGAAGCTTTGACCACGCTCAATCAGCTCCGATGGACGGGTCACATTGTCCGCATGCCCGATACGAGACTCCCAAAACAAGCGCTCTACTCGGAGCTCTGGCATGGCAAGAGAGCCCCAGGTAGGCAGAGGAAATGCTTCAAGGACACCCTCAAAGCCTCCTTGAAAAAGTATAACATCCGCACTGACACCTGGGAATGCCTGGCCCAAGACCGCACCAAGTGGAGAAGAAGCATCCGGGAAGGCGCCGAACACCTCGAGTCTCTTCGCCGGGAGCAAGCGGAAGCGAAGCGCAAACAGCAGAAGGAGCGCACGTCAACCCAAGTACCCCACCCACCCGCCCCTTCAACCACCGTCTGCCCCACCTGTGACAGAGACTGTAGGTCCCGCATTGGACTCATCAGTCACCTGAGAACTCATTTTTAATGTGGAAGCAAGTCATCCTCGGTTCTGAGGGACTGCCTAAGAGAAGACTGCTTTCTAAAATGACAGCCTAGCTTTAAGAAAAGGCTGCCTTGCCCCAGATACGCTACGGGCATGTTACATTGGGCCTCCTGCTGAGCGCACAGACTGAAGCAACGCGCTCCATGCCAGGCTGTGCGCTGCAATCATTCAAATCAGCAGGCAGCACCCAAATAATGGCCCTGCCTGCGATCTTTTTACGGGCACGAGCAAACCTCGCCCCACAGTGGCAGCGCCCGTTTTCGGGCTTTATCGGATTTCTAAACCAGTGTGTGCGTTGCACGCACCTGATGAGGCCGGTGACAGGACCACACAAAATTGGTCCACCGGCCTCATCAGTTTACTACCGGCGAGCTGTGGACAGCAGACACAGCCCCCAGAGGCAGCTCGCCATTCCCAGGAAGGACGAAGATCGTCGACCTCTGACGCCAGCTCTGGTGGTACCAATAGACTAGGAGGGAGGCGGAGGCAATCGTTGTGAGGGCCAGCAGTGGCCCGCAATTTTAATGTGGAGCTGAGAGGAGCACCCTGGATCCTTTAATACGAAAGTAAAGAAACAAAAAACTTATCTTAAGTACTTTTCAGGACCTCTGGTTTTGGCTTGCAAGCACCCGAGAATACTGATTGCAGCCAGCACGGCGCATGCTGTGGTGTACAATTGGACTGAAGTAGAATGAACAGTCACATCAAATATTTTCAGATTGGACAGATACATGATGAGTCATTTTTCAAGTGAAATAAATGAGGATCACCTTGGCAAAAATAGTAACAGTGATTGATGAGAACCAACAGTGTTGTGTTATCATAAAATCAGAAAGCATTGATTATCTGTATATTGGCTTAAAGTGTATATTACATTTAAAAATACTTAAAGTACAAAAGATACTTCATTGACTTGTATAATAATTTTCATTTTAGTTCAGCTTCAGATTGGATTGTATATAATTTAATTCCAAATATAGAGCTCTAGTTTCTCATGCAATTTGATCTGTAGTTGGCTGACTTCACTGAGTGGTTAGTTCCCTGTCATTGTCTGCTGTCCCCAACAGCAATAGCCACGTTATTGATTGTATCCTTATTGCTCTGCTCAATCAGCTGCTACTGGAGTGCAATCTCCAGGGGGATTTCTGGGACAGGGAATGTCGTGGAGATGGTCTGTCCCTTACTCACTCAGTGGAGAAATACGGTATCTTAGGGGCACGCCAAGATGCCACCAACCATTTCTGGAGGTCCTGTTGCATCTGCCCAAGAATAACATGGGGCACTGTCTTAATGGTCTGGGTCAGCAAAGTGGCAGACATAGAGTGGTGCCATCTGTTGCCATGCAGCAGAGGGCCGGCACAGCCAGTGACAGTAACGGCCTGAAACATGGTTGCACCTCCTTGCCGGCAAGCTGCAATGCTGATCAACGGGGATGGTGCTGTGGAGTAGCACCGAAGGCAACCATCCTCACAAGCACCCCCTCAACTTCAGCAGCATGAACAGAAGGCTAGGTGCTGGGTTGCTCCATCATTGGTCTGCACTCTCACCACCTTCACCTAAAGTTTCCTCCCCCTTCATTTTTGCTGTATTACTCCACCTGTCGTGGCAAAGGCCGCAGATCGGTTGAGATGCCTTTTGAGGCTCTCCGAAATCTTGTTGGATGTTTTTCTCTTCATTGTAACACTCCCCTTTGGCTGTCCCCATCATTTTAAATTTTGTTTACACAAATGTTCTTTTCCCCCCACCCCCACGAGTGTCTTCATAAACCTGTCTGAGTTTGCATCGGAAGCAGTGTCTAATTATTCAAATTATCTTACACTGGAGAATTCACTGCTATTTGCACTTGAGGTTCAGGTGGAATTAGCATCAGTTCTAACCCATTCAGAACCGAATTAGACCTTTAGACAAAAATCAACCTTCCTTGAAATGGCCAGTTAAAGAAAAATTGCTAGATAGACGCATTTTAAAAATAATAGGTCAATACAGCTCAATATTTAGCCAAAATAACTAAAATGATCTCATTGTTTATAGTTTAAAAATTGCCTACATGTAAAATGGTATTTTTTACTGTTAGATCCGTGGTTCAGTGGATAAATAATTACACGGATGCTGTACATAAACAAATAACAGGTCTTTACTGGAGGAGGGCAATCTCTAGACTGGAGTACAGAGGCATGCGCACAGCTTATATACCGGTGTGGTTACTGCCGGTACTACAGTATACAGGAGCTGTAAAAAGTAGTTCTGACTTAAAGCACATACACTACAATTCCTCCCTTTTTAGATTAATAATACCCCCTTAATATTCAAATAACAATTACATTCAATAACAAAAGTCCATTTATAGATTCAGTCTTTGGGGCGGCTTCCTGACCCTTTCGGGATAGCGCCTTTCCGGAGGTTCTTGTTCTTGGGGCAGAGGCGATTCTGACCCCCTTTCCTCGGGTAGTTCATCGGGTTCCACTGCTACTGGGTCTGAAGTAGATACTACCGGTATGTCGGGTTCATCCCCAGGTACTCGAGACATGGTGTTGACGCATTCCTGTGATGCTAAGATCTGATCGACATGGCGTCTCACAATGTTCTCCCCGACATCCACTGTGTACATTAATGGCCCCTGCCTTGTACATATTGTTCCGGGTTGCCACTTCTCTGTTCGATAGTCCCGGGCCAAGACTGGTTGCCCTACATTGAAGCTCCTTGTCGGCTTCTCGTTGATGTGCTGGAATTGTTTGTCCTCAACATTTCTTCGCACATTTGGTCTGAGCAAGTCCAGACGAGATCTCAACCTTCGGTTAAAGAACATCATGGCCGGGGTCTGGTTGGTAACTGTATGTGTCGCGTTTCGGTAGGCTAATAAGAAATTGTCCATCTTATGCTGTAGTGGAATTTCCTCGTCGCACATGGCCTTTATTGCCTTCTTAAAGGTTTGTACGAACCTCTCAGCCAATCCATTGGTGGCTGGATGATACGGGGCGGATGTGTAATGCCTTACCCCATTCCTTTTCATGAATTTTTGGAACTCATCGGACACAAACTGTGGTCCATTATCAGAGCAGACCTGCTCTGGCAACCCGTTTCTGGCAAATATGGTCCGTAGGACTGCAATCGTTTTCTCTGTAGTGGTTGAAGACATCTTTATCACCTCAGGCCACTTTGAATGAGCATCCACTGCTATTAAGAACATTGAGTCCATGAATGGACCAGTGAAATCAATGTGCACCCGTTGCCATGGAGAGGAGGGCCACTCCCATGGGTGTAGAGGGGCATGTGGTGGTGCATTTTGGACCTTCTGGCATCCTAAGCAGCTCTTAGTTAGGTCTTCGATTTGTTGATCGATTCCCGGCCACCACACATAAGCCCTAGCTAGGCTTTTCATTTTCACTCCCCCCAGATGACCTTCATGTAGCTCATTTAGCACTCTCTCGCTTAACTTGGGTGGAATCACCACTCTGGATCCACACATCACTGTCCCCTGGCATACTGACAGCTGTTCTCTTCTGGATGAGAATGCTGGCAACAGTGAGTCGCCGTGTGTTGGCCATCCCCTCACCGTCAATTCATATACCCGTGACAGCGTCGGATCATTGCGGGTCTCCTTCTCTATATCCGCGTTTGTTACTGGCAATCATTCAATTATCGACGAATAAAATATCTCGATAGGGTCCACTGCTGGTGCTTCCTCCACAGTAGGCAGTGGCAGGCGCGATAGCCCATCAGTGTTCCCATGCTGTCTCGTGTCTTTATATTCTATTTCATATTGATTCGCCCCTAGAAACAGGGACCATCTTTGTAACCGTTGTGCAGTCATTACTGGCACGCCCTTCTTAGGATTAAAGATGGAGACAAGTGGTTGGTGGTCAGTCAGCAAGGTGAACTTCTGTCCATGCAGATAGTGGTTGAATTTTTTTACTACCCATACTAGGCTGAGGGCCTCCCTGTCAATCTGGGCGTAGTTGCGCTCGGCTGAGGTTAGTGACCGAGAAGCAAAGGCTACTGGCCTCTCCAAACCGTCCGGGAATTTGTGCGACAGCACCGCTCCAATGCCGTAGGGTGATGCATCACATGCCAAACGAATTGGTAGTGCTGGGTTGAAATGGGCCAACACCTCTTTTGATGTGATCAATTCTTTACACTTCTGGAAAGCTCGTCTACGTTCGTCATCCCACTTCCATGGTACCCCTGTTTGCAGTAGGGTGTTCAGCGGGTGTAATACCGTAGACAAATTTGGTAAGAACTTGTGGTAATAGTTTACCAGCCCGAGGAACGACCTCAGTTGTGACACATTTTCCGGTGCTGGAGCCTTGACTACTGCCTCAATCTTGTCAGGGGACTTATGTAACCCCTCTTCATCGATGACGTGGCCGCAATACGAGATCTGTTTCTGGAAAAACTCGCACTTGTGGCGATTAGCTCGTAGCCCATATTCCTTTAATCTGGCGAGCACCTTCTCCAACTTAGCGAGGTGATCACCGTCATTTTCGCCCGTGACCAAGATGTCGTCCAAATAACACTGGGTCCCTGGAATCCCTTGCAGGACCTGATCCATCGCCCTTTGCCAGATAGCCGGAGATGAGGCTACTCCAAACACCAGCCGGTTGTATTGATAGAGACCTTTATGGGTGTTGATCGTAAGGTAATGTTTCGAAGCTTCTTCTACCTCCATTTGCAAGTACGCCTGGGCTAGATCAATTTTTGTGAAGCGTTTACCACCAGATAGCGAGGCGAAAATATCCTCAATTCGTGGAAGCGGATATTGCACCGTGTGAAGGACTGGGTTCACTGTCACCTTAAAATCCCCACAGATGCGGACCTTCTTTGGTTCCCCAGGCGTATTACTCAACGACCTCTTCATTACAGGAACGATGGGTGTAGCCCACTCACTCTAGTCCACTTTGGACAGTACTCCTGAACGTTCCAACCCTTCCAGCTCTGCTTCAACCGCTGGTCTGATCGCATAAGGCACTGGTCTGGCCTTCAGAAACTGTGGGCTTGCATTATCCTCTATTTTAATTGTTTCTGTTATTCCTTTTAGTGTTCCTAGTCCCTCCTGGAACACTTCTTTTGCGTCAGTTAGCATTTTTGACAGTCGTCCAGGTGTGACGTCGTCATCCTTTTTGGCCTCCACCTTCAGTGCCTGTATGGAATGCCAATCTAAATGTATTTTCCGGATCCATTCACGTCCTAACAGTGATGGTCCTCCATTTGGCAATACATATATATCCATTTTAGGTATTTCCT
Organism: Somniosus microcephalus; assembly: GCF_052327205.1. Classification (NCBI taxonomy): domain Eukaryota; kingdom Metazoa; phylum Chordata; class Chondrichthyes; order Squaliformes; family Somniosidae; genus Somniosus; species Somniosus microcephalus. The sequence goes on along the minus strand of NC_141000.1, from coordinate 12,896,477 downwards.
GACCTTTATATGTCACTTTCACCCTTATTTTTCCTTTGGGGTAGACTTTTTGCCCCGTATACGTCTTCAAGACAATCTCTGTAGCTTTCAAGGGTATGTGTGAAAATAGCTGCTTGTAGTCTCTTTGATTTATGACTGTTAGAGCTGACCCTGTGTCCAATTCCATTTCCACTTGGACTCCGTCTATCTTGAGTGTAACCCAGATAGTCTGGTGATCCTCCATTTCGGTTACATTATGTAGTTTCAGACAACCCAGCTCCTTGCTTCCGGAGTCTGTGTCACTTTCCTGTTCATCTGAACCATTGTCCATCACCTGGTGTACCTTTTTGTACTTCTCCTGTGGAGATTTCTTACTGTTGGTTTTCTTCCCAGACCTGCAGACTCTTGCTATGTGTCCTGCTTTCCCACACTGTCTGCACACTTGGTCCTTGAACCAACAATCTTTCTGGTCATGTGTTGTTCTGCCGCAGCAATAGCACTTCCCTGTTCCATAGGTCATTTCGTTGGTGTCTTTTCTTGCGGTCTCCGTTGTATCTCTGCAGCGCCCCTTGCGGCTGCTTCGTGTGATACTGCCATACTGAAAGTTTTGTCCAGCGTAAGGTCCTTTTCTGATAGAAGCCGTCTCTGGGTTCCTTCACTTTGTAGCCCACACACAAACTTGCCCCTTAACGTGTCTGCTAGTCCCGCTCCAAACTGGCAGTATTTCGATAGCTTGCGCAGTTCCGTTAGGTACTCAGCATTGCTTTTGTCTTTGTGTTGGTTCCTTTTATGGAACTTAAATCGTTCTGCTATCAGCAGCGGTGTGGGGTTTAAGTGGTCCTGTAGGATTTCTACTATGCTTTCAAAATTCTTGTTTACCGGCTTCTCTGGGGTTATTAGATTTCGCAGTAACCCATAAGTTTTTGCACCCATGGAATTTAACAGAACAAGTGCTTTATTAGCATCTGGCACTTCATTCGCCCTGCAGTACACCTCAATACGTTCCACATATGTCGCCCAATCTTCGACTTCATTGTCGAACGTAGAGATACTGCCACTCTTCGGCATCCTTGGTTGTGCGTTAACTATCACCAATGGCGCCTCCCGCGCTTCCCCTTCTTCTCCGCTGGCACAAAATGGCGTCTCCCGCGCTTTCCTTCCTTCCTGCGCTCGCCCATCTTCTCCGCTGCGGCTTCGCAAAATGGCGTCTCCCGCGCTCTTCCTTCTTCTCCGCGGCTCAATGGCGCCTCCCGCGCTCTCCCTGCTTCTCCGCGGCTCAATGGAGCCTCCCGCGCTCTCCCTGCTTCTCCGCGGCTCAATGGCGTCTCCCCTTGCTTCGCCCCGCGGACCCTGATCAGCCCGTGATCCCTGGCTGTGCTCTGCGCGTTCTTCTCTTGATATTTGTCGACGCCGCTCAGTCTAGAACCCGGCTGTTTCTTACCCTCTCTCTCTCCGGTTTTGCAGTATTTTTCCTCGACGCCGCTCGGTGATCAACCCCCGGCTGCGCCCTGCTCTCTTCACCCTTTTTCTTACCCCGTCGACGCTGCCCGGCTCTCTCTCTCTGCCGTCGGTCGGCTCCAGCCACCGCTGCTCGGGAAGGGTCTGCTCTGGACATGTCGTCGGTCTCTTACTGTTCGTTGTGGCTGGGGAGCCAAGCCCGGCTCTCCACAGCCTCCCCAGTGAAGTTGGATCTCTGCCTGACTGCTGGGCGGTTGCTCGCGGTCGACGCCCGTGTTCCTGGACTCGACTATTTTTTTTTAATGTTGCAGGTAGATTCGCATCAACACTCGTCGCCACTGTTAGATCCGTGGTTCAGTGGATAAATAATTACACGGATGCTGTACATAAACAAATAACAGGTCTTTACTGGAGGAGGGCAATCTCTAGACTGGAGTACAGAGGCATGCGCACAGCTTATATACCGGTGTGGTTACTGCCGGTACTACAGTATACAGGAGCTGTAAAAAGTAGTTCTGACTTAAAGCATATACACTACATTTACCACCAAAGGAAACCTTTTTTTTTGTTTTGCAAGAGAGTTTGAGGGAATAATGGACAAATTCAGTTCAGCCAAGTTTTATTAGTATCTCAATAGTGACATGGATTTAGGTTGTCATTCTTGTTGGAACTACTTAGTTAGATTATTCAGCAACAATAATTTGGGGGCTATGTAGCTTTCAATCAAAATTCCTGATAAATGTGACATGAATAACTTCTTTATTTGACTGTTTTCTTCCAGGAAATTACCACTTGTGAGAATTCCTAACACTAAGCAGAGGAGTTGCTGAACCAATTTGGTGAAGGTGTCCCATAGGTGCTGACTAGGCAACAGCTTTTAATATTCACAGATCAGAGAAACTCTACAGCTTTTTGATAGTGATGATAAAAGATTACAACAAACTCTTTTTGTTTGTTAATTCAAAGAGCCAGGTCACCTCCCCAGCTGGTAGAACAGCTTCTATTTAGAAGGATCAATTCAGAATGAAGACACAGTACAAATAAATCCCCATCAACGACTGCAATACAGTCAGAACATCAATGGTAAATCCTTACATACCAGTTCCCTTTTTATTCTCTGTCCTTTGATTTTTCATGGTTCCCAGTGTAGTTCTCAACTTAATTATGTTGAAGAGTATAGCAGACCTTGCCAGCTCTTATCTAGAATAGCAATCTGGTTTGAGGGCAAGATTGTCCTGGTCTCTTGCGCACCCATTAGACTTGAAGTAGCAATGAGATTTTCTACCTATTTAGATTAGGAACACCGAAACTAGACCTTTTTGAATCCAAAGTGGAAAATAATTTGCTCACTAACTAAATTGAATACAGTGGATAGATATCTAGTGTGAAATATAGTATACAATCAGACAAATCACCCTGTGTACACTTATCTGTAAGGCAACCCACGTACAAGAGAACATCATAACTTTCCAGCCAAAAAAACCTTCAACCAGTGACGGACTCAAACGCCAACGACAGTTTTGCAGAAGCTCTCGCTACAACTTCAAAGCCACTTTCAAATACAGGAAACTCTCGATTTACCGGCACCTAAATAACCGGAAATCTCTGTTAACCGGCAAAATTCAGGAGTAGGTTCAGGTAAGTTTTACTTCATATTAGCGGCCGTTCCTGGATCTGTGGCCGTGTAACCGGGGTTCCTGCACCTGTTGCATAGCAACCGGGATGCCTGGGTCTTGTGGCCGGGGTTCCTGCACCTGTTGCTATGCAACAGGGACGCCTGGATCTTGTGGCCGTGTACGGGGTTCTCGTACCTTTTACTATACCTCTCTGTAATCCGGACTTTTTGATAAACCGACACCACGCCGGTCCCGTCGGTGCCGGATAAAAAAGAGTTTCCTGTAGTTGTTTTTAATTGTAGACTGTGGATAGCAATCTCCATGTGTCGCTTGCCCGTTTATACTACTATGGTGCAGCACCAGTGGAGACCATTTTAGTGGATGGACCTGGAGCCATGTCCTTATATTTAGATAAAGTATGTCATTTGTAAATGGAAAAAATCTAAATCTTGTCACCTTTAGGTCTGTGGGGAAACAGATCCAGGGCACCATCAGAAGGGCTCAACGAAGCACTGAGAACTTTTATTTAAACAATGTTTCTATGTGATGGAACACTACATCCCAGCATAGCGGGGACTTAAGGGCCATTCTGGCAAGAGTTCAAACATGGGGATTGGTTCTGTGCCAACTGTACGTTGTAGAAAACAATTTGACTGGCTGCTCTGCTATAGTGTAAAAGCAAAGCAAGTTCCCCAGTTGCCACCAGCAGCCACAATGCCCTAATTATGTTCGTGTGAAAAGGCATCAGTCAACGCCTGCATTAAAATCAAACTTCCACCATCACTGGAGTCACCATGAAGCATAGTGGCTTCCTAGATTTCAAAGTGTGTGCTAATTGGTTGGTGCATGGCCATTGCTTTGCACAAACTCAACTGGGGAGCAGAGACAGAGAGCTGGTGAGAAGCAAAAGGGAGAGCGAGTGCCACAGAGGTAGGTGTAGGAAGTCACAGAGACTAAGACGGAGAGTACAGAACAGACAGGATGAGGCAAAATCAGTCCTGGGGCAGGTGAGTGTGCTCCTGCATGTGAGCTTCAGTATCAGGCACTAGATTGACTCTAGTATAAGATGACTCCCGCCTCCAATTTTCAACTTCTAGTGAGCTAAATTCCTTATCTCATCAGCAACTATATGGGTGGATTCAGAATCAGCATCCTAATAGGCAACAGGGAAAATGCATACGACGGACACATTGCTCCAGCTACGTAGAAGTTGGACATTGAGCCCCTCGAGACTGTTCCGCCATTCAATGAGATCATGGCTGATCTGCGACCTAACTCCAAATACCCATCATTGGCCTATATCCCTTAATACCTTTAGTTAACAAAAAGCTAACGACCTCCAATTTAAAATTAACAATTGATCGAGCATCAATTGTCATTTGCGGAAGAGGGTTTCAAACTTCTACCACCCTTTGTGTGTAGAAGTGTTTCCTAAATACATTCCTGAAAGGTCTGGCACTAATTTTTAGACTATGCCCCCTAGTCCTAGACTCCCCAACCAGCGGAAATAGTTTCTCTCTATTTACCCTATCAGTTCCCCTTATTGGCCCAGAAATTGGTGTCGGGGGCTTCCCGCGGGTGCAAGCCCCCGACCTACACATACATAGCGCGCCGACAGTTGAAGCCTGGCCCTGCGTGGATTTCCTGTCAGTGACCCGGTTCAGCTCCCGGCGCGCTGTGCTTGCGTGATCCAGCGGCGTAGTTAGTTCGATGAGCCGGCTGGGATCACGTGAGCACTGGGCAGCCAATCGGAGGTTGCAAAAGTTCATTCATGAGTTTGATAGTAAGAACTGTCAAACTCATGAAAACTCCGGGTGCCCAAAACAGTACTTAAACTTCAAATAAAAGTTTTTAAAAATCCCACTAATTAAATGAACTATTAATAACTGTAAAAAACTAATTTAAACAATTATTCAAATCTTTGAAAAAAATAATTTTTTAACAAATCGGATCTAAAAATACACTTACCTTACTGTAAAGTCTTTAAAAATAATAAACCTGTGGAAAAAAAATTCTAACTTTAATTGATAGACCACTTACCTTTTAAAACAAAGTACTTACGTCTGCTTTTTTCTCGCGTAAAAACTGGAGGCCTTATCGCACGGGCAACCCTGTAAAAAAAAAAGGAATTTCAGCGCGCATGCGCAGAATCCTGCGCGCACGCGCTCCACCTCTGAACCCCTTGGTTCAGAGGAAAGGAAATGCCGGTTTTCCGCGCATGCGCTGTGCATGCTGAAAACCGGCACTTCCATCGGGCCCACGCGTGAGTACCCCGTCCGTACTCACGCGTTGGGACCCGAATTACTGGGCCAATATCTTTGATCGGATCACCCTTTAACCATATGAATTCTAGGGAATACAGCACTAGTTTGTGTAATCTCTCCTTGTAACTTAACCCTTGAAGTCCGGGTATCATTCTGGTAAACCTACGCTGCACTCCCTCCAAGGCCAATATATCCTTCCTAAGGTGTGGTGCCCAGAACTGCTCACAGTGCTCCAGGTGTGGTCTAACCAGGGTTCCGTATAGCTGCAGCATAACTTTTACCCCCTTGTATTCTAGACCTCTAGATATAAAGGTCAGCATTCCATTACAAAAGCAAATACTGCGGATGCTGGAAATCTGAAATTAAAACAGAAAATGCTGGAAATACTCAGCAGGTCAGGCAGCATCTGTGGAGAGAGAAACAAAGTTAACGTTTCAGGTCGATGACCCTTCGTCAGAACTGGAAAAAGTTAGAGATGTAACAGATTTTTAAGCAAGTGCAGGGGCAGGGAAAGGGGGGAGGGGAGGAAAGAACAAAAGGGAAGGTCTGTGATAGGGTGGAAGGCAGGAGAGATTAAAAGACTAAAGGGATGACCACCGTTTATTGGACAGATGATGCCTGGGGTTTTGAAACTGTCGGACTTATATTCATCGCCATGTGCCAGCCACCTGTGGTTGAAGCGTAAGCTTACTTGAATCTGGCATGGATGAATGCTTCCCTTGCCTGATGGCCAGCAATGTGGTCAAGTGTTGCTCGATTGGCCACATCCGGCCCCGCAAGGCGTCGTTCCCCATCCTCTTCCTCCTCGTCCTCATCCTCATCCTCGTTCTCCTCCTCGTCCTCTTCCTCTTCTTCCGAGGAGTGTGTGTGCTGAGCCACTCATTCGTCCAGCAGCACTAAGCCGCGCTGCTGTGCAATGTTGTGCAGGGCACAGCAGACCACGATGATTCTGGACACCCTGGCTGGTGCATACTGCAGGGCTCCACCAGATCTGTCCAGGCATCGGAAGCGCAGTTTGAGCAAGCCGATGGTTTGCTCGATGATGCTTCTGGTGGATAGGTGACTCACACTGTACCACTCCTCAGCATCGTTTGTTGGCCTCCTCATCGGTGTCATAAGCCACTTTTTCAGGGGATAGCCCTTGTCGCCAAGAAGCCATCCGGAAAGTTGGGTTGGCAGATGGAAGAGCTGAGGCACGGTAGACTGGCACAGGATGAAGGATTCATGGCAACTGCCAGGGTACTTTGCACAAACATGCATGATGATCTTCCTGTGGTTACACGCCAGCTGGACATTCAGGGAGTGGAATCCCTTGCGGTTGACAAATACAGCTGGGTTGTGATAGGGGGCCCTAATGGCCACATGTGTGCAGTCTATGACGCTCTGTACCATTGGTAAGCCTGCCATATTAGCAAAGCCAACTGCACGCGTGGTCACACTTGGGCCATCCATGGAGAAGTGGATGTAATTGTGGGCCTTTGCAAAGAGGGCATCGGTGACCTGTGTGATGCAGGTGTGTGTGGCTGACTGAGAGATGCCGCTGATGTCTGCAGCTGGTCCCTGGAAGGAGCCCGAAGCAAAGAAGTTTATTGCAGTGGTGACTTTGACAGCCACTGGTAATGAGTGTCCAGCCACTCCTCTGGATTCCAGGTGTTGGTGCAGCATTGCACAGATGTCAGCAACTACATCTCTCGAAAGTCTCAGCCTCCTTTGGCACTGCTGCTCAGTCATGCGGAGGAAGCTGATCCTCTGCCTGTAAACCCTGTGTTGGGGGTATCTCCTGTGGTGAGGTGCAGCCCTGCACTGAGGCCCTCCGCCCTGTGCATCATCAGGTAGGTGAGGAGGAGGTTGGCGCTCCTGGTGCTGGTGCTGCTGTTGTGGTTGGTTGTGGTGCTGCCGCGGCTGCTCTTCCTCCGAATCTGATGACCAGGATGAGAGGATGTAAATGTTTCCCATCCCGATGCTATAGGTTACAGTTGAGGCAAGAAGCTTGCAAGCGCACACTCAAAGTGGCCTGAAATTATTCCAATCAGGTAACACTGCAGATGGGTGTCAGCTTGAACAGTCACAAGGTCAGTAGATTTGCAAAATATTAGCCCAAATCTCCAACAACAAAGTTGTTGCATTTGAATGTCAGCCATGTTACAGAAGCGCTTTTAAACTGCTGCAGCAATGACTACAATTCATGTCCTCGAGAAACTCGTCTCCTTGCAGCTGCCGTGTTTCTGGCAAGTCGGGAAACAGGAGCCAGAGGCACAAAAATGGGAAACCTCTGTCAAAATAGAATTAGCAAGGCAGTTAACAGGCTCTTAATTGCCTTAACTACCTGTCCCACCGGTTCCCGTCGGGTCAGTTTGGGAGCGGCTGACCCGACACCCACGGAAATCACGTGGGGGTGGGATGGAGGCGGGTTGGGTGTCTGAAACCATTTTTTCTGATTTAGGCTGCCGACCTGCCTCCTCAGGGCTATTAAAATCCAGCCCTTTGTTCAAACCACTTTCCAAGCTTAGAGAAAAGTAACGTTAATACTCACCAACCAACCACCTACCTGTGACGTTGCTCCTTTTTTTTCATGGTTTTTGAATCCACTCTCCCGATGTGCACTACTGCACTCAATCAACATAAAGTCTAATGCGAAAACCTGACATCACAACCACAAAACCCAGTGGCCTAGAAATTAGTTGGTACCGTGTCCATTTTGCAGGCTTGTTACAGCCCATCGAACCCGTTCCATGCTAGCATGTTACAACTTCCACACACCATCGCTATTATTTCCTCCCTCTTTCCTCCTCCTGTCCCCCCTCCAATCCTGTCAGTGACACTGGGAAATGGAAACTTAGCAGCATCCACAGAACTGAGCGCAATGGAGATGCACTTTTTTGTGGGATCTTGCATTCTGATATGGGCATAATAACTTCCCCCCACTGGTCTGCTAAATGCAGAGTCTGTTGAGTTCATCAACATTCTTGCATCATGATGCAAAATAAAGTCCTGCGCAAGCTTGCAGGTGTCGGAGACCAGCTCAGTGTCAGATTTCCAGGTAGATCTACTTCCTCCTGCATGTGCACAGAACAAATGTCAGGTTATCCACTTTGGTGTCAAAAACAGGAAGGCAGATTATTATCTGAATGGCAATAGATTGGGAGAAGGGGAAGTGCAACGAGACCTGGGTGTCCTTGTGCACCAGTCGCTGAAGGTAAGCATGCAGGTGCAGCAGGCGGTTAAGAAGGCAAATGGTATGTTGGCCTTCGTAGCGAGAGGGTTTGAGTACAAGAACAAGGATGTCTTGCTGCAGTTGTACAGGGCCTTGGTGAGACCACACCTTGAGTATTGTGTGCAGTTTTGCTCGCCTTATCTGAGGAAGGATGTTCTTGCCATGGAAGGAGTTCAGCGAAGATTCACCAGGCTGATACCTGGGATGGCTGGAATGACGTATGAGGAGAGATTGGGACGATTGGGACGATTGGGCTTGTACTCGCTGGAGTTTAGAAGAATGAGAGGGGATCTCGTTGAAACTTATAAAATTCTGGCAGGACTGGACAGACTAGATGCAGGGAGGATGTTCCCGATGGTCGGGGAATCCAGAACCAGGGGTCACAGTCTAAGGATAAGGGGTAAGCCATTTAGGACAGAGATGAGGAGGAATTTCTTCACCCAGAGAGTGGTGAACCTGTGGAATTCTCTACCACTGAAGGCCGTAGAAGCCAATTCATTAAATATATTCAAGAAGGAGTTGGATATATTTCTTAAGGCTAAAGGGGTCAAGGGATATTGGGAGAAGGCAGGGATCGGGTACTGAACTTGGATGATCAACCATGATCGCATTGAATGGCGGAGCAGGCTCGAGGGGCCAAATGGCCTACTCCTGCTCCTATCTTCTATGTTTCTATGTTTCTAAATTTACATGTACAGAACAGGGTTACCTTTCATTGGAACCAGCCTACACAGAGACAGGAACCAGTATAAGTCCACATGTTGGATGGTCTTCTGTTGCTCGGACAGGATTTGAACCCAGACAACAACAATTTGCATTTATATCGCACCTTTAAAGTAGTAAAATGTCCCAAGGTGGTTTGCAGGAACCTAATCAGACAAAACTTGACACCGAGCCACATAAGGGAAGGAGATATTACGTTTTAAGGAGCAGCTTAAAGAAGGAGAGGTAAAGAGGCAGAGAGGCGTAGGGAGGGGGTTCCAGAGCTTAGGACCTCGGCAGCTGAAGACACGGCCAATGGTGGAGTGATGAAAATCAGGGATGTGCAAGAGGCCAGAATTGAAGGAACGCAGAGTAGAGTTGCACGGCTGGAGGAAGTTATAGAGATAGGGAGGGCAAGGCAATGCAGGGATTTGGAAACAAGGATGAGAATTTTAAATTCTCAAAATTAAAAGACCCTTTGGAGATTACCCAACAAATGCAGAGACTTTCATGTTTGGGGAAGCCAAGCACGCAAGAGTTATAGCCTGAGAGACCAGAATTATTTCAATTCAGAAAGATGGTTGTCAGAGAAGTGGTGGGAACAATTAGGGACCAAAATGGAGAGCTATTGGTGGAGGAAGAAGACATGGCTGAGGTACTAAATGATTACTTTGCATCAGTGTTTACCAAGAAAGCCAAAGAGGTTGATGACATACTGGATGAGATAATAATAGATAAAGAGAAGGTTGGCTGTACTTAAAGTGGATAAGTCACCAGGTCCGGATGGGATGCTGAGGGTAAAGAGAGTAGAAATTGTGGAGGTGCTGGCCACAATCTTCCAATCCTCCTTAGATACAGGGACAGTGCCAGAGGACTGGAGGATTGCAAATGTTACATCCTTGGTCAAAAAATGGGGAGAAGGATAAACCTGACAATTACAGGCCAGTCAGTTTAATGTCAGTGGTGGGGAAGCTTTTAGAAACAATAATCCAGGAGAAAATTAACAGCCACTTGGACAAGTATATGGACTAATAAAGGAGAGCCAGCACGGATCTGTTAAGGGCAAACTGTGTTTGAATAACTTGACTGAGTTTTTTGATGAGGTAACAGAGAGGGTGGATGAGGGCAGTGCAGTTGATGTTGTGTATATGGATTTTCAAAAGGTGCTTGATAAAGTGCCACATACTAGGCTTGTTAGCAGAATTGAAGCCCATGGGATAAAAGAGACAGTAGCAGCAGGGACACAATACTGGCTAAGGGATAGAAAACAGCGAGTTGTGATGAATGGCTATTTTTCGGACTGCAGGGAGGTGTTTCCCAGGGTTCAATGCTCGGACCACTGCTGTTTTTGATTGGCATTAATGACTTGGACTTGGAGATACATGGCACAATTTTGAAATCTGCAGATGACAAGAAACATGGAAGTGTAGTAAACAGTGAGGAAGATAGTAACAGACCTCAAGAGCACATAGACAGGCTGATGGAATGGGCAGACACATGGCAGATGAAATTCAATGCAAAAAAATGTGAGGCAATATATTCTGGAAGGAAGAGTGAGGAGAGGCAATACAAGCTAAATGGTACAATTGTAAAGGGGGTGCAAGAGGAGAGAGACCTGGAGTGTTTGTGCACAAATCTTTGAAGGTGGCAGGACAGGTTAACAAAGCCGTTAATAAAGCACGTGGGATCCTGGGCTTCATAAATAGAGATGTAGGGCTGGAGTTTGTCAATGGGGACGTGATGGAGGCGGGACTCCCACTTTTTGGGTTGTAGTCCCGCCTCCATCGATTTGTGGCCAACCCACGCGATTTTCCCTTGATTGACCTTGTTAAGCCCGCCCAGCAGGCTCAGCAGGCCATTTAAGGGACACCCGGTTACAGGTGACGTCAGGGATTGACATTTCATCTGTCAAGAGCTTTTGACAGATGAAATATCAGCGTTTGACAGCTCTGTGAAGCTGTCAAACACTGACAATCTGACTTCTAACTTGAGTCCTTCTCCACAGACTCAGTTAGAAATCGCTCCAGAACAGAAAGCTGAAAGCTGCAACTTTTGACAGCTCGCGGCCATTCTGCTTTCTGTGCCGGTGAGCTGAGGGACTCCCGAAACCTGAAGGAAGGAAGCCTGCATCAGTAAGTAAAGGTAAGTAAAACTTATTTAAACACTTTACACACACCAAACACACTTACCTCTGCACTCATGCACCCATCACTCACCTGAACACCGGACATCTCGAACCCTCCAAACCCTTCAGCCCGACGGTCCGCCTCGCTAACTTGGCGTGGTTTGGAGCCGTCGGGCAGCCCACACTTCAGGGCTAAAAATAGGGATTAGGCCAAAAACTGCATGTTAACAGGCAGTTAATTGGCACTAATCCCCTTCCCGCCTCGGGGAGGCGGCTCCCAGCACAGGTCGGGTACCCGCCTCCTGGGAAACGGGCATGGAGGCGGGTTGGGGGCGGGAAGAGTTCGTGCCCCCCGATTCTGCAATTTTCCCCCCACTCCCGCCTCCAAACCCGCCTCCATGGGGCTTGGAAATTCGAGCCCATAGAGTACAAAAGCCAAGAAGTTGTGCTAAACCTATATAAAACATTAGTTCGACCCCAACTGGAGTATTGTGTCCAATTCTGGGCACCACACTTTAGGAAGGACATGAAAGCATTGGAGAGGGTGCAGAAGAGATTTACTGGAATGATTCCAGGGCTGAAGGACTACAGTTACGTGGATAGACTGGAGAAACTTGGGTTATTCGCCTTGGAGCAGAGAAGGCTAAGAGGAGATTTGATAGAGGTGTTTAAAATCGTGACGGGTTTAGATAGAGTAAATAAAGAGAAAGGGGGAAAAATTCAGTTGTTGCGCCTCCCATTAGCACCTTAAGAGGGCGCTAACGGGACGCAAACCAACTAGCGCCCGGGCGCGGCACTGCCCACGCCTCCCGTAAAATTCAGCAGGAGGTTAGTGGCGGCGCTAACCGGTAGTGCCCTGCGGCGCTGCGCCTCTGGAGATGACATCATTGGTGTGCGCAGCGCCCCGCTCACACCCCGGCCACGATCTTCGGGAGCGCCCCCTGACTTACCACTGGACGCTATGTCCGACAGGGTTAGGGGGGGCGTACCTGCGGCCGGGGAGGCGCAATTTAAAGGTGAGGTGCGGGTGGCCATTTTTGTTGCTGGCCACTTGCCAGCACCTGCCTGCACTCCCGTCCCAGACCTCCTGAAACATGCCCCCCCCCCCACGGAGTGCTGGCTGCGCTCCAAGAGCCCGGCACTTCTCTTGAGTGCCGGGCTCTTTTGCCTGCACTCCCAATCCCCAGGGGCCCAGCTGGGCCCCAGGTCGCGCTGCACAAGGCCCCTCCCCTTTAAGAAGGGGAGGAAGGCTTGCAATGTGGCGCTGCGGCACATAACGCCACAATATTGACTCACAGCGCCCTAAGAGGGATGCGGGGCGCTTCCAGTAGCACCCCGCTTCCCTCTTGGGGCACAACCACTCAATTTCCGGCGCGGGGACACTAATTTTTCCAGTTAGCACCTCGGCGAAGTTAGCGCCGCTACTCAATTTTTAGCCCAAACTGTTTCCAATGGCTGAAGGGTCGATAACGAGAGGGCACAGGTTTAAGGTGATTGGCAAAAGAACCAGAGGCGACATGAGGATAAACATTTTTACACAACGAGTGGTTAGGATTTGGAATGCACTGGCTGAAAGGGTGGTGGAAACAGATTCAATAGTAGCCTTCAAACAGGAATCGGATAAATACTTGAAGGAGAAAAAATTGCAGGAATATGGGGAAAGAGCCAGGAGCGGGACTAACTGGTTGCTCTTCGAAAGAGCCAGCACAGACTCGATGGGCTGAATAGCCTCCTTCTGTGCTGTACTGTTCTATGATTCTATGAAATGTTCTCCAAGAATGACTGTTGCAGATTCTAATCAAAGTGAATTTAATCATGGTGGACACTAGCCCCTAACACAGCTGCTTCTACTGTGATACTAATTGAGCAATCTTACTCTGACAACACAGTGATGATGGCTTGTGCTGGAAAAGCAGCATTTCTATGGTTTAAAAGTGGTCCAGGAGACTAGGATTCAAACAGATACTCTGTGACCCCATTTACTTTACTTCTTGTTATTCCAAATTGAGGCTGGAAACCTGCAGCTAAAGGGGAGGGAATCCAGCTCCACATTTTTACTAACTGTAGACATAACAGCAGTTACCAAGAGCCAAGAAAATGTGGGTTGTTATTCCATTGGACCTCTGCAGGTTACTGGCGTGAAAGAGGGCCAGCAACTGCACTTCAATGTAAATGCACGTTAGGAATACCACATTTGGGTACTGATGTAAGAAACTACTAGGCACTTGATCTGAGTATTAAACAAGGCTTTAATCAACTGTTTTTCAACATGGAGATCTAGTTGTGTCCTTCACTAGTTCCTGTTAAAGAATGTCCTGAGCAAGCTGGGCCCATGCCCGAGTATTTATACTCTCCCTGGACAGTGCCACCAGCAGGCGACCCAGTATCATTTCATAAGTCATTTCCACATGGACGACAAGATTCAGGTCAGGTACTGTAAGGGATCAGTCCAGGGAATGTTCTAAAGTGCATGAAATCTATGCTATACTTAAGCTTCTGGATGTTTATGTTGGCTGCAAGGAAGAAGAAGAAGAAATTGGTTTCCCAGAACTCTCGTACCACACACTGCAAACAAATCACCAGAACAAATCATCCGAATCTAAATTAAGAAAGCATCTGTTTACAGAGGCAAGCGGAAGCCATTCCCAAAGGTGATCATTATAAAAACATTTCACAGTAACTTTTTCAGGATTCCAATTGTCAAGTGTACTAATATAATTATGTCTCAATGGGGCATTCATGATTATGATCTCCAGCGTCAGGCCAGATTGCAGAATGATACCAAATCTATAGGATAATAGCACAAGACTCACTCTGGGGAGATATGAAACTTGTCAATAAATGTTGGGAAGGTTGAAGTAGATCATCTATTTATTTATATATTAGTATAAATTGTTAGCTCGACAGCATTTTGTTTTCAGAGTGCAGAGTAACCAAAATGTGATTACCTTTGAGCAAAAACAACAATATTAACCACACGAGAACAGAAATCTTTTGACACGGAGGGATGAAAATTGATTACTGCTTTGGGTGTATTCAATCATTCAGTTTTTCAAATTAAGACTTGACCCTACCATGAGCTACAAATGGGACATCAATATAGGGCACAAACAGCGCTTGTGCAGACTGACTGCTGCACATTTCGAGTTTGCAGCAGGTCTTTGCTTGGGTTCAGCATTTCCGCTGTAAACAGATCCCATCTCACTCTACTGCTTAATATCTAGTCATACGACAGTGTGACTCAAGGGTCCAGGCCATGTGAAACCCATCGTTGTGTGAACTGGATATTGTGGGGTTAATTTTAACCAATCCCATCCGCGGGAAATTAGATGGTATCAGATCGGCCGTCCATTTTACGCTCAGTCTAATTTTACTTTCCATTGACTTCTTGTCAGTTTCCTGCATTTGGGTTAGGTTGCAATTACTCCTGTATCTCACATAATATGTCTTTCTCCTATCTTCTGGAAGTCAGAAAAATATATATTCTAATGAGGAGCAGCCAATTGTAAGCCATTTATTTTACGTGTAATATGTGAACGAACAGGACAGGCATTACAGCGAATTTCAATCTATTTCATAACAAAAAGGACTTGCATTTATATAGCGCCTTTCACAACCTCAGGGCATCACATTGTCCGCATGCCCGATACGAGACTCCCGAAACAAGCGCTCTACTCGGAGCTCCGGCACGGCAAGAGAGCCCCAGGTGGGCAGAGGAAATGCTTCACGGACACCCTCAAAGCCTCCTTGAAAAAGTGTAACATCCCCATCGACACCTGGGAATCCCTGGCCCAAGACCGCACAAAGTAGAGGAGAAGCATCCAGGAAGGCGCCGGCCGAACACCTCGAGTCTCTTCGCCGGGAGCAAGCGGAAGCTAAGCGGAAGCAACGCACATCAACCTAAGCACCCCACCCACCCGCCCCTTCAACCACCCTCTGCCCCACCTGTGACAGAGACTGTAGGTCCCGCATTGGACTCATCAGTCACCTGTGAACTCATTTTTAATGTGGAAGCAAGTCATCCTCGGCTCCGAGGGACTGCCTAAGAGAAGAGAGCATCCCAAAGCGCTTTACAGTCAATTATGTTCTTTTTGAAGTGTAGCCACCGTTGTAACGTAGGACATATGGCAGCCAATTTGTGCACAGCAAGGTCCCACGACCAGTAATTAAATATATGACCATTGGTTTTAGGTGTTGGTTGAGGGATAGATATTGGCCAGGATACCTGGAGAACTCCCCCCTGCTCTTCATTGAATAGTGCCGTGGGATCTTAATAACCTTCAATAATTCTCCTAACAGAAAGTTACAAAGCATGCCACAAGTGGCACGGGGTAGGAACTTCTGTGAAAAGAATGCGGAAGGAGTGAAAACAGTGATAGATGAAACAAACCAAGTGAGGGTACCGTTTGTAATTAGCTAGAAATTTTGTAAATCCAAGTCAAATGCAAGCTTGAACAGGAGCTATATGTATATTATTTAAATTAGCTTACAAATGACTGTCATTTTAATGCAATGATGCTTCTTTCCACAGAGCATCTGCATTTTATATTGGGCAGAATTGACAGAAGAGAAACTAAATACAGTTAAAAAAAATTGTACATTATGAACAAGAAACAAAACATATTGCAATCCCTGCTGGAAGTTTAGTAAAACCAAAGGCTTTGATTGGGAAGAGTTTTCAAAGATACAAATATAGTGTGTGCTTGATTTTTTGTCCCGCTATTTATATCATTTCTAGCGCCCTGTTTTTAAAAAATGTTCTATTTGTTTTATGGGATGTGGGCGTCGCTGGCAAGGCCAGCATTTATTGCCCATCCCTAGTTGCCCTTGAGAAGGTGGTGGTGAGCCGCCTTCTTGAACCGCTGCAGTCCGTGTGGTGAAGGTACTCCCATAGTGCTGTTAGGGAGGGAGTGCCAGGATTTTGACCCAGCGATGATGAAGGATCGGCGATATACTTCTAAGTCAGGATGGTGTGTGACTTGGAGGGGAACTTGGAGGTGGTGGTGTTCCCATGCGTCTGCTGCCTTTGTCCTTCTAGGTGGAAGAGGTCGCGGGTTTGGGAGGTGCTGCCGAAGAAGCCTTGGCGAGTTGCTGCAGTGCAACTTTTAGATGGTACACACTGCAGCCACGGTACGCCGGTGGTGGAGGGAGTGAATGTTTAAGGTGGTAGATGGGGTGCCAATCAAGCGGGCTGCTTTGTCCTGGATGGTGTCAAGCTTCCTAAGTGTTGTTGGAGCTGCACTCATCCAGGCAAGTGGAGAATATTCCATCACACTCCTGACTTGTGCCTTGTAGATGGTGGAAAGGCTTTGGGGAGTCAGAAGGCGAGACACTTGCCGCAGAATACACAGCCTCTGAGCTGCTCTTGTTGCCACAGTATTTATGTGGCTGGTCCAGTTAAGTTTCTGGTCAATGGTGACCCCCAGGATGTTGATGGTGGGGGATTCAGTGATGGTAATGCCATTGAATGTCAAGGGGCGGTGGTTAGATGCTCGCTTGTTGGAGATGATCATTGCCTGGCACCTCTGTGACGCGAATGTTATCTGCCACTTATCAGCCCAAGCCTGAAGCCTGCGATCACCATTTCACTTCACATTTTCTAAAGCTAGTTAGAAATATTCTCAAATCGTGGCTCTCTTTTAATTACTTTATTGTGCACTCGTTCACTGAATTGGAAAAGCAACATCTGTTCCTAAGCCATGCTTCCCACTATTGGACTTTCTCCACCTTCTCAAGGATTTGGTTTGAATGGGCCCTGTAACTCTGATGTCCACAAACCGTAAATCTTCTTTAAAAATTCTATTTTAAGTTACTTTATTTTATTCACATTTTTTCAGGTTCTATTTGCTTTCCACCATCTCCCTCTAATAGAGCCACCTGGTGGACTACTGATGTATATAATAATAAAGCCATATGCAGTACAGTTCTTACCGGAAGCCATGTTGTGCTGTTGTATATATATGCTGCGCCTCAAGATATCACAGAATTGGCGATGAGGATGCGATTGCGGATTCCCTAGCTGAAATTTTTGTTGGAGGATAATCCTGCCAACCAACGGAGGGACTGTTAGAGATTCTTCACTTTGCAGAAAAACTTAAAAATCTGAGGTAAATTTCAAGCACACGTGGCTGAATTGTCGATTTTGCCAGAGACCAGATGGCCGTGCCTATAGGAATAAAAGGGCGCTTGGGTGAGTTCCATCGCAAGCGTGAGACTTTCGGAGCATATGTGGAGCAGCTAGAAATGTTTTTCACCGCAAATAGTATTGTCGAAGTCCCCGATGATGTAAACCGTAACCGGACGGTTTTAGAAATGAAAGGGGCTATTTTTTTTGATTCAAGCAGGCCCCGAGGTGGATGAAACCCTGAAAAATGTGCTTGTTCCCGCCGAGCCGAAGGACACGCCACTGAAGGAGATCCTAACCAAGTTAGAACAGCACTACAGCCCTGACCCCCTGGAAATTGCTGAAAGTTACCGATTTGGAACACGTGATCAATTAAATGACGAGGGTATCAGTGACTTCCGAGAGTTCCGCGCCATTTCCAGTTGTCAGACAACCAAGGTGAATTGGCTGCAGGCTAAAAGTAAAAGGCAGTTGGGCCCCAAATGCCTCAGCGACTGGCCAAGGTAACAGTGCATTGAAGTCGTGCTATCGGTGCCTGGGACAACACATCGCTCAAAGCTGTCCGCATGTGAAGGCAGAGTGTTTCTACTGCAAGAAAACTGGGCATCTTGTGAAAGCATGCCGACAGAAGAGTAAACCGACTGGCAATGCTAGAAGTAGAAATCACCAGACACTACATACCGTTGAAGAGAAGCAGCAGGACGAGGAGTTCCTGGAGATTCACATCATCTGGAGTATCTAAGTGATTCGCAAGGTATCGTCATCCAAGTAGATGTCACAAGAACCAGGATACCCATGGAAATCGACACTGGTGCATCCGTGAGCGTAGTACCAGAATCACTATATCGCGACAAGTTGCGTGATTATTGACTCGAGAAATCGAAGGTAGAGCTGCGAGGCTACTCAGGAGAGCGAATCCCTGTAGTAGGAAGTGTCACCATACCAGTGAAATACAAGGATCAGTGTCAGAGCTTGCCTCTCATAGTAGTGGCAGGAGACAAACCTGTCTTGATAGGTAGAAATTGGTTGGGATCACTGAAGCTGGATTGGAATGAGATTTTTCGTGTGGAAGCGAAATTTGCATCGAAAGATGATGTCATCAAGCAGTATCCGAAGGTGTTCAGTGAAACGGGCAGTCCGATCCAAGACTTCAAGGCGAGTGTCAGAGTGCAGAAAGACGCAAGGCCAGTTTACTGCAAGCCATGTCCCGCGCTATACGCACTCAAGGAGAAAGTTGAGCAAAAACTCAAAAGACTAGAAACTGAGAACATTACCTCTAAGGTAGATCTGAGTAATTGGGCTACACCCATTGTTGTTCTACCTAAGTCAGATGATAAGCTAAGGTTATGTGGTGATTATAAGGTAAGCATAAACCAGGTTCTAGAGTGTAATCTACCCAATACGTTGCCAAATGTGGAAGATTTGTTCACAACGCTGACAGGTGGCCAGATCTTTTTGAAGTTAAATCTAACAAACGCCTACCTACAACTTGAGTTAGATGAAGAGTCCAAGTCATGCTTGACTATAAATACTCACCGAGGCCTATATCAGTTCAATAGGCTACCATTTGGAGTGTCTTCTGCCCCCGACATATTCCAGGGGGTGATGTACCAAATTTTGCAAGGGATTGAAGGGGTAGTGTGTTATTTGGATGACATACTCATTTCAGCACCAAACAGGCAAATCCATGATGAGGTGTTGAATGAAGTGCTCAAACGGCTAGAGAAGCACAGAGTACGAGTGACAGCTCACAAGTGTGAGTTGTTTCAAAACTCAGTGGAGTACTTAGGGCACAGAGTAGACAAAGATGGTTTACATCAAGCAAGGTGATACGCTTATCAATTACTTCATAAAAGGTGATGAGTCGAAGAAGAGATGATGAGTCGAAAGAAGAGATGAATAAGGCTTTTATTAGCTAAGAAGAGACCATGCTTCTTCGTGAGTGACTGAACAAGTCTGAACGAAACCCACACAGTGGTGGGTGGAGTCAGCTGAGGCATGCCTCCATACACAGCGCCACCCAGAGGTGGCAATATACAATACAGTGGTTTACCACATTCACCCCTTGTTTAATGTGAAGTCCGGCGGGGTGAAGGGTACTACAAGTTAAGTCTATCAGGAGGCCTTGTCTGACGTCCTGATCGTCGTGGTGGCGGCGGTGGTGTTGCAGCATCCGACGTCGGGTCTGGTGTCTGGGTGGTTGGCGAAGATTCCTGGGGCTTTGGCATGCCGTCTGCAGGGGTTGGGTTGGGAGGGGTGGTGGGGGATAACAGTGGTAAGGGGGATAACGGTGGTAAGGGGGATAACGGTGGTAATTCAGGGGTACCCGAGGGTGCGAGATCTCGTATGGAGACCGTGTCCTCCCGCCCGTCTGGGTATGTCACCCAGGCATACTGGGGGTTGGCGTGTAGGAGGTGCACCCGCTCGACCAGGGGGTCCGTTTTATGCGTCCTCACGTGCCTCCGCAGTAGGACGGGCCCAGGAGAAGTCAACCATGCCGGTAGCGAGGTTCCCGATGTAGACTTCCGGGGGAAAACGAACATTTTCTCATGAGGGGTCGCATTAGTGGCAGTACAAAGCAGTGACCGAATGGAGTGAAGCGCTGCAGGGAGGACCTCCTGCCAGCGGGAGGTCGGAAGGCCCTTAGATTTTAGTGCTAAGAGGACTGCCTTCCAAACCATCGCGTTCTCCCTTTCCACCTGGCCGTTCCCCCGGGGGTTGTAACTGGTGGTCCTGCTCGTGGCGATACCTCTTGTTAGCAGGTACTGCCGAAGCAGCCGAGGATGGCCAGGCGCTTGGTGTGAAACATACATTTTTCCTTATTGTACGTTAGGTTCAGCCGTTGGGCCGTACGGAGGAAATTTGCTAGATTAACGTCGTGGTCCTGCTGGTCGTGGCCGCAGATGGTGACGTTATCCAAATAGGGGAAGGTTGCCCGCAGCGCGTTCTGGTCAACCATTCGGTCCATCTCCCTTTGGAAGACCGAAACCCCGTTGGTGACGCCGAAGGGGACCCTAAGGAAGTGGTAGAGGCGGCCGTTTGCCTCGAAGGCAGTATACTGGCGGTCCTCATGGCGGATGGGCAGCTGGTGGTACGCTGACTTAAGGTCGATGGTGGAGAATACTTTGTATTGCGCAATCTGATTGACCATATCAGATATGCGAGGGAGGGGGTACGCGTCCAGCTGGGTGTACCGGTTTATGGTTTGGCTGTAGTCGATTACCATGCGGCGTTTTGCAGTGGTTTTAACGACTACAACCTGGGCTCGCCAGGGGCTAGTGCTACCTTCGATAATGCCCTCCTTTAAGAGCCGCTCCACCTCAGAGCTGATAAAAGCTCTGTCCCCGGCACTGTACCGCCTGCTTTTGGTAGCGATGGGTTTACAGTCGCGGGTGAGGTTAGCGAACAGGGGAGGGGGGGGGACTTTTAATGTGGAAAGGCTGCAGGTGGTTTGCAGCGGGCGATTTAAAAGTTGTTGGTTGCAGACTGTGAGTGGGGGGAGGGGTCCACCGTATGCTAGTGTGACACTCTTAAGGTGGCACTGAAAATCCAACCCTAGCAGGACGGCAGCGCAAAGACGGGGCAGGACTAGCAGTTTAAATTTTTGATATTCAGAGCCCCCTACTGACAGGGTCACCACACAGTAGCCGCTGATGTCCATTGACTGGGACTTGGACACCATAGAAATGCGATGGTGCGTTGGCAGAATCGTGAGGGAGTGGCTACGTACCATGTCGGGGTGGACGAAACTCTCTGTGCTCCCGCTGTCGATCAGGCAACTGGTGGCGCGGCCGTTTACCGCGATATCCATCATGGAGCTGGATAGATGGTGAGGGTGGCCTTGATCCAGCGTCACGGAGGCCAGTATGTGGCTTAGTGAGTCACTATAGTCATCCGCCGAGACGGTGGTCGGTTCCGGTGACGAAATGGCGGTTGAGTGCGTTGGATACGATGGCGGCGGATGCCATGCGGCCGGGGGTACACAAAATGGCGGATAAGATGGCTGCTCCCACGGCCCGCACGCTGCGCTGCTGGCTGGCTTCCCCTTGCAGGCGTTAGCGTAATGGCCTTTCTTCCCGCAGCCCGAGCAGGTAGCTGTCTTAGCTGGGCAGTGCGCTCTGGGATGTTTTAACTGGCCACAGAAATAGCATTTTTGGGCCTGGTTACTGGGCATCGAAGCAGTTCTTACCGGAGGCTGCTGTCTCGGTTGGGTCGCTGCAGCGGTTGGTGCCGGGGGCGGCGGTCCCGTGTCCCACGGTTTCGATTGCCATGTCTCGGCGCCGTTACGGGGGTATGCCTCGAGGTTTCGGTGGGCCTCCTCTAACGAGAGCGCAAGGGCAATGGCCGTCTTCAGGTCGGGTTCCTTGCTTTCTAGCAGTCTCTGCCGGGTGTGGTCTGACTGGAGGCCCCTGACGAAGGCATCACAGGCGAGTCCCTGCGCGTGCTCCACAGCCGTTACCGCTTTACAATCGCAGTCTCTGCAGAGTGCCAGTAGCGCCCGTGCAAATGCCCCTACCGATTCTCCCGGTTGCTGCCTGCGGGATCCCAAGAGGTGTCGGGCGTAAATTGTGTTCACTGGGCGCGTATATTGCCCTTTTAGTAGCTCGAGGGCCGCCACGTACGTATTAGAGTCCCGGATTAGCATATATACTTGATGGCTCACCTGGGCGGTCAAAATTTTCAGTTTGTGATCCTCCTCTGTAACCTGTGAGATTGCGAGGAAGGATTCAAAGCAGCTCAGCCAGTGTTCAAACTTGGCTGATGCACCCACATCTTGAGGGTCGAGGTCCAGGCGTGGTGGTCTGAGGGCTCTCAGCAATGTCTGCTGTATCCGTTGCTGTTGTTGCTCCTCAGGTGTCGCCATTTAACTTTTAGCTAATAAAATTGATACGCTTATCAATTACTTCATAAAAGGTGATGAGTCGAAGAAGAGATGATGAGTCGAAAGAAGAGATGAATAAGGCTTTTATTAGCTAAGAAGAGACCATGCTTCTTCGTGAGTGACTGAACAAGTCTGAACGAAACCCACACAGTGGTGGGTGGAGTCAGCTGAGGCATGCCTCCATACACAGCGCCACCCAGAGGTGGCAATATACAATACAGTGGTTTACCACACAAGGGAAAGCTGGTTGCAATCAGAAATGCACCCACTCCCAAGAATGTCTCCGAACTTCGATCATTTTGGGGTCTTCTGTATTATTACGGAAAGTACCTCAAAACTTGGCTACATTGTTACATTCACTGAATGAGCTGTTGAGAAAACAGGTCCCTTGGAAGTGGTCAAAAGAATATGACACAGCATTCGAAGAGTGTAAAAGCCAGTTAGTAGAGAGTACCTTGTTATTTCACTATGATGTATCTAAGGAGATCAAGCTAGCATGTGACACCTCTCGGTACGGAGTTGGGGCAGTGATCTCTCATGTACGAGATAGTGGGGAGGAGAGACCAATTGCTTTTGCTTCACGCACTCTCAGTGCCAGTGAGCGGAATTATGCGCAAATCGAAAGGGAAGCTTTATCATTGATTTTTGGGGTCAAGAAGTTTCACAAATACTTGCTTGCTCGTAAGTTTACCATAGTTACTGACCATAAGCCCCTGACAGCAATCCTCCATCCAAAGCCTCCAGTTCCAACCTTAACTGCAGCCCGAATGCAGAGATGGGCTTTGATTTTGTCAGCGTATACGTATGACATTGAGTACAGATGATCAGCTGATCACAGCAATGCTGATGCTATGTCCAGGTTGCCATCCCCATCACAAGTTACACCCAATAAGGAAGAAGTGGTCTATTTCTCATACATTGATGAGCTGCCAGTCACAACTGAAGAGATTGGTAGGGCAACCAAATGTGACCCAATGATGTCAAAGGTGTATGATTACATAGCAAATGGATGACCAAACCAGGTATCAGAGGAAGATATCCATCCATACTTCATTCGTAGGAATGAATTGTCAGTGGATAAAGATTGCATCATGTGGGGCACAAGAGTGGTTATCCCAAATAGGTTCAGGTCTAAATTGTTAGGAGATCTTCATGACCAGCACCTGGGAATGTGCTTGACCAATAGCTTTGCACACAGTTACTTATGGTGGCCAGGTTTAGATAAAGAGATAGAGTACATAGTCAGTCAGTGTACAACATGTCAATCGGTGAGCAAGAAACCACCATCAGTACCATTACAGCCATGGAAATGGCCTCCCAGAGTGCGGCAAAAGTTACATGTAGATTTTGCTGAGCTGGAAGGACAGCAATTGTTCATAGTGATAGACAGTCACTCGAAGCGGGTAGAGGTGTTTCCAATGCGGATAATAACACTAAAGAATTTGCGAAGATTGTTTTCTTCATATGGCGTCCCAGAAGAAACTGTATCTGGTAATGGGCCACAATTTTGTTCAGAAGAGTTCACACAGTTCATGAGCAGAAACGGGGTGCAACATACCAAAGTTCCACCGTACCACCCTTCTTCAAATGGTGCAGCACAGCGCACAGTACAAATTGTCAAACGTGCCCTCATCAAGCAAATGCTGGATCCAAATCCAAAGAAAAGTCAGTTGTCGTTGGACCACAAACTGGCAAATTTTCTGATTACCTATCGGAATATTCCTCATATCACTACTGGTAGAAAACCAGCAGAGTTGTTTCTCAAACGGCAGCCATGAACTAGGTTCTTGTTGTTAAAGCCAAACTTGGCACAGTCCATAGAAGAGAAACAATCAAGGCAGAAAGAAGGTTAGCGTGAAGAACCATCACCATAAATGGTTAAAGTGGTTACCAGGAAGAGTAGTGACAATATGTGGCCCTCGCACATATTTGGTCAAGATGTTTGATCATGGAACGGTCAGGTTTGTTCACATTGATCATATCTTACCTACAGATGTGGAAGGAGTTGAAAGCTGGGATGATGCAATTTATTCTGATGAGTCAGATAGCCTTGTTACAAGTAGAGTACCAGTAGCAAATCCTACATCAGGCGTACCAGAAATAAATCCAAGACAAAGTCAGAATTTATGTCTGAGCCCGAGTCAGGCAGACAAACAGTCTGAAAGTGTAGAGAGTCCAAATGTAGATCAAGGTCAGCCCTTGGAGAAAAATTCTCTGCAGACTCAGCCTAGAATGAGTTAAAGTCTTACAACAAGATCTGAAAGTTCTGTTCAAGAAAGAAGGTATCCTCTTCGAAACAGAAAACCAGTGGTTAAGTTTAATCTGTAAATATGGAAAATAAGTTCATATCTTTTGTTTCTGTTACAGAATTCTATAGTAGAATTTGGAAACATAAAATGGGTTCCATTTGAGAAATGTATACCAAGAGTTGTGTATACCATGCAAGTCATGTACAATGATTATTTGCTATGATTAACTTCTTCAATAAGGGGGGAGAAGTGTAATAGAGCCACCTGGTGGACTACTGATGTATATAATAATAAAGCCATGTGCAGTACAGTTCTTACCGGAAGCCATGTTGTGCTGTTGTGTATATATGCTGTGTCTCAAGATATCACATTCCCCAGGAGGTGGCATAACAATAGAGTGCAGCAAAAGGCACATTGATGTGACTCGAGTTAGTGGAGGACAGAAATTCCCTTGCAAGCCAAAATAATTTCCATAGCCTAATCCATGCCCCGACAACCTTTCTTCAAGAAAAGGGTACACACAAACATCAGAGTTCCAGGTCACATCGTCATCTGGGAGAGCCTTCCACAGGCAGAATTAGTGTATGAAGCTTCACTGCTAGTATTTGTGTGGATTTTTTAAAAATATGAAGTGGAGAATGTTGAAGCCGCAAGCAAACCTGCTTTCATCATTAATGAGGCTATTGATCCAACCACCAGGGGATTTGTGGGAGTATGCCATGTGATTTAAGTTCCATCATGGACCGAGGCTGAAATTATAGGAGTAGAAATTGCTTTGAGTGCATTTTTGTGCACAGAACACACTGATCATGTGGCTACAAATTCCCCACATTCGTGGAACTGATTATTTAGAACAAAATAGGTGGGATGCCAGCACTATTCACCCTCGTCACTGGCAGCTCACCTGGTGGGGAGCGTCTATTTTGCACACTCCTGACACAGTTTAAAGGCAACCTACATCTTTTAAAGGGGAGGTACACTTTGGTTGCCGGCAACTATCTGAGGACAAAGGCAGGCACAGGAGAAACTGTAAGGTTTGCTGGCACTGCACTGAACGTTTTGGTAGTGGAGGTCAGCAAGAGGAAGGACATCTTCTACCCACCAGAGGGTAGGACGATATCCAGGCAAACTGCCCGGCCCATGTGGGCAGAGGTGGAGGGGGCGTCAGTGCCAAAAGCATAGCCCCCAGGACATGGCTACAATGCCAAAGAAAGTTTAATGACCTCACAATGGTAACTAAGGTTAGTGCCCTAACTCATACCTCTGAGCTGAGCCTTGAACTACTTGTTGCCCCGACACTCAGAACTCTTCCCTCCCTTAATTGCCAGCACTCTTGGACAATCACTGCATGACTCCACCCCCTTCTGCTCCTACTGCAGCACTCTGCACCTGCTACTCTCTTCACTATTGCTTCCTTCACCTACTCACACCTCTGTCATCTTTCACACACCAGCAACACTATTCTATCCTCATGTGCATGTGCTCAATTCTAACACTAACAAATTTGTGTCAGCTGTGGCTCAGTGGGTGTCACTCTCGCCTCTGAGTCAGAAGGTTATGGGTTCAAGTCCCACTCCAGAGACTTGAGCACAAAAGCCAGGCTGACACTCCAGTGCAATGCTGAGGGAGTGCTGGACTGTTGGAGGTGCCGTCTTCTGGATGAGACATTAAACTGAGGCTGTGTCTGCTCCCTCAGGTGGATGTAAAAGATCCCATGGCACTATTTTGAAGAAGAGCAGGGGAGTTATTCCTGGTGTCCTGGCCAATATTTATCCCTCAACATCACTAAAACAGATTATCACATTGCTGTTTGTGGGAGCTTGCTGTGCGCAAATTGGCTGCCACATTACAACAGTGACTACACTTCAAAAAAGTGCTTAATTGGCTGTAAAATGCTTTGGGGCGCCCTGAGGTCATTGAAGGCATGAAGGAAGGAAGGAAGTCTGTCTGTCTGTCCTGCAGGCCAAGCTCACACTCAGTAACAGAGCAGGCAGCCACAGGAGAACAGCCGCACTTTACCATGTGGTGTCGCCACATGAAGAGCAAGTGATGGACATGTTGGGCAGGGGCACATGAGGAGAGTGGCATCTGGTAAGGCTGAAGGAGGTCCTACAGGGTTTTAATCCCTCCTTCCCTTCTCACTTTAATGGCATCCTTACAAATTATGCATGGCAAATAGCTGCTGCTGCTTTCAGAAGCTAACCATCTGTCTCTACTTACCCATGCCACTAACTGCTAACCCTTGAACCTTATATTCATTTCAGCTCCAGAAGCTTTAATCAGCCCTCAGGAGGCAGAAGATGAAGACAAACTTGGCAGCAGTGTAATAGACTTGACCTTACATTTGCAGACACCAGCTCAGAGACTGGCTCTACACGTAGTTCAGAGTAGACTGGAGGGGTCAGCTCAGGGAGATCCACCCAGCACAAGTGTGCAGGAGCAAAGGCAGGTGGATAAGATGGCCCAGGAAACAGGTTATCCTACTCAAACTCTTACAAATTCCAGATGCTCCATAATCTATTGCTTAAATCTTCAAGTCCCACTCACCCATCAGCCCGGTCCTTGCCTAGCCCAGCTACTTCCAGTGCATCAACTTCAAAGTCCTTACCCTCATATTCAAACTGCTGAGCATTCTTTCTCTACTTTACCTGTGCGATCTTCTCCAGCCATATGTGTCCACCCACATCTTCTGCTCCTCAGGCTCTGGATTACTGCCCTTTTATTGCTCCAGTGAAAGCCGATCTTTCAGTTACGACACCCTTGCTGTTTGGAACACTCAAAATCACTTTGCCTAGCTACCACTCGCTTCCTTCTTTTAAAAGCTGCTGGTTTTCAGCCCCTCCTCCCTTTAATGGGCCAGAAATTCAGGTCCCCATGGGTGAGTACGTGCTGGGTACTCACGCATAGGGCCAACGAAAGTGCCGGTTTCGTGCATGCACTGGGCATGCGCTGGAAACTGGAACTTCCGTTCCCTTGAAGGAAGGGGTTCACAGGTCAAACGCGTGCGCCGGAGAGGCAGCGCGTACGCCTGGAACTTCCGTTTTTTTTACAGGTTTCTCCGGGAGGGTAAGTCTCCAGGAGCTGCGTGTTTAAAAAGCAGTCGCAGGGCCTGCTTTTAACAAGATAAGTGGTGAATTAAGTAAAATTAAAACATTTTTTCCACAGGTTTATTATTTTTAAATACTTTAAAGAAAGGTAAGTTTATTTTTAGCCCCGTTATAAACTGTAATTAATTTTTTCAAAAATTTAAATTATTGTTTAAAATAGTTATTTTATGTAATTTATACTTATTTTAAAAATGTGATTAAAAAAAAAATGTATTTGAAGTTTTAGCTATGTTTTGAGGCCAACCTCTATTCATAGATTTGACTGGGCATCCTGTCAAATCTATGAATAGAGATTCCCTGCTACGATTGGCTCTCCATGGCCCACGTGATCCCAGGGGATGCTTCGAACTAACTGCGCCCCTGGGATACGCTAGCACTGCGCGCCGGCAGCTGGAGGAGGCCCGGGATCGGAATCCCACACGGGGCCACAGCGCAACGGCAGGCTCGAGGGGCCGAATGACCTACTCCTGCTCCTATCTTCTATGTTTCTATGACCCGAATTTCTGGGATGTGTATTGTCTCCCGCTCAGCATCTTCGCTGCACCTTGTAAAGCACTCAGATATTCTGATGTTGGCAGTCGGAGTAAAGCAGGATCACAAGTGGGCTTATGCAGCAATGCTTGGCACTTTAAGGACCAAGGGATTGTTAACTGTGGTAAACATTTTTTAAATCACTGCGTTGAATTATTACATTGAATGACAGGGAATATATAACATTCAGAGACTGAAAATAGTTTATGGGTATCGCTTTTGGTCTCTGATCTGCAATAAGTTATCGCTTTGAAAGCTTTGCACTGCTCAATTAACAGTTACCAAAAGCAGAAATGATTCTGAATCATCAATTGCAGACAAAGTGCGCCTCCCTGAATTCCACAGGTATGAATGATGTTCTTAGTGGGAAATACTTAATACAGGAAATATTTTGACTTCAGAGAACATTATCCATCATCCCTCAGCAAAACAAAAAGGACAAAAATCCACGGAAACTTGGAAAAAAAAAAAAATTTGGGGCCTATATCTTATCTATCTAATCGTAGCCAGAGAATCACCTGCAATGGCTTCTCTTCCCGCTCCCGCATCGTTACCTCTGGTGTCCCCCAAGGATGTATCCTTGGCCCCCTCCTATTTCTCATCTACGTGCTGCCCCTTGGCGACATCACCCAAAAACATAGCGTTGGTTTCCACATGTACGCTGACGACCCCCAGCTCTACCTCACTACCTCTTCTCTCGACCCTCCACGGTGTCTAATTTGTCAGACTGCTTGTCCGACTTACAGTTCTGGATGAACAAACATTTCCTCCAATTAAATATTGGGAAGACCGAAGCCATTGTTTTCGGTCCCTGCCACAAACTCCGTTCCCTAACCACTGACTCCGTCCCTCTCCCTAACGTCTGTCTGAGGCTGAACCACACTGTTCGCAACCTTGGTGTCATATTTGACCCTGAAATGAGCTTCTGACCACATATCCGCAGCATAACAAAGACCGCCTACTTCCACCTCCGTAACATCACCTGTTGCCACCCTTGCCTCAGCTCATCCGCTGCTGAAACCCTCATCCATGCCTTTGTTACCTCTAGACTTGACTATTCCAATGCATTCCTGGCTGGCCTCCCACATTCCACCTTACATAAACTTGAGGTCATCCAAAACTCGGCTGCCCGTGTCCTAACTCGCACCAAGTCCCGTTTACCCATCTCCCCTGTGCTCGCTGACCTACATTGGCTCCCGGTTAAGCAGCGCCTCGATTTCAAAATTTTCATCCTTGTTTTCAAATCCCTCCATGGCCTTGCCCCTCCCTATCTCTGCAATCTGCTTCAGCCCCACAACCCGCGGAGATATCTGCGCTCCTCTAATTCTGCCCTCTTGAGCATCCCTGATTATAATCGCTCAACCTTTGCTGGCCATGCCTTCTGTTGCCTGGGCCCCAAGCTCTGGAATTCCCTGCCTAAACCTCTCCGCCTCGCTACCTCTCTTTCCTCCTTTAAGATGCTCCTTAAAACCTACCGTCACCTGCCCTAATTTATCCTCCACGAATGTTGCCTGGCCTGCTGAGTGCTTCCAGCATTTTCTGTTGTTATTTCAGATTTCCAGCATCTGCAGTATTTTGCTATGTACTAATTTATCCTTATGTGGCTCGGTGTCAAATTTTTTGTCTTAAAATACTCCTGTGCAGCACTTTGGGGCATTTTACTATGTTAAAGGTGCTATACAAATACAAGTTGTTATTGTTGTTGTACAGAAGACTTGATCCAACACACCAAGAGCACTGAGAATTAAATCACATTCAGATTATTACATTTGAAATTTTTCTGATATTCATTTTTAAAATAAAGGCAAACTGGGAGTAGCATGAAGTAAAATGTAAATGTAAATGTAAAGAGGACGATGAGGCCGCAGTAACTAAAATAATTCCACCTTGAAGAATTCAACAGATATAAAGGATAACAAGTGCCTGGTGGAGGGTCCACACATCATAGTTTCATATCACCTGAAGTCCAAAACTGAATGGCAGGTGTTAACTCCGTCCTTTGTTTATAGTTCAACACAAAAAGGGCTCAATTCGAACGGTTATGTGCCAGATGAGATGAATGTGGTTGTGAGCTTCAGCCAGCATAATGTAGAAGAAAGGTAATTGCAACCAAATTGTGATATTCAAGCTGAGCATTACATCGTCCCGCAACATGTATTAAATTGGAGGGAGCGGAGAGGAGTAAATTGAGGTTGTTTTCTGATCATATCTTACGTGGTTTATATGATGTAGTATATATAGTAAACACATTGGCCCAGAAATTCGGGTTTCCACGGGTGAGTACGCACGGGGTACTCACCCGTGGGCCGAATGGAAGTGCCGGTTTCCTGCATGCACTGCGCATGCGCGGGAAACCGGCACTTCCGATCCTCTGAACGAAGGGGTTCAGAGGTCAAACACGCGCGCAGGGGAGGCTGCGCGTGCGCATCAAACTTACGTTTTTTTTGCAGGTTTTCACGCGAGGTTAAGCCTGCAGGATTTACACATTTAAAAAGCAGGTGTAGGGCCTGCTTTTTACAAGGTAAGTGGTCAATTAATTAAAATTAAAACATTTTTTCCACAGGTTTATTATTTTTAAATACTTTAAAGCAAGGTAAGTTTATTTTTAGCTCCGTTAGAATATAAAATTATTTTTTTCAAAAATTTTAATTATTGTTTAAAATAGTTATTTAATGTAATTTATAGTTTACTAGCTGAAGTGCCCGGCGGTGCCGCAGGTTTTTTGAGGGCATGTTGTTGGAAGAGAATGAGAGAGCGACTGGGGGGAAGAGAGAGAGCGACTGGGGGGAAGAGAGAGAGCGCGACTGGGGGGGAAGAGAGAGAGCGACTGGGGGGGAAGAGAGAGAGCGACTGGGGGGGAAGAGAGAGAGCGACTGGGGGGGGAAGAGAGAGAGCGACTGGGGGGGGAAGAGAGAGCGCGACTGGGGGGGGAAGAGAGAGAGAGCGACTGGGGGGGGAAGAGAGAGAGCGACTGGGGGGGGAAGAGAGAGAGCGACTGGGGGGGGGAAGAGAGAGAGCGACTGGGGGGGAAGAGAGAGCGACTGGGGGGAAGAGAGAGAGCGACTGGGGGGAAGAGAGAGAGCGACTGGGGGGGAAGAGAGAGAGCGACTGGGGGGAAGAGAGAGAGCGACTGGGGGGAAGAGAGAGAGCGACTGGGGGGAAGAGAGAGAGCGACTGGGGGGGGAAGAGAGAGAGCGACTGGGGGAAGAGAGAGAGCGACTGGGGGGAAGAGAGAGAGCGACTGGGGGGAAGAGAGAGAGCGACTGGGGGGAAGAGAGAGAGCGACTGGGGGGAAGAGAGAGAGCGACTGGGGGGAAGAGAGAGAGCGACTGGGGGGAAGAGAGAGAGCGACTGGGGGAAGAGAGAGAGCGACTGGGGGGAAGAGAGAGAGCGACTGGGGGGAAGAGAGAGAGCGACTGGGGGGAAGAGAGAGAGCAACTGGGGGGGAAGAGAGAGAGCAACTGGGGGGGAAGAGAGAGAGCGACTGGGGGAGGAAGAGAGAGAGCGACTGGGGGGAAGAGAGCGCGCGACTGGGGGGAAGAGAGAGCGCGACTGGGGGGAAGAGAGAGAGCGACTGGGGGGAAGAGAGAGAGCGACTGGGGGGGAAGAGAGAGAGCGACTGGGGGGAAGAGAGAGAGCGACTGGGGGGAAGAGAGAGAGCGACTGGGGGGAAGAGAGAGAGCTACTGGGGGGAAGAGAGAGAGCGACTGGGGGGAAGAGAGAGAGCGACTGGGGGGAAGAGAGAGAGCGACTGGGGGGAAGAGAGAGAGCGACTGGGGGGAAGAGAGAGAGCGACTGGGGGGAAGAGAGAGAGCGACTGGGGGGAAGAGAGAGAGCGACTGGGGGGGGAAGAGAGAGAGCGACTGGGGGGGGAAGAGAGAGAGCGACTGGGGGGGAAGAGAGAGAGCGACTGGGGGGGGAAGAGAGAGAGCGACTGGGGGAAGAGAGAGGGCAACTGGGGGGAAGAGAGAGAGCGAAGGGGGAAGAGAGAGAGCGACTGGGGGGAAGAGAGAGAGCGACTGGGGGGAAGGGGGGTAGGGGGAGGGGGGAGGGGGGAAGGGGAGGGGTGGAGGGGGCGGGGAGGGGAAGGGGGAGGGGAAGGGGGAGGGGAAGGGGGAGGGGGAGGGGGTAGGGGAAGGGGGAGGGGTAGGGGAAGGGGGAGGGGAAGGGGGGAAGGGGAGGGGAAGGGGGGAAGGGGGGAGGGGGGGAAGGGGGGGTGGGAAGGGTGTGGGGGGGGGAAGGAGGGGGGGAGGGGGGAAGGGAGAAAGTGGGGGGAGCCAGCAGAACCTCTCCCCTCTGCCGGCGATGGCTCCGCGGAGCTCCGTGTCGCCCCACGCACTGACATGGCCCAGCCGAGTGCAGCGCCCTGGTCAGCCCGAGCCCCGCCCTCCGGAGCCCCGCCCCCCGCCCTCCCGAGCCCCGTCCCATGCCCTCCTGAGCCCCGGCTTCAAGACCGCTGATTGCGGCTGGGCCTGCGCTGGAGCCAAGCCCCGGGAACGGGCGTGAGCCGGCTTGAGGGTGTGAGAGATGGCCGGGCCCAGTTGCCGGGGTAACCCTTCCCCCCTTCCCGCTCTCCCGAGCACCGGCCTCCCGAGCCCCGCCCTCCCGAGCCCCGCCCTCCCGAGCACCGGCCCCCCGCCCGAGCTGCGGCGGGGGAAGGAGAGAGAGAGCCGCCGCTCCTCCGGTCGATGTGTTGCGGGCCGTCCCCTGATGAATGCCCAATCAGCTGAGCCCGAGCCCCGCAGTGACCGCAACTCACCTCCCGCTAGGCTCCCTCCCGCCCCGCCAGCCTTTACCAAAATGGCGGCGATGGCTACGCTCGGCCCAGTCCCGCACCGCCAACCTTTACCAAGATGGCGGCGATCGCGGGGCGGGCCCAGCAGGAGGGGCGGTGCCTACCTCGGACGTGGCTGGCGAGGAGAGGCTGAGGCTTCCAGGCCTGCAAAAACGGTGACAGGTAGGAAAATTAATGAGGTTAGAGAAAAGATTTACAAATTAATTAACTTTTTTAAAAAACAATTTGTGTTTTAAAAGCAACTTTTTTTTTGCTGGAAATGTAGATTTGAAAAGAAACACGCAGAAAGCGGGAAAAAGAAATGAAGAGTTTGGAATCAAGATGGCGGCCACTCACCTCGGTTCAGAATGATTAGGCCCGCCCACACACGCACCGATTGGTCAACCGTCAGGTCACTGAAGTGTAGGATTGGTCAATCCTCCTGTCACTCGACTCTAGGACGGCCCGCACGCGCGACGAACCCGCCCCCACGACGCAGCGATTGGTCGACCATCGGGTCGCTCAACTGTACGATTGGTCGACCTTCATGTCACTCGATGCTAATGAGCGGATAATGAGCAGAATTTTGAATGTTTTTTGGATTCCGTGGGCACAATTTTTGTCCGACCAAAAAGTAAATATGCTTATGACTGTTCCGGAATCGTAAGCTTTCCTTTGATGTAACACACGTGTAGGTACGCTCTATAACGTTTGAGTGTATAGCCGGACAGACAGACAGACAGAAGGACAGACAGACAGAAGTACTGCTTTATATATATATAGATAGATAGATAGATAGATTTAAAAAGTGTGATTTTTAAAAAATTTATTTGAAGGTTTACTGCTATTTTGGGGCCCATAGTATTTATAAGTTTTGACAGGTCTTCCTGTCAATCTTATGAATGGGCTTTTCCCTCCTCCGATTGGCTGCCCATGGCCCACGTGATCCCAGGGGACGCATCGCACTAACTATGCCCCTGGGACACGCAAGCACAGCGCGCTGGCAGCTGGGCCAGGCCCCGGAGCGGAATTCCACGGGGCCCTACAGCTCAACTGCCGGCGCGCAAGGTAAGTGCAGTTTGGGGGCTTGCACCCGCGGGAAGCCCCCGACCCGAATTTCTGGGCCAATATTATTTAGCAAGCCATATGTTTTCCAGTAATCCAATCTTCATCTTTCTGGAGATCTTTCATCAAAATTTAAACAGCAAGGCAGAAGCACCTTTTGTAGGCCTGATTAAACAAAGATCAGCAGGTACAGGTCACAGGTCAAATATGCTCAGGTCACGTTTGCCTGTCATTTTCCTACCAGCTTTTTCCATTCATATTCCACTTTGCTCTCTGCTCTTTCATCTACCTTTAAGTTTGGACACATCAAGGGGTAAGTACCTATCCGAGAAGATTCTTTTACTTTAAATATGTTTTAAAAATTACCCTTATTGTTGCACCCTTTAACGGAAAAGGTGTTTCCAGAATAGGAGCACTTTTTCACATTTATCTGTCAAGCCTATCAGATTCTATTTAACACTATTCTCCAGCTGTACTCTGAGGCTAATTGATGCTGATCTGTAAGCAGTCTCTAGGAGATACAAGAAGGTAATTCAGGGTAACTGATCACTAATTTTCCCTTCGTCTATATTGGGAAGAACCTTAACATAGCATGGAACAAGAAAATGTAATTTAGTCCAATAAGCTTCGCTCTTTCATAGTCCACATAATGGATTATTTTCCAACTTTGTTCTGTTGACAGAAAACTTCGCCTGCCAGCAGCACATATCAAAAACTTGGACATGCGCTGCAGATGACTTTCCACTCTCCAACAGAGACTTCCATCAGTAGCACAAATTCAAAAACTTACTCCAATATTTTCTACTCAATCAGGAGTTCGACATCACCCATTTAATTTTCTGAAGGAAAGTCATGTACAAGTACTTCCCGATCCCTAATGTAATGAAGCAAAGTTCTCATTTATCCACCTTCACAAAGCCAGTATTCAACCCTAAACCATTACTTCACTCCAGCATCCCCAGCATATGGCAGTCATATTCTGTGGAGTAGATGTTTATCTCAGTCTATACCTCTTTCTGTGACTTTCAGTTTCCTATCCAAGTTAGATATTTATCAAGCTCTTTTTTAGAAAGTGTTGCTTTCCCCTCAAAAACTAATTCTCTGCTCATCAGTGTGAGGATGATGGTGCTGGGGACTTAATCACTTTCCATTTCAGGTACATTTTGTTAGCATCAAGCACTCCCTGGTCAGGTATAGCACAGCTAGATGCAGAATAAAGCTCACTCTACTCCGCACCAACAACATGCCACAATCCAACCTCGGAAGAGTACCAATTGGCATTTTTCGCACAGTAGGCCTTTCTGACTGTCAGTATCAATTCTTGCCAAATTCGAGGCAGTTTTGTGCTATCGGTCCATAATTGCAACAACTGGATTAACACAACCCAAACTCATTTCACATTAGCACCCTTACATACAGAAGACAAAGGAGACTTTCATCCCATTAGTCCAGGATGGATCTTCCTAGAAGTGAAAGGGAAATACCTAGACCACTCTGCCACAGTTTCCCTATCTTTCTTGGCATTGTTAATCCTTACAACCTAACTGCTTTTGTTGCGAGTCTGTCGGGGGGAAAGGAAAATCAATCCATCCATAAAGTAAAGATGAGGGAAGGCATTTGGCCCATTTAGCTCACCCTTCTGTAAAACTAAATCTCTCCATCACAGCATTTAACTGCTTTTGAATGCATTATTGCCTCCACTATCCTACTAAAAACTCATTCTGGGTATTTGTCACTTTGTTTAGTTTCCTGACATTAATCGTGAACGTGCCTTTTACTTTTTTGTACCTATATCCCTTTGTTCTGTGTTCATATTTTAATTTGAAATATTGGTCAGAATTAACCTTTCTTATTCCATTTTATACGTCATGGTTGCTGTCACCCTTAGCTGTTGCTATTTCCATGCCCAAGATGCTATGTGAGTCACTTGTAGGTTTAGATGCAACTTGTCGCTTCTGGTATCCCTAATGCAATGGATCAGAAATCTGGCATGATTTACATTCACTAACTCAGATTCTGGATTGCTTGAGCATTCCCAGTTTATATTAGATGGGCTAAAGTGCTATCCTAATAAGTGACATGAATCAGTCATTCATGAAAGAAAGACTTATGAAATAATACTGAGCGCCCTCCGGGTGGCGCTGTCCAGAGAGAGTATAAATACTCGGGCACGGGCCCAGCTTGCGCAGGACATTCTTAACAGGAACTAGTGAAGGACATAACTAGACCTCCATGTTGTAAAACAGTTGATTAAAGCTTTGTTTAACGCTTAGACCAAGTGCCTAGTAGTTTTCTTACATCAATAAGAATGACCATTCCATTTTCACAGATCTTAATTATCTCCAGAGTAATCTGTCCTTTTTGTTTTGACCTGGTGATCCATAGAAAACCCATTGAATTATCTTTGCAATACATACTTCCAGTCACACCATCAGTTAGGAAAGCTGCATCGATGGGTCTACTCCCTTCACCTCCCAGGTGTTCCTAACATATAGAGGTCTTCAGTTTTGCACTCACAATCCAAGTCAAATACCCTGCTTGTGCCTACATTATATATGCCTCTCAGCATTTTAAAAATGTTGATTATGTCCCCACTCAATTGTCTCTTCTCCAATAAAGAGCTGCCAGTGCTGGTCATGGCTCCACAGGCAGCTAGTCTGAGTGAAGGGATCATGTCATGCGGCTGCCTCTCTGCCAACAGCCCTCAGGTAACTCCCGGGTGGGGTATTTTAGCAGGCTACTTGGGGGGGGGGGGGGGGGGGGGAGGCGGGGTGCTCGTGATTCCTGTGGAGTTAATCTGCTCCTCCTGGCTCCACAAGAAAGTTGTCTTTTTTTAATTATATCTAAAGCTTTTTTTTAAAACTTATCTTTGGTTGGCGGCCACTGAGGTCATAGAGTTAAACATCTCAGAAAGAGGCCCTTCAGCCCATCGTGTCTGCGCCGACCATCAAGCCCTATCTATTCTAATCCCATTTTCCAGCACTTGGTCCGTAGCCTTGTATGCTATGGCGTTTCAAGTGCTCATCCAAATGCTTCTTGAATGTTGTGAGGGTTCCTGTCTCTACCACCCTTTCAGGCAGTGAGTTCCAGATTCCAACCACCCTCTGGGTGAAAAAGTTTTTCCTCAAATCCCCTCTAAACCTCCTGCCCCTTATCTTGAAACTATGCCCCCTGGTTATTGACCCCTCTACTAAGGGGAAAAGTTCCTTTCTATCTACCCTATCTATGCCCCTCATAATTTTATACACCTCAATTTCTGGATGGGGCCCTTCATCAGACATTGGGTCCCTAATTTGCATATTTAAGGAGTCTATCACCTGTTGGGGCCACCGAAACAAAGCCCCATTATTTTAGCCACGGGACCAACGACTGCGCAGATTGAGCACAGGCCCGCCCACTACTAAATTGGAATGCTTTGCCCCCATTTACACCCGAGAAACAGGCTCAATGCACATCAATTTCTACCCCGAGGTCTCCCTGCGAGTCTCTTCCCATAACTTAGAACCATAAGTTGCACCCCCCGAGCTCCTGCCTCAACAGCCAGCCAAGATTAGGGACTCTGCAGCAATATGATCCAACGATTTGTGTTACTAAAGATTTACATGATGAACATTTTCGAATCAGTTTTTCTGCAGGTGAGTACGTTCAGTATTTAAAAACCTATCAAGTACCAAAATGGAGCGTTTAGCTCAATTTACAAGTTCTCGCCTACCAAAGGACTAGAATTATAGACCCATATAGTTCCAGGTATTTAACTCGTCAGTAGAGGTCATTTTAAAATAAACTTGAGTCATATTAAAAAGGTGGTGGAATTCTAGGATGCACTTTTCATTTGTTTTATATGATAGCCCTGAATGAACTTCCATCATAAGTATGCAAGAGAAATGGAATGGGAATTAAGTTTACATCTATCAACCAATCCAATTAAAAAGACACAGCCCAGTCATCAGTTTTCCTTGCCAACAACTTAAATCTTTCCTACAACAGAACTCTGCAACTTCTTGCTATCTCTTTTTGCCGTATTTCAGAAGGCACCGAGAGGGAACGCAATCAATCCCCTGAGAATTTTACTAGAACTCTCAATTCTTAATTATTGATTGCACATCACAACGAAACTGATCATCCAAATAATGGAAAACAACTCAAAGCATTTTGTGTCTCCCACAAATGATAAAAAGTGTATGACTTCTAAAAAAAATCAACTCAAAACGTTGGTTCAGTCAACCCAGAGCACTGTTAAATTGCATCACGTAACACAACAGTTTTACTTTTGAATGATTTATTTTGGCGTTATTCACAATTCTGCAAAAACAGATTAAAATGTACAAACTTATTGATAATTACTATTTCTCAAACTTTCAAGTTCCATGAAGTCATCAAGAATAAACCTAGAATAAGAGTTTTTTTTAAAAACCCAATCAGAAAGTTCTTATCCGTAAACAAATCTACAGGTGGTAAGCAAGAGAGATTTCTGGTCCTTCCCCACTTGACCAAAAATCAGAGTTTACTAGCAGTGGATTGCAATAAAGATTTTATTATTATTATGTGAAACCTATTAATGACCAAAGTGGAATCTTGACCTCCTCAGTTTGTAAGTTCAGAACACAACACTTGACTGTAGGAGTAGAATTATGGATCTATGCCGATTCCACTACTGAGAAAAAATATAAAAAGTCTGATTTTACAGCGACCATGAGATTAATTGTCAACTGCTGGAGGTGTGGGAATACTGGTGGTGGTGGACTGGCCGCCCGCAATGCAGTTTGTTTGATTTTCTTGTCCATTGACTTTAATAGAAAGGACAATCGGGCAGAGTGTATATTGGGCGCCAGACCCGATACTGCCACTTTTACACCTCCACTGAAGTTAAAAATCGCCCCCACATGTCAACATTTAAGAATAAGTCAGATAGATGGTTGAAGGAAAGGGGAATGAAGGGATATAGGAACAGGACTGGCACATGGGATTAGGACAACCTTGTGTAAAGGACAAAACCAACAAGAACTGGTTGGCTGAACAGCTTGTTTCCGTGTTGCACAATGTAATTATATGTAGATACACATCACCCAGCAGGCAATGCTTCCCATCACCCAGCAGGCACTGCTGCCTGTCACCAGCAGGCAATGCTTCCCATCACCCAGCAGGCACTGCTGCCTGTCACCAGCAGGCAATGCTTCCCATCACCCAGCAGGCACTGCTGCCTGTCACCAACAGGCACTGCTGCCTGTCACCAGCAGGCAATGCTTCCCATCACCCAGCAGGCAATGCTTCCCATCACCCAGCAGGCACTGCTGCCTGTCACCAACAGGCACTGCTTCCCGTCACCCAGCAGGCAATGCTTCCCAACACCCAGCAGGCAATGCTTCCCATCACCCAGCAGGCACTGCTGCCTGTCACCAGCAGGCACTGCTGCCTGTCACCAGCAGGCAATGCTGCCTGTCACCAACAGGCAATGCTTCCCGTCACCCAGCAGGCACTGCTTCCCATCACCCAGCAGGCAATGCTGCCTGTCACCAGCAGGCAATGCTGCCTGTCACCAACAGGCAATGCTTCCCATCACCCAGCAGGCACTGCTTCCCATCACCCAGCAGGCAATGCTGCCTGTCACCAGCAGGCAATGCCACCCAGGTTGCAAGATTGTGCACTTCACACACACAAATTATCAGTTTGCACGGCCAGTGTTCGAAGACCCCGCTAGTCATGCCAACTTATGAAATGAGCCCGATGTGCTCATTGACCTACATTGGCTTCTGATCTGGCAACACCTCAATTTTAAAATTCTCATCCTTGTTTTCAAATCCCTCCATGACCTCACGCCTCCCTATCTCTGTAACCTCCTCCAGTCCTACAACCTTCCGAGACATCTGCACTCTTCCAATTCTGGCCTCTTGCACATCCCCGATTTTCTTTGCTCCACCATTGGTGGCCATGTCTTCAGCTGCCGAGGCCCTAAGCTCTGGAATTCCCTCCCTAAACCCCTCTGCTACTCTACCTCTCTCTCCTCCTTTAATACGCTCCTTAAAACCT
This sequence comes from Somniosus microcephalus, assembly GCF_052327205.1. Taxonomy (NCBI): domain Eukaryota; kingdom Metazoa; phylum Chordata; class Chondrichthyes; order Squaliformes; family Somniosidae; genus Somniosus; species Somniosus microcephalus. The sequence continues at coordinate 12,856,360 of NC_141000.1, read as the reverse complement.
ACTTTTTTGACCAAGCTTTTGGTCACCTGTCCCAATAGCTCCTTTGCAAAAGCAAAATACTGCGGATGCTGGAAATTTGAAATAAAAACAGAAAGTGCTGGAAATACTCAGCAGGTCAGGCAGCATCTGTGGAGAGAGAAACAGAGTTAACGTTTCAGGTCGATGACCCTCCGTCAGAACTGGAAAAAGTTGGAGATGGAACAGGTTTTTAAGCAAGTGCAGGGGCAGGGAAAGGGGGGAGGGGAGGAAAGAACAAAAGGGAAGGTCTGTGATCGGATGGAAGGCGGGAGAGATTAAGAGAGATTAAGAGATGGTGCAAGGCAAAAGGAGATGGTAATGGGACAAGTTAAGAAACAAAAGATGGATCTAGATGAAGTGTTAATGGCACTGGCAGAATGAAAGACAGCTGCCATGTGGGAGAGAGAGGAAAAAAATAAAATAAATGGAAAAAAAAGATAGGGGCCGAGGTTATGGTCTGAAATTGTTGAACTCTATGTTGAGCCCAGAAGGCTGTAGAGGGCCTAATCAAAAGATGAGGCGCTGTTCCTCGAGCTTACATTGAGCTTCATTGGAACAGTGTAAGAGGCCGAGGCCAGTGAGGTCTGAGTGGGAGTGGAGCGGAGAATTAAAGTGACAGGCGACCGGAAGCTCAGGGTCACCCTTACGGACTGAACGGAAGTGTTCCGCAAGGCGGTCACCCAATCTGCGTTTGGTCTCCCCAATGTAGAGGAGTCCGCATCGTGAGCAGTGAATACCGTATACTAAATTGCAAGAAGTACAAATAAATCGTTGTTTCACCAGGAAGGAGTGTTTGGGGCCCTGGACAGTGGGAACGGTGGAGGTAAAAGGGCATGTGTTGCATCTGCTGCGCTTGCAAGGGAAGGTGCCGGGCGAAGGGGAAGGGGTGTTGGGGGTGATAGAGGAGTGGACCAGGGTGTCGCTGAGGGAGCAGTCCCTTTGGAATGCTGAGAGGGGAGGGGAAGATGTGTTTGGTGATGGGATCACGCTGGAGGTGGCGGAAATGGTGGAGGATGATCTGTTGAATCACTGTCTGGCATAAAAACAAAACAAAAAAGGTGGCGCAACTGTGCCTAACAAAGGAAAATTAGTGATAGCATAAGATCCAAGGAGAGGACATATAAATTGGCCAGAAAAAGCAGCAAACCTGAGGATAGGGAGCAGTTTAGGATTCAGCAAAGGAGGACAAAAGGGTTAATTAAGAGGGGGAAAATAGATTATGAGAGTAAGCTTGCAGGGAACATAAAAATTGACTGTAATAGCTTCTATAGATATGTGAAGAGAAAAAGATTGGTGAAGTAAACCATAGGTCCCTTGCAGTCAGAATCAGGGGAATTTATAATGGGGAACAAAGAAATGGTTGACCAATTAAATACATACTTTGGTTCTGTCTTCGCAAAGGAGGACACAAAAAACCTCCCAGAGATGTCGGGGAACATAGGGTCTAATGAGAGGGAGGAACTGAATGAAATCAGTATTTGTAGGAACATGGTGTTAGGGAAATTGATGGGATTGAAGACCGATAAATCCCCAGGGCCTGATAATCTACATCCTAGGGTACTTAAGGAAGTGGCCCTAGAAATAGTAGATGCATTGCTGGTCATATTCCAAAATTCTATTGACTCTGGCACAGTTCCCATGGGTTGGAGGGTAGCTAATGTAACCCCACTACTTAAAAAGGTGGTAGAGAGAAAACAGGGAATTATAGACCGATAAGCATGATATCAGTAGTGGGGAAAATGCTAGAGTCCATTATAAAAGATGTAATAGCAGAGCACTTGGAAAACAGTGACAGGATTGGAGAAAGTCAACATGGATTTACAAAAGGTAAATCATGCTTGACTAATCTACTGGAATTTTTTTGAGGATGTGACTGGTAGAATAGATAAGGGAGAACCAGCAGATGTGGTGTATTTGGGCTTTCAGAAGGCTTTCGATAAGGTCCCGCATAAGAGATTAGCGTGTAAAGTTAAAGCACATGGGATTGGGGGTAAGGTACTGACTTGGATAGAGAACTGGTTGGCAGACAGGAAGCAAAGAGTTGGAATAAACGGGTCTTTTTCCGAGTGGCAGTCAGTGACTAGTGGGGTACCGCAGGGATCAGTGCTAGGACCCCAGCTATTCACAATCTATATTAATGATCTAGATGAGGGAACTAGATGTAATATCTCCACGTTTGCAGATGACACAAAGCTCGGTGGGCGTGTGTGCTGTGAGGAGGATGCCAAGAAACTTCAGTATGATTTGGACAGGTTGGGTGATTGGGCAGATGCATGGCAGATGCAGTATAATGTGGGTAAATGCAAGGTTATCCACTTTGGTGGCAAAAACAGGAAGGCAGATTATTATCTGAACGGCAATAGATTGGGAGAAGGGGAAGTGCAACGAGACCTGGGTGTCGTTGTGCACCAGTCGCTGAAGGTAAGCATGCAGGTGCAGCAGGCAGTTAAGAAGGCAAATGGTATGTTGGCCTTCATAGTGAGAGGATTTGAGTACAGGAGCAAGGATGTCTTGCTGCAGTTGTACAGGGCCTTGGTGAGACCACACCTTGAGTATTGTGTGCAGTTTTGGTCACTTTATCTGAGGAAGGATGTTCTTGCCATGGAACGAGTGCAGCGAAGATTCACCAGACCGATACCTAGGATGGCAGGAATGACGTATGAGGAAAGATTGGGTCGATTAGGCTTATATTTGCTAGAGTTTAGAAGAATGAGAGGGGATCTCATTGAAACTTATAAAATTCTATCAGGTCTAAACAGACTAGATGCAGGAAGGATGATCCCGATGGCGGGGGAGTCCAGAACCAGGGGTCACAGTCTAAAGATAAGGAGTAAGCCATTTAAGACAGAGATGAGGAGGAATTTCTTCACCCAGAGAGTGGTGAACCTGTGTAATTCTCTACCACAAAAGGCAGTTGAGGCCAATTCATTAATTCATTAAATATATTCAAGACGGGGTTAGATATATTTCTTAAGGCTAAAGGGATCAAGGGATATGGGGAGAAAGCAGGGATAGGGTACTGAATTTGGATGATCAGCCATGATCTCATTAAATGGCGGAGCAGGCTCGAGGGGCCGAATGGCCTACGACTGCTCCTATCTTCTATCTTTCTATGTTTCTATGAATGTGGAGGCTGGGGGGGCATGAAAGGTGAGGACAAGGGGAAGGGGTTCCGGGAGGGAGGGGAAGGGGTGAGAGCAGAAATGCGGGAAATAGAACGGACACGGTCAGGGGCCGTGTCAACCACAGTAGAGGGGAATCCTCGGTTGAGGAAAAAGGAAGAGATGTCGGAAGCACTGGTGTGGAAGGTGGCATCATCAGAGCAGATGCGGCGGAGATGGAGAAACTGGGAGAATGGAATAGAGTCCTTACAGGAAGCGGGGTGGGAGGAAGTGTAGTCCAGGTAGCTGTGGGAGTCAGTGGGCTTGTAGTGAATGTTTGTCAATAGCCTATCCCCAGAGATGGAGACAGAGAAGTCAAGGAAGGGAAGGGAATGAAGAGTCGGAGATGGACCATGTGAAGGTGTGGGAAGGGTGGAAATTGGAAGCAAAGTGAATGAAATTTTCTCGTCCAGGGCGAGAGCAGGAAACAGCACCGATACAGCCATCAATGTACCGGAAAAAGAGGTGAGGGAGGAGACCTGAGTAGGACTGGAATAAAGAATGTTCCACATATCCCACGAAAAGGCAGGCTCATGCGGGTTCCTATAGCAACACCTTTTTTTTCCTCTCTCTCTCCCACATGGCAGCTGTCGATCATTCTGCCAGTGCCATTAACACCTCATCTAGAGCCATCTTTTGTTTCTTAACTTGTCCCATTACCATCTCCTTTTGCCTTGCACCATCTCTTAATCTCTCTTAATCTCTCCTGCCTTCCATCCTATCACAGACCTTCCCTCTTGTTCTTTCCTCCCTCCCCCCTCTCCCTGCCCCTGCACTTGCTTAAAAACCTGTTCCATCTCCAGCTTTTTCCAGTTCTGACGAAGGGTTATCGACCTGAAACGTTAACTCTGTTGCTCTCTCCACAGATGCTGCCCGACCTGCGGAGCATTTCCAGCATTTCCTGTTTTTATTCCAATATCTCCTTTGTTTGATCCTGTGAAGCGCCTCAGGACGTTTTACTACGTTAAGGGTGCTATATAAATACACGTTATTGTTGTTGTTGTTGTAAATACTGATCCCCATTGTTTTCTCCCCCCCGCCCCCCTGTTTCATTTGTAAGATTTCTTCTAAAATTTGTCGTAACTGAACAAAAGTTGCTATTCAAACAAGTTTTAGACGATAGCTTTGCTGATGCTAAAGTAAGTGCAATGCCCGGTGTACAGCTGAGCCATACTGATGTGCTGAGCTAACTGACCTCAACAAGGGGAAGCAGTAGATTCCTGCTGTTGGCCGCAGCAATCCTAGGTCAGGGAGGAGAAAAAGAGGACACCACACAGGGTTCCTCATTCATGGCAGCTATCCAGTGACTGCAACTGGAAAGGTTTACACACCTGGGGCAGGAATTTAACTCAGGAGTCGGGTAGGAGGCGGGACTACAACTTTCGGGGTTGTAGTCCCGCCTCCATCGAGATGCGGCCAATCCACGCAATTTTAACTTGATTGACCTTGTTGAGCCCACCCAGCAGGCCAATTAAGGGCCACCCGGCAACAGGTGACGTCACAGACTGAAATTTCATCTGTCAAGAGATTTTGACAGATGAAATATCAGTGTTTCACAGCTGTTTGAAGCTGTCAAACACTGACAGTCTTACTTCTAACCTGAGTCCTTCTCCACAGACTCAGTTAGAAATCGCTCCTGCACAGAAAGCTGTAGGCTGTCACTTTTGACAGTTCGCAGCCATTCTGCTTTCTGTGCCGGTGAGATGAGGGACTCCCGGAACCTAAAGGAAGGAAGGCTGAAAAGTTAAGAAAAGGTATGTAAAACTTCTTTAATCACTTTAGACACACCAAACACACTTACCTTTGCACTCATGCACACATCACTCACCTGAACACCGACATCTCGACCCCTCCAAGTCCTTCAACCCGACGGCCCGACTCCTCTAACTTGGCGTGGTTTGGAGCCGTCGGGAATCCCACACTTCAACATCAAAAATAGGGATTAGGCTAAAAACTGCCTGTTAGCTACCTGTTAACAGGCAGTTAATTGGCACTAATCCCTTCCCGCCTCGGGTAGGTGGGTCCCAGTGCGGGGCGGGTACCCGCCTCCTTTGAAACTGGCATGGAGGCGGGTTTGGGTGCGGAAAGGGGTCGGGACCCCTGATTTCGGGATTTTAACCACCCCCCCCAACGCCTCCAATCCTGACTCCGTGGCCCAATGAAAATCCTGCCCCTGAACTTCAGTGATGCCTGCATGGTTTGAACAGCCTCCTAGTCTCGGCTCACGTGTGAAGAGTGGCAGTTTCACGAAAGCAATGAGCAGCCACGAAACCATTTCTCAACAATGGATATAGCCTTCCTAAGGAAGCAGAACAGCAGATTCACAATCCTTCATCCCTTGAGGCAACAGCCCTCAGATTCTGTTAGCAAGTCTCAGTTTTATTATCTGTTGAAATGCAGTAAATTATTTACTGAAGATTTTTTTTCGCATTCATTTGGCGCTCAGTACTACAGCATATCAAAAACCCAAGAAGTTATTGAAAATAAAATTCGACTTGAACTTATGAACCAAGCTATAAGATGCAAGTAAATGATGTATTCCCACACTTTGCTTCCATGGATTTATTTTATTGAGCAATACAGGGTAAAGCAATTCGTTGGAGAGACACAGTGATCCATTTGGCTGGAAAAATTGACATTGAAATCAGAAATTACAATCTTATACCATCACAACCATCATTCCAGCTCAAGTAGATGAACTTGATCTTTGCACAGACATTACCTGTTTAGTTTTCGCAAGACTGAGGGTAAATTAATTCAGTTTGAACCCTTATACTGACATCAGTAGTAGGGAAAATGCTAGAATCTATTATTAGGGATGTGGTAACAGGGCACTTAGAAAATAATTATGGCCCAGAAATTCAGGTCCCCACGCATGAGTACGTGCTGGGTACTCACGCGTAGGCCCAACTAAAGTGCCGGTTTCGTGCATGCACTGCGCATGCACGGGAAATCGGAACTTCCGTTCCCTTGAAAGAAAGGGTTGACAGGTGGAACGCGTGCGCCGGAGAGGCAGCGCGTGCGCATCGAACTTATGTTTTTTTTCCCAGTTTCTCGGGAGCGTAAGTCTCCAGCAGTTACACTTTTAAAAAGCAGGCGCACGGCCTGCTTTTAACAAGGTAAGTGGTGAATTAATTAAAATTAAAACATTTTTTCCACAGGTTTATTATTTTTAAATACTTTAAAGAAAGGTAAGTTTATTTTTAGCCCTGTTAGAAAATGTAATTAATTTTTTCAAAAATTTAAACTATTGTTTAAAATAGTTATTTCATGTAATTTATAGTTATTTTAAAAATGTGATTTAAAAAAAAATGTATTTGAAGTTTTAGTTATGTTTTGGGGCTTATAGTATTTATAGGTTTGACAGCTCTTCCTGTCAAATTTATGAATGAAGCATTCCATAGAAACATAGAAGATAGGAGCAGGAGTAGGCCATTCGGCCCTTCGAGCCTGCTCCGCCATTCAATTAGATCATGGCTGATCATCCAAATTCAGTACCCTGTCCCTGCCTTCTCCCCATATCCCTTGATCCCTTTAGCCTTAAGAAATATATCCAACTCTTTCTTGAATATACTTGATGAACTGGCCTCCACCACCCTCTGTGGCAGAGAATTCCACAGGTTCACCACTCTCTGGGTGAAAAAATTCCTCCTCATTTCAGTCCTAAATGGCTTACCCCTTATTCCTAGACTATGACCCCTGGTTCTGTACTCCCCGGCCATCAGAAACATCCTTCCTGCATCTAGTCTGCCCAGGCCTGACAGAATTTTATAGGTTTCGATGAGATCCCCTCTCAATCTTCTAAACTCCAGTGAGTATAAGCCCAATCGACACAATCTCTCCTCATACGTAATTCCTGCCATCCCAGGTATCAGCCTGGTGAATCTTCGCTGCACTCCTTCCATGGCAAGAACGTCCTTCCTCAGGTAAGGCGACCAAAACTGCACACAATACTCAAGGTGCGGTCTCACCAAGGCCCTGTACAACTGCAGCAAGACATCCTTGTTCTTGTACTTGAACCCTCTTGCTATGAAGGTCAACATACCATTTGCCTTCTTAACCACCTGCTGCACCTGCATGCTTACCTTCAGCGACTGGTGCACAAGAACACCCAGGTCTCTTTGCACTTTCCCTCCTCCCAATCTATTGTCATTCAAATAATAATCTGCCTTCCTGTTTTTGCCACCAAAGTGGATAACCTCACATTTATCCACATTATAGTGCATTTGCCGTGTTTCTGCCCAATCACCCAACCTGACCAAATCGTACTGGAGTTTCACGACATCCTCCTCACAGCATACCCTCCCACCCAGCTTTGTGTCATCTGCAAATTTGGAGATATTACATCCAATTCCCTCGTCCAGATCATTAATATATATTGTGAACAGCTGGGGTCCTAGGACCGATGCTTGCGGTAGTCCACTAGTCACTGCCTGCCACTCGGAAAACGACCCGTTTATTCCAACTCTTTGCTTTCTGTCCGCCAACCAGTTCTCTATCCAAGTCAATTCCTTGCCCCCAATCCCATGTGCCTTAATTTTGCACGCTAATCTCTTATGCGGGACCTTATCGAAAGCCTTCTGAAAGTCCAAATACACCACATCCACTGGTTCTCCCTTATCTATTTTACCAGTTACATCCTCAAAAAATTCCAGTAGATTAGTCAAGCATGATTTACCTTTTGTAAATCCATGTTGTCTTTGTCCGATCCAGTCACTGCTTTCCAAGTGCTCTGCTATTACATCTTTTATAATGGACTCTCGCATTTTCCCCACTACCGATGTCAAGCTTACCGGTCTATAACTCCCCGCCTTTTCTCTACCACCTTTTTTGAATAGTGGGGTAACATTAGCTACCCGCCAATCCATGGGTACCGTTCCAGAGTCTATCGAGTTCTGGAAGATGACCAGCAATGCATCTACTATTTCTAGGGCACTTCCTTAAGTACCCTGGGATGTAGATTATCAGGCCCTGGGGATTTATCGGCCTTCAATCCCATCAGTTTTCCTAACACCATTTCCCTACAAATACTGATTTCTTTCAGTTCCACCCTTTCATCAGACCCTATGTTCCCCGGCATCTCTGGGAGGTTATTTGTGTCCTCCTTTGTGAAGACAGGACCAAAATATGTATTTAGTTGGTCTGCCATTTCTTTGTTCCCCATTATAAATTCCCCCGATTCTGACTGCAAGGGACCTACGCTTGACTTCACCAATCTTTTTCTCTTCACATATCTATAAAAGCTTTTACAGTCAGTTTTTATGTTCCCTGAAAGCTTACTCTCATATTCTATTTTCCCTTTCTTAATTAATCCCTTTGTCCTCCTTTGTTGAATCCTAAACGGCTCCCAATCCTCAGGATTATTGCTTTTTCTGGCCAATTTATATGTCCTCTCCTTGGACCTTATGCTATCCCTAATTTCCCCTGTTAGCCACGGTTGGGTCACCTTTTTTGTTTTATTTTTATGCCAAACTGGGATGAACAAATTCTGTCGTTCATCCATTTGGTCTTTGAATGTTTGCCATTACCTATCCACCATCAACACTTTGAGTGCCATTCCCCAATCAATCCTACCCAACTCGCTCCTCAGACCATCGTAGTTTCCTTTATTTAAATTGAGGACCCTAGTCTCCGAGTCAACTACTTCATTCTCCATCTTAATGAAGAATTCGATCATATTATGATCGCTCCGACCCAAGGGGCGATTGGCTCTCCATGGCCCACGTGGCTCTCCATGGCCCACGTGATCCCAGGGGACGCTTCGAACTAACTGCACCCCTGGGATATGCAAGCACTGCACGCCGGCAGTTGGAGGAGGCCCAGGATCGGAATACCACGCGGGCCCACAGCACAATGGCCGGCACGCTAGGTAAGTGCAGGTTGGAGGCTTGCACCCACGGGAAGCCTCCGGCCCAAATTTCTGGGCCATTTCTGGGCCATTATGATTGGCCAGAGTCAATACGGATTTATGGAAGGGATATCCTGTTTGACAAATCTGTTGTTGCAATTAGTAGGGTAGAAAAGTTGGAACCAGCAGATGTGGTGTATTTGGATTTTCACAAATCATTCAGTAAGGTGTCACTCAAAAGGTTATTACATAAAATTAGGGCTTATGGGATTGGGGGTAATATACTAGCATGGATTGAGGATTGGTTAACGGACAGAAAACAGAGAGTAGGGACAAATGGGTCATTTTTGGGTTGGCAGGCTGTAACTACTGGGGTACTGCAAGGATCAGTGCTTGGGCCTCAGCTATTTACAATCTATATCAATTATATAGATGAGAGTACTGAGTGCAATGTCTCCAAGTTTGCTGATGATACAAAGTTAGGTGGGAAAGTAAGTTGTGAGGAGATGCAATGAGGCTGCAAAGGGATATATAGACAGGTTAAGTGAGTGGGCTAGAACATGGCAGATAGAATATAATGTGGAGACATTATCCACTTTGGTAGGAAAAATAGAAAAACAGATTATTTTTTAAATGGTGAGAGATTGGGAAATATTGGTATTCAGAGGGATGTGGGTGTCCATGTACACAAATCACTGAAAGTTAACATGCAGGTTGCAGCAAGCAATTAGGAAAGCAAATGGTATGTTGGCCTTTATTACAAGAGGATTGGAGTGTAAGAGTAAAGCTGTCTTACTGCAATTATATAGGGCCTTGGTGAGACCATACATGGAGTATTGTGTACAGTTCTGGTCTTGACATACTTGCCTTAGAGGAAGTACAACAAAGGTTCATCAGACTGATTCCTGGGATGAGGGGAATGTCCTATGCGGAGATATTGAGAAGACTAGGGAGGGGAAATTCGTCCCCTTAGTGCCGCTCGTTAGCGCCAGTAGATGGCACTAATGCGGCGTTGAGACAGTACCGACAGGGCAAGACAAATCCAGCGCCACACACAAATCAGGACCCCCTATAGCACTGCCGGTAACAGCTATCGCCGGGGACCTGAACGCCAGGAAGATCGTGACATCAGTGAGTGTGCAATACTCACTGAACGCCCAATTTCCCATATTGCTTTTAACCTCTTACCTCACCGCCTGGAGTAAACACCGACAGAAAGAGCTGGTGTGCAGCACCAGGAAGCCAGCTGCAGGGACGTTATTTAAAGGGATCATCAGTAATCACTCACACCTGTCAGGTTAATGCAGTTTCAGTGGCTTTTCATTAGTTTCAGCTACTGAAATACATTCATTGAGTAATTTCAAGGTTCTTTTGTATCAGGAGTCTTGTGGCAAGTACAAAGTAGCTACATTTATTCTTCAAAGCGTCAAACTGCAACACTTGGTAAGATTAATGGGGTCTGTACTGACATGCCACCTTGCCCTCCAGAATCTATGGCAGAGGGAGCATAGGCAACGAGAAGGAGGAAGAAGATGAGGAACAGGAGGGAGGGAGGCGGCAGCTGAACAATCAGGCTTCCAGTCAGGCAGTCCGTGATGTCGTGTGCCACCTCCCTCCACATAGTGTGGCAGACTTGTGGTGAGGGCCTTCTGCTAGTTGGTGGGTACAGGACTGTCTGCCTTCTCTCCAGCGCTAAAACCAATGCCTCCAAAGCTTCATGGGGAAACCTGTGGGCTCTCTCCCTGGGGCAGTGATCTGCCATGAGGATTTGTAAATAAGTGCTCCTCCTTGTCCTTCTTATGGTTGTTGAGGCAGCTGCACAGCCAACAATGCTGAGAATGAGGTGCTGCAGCATCAATGAACCTCCCCTTTAAGTAGTGAAAAAAGCCTGTGGCAATCATGAGTTACGATTAGAGAGCACTCGATATAGATCCAGCCTTTAAGTGTAATGCCACTGAGCTTGGGTTTTTAGACTTGATTTAAGACTCCAATCATTTTATTGAGCAGTGAGGATGAATTTTGAATGCAGTCTAGAGCATTTTCGCCTGGCGCTAATTCACCATCTTTTGTCCTAACACCGCCCATTCCTTGGCTATAAGGAATTCTAGTCCTAGGTCTATATTCCCTACAATTTAGAAGAATGAGAGGTGATCTCATTGAAACATATAGAATTCTTACAGGGCTTGACAGGGTTGATGCTGGGAGGATGGTTCCCCTGGTTGGGGCGTCTAGAACTAGGAGTCATTGGGGGAGAAATTCAATATCACCCCATTTGAGGCGCAATTATTGGCCGGGCGCAAAGATTAGCGCCTGGCGCTAATTATCGCCTCCGACTGCAAACTTGGCTTTTATCACCCCTGGAGGTAATTGGAGTGCTAAATCAGGCGCTTCACACCTCTCCTAAGGCGCAAAGGCTGAGGAGCGAGGCGCTACCTCAGAGCGCTGACGAAGCTCATGTGATGTCACTCAGCAATGGAACACAGACACACTGGCGCTGGCCAGTTCTTAAAGGGGAGGGTTGATTTTGCTCTCTATCCACAACCTGCTCATTGCAGCCTTGAATGTCGGCCTGGAGAGACGTGCACATCAAATCTGCTGGAAAGAACAATAGAGAGACCCAGGGAAAGAGCTCACAGTGCAGCCCCCACAGTCTCTACTAAATCGGTACAAGGAAGAGCAAAACAAAATGACCCTGCAAAGTGCTGCTCAATACCCAAAACTCCTTCACACAGCGTTGAAACATAGACATAGGCCTAGAAATTGAGTTTTGGCTTAGCCAGGGCTTTAGCGCCAGAAGTTAGTGCCGGCGCTAAGTCCCCCTGCGCACGCCAAAAATTCAGCAGGGCCGCGCCCAAACGGCTGCCGGCGCTACTGAAGGGTCTTTGCGGCGGTAAATCAGCGCTAACTGCCGTTTCGCGCCGCAATTCCGGCGCTGCGGCACCCGATGCGGTGCGGCAGGCTCGGGAAGTGCAGGCCTCCTCCTTCCCTTAAGGAGGAGCTGCCTGCACCCGGCCGCGGCCCGCGAAAATCTTTTAAAAAATGAGCCCGGCACCTCGGACAAGTGCCGGGCTTGCTTCTGTTCCGGGGGGGGGGGGGGGGAAGTCCGGGGAGGGAGCTGCGGCCAGGCGGTCGGCGGGAAAGCGGCCGGCCGCCGCGGGGCCTTTAATGCGCCGGCGCAAAGACTTGTAAGACTCTGTTGCCAGAGTCTTAGTTGCGGCTGTCACGGGCGAGGCGGCCGCAACTGAATTTCGGCGCTGGGGCCCGTCGGCATGGCAACCGGGACGCTGCGCACACCGATGACGTCATCGGTGCCGGCGCAGCACTACCGGTCTACCGCGGCGGAAGGGCCCCAGGCAATTTCGGCGCCGGCGCCAAATGCAGCGCTAGGCCCTCTAGCGCCGCAAAATCGGCGCTAAGGGCACTCAATTTCTAGGCCATAGAAGATAGGAGCAGGACTAGACTATTCGGCCCCTCGAGCCTACTCCGCCATTTAAAGAGATCATGGCAGATCATCCAAATTCAGTACCCTGTCCCTGCTTTCTCCCCATATCCCTTGATCCCTTTAGCATTAAGAAATATATCTAACTCCTTCTTGAATATAATTAATAAGTTGGCCTCAACTGCCTTCTGTGGTAGAGAATTCCACAGGTTCACCACTCTCTGGGTGAAGAAATTCCTCCTCATCTCAGTCCTAAATGGCTTACCCCTTATCCATAGGCTGTGACCCCTCGTTCTGGAGTCCCCCGCCATCAGGAACATCCTTCCTGCATCTAGTCTGTCTAGTCCTGTTAGAATTTTATAAGTTTCAATGAGATCCCCTCTCATTCTTCTAAACTCTAACGAATATAAGCCTAATCGACTCAATCTCTCTTCATACGTCATTCCTGCCATCCCAGGTGTCAGTCTGCTGAATCTTCGCTGCACTCCCTCCATGACAAGAACATCCTTCCTCAGATAAGGCGACCAAAACTGTACACAATACTCAAGGTGCGGTCTCACCAAGGCCCTGTACAACTGCAGCAAGACATCCTTGCTCCTGTACTCGAATCCTCTCGCTACGAAAGCCAACATACCATTTGCCTTCTTAACCGCTTGCTGCACCTGCATGCTTAACTTCAGTGACTGGTGCACAAGGACACCCATTGCACTTCCCCTTTTACCAATCTATTGCCGTTCAGATAATAATCTGTCTTCCTGTTTTTGCCACCAAAGTGGATAACCTCGCATTTATCCACATTATACTGCATGTGCCATGCATCTGCCCAATCACCCAACCTGTCCAAATCATACTGAAGTTTCTGGGCATCCTCCTCACAGCACACATGCCCACCGAGCTTTGTGTCGTCTGCAAACGTGGAGATATTACATCTAGTTCCCTCGTCTAGATCATTAATATATACAGGAAACTTTGTGTTATCCGGAGGCTAAATGTTCGGCAAGCTCGAGCCACCAGCAAAAATCAGGAGCTGTTTTGTTAGGTATTTTTTCTTCTCGTGGCTTTTTTTTCTTCTCGTGGCTTTTTTTTCAACAGTCAGGCTCTGCAAAGTCTCTCTGAAGCTGTTGCTAAGCGACAGAGACACTTCCAAGGTACGGCCGACTGTTTAGACGCTGTTGCTAAGCAACAGTGTTTGTTGCCAGATACGGAGCTGAAAAGCTCCGTATGCTTCAACATTAACGCTGGTTTGTCTGGCAGTTTTGAGGGAATGGCAACAGCTCGGTCCCGTCGGTGCCGGATAGCACAACGTTTCCTGTATTGTGAATAGCTGGGGTCCTAGCACCGATCCCAGCAGTACCCCACTAGTCACTGCCTGCCACTCGGAAAAAGACCCGTTTATTCTAACTCTTTGCTTCCTGTCTGCCAACCAGTTCTCTATCCAAGTCAGTACCTTACCCCCAATCCCATGTGCTTAAACTTCGCACGCCAATCTCTTATGCGGGACCTTATCGAAAGCCTTCTGAACGTCCAAATACACCACATCCACTGGTTCTCCCTTATCTATTCTACCAGTTACATCCTCAAAAAATTCCAGTAGATTAGTCAAGCATGATTTACCTTTTGTAAATCCATGTTGACTTTGTCCGATCCTGTCACTGTTTTCCAAGTGCTCTGCTATTACATCTTTTATAATGGACTCTAGCATTTTCCCCACTACCGATGTCAGGCTTACCAGTCTATAATTCCCCGTTTTCTCGCTGCCACCTTTTTTAAATAGTGGGGTTACATTAGCTACTCTCCAATCCATGGGAACTATTCCAGAATCTATAGAATTTTGGAAGATGACCAGCAATGCATCTACTATTTCTATGGCCACTTCCTTAAGTACCCTAGAATGTAAATTATCAGGCCCTGGAGATTTATCGGCCTTCAATCCGTCAATTTCCCTAACACCATTTCCCTACAAATACTGATTTCATTCAATTCCTCCCTCTCATTAGAACCTATATTCCTGAAATCTCTGGAAGGTTATTTTTGTCCTCCATTGTGAAGGCAGAACCAAAGTATGTATTTAATTGGTCAGCCTTTTCTTTGTTCCCTATTATAAATTCCCCTGATTCTGACTGCAAGGGACCTACGCTTGACTTCACCAATCTTTTTCTCTTCACATATCTGTAGAAGCTTTTACAGTCAGTTTTTATGTTCCCTGAAAGCTTACTCTCATATTCTATTTTCCCTTTCTTAATTAATCCCTTTGTCCTCCTTTGCTGAATCCTAAACTGCTGCCAATCCTCAGTTTTGCTGCTTGTTCTGGCCAATTTATATGTCCTCTCCTTGGATCTTATGCTATCCCTAATTTTCCTTGTTAGCCACAGTTGAGTCACCTTTTTTGTTTTATTTTCATGCCAAACAGGGATGAACAAATTCTGTAGTTCAACCATGCGATCTTTAAATGTTTGCCATTGCCTATCCACCATCAGCCTTTTAAGTAATGTTCCCCAATCCATCCTAGCCAACTCGCGCCTCATACCATCGTAGTTTCCTTTATTTAAATTCAGGACCCTAGTCTCTGAGTCAACTACTTCATTCTCCATCTTAATGAAGAATTCTATCATATTATGATCGCTCCTCCCCAAGGGGCCTTGCACAACAAGATTGCTAATTAATCCTTTCTCATTACATAATACCCAGTCTAAGATGGCCTGATCTCTCGTTGGTTCCTCAACATATTGGTCCAGGAAACCATCCCGTATACACTCTAGGAATTCCTCCTCCACAGTATTGTTACTAATTTGGTTAGCCCAATCTATATGTAGATTAAAGTCACCCATGATAACTGCTGTGCCCTTATTGCATGCATCTCTAATTTCCCGTTTAGTGCCATCCCCAACCTCAGCATTACTGTTTGGGGGTCTGTATACAACTCCCACTAACATTTTCTGCCCCTTGGTATTTCTCAGCTCTACCCATACAGATTCCACATCATCAGAGCTAATATCCTTCCTTACTATTGTGTTAATCTCCTCTTTAACCAGCAATGCTACCCCACCTCCTTTTCCTTTTTGTCTGTCCTTCCTGAATATTGAATACCCCTGGATGTTGAATTCCTAGCCTTGGTCACCCTGGAGCCATGTCTCCATAATTCCAATTACATCATATCCATTGACATCTATTTGCACAGATAATTCATCTTCCTTATTACGAATGCTCCTCGCATTAAGACACAAAGCCTTCAGGCTTGTTTTTTTAACACACTTAGTCCTTTTAGAATTATTATTTACTGTAGCCCTGTTCGATTTACACCCTTGATTTCTCTGCCTTCCATTTTTGCTTTTCTCCTTCCTGTCTTTTGTTTCTATCCTTGCTTCCCTTTCCTCTGTCTCCCTGCACAGGTTCCCAACCCCCTGCCATTTTAGTTTAATCTCTCCAGAAGTCTCTCTCTCTCTCTCTCAGAATGCGTGATGCAAAAATGTCACCAACAAAAAAAGGCAGGAAGCGGTCGCCTTTAAATAGCGCTCCCCCAGTCCCTTCCTGACTGCAAAATGCTCCCCTCAACCTGTCGTTACTAGCGGCAGGCGGTAAGGCAGGGGGCACCACTCAATTTCCGGTCTGGGGTGCTACCGGGGCATTGCGCTCTCGACTGACGTCACGATCTGCCGGCGTAGGAGATCGTGGCGGTAGTGTTTAGCGCCGCCGCAAAATGTCTAGTTAATTTCGTGAGCTGCGCAAACAGCGCCACGCACAAGTGCTAGTTGCTTTGCGCCCCATTACCGCCCTCTTAAGGTGCTAACGGGAGGTGCAAACCAACTGAAATTTTCCCCCGTAGCCTCAGAATAAGGGGTCAGCCATTTAGGACGGAGATGAGGAGAAAATTCTTCACTCAATGGGTGATGAGTCTTTGGAATTCCCTACCTCAGGGGGCTGTGGAGCCTCAGTGGTTGAGTATATTCAAGACAGAGATCGATAGATTTTTGGATATTAAGGGTATCAAGGGATATGGGGATAGGTGGAGATGAGGTAGAAGATCAGCCATGATCTTATTGAATGGCGGAGCAGGCTTGAAGGGCCAAATGGCCGACTCCTGCTCCTATTTCTTTATGTTCTAATGTTCTTATAGAAGGAAGCATTCAACGGAATTCAAAACTTTCTTGCCACTGTGACATTTCTACTATTTAACATCAGCATGCCTTTTAAAAAAAAATATAGGAACCTATTAAAAATAAATATGCAGCAAAATCCTCTCCCAATGCATGTAAAACTGCAAATCTTCATTTGTTACTGGGGCAGTGAGAGATATTTACCAACTGAGACACCGAGGGAGAGGTTAATACCGTACCTAGCATGAATTGAGCCACACAGATCAGAGGATTTCAGGTTTGCTCGGTGTGGTAAACCACTTTTATCGTTCACTATTGTTACACTATAGTTATCACTGTTATATCGTTACTCTATGGTTATCACTGTTCACACTGTTGTATCACTATACGAGGTCGCCTCTTGTCACACTGATATACCTGGGCTGACCACTGCTGACTCCGCCCATGACTCCACCTACCTGCCCAGGTATAAAGGTAGTCGACTGGCTGGCATTCCTCCTTGTTGTATCCGATCACCCACGAGGGTGGGCTCTGTTATTTAGCCAATAAAAACCTATAGTTACTTTCCTAACTCGTCGCTTTTCATTGGATGAATTGATAGGTATATCAATTTTATTGGCTAAATTTTAAAATGTCGTTCCCTGAGCAGCAAAGCGAGCAGCAAAACGACCAGCCAGACGCCGAGCTACAACAGCCACAGCAGCCAGCTTGGCTGCGAGCCCTCAGACCACCGTACCTGGATCTAAACCCACAGGCAGCAAACTCAGCCCTCGACTTCGAACACTGGCTGAGCTGTTTCGAGTCCTACCTGGGAGAATCCGGCGTGCCTCAGAGATCCAAGCTAAGAGGTCTGACCGCCCAACTGAGCCCTAAAGTATTCGCACTCATCCGGGACCTTAAAACATACGAGGACGCCATCAACCGGCTGAAAAGACAATACCTGAGCCCGGTAAATTCCATGTATGCCAGACACCTCCTAAGATCCCGCCCACAACAGCCAGGAGAGACCGTGGATGAATTTTTACAGGTGCTGCAAGCACTCGGCAGAGACTGTAACTTTAAAGCGGTAACGGCGGCAGAAAATACTGAAGACAATGTCCGCGATGCCTTCGTGAAAGGCCTGCGGTCCGACTACTCACGGCAAAGACTACTGGAAGCAAAGGACCTCGACCTGGACAAAGCTGCAGCCCTCGCTCGCTCCCTAGAAGTGGCCCATCAGGACCTCGAGGCATACTCAAGGTACTGTAACCTGCGACCCTGGGACTCGGGACCGACCCCAATACCCACCGCAGCACCCCCCCCGGGACCTACCTCAGCGTCGGCGTCCCGGAGCCGATCGGGACCGCCACCCCCGGTACTGGCTGCGACCTCTGACCCCCACGATCGGGCCGCCGGCTGCTTCTTCTGCGGCCAGGCGAAACACCCGAGGGCACGCTGCCCAGCCAGGAACTCTACCTGCTCAAACTGCATGAAGAAAGGCCACTTCGCCAAGGCCTGCAGAGGTGGATCATCAGAGGCCAGCAGTGCCTCATGCGAGCTGTGGGGGCGGCCATCTTCCATCAAGGCCACAGAGGCCAGCATCCCCACACGTGAGTCATGGGGGCGGCCATCTTTGATCCAGGCAACCGACACCAGCAGTGCCTCATGTGAGTTATGGGGGCAGCCATCTTCTCCGCCATTTTGTCCAACCTCGTGGGAGACGCCATTTTACCCACCACGCCCGACCGCCACCGTGCCTCTAGACCCGACTACCGCCTCAACCGCAGACTACAACAACTTGCTCAGCTATACACTAGCCTCCGTCACACTGGACCAGGCCCGCCCGCATCACCTGTCCAAGTCGATGATGGACATCAAAGTAAACGGCCACGCCACGACCTGCCTGTTCGACAGCGGAAGCACGGAGAGCTTCATCCACCCAGACACGGTGAGCCACTATTCCCTCCCTGTCCTGCCAACGCGCAACCGGATCTCGATGGCATCGAGGTCCCACGCCACAGACATCAGCGGCTACTGTGTTGTGACCCTGTCGGTTAAGGGTACGGAGTATAAAAATTTTAAACTCCTCGTCCTGCCCCAGCAGAGACAGCTAATCTCACCTGAGTGCCACAGTTAGCCTCAGAGTCCCTGGTTATAAGAGAGAAAACTCTGGCAGGATTCCCACTTTTGCCATTCAATGTTTTATGACAGGGAGTACACCTGGGTGGAGATCAAGTGAAGGCAGGATGTAGCTTCGTTGTGATGCCCCCCATGGTTGCCTATCCTGCTAATACTCACTGGCTAGAGTCACATACGAAGATTTCCAATTTGACTAATGGGGCTGCATACCCCAGCATGAGTCAGCATTTTGAGAAGGTGAGGGAGTTAACTAAAGCAGGAAAAATAACTCTAATACCCTGAGATTTACCTGAAACAGAGACACTTTCTTACAGTAGACACGTCTACTTTAAGGGTAATGTTTCATTGTTCTTGTTATGTATCGGAGTTCATTTATATGATTTTATTGCACCTCACGGCCAATCATTCCCAAAAGAAGAAGTTAATAACATTTCATCATCATTTCAAGGCATTAAAAAAAAAATCTATAAAAACAACCCTGCCTAATAGCAAATGATTTAATAGTTTCCAGTTTTAATATCTAAACTCTTGGAAATGTGGTTGTCTTTGCAACAGTCAATTTTAGTTTGTTGCAAAAAGAAATGTTATAATAGTTGAGAAAAGAGAGTAATATGTTTTCACCCCAAGAGAGAGACAGAGAGACAGAGATTCTGGAGGAGACATTTTGCAATAACATTTTTATAAGTGAATGTTCCTGAGTACTGACTAACGAAAGAGGCCCAAAACAAGCCCCTTAAGGAGGCAGTTTGGCACAAAAACTTGCATTGTTGAACAGTTATACAGACATGAAATATTGTGTGCAGTAGTCGTGTGATTTGAAGAACAGTACAACCAACCATAGGGGATAACGGGGGAAAAATTCGGTTGGTTTGCGCCTCCCGTTAGCGCCTTAAGAGGGCGCTAATGGGGCGCAAAGCAACTAGTGCCCGGGCGCGGCGATGTTCGCGCCGTTCATGAAATTGACCAGACATTTTGCGATGGCACTAAACACTACTGCCACGATCTCCTGCACCGGCAGATCGTGATGTCAGTGGATGCGCAACGCCCCGGACCGGATAGTGAGTGGCGCCCCCTGCCTTACCGCCTGCCACTAGCAACGACAGGTTGAGGGGAGCGTTTTGCAGTCGCGAAGGAACTGGGGGAGCGCTATTTAAAGGCGACCGCTTCCTGCCTTTTTTTGTCGGCGACATTTTTGCACCACGCATTCTGAGTGAGAGAGAGAGACTCCTGGAGATATTCAATGCTGTTTTGAGGAGTTTTGGGTACTGAGCAGCACTTTGCAGGTTCATTTTGATTTGATCTTCCTTGCATCGACTTAGAAGACACTATGGGAGCTGCACTCTGAGCTCTTTCCCTGGGCCTCTCCATTGTTCTTTCCAGCAGATTTGATGTACAGGTCTCTCCAGGCCGAGATTCAAGGCTGCAATGCGCAGGGTGTGGATGGAGAGCAAGATCAACCCTCCCCTTTAAGAACTGGCCGGCGCCAGTGTGTCTGTGTTCCATTGCTGACTGACATCACATGAGCTTCGCCTGCCCTCGCTCCTCGGCGTCAGCGCCTTAAGACAGGTGTGTAGTGCCTGATTTAGCGCTCCAATCACCTCCAGGGGCGATGGAAGCCAAGTTTGCTGTCGGAGGCGATAATTAGCGCCAGGCACTAAACTTTGCGCCCGGCCAATAATTGCGCCCCAAACGGGGCGATACTGAATTTCTCCCCCAAAGTTTCCACTTTGGGTGCAAATTGCACTAGTTTTGAGAAGTCTTTTTTCCCCCTTGAGTTTCTGCTGAAACTTATTTGCATATTGCTGAACATAAAATCTGCCGTGAACCAGTGTAATTGGGCAATGTTTTAGAACATAATTTTAAAAATATATATTTTTACTTAAAAAAAAACCCTTGATATATTTAAGAATGGCGTTGGACCCATGGCTACCATATAACAATGCACCATTAATTGTCGTTGAAGGGCCTATCGAGGCACCTATTGCTGCCTCATGCGAAACAACCCCAACTGCCCCATGTTCTTCTCTCACCGGCTTTCCCACTCAGTGCACCAGCTGGGGGCTAACCTCACCAAACGCCTTCCCGACCCACTCACTGCTCCTCTCCGTAGCTCCCTCCGGAATGGGTGCTCACTCGTGAGCAAGGCCCTTATTTTGTCGTGGATTATTGCATTGACATGCTGGCTTTCACTGCAACTTGGCTCACGTGAGCTTAAGAATACCTGGAGATCTTGCCAAGTCACAGATTTTCTACAGACTGGTCCAGCAAGTAATAAAAAAAAATATTGGTTATATGAGCATGTCAGTCAGGCAGTAACTTTGGAGAGGTTAATGCTTCAGGAGTGATGAAAGTTTATACCTGAAACATAAACTTGTTTGTTCTAGCTACAGATGTTGATTGACTGGGGAGTGTTTCCAGCATTCGCAGGGTTTTTTTTTTTCTGGTCCAACAATTTGGACTGGTGGTACATAAGGGGCAGGATTCAAGGCCAAGCTAATGTGTGAAGTTTTGATATTGGTAGTTTGAGGTGCAGTTTTTGCACTCCTGGTATAAACAGAAGTCTGGATAAGTTCAAGCAACCCTTGTGTGATGATTCAGTTAGAATACTGTGGACCGACAGCTTGATCACATCTTTCTGATGTTGTTGGGCTGCAGTAGACAATCCTCATCAAGACCACTGGTTTGTATTAACGTGCAAACAATGGGTTTCCTCAGCACCCTACCAAACAGGGCTACAAACTGGGTAGATAAAGCTTTATAGAATGTAGAAGTGGTCAATGACAGGTAGGGGTCAGCTCTGGAGAAATTTCGCTCTTCAGCCATCTTTGCCATTTATTTATTTCAGGTGTAAGTACCAAACAAGGAGCTAAATGTTTGAAGAAATCCTTATAGACTAGAGGTGGAAGACTACATGACAGCTGACAGAATTATTGATTTGGTTTTCTTCACGCTGAAGGGAAGAACATAGGAACATAAGAAGTAAGAGCAGGAGTAGGCCATTCGGCCCCTCGAGCCTGCTCTGCTATTCAGTAAGATCATGGCTGATCTTCGACCTCAACTCCACTTTCCCACCCGATCCCCGTATCCCTTGATTCCCCTAGAGTCTATCTATCTCAGCCTTGAATATACTCAGCGACTGAGCATCCACAGCCTTTGGGGCAGAGAATTCCAAAGATTCACAAACCTCTGAGTGAAAAAATTCCTCCTCATCTCAGTCTTAAATGGCCGACCCCTTATCCTGAGACTATGCCCCCTAGTTCTAGACTCTCCAGCCAGGGGAAACAACCTCTCAGCATCTACCCTGTCAATTCCCCTCAGAATCTTGTGTGTTTCAATGAGATCACTTCTCATTCTTCTAAACTCCAGAGTATAGGCCCAGTTTACTCAATCTTTCCTCATAGGACAACCCTCTCATCCCAGGGGTCAATCTAGTGAACCTTTGTTGCACCACCTCTAAGGCAAGCATGTCCTTTCTCAGATATGGTGACCAAGACTGTGCCCAGTACTCCAGGTGTGGTCTCACCAAAATCCTGTACAATTGCAGCAAGACTTCCTTACTCTTGTATTCCAACCCCCTTGTAATAACAGCCAACATGCCACTTGCTTTCCTAATTGCTTGCTGTACCTGCACGCTAACTTTCTGTGTTTCCTGTACGAGGTCACCTAAATCTCTCTGAACATCAACATTTAATAGTTTCGCACCATTTAAAAAAGATTCCGCTTTTCTATTCTTCCTACCAAAGTGAATAACCTCACTTTTCCCCACATTATATTCCATCTGCCACCTTATTGCCCACTCACTTAACCAGTCTATATCCCTTTGCAGGCACTTTGCATCCTCCTCACAGCTTACTTTCCCACCTAGCTTTGTACCGTCGGCACACTTGGATACATTGCACTTGGTCCCTTCATCTAAGTCATTAATTTAGATTGTAAATAGCTGAGGCCCAAGCACTGATCATAGAATCATAAAAATTTACGGCACAGGAGGCCGCCATTAGGCCCATCTTGTCCGTGCCAGCCGACAAAGAGCTGTCCAGCCTAATCCCACTTTCCAGCTCTTGGTCCATAGCCTTGTTGGTTACGGCACTTCAAGTGCATATCCAAGTACTTTTTTAAATGTGATGGGGGTCTCTGCTAATAAAGGCAAGTATCCCGTATACCTTCTTAACCACCTTATCTACCTGTCCTGCTCCTTCAGGGATCTGTGGACATGCACTCCAAGGTCCCTCTAATCTTCTGCACTTCTCAGTGTCCTACCATTTATTGTGTATTCCCTTGCCTTGTTAGCCCTCCCCAAATGCATTAATTCACACTTCTCCAGATTGAATTCCATTTGCCACTGTTCTGCCCACCTGACCAGTCCATTGATCCTTGCGGCAGCCCACTAGTTAAAGCCTGCCAAGTGGAAAATGACCCGTTTATTCCTACTCTCTGTTTTCTGTCCGTTAACCAATCCTCTATCCATGCTAATAGATTACCCTCAACTCCATGAGCCCTTGTCTCACTATTTGTCCAGTTCTATGTACATCCTACTGTAGTGGCTCAGTGATCACATATCCTGTAGATGGGGAGTTAACTGGTCTGTTGGGGGTGGCAGTGGTATCACCAGAAAGGATGTCACTTTTGATGTCTTTCACCAAGTCACAGATGAACAGGAGAAACAGATCATGGCCAAAAATACTTCCCTAAGGAACCCTGTCTAGATATTGTCAAGCGTGGTTTAGGTTATCCTGCAAGGAGGTAGCAGACTGAAGTCTAATTAGTGATTTTTTTTACATGAGGTGTTTCATCAAACACCATTCACCAAAATCATTTTCTCATAGTTCCTAATAGTCGGTACAGTCAAAATCAGATCGTTATTGTATTATCCTGAAGGAAAGGAGCACCTAACTAATAAAGTCACATACTGCTTCGCATTGCATTTTCACTTTGTTGCAATAGGGATCTCATTAGAGTTCACCTTACTAAAAATAGAATGAGAAAAATGTGAAAGAGACTTATTCTTCATACACACTATTCTTTGAAAAGTTAAATCCTTTTTAACGCTCTGGTTGTGGTGAAATGCTACTGCAGTTTTTAAAGATGAACCTACCTATGATTTACTATTTACTGTAGTCTTAACTGTAATTAAACACTGATAATACTGGCTTTGGAGTCTGAGCTTTCACTCTCATGGCCCGAAAAGTTCTGAATGCCGCCCACTGGACTACACAGAGCATACGCTGGACCACACAGAGCATACGCTGGACCACACAGAGCATACGCTGGACCACACAGAGCATACGCTGGACCACACAGAGCATACGCTGGACCACACAGAGCATACGCTGGACCACACAGAGCATACGCTGGACCACACAGAGCATACGCTGGACCACACAGAACATACGCTGGACCACACAGAGCATACGCTGGACCACACAGAGCATACGCTGGACCACACAGAGCATACGCTGGACCACACAGAGCATACGCTGGACCACACAGAGCATACGCTGGACCACACAGAGCATACGCTGGACCACACAGAGCATACGCTGGACCACACAGAGCATGCGCTGGACCACACAGAGCATGCGCTGGACCACACAGAGCATACGCTGGACCACACAGAGCATACGCTGGACCACACAGAGCATACGCTGGACCACACAGAACATACGCTGGACCACACAGAGCATACGCTGGACCACACAGAGCATACGCTGGACCACACAGAGCCTACGCTGGACCACACAGAGCATACGCTGGACCACACAGAGCATACGCTGGACCACACAGAGCCTACGCTGGACCACACAGAGCATACGCTGGACCACACAGAGCATACGCTGGACCACACAGAGCATACGCTGGACCACACAGAGCATGCACTGGACCACACAGAGCATACGCTGGACCACACAGAGCATACACTGGACCACACAGAACATACGCTGGACCACACAGAACATACGCTGGACCACACAGAGCATACACTGGACCACACAGAGCATACACTGGACCACACAGAGCATACACTGGACCACACAGAGCATGCACTGGACCACACAGAACATACGCTGGACCACACAGAGCATACGCTGGACCACACAGAGCATACGCTGGACCACACAGAGCCTACGCTGGACCACACAGAGCCTACGCTGGACCACACAGAGCATACGCTGGACCACACAGAGCATACACTGGACCACACAGAACATACGCTGGACCACACAGAGCATACACTGGACCACACAGAGCATACGCTGGACCACACAGAGCATACGCTGGACCACACAAAACATACGCTGGACCACACAGAACATACGCTGGACCACACAGAGCATACACTGGACCACACAGAGCATACACTGGACCACACAGAGCATACACTGGACCACACAGAGCATACACTGGACCACACAGAGCATGCACTGGACCACACAGAACATACGCTGGACCACACAGAGCATACGCTGGACCACACAGAGCATACGCTGGACCACACAGAGCCTACGCTGGACCACACAGAGCCTACGCTGGACCACACAGAGCATACGCTGGACCACACAGAGCATACGCTGGACCACACAGGGCATACGCTGGACCACACAGAGCATACGCTGGACCACACAGAGCATACGCTGGACCACACAGAGCATACGCTGGACCACACAGAGCATACGCTGGACCACACAGAGCATACGCTGGACCACACAGAGCATACGCTGGACCACACAGAGCATACGCTGGACCACACAGAGCATACGCTGGACCACACAGAGCATACGCTGGACCACACAGAGCATACACTGGACCACACAGAGCATGCACTGGACCACACAGAGCATGCACTGGACCACACAGAGCATGCACTGGACCACACAGAGCATACGCTGGACCACACAGAGCATACACTGGACCACACAGAACATACGCTGGACCACACAGAGCATACACTGGACCACACAGAGCATACGCTGGACCACACAGAGCATACACTGGACCACACAGAGCATACACTGGACCACACAGAACATACGCTGGACCACACAGAGCATACACTGGACCACACAGAGCATACGCTGGACCACACAGAGCATGCACTGGACCACACAGAACATACGCTGGACCACACAGAGCATACGCTGGACCACACAGAGCATACGCTGGACCACACAGAGCATACGCTGGACCACACAGAGCATACACTGGACCACACAGAGCATGCACTGGACCACACAGAGCATACGCTGGACCACACAGAGCATGCACTGGGAATGCACTGTGGATCAGCCCAATATACTGGATTAAATGACAGGTCTGGGTCAAAACACCTTTTTGCTGAGGCAGGTGGAGTAAAAGCAGTTTTGAGTGCCCATGGGAACTGGGATCAATACCTCAGAAAACCATTCACGTATTTCAATCCAGCATCGTAGCTTCCCTCTGTACAGCTATATTCTGTTATTGATTCTGTTTCTAATAGCAGTTTGTGAACTGTATTACAGTTTTATGTTAGCTCCCAAGCAGGATGTGAACATACTCAAAATTGCCAGGATTAGAATATTTAAAATTTATCTTGTAAATTCTATCTTTAGTGAAGTAACACAGCAGATTGTGTGTGAAATAATGGGCCCGGTTTTCAGAATGTATTTTAAGCTGTGTATTGGAGATGAAAGTTTAGATCGTCATCCTTTTTAAATACCTTGGGGAAGAAATTCGGTATCGCCCCGTTTGGGGCGCGATTATTGGCCGTGCGCAAAGTTTAGCGCCTGGCGCTAATTATCGCCTCTGACGGCAAACTTGGCTTTTACCACCCCTGGAGGTGATCGGAGCGCTAAATTAGGCGCTACACACCTCTCTTAAGGCGCAAAGGCCAAGGAGCGAGGCGCTACCTCAGAGCACTGGCAAAGCTCATGTGACGTCAGTCAGCAATGGAACACAGACACACTGGCGCCAGCCAGTTCTTAAAGGGGAGGGTCGATCTTGCTCTCCATCCACACCCTGCTCATTGCAGCCTTGAATCTCGGCCTGGAGAGACCTGTACATCAAATCTGTTGGCAAGAACAATGGAGAGGCCCAGGGAAAGAGCTCAGAGTGCAGCCCCCACAGTCTCTTCTAAATCGATGCAAGGAAGATCAAATAAAAAATAACCTGCAAAGTGCTGCTCAGTACCCAAAACTCCTTCACACAGCCTTGAATTTCTCCAGACGTCTCTCTCTCTCTCTCTCAGAATGCGTGGTGAAAACATTTCGCAGACAAAAAAAGGCAGGAAGTGGTCGCCTTTAAATAGCGCTCCCCCAGTCCCTTCCCGACTGCAAAACACTCCCCTCTACCCGTCATTGCTAGCGGCAGGCGGTAAGACAGGGGGCACCACTCAATATCCGGTCCGGGGCGCTACCAGGGCGTTGCACGTTCGACTGACGCCCCTGCAGTGCAGCAAGGTGCTGTCAAGCCACTTGCTACCTCTGAAGTGGGGCTGACCCATGAGAGGGATGTTGGTGGCAGACAACAAGGAAGTGGGGGCTCCTCTCCAAGCACTCACACGACCATGCCACAGCAGAGCCCTCGGTCAGAGCCCCACCAGAGTCCTCACCCAAATGAGATGGGCGTCTCAGCCCCTGCACAGCCGTGGGAGCAGCAGACTGTTGGCGAGCCCGTACAGGTTCGCCACCCCAGAGGATGCCCACCAAAGGCATCAAGACAGGAGCAACAAGAGAGCGAGCAAGGGGCCTCCACATCTGTTGAAGCCACAGGGAAAGCACCACGTAGGAGCACGCGTAAGAGGAAGATAAAGCACAAGTAGTCACAATGGTAGTCACTTGGGGGCTGTGTTGTTTTGTTTTTGGACCAGCCATCATTGTGATTGTCTCATAAAGTGTTTTGATGGCAAACTGTTGAAGTTGTGGCCTGTGTCATTTCGCAAATGGGACTTTCACATTGAGGGCTTAGGGCGCCTTGCGATTATCAGAATGGTGGTCAGTGTGATAGGATTCCGTAGGTTCTTCTCCATTGTCAATGATCTGGTAAGAAGGAGTGAGACTAAAGTGTTTGATTGTGCAAGCTAAGCAAATCTGGCCAGGATGAATGCGTCCCTTGCATCCCGGGCAGCAATATGGTGGCACTCTGGCGCCTTCTGGCCTGTGCATCTTCAGGTGGGTGACTAGCAGCTTGGCGCTCCTGTTGATGTTCCTGCTGTTGCTCATGGTTCTGCAGCTGCCACGGCTGGTCTTCATCCGAATCTGATGTCCAGGAGGAAAGGAATTAAATGGTCACCATGCTTCTGGTATATGCCTCAGTTGAGGAAGCACTTAGTCAAGGAGGTCACACTGGAGATGGGTGTCAGGCTCCAAACTTCCACAACACTGAGCATACCTGCTAAAAGTTCCCCCAGACCTGAAACAACAAAATTCTGCCACCTGCACATGATCATCGGTGAAAACTCCTTTGTAACGTTGGAGCTGCAGCTGTTCGTAAGCAATCCACTTGTGAGGTCACCAGGATTACCTGGCGTGTTCCAGAGGAGGCGTGTAGGATGGGGGGAATGTGTTAAAATCAGAAAGGCCTCTCAAAATGGGATTATAGAGGCAATTAAGTGGTTCTTAAGGGCCTATCCCGCCTCTTGGAGGCGGGATGGAAAGCGGGTCAGAAAACACGCACTTGGGAAAATTGCTCGGAGGCGGGATGGAGGCGGGAACGGGCCCGCCCGCCAGTTTTGCCGATTTTAACAACTCGCTCGCCTCCAAAACCGCCTCCTCGGGGCTGGGAAAATCGAGCCCTATATCTGTAATGATAAATGCAATTATACATCTCAACATGAAGGCAATAGGGATGAAACCCAAGATGGTCGGCATGTTAATTTGGAGTGTTAATTAGTATTTCAGGAACAGAGTTGCAGCTGAGCCATGCTGGCATTGACACTAATTTATGTAATTACTGTAGCTTTGAAACAATGGAAAGATTCCACCCCCCACCACCCACCCCCCCCCCTCCACAGAAGCTGAAATAGCTCGACAAGCATCTTAAGCTGTCAATAAAGATAATTTTCATGCCGTATTGATAGATTGCTACTCTGGGCTAATTAAAAAGAATGAGAGGTATATTGTTTACTCCAGTTCTAAAGGTAAGAACAATCTGGAGCCCTTGTTAATTGACAGCTCAGTGGGAAAGACCCCTGATTTCAGAGCCTTATGGCAGGCATCAATTAGAAACGTTTCTCTCAGGCCCCGAGGAAGCAAGAATGCCCGAGCAGCCAGTAACAAATTCGGGATCAGCAGACTTTGGAATAGCTTAGCTTGAAATCTGGCCTATACCTAGGGAGTCAATAAGGTTATGCCTTTGTTATTTTTTCAAAATCCAAGGACCGTCGGAATTTGACTGGTCTCACTCTGAAAACTGTATTCTGTTAATTCATGCGCTTCATGTAAAATAAATTGGTTTGTTGTTTTGAAGTAGAGACTCATATCAATAGAATGCTTTTCATTTCACCTTCTGTAAAGAGACTAGAATCCACGTGGCAGCATATTTGACATTATGACATTTCAGTAGCCGGTATACAGAGCAAGGATTCTATGGTAGGATTTCCAGGTTATGCCATTGTTTAATTAGATATTGGCCAGTAAAAGATGCACTCCAGGTCATAGGGGATACAAGGTTTGCTTACAGGAGTGACGAGTAATGCTAAACCCCAAGAGAATAATTAGCAAGAAAACTCAAAAGTCATGCAGTTCAAATTGGATTTACTCGAATCCAATCTTCCTGCTCTTCCTGTATCATTTGATATATGTATTTTTAAAATACCTATCCAATTCACTTTCAACTTATGTTACAGGCTCTAGCTCAATAACTACCTGTGAGAAATCATTTCATGTTCCAATAACCTGCGTGAAAAATGTTTTCAAAATTCACAGTGGCTCAGTTGATAGCATCCTTGCCTCTAATTCATGAAGGTTGTGGGTTCACAGTTCCACTCCAGAGACTTGAGCACAAAATCTCAGCTGTCACTCCAGTGCAGTACAGAGGGAGTGCTGCACTATCAGAGGTGCTGTCTTTCAGATTAGACATTAAACCAAGGCCCCATCTGGCCTCGCACGTCGGTGTAAAAGTTCCCATTGCACTATTGGGGAGTTCTCCCCGGTGTCCTGGCCAATATTTATCCCTCAACCAACATCACTAAAAAACAAATTATCTGGTGATTATCACATTGCTGTTTGTGGGACCTTGCTGTGCGCAAACTGTCTGTTGCTTTTCCTACTTTGCAACAGTGGCTACATTTCAAAAGTGCTTCCTTGGCTGTGAAGCGCGTTGGGATGTCCTGAGGTCGTAAAAGGCGCTATATCAATACAAATCTTTCTTTTTTTTGAAATCTGCATTCTTCTAGTGACAATTCTCAATTTATATTGTTTAATTATTTAGTAACAGATGGATACAATCTTTCACTATTTTTACCTTTTCAAATTATTTTATAATCTTGAATGTAGCTTTTAGATCCCCTCTACCTCTCTGTGCTCATGAAAATTGCCCCAATTTTTTTTCATAAATTATACCCCTGTAGGAATTGCCTCTAATTCCTATCTAAGAATCGAGTTCGACTCAGGCGATCAAACAAACGAGTTTTTAAACTAACGAGTTTAACAGATTGTACAGGAGAACCACGAAAACAGGTCTTTGCTGGTCGGAGGCTCCACGAGGACTGCTGGGGCGGTCCCATGGATGGCGTCATGACATCATCACGTTTCTCCCGCGCTTGGGTGGTCACATGATTAACGGCATGACATCATCACGTTTACCCACGCTTTGCTACGGTCTTAAACGGACCGCGCCCCGTACATGCAAACAGTATGTACAAACACAGAAATCACTAACAGACTGGTACAGGCTTAGGTTAGAGCAAAACATCGTTAAAGGGAATTATATACAGTTGCTCAAAGTCCCTTAGTGGCTCTGCCACATGCGCCC
Organism: Somniosus microcephalus; assembly: GCF_052327205.1. Taxonomy (NCBI): domain Eukaryota; kingdom Metazoa; phylum Chordata; class Chondrichthyes; order Squaliformes; family Somniosidae; genus Somniosus; species Somniosus microcephalus. The sequence continues at coordinate 12,825,736 of NC_141000.1, read as the reverse complement.
CCCCAGAATTCTCTTTAACAGAAAAAGTCAAACGGTGAGGGGGTCTGACAAGCCTGTCAGAACGACTCCTGTACTCCCGAAGCGGAGGCTGCTGGACGGCTGGCAGTTGAGCGGGTGATTGCACTTGATCCGGAGTGACGACGGTGGGTGGCCGACCTCGTCTTGGCGGCTGCGCTGTCTCGACGGGGTGGTCAAGATCCAAGTGTGCCGGCTTTAACCGGTCGACTGAAATGTGGTCCGGTTTACCACCGACCTCCACCGAAGATCTTGTCGCCTGCCTCTAGCACACGGAAAGGACAAGTGTACGGGGCCTTGAGCGGATCCCGGTGTGCATTGTGGCGGATGAAAACGTATTTGGCCCTTTTTAGCTCTGTGGGCACGTGCGATCTCTGAAGCTCATGGTGCGATGTGGGGACTGGCGCGAAACATCTGGCTGCCTCCTGATGACTGTGAAGCTGACCTGACGCGGACCATGGCTCCATCGGCGTTGGCAGGAAATCCCCTGGGACTCGCAATAGCTGACCATAAACCCTTTCAGCGATCTGTGAAAACGTTCAGAGAGGCCATTCGCTTGAGGGTGGTAGGCTGTAGTGCGGTGCAATTTGACGCCGAGTCCTTGAGCCACAGCATTCCAGAGCTCAGAGGAAAACTGCGGTCCTCGATCCAAAGAAATGTCAGTGGGTACTCCAAAACGGGTGACCAAGGAAGAAATGAACGCCCTGGCCACGTCCACCGAAGTAGTGGACGACAGGGGCACCGCTTCTGGCCATCTGGTGGTGCAGTCTACCATGGTCAGAATGTGAGAAAAACCATGTGAAGGTGGAAGTGGTCCTACCAGGTCCACATTGACGTGGTCTAAACGCCGCCCAGGAACCGTGAAGGTGTCCAATGGGGCCTTGATGTGGCGCTGTACCTTGGCCCTTTGACAGACGACGCAGGTTTTGGCCCAGACACGGATGTCCTTACGCATGCCGTGCCAAACGAATTTAGCTGACATGAGCTTCTGAGATGCCTTCGTTCTAGGGTGCGACAACCCATGAATGGCGTCGAAAACCTTACGGCGCCAGGCAACCGGCACGACAGGGCGAGGGTCCCGTACGGAGACGTCGCAGAGCAGCGTGGTACCTGCCGAATGAAACTCAACGTCGGCCAACTGGAGACTAGTGATGTTGGCTCGGTAAGCCTGCACCTCTGGGTCTGAGACTTGGTCCGCTGCCATGAGGGTGTAGTCGATACCCAGATGGACTGCATTGACAGTCGCGCGGGAGAGGCAGTCTGCCACCAGGTTGTCCTTACCGGCCACGTGCTGGATATCCGTAGTAAATTCGGATATGTAAGTCAGCTGACGTTGCTGTCGGGCTGACCACAGTTCGGCGGTCTTGGCCATTGCAAAGATGAGTGGCTTATGGTCCACAAAAGCGGTGAAAGGACGTCCTTCCAGCAGGAACCGGAAATGGCGGACGGCCAGAAAAAGGGCTAGCAACACCCGGTTGAAAGTGCTATAGGATCTTTCGCTCCGTCTAAGTTGTTGGCTGAAGAACGGCAATGGCTGCCACGTCCCGTTCACCCACTGCTCCTGAACGGGACCGATTGCGTAGTCTGACGCGTCGGTGGTGAGGGCAATGGTGGCTCCTGGTAAAGGGTGTGCCAGCATGGTCACGTTGGCGAGGGCGGTTTTGGTGTCGGAGAACGCTCGGTCCATGTCATCCGTCCAGACCACCGGGTTCTTGCCAGTCCTGCCCTTGAGGGCCTCGTACAGGGGCTGCATTAGCAGTGCTGCCTTAGGCACGAAACGGTGGTAGAGGTTTACCATGCCTAGCAATTCTTGCAGAGCCTTTATGTTCTGCGGGCGTGGAAAGTGTGTCACCGCCTCCACCTTCGCCCGCAAAGGAACTACTCCCTCTGCGGTGATGCGATGCCCCAGGAAATCGATTTGTCGCAGGCCAAACTGGCACTTAGCCGGGTTGATAATCAGGCCGTGTTGGCTGAGGCGTTGAAAAAGGGTGCGTAGATGGCAAAGATGTTCCTCTTTGGTGGGGCTGGTGATCAAAATGTCATCCAGATAGATGAAGATGAAGTTGAAGTCCCGCAGCACGGAATCCATCAGGCGTTGGAAAGCCTGGGCAGCGTTCTTTAAGCCGAAAGGCATGCGCAGAAATTCGAAAAGGCCGAATGGGGTGATGACTGCGGTCTTCTGGACATCCTGTGGGTGCACCGGGACCTGGTGGTAGCCCCGGACGAGGTCGGCCTTGGAGAAGAAGTTGTTTCCTGCCAATTGGGCAGAGAAATCCTGAATGTGGGGAATCGGGTACCGACCTGGAGTGGTGGCGTCGTTCAGGCGTCGATAGTCGCCGCATGGTCGCCATCCGCCGCCAGGCTTTGGAACGACGTGAAGGGGTGAAGACCAGGGACTATTCAACCGGCAAATAATCCCTAGACGTTCCATGGTGGCGAACTCCACCTTCGCAACTGTCAGCTTGCCAGGATCCAGGCGCCGGGCCCGCGCGTAGACTGGGGGGCCATTGGTGGTGATGTGATGTTCCACACTGTGTTTCATGGCTGTGGAGGAGAACGTGGGTCTTGTGAGGTCGGGAAATTCCGCGAGCAGATGGGCGAACTCGTCAGGAGTTGGGAAAGCACAGGCCACTGTGCGAGACGTAGTGTTACTGCGGTAACAAGGGATGGAATTGAAGGTTGCCGCGTTGATCAACCGTCGGTATTTCACGTCGACCAGGAGGCTGTTGGCGCACAGGAAATCCGCACTGAGAATGGGTTGAGAAACCTTGGCCGTAACAAACTCCCAGTGAAACCGTTGCCCACCGAAGCAAACCTCCACCCGCCGTCTGCCAAAAGTCTGGATCGCGCCGCCATTAGCTGCTTCAAGGGCGAGGCCGTGCCTCCCTGCCTGAACATCGAGGGGGGACGTTGGCAATATGCTGCACTGCGCTCCAGTGTCGCACAGAAAACAACGGCCAGAGAGCGTATCGGTAATGAAAAGCAACTTGCCTGCGTTGCCGATCATCATGGCGGCCGCGGGGCACCCGTTAGACCCGTTCTGCATTATTCGCAGCTGGTTTTTTTGGGGGGAAAAGTTGCAAGGAGGGCGGCACTGTCGCGCCTTCGCGCCGAACTGCGCGTGGTAGAAACACAGCCCTGTTGACTGACAAGCTGTGGCGGCGTCTGTAGGGGAGGGGCGCCTCGTGGTGGCTTCTGTGGGGGATGGGCGCCTCGTGGCGGTGCAGTACTGGTGCGTAACCGCGAATATTTTGTCCGCCTCTGCTGCGAGTGCCGCGCAGTCTGCTACCTCGGATCTGACCAGGGCAGCTTGCACCTGCTCAGGTAGCTGGCTGAGGAATAATTCCCTGAAAAGGAAGCATTCCGGTTCGGAGCCCAGGAGTGTGAGCGTTTGGCTCATCAATTCCGAAGGCTTGGCGTCCCCCAGGCCGGGCATGGCAAGCAATCGACGTGCGCGCTCTGATTTAGTGAGCCCGAAAACCTGCAGCAGCCATGCCTTGATGGTCTCATACATACCGTTGGAGGGTTCTCGAGGAGGCTGATGATCCGCGAGGCGGTGGAGCTCTCGAGTGCCGAGACGACATAGAGGTATCTAGTTTGATCCGCCATGATGCCTCTCAGGGCGAACTGCGCTTCGATCTGGATGAACCACGAGGTCACCTGCTGCTCCCAGAACTGTGGTAGCTTCAAAGAAACGGCGTTGGCCTCCATGTCATGTTCGTTTCGCGAAAAACGTCCGCAAAAGACGGGGTCACCAATGTAGGAATTGCCTCTAATTCCTACCTAAGAATCGAGTTCGACTCAGGCGATCAAACAAACGAGTTTTAATGCAAAACTAACGAGTTTAACAGATTGTACAGGAGAACCACGAAAACAGGTCTTTGCTGGTCGGTGGCTCCACGAGGACTGCTAGGGCGGTCCCGTGGATGGCGTCATGGCGTCATCACGTTTCTCCCTCGCTTGGGTGGTCACGTGATTAATGGCATGACGTCATCACGTTTACCCGCGCTTTGCTGCGGTCTTAAAGGGACCGCGCCCCGTACATGCAAACAGTATGTACAAACACAGAAATCACTAACAGACTGGTACAGGCTTAGGTTAGAGCAAAACATCGTTAAAGGGAATTATATACAGTTGCTCAGAGTCCCTTAGTGGCTCTGCCACACCCCTGGTATTATCCCAGTGAAGCTTTGCTATAACTTTTCAATGCTTTAACATCATACCAACAATAGGGTGCCCAGACTGCATACAATATTCCAACTGCGGCCTAACCACTCTCTTCTACAACTTCAAATTAATTTCCTTGCATTTATTTTCAATGCTCCTATATGTAAAACCCATTTGCCTTAGTCTTGTCTACCTGAACTCCAGCTTTTATTACCAATGCCCATTTTTACTGTTTGTTTTCCCCAAATGTACTATTTCATATTCCTCAGCAATGAACTGCATCCGTCAGCCTATATCCTTCTGCAATATTGCTCAGTTTGCCATGTCCTCACACTTGCACTTTCTAGCAGAAATCTGTGTACTCTCCTGATGGGTACATAAACAAATAGACTAACTAAAATAACTTTAAATGAAACGTAACAAATTAAATTAAAATTTGGTTGGCCGGGGTGATGACGCACTCCAGTCCCTGTGGCGCCCACCGGTCGCGGAAGGCCTCGAGCATGCTGGCAGACTCCACGTGCTCCATCTCCAGGGCCACTCGGGCGCAAACGTGGCAGAAATCTGTGTATCATGATCAAGACTGCGAACCCCAACTGATCTTTTCACTCTCTTCAAACCACAGTCTTGTGTGACACCCTGACTGTCACCCCAATTGAAGCCAGCCAAACTGAGTTCAGCTAACTTAGCATGGACCAGACATCAAAGCTGGGAGCTTCCTTGTCATTACTGCTCAGTTCTAAACAATGGGCAGGATTTTCATTGAGCCGTGGAGTCGGGATTGGAGGCATGTGGGGGGTTAAAATCCCGAAATCGGGGGTCCCGACCCCATCCCGCTTCCATGCCAGTTTCAAAGGAGGTGGGTACCCGCCCCGCACTGGGACCCGCCTCCCCGAGGTGGGAAGGGGATTAGTGTCAATTAACTGCCTATTAACAGGTAGTTAACAGGCAGTTATTAGCCTAATCCCTATTTTTAATGTTGAAGTGTGGGATTCCCGATGGCTCCAAACCACACCAAGTTAGAGGAGGCAGACCGTCGGGATGAAGGGCTTGGAGGGGTCGAGATGTCCGGTGTTCAGGTGAGTGATGGGTGCATGAGTGCAGAGGTAAGTGTGTTTGGTGTGTATAAAGTGTTTAAAGAAGTTTTACTTACCTTTACTTACCTTTACAGCCTTCCTTCCTTCAGGTCTCGGGTGTCCCTCATCTCACCGGCACAGAAAGCAGAATGGCTGCGAGCTGTCAAAAATTGCAGCATTCAGCTTTCTGTTCCGGGGAGATCTCTAAATCACCCTGAGAGGAAGGAATTAACCTGGAGTACAGATTGTCAGTGTTTGACAGCTTCAAACAGCTGTGAAACGCTGATATTTCATCTGTCAAAAGGTCTTGACAGATGAAATGTCAATCTGTGACGTCACCTGTTGCCGGGTGGCCCTTAATTGGCCTGCTGAGCCCGCTGGGTGGGCTCAACAAGGTCAATCAAGTAAAAATCGCATGGGTTGGCTAGAACTCGATGGAGGCGGGACTACAACCCCGAAAGTTGTAGTCCCGCCTCCTACCCGACTCCTCAATGATAATCCAGCCCAATGTATTTACTAACTGACCCATTGAGGAGCTGAGAGAGTTTTATAAATGTCTTACTAGATTTATAAGCTTACGGTTATACATTTTTAAATATGTAATTAGAATTCTACCTCTGAAGAAAAAAAAATGTAGCAAGCAGCAATTCAAACAAAATCACAAAAGGTTGCAATTATAGTTTGTTTTAATTGGTACTGTAACCATGACATCTGAAACATTTGAGCTTGAAATGTCAGCAATCTTTTTCTGTTTATTGCTTCTCTTTTGGGATGTACAAAGATTGTAAGTTTGATGCTGAAGCCAAAAGAATGTCTGGTGCAGACTTGAAATTTGCAACAAGGTCTCGTCTTCCTCTTCATTTGGATGTAAAAGGTTCTCTGGCACTGCTGAACATGAGCAGAGTGTTTCCACCCAGATCAACTCATCCTCCCATAACTAACACCACCAAAAGCAGCCCAATTTGGTTACTCGCCTCATTTGCTGTTAGTGGGATCTTGCTTACCCTATTTACCGACATAACAGTGACCGGATTTAAAAAGTAATTCATTGATTGTGAATTGCTTTGGAATGTCCTGAGGGCACAAAGGTGTTACACCAATGCAAGCTTCTCCCTTCTTTTTCCACATCAAATAAAATTGCCAGTGTGTTGCTCATCGCTCATGATAGTCAGGCAATTTTAAAAAAATGACGACATGGTTGTTAGTTGAGGCATCATGTTAATGAGTGGAGTGGGATACAATTATAAAACAGCCACTAACGGGAATATTAAGAGTTTGTATTGCATTAAATAGCATTAGCTGTGGCAAAATGGAAATTAAGCTCAAATTTTCCAACACGTGGTGGCGATTTTCCCAGCCCCGAGGAGGCGGGACAGTTGGCAAAATCGCAAAAAAGTGAGGGCAGGTTCAGAACCCGCCTCCAACCCGCCTCCGTGCAATTTTGCCAGAGGCGGGTTTCATGGGTGCGATCCGGTCCCGCCTCCATCAGTCGGGAGAAATTGTCGTTAAGGGCCTCTATAATCCTATTTTGACAGGCCTTTGTTATTTTGCCACATTTTGTGCATGTTGCACGACCCTCCTAAACCACGCCAGCTAATCCTGGCGGGTTGACAAGTGGGTGGCCTCCTCACAGCTGCAGCTCCACCATTAAAACTGAGCTTTCATCAGGGATCAGTTGCAGGTGGCAGAACTTTTGTTCCACAGGCCTTTCAGCACTTTTAGCAGGCCTATAGAAGTCGGAGATGCAGCAGCTTCTATCTCTCAACTGTGGGACCTCCTTGGAAGACCCTCTCTCCGCTTGGACTGAGCGCTTCCCCAACGGAGGTATCTGCCAGCAGCATGGGAACCATTTATTTCCTTTCATCGTGGACCGCGGATTCGGATGAGGAGCAGCCACGGCAACAGCAGAACCAGGCAGCTCAGCAGCAGGAGCCCCAACCTCCTGCTCACCCACCTGAAGCTACACAGGGCAGAAGGCGCCAGTGCATGGAAGCACGTCGCTGCAGGAGATACCCCCCTCTCAGGGTTTACAGACAGAGGATGAGCTACCTCAACATGAGTGAGCAGCAGTGCCAAAGGAGGCTGAGACTTTCACGAGAGGTTGTCCGAGACATCTGTGCACTGCTGCACCAACACCTGGAGCCCAGAGGAGTGGGTGGACACCCCTTACCAGTCAAAGTCACTACCACACTCAACTTTTTGGCCTCAGGCCCCTTCCAGGGATCATCAGCAGACATCAGCGGCATCTCCCAGTCGGCTTCCCATAGTTGCATCACGCAGGTTACCGATGCCCTTTTCGCAAAGGCGCACAATTACATCCACTTCTCCACGGATCAAGCAAGTGTAACTGCGTGTTCAGTTGGCTTTGCAAATATGGCAGGCTTGCCAGTGGTGCAGGGCATCATAGACTGCACACATGTGGCCCTTAGGGCACCCCATCATGACCCAGCTATCTTTGTCAACCGCAAGGGCTTCCACTCCCTCAACGTACAGCTGGTGTGTAACCACAAGGAGGAGATTTTGCATGTTTGCGCTGAGTTCTGTGGTAGTTGCCATGACTTGTTCATCCTGCGGAACTCTTGTATTCCTCCACTCTTCAATCTGCCAAACCAACTTAACGGATGGCTCCTTGGTGACAAGGGCTACCCCCTGAAGAAGTGGCTAATGACGTCCGATCAGGAGGCCAGCTAACGAGGTTAAGGTGCGCTACAACGCCAGCCACATTTTGACCAGGTCCATCATCGAGCAAACCATTGGCTTGCTGAAGATGCGATTCCAATACCATGACAGATCAGGTGGAGCCTTGCAGTATTCAGCAGCCAGGGTCTCCGGAATGGTCATGTTCTGCTGTGCACTGCACAACATGGCACAGTGTCGTGGCTTGCAACTTCCTGATGAGCAAGTGGCTCAGTTCATATCCTCCTCGTCCTCCTCATCTGAGAAGGCTGAGGAGGAGAACCGAGCGGCGGCATATCTACCAGCAGCAGCGGCAGCACACGAGCACATGGCTGCCCGTGGTGCAAGGGATGCACTCATCCTGGCCAGATTTGCATAGGTTGCCCATTGTGGCACATGTGTTTGGCTCCTTCTTAACACATGATAGACAATGGACATGACTCTCTGGCCTCCTTTCACTCTGTCCACCAACCTGACCACGCAAGTGTCGCGGAGCCCACAATGTGGAGCTGCCTAAGGCAAAATAACAGATTCCATCATGCCAACAGTTTGCCATCACCTCATTTTAATACATTCAAACAGGGATGGCATTTCATCAATAAATGGAAACAATCACCCAAGTGCCTGCCCCTGTGACTAATGGTGCTTTATTTTTCTTTTATGCGTGCTCCTACGTGGTGCTCCCCCTGTGACTTCAGCAGAAGTGGAGGCCCCTTGCTCACTTTCATGCTGCTCCTGCTTCGACACCTTTGGCGGGCGTCCTCTGGGTTTCCGAGCCTGTAAGGGCTCGCCAAACGTCTGCTCATCCTGTGGCAGGATAGGGGCTGAGACGCCCATCTCAGTTGGGTGCGGACTCTGGTGGGGCTCTGACCGAGGGCTATGCAGTGGCATGGAAGTGTGAGCGCTTGGAGAGGAGCCCCCACTTCCTTGTTCTCTGCCACCAACTTCCCTCTCATGGGTCAGGTCCACCTCAGCGCTTACAAGTGGCTTGAGAGCACGTTGCTGCACATCAGGGGGCCATGGGGACCCGTATCTGCACTGGCAGTCCTACTCAAAAGGACTTCCATGAAGCTCTGGTTTCTCTGCTCAATAGCTGTCCATCGCTCCTCCAGAGATGTCAATCTATTCTGAACAATCACCATGTTTTCCTGACTCTAGCAACTTATTTCCTCCATGGCCGTAGCCAGCCTTTCCACGGAGGTTGCCATCCTTTCCATGGTGGTGCGTTGATGCGCCATTGCCTCCACAAAGGCTCTGCTCATGTTAAAGTTGGACTCCTCCATCCTCTCCACACTCGCAGTGATCCTGGAGACAAGACCTGTCAGAGACTCCTGCACCTGATCCTGGAGTTCCAGCACCGCTCTCCTTCTGGATGGACCCAGATGCACAGGGTCCACATGCAGCAGAGCAATGCTAGGAGAGTCCTGCGACCTCCGACGAGGACCCTCCACTGCTGTCCCTGTCTCCACCACCTGCTGATGCTCACCTGTGAGATGTGATACACACGGTGACAACACTACTCTTTGTCCCGAAGGTCCCACCGAGGTGTGCGCATCTGCGCTGGTGCTGGATGCGCTTAATACTGCTGACGCTGCGTCGTCAGAGGTTGCAGGTTCCCCTGAGGAGTCTTGCTGCTCAGCCTCTTCCTCGTCGACAGTTGGGGGGGGGGGGGGGCTCTGTGGATGGTCCTGTGGGGGAGTAAAGGCATGGGTTAGACATTTGACGGCAGTGTGGCATGCACATGCAATAGTGCAGATGCTCAAGTGGCATTCTAATAATGTACACCAGCAGTCATTTCAGTCACTCAAGCAGTGTAAATGAGAGAGATGCAAAACTATTCTGTCACCAGCTTGGTCTGCATCGCCCGTCTGTCCGTCCCCCACTTCCACCTCTGCACCAGAGATGTCCAGGGCCGCCTCTTCAGCCTGGGTGAGATGGGCGAGGGAAGGTGGCCCTCCTCCCCGCCTCCAATGGGAAAATTGCACCCTTAATAAACTGAGTGCTAGAAATTCGTTACAGCCAAGAAATGGGCAGTGTTTAGGCTAAAAATGGTTAAGTAGCACCAGGTGAAAATCATCTAGGATGCACGCAAAATTCGTTCTCACTCCTCATTAAAATGATTGCAGTCATGATTCAAGTCTAAAACCCAGGCTCATTGGCGTTACACTGAAAAGATAATAGGTCCAGGCAGCGGGCGGTTGAGGGGGTCATTCGGCCCGATTGCCTGCCTCTCTTCTGCGGCTATGTTCGCACCCGGGTGGCCCTGGAGATGGAGCACGCGGTGTCCACCGGCACACTCGAGGCCTTCCGTGACTGGTGGGCGCCGTGGGGACTGGAGCGCATCATCAACCTGGCCAACCAAATTTTAATTTAATTTGTTAAGTTTTATTTAAAGTTTTATTAATTTACAGATAATTTGTTTATCCACCCCATCAAAAAGAGTACACTGAAAAGATGGACCAATATCAGGTGTAGTCAAAACTCAAGTAATGATTGCCACAGGCTTTTTTCACTATTTAAAGGGGAGGTTAATTGATGCTGCAGCACCTCATTCTCAGCATTGTTGGGTGTGCAGCTGCCTCAACAACCATAAGAAGGAGGACAAGGAGAAGGAGCACTTAATTACAAATCCTGATGGCAGATCACCGCCCCAGGGAGAGAGCCCAGAGGTTGTCTGATGAAGCTTTGGAGGCATTGGTTTTAGCGGTGGAGAGAAGGCGGGCGGTCCTGCACCAACTGGCAGGAGTCTCTCGCCACAAGTCTGCTGGCCTATGTGGAGAAAGGTGGCACACCATGTCACAGGCAGCACTGTGGTCCCCAGGACCCCCACACAGTGCAGGAAGAAATTTAACAAGCTCACACGGGTGGTCAGAGTGAGTTAAGGCGTCAACAAGTGCTACATACCACCATCTGTACCACAAGCTTCACACACTGCTCAATGCACCACACCCCCAGTACTCACCCACCAACAATCTCTACCTAGCAACACTCACACCCACATCTCACACCTTGCACACATTGACAGCTATTGAACTATGGCAGGCACAAGGGCCATTAGTTATTAGAATTCATGTGATATGTGTGATATGTTTATAGATAAATTTATTAATGGTGTTTGGGACATTGTGTAGTCTCTCTCATTTCACCTTTGTGCCCAGGAGGATGCTGTGATATGACGTGAGACCGGAATGGTATGATGGGGATGCGGTGAACAATGGGGATCTGGGGTTTCATTCATTCGAATCACAGTCTCATGAGCCGGTCATGGACAGCCCGTCCGGAAGACCAATTGTCTGGCTGCCTCCTCCCTCCCTCCCTCCTGTTCCTCTTCCTCCTCCTCCTCCTCAAGGTGGTCCTGCAATCCCTGCTGGCAAGGGTTGCGCCCTCATGATGACCAAGTTGTGGCACATGCAGCAAACAACCACAAAATGGGACACCCGCTCCGGCGAGTACTGGAGGCCTCCTCCCGAGCGGTCAAGGCAGCGAAACCATTGCTTCAATAAGCCAATGGTCTGCTGGATGATGTTCCCACCGATATGGCGTGCGGTGCTGGAACCAGCATCAGCTGTCATTATAGCTGTCAACGGCACTTTAGCACCATCTCCTGCCGCTAACGTGTCCCACAAGCCACATGAATTTCTAGCCCAAAGAATTTAAATCTTGAATGGCTTATTAACATTCCTAATTTATCATTTGCTTTGTCATGTAGTTATCTTGCAATCCTAGAAAGTTAAAACAGGGAAAACAATTGGAATTCCAAGTATTATTACAACATTTTATTGATGATCCTTAAAAGGAAAATTCAGCATCTCACAAAAGATATTTGAATAATTACTGGGATCCAAAGGAATGGTAATAGAAAGTTAGAAAACCGAGGGGTAAAAAATCATTGCATGTCATGACAGAGCCATTGTAATTAATAGCACTGGAGCCAGGGATTAGATCATTTTCATCCGTCTCCGTGTTACTGAAAATAAAACTGTCTCATATAGCAGGCACTTTTTGTGACCATACCTCCCAATTAAAGATAATGGGGCAGATTTTGTGATCAGTATGACAGCGTACTCTCAGAATACACTTATGCCATCTTTGAAATTGACCGCAAGTTTGGGATTTCCACATGTGCTAAATCCCGATCTTGTGATCTGTCAAGTTCTGACTTGACAGATCACCCGCTGTGACTGTACTATCTTCATTGCCGGCACAGAGTTGGGCTAATTGCCCACCAACTGCCCAGCAATTACGCAGGAAAATTTTTACTGCTGGTGCAAACAGGTGCAGGAGCCTATTTACACAGCATAAGGGGTGGGGGGATTATGGGTGAAGCATCAAAGCAGCAGCATGAGTGCTCAAAAAGGGATCCGTGTTTATTTTATCATATGCTTTACTGAAATGGTCTGTTTCACAGCACATCGGGACAATGAAGTTCAGTGCATGTCATGATCAGCTTCACCAGAACTGCAAGATTTAAGATAAATTAAGCAGAGCTGTCATTTCAGTGCATCTAATTGAAGATTGAAACAAAAAAAATCACTGCATTTCCATATTGTGTGTGATGAGGTGCTAAGCTTAACCAGGGATAAATAAATCATGTTCACTTGATTGTTATGGACTACCACTGTTATCCCATGAGTCGGATAAAGGGTGTAATGTGTAAATTTGAAATTTGTTTGATGTCAGGCATTGGAGATTTCTGTTTCCTGGTTGTAGCACACGGTGCGCCCCTGGGATTCATGGGCCATTACGCTGTGCTCAACTCTGCAGCGAAACAACACAAGTTTTCGAAGGGGGCCTCACACCAGGCTAGTGCGGATTTCTTTGAGGTCAGCGGCGTACTCCCTAGCTCCGCCACCAACTGCAACTTCAGGGCCAATATCGCCACAGCTTGAAGAAAAGCTGTATTGATATCTATGGATTGATAGGAATGTCATTTTGGAAACTTTTTAATTTTATCTACCTGGTGCAATGCCACAGTGCAAACATTCAACACTGCCCTCTTGGCAAGAGCATGATTTGAACCATTGATCTGCTCAACACAATGGATTACTAACTCATCGCCTTACCAATTGGCCATCAAAATAGCCAAAGATCAACAATGGGCCAGAAATTCGGGTCGGAAGCCCCTGACCTGCACGTACCTAGCGCGCCTGACGTTGTGTTGTGGGCCCGCGTGGGATTCCGATCCTGGGCCTCCTCCAACTGCCGGCGCGCAGTGCTTGCGTATCCCAGGGGCGCAGTTAGTTCGAAGCGTCCCCTGGGATCACGTGGGCCATGGAGAGCCAATCGTAGCAGGGAATCTCTATTCATAGATTTGACAGGAAGAACTGTCAAATCTATGAATAGAGATCGGCCTCAAAACCTAACTAAAACTTCAAATACATTTTTTTTTAAATCACATTTTTAAAATAACTATAAGTTACATAAAATAACTATTTTAAACAATAATTTAAATTTTTGAAAAAATTAATTACAGTTTTTAACGGGGCTAAAAATAAACTTACCTTTCTTTAAAGTATTTAAAAATAATAAACCTGTGGAAAAAATGTTTTAATTTTACTTAATTCACCACTTACCTTGTTAAAAGCAGGCCTTGTGCCTGCTTTTTAAAAGTGTAGCTGCTGGAGACTTACCCTCCCGGAAAAACCTTTAAAAAAAAAAATGGAAGTTCCAGGCGTATACGCTGCCTCGCCGGTGCACGCGTTCGACCTGTGAACCCCTTCCTTTAAGGGAATGGAAGTTCCGGTTTCCCGCGCATGCGCAGTGCGTGCACGAAACTGGCACTTTCGTTGGGCCTACGCAAGAGTACCCAGCGCGTACTTACCTGTGGGGACCCGAATTTCTGGCCCAACATATTTCTCATAGCTTCCATGCTACCCATCTTATGTCAGAAGGTCAAATAGTTTCTGATTGCTCCATTAACTTGAGGTAGTCAGTGTTCCTTTTCCAGCGAGGTCAGTTTAAGAAGTTCAACAAAAAAAATCAAAGAATTAATCTCTATGTACTCAATGCATTTAGAAATGAAATCTGAATGGAAGGAATTGAGAGAGCAAGGCAATCATTTGTTACCATGGTTACTGAAACAGCAGACACTCAGTACCGAAACTGCAATAAAACCCATCACAGGATCAGCCCCAAAGACACAAGTCTCCTGGTGCAGAGGCTGTAATGAAACCCAACTCTTTAAACAGTCGAGCCATCAGAGAGAGTAGCATCACAATACAAGCAATGCACTGAAATCTAATACAGTAACAGACTAAGTCAGTCTCTGGTACAGCTGCGGCAAGATTCTAATTATTTTGTTTGTTGCTTTATTAAAATGTCTAACAGCTATTTATTTATCCAATAGTGTTTGAGAGACTGAAAAAAGTCCCAACAATGAGACCCATAAAGGCAAGGCCTTGTTCCTAGGCCGTAAAAATATTATGGGCCTGATTCCATTTTAGAGAGAATGTTAAATTCAGAAACGTTAACTTGTCACTTTCTCGCCACAGATACGGTGCTTTAAAATTGTCAAAATATTAAAATTAAGACATGCAACTCATAATGGTGGTGGTTCTTACTGTTACTTAGCAAAAGTGCTTTACGACTTTTAGATTATAGGGAGATTTAATTTTCTACATCAAGGAATGTTAAATAGTATGACTGTTATCACATACGGCCAATTGAATAGCTAGCTTCCAGCATAATTCCACTCGTCTATCTGAGCTCAGGCACAAGGCAATTCTCCCCATTAGACTAACAGAAATGATACAGAGATATGATTGACCTCGCCATTAAATCAACAAAATCAGACAAACATACCATTTTATATGAGGCTGCCAAAAATTCTGGCCAATCAGGAATTAGACAGATGTCTCACTACCCCACCCTACTAACCCATAAAGAATGAAATGGACACTCCACCAGTGCCATTAGAATTGAACATTTCCCACTAGACCGTCAGCCAGAAGATACATATTTTTCCAAGAACATGTTTACAACTGTTAAAATTTCTCTTAGCTGCATGGCTGCTGCCACAGACAGCAGCTGTTTTCTCATTACTTCCATGGATGAGGGACTTCAGTTATGTGGAGAGACTAGAGATGCTGGGATTGTTCTCCTTAGAGTAGTGACGGATAAGGGGAGATTTGATAGAGGGTTTCAAAATTATGAGGGGTTTTGATGGAATAAATAAGGAGAAATGTTTTTCACTGGTGGGTGGGTCAGTAACCAGAGGACACAGATTTAAGATAATTTGCAAAACAACCAGCGGGGAGATGAGAAATCTTTTTAGGAATAGAGTTATGATGATCTGCCTATGATGCACTGCCTGAAAGAGTGTCGGAAGCAGATTCAATATAACTTTCAAAAGGGAATTGAATATATACTTGAAAAGGAAATGAATGCAGGGCTATGGGGAAAGAGCAGGGGAGTGGGACAAATTGGACAGCTCTTTCAAAGAGCCGGCACAGACACATTCGGGGGAATAGCCTCCTTCTGTGCTGTATGATTCTATGATTACAGTGGGGAATATATCACAGGATATGTTGTTCATAAGCACAGTAGGATGCATGTGGAAACTGTCATAACTTTTAAAGGGACAGAGCAAAGTCAAACTTTTCATAACCTCAAAACTGAGATTCAATTAGGTATTTAGTTAAACTGTAGCACTCCAATTCAAAAATAAAAACAGAAAATGCTGGAGATACTCAGCAGGTCAGGCAACATCTGTGAAGAGAGAAACAGAGTTAACATTTCAGGTCGATGACCCTTCGTCAGAACAGGAAAAAGCTGGAGATGGAACAGATTTTTAAGCAAGTTTAGGGGCTGGGAAAGGGGGGAGGGGATGAAAGAACTCCAATACAAGCCTGTTCTAGATACGAATTAAGTTTAGGACTCACCATCCCTATGGCAAATATATAAACTTAAGTGAAGAACAAATCCATCATGAAACCATCTCAGATTTATATATTTCAGCTCAGAAGCTCATTTAAGTTGTTAAACTATTTTTTCTTAAAATGCCCCTTTTGTTGATTATATATAGATGCAACCTCCGAAAGCACCTATTAATTTATTCTAGAAATATTTTCTCAAGCTAAATGGGTTTTCATTGACTAACACCGTAATTCACTCCATCAGCCTTTGAACTATTTCTTCGCCCACATTAAATTATTGGACTAATTGAAAATGTTTTGATGAATTTACAGGATGTTCAGGTTGTCTTGCTGCTTGATGCCTACAAACCCGGTCAGATCCTTCCATCCCCGTTACATTATAACGAGAGTGCCTGGGACCCGGAGGTTGGGGCATGAGCACAGTCACACGTTAGGGAGGTTTGTTTGGATGCAGCGTGACTCGCTCTTTATAGCACTGACTGGAACATTCAGCGCCAATATCTGTTTCTGCGGATGTTGTCAGCAGCAGCGTCACCAACGACACCTCCTCCACACGCACAGATGTAACAGATATTTGCTTCAGGCCACACACTGAGTGAACACAAGTGGTATCACACCGAGTGGTAAAACACCCTCAACGTTCCATTGCGAAAAGCATCAAGACCAAACTCAAAACAGGATTGGCTTATTTCGTATGGAGCAAAAATTATACTGGTGATTTTTTTTGGTTAAGTCACAATGCCCAATATTTTTATTTAATTCTCAAGCAGGTCTCAAACGATTCTAATCAATCATTCTTCACCTTCCATTTAGTTATAAGTTATGGATGTATTAAATTGGAGCTCTTTTTCCAAGTTGGGAGTTATTACCCTGTTCCAGTACACAGATAAAGCAAAAATTAAAATTACAAACACTTCAAAAGAGAAATAATAAGTACATTTAGTGAAACAGACTGAGGAAGTGAGTAAGCAGAAAACCATGCAGTTCGGCGAGATTAATGAGAGTCCTATAAATGAACTTGTGCAGCATTTACTTATTCATGAACCTATATACGAAGGATGGCTAATTTAGCAAGACGGTATTCGTGGGTATACGGAGCAACCGAGAGAATAAATCCAACAAGAAACACAGGGTAATAGAAAATGTGACTCTAATGGCCCTATGTACAAGACAAGCAGGAACAGTAACGGCTAAACAGAAAAACTTGACACAAATTATCTTTACAAAAATTAAACTGAGAAAAAGGTTACTTGTGGTTTACGGTGATGAGGCATGCTGCTGTTTGTTTGAGACAATTGCTGCGGTTAAGAGGTCACATTAATCAGAATGCGTGGATATAAAACTGCAGCAGTCAGAATTATATAGGCACACAAGTGTGCCCTTTTGCCAAGCCAGCAGTGAGGGTGGGGAAGAGAAATAAGAGGGTGATAAAAGTCACATGATGGCGGTAACTACTTATAATCTTCACCGACGTCAGAACAGCAAGCGTGTCTGCATGACGACAGCTGTAGCATCGACTCAAAGCACTTAGCAACCTCAAAGATTAGAGTGAAAAGTGCAAGTCTATTTAATTTTGATGCAAACTTTTATTTCTTCTATATATGCTATTCTAGTAATTTA
Source organism: Somniosus microcephalus (assembly GCF_052327205.1). NCBI lineage: Eukaryota > Metazoa > Chordata > Chondrichthyes > Squaliformes > Somniosidae > Somniosus > Somniosus microcephalus. The sequence goes on along the minus strand of NC_141000.1, from coordinate 12,808,308 downwards.
CACATTTCAGCATTAACAATGTACATATTCAGTATTAACAATTTACATAAACTTACAGCATGCCAGTCCTATTTTGCATAAATGTACAATGAAGCAAATTGCATAGAACAGAAACACATACACATGCCTTTGCATCAGTGCTGCAATCATTTTATTTAAAGATATCCAAAATAATATTGATGTTAATGTAGCTTCAATGAACAAGTCACTGGGATTTCCTTCTCTTATCTAATTAAGAGAACAGAAGCTGATTAAACTAATCCACACGCCTTCAGACTTTATAACAACCAACATGTCCCTTATTAAAAGCAGCAAAATCCTGCGCAGAATCATTAAAATGCTGAATATGTACCAAACTGTATATTGGATTTGCAAGTCATTATGTTCCTTTGTAATAATTTGAACTGCTTCACTGAAGCGTGACTGATAAGATCGCCGACTGAATGCATATTGAGCTAGAGGGCCCCTCTTGTGGTGATGGACTGGTACATCTCCAATGGTAATACGATCTTGAGACGGACGAGAAAGTCCAACCTTTGAATCGTTTTCCTACTCTCAGTACCAATGGCACGAGTCACACCGTCAGGCATATGACTAAAGCATAAAACCCACCGACAGTGATGGCAAAAGCATAGCCACATACCTTTCTGGAAGCCAAACCCCTCATCACATATTGCAAGCAGCTTTTTAAAAATAAAATATGCACAGGCACATTTATACTGCAGCCTATAGCTGCAACATGGCTTCCAGAAGGGCAACATCCCAGTTTACATTGGTTGCCTGGTGTCCAGAGGATGCTTTGCATATGGTTATACATTTGCACACTGCTTTCCCAAATGATTAAAATTTTAATGCTTAGAGACCACAGGGGCAGTGTCCACACTGTATAAACATCTAAATACATCCAATGTGGGGTCACACCAAGAGGTCTGAGGCTGCCTTCGCCAGGGAGTCTCACACTGCTACTCTCTTGCATCAGGCTTAGAAACATAGAAGATAGGAGAAGGAGTAGGCCATTCGGCCCCTCAAGCCTGCTCCACCATTCAATGAGATCATGGCTGATCATCCAAATTCAATACCCTGTCCCTGCTTTCTCCCCATATCCATTGATCCCTTTAGCCTTAAGAAATATATCTAACTCCTTCTTGAATATATTTAATGAATTGGCCTCTACTGACTTCTGTGGTAGAGAATTCCACAGGTTCACCCCTCTCTGGGTGAAGAAATTCCTCCTAATTTCTGTCCTAAATGGCTTACCCCTTATCCTTAGACTGTGACCCCTGGTTCTGGACTCCCCCGCCATCGGGAACATCCTTCCTGCATCTAGAATGTCCAGTCCTGTCAGAATTTTATAAGTTTCAATGAGATCCCCTCTCATTCTTCTAAACTCCAGCAAGTAGAAGCCCAGTCGACCCAATCTCTCCTCATACGTCATTCCTGTCATCCCAGGTATTAGCCTGGTGAATCTTCGTTGAACTCCCTCCATGGCAAGAACATCCTTCCTCAGATAAGGTGACCAAAACTGTACACAATACTCAAGATGTGGTCTCACCAAGGCCCTGTACAACTGCAGCAAGACATCCTTGTTCCTGTACTCAAACCCTCTCGCTACGAAGGCCAACATACCATTTGCCTTCTTAACCACCTGCTGCACCTGCATGCTTACCTTCAGCGACTGGTGCACAAGGACACCCAGGTCTCGTTGCACTTCCCCTTCTCCCAATCTATTGCCATTCAGATAATAATCTGCCTTCCTGTTTTTGACACCAAAGTGGATCACCTCGCATTTATCCACGTCATATTGCATCTGCCATGCTTCTGCCCAATCACCCAACCTGTCCAAATCATCCTGGAGTTTCTCAGCATCCTCCTCACAGCACACACGCCCACCCAGCTTTGTGTCATCTGCAAACTTGGAGATATTACATCTAGTTCCCTTGTCTAGATCATTAATATATATTGTGAATAGCTGGGGTCCAAGGACCGATCCCTGCGGTACCCCACTAGTCACTGCCTGCCGCTCGGAAAAAGACCAGTTTATTCCAACTCTTAGCTTTCTGTCTGCCAACCAGTTCTCTATCCAAGTCAATACCTTGCCCCCAATCCCATGTGCTTTAACTTTACACGCTAATCTCTTATGCGGGACCTTATCGAAAGCCTTTTGAAAGTCCAAATACACCACATCCACTGGTTCTCCCTTATCTATTTTACCAGTTACATCCTCAAAAACTTCCAGTAGATTAGTCAAACATGATTTAACTTTTGTAAATCCATGTTGACTTTGTCCGATCCTGTCACTGTTTTCCAAGTGCTCTGCTATTGCATCTTTTACAATGGGCTCTAGCATTTTCCCCACTACCAATGTCAGTAATTCCCGTTTTCTCTCTACCACCTTTTTTGAATAGTGGGGTAACATTAGCTACCGTCCAATCCATGGGTACTGTTCCAGATTCCATCGAATGTTGGAAGATGATCAGCAATGTATCTACTATTTCTAGGACCACTTCCTTAAGTACCCTAGGATGTAGATTATCAGGCCCTGGGGATTTATCGGCCTTCAATCCCGTCAATTTCCCTAACACCATTTCCCTACAAGTACTGATTTCTTTCAGTTCCTCCCTGTCATCAGACCCTATGTTCCCCGACACCTCTGGGAGGTTATTTGTGTCCTCCTTTGTGAAGACAGAACCAAAATATGTATTTAATTGGTCTGCCATTTCCTTGTTCCCTGTGCTGGGCCTCACCTCCAGATTTATATTACAACTTTGACATCACTAAAAAAAAAAAAAAAAAAATGCCCTTAATGTTTTTAAAGATAGCACTCATGAATTGAAGCAGAAGTGAAGGAACTGTATGGCACTGAATTTTCTCTGCAACTGCAGATAAAATGCAGCCCAATTTAAAGAACACAGCTGATAGGGAGGCATGACAAGTGTTGCGAAAAGCAGAATAGGACAAAAGCTAATTAACACATCAGCTAAAGAGGCACGGCTGAAAAAAAACTGAAGAACTGTCTTTTCTCCACTGTAATTACTATGTTTGTCATGCTATTTCTTCGCATCTCTTTCTCTCAATTGCTATTTTTGAATTGAGACATAGAAGGATTCTAGTAGGCTCGCTTGCATGGTAGCCCATGGTTTAGAACATTGAGTGTTGAAGAACTCAAACCTTTGCAATCCAGAGCCTGTGTAGAATGAGAGAGACCAGCACGGTGACTTTAGTTCACTGCACCGGCCAGATTACGCAGGGAGATCAGATGTAGATGCTCGTATTTCAGCAGGAATGTGTATACTGCCATGATACCAAAATGTAACCTAGAGCCAAGAAGGGTAAGTCAGCACTTGCGAGTCTGGGATCAGTGACTCAGGAGTGAGTTCCTTTGGTAGGAACTCAGCGCAGCAAATGTGATAATAATGAAAGCTGCACCTTTCGAGTTATTGAACGGAGCTGTGATGACATCAGCATCCTGCGGAGTCATTTCTGAGGCAACGTCTAAGCAACAGAAATTATAAAAACAAGTTCATTTATAGTTTAGCAAATGGTGGTGCTCGATTTTAAAATTCTCATCCTTGTTTTCAAATCCCTCCATGGCCTCGCCCCCTTCCCTCTTTCTGTAACCTCCTGCAACCTTCCTTGATCTCTGCGCTCCTCCAATTCTGGCCTCTTGGGCATCCCAATTTTAAATCACTCCACCATTGGCGGACATGTCTTCAGCTGCCGAGGCCCTAAGCTCTGGAATTCCCTCCCTAAATCTCTCAGTTTCTCTACCTCACTCTCCTCCTTTAAGGTGTTCCTTAACGCCCACCTACTTGACCTTCATCTGCCCTAATATCTCCTTATGTGGCTCGGTGTCAAATTTTGTTTGACAACACTCCCGTGAAGCACCTTGGGACATTTTGCTACTTTAAAAAGGTGCTATATAAATGTAAGTTATTGTTGCTCTCGCGCCCACAATAAATATATCTGCCCTAACTTCCTTGAGCTTTCAACACTTAAACCAGATTGTAAAACAGAACATGGGGCAAAGGGCTTGAAATGAAATAGACTCAATTTAAAAAAAAATTATTTCCACATTCTCCAATGTTATAATCTTCCTTGGTATTGTAATCCATTGAATTCATAAAGCTGCCTCATGCACAGACACTGGAAGTAATTTAAAAAAGATTCCTCTCCTACTACTGTTTAATGTTCAATGTCATCCAAGGCCATATAGTTTTAATCAGATAAAGTGAAAGGCTGTACATGGCCTGTCGTGGAGAAAGTGGGGGTGGGGTTGAAGTGGCATTAATGAAAGCAGCTCCTTAAGTTGCAGATGCAGCATCCAGTGCCTGAAGATGCCCTCGATAAAACAGACTCGGCTTAGATTCCCATTTCATCTTCTGGTGCAGACACCTGATCTTAGGCCACAGTTGCTTCAGAACTGGCATTTGGGCAAACTGGGAGTATCAGATTAAGCTAAATAAGCAATTAGCTGTAATATAGTCAAAAAAAATCTTTACTTGGAATTTGAGCTTTCAAGGTCACAATGTAATTGTACTTCTTTGCCTCTCCTTTTCTTTCTCGGTACTCTCTTTTCTGCATCGTTCTTTCATTATTTATAAAGGCAAAGATGAAAAATCCAGCAAAAAAAAAGCAGATCCAATATTCATCAGATCAGCACCACTTACATTGTTTCACAGCATTCTTGCAATACTCTGATTTTGTAATTTATATTTTGCTTTTGTTTATTTGTTCTATATTCTGGCAAGTGGCCAAGAACATTAGTCACTCATCACAGAACAAATACATACACAGGCCAGGTCAGTTGTACCTTTGCCATGGCGCCCATGCACCAGTTCACAATAAAGCTTTAATAGATATCTGTGTCCTAACATGAACTGTGTTGGCATTGCACAACATTCTTGTAATGTGCAAGGATAATAAATCCAGTTGCAGAGATCAATAGAACAGATACGGACTGCAGGTTGTCTTACTTCATTAGCTTCAGCTTCATGGCATCTCAGAGAGCTCACAGACTGTGGCAGCTCATCTCGTTCCCAGCTGTATCAGTACCAAGGTAACCCAATTGGTCACTACTCAAACACTATTTGTTGTCTTTTACCAAAGATTGACCTACTGCTTTGTATGTGACTCATGAATCCATTTCCGTCTGTTCCTTTCTTAATGTAATTCGTACAGTCCCATTAATAGGAGCTTTCGCTCTGCAAATCACAAGTCAGAATCAATCACACCACATTCTGCTGAAACACCACAACTGTGAAATTGTTCATTTATTTCCTATCTGCAGCTCTCAAGGACCAGGTAAGCAATGGTAATTATTGTGTGACGGAATTAAACCAGTGATTTTATTCAGCCTAATTAAACTTGAAAAGAGAGAGAGACCAGGCTGGAATTTTGTCTGCAGTAGTATTTTGTGGAGAAGTCGAGAACTGTTTGAAGAGGCAACAGTCAGGAAATGAAATGGCATATTTGGTCATGAAAATCAACAGTTTTATCATTTAAAAAGAAAATTGAGAATAGATACATGTTAAGTAACTCACTGAAGATAGTTCAGTCATCTGTCATCCCTATCTTTGGTTTGCCAAGACAGAATAAGGTGCTGTTGAATTTCTGTAAGTTCAATCCTCCTACTGACTGCTGCGCCAAATACATTCAGGTCATACATCCAAAAGCTTCAGTCTGTAACTTCTGGGCATTGCACCACAGGAAGGATATATTGGCCTTGGAGGGGGAGCAGCGCAGATTCACCAGAATGATACCAGGGTTAAAAGGATTAAATTATGAGGACAGGTTGCATAGACCAGGCTTGTATTACCTTGAATACAGAAGATTAAGGGGTGCCCTAACTGAGGGAGGATAGAGAGATAGATAGAGAGAGATAGATAGAGAGAGATAGAGATAGAGATAGAGAGAGAGAGAGACTATTTCCTCTGGTGCGAGAGTCCAGAAGAAGGAGGCATAACCTTAAATTTGAGCTCAGCCATTCAGGGGTGATGTCAGGGAAAACTTCTTCACACAAAGTGTAGAGGAAATCTTGAACTCTTTCCCCACCATCGCCACCCCCCCAAAAAAAAACCTGTTGTGGTTAGATCAAGTGGAAATTTCAAAACTGAGAATAATAGATTTTTGTTCGGCAAGGTTGTTCAGGATTAGGGAACCAAGGCGGTGGGATGGAGTTAGAAACAGATCAGACATGATGTAACTGAATGGTGGAACAGGCTTGAGCAACTGAATGGCCTGTTCATGTTCCTTTGTAGCAGGCCTTACAACCAAATGTCTCTTCTGTTTCTTCTTTGAAAGATAAATTGGTTCTATAAAGTCAGGAATTGCTGCCTGGTGTATAAAGTGTGTGTGGGAGGTGGGGGGGTGGGGGGGATGTCAAAAATCAATAAGTGGGCATTAACAGTTAAAGATCAAGAGGGTGGAAAAGAAGGATGTTTCTGCACCGCCTGCAGAATGAGAGATTGTATGGAGAATTGAAGAGAATGATGTGAAGAATCAAAAAAAAAAATCAAGAATCTGTCACACGACAGAATGGTTTGAAGAAGAGAGAATGCCGGCAGAACCTGCTTTAGGCAAACTACCGATGATAAGCAGTTTGTATGCAGTGACTCAAACAGGAAAAACACAAGCAGCGCTGGAAAGGGTAAACTACAAGTATTTCCCATATGTATGTTAGCTGAGTTATATCAACGTTGATATTAGAACACCTTCCCCACTTAATCCAAATGTCAATGACTGTTATTAATGGTTCACGTTCTCAAAAAGATAAGACACAAATTACCATTGCATAAACACATGAAATAAATACTCGCACTTGTACTGTCAAAATGTCTCCAAGCATCTGGCACAATTAATTCTTTTTGGAGTGAAGTGACTGTAACGTAGAGGAAGGCAATGCTGGGGTGTGGCTTCAGCATTTAAAGCTGGACTGCCCTTAAAAGGAAGAGGAAATGGCACCAGGAAAGGAGCCAAAAGAAGAGCTTAGAACCTCACCGAGATTGATGTTCAACATTTATTAACTGAAATTAAGCAGAGGAGGAGTGGCATTGTGGGTGAGAGCAGCAAGAAATTAGCAAATACAGCAGCAAGAGCCACACGGAAGTAAATGACAGTTAATGAATGACAACGTCCTAATACCTGACCCCACCAAATCCTTTCACGTCTCCAGTGCAGAACAAAGTTCCATGACCTCACAAGGTTAGCAAAAGTAAGTATTATGGCTGCAAACTGTTAATAATGTATATTTAGGACATTTCAAAAAATACACCAATATTTTACCCTAAAAGTACATTCGCAAACTGAAGGGTTTGACCCCGAGCACTAAATGACTGTAGTGACAGTGTACATCGAAGACTTCAAAACACTTGCAGCATCGTGCAATGAAGCCTTGCTATTTCTGTGGGAATTTCACGAGAGGTGTGTAGAATTAGCAAATAGCAGTCAAATGAAACAGTCTGTGACCGGCAGTAACAAACATTCTTTACACATGCAGGAAAAGATTGTGCACAATTGCCAAGGACAAGCTACAGAAGGAGGGACAGCAGACATTCGCGCCTTATCGCCACATGAGGAGGACATGATGGAAACTCACTCAGTTAACACTGTAGAGGATGGAGACATCGGAAGGCCTGCACCACAGATGGCTTCTATTGACCAAGTGCCAGCAGAAATTAGCCCAGTCATTTACCCTATCATGGCACTCAACCAACCCATAAGGAAATGACAGCCACTGGCTAAGCATGCAGACAATGATCGATGGTCCCACCACGAAAAGAGGGTTGCTAGCAGGAAAAACTTACACGAAGTGATGTGGGCGTCGCTGGCAAGGCCAGCATTTATTGCTCATCCCTAATTGCCCTTGAGAAGGTGGTGGTGAGCTGCCTTCTTGATCCGCTGCAGTCCGTGTGGTGAAGGTACTACCACAGTGCTGCTAGTGGGGTGGACTTCCAGGATTCTGACCCAGCGACGATGAAGGAACGGCGATATAATTCCAAGTCAGGATGGTGTGTGACTTGGAGGGGAACTTGGAGGTGGTGGTGTTCCCATGCGCCTGCTGCCCTTGTCCTGCTAGGTGGAAGAGGTCGCGGGTTTGGAAGGTGCTGCCGAAGAAGCCTTGGCGAGTTGCTGCAGTGCATCTTGTAGAAGGTGCACACTGCAGCCACGGTATGCCGGTGGTGGAGGGAATGAATGTTTAAGGTGCTGAATGGGGTGCCAATCAAGTGGGCTGCTTTGTCCTGGATGGTGTCGAGCTTCTTCAGTGTTGTTGGAGCTGCACTTATCCAGGCAAGTGGAGAGTATTCCATCACACTCCTGACTTGTGCCTTGTAGATGGTGGAAAGGCTTTGGGGAGTCGGGAGGTGAGACACTCGCCGCAGAATACCCAGCCTCTGACCTGCTCTTGTTGCCACAGTATTTATGTGGCTGGTCCAGTTAAGTTTATGGTCAATGGTGACCCCCCAGGATGTTGATGGTGGGGGATTCGGCGATGGTAATGCCGTTGAATGTCAAGGGGCGGTGGTTAGACTCTCGCTTGTTGAAGATAATCATTGCCTGGCACTTGTGTGGCGCAAATGGTACCTGCCACTTATCAGCCCAAGCCTGAATGTCGTCCAGGTCTTGTTGCATGTGGGCATGGACTGCTTCATTGTCTGAGGAGTTGCGAATGGCACTGAACACTGTGCAGTCATCAGCGAACATCCCCATTTCTGACCTTATATTGGAGGGAAGGTCATTGATGAAGCAGCTGAAGATGGTTTGGCCTAGGACACTGCCCTGAGGAACTCCTGCAGCGATGTCCTGGGGCTGTGATGATTGACCTCCAACGACCACAACTATTATCTGAGGAGTTGCGAATGGCACTGAACACTGTGTCGGATAGATGCCAGGGCTTGACAGGGTAGATGGAGGGAGAATGTCTCCCCTGGCTGGGGAATCTAGAACCAGGGGTCACAGTCTCCGAATAAGGTGTCGGCCATTTAGGACTGAAATGAGGAGAAATGTCTTCACTCAGGAGGGTGGTGAATCTTTGGAATTCTCTACCCCAGAGGTCTGTGGAGGCTGAGTCATTGAGCATATTTAAGACAGAGATCGATAGATTTTTGAATATTAAGGGAATCAAGGGACATGGGGATAGTGCAGGAAAGTGAAGATGAGGTAGAAGATCAGCCATGATCTTATTGAATGGCAGAGCAGGCTCGAGGGGCCAAATGGCCGACTCCTGCTCCTATTTCTTATGTTCTTATAACCATCTTCTTTTGTGCTAGGGATGACTTCAGCCAGTGGAGGGTTCCCCCCCCCCCAATTCCCATTGGCCTAGAAATTCAGTTGTTAGCGCCAGCCGCTAGCGCCTTAGGAGGAGAAGAAGTGGGGTGCTAAGTGGCTAGCAGCCGGGCGCGGCGCGATCTGCACCTCTCGCGAACTTCAGCTAAGATTTAGTGCCAGCGCAAAACCGCAGCGGCCGCTCAGCTGCGCGCGCAGATCCTGACGTCATTTCATGGTGCAACGCCCTTGGTGCGCCCCGAACCAGAAATTCAGTGGCGCCGGCCTAATGTGCGCCTGGTGCCGCTCGCGACTGGTAGAGGGGAACAGTTCCCAGTCGCTGCGGGGCGCGGGGGGCGCTATTTAAAGGGGACTCCTCTTGCATTATAATTGGCAGCCATTTTGTGCCAATCCTTCTGTGTGAGAGACGGATATTTGGAGAGAGACAAAGGCAGAGAGCTTTCTGCTTTGACTCAGCGCTCGCACCGGTACTTCTGGCTTCAGGCCAGAGCTTTGCACTTGGATTTCACTTTCAGTGCCATAGCCTTGAGTCGCCACATATAATGGGGGCTGCAATGGGTGGAAACATTGGCTTTCTGCATTGCATTCAAAAGGGATCAGAGACGCGTGAGAGAGTGCCAGTCATGGCCAGACGGAGAAGGGCCAACAGGCGTCAGCACAGGAGACCTTACCCACCCAGGGTATACCGCCAGCAGTTCTCATATCTGAACATGTCTGAGGAACAGTGTGTTCAGAGGCTGTGATTCAGAAGGGAGGTGGTCACTGAGATCTGCCACCTGCTTCTCAGAGATCTGCAGCCACAGCTGAGGAGCAGGACGACTCTGTCGGTGGCAGTGAAGGTGACGGTGGCTCTCAATGTCTATGCCACTGGCTCCTTCCAATCCGCTACTGGGGACATTGCCAACATCTCCCAGTTCACGGTACATTGCTGCATCCGCCAGGTGAACAATGCCCTTTTCAGAAGGAGATGTCAGTACATCTCCTTCCCCATGACCCTGGACAAGCAGCAAGAGCGTGCAATGGGATTTGGAAGAATAGCGGGCTTCCCCATGGTCCAGGGCGTAGAACTGATGAACCAGCAATGGTCAGGCCTTGCTTCAGGGCTGCAGTGTGCAGGGCATGGCAGCCAAAAAAGTCGACCCTCCCCCTTTAAGAGCTGACCGGCGCCAGTGTGTCTGCCTTCATTCAGAAACTCGCCGCACCTGCGCTGCGCCTGCCCTCGGTGTTAGCGCCTCGGCACGTCAGCTTAGCGCCTTATGATAGTCATGCATCACCTGCTTTAGCGCAGCAGCAACCTCTTGGGGCGATGCAACTGAATATCGGCGAAGGTGGCGCTAAGTTGTGCCAGGCGCTAAATTTAGCGAACGCCCGGCTGTAGTGCCCCAAACGTGGCTATACTGAATTTCTAGGCCATTGACTTCAGTTTTACTAGGGCTCCTTGATGCCACACTGGGTCAAAAGCTGCCTTGATGTCAAGGGCAGTCAGTCACTCTCACCTCACCAATTCAGCTCCTTTGTCCATGTTTGGACCAAGGCTGTAATGAGGCCTGGAGCCGAGTGGTCCTGGCAGAACCCAAACTGGGCATCAGTGAGCAGGTTATTGGTGAGTAAGTGCCGCTTGATAGCACTGTCGACGACACCTTCCATCACTTTGCTGATGATTGAGAGTAGACAGATGGGGCGGTAATTGGCCAGGTTGGATTTGTCCTGCTTTTTGTGGGCAGGACATACGTGGGCAGTTTTCCACATTGTCGGATAGGTGCCAGTGTTGTAGCTGTACTGGAACAGCTTGGCTAGAGGCACGGCTAGTCCTGGAGCACAAGTCTTCAGCACGACAGCTGGGATGTTGTCGGGGCCCATAGCCTTTGCTGTATCCAGTGCGCTCAGCCGTTTCTTGATATCACGTGGGGTGAATCGAATTGGCTGAAGACTGGCTTCTGTGGTGGTGGGGACCTCAGGAGGAGGCCGATATGGATCATCCACTCGGCCCTTCTGTCTGAAGATGGTTGCAAATGCTTCAGCCTTGTCTTTTGCACTCATGTGTGGGCTCCACCTGTGATGAAATATTCCATTCATCACTGCCTGTGACTGTGGTTGGTTTCAGGTTTCAGTTCCCTTACCTCAGTTCCGTCTCCTCACCATTGTATTGTATATTGTAATGTATTGTGTGTAAGGCTCCGCCCATACCTGGCCCCTATGTAAGCAAGCTCAGTCTGGCCTCATATCCAGTACTGCAGACCTCCAGATGGAAGATACCTCTCTCCACTGTGTGTTACCGTCTAAGTTAATAAAAAGCCTTGTTTTGTTTCGCTAACATCGAGTCTCGGAATTATTGAGGCACATCAATTTTATTAACTTATTTTTCAACACAATGGATCAACTCCTAAAACCCGAACGTTTGGATTTGGACCAGCATGCTTCAGACGCATCGGCACGCTTCGGACACTGGTTTATGTGTATGGAATTCTTCCTGGACAATTCCGCAGCCGTCAAAGACGCTACGAGTATGAAACTCGGAATTCTGCGGAATTGGGTAAGCCACCGGGTTTACCTCCTCATCCAAGACGCCGACACGTACCTGGCCGCCTGCGACATCTTAAAGGCGCATTACCAGCAGCCTACGAATGAGGTGTATGCTAGGCATCTGCTCGCTACTCGCGCACAGCGACCCGGGGAATCGGTGGAGGAGTTCCTAGGCACCCTGAAAATGCTTGGCAAAGACTGCAAGTGCCAAGATGTAAAAGTCGCAGTGTGCACTGACGAGCTTGTTCGCGATGCCTTTATCACAGGCCTCAGCTCCACTTACATCCGGCAGAGACTGCTGGAAAAAACGGGATTGGACCTGAAACAGGCTGCGGACACCGCGCGATCCCTGGATGTGGCCCAGAGAAACTCGGACGCCTACTCTTCAGCCCGCGCCGTCCACGCCGCCATGTGTGCACCAAGGGCGCCGCCATCTTGGAAGACATCTTCCCCGCCTGGCAGCCCGACACCGTCGGGGCCCCGCTCTCCCCCCAGAAGCCCTACGACAGCTGCGACGCGTCGGGGACCCAACTGCTACTTCTGCGGGCAGCCAAAGCACACCAGAAACCTGTGCCCGGCGAAAGGCACCAGCTGCTTTAAGTGCGGTAAGAAGGGGCACTTCGGGAAGGTGTGCAGAGGGAACCCCGCCGGAAAACCCGCCACCGCCGCGTGTGCGCCGTGGGAGCGGCCATCTTGGACGCCATCTTGCCCGACCTCGTGGGGTCCGCTATCTCATGAGCAGACAGCGTGGACGCCATCCTGTCTCGATCAGGGCCCTACAGTGGCATCGGTCAGTGGACCAGACCAGGCCGCACCCACTATCCAAATCAATGGTGGACATCGAGGTAAACGGGTGCCGGGTTAAATGTTTAATTGACAGTGGAAGCACGGAGAGTTTTATCCACCCTGAACTGGCACAACAACTCTCCCTAAAGGTGGTCCCTACTCAGGGTACCATCTCTATGGCTGATAAAACCCAGACATCGACCATTCTGGGTTACTGCACGGTACAATTGTCCGTTAACGGAACTGTATACGATAATTTTAAAGTATTAATCATGAAGAATCTATGTGCGAGCGTGATCTTGGGCCTGGATTTCCAGTGCAACCACCAAAGCATCACGCTCAAGTACGGTGGGTCCCAGCCGCCCCTCACAGTGTGCGGTCTGGCTACCCTGAAGGTAAAGCCGCCTTCGCTATTCGCGAACCTTACCCCTAACTGCCGGCCAATAGCGACCAAAAGCAGGAGGTACAGCTGGGAGGACAGGCGGTTTATCGCGACCGAGGTAGACAGGCTCCTGAAAGAGCGCATTATTGAACGCAGCAACAGCCCGTGGCGCGCCCAAGTGGTAGTGGTAAGGGGTAGCGAGAAGAAACGGATGGTGATCGACTATAGTCAAACGATCAACAGGTACACCCAACTAGACGCCTACCCACTACCCCGCATATCAGAAATGGTGAACCAAATCGCCCAATCCCGGGTGTTCTCCACCATCGACCTCAAGTCAGCGTACCACCAGCTCCCTATCAGACCAGAGGACCGCCCGTACACCGCCTTCGAGGCGAACGGACGCCTCTACCAATTCCTCAGAGTCCCCTTTGGGGTGACGAATGGGGTCTCGGTCTTCCAGAGGGAGATGGACCGCATGGTCGATGACCACCACTTGCAGGCAACCTTCCCCTACCTCGACAACATCACCATCTGCGGTCACAACCAGCAGGATCACAACTCGAACCTCGAGAGGTTCCTGAAAACCGCACAAAAACTCAACCTCACCTACAACGAGGACAAGTGCGTTTTCAACACCACGCGTCTCTGCATACTAGGCAGCGTGGTGGAGAATGGGGAAAATGGGGAAATCGGGCCAGACCCCGACCGATTGCGCCCCCTACGGGAGCTGCCCCTGCCCAACACTCCCAAAGCCCTGAAAAGGTGCCTGGGGTTATTTTCTTATTATTCCCAATGGGTCCCCAACTACTCCGACAAAGCCCGCCCCATCTTGAAAGCATCCTCTTTTCCGCTCTCTGCTGAGGCCCACGCCGCCTTCAAAAGCATTAAGCAGGATATTGAGCGGGCCACGCTACAGGCAGTGGACGAGAACACTCCCTTTCAAGTGGAAAGTGATGCGTCTGACTTTGCCTTGGCGGCCACCCTCAACCAGGCGGGGCAGCCCGTAGCTTTCTTCTCGAGGACCCTCCAAGGGCCCGAGATCAGACACTCCTCCGTAGAAAAGGAGGCCCAAGCCATCGTGGAGGCAGTGCGCCACTGGCGCCACTACCTAGCCGGCAAACGCTTCACCCTACTTACCGACCAGCGGTCGGTAGCGTTTATGTTCAATAATAAACAGAGGGGGAAGATTAAAAATGATAAGATTCTTAGGTGGCGGATCGAGCTCTCCACCTTCGAGTATGACATCATTTACCGGCCAGGGGCCCTTAACGAATCCCCTGACGCCCTCTCACGAGGGATGTGTGCCAGCGCCACCGGGGATCGGCTACAGACCCTCCACAACGACCTCTGCCACCCAGGGGTCACGCGGCTGTTCCACTTCATAAAGTCCCGTAACTTACCCTACTCGATTGAGGAAGTTCGGTCTCTGACCAGGAACTGCCGCACTTGCGCTGAGTGCAAGCCTCGGTTCTACCGCCCAGATAGAGCCCACTTAATCAAAGCTACACGGCCCTTTGAGCGGCTCAGCTTAGATTTCAAGGGCCCCCTCCCGTCAGTCGACCGCAATGTTTACTTCCTGAACATTGTGGACGAATACTCCCGTTTCCCATTCGCCTTCCCCTGCCCAGACATGACCAGCGCCACGGTCATTAAATGCCTCAACAGCCTGTTCTGCCTGTTCGGTATGCCGAGCTACATCCATACGGATAGGGGGGCGTCCTTCATGAGTGAAGAGCTACGCCAGTACATGCTGTCCAGGGGGATCGCCACGAGCCGTACCACCAGCTACAACCCCCGGGGTAACGGTCAAGTGGAGCGAGAGAACGGGACAGTATGGAAAGCAGTCACTCTAGCTCTAAGGACCAAGGGCCTCCCTATCTCCCGCTGGCAGGAAGTCCTCTCAGATGTGCTCCATTCGATACGGTCGCTATTGTGTACTGCCACGCCTCATGAACGAATGTTTGTCTTTCCCCGGAAATCCACCTCAGGCGTATCCATGCCATCATGGCTCTCCACCCCAGGTCCGGTATTCGTGCGAAGGCATGTGAGGGGCCACAAGACGGACCCTCTCGTGGAGCCAGTGCAGCTACTCCACGCCAACCCCCAATACGCTTATGTCCGGCACGCCGACGGAAGGGAGGACACCGTGTCCATAAAAGACGTCGCCCCAGCCGGTAACGACAACAACCACGGCAATAGCAACAACAACGATCACAGCAACTCTTACCCACCCACTACTCTTTCATCACCCCCGGAAGAACATCGACCAACGGCACCCCCACCAACTACCCCTTCAACAACCCTGGCGGCACCCCCGGCAGAGACCCAGGAGGCCACCGGGGACACCCAGCCGACACCCGCGACACCACAACAGCCACGTCGGTCGCAGAGGACTATCAAACCCCCGAGCAGACTAAATCTATAGAAGGGGTGAATGTGATGAAATATTCCATTCATCACTGCCTGTGACTGTGGTTGGTTTCAGGTTTCAGTTCCCTTACCTCAGTTCCGTCTCCTCACCATTGTATTGTATATTGTAATGTATTGTGTGTAGGGCTCCGCCCATACCTGGCCCCTATGTAAGCAAGCTCAGTCTGGCCTCATATCCAGTACTGCAGACCTCCAGATGGAAGATACCTCTCTCCACTGCGTGTTACCTTCTAAGTTAATAAAAAGCCTTGTTTTGTTTCGCTAACATCGAGTCTCGGAATTATTGAGGCACATCACCACCATCATTGAGGATGGGGCTATTCATGAAGCCTCCTCCTTCCGTTAGTTGTTTAATGGTCCACCACCATTCACGACTGGATGTGGCAGGACTGCAGAGCTTTGATCTGATTTGTTGATTGTGGGATCGCTAAGCCCT
Organism: Somniosus microcephalus; assembly: GCF_052327205.1. Classification (NCBI taxonomy): domain Eukaryota; kingdom Metazoa; phylum Chordata; class Chondrichthyes; order Squaliformes; family Somniosidae; genus Somniosus; species Somniosus microcephalus. Next base: position 12,792,466 of record NC_141000.1, on the reverse strand, counting down.
GTCTATAGCATGCTGCTTCTGCTTTTTAGCATGCATGTAGTCCTATGTTGCAGCTTCCCCAGGTTGGCATCTCATTTTTAGGTACGCCTGGTGCTGCTCCTGACATGCTCTTCCACACTCCTTATTGAACCAGAGTTGGTCCCCTAGCTTGATGGTAATGGTAGAGTGAGGGATATGCCGGGCCATGAGGTTACAGATTGTGGTGGAATACAATTCAGCTGCTGCTGATGGCCCACAGCGCCTCATGGATGTCCAGGTTTGAGTTGCTAGATCTGGTCTGAATCTATCCCGTTTAGCACGGTGGTAGTGCCACACAACACGATGGAGGGTGTCCTCAGTGTGAAGACGGGACTTCGTCTCCACAATGACTGTGTGGTGGTCACTGCTACCAATACTGTCATGGACAGATGCATCTGCGACAGGTAGATTGGTGAGTACAAGGTCAAGTATGTTTTTCCCTTGTGATGGTTCTCTCACCACCTGTCGCAGGCCCAGACTGGCAGCTATATCCTTCAGGACTCGGCCAGCTCGGTCCGTAGTGGTGCTACCGAGCCACTCATGAAGATGGACATTGAAGTCCCCCATCCAGATTACATTCTGTGCCCTTGTGACTCTCAGTGCTTCTTCCAAGTGGTGTTCAACATGGAGGAGTACTGATTCATCAGCTGAGGGAGGGCGGTAGGTGGTAATCAGCAGGAGGTTTCCTTGCCTATGCTTGACCTGAGGCCATGAGACTTCATGGGGTCCGGATTTAATGTTGAGGACTCCCAGCTCCACTCCTTACCGACTGTACACCACTGGGCTGTCACCCCTGGTGGGTCTGTCCTGCCAGTGGGACAGGACATACCCAGGGATGGTGATGGAGGAGTTCGGGACATTGGCTGAAAGGTATGATTCTGTGAATATGACTATGTCAGGCTGTTGTTTGGCTAGTCTGTGGGACAACTCTCCCAATTTTGGCACAAGTCCCCAGATGTTGGTGAGGAGGACTTTTCAGGGTCAACTGGGCTGGGTGTGCCATTGTCATGTCTATAGCCCGTGCCGAGGTCGATGCCGGGTGGTGCCGAGATCGATGCGTCTGGTTTTATTCTTGTTGTTTTACATAGCGGTTTGCTACAACTGAGTGGCTTGCTAGGCCATTTCAGAGGGCAGTTAAGAGTCAACCACATTGCTGTGGGTCTGGAGTCACATATAAGCCAGACCAGGTAAGGACAGTAGATTTCCTTCCCTAAAGGATATTAGTGAATCAGATGGGTTTTTACGTCAATCCAATAGTTTCATGGTTACCATTACTGTTACTAGTTTTTTATTCCAGATTTAAGAGAAGTGCCGGGCTGAGCGATCGTGGTTGGCACCCCGAGAAAAAGAGGGAAAGTGGGCAGGCGCTGGCAGTCGGCCAAAAAATATGGCCGCCCGACACCTGCCCCTTTTAATAAGCGCCGCCGCCGCTGGAAAAACACCCCGGCCCTGTCGGACAAATCGTCCGGCGATAGGTCAGGGGGCGCAAGGGAAGTTTGCGGCCAGGGCTGAATTTCGCGGGAAGCCCCTGGGGGGCGCTAACGAGAGGCAAAAATCAACCCAATTCCCCTCCCCTGCACCAAGTGTGTGATGTGAACTCTATATGCACGGTCCTCTCCTCGGAATAAGCTCTCTCCCCTTTGACTTACTCCTGATCACATCTCATCCTCAACTGCCAGATATAATAGCAGAATGGGAATAATTTATACCCTCTCATCCTGGTCCTCAGATTCAGAAGAGGATCATCCATGGCAGCAGCAGAACCAGGCACAGCAGCACCAACAAGAGTGCCAACCTTCTCCTCAGCCGCCGGATGCTGCACAGGGCAGACACCGTCAAGGCTTGGCTGCCCCAGCCGCAGGAGATACCCTCAACACAGGATTTACAGGCAGAGGATGAGCTTCCTCAACATGAGTGAGCAGCAGTGCCAAAAGAAGGCTGAGACTTTTGCGAGAGGTAGTTGCAGAAATCTGCACAATGCTGGACCAAGACTTGCAGCCCAGAGGAACGGGTGGACACTCCTTACCAGTGGCTGTCAAAGTCACCACCGCCCTCAACTTCTTTGCGTCAGAGTCCTTCCAGGGATCAGCAGCAGACATTAGCGACATCTCCCAGTCGGCCACCCACAGATGCAGCACGCAGGTCACCGATGCCCTCTTTGCAAAGTCCGCCAATTACAGCCCTTTTCAAATCATGAAGCAAGTGTTAATGCGCGTGCGCTAGGCTTTGTCAATCTGGCTGGCTTTCCACGGGTGCAGGGCGTTATCGACTGCGCCCATGTGGCCATCAGGGCACCCCATAACAATCCAGCAGTATTTGTGAACCGCAAGGGCTTCCACTCCCTTAACGTGCAGCGGTTGTGTAACCACAGGAAGAGCATCATGCACTTACGCGCCAAGTTCCCTGGCAGCTACCATGACTCTTACATCCTGCGCCAGTCCACTGCGCCTCTGCTCTTCGCTCTGCCAAACGACCTTTCCAGATGGCTCCTTGGAGACAAGGGCTATCCCCTGAAGACATGGCTAATGACGCCGATGAGGAGGCCATCAAACGAGTCTGAGGAGCGCTACAATCAGAGCCACATCGCCACCAGAACTGTCATAGAGCAAACAATAGGGTTGCTCAAAATGCGCTTCAGATGCTTGGATAGATCTGGTGGAGCACTACAGCAAGCACCAGCCAGGGTCTCGTGAATCATTGTGGTCTGCTGTGCCCTGCACAACATCTCACTGCAGCGGGGATTAGCGCTGTCTGAGGAACAGGTCACAGAGCGCACAGCCTCTTCAGAGGAGGTGGCGGAGGAGCCGAATGAGGTTGAAGATGAGGAACATCTGGATGAGGTGGCTGACCCAGTGCGACCAGCACATAAACACATTGCTGCCCGTCAGGCAAGGGATGGCCTAATCCATGCCAGATTCAACTAACTTTAGGCATCGCTGACAAGTGTCTGCCACATGCACATGAGGACCCGTGTCTGTGCTGACATTCCTCATAACAAGGGCGTCCATGAACCTCTGGTTTCTCTCCTCGATAGATGCCCATCTATCCTCCATAGCTAACCATCTATTTAGAAGTCTTACATAGAAACATAGAAGATAGGAGCAGGAGTAGGCCATTCGGCCCCTCGAGCCTGCTCCGCCATTCAATGAGATCATGGCTGATCATCCAAATTCAGTACCCTGTCCCTGCTTTCTCTCCATATCCCTTGATCCCTTTAGCCTTAAGAAATATATCCAACTCCTTCTTGAATATATTTAATGAATTGGCCTCAACTGCCTTCTGTGGTAGAGAATTCCACAGGTTCACCGCTCTCTGGGTGAAGAAATTCCTCCTCATCTCTGTCCTAAATGGCTTACCCCTTATCCTTAGACTGTGCCCCCTGGCTCTGGACTCCCCGACCATCGGGAACATCCTTCCTGCATCTAGTCTGTCTAGTCCTGTTAGAATTTTATAAGTTTCGATGAGATCCCCTCTCATTCTTCTAAACTCCAGTGAGTACAAGCCCAATCGACCCAATCTCTCCTCATACGTCATTCCTGCCATCCCAGGTATCAGCCTGGTGAATCTTCACTGAACTCCTTCCATGGCAAGAACATCCTTCCTCAGATAAGGTGACCAAAACTGCACACAATACTCAAGATGTGGCCTCACCAAGGCCCTGTACAACTGCAGCAAGCTCTCCTGTGCCTGGCGATTTATGTCCTCTATGGAGGTTGCCATCCTTTCCATGGTGGGACCTACATTCGCCAGTGCCTGCACCATGGCACTGCTCATATTGGAGATGGACTCCTCCATTCCCTGCATACTCAGTGACCATGGTTGCTCACCCAGTCAGAGCCTCCTGCAATTATTCCTGAAGCTCCAGCACCACTCTCTTTCTGGATGCCCCCCCCCACCGCCCGCCCGCCCCCCGCCCCCCCCCCCCGCCCCCCCCGCCCCGCGCCTGTGTGCAGCTCAACAAAGCTGGGAGAGGCCTGCGGCCTCCAACGAGGACACTCCACTGCTGTCCCTGTCTGCACCATCTGCTCTTGCTCACTTGTGAGTTGTGATACACCAGGTGACAACACTACTCTATCTCACATTGGACTCACCGAGGTGTGTGTCTCTGCGCTGGTTCAGGGTGTGCTCATTTCTGCTGACGCTGCTGCCTCAGAGGCTGGAGGTTTCTCGGAGGAGTCCTCCTGCTCTTCCTCCCAGATAGTAGGGAGGGGGGCTCTTGATGGTCCTGTGGGAGTGTTAAGACATGATTTAGACATGTGGTATGTAGGTTGCACACACATCCCATTGTGCAAATAATTAGTACTCAATTTCTAGCAACATCAGATCCCATATGAGTCACTCCTGAATGCCAAATCAGATGTTTGGAAAATAATTCTGTCGCCAGGTTGTTCGGCTGAGCCCGTCCCCCCATTTCAAGCTCCTCAACACCTCCAACAATGTCCAGAGCTGACTCCACAACGTGGGTGAGCTGTGCCATGGATGGTGGTCCTCCTCCTGTTCTCTCCCTCTTCTTGTGGGATCGCTTTTCCTGCAATGAGGGACAGAAGTGCAGTTTTAGAGAGAGTGATAGAAGGAGTGTAAAGAATGGATAGGATAGATGTTTGGAGGGAGATGATGAATTGAGGTGCCAATACCAATTTCCCCTCCTGGGGAGTTGTTAGTTGTTGTCGTGGCATAACAGTGAGAGTGAGTGTGTGGGGTGCATAGTAAGATGGGGATGTGATTCTGTACATAGGAAAAGAGGGATGGGTGATGATGCAAGGGATGTTGGGGTGAGTTAGGATGTGTAGGAGTAGGGCTGGCAATGCAGAGTGATGGGGATATGAAGACAGGCACAGCAGAATGAAGGTAAGTGTGCTGTTATACACACTTTTGCTGAACGCAGGAGATCATCGAACCTCTTCCTACACTGGACCCAGGTGCGTGTACAGATAGACCTCGCACTCACCTCCTCAGTTATTTGCAGCCAGGCTGCCTTGCTGTGCTGAGGGGGCTTCCTCCTTCTATCCGAAGGGAACAGAACCTCCTTGCGCCCTCTTACTCCCTCCACAAGAACATGGAGGGAGTCATCGTCGAAACGGGGAGCCACCTTTGTTCTAGGAGCGGTCATCTTGGCAAACACCAGCACTCGACAGCATCAAAATGTAAATGAAAGCCAAAGGGGACATGGCCCCCTTAAATACAACTGCTTCAAATGCGTCATCACAGGTGAGCAGCAGACCTGCACCCACTGACTGGGCCAGGTAACGCGCACAGTGGGCTTAATAAGCCCAATCTACTGAAAATCATTAGCACAGTGCAGATGGAACCAGCAGCGGGTCTGGAACCCGCCACACACCTAACCCGATGCAAACCCGCCTCCGGATGGAAAATCCAGCCCCGTGTTTCAAATACCGCCACCTCCAAAACACTATTAAATATTTTTCTATAATAGATGTAATCATCAATTAGAATAAATTGTGTGTGTAAGATCATCATGTAGAGCTGAGAAAATTGAACATTTTTCCTTTCTGCCCGTGGGGATACCAAGCGTGAAGGAGACTGAGCTCCCAAAGCATTAACTGAGGATATATCCAAACCTTAAAAAAAAAATCAGAAGTATTTCCTGCTGCACTGCACTCTATTGATTGATGCATCACAACGAGACATTTCCTACCTGCTTCAGCCATGTAATAACCTGAGGAAAACCACAGGCCAATAAGGGAAAAATAAAAATTCAATAAAGAGTCAATGAAGCAATCAAAATTCTATCACATTATCTTGTTTTTGGATAGTTTAAAAATCTAGATACCGTTAGGACAATCTTGATCTGGGCCACAACTGAAAAGTGTTGCAATAATTGTTAGAATAAAATGGTGACAGACTCCAGCATTGTTGTCATATTGGTTACTCTCATTATGTCCTGTGGAGTTTTTGCCTTACAAGATAATACACCTCCTTCATATTCATGAAGTAGGGGGGCATAATGCAAAAGTGCATGAGCAGCACGAGCTTGAAATTGTAACTTTGAACCTGCCAGCACCCTATAATTTTGAAGGAAATTATAGGTTAGAGAACAATACCATCGGAAAGAGTGGCTTCTTCTGTTTCGGCTAAATTCAAACCCAGGTCCAAAAGACGAAAAAAAAAGTGCCAATCCACTGCTGTGCAAATTTCACAATTTTGTGTCTTTAAAATGAGGTTATTTTACAGCTCCCAGAAAAAAATGGTCATAATATTCCTAGTGGAGACCAAGCTGTAATGTAGTAGGGCCCATTGACATTATTATATATATATATATATCTGATGTAATTTTAAATCAAACAATGTGAATTAGAGGTGGAAAGAAAGAAAGACATTTTCTGGTATCAAGCCTAACATATGCTCATCATAAGTTTGACTTTATTTATTAGAATTTTTATCTCAAAGTATGATCCAATATACTTGAATTACATGCCCATGAGGACGAGAAAAATGGTGAGAAGGTACAGCTGGGTATTGTCAACGTAGATATAGTGGCTGATCCCATCCCTATTGACAATATAATTAAGGGCATGTGGACAAAGAGGAGGAAGGGACCAAGACTGGATCCTTTGTTAACTCTGAAGGTGACCATGCAGGGACAGGAGGAAAAACCATTATGGGAGATGTGCTGACTGTATTGACTGGTAAGCGTGGAACTGTGCCAAGGCTGTCCCATGAGGCTAGACGATAAAGGACAAGTAATGGAAGAGGACAATGTGGTGAACCATGTTGAGCAATGCAATGAGGTTAAGGAAGATGAGAAGTAATGTATGCAGTCACAAAGGATATCATATGTGACTTTGACCAATCTCAGTGAGCAGGGCAGACACTGGGTTGAAGGGATTCAGACAGGGAGTTGTGGGAAAGATGAACTGGGAGGCAAAAAACACATTCAAGGACCTTGGAGAAGAAAGGATGGTTGGAGATGAGGAAGGAACAAATACTAAAACTCGTTATCATTCCTGGTTAGTGCTTTTTTTGGCTAATGTTTTCTCCATTTCCCATTTTGTGTCCTACCCTTTCCAATTCCTGCTTTATAACCAACTAGTTGGAGGTATACAATGACCGGCTTTCCAATTTCTCCATTCCCCTCTTCTCTCTGTAGAGAAGTGCCAGGCCTTCACTTAGTGCCTCCCGATGACAGCACAGAAAACATGCAGTGCAAAGATTTGAGCGCGAGCAGACATCCCAACATTCTGTGGTCCACTGAAGCAAAGTCTTAGCATGGTGCGCTGTCCACAAGCTCCCAAAAATGTTTGGAATCCAAAGTCACCTACCAAAAGCACATTGGGGGTAGAGTTTCTGCTTGTTTATGCTAGTAATATCAGTACAATCCGGGCAGAATTGGCTGAACCAGCACAAGAGATCGTGAATTTGTAAATGTAACAGAGTTACGCCCAAGACCACTTGTGTCCGTGTTTTCCGCTGGTTTAAGATTCAATTCACCCGGATCAGGCCCCGCCCACAAAACTGGCCGCACCCCCAGGTCAAAATGGTGAGATTCCGCCGATTATGCTGGTTCAGGAAGGCTCTTCAAATTGTGTTCATTTTCTTAGTCGCACAGGCACTAGTAGACACGTAAAAGTTTTTCAGATCAAAAAATATTGAATTTATTAAGAAACTGACTAGTGTACACCACTGAAACTATTAAATGGTTCAGTATAGTTTTTTTCCCAAAGTCATTTTAAGCGATTTTAAATCAGCTTACTCACAGGGGGAGGACTGGGCGCTTATTAAAAATGCTTATTTTTGGTGATAAACCCATTTTCAGCTGTATTGATAAAACTGCACTAGGTTACCGCTCTTTAAGTGGAAAGAAAAAGAAACAATTACATCCTACTACGCTGCCCGATTGTGTTGGTTGGGCGAAGAATTCACGTTTGTGATTATGCAAATGAATCTTATTGGAAAATTTGAACTGTAACCTAACCAACGCAATTTCAAGCGCACTTTGCCAATTGCATCCAAAGCTGAAACTCTACCACACCAATGCTAACGGATAGAATAATGGATGGTCAAAAGCAAAAAGGCAGTCATTGAATTGACCAGTTTACATGATGTCATAAGTGGCTTGGAGGAGATCTGAACCCCAAGATTAAATTACAGCACTGTACTCACAACCATATATACTTAACTTGAGCAAAATACTGCGGGATGCTGGAAATCTGAAACAAAAACAGAAAATGCTGGAAATACTCAGCAGGTCAGGCAGCATCTGTGGGGAGAGAAACAGAGTTAACGTTTCAGGTTGATGACCTTTCGTCAGTACTTAACTTGAGTTTTACTTTATGAAGAAGCATTCCTTTTGTGGAGGTAGTTCTTGAATAATTACAGATAGTCCTACTGCAGAATTGTTGCATCAAACCATTTACAGGAGGGTACAATAAAACAGTATGATTTGCAGTTGCTCCAAATTTACAGAGGGACTGAAGGAGCATCGTCACTGTATTGATTTGTGCTGCTGCACTAAGGAGTTTACATGCATGCTAAAACTGTGAAATGTCCAGGAATAGCCCAATCCATATATAAAAATGTAAGAAGTCACACAACACCAGGTTATAGTCCAACAGCTTTATTTGAAATCACAAGCTTTCGGAGCGCTGCTCCTTCTTCAGGTGAAGCGCTCCGAAAGCTTGTGATTTCAAATAAAGCTGTTGGACTATAACCTGGTGTTGTGTGACTTCTTACATTTGTCCACCCCAGTCCAACTCCGGCATCTCCACACCATATATAAAAAATTAGCTAATCCACTATGTTGGACACTGCAGTAGGCCAGACATGGACTTTTGCAAAGTTTTGTTTTTAATTAAAGCTTAAATATTTCTCAGGCTGGATATGACTGATGATACCATTATATTGCCACATTGGATTTGAGTACAAGAGCAAGGATGTCTTACTACAGTTGTACAGGGCCTTGGTGAGACCACACCTGGAGTACTGTGTGCAGTTTTGGTCTCCTTACCTAAGAAAGGATATATTTGCCATAGAGGGAGTGCAGACTGATTCCTGGGATGGCAGGACTGTCATATGAGGAGAGATTGGGTCAACGAGACCTGTATTTATTAGAGAGTTTAGAAGAATGAGAGGGGATCTCATGGAAACGTATAAAATTCTGACAGGGCTAGGCAGACTGGATGCAGGGAGGATGTTTCCCCTGGCTGGGGGGGTCTAGAACGAGGGGTCACAGTCTCAGGATACGGGGTAGGACATTTAGGACTGAGACGAGGTGACATTTCTTCACTCGGAGGGTGGTGAACCTGTGGCATTCTCTACCACAGAAGGCCAAGTCACTGAATATATTTAAGAAGGAGATAGATAGATTTCTAGACGCAAAAGGCATCATGGGGCATGGGGAGAGAGCGGGAATATGGTATTGAGATAGAGGATCAGCCATGATCATATTGAATGGCGGAGCAGGCTCGAAGAGCCGAATGGCCGACTCCTGCTCCTATTTTTCTATGTTTCTATGTTTTTAACATTGCTGCTCATACGACTGTCCATACCCTTGTTTTCGAGCCTGGTCTGGTGGGAGACTTTACTCGAAGACAATGGGGTCGATTTTCATTGACCCGTGGAGTCGGGTTTGGAGGCATGCAGGGGGTTAAAGTCCCGAATTCGGGGGTCCCGACACCATCCCACCCCCAACCCACCTCCATGTAAGTTTCAAAGGAGGCGGGTACCCGCCGCGCACTGGGACCCGCCTACCCGAGGCGGGAAGGGATTAGTGCCAATTAACTGCCTGTTAACAGGTAGTAAACAGGCAGTTTTTAGCCCAAGCCCTATTTTAAAGCTTGAAGTGTGGGATTCCCGACGGCTCCAAACCACGCCAAGTTAGAGGAGTCGGGCCGTCGCGTCGAAGGACTTGGAGGGGTCGAGATGTCGGTGTTCAGGTGAGTGATGGGTGCATGAGTGCAAAGATAAGTGTGTTTAGTGTGTCTAAAGTGTGTAAAGAAGTTTAAATTACCTGTACTTACCTTTTAAGCCTTCCTTCCTCTAGGTTTCAGGAGTCCATCATCTAACCGGCACAGAAAGCAGAATGGCTGCGATCTGTCAAAAGTGACAGCCTGCAGCTTTCTACATAAGAACATAAGAAATAGGAGCAGGAGTAGGTCAATCGGCCCCTCGAGCCTGCTGATCTGATCCTAACTGCCAATCCACTATCACAGAACCATCTCCTGCATCCAACAGAATTAGACACATGAAATAGGAGCAGGATCAGGCTACACGGCCCCTGGGCCCGCTCCGCTACCCACAGGGCCATGACCGATCCGAACCTAGACTCATGTCCAAATTCCTGCCCGCTCCCCGTAACCCTTAATTCCCTTTACTTCTAGGAAACTGTCTATTTCTGTTTTAAATTTATGTAATGATGTAGCTTCTACAGTTTTTTGGGGCAGCATATTCCATGGACCTACCACCCTCTGAGTGAAGTAGTTCCTCCTCATCTCAGTTTTGAAAGAGCAGCCCCTTATTCTAAGACTATGCCCCCTAGTTCTAGTTTCACCCATCATCGGGAACATCTTCCCTGCATCCACCCGATCCAACCCCTTCACAATCTTATATGTTTCAATAAGATCGCGCCTCATTCTTCTGAACTCCAATGAGTAGAGTCCCAATCTACTCAACCTCTCCTCATATGTCCATCCCCTCATCCCCGGGATTAACCGAGTGAACCTTCTTTGTACTGACTCGATAGCAAGTATGTCCTTTCTTAAGTATGGACACCAAAACTGTACGCAGTATTCCAGGTGCGGTCTCACCAATACCTTGTACAACTGAAGCAATACCTCCCTATTTTTATATTCTATTCCCCTAGCAATGAAAGCCAACATTCCATTGGCCTTCTTAATCACTTGCTGCACCTGCATACTAACCTTTTGAGTTTCGTGCACCAAGACCCCCAGATCCCTTTGTACTTCAGTACTTTCCAGTTTCTTGCCATTAAGATAATAACTTGCTCTATGATTTTTCCTGCCAAAGTGCATAACCTCACACTTTCCAGTATTGTATTCCATCTGCCAAATCTCTGCCCACTTACTTAGCCTGTCTATGTCCCCTTGAAGGTTTTTTATGTCCTCCTCACTCACTACTTTCCCTCCCATCTTAGTATCATCTGCAAACTTTGATATGTTACACTCGGTCCCCTCCTCCAAATCATTAATATAGATTGTAAAGAGTTGGGGACCCAGCACTGACCCCTGCGGAACACCACTAGTTACTGATTGCCAGTCTGAGAATGAACCATTTATCCCAACTCTCTGCCTTCTGTTAGACAGCCAATCCTCTATCCATGCCAGAATATTACCCCCAATCCCGTGATTTTTTATCTTAAGCAATAATCTTGTGTGGCACCTTGTCAAATGCCTTTTGGAAGTCTAAATACACTACGTCCACTGGTTCCCCTTTATCCACCCTATATGTTACTTCCTCAAAGAACTCCAGCAAATTTGTCAAACATGACTTCCCCTTCATAAAACCATGCTGACTTTGTCCTATTAAATTATGATTATCCAAATGTCCTGTTACTGTCTCCTTAATAATGGACTCCAAAATTTTACCTACCACAGATGTTAGGCTAACCGGTCTATAGTTTCCAGCCTTCTGTCTACTGCCCTTTTTAAATAAGGGTGTTACATTAGCAGTTTTCCAGTCTGCCGGGACCATTGCCGAGTCCAGGGAGTTTTGGAAAATTATTACCAATGCATCCACAATCCCTACCGCCACTTCCCTCAAGGCCCTAGGATGTAAGCCATCAGGTCCAGGTGATTTATCCGCCTTGAGTCCCATTATTTTACCGAGTACCACTTCCTTAGTGATTTTGATCGTGTTTAGCTCCTCCCCCCCTTTAGCCCCCTGTTTGTCCAGTGTTGGGATATTCTTAGTGTCTTCTACTGTAAAGACTGATGTAAAATATTCATTCAGTGTTTTTGCCATCTCCATATTTCCCACCATTAATTTCCCGGTCTCATCCTCTAAGGGACCAACATTTACTTTAGCCACCCTTTTTCTTTTTATATAACTATAAAAACTCTTACTATCTGTTTTTATATTTTTTGCTCATTTACTTTCATAATCTATCTTCCCTTTCTTAAATCAATCTTTTTGTTATTTTTTACTGTCTTTTAAAGTTTTCCCAATCCTCTATCCTCCCACTAGATTTGGCTACCTTATATGCCCTTGTTTTTAGTCGAATACTATCCTTAATTTCTTTACTTAGCCACGGATGGCTGTCTTTTCTTTTACACCCTTTTCTTCTCAGTGGAATATATATTTTTTGGAAGTTGTAAAATAACTCCTTAAATGTACACCACTGATCATGTATCGTCTTACCCTTTAATCTATTTTCCCAATCCACTCTACTCAATTCCGCTCTCATACCTTCATAGTCTCCTTTATTCAAGCTTAGCACGCTTGTTTGAGATCCAACCTTCTCACCCTCTAATTGAATATGGAATTCAACCATGTTATGGTCACTCATTCCAAGGGGATCCTTTACTAGGACATTTTTAATTAATCCTGTCTCGTTACACAGGACCAGATCTAAGGTTGCCTGCCCCCTGGTCGGTTCAGTTACATACTGCTCAAGAAACCCATCCCTAATACACTCAATGAACTCATCCTCAAGGCAGCCCTGCCCAATTTGATTTGTCCAATTAATGAGTGTTAAAATCCCCCATAATTATAGATGTTCCCTTATTACAAGCCTCAACTATTTCCTGATTGATACTCCATCCAACCGAGTTGCCACAGTTCGGAGGCCTATAGACTACGCCCACTAGTGTTTTTTTCCCCTTATTATTCCTTACCTCCACCCAAACTGTTTCATTGTCCTGATCTTTTGACCCAATATCATTTCTCTGTATTACAGTGATTCCTTCCTTTATTAACATAGCCACCCCACCTCCCCTTCCTTCCTGCCTGCCTGTCCTTCCTGATCGTTAAATAACCTGATATGTTTAATTCCCAGGCATTGTCACCCTGCAGCCATGTTTCTGTAATGGCCACAAGATCATACCCATATGTAGTTATTTGTGCCATTAACTCATCTATTTTGTTACGAATGCTACGTGCATTCAGATAGAGAACTTTCAAAGATGTTTTGTGACACTTAGTTCCTGCTTTTGCCCTTTTTATTACTTTACCTTTTACTCCATACCTTCTGCCCCTTCCTGACATGCTCTGGTTTTTAATTTCCCCACTGCTACCTAAGTCTATGACCTTCTCTGTTGTCATTTGTATTATTTGCCCTCTAGGAACCTCCCCCCCACTAGTTAGTTTAAAGCCCTCTCTACAGCCCTAGTTATATAATCCACCAGGACTCTAGTCCCAGCACTGGCCAAGTGAAGCCCGTCCCAACAGAACAGCTCCCTCCTGCCCCAGTACTGGTGCCAGTGTCCCAGTGCCGGTGAGATTTCTAACTGAGTCTGTGTAGAAGGACTCAGGTTAGAAGTAAGACTGTCAGTGTTTGACAGCTTCAAACAGCTGTGAAACACTGATATTTCATCTGTCAAAACGTCTTTACAGATGAAATTTCAGTCTGTGACATCACCTGTTGCCAGGTGGCCCTTAATTGGCCTGCTGAGCCCGCTGGGCAGGCTCAACAAGGTCAATCAAGTTAAAATCGCGTGGATTGGCCGCACCTCAATGGAGGCGGGACTACAACCCCGAAAGTTGTAGTCCCACCTCCTTCCCGACTTCTGAATGAAAATCACCCCCAATGCATCTGTAAGAGCCGATAGTTGCAACCTGGAAAAGACACAGAAGCAAATTTCATGCATGGAGCCAGAATTCTCACAACTCAAAAATAGGTAATTTTCCAATTATACTGTAATCCATTTTATTATTCAATTCAGTCTAAACTACAAGAGAAAGGTTCTACCAAAACACCACTGAATTGCTTTGTTTCCAGGTTGCATTTGGGAGTTGATTAAAATATTCAGCACAAACATAAATTAAAAAGGGAAAATTTAATTGGAGATTTCTTTTTGGCTAGATTAGTATTTTGTACTTGCCTGGTGAGGCTGCACATTTGGTGTAGCGCAAAACACACTAGTGCTAAATGTGCAGTAAATGTTGCCAATCGAGGTGTAATATCTGGCGGAGGTGTCTCACAGTAATAGTGCTACACAATGGTTGCATCATGAGCACAGCACCAACAATGCAAATCACAACCCAGGAACGGTTGCATGTATGTCTAAACATCACGGCTGCACGCAAATATTCAAAAGAGTAAGTTATTCATAATCAAGTAAAAGTACAAGATGGAGTAATAAATAGTACAGGGTAAAAAAAGGAAATAAGCCTCACGTAAATGTATTTTGCAAAAGACATAGAGAAAAGAACAGCATTTTTTTTAATGAGTAGGTCATCTCAGCAAAATTGATGTATAACTAGAAAGGATGACTGAATGGGTCATTTAAATACCTCTAGGGTCAACAGTCAAACAATTACTTTTATTACAATAGCAGAATACTGCGGATGCTGGAAATCTGAAATAACAACAGAAAACGCTGGAAACACTCAGCAGGCCAGGCAGCATCTGTGGAGAGAGAAAGAGAGTCAACGATTCGGGTCAAGGACCCTTCGTCAGAACTTTTATTGGCTTTGTGAAGAACTAGAAATGACTATTTTGCTGCGGCATTCAAAGGATATGATACCAGGGGTACAAGAAAAGTTAGTTATTAATGAAGGGAAGAAACTAACAAAACTTAGTATCAACAGGAAAATTATAATGGATAAACTAATAAGATGGAACCCAGACAAATATCTAGGTCCATATTTTTCTTTTTTTTTTTAATTTGTTCATGGGATGTGGGCGTCGCTGGCAAGGCCAGCATTTATTGCCCATCCTAGTGATTTCTGCCCAATGGTATTAAAAGAAATAGGCAAGAAAACTGGATAAGCATTAGTTATAATCTTCCAAAGCTCGCTGGATTCAAAGTTAATGTCAGAAGATTAGGAGGTTACAAATGTTACATTATTATTTATAAAAGGAAAAAACCAAGCAACTATAGACTGGTGAGCTCAGCCTGAGTGGCGATTATTGGAATTTATCATCAGGCACAGAGTAAGTGAGCACTTGGGAAGTATGGGCTGTGACAAAAATGGAATTTGTTGTCCGTGGTTTCTCCTAGTCCAAAATAACACTTAACACACCACACCCAAAATGGAGGGGACACCATAGAGATGAAGATGTCTAGTTACTGCCAATGTAACTCTTTGAAACAAACTATCGGTTAGGATAGGCTGTTGGAAAAAGGCGGCTCCCATTTGATCATGAATAACTCAATTAAGTTAAAATATGCTTTGAACCAAGTCTAAATAGAACATGTCAAAAGTCTATTGTGGGTTGAAACGGTGTCAAAATTGTCAAATTTAGGTGCTGTTCCTCTTCAAACATCTGATTTGGTAATCCACACACCTTTATGTTTGCAGCTTGCAGCACCTGTTCAAAAGGGATTATGAGTATTAAAAACAGCACATTTTGTGTGTTGGGCAGTTTGGTGTGCAGAGATAAATTAGTCGCCATAAGCACACAATTATATAGGTATTGGCAACAATGGCTTAGCAACCCTCATACCCTATCCCCAAGGGAGGGGAGTGGAGTCAAAGATTGGATATTTGACAATTTTTAAAATTCAGTTGTTTATAAAATGTAAGAGTTATGTTTTGCCCTATTTTCTCCCCTTATCTCTCCTTTCAAATAAAATTAAAACAGCATAAATTCCAAAGTTGAAATTTTACACTGTTGCTTCATTTGCAGATTTTTAGGGTACCAGTCATCAATGCTTATTAGGGAGTGATCCACAGTTTAGAAAACAGCACCAATGGTGTTTTAAAAAAAAGCCCACAGGCACAAGAACATATACAGTTGCTAAAATAAAATCAGTAATAAAGTATAACATAAGGGGGGAGAAATTCGGTTGTTAGCGCCACTGATTAACGCCTAAAGAGGCCGAGAAGTGGGGCGCTAGCCAATTTCCGAGTGGGCGCAGGGCGCCTAGAGCCTCCCCCCATATTGAGCATGCATTTTGCGCCGGCGCTAAATTGGAGCGCCCGCTCATGGGCGCAGGCTGATTATGACATCATTTGAGTGTGCAACGCCTTTTGGGTGCCCCGGACCGGAAATTCAGTGGCGCCCCCCTCCGTAGCACCTGGCGCTAATAGCGACAGCTTACCTGGAACCTTACCAAGTCGCTCTCGGGCTGGAGGAGCGTTATTTAAAGGGGACTGGTGTGGTTTAAAAGCGGCAGCCATTTTTGGAGCACAACTTCCTCGAGAGCTACAAAGAGTAGCTGAGCTGCACACTGAGAGCCATTTGACCACTGAGCCAGTGCAGGCAGACGATGTTCAGCCTTCTGACCATCACCTTGCTGTTGGTGAGCCTTGACAACGGGGAACCTTCCTGTGGGCACTTATTATGGGGGCTGCATTGGAGGGGAACGTCCTGCTGCTGAATCATCTGGAAAAGGCACTGAGACGCAGGGAGAGGGGGGCGGGCATGGCCAGACGGAGGAGGGCCAACAGACGTCGCCACAGCAGACCTTACGCTGGCAGGGTTTTCCGACTGCAGTTTTCCTACATGAACATGCCGGAGGAGCAGTGCGTCAGAAGGCTGCGATTTAGAAAGGAGGTGGTGACTGAGCTGTGCCGGCTGCTTCAGCCAGATCTGCAGCCTCAGATAAGGTGCAGGACATCTCTGTCGGTGGCTGAGAAGATGCCTGCTGGCCTGAACTTCTACGCGAGCGGCTATTCTCAGGCTGCACGTCAGAGGCTGATCAGAAGTAGCTTCTAGGCCCCTCTCACGGAATGCTTGCTACCATTCCAAGAACAGGAATGGAACCGGTCTGATACCCCCAAGCCTGTGAAGGGCAAGATGCATGTAAATAGCAGGCATGGCCATTGTAAATGAAGAAAGTGTTTCATTACACAAAATGTGGTTCCTTCAAACATGAGAAAGCTATGGCAACAGAAAGCAAAACTAATACACTGACACATAACTGGCTCTCACACCCGGGAGACTGTTCAAAGCATAAATCACATTCCGACCAGCTTCCTTGGCCTTGATTCCACTGCGCCAACCAAAGCATCCAATGCCCCATCAGTGAGGCGTTCCGCCCTCTGCCTCACCCTTTCCATGTCTTGCTAGGCTGGTGCGCCACAGGTAGGCTCCCACCGCTTTGAAGGCCTACAAGGCAGTGAGTGTGTCTGGTGATGCCAATTGACCTGCCCCTTTAAGAGCTGGCCGGCGCCAGTGTGTCTCAGGGAAAGTGATTATTGACAGCAGCGTCACTGCGCCCCGCCGCCGCGAAATTGGGTTGCGCCGCCGGGTTAGTGCCTTAAGAGTAGCGTGCAGTGCCTGATTTAGCGCCGCAATCACCTTTAGGGGCGCTGCAACCCAATATCGCGCTAGGTGGCGCTAAATTGCGCCTGGCGCTAAACTTTGCGCATCGCCAAGACTAGCGCCCCAAACGCGGCCAAACCGAATTTCTAGGCCAAGGATTCTAAAATACAAGCATGCCCAATAGACACTGCAGTCAATAGTCCCAAAAGCCTGTAGGAGATCAATTTTAGCCCAGCAACATTTTCTGCCCAGTGTGCAACAACATCAGCAGCATGAAGCTGGCAATGGAAGTCAATGAAAAGCTTCCCTGGGACAAGTCATACTCTACAGTTGACTGAAAGCAAAACAAACTTCCAGTAATTAAGGAAAATGGCTAAGAGAGTACAAAGACATGTTGCCTAGTTTGTCTTTGCGATGATGCTGACTGGACATTTATTTTGCAACTGCAGACATCAATTTGCTAAATTATGTGTTCCTTTGAGAAGTTGCTTAAGGCTGACTAACCCTGAAAAGTTTAAATTTATTTTAACAAATGAAATCTGTAAAGAAAATTGCCTCTTGGAGTAGGGTTTGACAAAAGCTTGATTTGAATTGGTAATTTTACTCGAGAGTGACTAGCCATTGACAGAATATGAAGGGAATAATTTCACAGATCGTATATTTAATATTCAACAGAACACATTTTGTTGAGAGTGTTAAAACTGCATGGTTCGCAACTCTACACAAAAGAGACAGCGTCCGGAGTGTTTGCTGTTTTGAGCTATATAGGATGTACTGTTAAAGCCATAATTTGCTCCTTTTGAAACAGTGGCAATCTTTTCCAAGGCACTAGAACAGAAAAATAATAACAATTAAAATTAACCAAGGGTTTGGATGTTTAATTTGTACCTCATCACTGTGTAATGTGGAGGCCTGTCATCATAGTCTAAGGATTAAAATAGCACCATTACACCATTGTGCCCATGTATTCTCCTCTAAATATTGACACAGAACTAGTGATGTCACAAAATATACGTATTCTCTCCTGAATAATTTTACAGCATCAAAAGACAGTGGGCTGGATTTTGTCAGCCCCGAGGAGGTGGGTATGGAGGCGGGACTGCCGGTAAAGTTGCAGGTTTTGGGAGCGGCTGGCAAACCTGCCCCCAACCTGCCTCCATGCCCTCTTGCCAGGAGGTGGGAAGCCTCCCTGCCCCGGGTCCCGTCTCCTCGAGGCGGCAAAGGGATTAAAAGCCTATTAATTGCCTGTTAACAAGTAGTTAACGGACAGAAAATAAGATTAGCCCTATTTTTAGCTCCGAAGTGCAGGCTTCCCGACCTCGGAGAATCCCGCCAGGGTGTAGGAGACGAGAAGGAGGTCTGCGGGGGTTGTAGGGGTCTGAAAGTGTAATGTAGAGGTGAGTGATGGGTGCAAGTGTGGAGTGGTAAGGATGTAAGGTGAGAGTTAAGTGTTATAAAATGTTAACTTACCTTTGTTTGTGCCTACAGCCGCTCTGGATCCGGAGTCCCGACATCTTCATTGTAGATTTCACAGACTGGCTGTTGGATCCTCCGAACCAACAGCCAAGTGATTTCTGCAAAGTTGAAAGGTTTGATGAGTCCTGAACACAAGGACTCATCAAACTACACAGAATGTCAGTGTTTGACAGCTTCACAGAGCTATCAAACGCTGACATTTCTTCTTTCAAGAAATCTTGACAGATGGCACGTCAGACGTTGACATGCTCTGTCACTGACTTCCCCCTAATTGGCCTGCTGAGCCCACTGGGCGGGCTTAACAAGGTCAATCAGGGGAAAATCCCGCTGGTTGGCTAGAAGCTGATGGAGGCGGGATTGAAAGCCAGCAAGCAGCAGTCCCGCCTCCAAAAGCTTCCCATTGACAAAATCCAGCCCAGTGTATTTATGAACAGCATTAATATGCCACAATTACAAACCATTTGTTCTTTCACAATGCTTAAATGACTCACTTCTCTGATCAGATCACTGATTTGTGAGTCAAGCGCTACAAAAATAGGCAGCTGTGCTTCTCAGAGTTGTGCTGATGTTCAAATCAACTCTACTCTAAGAAACAATGTGTATACAAATTATACATACAGTGCGAATGACATCAGATAGAATGAAAAATAACGGGAGCTTACACTCCCACTCAAAGAAAAAGAAAAATATCTACAACCAAAAACACAAAACAAAAAAGTGCTGATGCTTGGATCTTGACTCATAGCCAGAATGTTTTGACCCACCCAGAGCAGGGGGCCTCGGTAGGAGGTCCAGGTTTCAACGCACGCTGTGAAGATTTAACAGCTTTGGGGGCAGGAAGGAAGCACTCCTGCTCCTCCCAGCCCTGGAAGTCCGGCTGGTTCGGTTAAATCCGAGGCTTCCACCCTCATTTAAATATTGAAAGTGCCAACTCGCCTCCTGGGAGCGAGTTGTCCGCCAGCCCCACGTCCATCCCGCCTCCATTAAATCCAGAAGGGGGTGGGTTGGGGTCAGGGTTCATATTTTTATTACTTTAACCTCCCACCCGACCCCAACCCACCTGTTTTTGGGGTTAAAATTGGCATGTATCCACACTATCTAAAACTGCTTTTACACTGTGATAAACTGCTAATACAATCTTCTCCAATTGGGCAAAGCAAAACATGCATTTTTTAAACAGGTGCAGCGCTCTACTCAAACCCACTCAAAAGTCATTTTTCCAAAATTGGATGCCAGTGCTGGGGAAGTGATTATTTTCCATTTCAGGCACCAAATTATCAGCATCAAGCACTACCAGGTCACGTACAGCAAAGCTCCCTTCACTCTGCCACAACAATTTGCCTCAGCCCTAAATTCAGAAAAGCACCTCATACTGCACCAGTGTGGCCTTTCCCAATTTCCCAAACATATGCCTGTCAAAATGACATTGCCAATTAGTGTCAAATTAGGGGCAGCTATGTGCTGTAAACCCATGCCCAATTAAAACTTGACCGAGACTGCCCTTCACAAACGATCCTTACAACCAGCAGACCAAGGAGAATTTTATATCACATCACCCTGGGCTAGATTTGAAACCAGATTCTAGATCCTCTCCTAGTTGCTTCCTTTCAAAGTTAAAATGAAAGTTTTTTTCCCAATCTTTCCTCATAATTCAGTTTGTTGACGATAGAGATCCGCCCCATGGTCCTTCTCCGCACTGTTTCCAGGACTTGGATGTTTCCTTTGTGCTTTAGTGACCAGAAGTGAATGGTGTAGCCCACTAGCATGGGCCGCAGATGCCTCATTTATTTGTGAGGATGACAGCTGGCTAGTTTTCTCTTTCCTTTATCGACATACTGGTGGGCATATGGTATAATGGTACATGGTATAAATTTATATTAGAATGTACTTCCTGTTTACACTTGTAACTTCACTGGCTTTGTATAATTCAATAAATATACAAGACTCAGAACCAGAGCAGACACAGTATAAGTCACAAATAATGGGAAATTACAAGGCAAGAACCATCATGAAAATTACAATACGGAAGGCGAGGCTGGAATACAAGAGCCAACCAGCCATTATGTGAACATCTGATGAAAAAAAGTTAACATCCCATCATCACATAATTCAGATCTGTGGTCACAAAATGTAACAAATATAGAAAGGCCAATGGTCCTGTGTAGATAAAGGCATCAATGTTGTTAATGATCAATTAACATGGATGTCAGTAACACATGAATTTTTCACTAATCCTATTTTCATGCATCACTTTAAATGACCAATTCTTCCGGTCACTGTCTGGGGAGATATTGTAAACTATTATGGAAGATTGCTTCTGTTCAGTATTTCCAAGTGAAATAGTTATAACAAGAATAAGTTTACAATATTACTGGAAATACCAGAAGGAAGAAATCCTTAACATCATTGGGCATAGCAACTAGAGCAATCCATACCCCACTAGAGCTGTACTTGTCTCGGTCGAAGCATGTGTTCCTGAAACAGCACCGACTTCTCCTGAACGGCTAATTTACTGCCTTATCTACCTTTATCTACCTATATTTCTTACTACTGTCCCTAGGTGCCCAATAATCTCCAGGCACCCCCAGAAAATACACAAGGGTTTCAGCACCACTGTTAATTACTGGCCTATCTACTACCACCTCGACTGTTCAAACACTATCCTGAAGGCCACCTCTCCTTGCCAAGAGAAAATTAAACCAACAGACCAGCAGGGCAAGTGTAATTAGCTTCAGATGGTTCGAGTAATGCTAGAAAGCACGTTTAGAGTACAGAATACAGTGTAGTGGGTGGATGTCCATAGCAAGGTATCAAGAATTTCATGAACAAGCCATGATGATAGGAATGTACTATACAAGTTGTTTTGTCCATGAAACACAAAAGATTAGTAGGATATGGTGGAAGGACTATTATCAAAATAAAATACTCCCTCATCTGTTCAAGTACAAAATAATTAGTATAGTTTCCGTTACAAGGAAACGCACTATTTCATCCCATCAGCATCAGTAGGTAACCAATCAGTTGAACTCAGCTGCATGACCCTTCAGTAGTTCCACAGTCAGGTGAGTATCCTTTCCCATCTTGGATACCAAATGGGAGTTACGCAAGTTGTGAAATTTTTATACCAGCTGAGGACACATCAATAGCTTCTACCTTTCCAACGCTTTGGGGGCGAAATTCCCATCGTTAGCGCCTCCGGGCGCAGCGCCCTGGGAGAAAAATTCCCTCTTGCTCCCCGCAGCAGCGCCGGGCGATGTCACCGACTGCTGCAGGGGTCGCGAACAGTGAGGCTGGCCGCTTGTGGGGGCCATTTAAAGGCGTGGTGGCCGGCCGACATGAAAAAAAAATCGGCGATTTAAAAAAAAAAAAAAAAAAAATTCTGAGCGCCAGACACGGGCCGAGTGCCGCGATCAGTCAGCCCGGCACCGCCGCACCCCGGTGCTCCAGCAGATGCCAAAAAAGTGCAGAGCTTGCAGTGGGGAGCCCTTCCCTTTAATTGAGGGAAGAGCCCCTGCAATGCAGCAGTGCCATGCGTGGCCACACGTGGCGCTGCTGAGCACATCGCCCTGGTTCGGGACATTCCCCGCCTCTTGCACTCCAAGAGGCTAGTGGAGCGCTTGATTCAGCATTCCACTTCCCTCTTGGAGCAAAAAGTGGGAATTTCTCAAATGTCTAAAAAGGTTAGCGCCTGGCACTAACTTTTCAAACGTTTTTGACTTAGCGCCCCAAATGGCTCTCTGGGGGAATTTCTCCCCCTTAGAGTCTTACGGCACAGAAGGAGGCCATTCAGCCCATTGTGGCAGCTGTTTGAAAAGCTGCCCAATTTAGTCCCGCACCACAGCTTTTCCCCCCATAACCCTGCAAATTAGTCCTCTTCAAGTACATGTCCAATTGTCTTTTTGAAAGTTCCTCTGGAATCGATTTCACCACCCTTTCAGATATTGCGTTCCATAGAAACATAGGCATAGAAGATAGGAGCAGGAGTAGGCCATTTGGCCCCTCGAGCCCGTTCAGCCATTTAATGAGATCATGGCTGATCATCCAAACTCAGTACCCTGTCCCTGCCTTCTCCCCATATCCCTTTAGCCTCAAGAAATATATCCAACTTCTTCTTGAATATATTTAATGAATTGGCCTCTACTGCCTTCTGTGGCAGAGAATTCCACAGGTTCACCACACTCTGGGTGAAGAAATTCCTCCTCATCTCAGTCCTAAATGGCTTACCCCTTATCCTTAGACTGTGACCCCTGGTTCTGGACTCCCCAGCCATCGGGAACATCCTTCCTGCATCTAGTCTGTCTAGTCCTGTTAGAATTTTATAAGTTTCAATGAGATCCCCTCTCATTCTTCTAAACTCTAGTGAATATAAGCCTAATCGACTCAATCTCTCCTCATACATCGTTCCAGATCTTGTGAGAAAAAAATCTTAATTACCCCTCTAGCTTTTTTGCCAATTATTTTAAATCTATGACCTCTGGTTACCAACCCACTTGCCAAAGGAAACAGTTTCTCCCTACTTGCTCTATCAAAACACCTCAATTTTAAATACCACTATTAGGTCTCCCCTTAACCTTTTCTGCTCTAAGAAGAACAATCCCACCTGCTCCAATCTCTCCATAGAACTGAAGTCCCTCATCCCTGGTACCATTCTAGCAAATCTTCTCTGTATCCTCTCCCAGGCCTCCATCCTTCCTAAAAAAAAGTGTGGTGCCCAGAATTGTACACAATACCACAGCTGAGGCCTAACCAGTGATTTGTAAAGGTTCAGCATGACTTCCTTGTTTTTGTATCCAATGCCTGCATTTACAAAGCCCAGTATCCTATATGTTTTCTTAACTGCCTTATCAACTTGCCCTGCCACCTTCAAAGATTTCTGAATATGTATCCCACTGCTCTTGCACCCCTTTAAAATAGTACCATTTCTATTACACTGCCTTTCTATGTTGTTCCTCTCAAAGTGCATCACTTCACACTTATCCACATTAAATTGTATCTGCCATGTGTCTGCCCATTTCACCAGTCTGTCTATGTCCTCCTGAAGTCTTTTACTATTCTGCTCATAAAACTTGAAAACATAATAAATAGTATCATCCGCAAACTTCAAAATTGTACTCCCTATACAAAAGTCCAGGTCAGTAATATATATCAAGAAAAGCAATAGTCCTCATACTGACCCCTGGGGGGCTCCACTCTATATTTCTCTCCAGTCAGAAAAATATCCGTTCACCATTACTCTCTGCCTCCTATCCCTTAACCAATTACGTACCCAGGTTACCAATGTCCCTTTAATACTGTATACTTCTATTTTCTGAAGAAGTCTGCTTCTATTTTCTGAAGAAATCTGTTATGTGGTACTTTATCAAATGTCTTTTGAAAGTACATATATATACACACAACATCTACTGCACTACCTTCATCAACCCTCTCTGCTACTTCATCAAGGAACTCAATCAGGTTAGTCAGACATGATTTGCCTTTAACAAATCCATGCTGGTTGTCCCTTATTAACCCGTGCTTCTCCAAGTGTGAATTAATTTTGTCCTTGACAATGATATCTAGTAGTTTTCCCACCACAGACATTAGACTGATTGGCCTGTAGTTACCAGGTTTATCCCTCTCCCCTTTTTTGAACAGGGATGTAACATTTTCAATCCTCCAGTCCTCTGGTACCACTCCCATATCTAAGGAGGATTGAAAGATTGTGATCAGAGCTTCTGCTATCTCCACCCTAGCTTCCCTCAGCAACCTAGGATGTATCCTATCTGGACCGGGTGACTTGGAGTAATGCCAAGGTATTTAGCACCTCCTTTCTATCTATTTTTATCCTTTCTAATATCTCTACTTCCCCCTCCTCTATTCAGACATTAACTTAATCCTCTTCATTTGTGAAGACAGATGCAAAGTATTCATTCAGTACCTCAGTCATGCCCTCTGCCTCCCAAGGTGATTTCCTTTTTTGTCCCTGATGGGACCCACCATTCCTTTAACTATCCTTTTGCATGTTTATAAAAGATTTTTGGGTTCCTTTTAATGTTACCCATTAATCTTTTCTCACACTCTCTCTTTTCCCTTCTTATATCCTTTTTCAATTTCCCCCTGCGCTCTCTGTATTCTGCCTGATTTTCAATTGTATTCTGTACTTGACATAGGTCATAAACCTCCTTTTTCTGTTCTATTTTAACTTGTTTCTTTTGTCATCCAGGGAGCTCAAGCCCCATCTTTCCTCCTTATGGGAATATGTTTGGTTTGTACTCAAAGTATCTCCACCTTAAGGGCCTGCCATTGCTCATCTACTGTTTTCTTGGCCAATCTTTTCTTCCAGTCCACCTGTGCTGGATCTCTTCTCAAATCACTGAAATTGGTTATCTTCCAGTTGGATACTTTCATCTTTGATTTTTCTTTACCCCTTTCCCGTAACTACTTTAAACCAAATTATATTATGATCACTATTACCCAGATGTTCGCCCACTGAAACACACTCCACTTGTCTTACTTCAATCCCTAGAACTAGATGTAGCACAGCTTTCTTCCTTGTTGGGCTAGAAACTTACTGATTAAAAAAGTTCTCCTGTACACATTTTAGCAATTTTTCACCCTCCTTGGTCAGAATGAAGCATGTGCTCCATTCCTTAAACTTTGTTTTTTTGGGAGTCTCGTATCAGGCATGCGGACAATGTGACCCGTCCATCGGAGCTGATTGAGCGTGGTCAGAGCTTCGATGCTGGGGATGTTGGCCTGAGCGCTCTACTCGGAGCTCCGGCACGGCAAGAGAGCCCCAGGTGGGCAGAGGAAGCGCTTCAAGGACACCCTCAAAGCCTCCTTGAAAAAGTGTAACATCCCCACCGACACCTGGGAATCCCTGGCCCAAAACCGCACAAAGTGGAGGAGAAGCATCCAGGAAGGTGCCGAACACCTCGAGTCTCTTCGCTGGGAGCAAGCGGAAGCCAAGCGCAGGTAGCGCAAGGAGCGCACGTCAACCCAAGCACCCCACCCACCCGCCCCTTCAACCACCGTCTGCCCCACCCGTGACAGAGACTGTAGGTCCCGCATTGGACTAATCAGTAACCTGCGAGCTCATTTTTAATGTGGAAGCAAGTCATCCTCGGTTCCGAGGGACTGCCTAAGAAGAAGAAACTTTGGTAAATTTCATAATCTTGTTAAATACCTCACTTAGGCAGGTTACATGAACATAGGCACTAGAGCCAAGAACTGGGATTGTAAATTTCTCTAGGCATGGACTAATCACTCACTTGATAAAAACTGGGAAATACACAATCCAATTAAAATACCATAACCGATGGCATAGGAGGGATTGCAGTGTTATTTGCCTAACAATAAATGCAATAAAGCAGAATGCCCGGTAAAACACCATAGGGGAGGATTCACTGTTATAAAGAACTAAGCAAAGGGGGAACAGAAAAGGAATTGAGCTATATTACAGGACTCTGAAATGCTTAATTTCAAGGGAAATAGTTGAAATGTTATAGCTTGAATCTCACCCTGGAATTGAATTCCAGGAGGGAGGTTCCCTCTTACTCACACCTCTGGTGAATAAAAGATTGAAAGCTCAGCTGATTTAGAATATCAAATGAACCGGTGTAGCCATCAAAATAGAAACAGAAAATGCTAGAAATACTTAACAGGTCAGGCAGCATCTGTGGAGAAGTACAGTCATCATGTGGGAATACACATCCAGGGGAGAATTGTTAAGGTTATCCCAAAGTCAATACAGTTTTAATTGCAAAGTTAGTCTCTCCGCCCAGCCTTAGCTATTTGATCTGAGATGTGGACTTTGTTCTAGAGCTCTTCTATTATAGAGGAATGCCAAGTGGCCAGACAATGAGACGCTAGAAAATTGATTGACAAGTTGCACCTGCTTGTAGATGTTGGAAGCACCCAAAATAAACCAATTACAATAAATGAAATTGAGCCCACCTTCTGGCATTTGGTAGCCCCTCTTCAATGACAAACCCTTCCCCTATCTCAAATTGTCATGCCAACAGCCTTAATTAACTACTTGCATATGATTGGCTGCACATTTTTTTTACCTCATATTGGAACAAATGTTTATAAAAAATAATTCGAGATTCATATTTGATTACACACTAAATTTAGTTTCTAAAATTTCATTTGCTGTGCTGATGCAGGTAACATCTTTCATTGACATGATACTACTGTACTGGAAAACTTTGGGGGGGGGAAATTCAGTTGGTTTGCATCTCCAGTTAGGGCCTGGTGGGGGCGCTAACGGGATGCTGATACAGTAGCGCAGGGGCGAGATGAGGCGAATCCAGCGACGCATGCCAAATCCAGCACCCTCCCTGTAGCGATGCCACTATGAGTTACCAGCCGGGGCCTCAGTGCCAGGCAGATCGTGACGTCAGTGAGTGTGCAACGCTCACTGGGTGCCCGATTTGCAAAATTCATTGTTGCCCCTTGCCTTAGCACCTTGCCCCGTCAGCAACAGGGACAGGAGATGTCAAGCAGGCAGATGCCGGCTCCAAGGGCGCTACTTAAAGGGATCATAAGTAGTGAGTCGCAGCTGTCATGTTAGTGCTGTTTCACTGCTTCCTTGTCAGTTTGACATTGTGCAACAGTTTAATTCAGTCATTTAAAGGTTATTTAGTTTCAGGAGTGTTGTGATTACTAACAATTAGTTACATTTATTCTCACAACATAACAAGGTGCTACACTTGATTACGTTAATGGGGACTGTACTGGCAGTCGACCTCGCCCTCCAGGATCTATGGCGGAGGGAGCAGAGGCAGTGAGAAAGATTGGAACATGTGGCCAGAGGGAGGAGGAGGGCCACGAGAGCTCTCAACAGGAGGCCTTACCCTCCCAGGGTATGCCAAGAGCACTTCTACCTGCAATTAAGCGAGGAGCAGTGTATTAGAAGGCTTCGCTTCAGCAAAGAGGTGGTCACAGAACTCTGCCAACTCCTGCAACAAGGCCTCCAGCCTCAGATTAGGTCGACCACGGCTCTCTCAGTGACAGTCAAGATCACCGTCGCCCTCAATTTCTTTGCCAGTGGATCCGTCCAGTCTGCAACAGGAGATATATCTAACATTTCACAGTTCGCCATCCATCGCTGCATCCAGGAGGTCACAGAGGCTCTCTACAGTAGGAGAAGGGACTACATTTCCTTCCCCATCACCAGAGAGAAGCAGGACGAATGTGCATGGGGCTTTGCCAGGATAGCGGGATTCCCCATGATGCAGGGTGCCATTGACTGCACCCACGTGGCTTTGCGGGCACCACTGAACAATCCTGAAATCTTCCGTAACTGCAAAGGCTATCACTAACTTAATGTGCAGTTGGTGTGCGACCACAGACAGCGAAACCTCAACGTCAATGCCTGTTCTTCTGGCAGCAGCCATGTTGCCTTCATCCTGCGCCAGACTGGTGTGTCAGCACCCTTCCAGCCACCACGTCAAGCTCGTGGCTGACTAGTCGGAGACAAGGGCTATCCGCTGTCCAGCTGGCTCATGACTCCCCTCCGCAACCCCAGCACTCCTGCCCAGCACTCATGCTGCTACCAGGAACATCATCGAGCAGACCATCGGGGTGCTGAAGCAACGGTTCCCCTGCCTTGACTGCTCGGGAGGAGCCCTCCAGTACTTGGCTGAGCGGGTGTCCCATTTCGTCATGGTCTGCTGCACGCACCACAACTTGGCCATCGTGAGGGACTGCGGGACCACCTCAGGAGGAGGATGTGGGAGACAAGGAGGTGGAGGAGGAGGAACAGGAATGAGGGAGGAGGCAGCCACTCAATCAGGCTTCCGGAAGGGTGGTCTGTGACCACCTCATCAGACAGCAGTTCCAATAAATTAAACCCCAGATCCCCATTGCTCCCACATCCCCATCATTCCATCCCTGTCACAGGCCATATCACAGTGCAAAGCTGAAATAAGAGACACCACAAAATAATCCAAACTGAAATCATAAATTTATCAATAATCAGTGAACACATATTTACAACAACAATATTATCTATTCACCCTTGTGCAATCCCTTAGTACCTGTCATTACTGTGCCTTTGCCTACTCTAGTGCTCCTACGAAGTGTTGGCCCAGTGGCTGCAGCAGGGCTGGTTGAGGGCTGCTGAGTGTCCGTGCGGGAGACTTCAGATGGCCTTGCAGGATGCCCTCGACCAGCTCTGGGCCTGGAAGGCCCGGCAATAGACTGCATCACCTCAGCATGGGTGGCAGCAGTCTGGGTTGGCTGGATGACAGGCAGCAACAACGGCAATGGCGGAGCGGCAGTGGTGGGAGCAGGAATGCTGTCATCCTGAGAGAGGACAGCAGCTTCCTACTCCACTGACCCACTGCCACACCCCGGGGCAGCACCTCAGCATCCCTAGCAATCTGCTGGAGCAGAGATTGCTGGCCTGCTGCAACACTGTGAAAGCCCTGGTCGACGGTGGTAGACCCAGCCACGATGGCAGCAGTCAGAGCTTGTGTGGCATCAAGCTGAGACTGCATGAGCGCAGTCTGAGATTGGATGCCACCAAGCATAGACTGCATTACAGCACTAAGACAATGGCCCAGTAATTCCGGGCACAACGCGCGAGTACGGACGGGGTACTCGCGCGTGTGCCCGGAGGAATTGCCGGTTTTCAGCATGCACAGCGCATGCGCTGAAAACCGGCATTTCCTGTCCTCTGACCCAAGGGGTTAAGAGGCAGAACGCGCGCGACTGCACAGGCAGCGCGTGCGCAATAAAATTCCTTTTTTTTTTCCAGTGTTGCGCGCGTGTAAAGGCCTCCGGTCTTTACGCGTGGAAAAACAAGACGTAAGTATTTAGTTTTTCAGATAAGTAGGCTTTTAGTACAATGTAGAATTTTTTTTTCCCACAGGTTTGTTATTTTTAAAGAATTTACAGGATGGTAAGTTTAGTTTTAGACCCTATTTTTTTTTTTCAAAAAATTGATTAATTGTTTAAAACATTTTTTTAAACTTATTTATAGTTAATATAATCAGTGGGATGATTTTTAAAATTTTATTTAAAGTTAAAGTAGTGTTTTGGCAGCCCATACTTTTCATGAGTTTGACAGCTCTTACTGTCAAACTCATGAATGAGTTTCCCCTCCCCTGATTGGCTGCACAGTGCTCACCTGATCCCAGCCGGCACATCGCACTAACTACGCCGCTGGATCAGGTAAGCACAGCGCGCCGACAGCTGAACCGGGCCTGTGACAGGAAATGCAAGCAGGCCCGGGCTTCAGATGTTGGCGCGCAGGGTGAGTGCAGATCGGGGGCTTGCACGCGTGGCAAGCCCCCGATCCTAATTTCAGGGCCATTGCGTCGCTTCTGCCTGTGCTGCAAGGGAAGCTGCCAGATCGCCCATCACATGCAGCATCAGGTCAGGGTCGACATGGTCTCTCAGGGAGTTTACCATCCTTTGCAGACTGGAAATGATGGGCTCCATGGTGTGCACAGAGCCTAGTGCAGTGTTGGAGGCATACTCCCCCACGCTCCTTACCATTGCCGAGAGGCTCTCGGGCACCCTTGCCATTGCAACTTTTATTTCCGTGTGCATGCCCATCACCCTTCTTCTAAAGGCCTCCCCATCGAGGTCTTCACCCGAGTTCTGTGCCGCAGAATGCGCACGTGAACTCG
Source organism: Somniosus microcephalus (assembly GCF_052327205.1). NCBI lineage: Eukaryota > Metazoa > Chordata > Chondrichthyes > Squaliformes > Somniosidae > Somniosus > Somniosus microcephalus. The sequence continues at coordinate 12,762,004 of NC_141000.1, read as the reverse complement.
CCCTCCGGGGAGCTGGTCCCTGAGCTACCCTTTCCCCCTGGCCTTGCTGCAGCCTGCTTGTCCATGGTGCAACACCCTGTGCAGATCCTGCTACTATACTAGCCTCTAAAGATCACGTAGTGCCAGTATCTGAGCTGGTGCCTGCGGGTAAGACATGCAGTGACGCGGTGTATTCTTCGTCCTATTCTTCTCCTGCCTCGCTCGCAACAGTGCCCTCAGGGACAGGCTGCTCAGGTGCTTGCTCTTTAGCTGAAAGCAGAAAGGCACAAGATTCAGGTTAAGGTGAACATAAGATCATAAGAAATAGGAGCAGGAGTCAGCCATTTGGGCCTTCGAGCCTGCTCTGCCATTCAATAAGATCATCACTGATCTTCTACCTCAACTCCACCTTCCTGCACTATCCCCATATCCCTTGATTCCCTTAATATCCAAAAATCTATGAATCTCTGTCTTGAACCTACTCAACGACTGAGCCTCCACAGCCCTCTGGGGTAGAGAATTCCAAAGATTCACCACCCTCTGAGTGAAGAAATTTCTCCTCATCTCAGCCCTAAATGGCCGACCGCTTATTCTGAGACTGTGACCCCTGGTTCTCGACTCCCCAGCCAGGGGCAACATCCTCCCTGCATCTACCCTGTCAAGCCTTGTAAGAATTTTGTATGTTTCAATGAGATCACCTCTCATTCTTCTAAACTCTAGATAATATAGACCGAGTCTACTCAATCTCTCCTCATAGGACAATAACCCTATCCCAGAAACCAGTCTGGTGAACCTTCGTTGCACTCCCTCTTTGGCAAGTATATCCTTCCTTAGGTAAGGAGACCAAAACTGTACACAATACTGCAGCTGTGGTCTCACCAGGGCCCTATATAATTGCAGTAAGACATCTTTGCTCTTATACTCAAATCCTCTTGTAATAAAGGCCAACATACCACTTGCTTTCCTAATTGCTTGCTGTACCTGCTTGTTAACTTTCAGTGATTCGTGTACAAGGACACCCAGTTCCCTCTGAACACCAACATTTCCCAATCTCTCACCATTAAAAAAATACTCTGCTTTGCTATTTTTCCTACTAAAGTGGATAACTTCACAGGGGAGTAGGGCAGGAAGGGAAAAATGTATGCATATAGCATGATTAGCTGGAAAGTGCGAAAGGCTTGTGGGGTGAGGGGGAAGTGCGTTGGGAGAAAAAGGAGTAGGGATGAACATATCATTGTTCTCCCCAAGGGGGTCAACGTCGCCGGTGGCCACAGCACCCACCACCTGGTGCCCAATAATCTACAGCACTCGAGTCTCTAGCTTAGACAGTGGTTGGGTGTCAGCCTGTCCCCCACCTGTGCGCTCCTGCTCCCTCCTGTTGTGAGCCACCTTGGCCTGCAAGAGAAAGGAAAGTGTGTGAGTGAGTGTGGAGCAATGTGTTTGGGTGATGTGCCTGACATAGTTGAATAGCTGTCATTGTGTGCAAGGTGTGAGATATGGGTGTGAGTGTTGGTAGGTAGAGATTGTTGGTGGGTGAGTGCTGGGGAGGTGGTGCTTTGGCCAGTGTGTGCAGACTGTGGTTCAGACGGTGGTATGTGGCATTTGTTGAAACATTGACTCACCCTGACCACCCAAGTGAGGTCGTTAAATTTCTTCCTGCACTGTGTGTGGGTCCTGGGGACCACAGTGCTGCCCGAAACTTGCTGGGCTACCTCCCTCCACATGGTGCAGAAGACTTGCGGTGAGGGCCTCCTGCCACTTGCCGGGTAGAGCATCGCCCTCCGTCTTTCCACTGCGAACACCAACGCCTCCAATGCAAGTTTGCAGAATCTGCGGGCTCTCTCCCTGGGGCATGGATCTGCCATCATTACGGCTGTTTGAGTCGTCCAGCTCCTTCTCCTTCAGGGCACCATGACTGGCTCTGCTGCACAGAAGGGCGGGAAAAAGAGGGATAGGGCTATAGTGATAGGGGATTCAATTGTAAGGGGGATAGATAGGAGTTTCTGTGGCCGAGACCGAGACTCCAAGATGGTATGTTGCCTCCCTGGTGCAAGGGTCAAGGATGTCTCGGAGCGGGTGCAGAGCATTCTGAAGGGGGAGGGGGATCAGCCAGTTGTCGTGGTACATGTAGGTACCAACGATGTAGGTAAAAAGAGGGAGGAGGTCCTACAAGCTGAATTTAGGGAGTTAGGAGCTAAATTGAAAAGTAGGACCTCAAAGGTAGTAATCTCTGGATTGCTACCAGTGCCACGAGCTAATAAGTTTAGAGAGAGTAAGATAGATAAGCTAAATACGTGGCTTGAGCAGTGGTGCAAGGGAGAGGGATTTAAATTCTTGAGGCATTGGAACCAGTTCTTGGGGAGGAGTGACCTGTACCAAGGGGACGGTCTACACCTGAACTGTGAGGGAGCCGATGTCCTCGGGGTAATATTTTCTAGGGCGGTTTGGGAGGATTTAAACTAATTTGGCAGGGGGATGGGAACCTAGGTAGTGGAAAAGAGGGAAGTCATATGAAGTCAGAAATAGATGGTAGAAAGGTGAGAAGCAATAAGCAAAGGAGAGAAACACAAAGGGCCAAACTAATTCATAATGAGAGTGTGAAAAAAGCAAGCCTGAAGGCTTTGTATCTTAATGCTAGAAGCATTAGGAACAAGGTGGATGAATTAGTTGTGGAAATAGAGGTAAACAAGTATGATTTGATTGGGATTACAGAAATGTGGCTGCAGGGTGGGCAAGGCTGGGAACTTAACATCCAGGGATATACAATATTTAGGAAGGATCGGCAAAAAGGTAGGGGAGGTGGGGTAGCATTGCTGGTAAAGGAGGGGATTAATGCAATGGAAAGGAAGGATATTAACTCGGATGAAACGGAATCTGTATGGGTAGAAATGAGAAATAGCAAGGGGAGGAAAACGTTAGTGGGTGTGATATATAGGCCTCCAAATAGTAATATGGAGGTGAGGGAAGGCATAAAAAGGGAAATTAGAGAAGCGTGCGATAAGAGCACAGCTGTCATCATGGGTGACTTTAATTTACATATTGATTGGACTACCCAAATTAGTAAAAATTCTGAGGAGGAGGAATTCCTGGAATGTTTTCGGGACGGTTATCTGGACCAATATGTCGAGGAGCCGACTCGAGATCAGGCCATTTTAGACTGGGTATTGTGCAATGAGAAGGGACTTATCAGCAATCTTCTTGTACGAGGCCCCTTGGGTCAGAGCGATCATAATATGATCGAGCTCTCAGTCGAGATGGAGAGTGAGGAAATTGAATCAGAGACTAAGGTCCAGAACTTAAATAAAGGGAATTACGAGGGTATGAGACGGGAATTGGGTAAGATTGATTGGGTGGTGTTTCTGGGGGGATTGACAGTGGATAGACAATGGCAAGCATTCAAAGATAGAATGGAAGAATTCCAGAACATGTTTATACCGGTTTGGCATAAAAATAAACCTAAAAAGGTGACTCAACCGTGGATAACGAGGGAAATTAGGGACAGCATAAAATTTAAAAAAAGGGCATATCAACTGGCAAAAAAAAGCACCAGACCGGAAGATTGGGGGCAGTACAGGATACAGCAAAAGAGGACAAAGGGATTAATCAGGAAGGGGAAAATAGAATACGAAAGTAAACTTGCAGCAAACATAAAGACAGACTGCAAAAGCTTTTATCGGTATATCAGGAGGAAAAGACTGGTAAAATCCCAAGTCGGTCCCTTGCAGTCCGATTCGGGAGAATATATAATGGAGAATAAGGAAATGGCAGACCAATTAAACTCATACTTTGGTTCTGTATTCACAAAGGAGGACACAAATAACCTCCCAGGAATATCGGCAAACATAGGGACTAATGAGAGGGAGGAGCTGACAGAAATTAGTATCTCTAGGGATATGGTGTTGGGTAAGTTGAGGGGACTGAAGGCCGACAAATCCCCGGGGCCTGATAAACTACATCCTAGGGTACTTAAGGAGGTGGTCCTGGAGATAGCAGATGCTCTAAGGATCATCTTCCGGAACTCCATTGACTCGGGAACAGTACCCGTGGATTGGAGGGTAGCTAATGTTACCCCAATATTTAAAAAGGGGGGTAGAGAGAAAGCAGGGAATTATAGACCAGTAAGCCTTACATCGGTTGTGGGCAAAATGTTAGAGTCCATTATTAAGGATAAAATAGCGGAGCACTTGACAAATGGGGAAAGGATCGGACAGAGTCAACATGGATTTACAAAGGGTAAATCGTGTTTGACTAATCTGCTGGAATTTTTTGAGGAAGTAACTGGTAAAATAGATGGGGGAGAGCCAGTGGATGTGGTGTACCTTGACTTCCAGAAAGCCTTCGATAAGGTTCCACACAAAAGATTATCATGCAAAATTAAGGCTCATGGAATTGGGGGCAAAGTATTAACGTGGATAGAGAACTGGCTGGCGGATAGAAAACAGAGAGTTGGAATAAACGGCTCGTTTTCGGAGTGGCAGGCAGTGACCAGCGGGGTGCCGCAAGGATCTGTCCTGGGACCCCAGCTGTTCACAATATATATAAATGATCTGGATCAGGGAATTGGATGCAATATTTCCAAATTCGCTGACGACACTAAACTAGGAGGAGGGGTGGGCTCTGATGAGGATGTCAGGAGGCTACAGTGCGATTTGGACAGGTTGGGGGAATGGGCGGATACGTGGCAGATGCACTATAATGTGGATAAATGCGAGGTTATCCACTTTGGGGGTAAAAACAGGAGGGTAGATTATTATCTAAATGGCAATAGATTGGGAGATGGTGAAGTGCAGAGGGACCTGGGTGTTCTTGTGCACCAGTCACTGAAGGAGAGCATGCAGGTGCAACAGGCGATTAAGAGGGCAAATGGTATGTTGGCCTTCATATCAAGGGGGTTCGAGTATAGGAATAGGGATACCTTACTACAGCTGTACAAGGTGCTGGTGAGACCGCATCTGGAGTATTGTGTACTGTTTTGGTCGCCCCATCTGCGGAAGGATGTTCTTGCCATGGAAAGAGTGCAATGGCGATTCACCAGGCTGATACCTGGAATGGCGGGAATGACCTACGAAGAGAGATTAAATAGTTTGGGCTTGTACTCACTGGAGTTTAGAAGATTGAGAGGGGATCTCATCGAAACATATAAAATTATGGCAGGCCTGGACAGGCTGAATTCAGAGAGAATGTTTCCAATGGCCGGGGAGCACAGAACCAGGGGCCACAGTCTAAAAATAGCAGGCAAATCATTTAAAACAGAGATGAGGAAGAATTTCTTCACTCAAAGAGTGGTGAGCCTGTGGAATTCCCTGCCACAGAGGGCTGTGAAGGCTAATTCAATAAATATTTTCAAGAGAGAATTGGATATATTTCTGAAGGCTAAGCGGATTAAGGGTTACGGAGAAAAGGCGGGGACGGGGTACTGAACTGGTAAGATCAGCTATGATCTCAGACGAAGATCAGCCATGATCTCATTGAATGGCGGAGCAGGCTCGAAGGGCCGAATGGCCTACTCCTGTTCCTATCTCTATGTTTCTATGTTTCTATGTTTACCTGCTGCAGCTGGTTGAGACAGCTGCACAGCCAGCAATAATGAGAATGAGGTTCTGCAGCATCAATGAACCTCCCCTTTAAGAAGTGCAAAGAGCCTGAGGCAATGATGACTTGTGATTAGACTGCACCTGATATTGGTCAGTGCTTCGAGTTTAACACCACTGAGCTAGGCTGTTAGCACTTGATTTAGTTCTCCAATCCTTTGTGCAATAAAACATGAATTTTGCGTGCAGTCTGAAGCATTAGCGCCTGTCGCTAATTCTCAAACTTTTCAACATTTACCGCCCATTCCTGGGCTATAATGAATTTCTCCCCCTTTATGTTTTATAACACAACTGCAGAAAAATGTTTCAAACAATATTCCAAACAAAGCACTGGGGCAAATTCATATTTTGGGACTTTATATGCATTAAAATATTACAAAGATGAAGTTATAATGACAGGCTGTGTTTGTGGGCAGGTCCCCACTGACATTGACAAAAGCTCATATTCATGTCTTAACCTTTTCTATTCTCACCATATTTATCGTCACTCTAACATACACCATTGACACAGAACAATCTGTTACCAGTCCGAATGAATTACATAGAATTTACAGCACAGAAACAGGCCATTCGGCCCAACGGGTCTATGCTGGTGTTTATGCTGCACACGAGCCTCCTCCCATACTACTTCATCTAAGCCTATCACCATAACCTTCTATTCCTTTCTCCCTCATGTACTTATTGAGCTTCCCCTTAAATGCATCGATGCTATTTGCCACAGCCATTAAGTGTGGTAGCAAGTTTCACATTCTCACCACGGTCTGAATCAAGAGGTATATCCTTAATTCTTTATTGGATTTCCCTTTATGACTATCTTATACTTATGGCCCATAGTTGCTGTTTTTAGCGTTAGAAAAATTTGATTTACTTGACAAAAAATTGAATAATGCATAAAATATGAATTGCGTGGCAATCATAAATTAACCATAAAACAAAGACATGAATCTTACCTGATGAGGTAAAGCAGCACCATGTCTAGATGGATGTATCAGTTGGTCTTGTATGTTTGTAAATTAATGAGATTCAAACTAATAGAAGCACATGTACACCATAGCAGAACTTTCAGATGAAGACCTTTCTCTTCCAGCTAGCACATTAGTATTGGGAGAAGAACTTTGGTCATCAAGCTTCTCCTAATGTTCACCTCTAACAAGAAGGGGGACTTACATCAGTGCCTAGATATCCAGATAACTTTGTGTTACATAACAAAACTTCCAAAGTAGAATGACAATCATTATTAATCACACCACTGGCTACTTCAGATCTTCTAGTCCAAAGTGGGTCTATGCACGAGTCCCTATCATTCCTGGGTGCGGTGGCTACTCAGTATATGACGCAGCTCCTGCTGGTGAAAGTATTGAGCTTTCAGACTCTTCCAACACAACTAGAGTTGAGACAGAGCCTGGTTGCTCTTTCACCAGGTGGATGGAGAAAAGCCCATGGCCCTATTCAAGAGGAGCAGGGAGTTTTCTCGTGTCCTGGCCAATATTCACTGCGCAACCAACACCATCAAATTAGATTAACTAGTCATTTATCTCATTTGCTGTTTGTGGGGTCTGGCTGTGCACAAATTGGCTACTGCATGTGATTATAAAGCAACAGCGACTGCACTTTAAAAGTAATTCGATGGTTGTATTGCACTTTGGAATACCACGCGGAAGCAACAGGCGCCATACAAATGCAAGTTATTCCTTTGTTTAAAAAGGTGCTTATCGACTTGACAACATCTAAGGACCAGAAAGCTAACGTTTACAAGTTACCACTCCTAATTGAAGCCTCATATGAGTCTGGATCACCTTAAATCTGTAAATACAATCCCCTTTCAAAGGGAGCTACTGGGACAGACGCATCGGGCTGGATTTTTTAACCCGGAGGCGGGATGGTGGTGGGTTCGCTCTTCAGCGGGTTCCTGGTTGCAGCCGCCATCCATTAAGGATTTTCCCTAGATTAGCCTCATTAAGGCCTGCTGCCCTTGTCCTTCTTGGTGGAAGAGGTCGCGGGTTTGGGAGGTGCTGCCGAAGAAGCCTTGGCGAGTTGCTGCAGTGCATCTTGTAGATGGTACACACTGCAGCCACGGTACACTGGTGGTGGAGGGAGTGAATGTTTAAGGTGGTGGTTGGGGTGCCAATCAAGCGGGCTGCTTTGTCCTGGATGGTGTCGAGCTTCTTGAGTGTTGTTGCAGCTGCACTCATCCAGGCAAGTGGAGAGTGTTCCATCACACTCCTTACTTGTGCCTTGTAGATGGTGGAAAGGCTTTGGGGAGTCAGGAGGTGAGACACTCACCGCAGAATACCTAGCCTCTGACCTGCTCTTGTTGCCACAGTATTTATGTGGCTGGTCCAGTTAAGTTTCTGGTCAATGGTGACCCCCAGGATGTTGATGGTGGGGGATTCAGTGATGATAATGCTGTTGAATGTCAAGGGGCGATGGCTAGACTCTTGCTTGTTGGAGATAGTCATTGTCTGGCACTTGTGTGGCACGAATGTTACCTGCCACTTATCAGCCCAAGGCTGAACATCTTCCAGGTCTTGTTGCATGCGGGCATGGACTGCTTCATTATCTGAGGAGTTGTGAATGGCACTGAACAATCATCAAACATCCCCATTTCTGACCTTATGTTGGAGGGAAGGTCATTGATGAAGCAGCTGAAGATGGTTGGGCCTAGGACACTGCCCTGAGGAACTCCTGCAGTGATGACCTGGGGCTGTGATGATTGACCTTCAACCATCTTCCTTTGTGCTAGGTGTTGTGTATGTACCTTTAAGAGAATAACTGGTCTCAGACTGCAATACCGGCAGTGACCACCCCTGTATAAAAGGCGCTAGAGAGCCTCTGTTGGTTAGTTTCGTTTATGCCTTTCACCAGTAAAGATCGTTTTGTTTTTCTCTCCTGCTAGTCTGTGTCTCAATCATTCACGGACTTAACACTGGCGACGAGTTAGAAAGAACTTACCTGCAACTCAGCAACAGCTCCGACGACGTTGAAGGTCGGAAGAAAAAAAAAGTAGAGTCCATTGAAACTCAAGGAATGGGCGTTGACCATCAATCATTGGGTTCAAGGCTTTGCAGGAGCGACTTTCCAGAGCCAGGCTGGGTTCCTCGGTCCGTGGTTTCCCAGCTAATCAGGCTGGTGGCAGGTAGTGCTCTGATCCTTCCTGGGCTGCAGCGGGGCCGGGCAGCGAGTCGGGAAGCAAGGAGAGAGAGAGAGGGTGGAGCATACAGGGCGCGGCCGGTGTTTCGAAGCTGGGCAGCGTTCGGACCTCAGAAGAGGGAGGGAAGTGTTCCAGAGGGTCCGCTCCACGACGGGAAAATAATAAAAGAAAAAGAATACGCGCAAGAAACCGTGGAAAGCAGCGCTAACAACAGCGGGGAAGAAGGAAAAGCGCGGGAGGCGCCATTTTGTTAAATCAGAGAAGAAGGCAAAGCGCGGGAGGCGCCATTTTAGATTTGCAAGATGCCGAAGACTGGCTGTATCACTGCTTTTGATAATACATTAGAGGACTGGACCACGTATGTGGAAAGAGTCGAGGTATATTTCGAGGCAAATGATATAGCGGAGGGGAAAAAGGCATCAATATTGCTAAACGTAATGGGCGCTAGAACGTACGGCCTATTGCGGGATCTGATTACTCCAGCCAAACCGAAGGCGAAGAGTTTTAACGAAATTGTTGCTGTTCTACAGGAGCACTTAAACCCTGCACCGCTGTTGATAGCAGAAAGATTTAAATTCCACAGGAGAACTCAGCACAAAGATGAGAGCAATGCTGAGTATCTTACGGAACTACGCAAGCTATCAAAGCACTGCCAGTTCAGAACAGGACTGGCAGATACCCTACGGGACAAATTTGTCTGTGGGCTCCTGAGTGAAGGAACACAGAAGAAGTTACTCGCAGAAAAAGAGCTGACGCTAGATAAGGCTTTCAACGTGGCAGTATCGTATGAAGCAGCAGCCAGGGGAGCTGCAGAAATTCAACAAAAGCCACAGGAATACAGCACCCACGAAATGACACAGGGATTTGCAAAATGTTATTGCTGCGGCAGAACTAACCATGACCAGAAGGACTGCTGGTCCAAAGACAAAATATGCAGACAATGCGGGAAGATTGGACACATTGCACGAGTTTGTAGGTCTGGGAAGAAGACCAGCGACAACAAAAAGGCTACTAAGGAACCGTACAAGAAAGTACAAAAGATGACGGACAGTAGTTCCAAAGACCAGATGAGCGATAGTGAATCCGAGAACAGGAGATTAAGCTGTCTCAAACTTCACAATGTAATCGCAAAAGAGGATCACCGAACCATTTGGGTCACCCTCACGATAGCAGGGTCCCAAGTTAAAATGGAATTGGATACAGGATCAGCGCTAACCGTCATGAATCGACGAGACTATGAGCGGCTATTTTCACACATACCCTTGAGAGAGACATCCATCATCTTGACGACGTATACGGGGCAAAAAGTATACCCCAGAGGAAAAATAAGGGTGCCTGTCGAATACAATGGCAAGAAAATACGGAAATTGTATCTCTACATACTGCCAAATGGTGGACCACCGTTATTGGGACGGGAATGGATCAGGAAGATAAACTTAGATTGGCATTCCATTCATGCAATGACGGTGGACGGTAAAAAAGATGAAGACGTCACTCCTGGACGATTGTCAACAATCTTAGCTAACACCAAAGAGGTATTTCAACAAGAACTGGGCACGCTTAAAGGCGTAACCGCCTCATTAAAAATAGAAGAGAATGCAGTTCCCAAGTTTTTCAAAGCGAGACCGGTACCATATGCAATTCGTCCAGCCGTCGAGGCAGAGCTGGAGAATCTGGAGAAGGCGGGCGTGTTGTCTAAGGTCGACTGGAGCGAGTGGGCGACACCCATCGTTCCTGTCATGAAAAAAACGTTAAGCAATAAGTCCGGAGAGCCAAGGAAGATTCACATCTGTGGGGATTTCAAGGTGACGGTGAACCCTGTCCTTCACACAGTACAATATCCTCTTCCAAGGATAGAAGACATCTTCGCCTCACTGTCTGGAGGGAAGCGTTTTACAAAAATTGACCTAGCACAAGCATATTTGCAGATGGAGGTTGAAGAATCCTCTAGGAAGTATCTCACGATAAACACTCACAAAGGTCTTTACCAATATCATCGATCGGTATTCGGAGTAGCATCGGCTCCGGCGATATGGCAAAGAGCGATGGAACAAGTCCTGCAAGGGATTCCGGGGACTCAGTGTTACTTGGACGACATCCTTGTAACAGGTGAAGATGACAGTGAACACCTTAACAACCTAGAACAGGTGCTCACTAGACTACGGGAACATGGGCTGCGAGCCAACCGCCCCAAGTGCGAATTTTTTAAGAAACAGATATCGTATTGTGGCCACGTGATTGATGAAGAGGGGTTACATAAGTCCCCTGACAAAATTGAAGCGGTTGTTAAGGCCCCAGCACCTGAAAATGTGTCGCAACTGAGGTAATTCCTCGGGTTGGTGAATTACTATCATAAGTTTTTGCCAAATTTGTCGACAATTCTGCATCCACTGAACGCCCTGCTACGAACGGGGGTAGCATGGAAATGGAGCGATGATTGTAAACGTGCTTTTCAGAAGAGTAAGGACTTAATCACTTCGAAGGAAGTATTGGCTCACTACAACCCAGCACTGCCAATCAGGCTGGCGTGTGATGCGTCTCCCTACGGCATTGGGGCGGTATTGTCACATAAATTCCTTGATGGTTTGGAGAGGCCGATAGCTTTTGCGTCACGCTCGTTAACTTCTGCTGAGCGTAACTATGCCCAGATTGACAGAGAGGCCCTCAGCCTAGTGTGGGGGGTGAAGAAGTTCAATCACTATCTGCACAGTCAAAAATTTACTCTACTAACCGATCATCAACCTCTTGTCTCCATTTTCAACCCTCAGAAGGGCGTACCGATAATGACAGCACAACGGCTGCAGAGATGTTCCCTTTTCCTAGGGGCACACCAATATGACATTGAGTACAAAGGAACTAAACAGCATGGAAATGCTGATGGATTGTCACGTCTACCGTTGCCGACGGTGGAAGAAGAAGACCTTGCAGTGGATCCAATGGAGTTATTCCACTCGACCATAGTCGAATGTCTCCCTGTGACGAATGCAAACATAGAAAAGGAAACACGGAATGACCCGACACTATCACGGGTCTATGATTTAACGGTGAAGGGATGGCCAGCACATGGCGAACCACTGCTGCCAGCATTTTCGTCAAGAAGAGAACAGCTGTCAGTGTGCAGAGGAACCTTGATGTGTGGATCCAGAGTAGTAATTCCACCTAAGTTGACAGATAGAGTGCTCAATGAGCTTCATGAGGGTCATCTGGGTGGGGTAAAAATGAAGAGCTTAGCCAGAGCGTTTGTGTGGTGGCCGGGAATCGATAGAGAAATTGAAGAGATGACCAAGAGCTGTGCAGGATGCCAGAAGGTCCAAAACGCCCCACCACAAGCTCCTCTGCATCCATGGGAGTGGCCCTCATCTCCATGGCAAAGGGTGCACATTGTTTTTGCTGGTCCCTTCATGGACTCGATGTTTTTAATTGCGGTGGATGCACATTCAAAGTGGCCAGAGGTAATAAAAATGTCCTCAACCACCACGGAAAAAGCTATCGCAGTTTTACGAACCATATTCGCCAGGAATGGGCTGCCTGAACAGATTTGCTCTGACAATGGACCACAGTTTGTGTCTGAAGAGTTCCGGAGGTTCTTAAAGAACAATGGTGTTAAGCATTACACATCTGCCCCATATCATCCAGCTACTAATGGATTGGCCGAGAGGTTTGTCCAAACATTCAAGAAGGCTATCAAGGCAATGTGTAATGAAGATATACCCCTACAACACAAGGTGGACAACTTCTTGTTTGCCTACCGGAATGCGACACATGCGGTTACCAACCAAACTCCAGCCATGATGTTCTTCAATCGAAGACTACGATGCCGCTTGGATTTGGTTAAGCCAAACGTCCGAAGAGATGTGGAGTGTTAAGTCTGTGTGTCCCAGTTATGCTTATTATAAATCACTGGACACAGACCACAAGAATAACTTTAACAGGTCTTTACTATTCGGAGGTCAGGGCTGCACTGCCCAGCAAATCCCTACACAACACTTATATACCGGTGTGGTCACCACCGGTATTACATTATACAGCAGCCAAGAGAAAGTAGTACATCTCTTAAGGTAGTTCTCTTAAGGTGGAACAGGTTACATACACCACATGGAGAACAGGCAGTTTCAGAATATGAATGAAAGGCCGACCAGGAGTTTTAAGATAGGTCAACCAGTTTTGGCCCGGGACTACCGCACTGAGAAATGGCAGCCAGGAACGATTTGTACACGACAAGGACCTCTCATGTATACCGTGGACGTTGGGGAGAGCATTGTAAGACGCCATGCTGACCAGATCCTAGAGTCACCGGAAAACGTCAACTCCACACCACGATCTGATACACCTAGTAATGAAATCGACGTTCCAATTGCAGCTACCGCAGAACCGGTAATATTGGAAGCAGATGAACCAAACAACGACATTGATTTCGACTCAACATTGCCAGAAGAACCTGATACTCCAAAGAGGCGTTATCCAGACAGAATCAGGAAGCCTCCTCAAAGACTGAACTTATAATTGCTTAAACTTAACCAATGTATCTAGCAACAGTAATTGTGATTGTAATTCGTTATCATTAGTGTTAAATGAATGTTATGTACTGTTTATCTAAAAGGGGAGGAATTGTTGTGTATCTAAAAGGGGAGGAATTGTTGTGTATGTACCTTTAAGAGAATAACTGGTCTCAGACTGCAATACCGGCAGTGACCACCCCTGTATAAAAGGCGCTAGAGAGCCTCTGTTGGTTAGTTTCGTTTATGCCTTTCGCCAGTAAAGATCGTTATGTTTTTCTCTCCTGCTAGTCCGTGTCTCAATCATTCACGGACTTAACACTAGGTATGACTCCAGCCAGTGGAGAGTTTTCACCCCGATTCCCATTGACTTCAGTTTTACTAGGGCTCCTTGATGCCACACTCGGTCAAATGCTGCCTTGATGTCAAGGGCAGTCACTCTCACTTCACCTCTGGAATTCAGCTCCTTTGTCCATGTTTGGACCAAGGCTGTAATGAGGTCGGGAGCCAAGTGGTCTTGGCGGAACCCTAACTGGGCATCAGTGAGCAGGTTTTTGGTGAGTAAGTGCCACTTGATAGCACTGTCGATGACACCTTCCATCACTTTGCTGATGATTGAGAATAGACTGATGGGGCAGTAATTGACCGGATTGGATTTGTCCTGTTTTTTGTGGACAGGACATACCTGGGCAGTTTTCCACATTGTCGGATAGATGCCAGTGTTGTAGCTGTACTGGAACAGCTTGGCTAGAGGCGCAGCTAGTTCTGGAGCACAACTCTTCAGCAAAATAGCCGGGATGTTGTCGGGGCCCACAGCCATTGCTGTATCCAGTGCGCTCAGCCGTTTCTTGATATCACATGGAGTGAATTGAATTGGCTGAAGACTGGCTTCTGTGATGGTAGGGACCTCAGGAGGAGGTTGAGATGGGTCATCCACTCGGCACTTCTGACTGAAGATGGTTGCAAACACTTCAGCCTTGTCTTTTGCACTCACGTGCTGGGCTCCACCATCATTGAGGATGGGAATATTCATGGAGCCTCCTCCTCCCGTTAGTTGTTTAATGGTCCACCACCATTCATGACTGGATGTGGCTAGACTGCAGAGCTTTGATCTGATCCGTGATTGTGGGATCACTTAGCCCTGTCTATAGCATGCTGCTTCCGCTTGTTAGCATGCATGTAGTCCTGTGTTGCATCTTCCCCGGGTTGGCAATTGCTGAGGAGGTAAGTGCAAGGTTGGTGTGTACATGCACCTGGTTGCAGTGTAGATAAACGTTCAATGATCTGATGCGCTCAGCAAAGGTGAGTATAACATCACACTTGCCTTCATCCCTATCACTCTGCATTGGCAACCTACTCCTGCACATCCCAACTGACCCAAACATCCTTTGCACCCTCACCCACCCCTCTCTCTCTATGTACACAATCACTTCACCATCCTACTATACATTCCTCACACTCGCTCTCACTGTTATGCAATGACAATAACTAACAACGCACAGGGAGGGACCTTGGTATTGGCACCTCACTCCATCTTTGTCTCCCTCTAAACATCTATGTTATCCATTCTTTACACTGACTTCATCAATCTCGCTGAAACTCCACTTGTGTCCCTCATTGCAGGAAAAGAGAGCCCACAATAAGAGGGAGGACAGGAGGAGGCCCACCATCCCTGGCGCATCTAACGACCGCTGAGGAGGCAGCTCTGGAGATTGTCGGAGGTGCAGAGGAGCTGAAAGTGGGGGACAGAGAGACGGGCACAGTACAGCAAGCTGGTGACAGAATTGATTTGCAACCCTATCATTTTGCTTTCATGAGTGACTGATATGGCATCTGATGCTCATAAAAATTAAGTTCTGATCATCTGCACAATGGGATGTGTCTGCTATGTAAATATCACATGTCTAACTCATGCATTTAGTCCCCCACAGGACCATCGAGTGCCCCCCTCCCCACTGTCCATGAGGAAGAGCCGGAGCACTCCTCAGTGGAACCTGCAGCCTCTGAGGGAGCAGCGTCAGCAGAAATGAGCGCACCCAGCACCAGTGCAGAGACGCACACCTCGGTGGGTCATTTGCGAGATAGGGTAGTGTTCTCACCTGGTGTATCACAGCTCACAAGTGAGCATCAGCAGATGGTGGAGACAGGGGCAGCAGTGGAGAGTCCTCGTCGGAGGCCGCAGGACGCTCCTAGCTCTGCTCAGCTGCATTTAGACGCTGTGCCTCTGGGCTCCGGGGCCACCCAGAAAGAAAGCAGTGCTGGAGCTTCAGGAACAAGTGCAGGGGGCTATGACAGGGTTTGCAACCATGGTAACTGCAAGAGTGCAGAGAATGGAAGCATCCATCTCAAACATGAGCAATGCCGTGGTGCACGCAATGGCGAATGTAGGTACTGCCATGGAAAGGATGGCAACCTCCACGGAGGACATAAATTGCCAGACTCAGGAGAACATGGTAACACTTCTAAATAGATGGTCATCTATGGAGGATAGAAGGGCATCTATTGAGGAGAGAAACCAGAGGTCCATGGATGTACCCGTTATGAGGTCTATCAGTACAGAGACAGCTCCTAATGGCCCCACTGATGTGCAGCAAGGTGCTCTCCAGCTACTTGCTAGCAGTGAAGTGCGGGTGACCCATGAGAGGGATGGTGGTGGTCAACAACAAGGAAGTGGGGGCTCCTCTCCAAGTGCTCACACTCCCATGCCACTGTGGAGCCCTCGGTCAGAGCCCCAGATGCCTCACCCAACTGAGATGGCCGTCTCTGCCCTTGCACATCCACAGGAAGAGCAGACTGTTGCGGAGCCCTCCGAGGCTTCCAAACCCAGAGGACGACCACCAAAGGCGTCTAAGCAGGCACAGCAGGGAAGTGAGCAGGCTGCCTCTACATCTGCTGAAGCCACAGGGGAAGCACCATGTAGAAGCATGTGCAAGAGAAAGCTAAAACACAAATAGTCACAAGGGTAGTCACTTGGGTGATTTCATAGTTTACCAATTTACGTTTGTGATGTTTATTTCTAGCGTATTAAAGTTATGCGATGTCAATGATTCAATGCGTTGCCCTGTGTGTGCTCAGAATTGGAAGTGTCACAGTGAGGGGTGAGGGCACCTTTCATCTGCAGTGTTGATGGGGAGAGTGATAGGAATACACAGTTCATTGTTCAGATGCTGTATTGTGTGGAATGGAGGCCCTGCCAACCCTCATGTGCATGTGCATGTGCCAGCCACATGTATGTGCAGTGTAAAGTTAAGCGAATCGGGCATGCATTAGTCCATCCCTTGCCTCGCAGCCAGCAATGAGGTTGTGTACTGGTAACACCGGGACAGCCGTCTCCACCAGGTGTTCCTCATCTGCAGCATCATTCAGCTCTTCCTCCTCCTCTGAGGAGGAGGCTATGCGCTCTGCCATTTGTTCCTCAGGCAGCGGTAAGCCACGCTGCAGTGCGATGTTGTACAGGGCACAGCAGACCACAATGATTCTGGACACCCTGGCTGGTGCATACTGTAGGGCTCCACCAGATCTGTCCAGGCATCTGAAGCGCATTTTGAGCAAGCCGATGGTTTGCTCTATGATGCTTCTGGTGGAAATGTGGCTCACATTGTAGCGCTCCTCAGCTTTGTTTGATGGCTTCCTCATCGGTCTCACTAGCCACATCTTCAGGGGATAGCCCTTGTCCCCAAGTAGCCATCCGGAAAGTTGGGTTGGCGGATTGAAGAGCTGAGGCACAGTAGACTGCCGCAGGATGAACGAGTCATGGCAACTGCCAGGGAACTTGGCGCAAACATGCATAATGTTCTTCCTGTGGTTACACACCAGCTGCACGTTAAGTGGAAGCCCTTGTGGTTCACAAATACAGCTGGGTTGTGATGGGATGCCCTGATGGCAACATGTGTACAGTCGATGACACCCTGCACCTTTGGGAAGCCTGCCATATTGGCAAACTCAACCACCTGCGCGGTTAGACTTGCTTCATCCATTGAGAAGTGGATGTAATTGGCGGACTTGCCAAACAGGGCATCGGTAACCTGCATTATGCATCTGTGTGCGGCCGACTGGGAGATGCCGTTGATGTCTGCAGATGATCCCTTGAAGGACTCTGACGCAAAAAAGTTGAGGGTAGTGGTGACTTTGACAGCCACTGGTAAGGAGTGTCCACCCACTCCTCTGGGCTCCAGGTCTTGGTGCAGCATTGTGCAGATGTCTGCGTCCACCTCTCGTGAAAGTCTCAGCCTCCTTTGGCACTGCTGCTCAGTCATGTTGAGGAAACTCATCCTCTGCCGGTAAACCCTGTGTTGGGGGTATCTCCTGCGGCGAGGTGCAGCCCTGCGCTGACGCCTTCTGCCCTGTGCAGTATCAGTGTTATCAGTGCTGCTGGTGTGCCTGGTTCTACTGCTGCCGCAGCTGCTCGTCCTCCGAATCTGAGGACCAGGATGAGAGGATATAAATGGTTCCCATTCGGCTGGTGAAAATATCACTTGAGGATGAGATGTTATAAGCGCTCAGTCAACGTGGAGAGAGGTTATTCCAAGGAGGTCACAGTGCATACAGATCTCACAACACACACTTACAACCTCAATACACCCGAAAAATGTCTTCCAAATCCTGCAATCAGAAAGTTGTGGCTTTTGAAATTGAACTGATGTGCCAGGTTAGCTTTAATGCTACAGTTGCAGCAGTGAACTATTCAGCTTGTTGAAACACACGACACAATCAGCTGGCGTGTTCCTGGAACACCGTGGAACATGGTGAAAATGTTGCAAAATTGAAAAGCCCTCTCAAAATAGCATTAAACAGCTGTTAACTACCTTAGCTGCCTCTCCCGCCGCTTGGTGTCGGGTCTGATCAGGAGTCGCAGACCCGACACTTTGGAAAGTCATGTGGAGGCAGGTTCGCGGCAGGTTCACAACCCGCCCTCAATCACCTTGGATTTAACTCCTGACCCGCCTCCAAACCCACCCTCTGAGCGCCGGCTAAATCACAGCCATCATGTGGGCCCCAACATCCCCACCAGCTCGGCCACCTCCACTGAGCCTTCTGGCATGTTTACGATGGCAAACACCGGAAAGACATCATTCGTGATGCGGGCGCCTGCCATCGACAGGCAAATCAGGGAGCCTTCCAGACTCCAGAAAACCTGCCAGAGTTAACAGTGGAGGTTCCCGTTGGGTCCATCTCGGCATTTGGGCATCCCATCAGGATCTCCAGGGTCTGGCTCATTATTCAGAACCATGTCCTATTTAGGGATGAAGTAGTTAGCTCAAAAGAAAAAGCAGGGTATCCATTCCTCATCCATTTATCACACATGTAGGAGTATATGGTTGTTTGAGAAGGACATGCGAATGTGTCAAAAATTAATGCCACACTGAAAAGTGACACTGAGCAATGTGATGCCTAGACACCATAAGGAGACCCCAATGCTTCATGAAGTGCCTCACCACTGTTCAGACAAAAATTAGAATAAACTTGTAGATTTATGATGGTATTGGCAATCTGATCTTTGTTGTTTACTGTTCAAATTACTGAGAACTTTAATACTTGGATGACACCATGGCAAATGCTATAATAAGAAAACTCAAAAATCTATTTACAAGACATAGAATACCGGATAATCGCTCTTTTTCAGATCTGGAAAATCCCGTAACATTCACAGAGCAATGGAAAGGTGGAACGAGCAGCCCAAGCAGCAAAATCCCTCATGAGAAAGATAAAGATCATCATGCTGGACCCTTACCTCACAATGTTGGACTACACAAATATATCTACAACATGAATGAAAAGTAGCCCAGTGCAGAGGCTGTCAAAAAAAACTCATACCATACTAACTACATCAAACTATTTATTGGAATCAAAAGTGATTTTAAATAGTAATAGAAACTTTGAGAGAATAAACACAGAGGCTCACTATTAAACAAGGAGGTCAAAAATCTTCCATCTTTGAGAAGGGACAATATGGTGACAGCATTGCCAATAGGTGAACTGTAAAAGTGGGGAAAAAAAGAGATCCAAAAGTAAATAAATATCATATCCTAGGAGGTTCTCGCAGAAGATGGATAGCTGTTAAGGAGAAATCATAGCCATCTGAGAAAAACAATAGAGAAAGGCATACAAGCACTGGGCAGTGACAAGGTGGAGTTAAGGCTCCTCCCTCTCGCCTATGGAATGGGTGGGGGAAGGCGGGTATACAAGGTAAAATGCAGAACGATCGACTACCTTTATTTCCAGAAATCCTGGGGTCTTCTAAAGGCCCAACATGGCGCCTACATCTGTTTTCAGCAGGCATTGGTCAAAATGGGCCTATCAGTGTTGGGGTTGTCTGGGAATGCCCCAGACGCACCCCTAAAGTTTCCATCAACATAACGGGAATGAGCCTAAGAAGCCCTTGGCCCCCCCTTGGAGTGCAATGGAAGACACAAAGGATGGCAACCCATCCGATTCGGATTTCACACCAAATTGTAATACTGGGATTATACAACTTTTCTAACCTCCCTAGCCCCAGAATTTAGGGCACAAATAGTCCATTCCAGCTTTAATAAAACATACATACCTCACTTGTTTAAATACCTTGCTTTTCAACTACATCTTGGGGTAGAAATTAATCTCAGGCGGTTGCACAAAGTGGGCCTTATCGAATCGGCTGTCCATTATACTGATATTCAATTCCAGTAAGTCAATGGAATCTATCGGGTGGGGAGTATAACGCTGGCCCATTCGATACTGCCGCTTTGTGCTAAGGCCTATTTCTACTCCGTTATCTTTTCTTGTGCCAATCATTATTTCTGTTATAAATGGACAAATAAACACGCAACAACACTTTCTAAACAGAAAGGAACTATTGTCCAAACCACTATACACTTCTGGTCCAAAACCTTGTTGCGGCTATTCTCATTGATTTGTTCCTTATTCATATTTTCGGCCTACACGGTACAGCTAAGTCAGGATAGACCAGGGATCAAATTGGGACCTTCCTGGTCTAATCTGGCTCAGCACCTTTCACCATTTGAGCCATTGAAGAAGTTCGGTCATACATATTTTATCTTATCCCTCAGGGACTTCACTTACTTACTGTGTGTCTGTTGATGGACCTATAATTTATCATATTAAATTTGTATGGGTGCCACAGGCAGTAATGCTTTTTGAAATGCCTTATATTTATTTAGTTCACGAGCTGCATATGAATTCTATGATCCCTTAAGCATTGTCTGACAGTCATTGAGAATGATTTCCCATAGGATCTGCACGGTTCCTGTTTCATAAATCCTCAAGGGCCTGAAAAAAGAAAAAAGGCAAAGGTTTGGTTAATATTTTTAGGTGCCCCATAAATACAGGAATCATACCCGAGGATTGGGGGTGAAGGGAGGCCAATATATTTAATAAAATGAATCATGAACTGAGGAGCTGTACAGTAATTACTTTAACATTCGTGATGGGGAGTGCAGGTTACAGGAAAATGTCAATATATTCATTTTAAAACCATAGAGGTAAAAAGGAGTTGTCAGCACAGATTTAGAAGCAACAGCACATGCATCATGAATCTACTGGAATTTTTTAAGGAGCGAAGTAAATTAGCAGATATGGGCTAGCCAATGGTTATAATTGAATTAGATTTCATAATGTACTGAATAAAATTTCACATCTAAGGTTTCTAAAGAAGATTAAGATTTCTAGAATTAATAAAAATAGATATATGAATTGAAAATGTCCTTGTAATAGAAAGCAAAAAGTAATGACAAATGGACCTGGCTTTGTCACTATGGAGCATTAATAAGTAGAGGTCTATGAGAGTCTGTTTTGGTTAACCAAACTCTGTAGTTAGGTAACAGTGTGGAGAAAATTGATAGCATTTAAAGGGATCCGGACAAATTAAGTAGCATGGGTTTAGCAGCTTCTGATCAAGCAGCAATTTGCGTGAGGCTTGCCTTTATGTTTCATTGGACTTTATTTTTTTAATATGAACAACCATTCCTCAACAGCACTGTTTATGTGGAAAATATTAAGCTCAAAAGTCAACAATGCCTGTAAAGTTTAATGTGATCTGTTGTAGCTTTATTGAATATAATAAAGGCTGTTGAGTATGCTTAAAGTGATGTGGCACTGTGCCTACTGCTAGTGATAGGTAAACTTGTCTACCATTATATATATACATTGCTACTCCCATTTGATGGACTAAAGGAACAAGTAGGTATGAAGGTGTCTAGAGAGGACTACTTTGAAATAGTTGCATTTTGACAGGCCACTTCTACAAAGATCATTAAGGTAATTATAGATGAGAAGGACATTTGGCCCACCGAGCTCATTCATCTACAGAAATCTACAATGTTCTTCATGCATACTTCAACATGTCACAGACCAATGTGACCTTGTCCTATTCTGGCTAGGGGGGCCTTGCTTGTTTTCAGCGGTTGCTTCTATTATGTCCAGAGGCGACTCCAATTGCATGTGTCTATTGGAGGAAACGTCTTCACATTGGCCACTTTTCTATTGGAGCACAGAACACTGAAATGTCTCAAGGTCTCTGAGTCGCTTGCTCATGGCTACATGAAGTTTGTCACCAAGCATGTTGATGTTAGCTGTTCTCCCATAATGGAGTGTAGATCTAAATAGTTTAGAAGGATGAGTGAGAGCATTTGTGAGAGATGCTTTAACTGTATGTCTGAGGTCTTCCCTCAGATGTCACAGACACTATGGGGTAGATTTTCCTGGAGCCGTCAGGCGAGGTTTCAGGCATGTGAGGGGGGGGGGGGGGGAAATCCCGAATTCGGGGGTCCCGACACCATCCTGCCTCCACGTAAGTTTCACAGGAGGCGGGTACCCGCCCCGCACTGGGACCCGCCGTCCCGAGGCGGGAAGGGATTAGTGCCACTTAACTGCCTGTTAACAGGTAGTTAACAGGCAGTTTTTAGCCTAATCCCTATTTTGAGGGGTGTCGTGTGGGATTCCCGACGGCTCCAAACCACGCCAGGTTAGAGCAGTCGGGCCGTCGGGTTGAAGGACTTGGAGGGGTCGAGATGTCGGTGTAAAGGTGAGTGATGGGTGCATAAGTGCAAGGTAAGTGTGTTTGGTGTGTCTAAAGTGTGTAAAGAAGTTTAAATTACCTGTACTTACCTTAACAGCCTTTCTTCCTCTAGGTTTCGGGAGTCCATCACTCAGCTGGCACTGAAAGCAAAATGGCTGCGATCTGTCAAAAGTGACAGCCTTCAGCTTTCATTGCCGGTGAGAGTTCTGAGTCTGTGTAGAAGGACTCAGGTTAGAAGTCAGACTGTCAGTATTTGACAGCTTCAAACAGCTGTGAAACACTGATATTTCATCTGTCAAGAACTCTTGACAGATGAAATTTCAGTCTGTGACATCACCTGTTGCCAGGTGGCTCTTGATTGGCCTGCTGAGCCCGCTGGGCGGGCTCAACAAGGTCAATCAAGGGAAAATCGTGCGGATTGGCCGGACATCGATGTAGGCGGGACTAAAACCTGAAAGTTGTAGTCCCGCCTCCTTCCCGACAGCGTCAGGAAAATCTACCCCTATTATCTTGTTCAATGGCAGTCCGCAGAGCCAAGAACCTCTCCAGCACAATACTGCCCAACTGTGTACTGTTTGAATCATGCTCTGCAGAAAGGCAACCGACTGGCATAGTTATTCATACTCCTGAAGTAGCCTCAATTTCATAGCTGGCCCTGTGAGGTTGGAAAATCATGAAGTTATTCAAATTGTGGTGGAATCCAAACTAGGGGTCACAAATACAAGATAGCCACTAATAAATCCAATAAGGAATTCAGGAGAAACTTCTCTACCGAAAGAATGTTTAGAATATGGAACTTGCTACCTTATGGAGTGGTTGAGGCGAATAGCTTTTAAGGGGAAGCTAGATAAGCACATGAGGGAGAAAGGAATAGAAGTGTATGCTGATAGGGTTAGATGAATTAGGGCGAGAGGAGGCTCGTGTGGAGCATAGACCAGTTGGGGCGAATGGCCTGTTTCATTGCTGTGAATTCCATGTAATTCTGTGTAAACAGGGCCTGTGGGAGTGATAGGCCTCTACTTAGCAGCTTCCAACCTGTTTTTAGTCTCTTCCACAGCTGTGAGAAATGACTTACCCTGTGTTTCCTGTTCTAAATCACTAATGTTGTGTACAGTCTGTGTGAGCTTTAAGTGATGATGACATTGAGTCCAGCTGCTGCTTCTGTGGCAAATGTGTAGCAAGAAAAACAAGGACCGATCGTCAAACATTGTGGATAGTTCTGCTGTACATGGCATGTTTTGCTGTGCACAGTCACTACATTACACTTGATGAAGCACGTTTGCACAGAGAAGATGCGTGATTATAATTGTGCAATCCTGAAGCATATTTCACTCTTCCAGCCTGTGCGGGCATTAACCATGCCACTGTACAGCTTTCTTGCCAATGACTAGCTTAATAGCATTTTCAAAGGGTGCGAGAGGTTTGGCCTGCTGTGTCCTCTCATTGGTGCTGTATGCCTCCTGCTGAAGCTGACCATTTTCTATAAGGTGAAGATAAATATGCATTAAAGGAGCAAATATTTCCTGCTGTATTTTAAGCAACAGATCAGTTTATGGCTATATGCATAACTTACCTGAATGTTAAGTACCTTAGCAACAGAAGATTTGTGAGAATATTTAAAGCTCAGTGAATAGTCTGGATTTTCTGATCGACTCAGCTTACTAAACAGCCATTTTTATTTTAAACAGATTACTACCGATATTAAAATTATGCCAATCGGAAAACCTAGGATACTAAATTGCAGTTCCCAGTTGCATCATTCCAAGTTCTTTTTCAATCTTTCTCTCTCCACGGATGCTGCCTGGCCTGCTGAGTAATTCCAGCATTTTCTGTTGTTATTTCAGATTTCCAGCATCCGCAGTATTTTGGTATTATATCTTTTTCAATCTTGTTGTGCAAGTTTGCAACCATGTTTGCTACTTTCCCTTTGTCTTGCATTTGCAGTGCAGCAGGTTACTGGATTGGTTTCGGTTGTGTATACAGGTAGACTATCCCTTATCCGCAATTCCGAAATTCGAAAACCTCGGAAAACCAAAAGTTTTTTCGTGGAGCGTAACTAGAGTATTTATGGTCTATATTTATCCCACTATTTAATTTACCAAATTATTACTGTACAAATAAACTGTAATACTATTTATAGTCTTTATTTATCCCACTCAGTGTGAATATTCATAAGGTTCGCTGCAGAAATATTAATGTGTTTGCTTACGGGGTGCTGCCCAGACCCCCGCTAGGGTGTTACATACTGATTCTGAATACCATTTTGAAATCTGAAAAATTCCAAATTCCGAAAAACATCTGGTCCCAAGGGTTTCGGATAAGGGATAGTGCACCTGTACTACAGCACTCAAGCAAACTAATTTGTCACAGTTTTTGAGTCAACATTCTCTATTGTAACTTCGTATGCCCATATTTACAGTGGACTTCTCCTATGTAACCTTGTCAGGGTTCCATGACACATATTGGCTACCTAGTGGCTTTCACCCCATTCTGTGAACCCTCACTGCCTGTGGCTGCTAATTTCCTTTCTCCTCAAGCTGTTAATATTTACACCTTTTGAACAGCGGCATTCACATGACCCATAGCCAACCCTCTCCCCCACACCCCCACACCACTCTGCATCATTTCCACACACACTGCATGAGATTCATGTCCACGACCTGGCAACTAGTCCCACCCCACTGAGCAACCATTTCATTCCCCCTCCCCTCTGGGCAGCATTTGCATTACCATTACACTGAACCACTGAGGAGCACGACACCCCCCGCGACACCAGCCCAATAAAAAGCAGTATCTCCACCACTGAACTGTGTGCCCACCACCCATTCCAACCCATCCTGGAGAGAAATTCCATCCATCACCTGTCTACCCCCAGTCTCATTGAGCATGCATTCGCCGAGCAAGTTCATCCTCATCATAAATCCAGGCTTATGTGCGTGCACGTCATAGGGGTAATATTAAGAACATGGTATAAATGTTTGCATTGTCCAATTATGGACAATCTAAAAAAAAAATCATCAAAGGTAGCCTGAACTGTACAGGGGACACTGAGACCTTGTGCTGTGTACCAAGCTAGCAACTAACATTTTTTTAATGCATTCATGGGGTGTGGGCGTTGTTGGCTTGGCCAATTCCTAATTGCCCTTGAGAAGGTGGTGAGCCGTCTTCTTGAACCGCTGCAGTCCGTGTGGTGAAGGTACTCTGACAGTATTGTTAGGGAGGGAGATCCAGGATTATGACCAAGTGACGATGAAGGAACGCCAATATATTTCCAAGTCAGGGTGGCGAGTGACTTGGAAGGATACTTGGAGATGAGGGTGTTCCCAGGCCCCTTCTCGGTGGTCGAGGTCGTGGGTTTGGGAGGTGCTGTCGAAGAAGCCTTGGCGAGTTGCTGCCATGCATCTTGTAGATGGTACACACTGCAGCCACGGTACGCCAGTGGTGGAGGGAGTGAATGTTTAAGGTGGTGGATGGGGTGCCGATCAAGCGTGACATGACATTAAGGATTCTCAGGCTATTTCATGTAGATAGCGATGTGCTCAAGAACAACAGTTTAAACACTCAGTGACGCTTTCTGCAAGGTCCTGTTCTGGATTTGTTTTGCAATCCCATCGCATTATCAGTTGCATTTTCAGCAATTTCCCAGCGCATTACTAATTTTTAAAATCTGCTCTTCACAATAGTGAGTAATTACTAGCAGGTCGCCAACCAAATTTAACCGTTCACAGATTGCTGGTACACAGAAAATATAAGTTATTTTCACTGCAGACTTAATCTTTTGCAAAACAGCTCAATCAGGATTTCACAGGAGAAAAATACAGTATTCTTACTGAGCATATTTTTGATTCATAAGAATAATTGACAAGAGATTAGTTAATAAGTGTAGCAGTTGCTTATTACCAAGGGGACCACTGGCACTCAAAATGCGTCAACTCTAAACCCGGAATTAAAAAAAAACCCTTAAAGGGCAAGTTACGATGAAATTTATGCTGATCTTTCCGACATTAAGTTGAACCGAAAACTCAACGTAAAACAAGTGAAAATCAGCGTAAACAATCGGGGCCCGGAGGAAAGCGACGAACTTCCTTCACATTCCTTTTTTAAGGCTCTCTTTACGCATAGAAATTAAAGTTTGAAGCCATCAAACCATCATTTATGCACATTGGGCACAGCATGTTTAAGAAAATGCAATCATGGAAGTTTTTCAATCTATACTCTAAATCATTCTGATTCCATAAAGAGGCAGTGAAAGTGAGAGAAGTTACATTTTAGGACTCAGCGAGGGGAAATGTAAAAATATTGCGTCAAATTTTTTCCCTATGACTTTGAATCCTGTTGTACCTCAAACTTTAAGTGTAAATGTACAGCCTGATCAGCACTGGCATAATTTCATGACATTTTGCATTGGGGGGGGGGGGGGGGGGCGTTAATGCTCAGCATCCGGTTTCAGTGGAGGTTTCATGGAATCGACCTAAAAGAACGAGGAAATTTGGGCGTAGCGTTAAAACAGTGTAAGCCACTTATGCCCAAATTTTCTCATCTTTTATGCCAAAAATTGACATTACGCCATTGTTTTGACGCAGGTTTTCAGGAAAATCCGGCAGTCGCGTTACCTGGAATTTCCTGCTCATTCATTTTGCTCATAGTAACCTAGTAATGTTTGGGCAGAAACATCTAACCTACCCTTCCCATCAGGTTCCTTACCATCATTCTAGAACTAATAGCTTCGTATCTACCTTCCTAAGAGTTTCAGGAAGAAAATGTGGAATAAAACATTCATAGTAAAAGAAATAAAGAGGGAAGACTTCTAATTAGGTTTGAATTTTGTAACATAAACATTGAGAGGGGGATCAAAAAGCTATCAGCATATGGACACAGCGTAACCAATCTAGCAGCTCAGTAATCTACAATACAACATGACTGATATGATATATGGAGAAAAAAATAACAATACAATGAATGAAGGAATCCTGACAGCTCTAATAACTCATAAGGAATGAAATCAATGATAAGTTATGTAGACCATCCTCACAAAAACAATAGAATCATACAGCACAGAAGGAGGCCTTTCTCATTTCCCCGCTGGTTCTTTTGCCAGTAAAAGATAATGGCCTGGACTTTGTGGTCAGCAGCAAACAAATGGCGCTCGCTACAATAAAAGCAAAATACTGCAGATGCTGGAAATCTGAAATAAAAACAGAAAATACTGGAAATACTCAGCAGATCAGGCAGCTTGTGTAGAGAGAAAAACAGAGCTAACGTTTCAGGTCGCTGACCCTTTGTCAGAATGGCGCTCGCTGTTCATTATGCTTACACTTGCCCACAGAATATCTGTGGACTTTTACACTGCAATTTGCGGTTATCAGATAGTCAAAACAGCGCGGCGCCGTTTACAGGGGATCTAGAGCCTGTGTGAACAGGGAAAGCAACGCCATGTCTCCTCAACCAATCAGATTGGAGAGTCTTTACTCAGGCACGCAGTCTAAAGCAGGAAGTGTAAGTTAGAATGTTTAATTCAATGTAAAATCATGTACAGAAAGCGAAATAAAGAGGGAAAGAAAGATGAGATTAGAGAGAGTGATAAAAGATGAAGAAAATTTTCAAATTATTTAAATTTTTTAAAATCTCCTACAGTAATTAAAATCTGAAGGAATGAGACTCCACACTTGCAACAGTAAATTTTCAGTGCCAGAGAGGTTGTTTGGCAGCAATTCAGACTTATCACGCCATTAAAAATTCACTTACACTTGCATGGACAAGCCCTAACATTTTTCTGGCATATTTAGTGGGTATCTAGTGGATAAATGCCCTAACTTCATGCCCTTCATGTATGTGAATGTTGAGTCTCTTGGCGCGATACCGACGTAGCGAAGCTTGTGGAGGAGGAGAAATCGGACAGCAACTTCCCGATTTCTGCATGTAACTGTGCATGTGCGGACGTCGGAAGTTGCTGTCCGATTTACTCCTTAATAATGGTGAGCGCGGATAGCCTCACCATTATTCTTGCTGCAAAATCCAGGCCAATGAAAACATAATACAAATCAAATCAAATCAAATCAACTTTTATTGTCATTGTTAGTGCACAAGTGCAGTACAACGAAATGTAGGCTTGCGGCTCCCGAGAGTGTACAATTTGGATTAGGACGCTTAAACATTCAACATACATTTATACATTTGGCTTGCAGTATATTAGCATAAATATGACCATAATAAAGTGCATTGGCAGATGTGCAGGCTTTAGTGTTTATTTGTGGAGTTCAGTAGGATGACAGCCCTGGGAAAGCTGTTCCTAAATCTGGTCGTACGGGTGCGAATGCATCTGTAGCGTCTTCCAGATGGCAGGAGGGCGAACAGACTGTGGCTGGGGTGGGTAGGGTCTTTGATGATGGACCGTGCCCTCCGTAGGCAGCGTTCCTGATATATATGCTCTATGGTCGGTAGCTGTTTATAGAAACATTATGGGCATTTTTCTTACCAATTTTTTCCCTCCAATGAAGGCATTGAATCTTTACTCGGATACAGCTCTATGGTTGGCTAGAACTCGCCGGTTCCTTGCCCACATGGACATTATTTGTCGATTAGTCGATTGTCAATTTTGGTGGGCTATTCGACCAATGGGACACCACAGCCAACCCTTATCTTGGGCTCAGTCGATATCCATATACACACACTTTTAGCAGGAGGTCACTGGGGAGCAAGAACAGATGCAAATCCGGGGCGATTTTCCCCTCCTTAACCCAGGGACACCGAGGACAGCTGTATTATTCGTACCGCTAGCCTGGCTGAGAGCAGTTAATTCAGAAAAGATCAGGGAATGAACTAGGGGCCTTCCTGGTCTGTACAGATACCCTTTGGAATCATTCACGGAGCCATTGGAGAAGCACAAGCATTGTACTGAAGGAGATTTTTTGTACTTTTTGAAGGCAAGGCTGTGTTTTCATTGTGTACCGTTTCTCTTGAAAGGGAAGAACAATTATAGATTATGCAACTGTGACTCAGTGCCCTGCACTGCTGGAGGTGTACATTATGCATTGTAGCAAGCGGAGTCATGGTAACCGAACCTGGAAGAAATAGACAAATGGATTATTTGTTAGAGGAGGATGATGTTTACAAAGATTGGACATATCTTTTCAGTATTGAAAATATGGACCATGCTATTTTCCAGCAATCAAATTCAACTTATTTCTCAATTAACTTTTAAGTGATGTGACAATTATTAATGTGCACATCATTGAGCACCGATGGCATGAGGTACACTAACAGTCAGCAACTATGCTGAAAACTTCTGTTAAGTAAAACAGATGTAACATTGGTAAACTCACCTCATGAAGTTTGCAGCATATAAAAACAAAAAGACACTCAATTGAGATTTCAAAACTGTAATCTCATTTTGTGGCTGAGACGACAGGAAGTCTCAGACTGGTTCCATATTCAGTAATTTATGCAATGAGTCGTATTCCTAAAGAGGAAGATGTACCATTGTCAAGGTTAACCCAAGTGGGACAGCTTCTTTTACTCCGATGAAATATCTCAGCACCTGTTGTATAGACAGGATAATACAAGTGTGATATCAAACACAGAAATAATAAATAATAAATACCAAAGACTGAGTTACAAAGCTTTAATCTAATTTCATGTGACAAACTACAAGAGCAAAGCTTTCACAATTTATACCATCTAAATTGTGAATGAAATTACAGGCTTGAAATGAATCCATTATTTTTAGGCTTCCTTGTACCACTAGTATTTTATCCTCTTACTTCTCTGTGAAAATGGATACAAAGTATTCATTTAACAAGTCTGACATTTCCTTATTGTGTAGGACAGCTTCACCTGCAAGTATCTTTAATAGGCCCACACTCCCCTTTACTATTCTCTTCTTAATAGATTTATATTAAAAAAACTCTTGCTGTTAGCTTTGATATCCCTTGCAAGTTTATTTGCATATTTGCTTTTTGCGCATCTTATTCCTTTCTTTGTATCCCTTTGTTGCTCGTTATAGCTCTTTCAGTCCGCTGGATTTCCACTTTTCCCTGCATTTGTGAGAGCCTTTTCTTTGGTACTGTCTCTTACGTCATTCGTTGACTATCGTTGATTAACTACGCAAGTGGAGTCTTCACTTTTTAGGGATTCATACTGGTTTTGTATCATATCAAATACTTCTCTGAACAGCAGTGTTATCAGTATTTACTGCACTGGATATTACAGGCGATTATCACAGCTTTTATAGACATTGTAAAGCAGTAACACACTTAACAAGAGGCTGCTGCCAATGTCACAGTAAAGGAGGAGCTAGCAGAGAAATTGGATCGGACAAAAAACATCTAAAGGGGAGGTACTTAAAAGGTTCACTGCGCTCAACGTAGCTAAAGTCACCTGGTCCAGATGGGAAGCATCCTAGGTTGCTAAGGAAAGCAAGGGTGGAAATTGTGGAGGCTCTGGCCACAATCTTCAAATCCTCCTTCGATATGGGAGTGGTGCCAGAGGACTGAAGGATTGCAAATGTTACACTCCTGTTTAAAAAAGGAGGGATAAACCTGGCAAATATAGTCCAGTCAACCTAACGTCGGTGGTGGGGGAATTTGAGATATTAATCTGGGGGAATTTGAGATATTAATCTGGGACAAAATTAATTGGCACTTTGAAAAATGTGTGTTAATAAATGAAAGCCGGCACAGATTTATTAAAGGCAAATCGTGTTTGACTAACTTGATTGAGTTGCTTGATGAAGTAACGGAGAGGGTGGATGTGTATATGGACTTTCAAAGGCATTTGATAAAGTACCAGATAATAGACTTGTTAGCAACATTGAAGAAGGGATTAAAGGGATAGTGGCTGCGTAGCGACAAAATTAGGACTGGAGAGAAGTGTGCAGTGATGTCCTCCAGGGGTCGGTATTAGGACCACTGCTCTTTTTGATATATATTAATGACCTGGACTTGGATATACAGAGGATAATTTCAAAGTTTGTAGATGACATGAAACTCGGAAATGTAGTAAACAGTGAGGATGATAGTAACAGACTTACATCGAGTCTGCTGCAACAGAAACAGGCCAACTGGCCCATGCCGGCATTTATGCACCACACCAGCCCTCCCCTACCCCTCTTCATCTAATCCTATCAGCATTCCCCCTCACGTACTTATCTAGCTTCCCTTTAAATGCATCTATGCTGTTTGCGTCAACTACTTGTGATAGCGAGTTCCACATTCTAACCATTCTTTTGGTAAAGAAGTTTCTCCTGAATTCTCTATTGGATTTATTAGTGGCTATCTTATATATATGGCCCCTGGTTTTTGAATCCCAACAAGTGGAAACATCAGAAGGAAATAGGCAGACTGGTGAAATGGGCAGACACATGACAGTTGAAATTTAACACAGAGAAGTGTGAAGTGATACATTTTGGTAGGAAGAATGAGGAGGCAATATAGACTAAATAGTACAATTTTAAAGGGGGTGCAGGAACAAAGAGACCTGGGGGTGTATGTACACAAGTCTTTGAAGGTGGCAGGGCAAGTTCAGCAGGCCGTTATAAAGGCATATGGGATCCTTGATTTATAAATCGAGGCATAGGGTTTGAATTTCCAAGCCCCGTGGAGGTGGGAGTGGTGGGAAAATTGCAGAATCGGGGGGCAGGAACCCATCCCGCCCCCGTGCCAATGTCCCAGGAGCCGGGTATCCGACCTGTGCTGGGAGCCGCCTCCCCGAGGCGGGAAGGGGATTAGTGCCAATTAACTGCCTGTTAACAGGCAGTTTTTTGCCTAATCCCTATTTTTAGCCCTGAAGTGTGGGCTTCCCGACGGCTCCGAACCACGCCAAGTTAGCGAGGCGGGCCGTCGGTCTGAAGGGGTCGAGATGTCCGTTGTGCAGGTGAGTGATGGGTGCATGTGTGCAGAGGTAAGTGTGTGAGGTAAGTGTAAAGTGTTTTAATAAGTTTTACTTACCTTTACTTTCTCCTGCAGGCTTCCTTCCTTCAGTTCTCGGGAGTCCCTCAGCTCACCGGCACAGAAAGCAGAATGGCTGCTGAAATGTCAAAAGCTGCAGCCTCTGCTTTCTGGTCTGGAGAGATCTCTAACTGAGTCTGAGTAGAAGGACTCAAGTTAGAAGACAGATTGTCAGTGTTTGGCTTCACAGAGCTGTCAAACGCTGATTTTTTCATCTGTCAAAAGCTCTTGACAGATGAAATGTCAATCACTGACATCACCAGTAACCAGGTGTCCCTTAATTGGCCTGCTGAGCCCACTGGGGTCAATCAAGGTCAATCAAGGGAAAATAGCGTGGGTTGGCCACAAGTCGATGGAGGCGGGACTACAACCCAAAAAGTGGGAGTCCCGCCTCCATCACGTCCCCATTGACAAAATCCAGCCCATAGTGTACAAAAGCAAGGAAGTTATGCTAAACCTTTATAAAACACTGGTTAGGCCCCAGCTGGAATATAGTGGCCAATTCTTGGCACTACACTTTAGGAAGGATGTCAAGGCCTTAGAGAGGGTGTAGTGGAGATTTACTAGAATGGTACCAGGGATGAGGGACTTTAGTTACCTGAAGAGACTAGAGAAACTGGGGTTGTTCTCCTTAGAGCAGAGAAAGTTAAGGGGATATTTGGTAGACATATTCAAAATCTTGAAGTGTTTTGATAGAGTAAATAAGGAGAAACTGTTTCTAGTGGCAGAAGGGTTGGTAACCAGAGGACACAGATTTAAGGTAATTGGCAAAAGAACCAGCGGTGACATAAGGAAAAAAAAATGTACGTAGTGAGTTAGGATGATCTGGAATGCACTGCCTGAATGGATGGTGGAAGCAGATTCAATAATAACTTTTAAAACAAATTGGATAAATACTTGAAAAGGAAAAATGTGCTGAGCTAGGGGGAAAAAGCAAGGGAATGGAACTAATTGGATCGCTCTTTCAAAAAGCAGGCACAGGCACAGGCACGATGGGCTGAATGGCCTCCTTCTATGATTCCATGATTAATGAGTATAAATTATGTTATAACCTTCAAGCGAGCCTCTACAAACAACAGCCTTGAACGCCTATACAGTCTATCTATATAATTAAAAGTCTAATCTAGAAGGATATGCTAATAGGGTTAGTTGAAGTTGAATGGAAGGAGACTCACGTGGAGCACGAACACCAGGGTAGACCAGTGGGCCAAATGGCCTGTTTCTGTGCTGTAAATTCTATGTAATTCTATGTATAGCACACGTCACTCTTCAAATCTGAATTTCACATTTTAATTATTGGTTTATTTAACTGATAATTCTCTTCAGCTCTGATTGGTGAAATATCCAATTCCTACCACTACCAATCAGGATCGAGAAACCAAATAACCACAAAAAACTCAATACAGACAAATCACTCAAATGATTTCTTCATTCTACTTTTTGGACACCACGCAAGACAATGTATAACAACAACAACAACTTGTATTTACATAGCACCTTTAACATAGTAAAACGTCCCAAGGCACTTCACAGGTGTATTATAAGACAAAAATGTTTTTGACACCGAGCCACATAAGGAGAAATTAGGGCAGGTGATCAAAAGCTTGGTTAAAGAGGTAGATTTTAAGGAGCGTCTTAAAGGAGGAAAGAGAGGTAGCGAGGCGGAGAGGTTTAGGCAGGGAGTTACCGAGCTTAGGGCCTAGGCAACAGAAGGCACGGCCACCGATGGTTGAGCGATTATAATCAGGGATGCTCAAGAGTGCAAATAGTACACCTCCACTGTGTGAGATCAAACAAAAATGTTATGATTTTGCGCTTCCAATGCAGAACATCAAGCGACGCAAATGAATCTCAGGAATTCTGGCACGGTCTATTCGATTTTATGGGCATTAAAATTAAGATCATAAAATTTACCCCATTATGTCTGTGATGCCTGTATCTTTCATGATCAGTAAAGCGTATAATATCTTTCAACTGTGCCAGTCATGTGATGTATAGCTTCAATAAATTTACTGTATTATTGCAAGGGGCAAACCACTGTCACATGTTGGCTGCATCAGAACTGTCATAAACATCAGACTTTGATTCTGCTTCCGGAGCGCTCTCCTGCTCAGAAATTCACCATCTGTATTTTTATCTTGTGTTACCTCTGTTAAACGCTGACATGAAGATCACCAAGTTTATTATTCAGTTCACTCTGCTTCAAGAGATGTAATATCCCTTTATATAATTACCACTTTTGTGGGGGTACAGACCATTAAAAACACTTGTCTCTCATTTGCTTAATTTATTCTGGTGCAGGTACTGGGACTAATCTCCAGAATTGTCGGCACTTCAAAAAAAAAAGGGTATATTTTAATACTTTGGGGTAATTTTAACCCCCAAGAACGGGTGGGTTTGAGTCGGTAGGGAAGTAAAAATTTGAAAAATTTCAAACCCGATGTTTTAACAGAGACAGATCGTGGGCAGACGACCAAGCTGCTCTCAGGAGGCGGGTCGGTTACTGAAATCTTTTAATGAGGCTGCTGGCTTCCATTTCAAACGTTTAAAAAAAATGTAACTAATGTTGGCTGGGTTTCCCAGGGCTCAGGAATCCCAGGAAGTAAAAGGAGGCAGGAAGTCCCAGATTCATAAGGTAAGTTCCTTTACAGCACAGCTTGTGGGCCAGGAGGAACAGGAATGTTTCCCCCAGGCCCAATATGCTTACTTCTGTACCCCTCCGATCTCCAACTCTCTCCCCCCACCCCCCTGCTCTCTGACCCGGCCATGATCTCCAATACCCACCCCCCACCCCCTGTTAGAAGCTAGGAGTGCCTAAAAATGTCCATGGCTACACAAATAATACTGTGTTTAAATGATTGTATGTTTCTGCTCGAGACAAGTAAGGGGTTAATATATAAGTTATGTTTTACTGGGACTGCATAAGTCTCGGTTTCCTGGAGAAACTTGCACTAGAATTTGACAAAGTGTTTTAATTAGTTAGATTAGAGGATGCATAACATACATAAGAACATAAGAAATAGGAGCAGGAGTAGGCCAATCGGCCCCTCGAGCCTGCTCCGCCATTCAATAAGATCGTGGCTGATCTGATCCTAACCTCAAATCTACTTCCACTCTCCATCCCACCCAAACCCATGTGATCTCCCGGGAGAGGCGAAAAAGCAGATAAAAACCCAATGGCCAATTTGGGAGAAAAAATCTGGGAAATTCCTCTCCGACCCATCTGGGCGATCGAAACTCGTCCAAGAGATCACTCTGTCCCTGTATTTCCTGCAGTACTTACCTTCTGTAAAAGATGATCTCCACCCCAGCCAGGAACAGGCCCAATTTACTCTTGAAGGACTCCTAGCTGGCAGCCTGTTCCCGAGGTCTCCACTAATCCCTGTGAATAGAACCATCTCCTGAAATCTAACACAGAATTAGAACACAAGAAGTAGGAGCAGGACCAGGCTACACGGCCCCTGGGCCCGCTCCGCCAACCACAGGGCCATGACCGATCCGAACCTAGACTCATGTCCAATTTCCTGCCCGCTCCCCGTTACCCCTAATTCCCTTTACTTCTAGGAAACTGTCTATTTCTGTTTTAAATTTATTTAATGATGTAGCTTCCACAGCTTTCTGGGGCAGCATATTCCACAGACCTACTACCCTCTGAGTGAAGAAGTTTCTCCTCATCTCAGTTTTGAAAGAGCAGCCCCTTATTCTAAGATTATGCCCTCTAGTTCTAGTTTCACCCATCATTGGGAACATCCTCACCGCATCCACCCGATCAAGCCCCTTCACAATCTTATATGTTTCAATAAGATCGCCTCTCATTCTTCTGAACTCCAATGAGTAGAGTCCCAATCTACTCAACCTCTCCTCATATGTCCACCCCCTCATCCCCGGGATTAACCGAGTGAACCTTCTTTGTACTGCCTCGAGAGCAAGTATGTCTTTTCTTAAGTATGGACACCAAAACTGTATGCAGTATTCCAGGTGCGGTCTCACCAATACCTTGTATAACTGCAGCAATACCTCCCTGTTTTTATATTCTATCCCCCTAGCAATAAAAGCCAACATTCCATTGGCGTTCTTGATCACCTGCTGCACCTGCATACTAACCTTTTGAGTTTCGTGCACCAAGACCCCCAGATCCCTTTGTACTGCAGTACTTTCCAGTTTCTTGCCATTAAGATAATAGCTTGCTCTATGATTTTTCCTGCCAAAGTGAATAACCTCACACTTTCCAGTATTGTATTCCATCTGTCAAATCTCTGCCCACTTACTTAGCCTGTCTATGTCCCTTTGCAGGTTTTTTATGTCCTCCTCACTCACTACTTTCCCTCCCATCTTTGTATCATCTGCAAACTTTGATATGTTACACTCGGTCCCCTCCTCCAAATCGTTAATATAGATTGTAAAGAGTTGGGGTCCCAGCACTGACCCCTGCGGAACACCACTAGTTACTGATTGCCAGTCTGAGAATGAACCATTTATCCCAACTCTCTGCTTTCTGTTAGATTACCAATCCTCCACCCATGTCAGAACATTACCCCCAATCCCGTGATTTTTTATCTTGAGCAATAATCTTTTGTGTGGCACCTTGTCAAATGCCTTTTGGAAGTCTAAATACACTACGTCCACTGGTTCCCCTTTATCCACCCTGTATGTTACGTCCTCAAAGAACGCAAGCAAATTTGTCAAACATGACTTCCCCTTCATAAAACCATGCTGACTTTGTCCTATTAAATTATGTTTATCCAAATGTCCCGTTACTGTCTCCTTAATAATGGACTCCAAAATTTTACCTACCACAGATGTTAGGCTAACTGGTCTATAGTTTCCAGCCTTCTGCCTACTACCCTTTTTAAATAAGGGTGTTACATTAGCAGTTTTCCAATCTGCCGGGACCTTTGCTAAGTCCAGGGAGTTTTGGAAAATTATTACCAATGCATCCACAATCCCTACCGCCACTTCCCTCAAGACCCTAAGATGTAAGCCATCAGGTCCAGGGGATTTATCCGCCTTGAGTCCCATTATTTTACCGAATACCAATTCCTTAGTGATTTTAATCGTATTTAGCTCCTTCCCCCCTAGAGCCCCCTGTTTGTCCAGTCATAGAGTCATAGAGTTATACAGCACGGATAGAGGCCCTTCGGCCCATCGTGTCCGTGCCGGCCATCAAGCCCTGTCTAATCTAATCCCATATTCCAGCATTTGGTCCGTAGCCTTGTATGTTATGGCATTTCAAGTGCTCATCCAAATGCTTCTTAAATGTTGTGAGGGTTCCTGCCTCCACAACCCTTTCAGGCAGTGAGTTCCAGACTCCAACCACCCTCTGGGTGAAAAAGTTCTTTCTCAAATCCCCTCTAAACCTCCCGCCCTTTACCTTGAATCTATGCCCCCTAGTTATTGACCCTTCTACTAAGGGAAAAAGCTCCTCAGTATCCATCCTATCTATGCCCCTCATAATTTTGTACACCTCAATCATGTCCCCCCTCAGCCTCCTCTGCTCCAAGGAAAACAAACCCAATCTGCCCAGTCTTTCTTCATAGCTGAAGCGCTCCAGCCCTGGTAACATCCTGGTGAATCTCCTCTGCACCCTCTCCAAAGCGATCACATCCTTCCTGTAGTGTGGCGACCAGAACTGCACACAGTATTCCAGCTGTGGCCTAACCAGTGTTTTATACAGCTCCATCATAACCTCCTTGCTCTTATATTCTATGCCTCGGCTAATGAAGGCAAGTATCCCATATGCCTTTTTTACCACCTTATCCACCTGTTCCGCCGCCTTCAGGGATCTGTGTACTTGCACACCCAGATCCCTCTGACCCTCCGTCTTGCCTAGGGTCTTACCATTCATTGTGTATTCCCTTGCCTTGTTAGTCCCCCCAAAGTGCATCACCTCGCACTTTTCCGGGTTAAATTCCATTTGCCACTGTTCCGCCCATCTGACCAACCCATCTATATCGTCCTGCAGACTGAGGCTACCCTCCTCGCTATTTACCACCCTACCAATTTTTGTATCATCCGCGAACTTACTGATCATACCTTTTACATTCATATCCAAGTCATTAATGTAGACCACAAACAGCAAGGGACCCAGCACCGATCCCTGTGGTACCCCACTGGCCACAGGCTTCCAGTCACAAAAACAACCTTCGACCATCACCCTCTGCCTTCTGTCACTAAGCCAGTTTTGTATCCAATGTGCCAAGGCACCCTGGATTCCATGGGCTCTTACCTTCTTGACCAGTCTCCTGTGCGGGACTTTATCAAAGGCCTTACTGAAATCCATGTATAGCACATCCACTGCGTTACCCTCATCCACACACCTAGTCACCCCCTCAAAAAATGCAATCAAATTAGTCAGACATGATCTTCCCTTGACAAAGCCATGTTGACTATCCCTGATTAATCCTTGTCTCTCCAAGTGGAGACTAATTTTGTCCCTCAGAATTTTTTCCAATGATTTTCCTACCACTGATGTTAGGCTCACTGGCCTGTAGTTCCCCGGTTTTTCCCTACTTCCCTTCTTGAATAATGGTACTACATTAGCGGTTCTCCAGTCCTCTGGCACATCCCCTGTGGCCAGAGAGGTCCTGAATATATGTGTTAGAGCCCCCGCAATCTCTTCCTTTGCCTCACACAGCAGCCTGGGATACATTTCGTCCGGGCCTGGGGATTTATCCATTTTTAGGCCTGCTAAAACCGCCAATACCTCCTCCCTCTCGATGTTAATATGTTCGAGCATATCACAGTCCCCCCGCCCTATTTCTATGTCTACATCGTCCTCCTCCATAGTGAAAACAGATGCAAAAAATTCATTTAGAACCCCTCCTAGATCTTCCGGCTCCACACACAGATTGCCACTTTTGTCCCTAATGGGCCCTATTTTTTCCCTAGTTATCCTCTTACCCTTAATATACTTATAAAACATCTTAGGATTTTCCTTTATTTTGCTCGCCAGTGTTATTTCATGGCCCCTCCTTGATCTCCTAATTTCTTTTTTAAGTATCCCCCTGCACTTTTTGTACTCCTCTAGGGCTTCCTCCGTCTTTAGCCTTTTGTATCTGCCAAAAGCCCTCCTTTTTTTCCTAATCCATTCTCGTATATCCCCTGACATCCAAGGTTCCCTGTGGTTTTTGGAACCACCCTTGACCTTTACGGGAACATGTTGCCATTGTATGATCTCAATCTCCCTTCTGAAAGCCTCCCATTGCTCCGATGCAGATTTTCCTACAAGTAGCTGATCCCACTCCATTTTGGCCAGATCCTGCCTTATCCTATTAAAATCGGCCTTACCCCAATTTAGAACCTTTATTTCCGGCCCATCCCTGTCCTTTTCCATGACCACCTTAAATCTCACCATATTATGGTCACTGTCACCAAAGTGCTCACCTACTAGCACTTTTTCCACTTGGCCGGCCACATTCCCTAGAATTAGGTCCAGTACCGCCCCCTCTCTTGTAGGACTTTCTACATGCTGGCTCAAAAAGCTCTCCTGAATGCACTTTAAGAATTCTACACCCTCTGAGCCTTTCACACTTTGACTATCCCAGTTAATATTGAGGAAGTTGAAATCCCCCATTATTATTACTACCCTATTATTTGCACATTTCTCTGAGATTTGCCTACATATCTGTTCCTCTATCTCCCCCTGACTGTTTGGAGGCCTATAGTACACTCCCAGCAAAGTGCTTGCCCCCTTTTTGTTTTTAAGCTCCACCCATATGGCCTCATTAGAGGAACCTGCTAATATATCATCCCTCCTTACTGCAGTAATTGACTCCTTAATTAATATTGCGACACCCCCTCCTCTTTTACCTCCCCCTCTGTCTCGCCTGAAGATTCTGTACTCCGGAATATTGAGCTGCCAGTCTTGCCCCTCCCTCAACCATGTCTCCGTGATAGCAACAATATCATACTCCCATGTGTTTATCAACACCTTCAGTTCATCCACCTTATTTGCAAGACTCCTTGCATTAAAATAGATGCCATCCAGCCTTGCCCTTATATATTTGCCCTGTCTACCAAGCTGACTTGTTTTTTTCTCTATAATTGGCAGCACATCACCCCCTATTTCAGCTCCCCTCTGTATCCCATCCCCCTGCCAAGTTAGTTTAAACCCCCCCCAACAGTGCTAGCAAACCTCCCCGCAAGGATATTTGTCCCGTTCTGGTTCAGGTGCAACCCGTCCGACTTGTACAAGTCCCACCTTTCCCAGAAGCAGGCCCAGTGATCCAGGAAACTAAAACCCTCCCTCCTACACCAACTCTTTAGCCACGCATTCATCTGCACTATCCTCCTATTCCTATACTCACTAGCACGTGGCACTGGGAGTAATCCAGAGATTACAACCTTTGAGGTCCTGCTCTTTAATCTGTTACCTAGCTCCCTAAATTCTTGATGCAGGACCTCATCCCCCTTCCTACCTATGTCGTTGGTCCCAATGTGGACCACGACCTCTGCCTGCTCCCCCTCCCCCTTAAGAATGCCCTGTAGCCGCTCAGTGACATCCATGACCCTGGCCCCAGGGAGGCAACAAACCATCCTGGAGTCACGTTTGCGGCCACAGAAACGCCTATCTGTTCCCCTTACGATAGAATCCCCTACCACTATTGCTCTCCCACTCTTTTTCCTCCCTTCCTGAGCAGCAGAAGCGTCCCTGGTGCCAGGAAGCTGGCTGCTGCTGCCTTCCCCTGGTGAGTCATCCCCCTCAACAGTATCCAACTTGGTATACCTGTTTGAAAGGGGGATGTCCGCCGGGGTTCCCTGCACTTCCTGCCTGCCTCTGTTGCTCCGCCTGATGGTCACCCACTTTCTTTCTGCCTGTGCAGCCCTACCCTGAGGCGTGAACAACTCACTAAACGTGCTATCCACGACCCTCTCAGCATTGCGCATGCTCCAAAATTCATCCAGCTGCAGCTCGAGCGCCGCAATGCGGTCTACAAGTAGCTGCAGCTGGATGCATTTCCCGCACACATGGTCGTCAGGGACACTGGCAGCGTCCCTGACTTCCCACATGGAGCAAGAGGAGCAGAACACGGGTCTGAACTCTCCTGCCATGACTTACTCCTTTAATTAATTAAAAAATTTATTCAATACCCCAGTTACAGGTATACTCTAGGGCGCTTTATTTACCAACTGTCCCCACTGTGTTGGGATATTCTTAGTGTCCTCCACCGTAAAGACTGAAACAAAATATTTGTTCAGCGTTTTCGCCATCTCCATGTTTTCCACCATTAATTTCCCTGTCTCATCCTCTAAGGGACCAACATTTACTTTAGCCACCCTTTTTCTTTTTATATAACTATAGAAACTCTTGCTATCTGTTTTTGTATTTTTTGCTAATTTACTTTCATAATCTATCTTCCCTTTCTTAATCAATCTTTTAGTTATATTTTGCTGTCTTTTGAAGACTTCCCAATCTTCTATCCTCCCACTAGATTTGGCTACCTTGTATGCCCTTGTTTTTAGTTGGATACGATCCTTAATTACTTTACTTAGCCACAGATGGCTGTCATTTCTTTTACACCC
Organism: Somniosus microcephalus; assembly: GCF_052327205.1. Lineage (NCBI taxonomy): Eukaryota > Metazoa > Chordata > Chondrichthyes > Squaliformes > Somniosidae > Somniosus > Somniosus microcephalus. The sequence goes on along the minus strand of NC_141000.1, from coordinate 12,720,308 downwards.
TTTTCTCCTCAGTGGAATATATATTTTTTGAAAGTTGTAAAATAACTCCTTAAATGTACACCACTGCTCATGTACCGTCTTACCCTTTAATCTATTTTCCCAGTCCACTCTAATCAATTCCGCTCTCATACCTTCATAGTCTCCTTTATTCAAGCTCAGTACGCTTGTTTGAGATCCAACCTTCTCACCCTCTAATTGACTATGGAATTCAACCATGTTATGGTCACTCATTCAAAGGGGATCCTTTACTAGGACATTTTTAATTAATCCTGACTCATTACACAGGACCAGATCTAAGGTTGCTTGCCCCCTGGTCGGTTCAGTTACATACTGCTCAAGAAACCCATCCCTAATACACTCAATGAACTCTTACTCAAGGCTGCCCTGCCCAATTTGATTTGTCCAGTTAATATGATAGTTAAAATCCCCCATAATTATAGCTGTTCCCTTATTACAAGCCCCCAACTATTTCCTGATTAATACTCCGTCCAACAGAGTTACAACTGTTAGGAGGCCTATAGACTACGCCCACTAGTGTTTTTTTCCCTTTATTATTCCTTATCTCCACCCAAACTGTTTCACTATCCTGATCCTTTGACCCAATATCATTTCTCTGTATTACAATGATTCCTTCCTTTATTAACATAGCCACCCCACCTCCCCTTCCTTCCTGCCTGTCCTTCCTGATTGTTAAATACCCTGGTATGTTTAATTCCCAGTCATGGTCACCCTGCAGCCATGTTTCTGTAATGGCCACAAGATCATACCCATATGTAGTTATTTGTGCCATTAACTCGTCCATTTTGTTACGAATGCTACGTGCATTCAGATAAAGAACTTTCAAATATGTTTTGTGATACTTAGTTCCTGCTTTTTCTCCTTTTACTACTTTACCTTTTACTCCATACCTTCTGTCCCTTCCTGACACGCTCTGGTTTTTAATTCCCCTACTGCTACCTAGGTCTATGACCTTCTCCGTTGTCATTTTTATTATTTGCTCTCTAGAAACCTCCCCCCCACTAATTAGTTTAAAGTCCTCTCTACAGCCCTAGTTATATGGTTCGCCAGGATTCTCGTCCCAGCACTGGCCAAGTGAAGTCCATCCCAACAGAACAGCTCCCTCTTGTCCCAGTACTGATGCCAGTGTCCCAAGAAGCAAAACCCATTTCTCCCACACCAGTCTTTGAGCCACACATTTAACTCTTTAATTTTATTTATCCTAGCCAAATTCGCTCGTGGCTCAGGTAATAATCCAGAGATTATTACCCTTGAGGTTCTGTTTTTTAATTAGACCCCTAGCTGCTCATGCTCCTTTAACAGAACCTTCTTCCTTGTCCTATCTATGTCATTTGTACCAACATGGACCACGACAACTGGATCCTCCCCCTCCCACTCCAAGTTTCTTTCCAGCCCAGAAGAGATGTCCTTAACCCTGGCACCGGGCAGGCAACGCAGCCTTTGGGACTCCCGCTCTCGACTGCAGAGAATCCTATCTATCCCCCTAATGATACTATCCCCTACCACTACAACATTTCTTTTTACTCCCCCCTCTTGAATGGCCCCCCGTTCCATGGTGCTGTGGCCAGGTTGCTCATCCCCCCTGCAGTCCCCGCTCCCGCCCTCACAGGGAGTAAGAACCTCGAACCTGTTTGACAAGAGCAAGGGCTGCGGCTCCTCCAACACTACCTCCTGGATCCCTGTACCTGCCTCACTCATAGTCACACCGTCCTGTCCCTGACCACGGACTACATCTGAATTAATTAATTTCATAGGTGTGACTACCTCCTGAAACAGAGTCCAGATACTTCTCCCCCTCCCTGATGTGTCGCAGTGTCTGAAGCTCGGTCTCGAGCTCTTTAACCCGGAGCCCGAGTTCCTCTCGCAGCATACACTTATCGCAAATGTAATCACCGTGAGCCTCAATGTGGTCCACTGGCTCCCACATTTCGCAACAGTAACACATCACCTGTTCACCCATTTCCATGTAATTAATTAAATTTCTTATTAGTTATGAAGACCCTCTGCCCCAATATAGATGGCGAATATCACACCACTATTTAATAGGACTTACCAACTTATAAGGTATAACAGAGAAGGAAGAGGACCTACCAACCAGCTGATCACCTACCTCCCTTTTGAATGCTGTCTGTGGGGCCTGTTAGGTTGAGTCGTCTCGCTGCTCCGCTTCCGCAGTGCTGGCTAAGCCCGAGAGTGGGAAACAAAACAGAACAGAAACACCCCCTCACCTCCCACTTGTCCAAACTCTCTCACTTACCAAACTCTCGCTTACACTCAACGCCACCGCACTCGCGCTGCCGCACTTGGCCCGCCCCTTTTTAAACCCGGATTCTACTTCCGGCTTAAACTCCCCAGCAGCTTAATTTACTTTAATAAATTAAACTTACTTCAGAAAATTAAATTTTCCCTTCACTTAAACTCACTAAATAAACTTAAACATCCCACACAGGGGCCCACAGTACGACCTTGCCAGCCAACAAGCTGTTGTTTGTATATTAGAATTTTGACTCTGTTGTTGTGTCTTTAATTTGACCAATGAAGGCCCAACCTATGTTTTTTCCATTATTACTAATAACCATATTAAAATGCTAAGGTAGGAATTGGAGTTCATTTAACAGAACTGCTTGTGAGGATAATTAAAAGTTAATTAGTATAAAGGACATAGAGTAAAAGGAATTTATGGGAGTTAAGGTACCATCTCAGGATAGAATAGAAGGAATTTATGGGAGTTAAGGTACCATCTCAGGATACATAGATACATAGAAGATAGGAGCAGGAGTAGGCCATTCGGCCCTTTGAGCCTGCTCCGCCATTCAACGAGATCATGGCTGATCATCCAAACCCTAGCACCCGGTCCCTACACCGACAGCCATCCCACCCAAGCCCTATCCCCGTGACCCCACGTATTTAATCCCCCCTAACACTAAGGGCCAATTTTTTATCATGGCCAATCAACCTAACCCGCACATCTTTGGACTGTGGGAGGAAACCGGAGCACCCGGAGGAAACCCACGCAAACACGGGGAGAATGTGCAAACTCCACACAGACAGTCACCCGAGGCCGGATTTGAACCCGGGTCCCTGGCGCTGTGAGGGAACAGTGCTAACCACTATGCCACCGTGCTGTCTGTTAGATTAAGGGGAGATAGTTTGGATAGTGGCTGGTTGAGTAAGACAGCGCTGGCTTGGGCCTCTGGTTTATTGGCCAAAAGCTGTGCCTGGTACACGCACTGGCTGCACCAGGGGGGACAAGACAGGATGAGATAAGAGACTATTGCTTTGGAAGGAAAGGGCCAGATGAGATAAGGGAAGACAGTCCTCAAGATGCTGTATGGCCATGATTGGTCAAGTACAGAAAGCATGTGTACTGGTTGTGAAGAGCCCTTGAGGGAGGGTCTTCATCTGTAAGTTTAGACAAAGAACTCGACATGCCATTGGGCACCTTGTTTTAAGGAGAACCTCTGTAGGTTAAATGGTCTTGTCCATATCCTACCTCAGGCCCACCCCTAAAAAGAGAATAAAAGGAAGAGCTAAAGAACTCTTAGCTCAGACCGTGGAGCGAGGGGCTCCAGAGTGGAAACGGTGGTCTAACGCTCTTCAGAGAGTGGACCCATGCAAACCCTAGTCTAACACTCTTATGTAGTTCAGAGAGAGAGAGAGAGAGAGAGACACGTGAGACAAGAAGGAGAATGAATAAGAGATGTTCGCGCATGCCAGCCGTCTGCCCGATCAGGTCCGGGACCAGCTACTTGTCACGGTCGTATGTTTTTGCTGTATAACTAGTGTGTTATATTCAGGCCTAAACTCCGATTAAACACAATATACCCACCATATTGGTTTACACTCAATCCTATTTATTTGAAAGACCAGAGAGATAAGTTAATCTCAACAACCCCCAACTTACCCGGCATCCGTTCCTCGGTTGCTTTCCTGCCCGACAGGCAGCCAGTGGGCGGGAATCTTGCTGATAAATTTTAAAAGATGCCCTGCAGTTAAATCCTGTAGGACGTCCAGGAAACCGATACTTAGAAACATAGAAGATAGGAGTAGGCCATTCAGCCCCTCGAGCCTGCTCCGCCATTTAATGAGATCATGGCTGATCATCCAAATTCAGTACCCTGTCCCTGCTTTCTCCCCATATCCCTTGATCCCTTTAGCCTTAAGAAATAAATCTAACTCCTTCTTGAATATATTTAATAATTTGGCCTCAACTGCCTTCTGTGGTAGAGAATTCCACAGGTTCACCACTCTCTGGGTGAAGAAATTCCTCCTCATCTCAGTCCTAAATGGCTTACCCCTTATCCTTAGACTGTGACCCCTGGTTCTGGACTCCCCCGCCATTGGGAACATCCTTCCTGCATCTAGTCTGTCTAGTCCTGCTAGAATTTTATAAGTTTCAATGAGATCCCCTCTCATTCTCCTAAACTCTAGCGAATATAAGCCCAATTGACTCAATCTCTCTTCATACGTCATTCCTGCCAGCCCAGGTATCAGTCTGGTGAATCTTCGCTGCACTCCCTCCATGGCAAGAACATCCTTCCTCAGATAAGGCGACCAAAACTGCACACAATACTCAAGGTGTGGTCTCACCAAGGCCCTGTACAACTGCAGCAAGACATCCTTGCTCCTGTACTCGAATCCTCTCGCTATGAAGGCCAACATACCATTTGCCTTCTTAACTGCCTGCTGCACCTGCATGCTTACCTTCAGCGACTGGTGCACAAGTACACCCAGGTCTCATTGCACTTCCCTTTTTCCCAATCTATTGCCGTTCAGATAATAATCTGTCTTCCTGTTTCTGCCACCAAAGTGGATAACCTTGCATTTATCCACATTATACTGCATCTGCCCAATCACCCAACCTCCAAATCATACTGGAGTTTCTCTGCATCCTCCTCACAGCACACACGCCCACCCAGCTTTGTGTCGTCTGCAAACTTGGAGATATTACATCTAGTTCCCTTGTCTAGATCATTAATATATATTGTGAATAGCTGGGATCCTAGCACCGATCCCTGCGGTACCCCACTAGTCACTGCCTGCCACTCGGAAAAAGACCCGTATATTCCAACTCTTTGCTTCCTGTCTGCCAACCAGTTCTCTATCCAAGTCAGTACCTTACCCCCAATCCCATCTGCTTTAACTTTGCACACCAATCTCTTATGCGGGACCTTATTGAAAGCCTTCTGAAAGTCCAAATACACCACATCCACTGGTTCTCCCTTATCTATTCTACCAATTACATCCTCAAAAAATTCCAGTAGATTAGTCAAGCATGATTTACCTTTTCTAAATCCATGTTGACTTTGTCCGATCCTGTCACTGTTTTCCAAGTGCTCTGCTATTACATCTTTTATGATAGCAAAATACTGCAGATGTTGGAAATCCGAAATAACAACAGAAAATGCTGGAAAAACTCAGCAAGTCAGGCAACATCCGTGGAGAGAAATTTGAGTTGACGTTTCGGGTTTGACCCTTCTTCAAAATTGGAGAGAAAAGGAACTAGATCGAAGGCAGGGCTGCGATCGGACAAAAGAATTAAAGAACCAAAAGAAGTAAAAGAGATTAGAAGCTAGACGAGATGGTAATAGGCTGTGATTAGGTGTAAAGTGTACTGGCAGGGCAAAAGATAGCTGCCAGGTGTGAGAGAGAAACAAAAGGAAAGGGGGGGGGGGAAAGGAAAGGAGTGGAAAAATATAAGTGAAAATGAAATAGGGGCCGAGGTTATGATCTGAAATTGTTGAACTCGATATTGAGACCGGAAGGCTGCAGACTGCCTAATCGGAAGATGAGGTGCTGTTCCTCGAGTTTACGTTGAGCTTCCGTGGAACAGTACAAGAGGCCAAGGACGGTGAGGTCCGAGTGGGAATGGAGCGGTGAATTGAAATGACAAGCGACCGGAAGCTCGGGGTCACCCTTACGGACTGAACGGAGGTGTTCCGCAAAGCGGTCACCCAATCTGCGTTTGGTCTCCCCAATGTAGAGGAGACCGCATCGTGAGCAGCGAATACAGTATACTAGATTGCGAGAAGTACAAGTAAATCGCTGTTTCACCTGGAAGGGGTGTTTGGGGCCCTGGACAGTGGGGAGGGGGGAGGTATAGGGGCAGGTGTTACATCTCCTCCGCTTGCACGGGAAGGTGCCAGGCGAAGGGGAAGGGCTGTTTGGGGTGATAGAGGAGTGGACTAGGGTGTCTCGGAGAGAGCGGTCCCTGCGGAATGCTGAAAGGGGAGGGGAGGGGAAGATACGTTTGGTGGTGGGATCACTTTGGAGGTAGCGGAAATGCCGGAGGATGATCCGTTGAATGTGGAGGCTGGTGGGGTGAAAGGTGAGGACAAGGGGAACCCTATCGTGGTTCCGGGAGGGAGGGGCAGGGGTGAGGGCAGAGGTGCGGGAGATAGAACTGACACGGTCGAGGGCAGTGTCAACCACGGTAGAGGGGAATCCTCGGTTGCGGAAAAAGGAAGACATGTCTGAAGCACTGGTGTGGAAGGTGGCATCGTCGGAGCAGATACGGCGGAGGCGGAGAAACTGGGAGAATGGAATAGAGTCCTTACAGGAAGCGGGGTGGGAGGAAGTGTAGTCCAGGTAGCTGTGGGAGTCAGTGGGCTTGTAGTAAATATTGGTCGATAACCTATCCCCAGAGATGGAGATGGAGAAGTCGAGGAAGGGAAGGGAAGAGTCAGAGATGGACCATGTGAAGGTGAGGGAAGGGTGGAAATTGGAGGCAAAGTGAATGAAATTGTCAAGTTCGGGGCGAGAGCAGGAAACGGCACCGATACAGTCATCAATGTATCGGAAAAAGAGGTGAGGGAGGGGACCCGAGTAGGACTGGAACAAAGATTGTTCTTTTATGATGGACTCTAGCATATTCCCCACTACCGATGTCAGGCTTACCGGTCTATAATTCCCTGTTTTCTCCCCACCACCTTTGTTAAATAGTGGGGTTACATTAGCTACTCTCCAGTCCATGGGAACTATTCCAGTCTATAGAATTTTGGAAGATGACCAGCAGTGCATCTACTATTTTTAGGGTCACTTCCTTAAGTACCCTAGGATGTAGATTATCATGCCCTGGGGATTTATCAGCCTTCAATGCCTTCAATTTCCCTAACACCATTTCCCTACAAATACTGATTTTATTCAATTCCTCCCTCTCATTAGAACCTATGTTCCCCGACATCTCTGGAGGGTTATTTGTGTCCTCCTTTGTGAAGACAGAACCAAAGTATGTATTTAATGGGTCAGCCATTTCTTTGTTCCCCATTATAAATTCCCCTGATTCTGACTGCAAGGGACCTATGCTTGACTTCACCAATCTTTTTCTCTTCACATATCTATAGAAGCTATTACAGTCAGTTTTTATATGTTCCCTGAAAGCTTACTCTCATATTCTATTTCCCCCCTCTTAATTAATCCCTTTGTCCTCCTTTGCTGAATCCTAAACTGCTCCCAATCCTCAGGTTTACTGCTTTTTCTGGCCAATTTATATGTTCTCTCCTTGGATCTTAGGCTATCCCTAATTTCCCTTGTTAGCCATGGTTGAGTCACCTTTGTTGTTTTATTTTTATGCCAAACTGGGATGAACAAATTCTGCAGTTCATCCATGCGAACTTTAAATGTTTGCCATTGCCTATCCACCGTCAACCCTTTAAGTAACATTCCCCAATCCATCTTAGCCAACTCGCGCCTCATACCACCGTAGCCCTGCAGCGGGTAGACAAAACTGCCCAACGCATTACCGGCACCCGGCTACCGACCATAGAGCACATATACCAGAAACACTGTCTACGGAGGTCACGGTCCATCATCAAAGACCCTACCCACCCCAGCCTGTTCGCCCTCCTACCATCTGGGAGACGCTACAGATGCATTCGCACCTGTACGACCAGATTTAGGAACAGCTTCTTTCCCAGGGCTGTCATCCTACTGAACTCCACAAATAAACTCTAAAGCCTGCACATCTGCCAATGCACTTTATTATGGTCATATTTATGTTAATATACTACAAGCCAAATGTATGTTGAATGTTTAAATGTCTTAATCCAAATGTACACTCTCGGGAGCCACAAGCCTACATTTCGTTGTACTGCACTTGTGCACTAACAATGACAATAAAAGTTGATTTGATTTGATTTAAATTCAGGACCCTCATCTCTGAGTCAACTACTTCACTCTCCATCTTAATGAAGAATTCGATCATATTATGATCGCTCCTCCCCAAGGGGCCTCGCACAACAACATTGCTAATTAATCCTTTCGCATTACATAATACCCAAAGATGGCCTGATCTCTAGCTGGTTCCTCGACATATTGTTCCAGGAAACCATCCCGTATACACTCTAGGAATTCCTCCTCCACAGTACTGTTACTAATTTGGTTAGCCCAATCTATATGTAGATTAAAGTCACCCATGATAACTGCTGTGCCCTTATTGCACGTGTCTCTAATTTCCCGTTTAATGCCATCCCCAACCTCAGCATTACTCTTTGGGGATCTGTATACAACTCCCACTAACGCTTTCTGCCCCTTGGTATTTCTCAGCTCTACCCATACAGATATCATCAGAGCTAATATCCTTCCTTACTATCGTGTTAATCTCTTTAACCAGCAATGCTACCCCACCTCCTTTTCCTTTTTGCCTGTCCTTCCTGAATATTGAATACCCCGGATGTTGAATTCCCAGACTTGGTCACCCTGGAGCCATGTCTCCGTAATTCCAATTACATCTATTTGCGCAGCTAATTCATCCACCTTATTACGAATGCTCCTCGCATTAAGACACAAAGCCTTCAGGCTTTTTTTTAACACTCTTAGTCCTTTTAGAATTATTATTTACTGTAGCCCTGTTTGATTTACACCCTTGATTTCTCTGCCTTCCACTTTTGCTTTTCTCCTTCCTGACTTTTGTTTCTATCCTTTCTTCCCTTTCCTCTGTCTCCCTGCACAGGTTCCCAACCTCCTGCCATTTTAGTTTAAACCCTCCCCAACAGCACTAGCAAACACTCCCCCATGGACATCGGTCCCGCCCAGGTGCAAACCGTCCAGTTTGGACTGATCCCACCTCCCCCAGAACTGGTTCCAATGTCCCAGGAATTTGAATCCCTCCCCCTTGCACCATTCCTCTAGCCATGTATTCATCTGAAATATCCTTCTATTTCTACTCTGACTAGCATGTGGCACTGGTAGCAATCCTGAGATTACTACCTTTGAGGTCCTATTTTTTTTAATTTACCTCCTAACTCCCTATATTCAGCTTTTAGGACCTCATCCTGTTTTTTACCTATATCGTTGGTACTTATATGCACCACGGCAACTGGTTGTTCATCCTCCCCGTCCAGAAATCCTCCCTCACCCCACTCACTTCTCTAAATATAGGCAAGATCAGCAATTTAGGAAGAAACTGAAATAATAAGTATGTTCCTGATGGCAGCACTTATGTGGTAAAACACATTCCAGCACTAACATTTATTTATAAATGTACTTATTAGTAATCTGCCAAAAAATGAGCTAAAAATGTTAATTAACATCAAGAAAAGCTTGTTAAACTATATGTCTGATGCAGCTGTACGTGCTATAATTGCTAACTTTAATCTCCATGAATGAGATTTTCAATATGGTGGTTAAAATCTTCCACATAAAGGTGTAAGGGGCATTAATGTATTTTCTGATGTTACAATAGTCCAAACTAAAATATTATTGCTTGTGGTATAAACAGAGTACAGGAAACTCTCGATTTACCGGCACCTAAATAACCGGAAACCTCTGTTAACCGGCAAAATGCAGGAGTAGGTTCAGGTAAGTTTTACTTCATATTAGTGGCCGTTCCTGGATCTGTGGCCGTGTACGAGGCTCTTATACCTTTTACTATACCTCTCTGTGATCCGCACTTTTTGATAAACTGGCACCACGCCGGTCCCGGATAAAAAAGAGTTTCCTGTACTTGCCTGAAGTGCTTTTAGGTTATTCACCCTTGGATTTGGTTATCGCAGAGGAAACACAATAAATTAAGAATAATACTTAAATTAAACAGAATTCAACACAATTATTGTTTTAAATCTTCTTGATATCCTCCAATTCACCCCGGAGAGGCAGGTGAATGTGAATATCATCTTGGTCGGTCTTTGGCTAGTAAGTGGTTCCAGACTCCGCCTATCTTCTGCCCCTCTCATCAGCTCAGCACCTTCTCTCAATTAATTGTTATACCGGATGACCTGGCTGAAATGGGCAATTCAGCAAGTGAGTATGTTAGATATTGGTATACTGGCACCACTGTGTGCAGTGAAAATATCAAACTTGTAAAATGACTGTTGAACAAGTTGCTACCTATCCTTTCAATCAATAGGCTGTTTGACAACTACAAAGGATGCACAAGAGGCACACAAGTCTATCTCCTTCCAATCCCTTGGGAAAAGCATGTCGCCCTCATTCAGCACTTGACTGAGCATTAAATGAATTTCTTTTTCTCCCAGTCTTGTTAGTGCTCAAGTAGCCAATTCCTGGAGCTCGAGAGACTTTTGCTTTAAAAGAGTGTAGCTGATGGCAAAGCATCACCTGCTCCTGTAAATATAATTGACCCAACAGTGGTGCAGACCCACTTTATCACGAGTCTCCCAGAACAATGATCTCCTTTGATGGTCTGCTAAATTCATTGCATTTGCATGCTTGCATTGTGACGTAAAACAGTGTTATGGCATAGGACCAACTCAGTGATATTGAGTTAGACATTAACTAGCAATGATTCTGATTTAACCGTTGATGTTAAACACGAGGGTACTGTGCAAACACTGCCATCAGCTTAATTTAGACTTGCTCTCAGATCAGGCATTCTTTGCTCCTTCCACTAGAACAGATAACAGTGATTGCAATCTTGTTTGCCTGTATGCAATTGTATGATCAGAACAAGGAAGCAGTATAAACACAGAACAGTAAGGCACAGAGAAACAATAACGGTGAGTATAAAGCCTTTGGATACAAGCAGGCAGCCAATCGGGAAAAAACTGCAACGATGGTGCTGAATCAAATAAACGTACAGTGCATCAGTCCAGCCATAGACTGCACATATTAGAGAGCAGATGGGGATGGAATTAAAGGTCCCCTCTTACGCATGAGGCTCTTTGGATTAATGCGAGAGAACAGTGAAATGCCTCTACACGTTGGTAGGTTAACCCACCGCTAAACGGGAGGTAATCAAGCAAAAACTCAATGTAGTCTCAACAATCCAACATGCTTGTAAGTAAATGCAGAAGCTGTCCAATCTGAAGAAAAGTACAAGGGTAAGCTGTTAGATACAGTATCTATCACCTCATACCACTATATATGCGGATGAAACAATTAATTACTATGCACAGATATATAGGGATATGAGTACCAATTATCTTGCATTGGTAGAAGTGCCTGTCCAAGGAGGCTGCAAGTTTCAGCCATGTTTACCTGAATAGTTTCATACATTTCATTCTATTAGACTAGGAAGTATATACATTGTTGTGCAGCCTTTACATCCTAGGCAATGTGCATGATATGGTTCTTTTCTTTGTGGCCTTCAACAGCGACCACTGTGCCAGGACTGGTAGTGATACACAACAGATAAAACCAATTGCTTGCTATGGGAGGCCATTATGGATGTCATCGGTTGTACAGGACCTAGGTGATACTAAGTTTGTGGAGACAACAATGCTCTTTAAGTTGTGCAATGATAATTGCTTGTGTTTACTGAATTTCATTGTCAACAGATTCAAAGTAGTGTTTGTGCTCTGCTGAAAAACATTGACTACTGTCATTGTAACAAAGATGCGTCTGGCTGCTCATTCTGTGCCTTCCTTTGCAGAAAGACTACAAGCCTATGACAAGGAAGCTAGTACTGAAGGACTGTCATGCACACCTGGGCACTCTGAATCACCCACATAACTTAAAGCAGACACCAGCCCACCCGCAAACGGAGTCAACATTGTTTTGTGGTTTGTCTGGCATGTTTCAGCATGGGGATGTGGGCAATTCTGGTTCACCCATGCCCTTCGCAGAGACAGCAAGCCTCACACTCGGTCTACTAGTCTGGGTGAAAACTAATTAAATTCACCTAACAGTAATTAGCAGTTTTGAGTGAAAAACAGATCTGATACTTGAAGTTATGAGTTCCTGGTTGGTATGCAAGTGCTAAACAGATTGAACTACTGCGCCACCTGAAGTATGAGAAATATTATTTCTGTGAACAGTGATACTGGTATTAATGCACACTAAACTGGTTATTGAGACCAAAAATCCATAGACCTACCCATTACACATCCACTGTAACTCTGACAGAAGTGTGCTAAAAGTGCAGCAATTCAGGTCTGGACCCAGTTACGTTGGGTCCCAGCTTTCCCCAGGAATTTTCTGGGTGCAGAAAGTGGGCAGGGCTGGAGGCGAGGACACCGGAGAGTTCATGCTTATCCAGCCCTCAGATGCACCAGGTGAGACCAGGCATATTGGCCAATGAAAGAGCCGAAGTGGGCCCTGCCCGGGGGTCCAGGCCAGGAATGTAGACTGGACCCCCTACAGGAAAAAAAAGGGAATTTGTGGAGTCCAAGTGGGGTGAGGGAACTTTAAGAGACCTGGCACCTCACAGAAACCAGCAACCTTCACCAGACATTCTGGCCTGTGAGACAAGGTAAGTACCCCTAGTGGCATGGGCACCTGTCATTAGTATTAAAATTAAGGAACCTCCCCATAACTCAGCACTTACGCTGGAATGTGACTCCCCTCCCACGCCCCCTTAATTTTTAACCCCATTATGATTTTTTTAAACATTTATTTTTATTACAGATTATCTCTTTGTAGTAACAGTTGCATATTCAAGTTCTCTTTAGACAAGAGCAGCACGGTGGCATAGTGGTTAGCACTGTTGCCTCACAGCGCCAGGGACCCAGGTTCGAATCCGGCCTCGGGCGACTGTCTGTGTGGAGTTTGCACATTCTCCCCGTGTTTGCGTGGGTTTCCTCCGGGTGCCCCGGTTTCCTCCCACAGTCCAAAGATGTGCGGGTTAGGTTGATTGGCTATGATAAATTGACCCTTAGTGTTAGGGGGATTAAATACGTGGGGTTACAGAGATAGGGTGGGATATGTGTTGGTGTAGGGGTTACGGGGATCGGGTGGGATATGTGTCGGTGCAGGCTCGATGGGCCGAAATGGCCTCTATCTGCACTGTGGGGTTTCTGTGATTCTGTGATTCTGTGAAGAGCATGGACTATGGAATACTTCCCGAGTGCCAAGGCAGTTCTTTGATCAGTCATGAGAAAATTTGCTGTCTGAACATTTCTCCTCTCCCTCAAAGATAAAGCTACTCACAGTGATGTGAATAAGTCTTGTTGATAACCATCATACTTCACTTCCAACAAATAGTTCAACAGTTCAACTGACAGGTGACAATTACACAACCTAAACGACCAAATGTAAAATTGTAATTGGTAACTCTAATGAAGATCACTTATGACAACTTGAATCACCAACCAGAAGGATCATACAAGAGCTCCCTCTAAAGGATAGCCTGTGAGTCACAAGGCTCCAAAGTGACACCAATTATTACACATTTTCATGTGCTTTTTAAAAAAAATTCTCAATGTTCCCAAATAAATGATGCTGTGCAAAGATCATTAAATTATTAACTATCTATAATGAGTGTAAATTCAAAACAATCTCCATGTTATATTAAATGGCCCAGAAATTCGGGTCTCCATGGGTGAGTACGCATGGGGTACTCACCCGTAAGTCCAATGGAAGTGACGGTTTCGTGCATGCACTGCACATGTGCGGGAAACCGGCACTTCCGTTCCCCTGAAAGAAGGGGTTCAGAAGTCGAACGCGTGCGCGGGAGAGGCTGCGCGTGCGCATCGAACTTACGTTTTTTTTTTACAGGTTTTCCCAGGAGGGTAAGTCTGCAGGAGTTAGACATGTAAAAAGCAGTCGCAAGGCCTGCTTTTAACAAGGTAAGTGGTGAATTAATTAAAATTAAAACATTTTTTCCACAGGTTTATTATTTTTAAATACTTTAAAGAAAGGTAAGTTTATTTTTAGCCCCGTTAGAAAATGTAATTAATTTTTTCAAAAATTTAAATTATTGTTTAAAATAGTTATTTCATGTAATTTATAGTTTATTTTAAAAATGTGATTTAAAAATTTTTTTTTGAAGATTTAGTGATGTTTTGGGGCTTATAGTATTTATAGGTTTGACAGGTCTTCCTGTCAAACCTATGAATGAAGCATTCCCTGCTACCATTGGCTCTCCATGGCCCACGTGATCCCAGGGGACGCATCGAACTAACTGCGCCCCTGGGATACGCAAGCACTGCGCGCCGGCAATTGGAGGAGGCCCAGGATCGGAATCCCACGCGGGCCCACAGCTCAACGGCCAGCGCGCAAGGTAAGTGCAGGTAGGGGGCTTGCACCCACGGGAAGCCTCCGACCCGACTTTCTGGGCGGTTATATTTGAACTTTCAGTCAAAATAGAAATAGAATTACGCTTGAACAAAGTGTTTGAATCCCACTTGCTTCCTACCCTATTAAATGTAGGACTGTAATTTAATTTACCTGATTCACGTGATAACATGTTGAATTACTGGGCTACCTGAAGATATGAGAAATGTTATTTTTGTTAACAGTGACACTAGAATTAATCCACACTGGGATGGGGGCCTGGAGGAGAGTAAGAGAGTGCATTGTACTGAGATTGACTTGGGACAATCTCTAGCGATAGAGTTACAGTGAACCAGGTTTCAAATTCTGCTCAGGGTTTTGAAAGCAAAGTCTCCTCTTCCTCTCTATCTGTTGTCTGTTATGGCTCCTTTGTGAAATAAGTTTGTACATTTTCAATCCAGTTCCTGGTGGGCATTGGCTCCCGCATAAAAATTATCCTAATTTGGCAATCTTACTTAGCTGGTAAAGGAAATGGGATTAAAAAATACTCTGGTGCAATAGACTTGTCAGAAGTACTGGTTTGAGTCGAACTGGCAGCTCCCAAGGCTGATACTGTGTTCCCTATACCAATATTAACATCCCTTACTTCAAAAGAGCGACAATTTTCCAAAAATAGTAAAGAAAAGAAAATGTAATGTTCCGATGGAGTATGAGGTATGTGTGCGCTACAAATGGAACCAGCAGTTATATCACTAACCATTATACACTATCTGCCCTTCCTAGAAATTCATGTGCTTGAGAGTTCATATCATAATGCTAACACTGCAATGTAATTTCAGATGTCATCTCAACCGTTTGCATTTAATGCTGGTGAAATATGGCAAAGTAAGCAGTTTCAGTTTAACTGATTGACCATAAAAATGTGCTATACTTTCATATTTGAGCTTTAGATATAATAATGTCACAGGAAGTAATTTTAGAAAATATCAGGGACACATTCGTACCCATACAGGTTTATATTCTGTAAGCTATAGTGAAAATGTTTTGGCATTTCCTCATACGCTTAGGACTCTTGTCCTGAATATTTCTTTTCAATATTCAGTAAAATCCTTTTATATCTTAATTTGCTCATTCTGAAGCACTAAACCATTTCCTAAACTTTCAATTAATTGCATCCCATTTTATGTCACACTAGAACTTGTTTAATCCCAGGTTTCAAAATGAACTCTTTACCATTAAGTAAAGGAATTTTCTTTTTGGAAAATCCTCTTTTTAAAAAAAACAGTATATGTTAAAGGGAAATAGCAATCAGAAATGTCTATCTCGGAAACCAGAAATGCATGTATCTAAACAATAGTGACTACTGTACCAAGTTTTATGGCAAACAGGGGAGTATGCAGCAATTTTTGCTAGCTCAATTTTGTACAGTTTCAAAGTGCAATCCTGATGCAGAAGCCTTTCTTTCAGCACATCTTTGAAACTAGTTAGAACATCGCTACATTGAAAACTGAAATATACTCAATGCAGCTTTACGACAACAAACACACTGTTTACACAGGAAATGTATGGGAGTAAATCTTGAGGGTATTGCCTGTGTATTGCAAGTTTGGTGTTTATGGGCATCCCAGGCTTGAGGAGCTGAAGAATCTAGTTAACTAAAATGTTTTTATCCTAGAATTGTCTGCTAGGAAGAGGCTCAGCTTTTTTCAGACAATATCGTGCTGCGTTTTCTACTGTTGAAAGTAGTGTGTTCATATTAAATAAATGGTAGTATTCCTGATATTTGGTTCCATAGTCTTCATTTAGTGCACTGTAGGTGTTTATGCTCTGAACATTTCGATGTTCCAATATTTACATGATTTATGCAGGTTGTTGCTACCACTGAGTTTTCATAAGTGGTAAACGTACTAAGTGCTTTGTTGATTTGTGTGTTTGGATTTTACATTTGCTTTTCAGTTGCACAACAAACAGTTTATTTCCCATTATCTATGATTTGTATCTCTGTATTAGTATATATGCTGGTGGATCACTCATGGTATTGTTCATGGTAAGTCGGGGATACACTGTTTTATAACTGTAGGTGTATTATACCATGTAACACACAATGCATTATCAGAGCTACTGATTCAGAGTGATAAAATAAATAAACTTACATTTCTAACATGGGATTTGTGTATTTTGACCAGTGTTTTGGGGAATTTAATTCCACCATTCTGTCCAATATCCTGTGACAATCACAAATGAGTGATCTTTATTATTGCAATACAGGTAGACTATCCTTTATCCGCACTTCCGAAAACCGAAAACCTCTAAAAACCGAAAGTTTTTTCGTGGAGCGTAAGTCGTGCGCACGACATGACACGAGTGGCGCCAAACATGACAGGAGTGGTCCAGGAGCTCTGCCTTTCCCTGTGAGCAGGGCAGAGGGTCACAGAGTTCCCTCCTGGGTAGGAGATTGCAGGCCGAGCCAGGCAGTGTGAAGGAGGTACCGGGAGAGTGAACCCAACAACACAGCGGCCCGTCCGATAGTCTTTTCTTCCCCCCCCCTCCCCCGACCTGATTTGCGGGCCAGCTTAGTGTAGGAGTCAGCCGATATCTGGCTTTCCCACAACTGGCGGCGGCAGTCGAGCCCCAGACCCCCGCTAAGTCAAGGAATTCAGATACGGAGCAGGGGGAGCTGGAAACCTCGATCTAATGGCAGAAATCAGCAGCTGTTTTGTTCGGTTTTTTTTCTTCCCCTAGCATTTTTTTAAACAGTCAGGCTGTGGAAAGAGTCTCTGTAGCTTAGCAACAGTTTCAGAGACGCTTCCAAGGCAGGGCCCGAGTGTTTACAAGCTGTTGCTAAGCAACAGTGTTTGTTGTCAAAACCTTCTGAGATCCGAAAAATTCCGAAAACCGAAACACAGCTGGTCCCAAGGTTTTCGGATAAAGGATAGTCTACCTGTATCTATTTGTTACCTTCATAATTAATTTTTATCCCTTACTATTTTTAAAGTTTTGGTTACAAAGCAAAATGGCATGAAAGATATTCTGGTTGGAGGTAGGTACCTAGTACTTAGCAGTACTGGGGTGAGGGGTGGAGTTTAACAACACTGGTGTGTGGGGTCCTAGGCTTTGTAATATGGGGTTCTGACTTACTGCCCTTAATTATCAGGACAGACTTGGGGAAGTTTTTTTTACTCTGGAAAAGCATTGAGTTTGAAGGGATATGATAAAACGTCTTGAAAACAACAACGGGATTAATTCTGTCCAAGTCGACAGGTTATTTGACCTAGATAGGCAGGGGAGGACTAGTAGGCATCAGTAGACAAAAACGTAGGGTTAGGTTAGTGTCAGGAAGTACCACTTTTTGCAGTGTTCTCAACTTTTAGAATAGGTTGCCAGTATCTGTGGTGTGTGTGAATTCACTGCATGTCATCAAAAGGGAGCTGGATGAGATCCTACGAGTGGAAAACATCTTGGCCTAGAAATTGGGTTGAGGCACCAAACTGGCGCCAAGTTCGCCTGGGCACTGATTTTTGCGCTGCATTGGGAGTAATACCGATCGCCAGAAATTCAGTTTCAGAAACCCTCGAGGGACACGGGGTGAGGCTCGAGGCGCTCCGCGTCCCTCTTAGGGCGCTGAAACTGAATATCGCAGCGCAACGTGCCGCAGCGACACACGCTGCGGCACAGCACGCTGTGGTGCTGCAGGCCTTCCTCCCATTGTTAAGGGGGAGGGGCCTGCAACAGCGCGATCCCCGATTGCGAGTGCCGGCAAAAGAGCCCGGCACTGAGGAGAGCCAGGCTCTCGGGAAACAGCCGGCAATGCCGCCGGGGGGGGGTGGTGTGTCAGGAGGCCGGGGACGGAGGTGCTGGCAGGCGGCCGCCCAGACCTCCACCTTAACTTGCGCCACTGCCGGCACAGCAAGGCCCCGTGAACCGGGCGCGGGTAGCGAACGGCGCTACAGCGGCGTTCGCTACCAAATATCGCGAACGGGGCGCTAAGCACACCGATGCCGTCATCGGTGGCGGCGCAGCGCAACAGGCTAACACCACCATTAGCGCCCCTGCTGAATATCGCGGGAGGCGCAGCCAGTGGCGCTACAGCCAATGACTGCCTCTTTAGTGCTAACAGGTGGCGCTACTCACCCAATTTTTCCCCCCTTGAGTTAAAGGTGGTCGGTGAGTGGGTTAACTGGGATTAATAATGCCAGCCACCTGATCTCTTGGAGCTTGCTTGATTGCTTTTATGGTTGGAGAAGAATTTCCCCAAAGTTTTCAAAATTAAGTTAAAAGTTTGATTTCCTTTGTCTTGATACTCCCAGAACATTATGTCATGGTGAAGAGGTGGTGGTGAGGAAGAGGGCGTCAAGGCAGTAGGTAGTCAACTGATGGTATGTGCTAATTGCCTTGTGTAGGGATGGCACAATGAATGGACCAATTGGTATTTTTGTGCCCTTTTTCGTATGTTCATATTTATATTTATAACTCCAATTAAGTTAAGAAAATACACTCAGACGGGCTTTCTGGACTTGTCCTGCCACTTTTCCTACAGATCTGGCATGGAGTCAGAAACGTGCTCAGAGACATGCTTCCCTGAATTTCCATGTCCCTCCCTCATTTTACAGAGGGAGGGGCTGGTGGCCTGAAATACACCAGCACCAATATGCTTTCTGAAATTTATAGGACAACAGAATCACTGATCGAGGCAAAAATATCAAGTCCAAGCACGGGCTTTTGGATGAGGCAGAGGCCTTCAAGTAAAAAATTTCATTAAATATTAAAAGAAACAAACAATTCATTTGATAAATTTAATTATGTTCTTGTGAAATATATAATTTGAGGTTTTTTTGCACCTGAAAATGTTAATTTATTGGAATGACACCATTCTTATGAGGGGGGTCCAGTCTTCTAATATCGACCTGCAAAGATATTAAAGCAAAAATAACTTAATGGAACTAGATTTTAAAGCTCTACTTGACCTGCTTACTGTTGTGTATACTATAAGGCTGTTGTTCTACTCCAGGTACGAGTCTCGAGACTGGCGTCTATTCACAGTGCAATAAGGAGCCGAGAGACCCAATTTACTATTTGCTATGTCAGCTACGAGTCACATTGAGCCAAGTGACAAGGATGATCTGAGCATACTCGCTTGTACATGTGCAGAACTCCATTTGTTGGTTAGTTATATTTGAAGTTAGGAGAGATGGACTACCTGGGCACTTTAAGCTTGACTTTGCATCAGGCCAGAACAATACTACACTCAGTGCAAAGATCAACTGGGTGACAGACTATTCACTAGAGTTAGTCTTGCCTCTTTTGGCTCAAATGCCTTGCGAATAAAATTTGCCTTCCAACTTATACTGCTGTATTTGCATTTATGCGAGAAGTTAAACATAATGACACAGATAATAGCAGAATTTATGAATGGCATTGTAGTTCGCCTTCTGTATTGGTTTATTTACCCTCTGTTGCCTGTATGAGCAATTGAACAAATATGTAAACAGAAGGTACAAACTACAGTCACTTTGAAGGAAAATCAAATCACAGTCCTTTTCACTAATACAATATCATGACAGCTCCCATCTGTAAGCAAAAATGTAGAACATATAAACTCCTCTGAGCTTCTACAGCACGCCTAAACACAATTTGTCAAAGTACAAAAGAAACACCAGCTAGAGTCACTACAATTTGTCTCTTTTCCAAATAATACTGTGGTGGAACAAAAAAAAGCTGGTAAAGAAAGTCACTTATTTGCAATTGCTTTTACAGTATATACAAATAAGACAGCAATATGAGCAGAAAAAGATCATGCAATAAGCAAATCAATTATCTGTTAGTGGATCTATGATAGCCATACTCACAGGTAGTCTGGGACCTGAAGTGGGGTTCACCATGGCAGCTCACCCATTGCTATAGCAGCAAAATTGCTGAAACAATGCATCACACAGTGAGCATAAGGTAAACTATTTCACATCTTAATGATAGAGATAGGAATATATTTGTAGCACTATTTACAACCACTTCACAAAGAACTGTTTAAAGATGCAAGCAAATTTGTCCTCCTTCCTCAACACCCCTTACTCACAGCAATTTACATAATATTTTTTAGGCCTGGTTGATTTGGAGTTTTTCCTTTAATTGGAAGTACATTTATTTAATCTCCCCTTTGCAGCCCAAAACCTTTGTTCTCTCAGTTAATTATATGCGTATGAAAGATGTTTTCTTTTTTACTTGCTTGTTCTTGCTGAAGCAGTCTCATTGGTATAGCATTGTAACAAAAAGCATTTTCCCCCCCATTGTCAAGTCTCCAATGGCCAGGACCTTGAAAAAGTGGTCATTCGCCATGGTTTGAACTGAACTGGCTCCAGCTGCGATGTCTGAGTTCAACATCCCCACAAAAACTCATCCCAAAAATACCGTAAGCTCAAAAATTTTATTTAACAGCTTAAATTGTACAAAATATTGAAAATCTAAATCTTCCAAATTTTCACTATTCAGGTCTCATGATTTCTTATTTTCCATTGTCTGGTCATGTGACATGGGCTAGCACTGTGCACGCTGAGTAGTTTAATTTTACAGTAGAGTAAAACTACCACTCCCATGTTACATATCTCTCACATGCAGAATTTATCAACCCGAGCTGGAATTCCACCCCCCCCCAGTAAAATAATGTTTTTCTGCCTGGTTGTCACATGATATGTAGTCACAGTGCTCTTTGAGCATTATAGTTCCATAGGAGAGGGATGAAAACTACAACTCCACGATGTATCACACACACAAAGCAATTGCAAACATGAGCTAGAGCTCTCCTCTCCAGTTGAAGACCGTAGCTCCGAAACAGAGTAGATTTCTAGTCTGGACTCAGAGGGCAGATATTTACAGAAGAAACTTCTTGAAGGCATTTCCAACATACAGTGGCTAACTTTATGGCCGAGTTTCTTTCTTAGAATTATGTCATTCTTAATTCGATCTGGAGGCGCGGTGAAGCGGGCCGGCTTCCAGCATGTTTTTTAAAGTAGCGCAAAAGAACGCGGAATCTCAATATGCGCTGGACGCTTGAAATTCCTCAATCTTTTGTGCTGGTTTGGCTGATTTATGGCGAATAACCTGTATTTATTATAGCAGTTAAATTTTCATGTGCATGTGAAGAAACGTGGTTGCTGAAAGGGCTTGAGGAACATTGAACGATTTGCTGGATTGTTTGTGCAGTACTTGCTGGTTGATTTTTGTGGTGGGCGTGGATTGTTGATTCGTAGCTTTTATTATCTGGCCTACCTGAGCATTCACATCATTGGTGTTCATTGTCAACGGTTAGTAAACATGGTCCCAAATGGAATGCCCTGCAGATCTTACCTATCCTAGAAAGGGCGATTCCTTTGTGTCAGATTTTTCATAAGATGATGTCGAGGGTAGCACTGTCAGCTGAATCACAAGTTAGCCTCACCAATCTCCCCCCCCCCCCCCCCATCTAGGACTTGAGCACATAATCATGGCTGACACTGCAGCACAGAACTAAGGAAGTCACTATCAGGGGTGCCATTCATTGGATGGGATATTAAACAGAGATCTGTTCTGGCAGATGTTAAAGATCACACCATTGAAAGATGATTAAGCTCTCCCAATATCTTAGACAACATTCCTCAATCAAATCAGCATCAGCACTGCTGAATACAAAATGCCTACTAAATTTGCCAGAACAGTTACAAGCACTTTAAAAGTAATTCTTTATTCCTCAGAAAATTTAGCAGTTGTCAGAACTTAAAGAAACTCATGTGTTAAAAATGGATAACAATGCTTTCCAGCTAAGTCTGTTTACAGTCTTGCAGCAACACAGATGAGATGAATGCTGCCGAGAGAAAAAAACTGTTTAGGTTTGTTCAATTTTTTTTGCAGTTGGATGGGTTCAGTTTTCATCAACAATCACAATTATTTAGTACAATTTAATTAGCTGTTTGTGACGAGGGAACATCTCCACCAACTTCAGGATAAATGCAGTTCTGTATAGAATGTATATCCATGTGCTACAAAATGACCATGGGCAAAAATGGCTCCAATATAAACTATTTGTCAAACACCTATCTGAACAGTGCTAAAATTCTCTACACTTAAATATTAAAAAATATTCAAAATAACATGGCCAGTTATGATTTCTACATTGGTCACAGGGAAATCTAAAATTCTGACCATGACACAAGTTATGAGGTATAGTCATTCATAATTCATTAAGATACTAAAAGGTTTTTTTTCTGATTAAGTGAAGTGCAGTAACATTTTCAATTTTCAACTGTTTCCTTGTCAGAAAAAAAAAAGGCTTTTGTGTGATGAGGCTCACCGAGGTAAACCATAAAAGCATCAGGACCATTCCAATGACTACATGTAGTCTATAAAATCACGTCAATTCATATTGTGCTGGTTCTAATCTGCTTACAATTAGGGAATTACTATGAAATACACTTATTATACCATTCTGAATCATCAATTTACTGTTGATTAAACGGTTCATTTTAAATTTCACATAAAACTACATCTTCTCAATAGCCAAGGTGATTATATATTAGAATTGTCCAAGGAAAATGTGAGATATGCTAATACTATTAATAAAATGGTTTACATTTACAAGGTTTGTGTAAAGAAGCAAATTTCTCATTTGGAATTCTCAGGGAAGTAATGTAACTCAGTGCTTTCAAAGACAAAATTTGATGTCCCAATAGTGGGAAGCACATTACAAGGAACTTTGGTTTATATATGCAATTAAGCAGCTGTATAAATGTGTCATTTGGGAAGATATGCAAGGTTCTGATTTCTTCATAATATCAACTAGAAATTCTAGGCCAAGTTGATTAGTACAATGCACTTTTGCCTATAAGGCCTGGCTTTAGATTAGTCCAGACTGACATATTTAGCAGAAGAAAGACTCAATTCTAAGGAATGTAAGTGAAACTGAGTACAGTAAATCTCAGCCCAGTTTCTAGTGGGTGAAGTTCCACAATGTAATTCAGTACAAATTGGTACTCTCACTCAGAGCTCACGAGGCTGGCACTGGTATTAAAAAATGAAAACCGTGACATTAGCATAGTTATAAAAGAATTATTAACTGATCAAAAAAAAATACAAAATTATACAAGATTTGAAATGTTAGCATTTGAATTATACAGCACAAAATGGTAATGACTTTCCACAGGCATCATTTTCCTCATTTTTTTTTTTTTTTTTTTTTATAAAGAAGGTCAACCTTCACATACAAAGTTAAATCCAACTACTGAGGGAGGGGGGGGGCACAAGAATCACTAGAAATAGAATAACTTCTCGGCTCATGCATAAGCTACAACAGTGTATATGAAGCCAGTGTCAACGAAGAGAGATACTGCCAGAAGAGGGATGAGAAGGAAAATGCACATAGATGACAATCAGACAACAGACTTAAAAAGAGCATCTCACTTGCAGTTCTTCCAGTGCATGTTTTTCATGAGCTAAGAGCCTATTACATTTGGCGGGGGGGGGGGGGGTGGGGTGAAGCCACAGTGCAATTAATATCTGGCAAGCATGGTTGAATAGGTAGAAGGATGTCATCAGAAATTAAAGCGCCAAATGCAACCGACACCACTTAGCCTAGCACCTCGGAATGGCTGCAACATTATTTTATTGTGCCAAATGACACACGGTGGCATAGTGGTTAGCACTGTTGCCTCACAGCGCCAGAGACCCAGGTTCGAATCCGGCCTCGGGCGACTGTCTGTGTGGAGTTTGCACATTCTCCCCGTGTTTGCGTGGGTTTTCTTCGGGTGCTCCGGTTTCCTCCCACAGTCCAAAGATGTGCGGGTTAGGTTGATTGGCTATGATAAATTGACCCTTAGTGTTAGGGGGATTAAATACGTGGGGTTACAGGGATAGGGTGGGACATGTGTTGGTGTAGGGGTTATGGGGATCGGGTGGGATATGTGTCAGTGCAGGCTCGATGGGCCGAAATGGCCTCTATCTGCACTGTGGGGTTTCTGTGATTCTGTGAAAATACCAAAACACTGCTGTTTTCAATATAGTGCCTCAAATAAACGCCCTAAGCTCAGGAATTTCCTCTCTACCTCCTTAAAACCTACCTCTTTGATCAAGCTCTTGGTCACTTGTCGTAATATCTCTCTATGTGGCACGGTGTCAAATTTTGCCTGATAATCGCTCCTGTGAAGTGCCGTGGGACGTTTCACTACGTTAAAGGCTCTATATAAATGCAAGTTGTTGTTGTTACCAGGCAAAGCCCTTTGCTTCCTAATATTTTACTGGTTATGTGATCGTTTAAAAAAAAACTTGTGTCCCTGCCAATATTTTCAACTGCTGGGAGAGAGATACAGAAGCTATAGGATTAAAGCTCAAATGAATATAGATGAAAGCAACCTTAGAAAAAACAGCTGGAACGGAGCGATCTGGTAAATTAAAAAAATCTGTACTCTAGGTATGTGCACTCCCAATTAACCTAAAGTCCTGTATTAGTGCACTGAGTTTTATCCAGATTTAACTCTTTCTCCAGTAGGACTATGTTAAATAGGCAGCCAATAAACTATTTTTCTTATATAGTGGTTTTGGGCATCAAGGGTGGCAGACCCATTGATTACAATTCAAATACATTTTCTATGTTCCAGCACATCTGTAATGGTAATTATTTTTCTTTTGTTTTCTAGGACCTCATGCAGCCTAAAATTCAAAAAGGCCTTTACTTGGATTAATATAATTTTCTTTACCTAAAGTTCAATCAATATTTTCCAGCTAAACTGTGATAAATCAAGGCTGTAGATAACTACTGAACCTGGTCCAGGATTCTCTAACCATTTAATGATACCATTATAAATTTTTGGATATGATCAACTAATCACTAAAAGAAAATACCCATGTTTTAGGAACAACTAAATATATTCAAGTGAGTAGAATTAGGACATCAGATTTCCTGCCAAATGTCAAATATTAACCTGAAATGACAGTCTACCGTGGTAAAGTGTCACACTGCTGGATGGGATGGTAGATGGAGGACTGTGTCACCAGAGTGTTTCATCTTGAAAGGAAAAAGACTCGAACACTTGTCATCCTGCAAAAGCAACATCCCTTTAGTAATCATGCAGCCATGCTAAAGCAACCCAGATTCTGCTCATTCTCCTGCCAAAATGAGACAAAGGTAGTGTGGTTCCAAAGAGTAAAGAAAAACTTGCATGACACACAACAGTCTAGTCCTAAAAGGATACCAATACTGGCCACTGCATAAAATAACACTCAAAAACATCGTACCATTGGGCTTTGAACAGGAACATAAACTACTGTATCAACATTAAAGCAAAATATTACCATACAACCGAAATTTATTTTCTAATGGATAAGCAAGCACTACTGCAAATTATACAGTGTCTTTTCTTTAACTCGTAACTTTTCAGAACATGGTTTCTCATCACTTTAAGATGGACATCCAAAGCAATTTTGTACAGAATTGAATTAAGTCTTGTTCAATAAATGCAGTCTGCATTTCAAAATGCATTTAGTCTGTTTGCAGAAGAGATATTTGGTTGCATACAGTTATTTCTTTCATAATCAACATGACACAACCACAGAAGAACACAACGGCAGGGATGAAGGTGGAAACAGCAGAGTTCAAACAAAAAGTGGTCCATCTCCACAATGGAACGTCAACAGATTTCCAGCAGGCAGCACCACTTAAGAGGATATAAGCCCTCTTTTGTTCTCAGCTGCTGAAGATCATTTACATTCCTTCGACCAATAACCAGCAGACTAAAAGTAACAATGAGGGCTTAATTCACAGGTCTGTTCATGCTTCAGTAGATAGCCTGAGGACGTTTGGTACAATAGTAAGCTTCAGATGCAGCCACATAAGCGGATTCTGGAAAAAAGTCCTCTTGGTATTCAGCCAAAAACCTGCAGATTTAAAGATAACTGGTTATCTTAAGCTGGAGTTCTTTAAAATATTGAGATTGAACGAGGCTGCAATGTATATCAAATGTTGAAAGATGTCCACCTTGTCTATAAACCTACAACCTTCTTCAATACTGCTTTGTAACTAGCTGCTGGAATAACCAGTAGATGGCCACAAGTTCAACTTTAAGAACAATGCACGATACATAACTGTCCAGGCGAAGATTGGGAATTCACCATATATTGGACATATCAACATGTTAATAACTACAAATCAGATGCAGTCTGTTTTATGGGATGAAAACCACAGGTAGGAGTAATTTAAAAAAAATTACATCAAAATAATTTTACAGCAGGTAATTTGAAAGATGCGATTTAGCAACATAGGCATTACAAACACTTAGACAGCAATGACCATCATGAATTAAAAACAGAAAATGCTGGAAACACACAGGTCAGTCAGCAACTGTAAAGGAAAAAGACATGTTTAACATTTCAGGTATATCTCCTTCATCAGAACTGAAAATTAAAAACTAAAATACATTTTCGTAAGATTGGAAAAAATGGTGAGCTGGGAAACACAAGTATTCCAATAATGGAGATCGAGTTAATGAGTTAAATGGCCTGAAATCTTTAAGGTCAGTGAGGCGAGGGAAAGGCATGAAAAGAACAAAAGAATGTGCAAATAATGAAGGTGGTGAAAAGACATGGAGAAGCCACAAATAAGGCAAGAAAATGGGGAAAATTAGATGGAAAATGCTAGAGTCCATTATAAAAGATGTAATAGCAGAGCACTTGGAAAACAGTGACAGGATCGGACAAAGTCAACATGGATTCACAAAAGGTAAATCGTGCTTGACTAAACTACTGGAATTTTTTGAGGATGTAACTGGTAGAATAGATAAGGGAGAACCAGTGGATGTGGTGTATCTGGACTTTCAGAAGGCCTTCGATAAGGTCCCACATAAGAGATTAGCGTGTAAAGTTAAGGCACATGGGATTGGGGGCAAGGTATTGACTTGGATAGAGAACTGGTTGGCAGACAGAAAGCAAAGAGTTGGAATAAACGGGTCTTTTTCCGAATGGCAGGCAGTGACTAGTGGGGTACCGCAGGGATCGGTCCTTGGACCCCAGCTATTCACAATATATATATATCTATATATATATAAATGATCTGGACAAGGGAACTAGATGTAATATCTCCAAATTTGCAGACGACACAAAGCTGGGTGGGCGTGTGTGCTGTGAGGAGGATGTCGAGAAACTCCAGGATGATTTGGACATGTTGGGTGATTGGGAAGAAACATGGCAGATGCAATATAACGTGGATAAATGCGATGTTATCCACTTTGGTGGCAAAAACAGGAAGGCAGATTATTATCTAAATGGCAATAGATTGGGAGAAGGGGAAGTGCAACGAGACCTGGGTGTCCTTATGCACCAGTCGCTGAAGGTAAGCATGCAGGTGCAGCAGGCGGTTAAGAAGGCAAATGGTATGTTGGCCTTCGTAGTGAGAGGGTTTGAGTACAGGAACAAGGATGTCTTGCTGCAGTTGTACAGGGCCTTGGTGAGACCACATCTTGAGTATTGTGTGCAGTTTTGGTCCCCTTATTTGAGGAAGGATGTTCTTGCCATGGAAGGAGTTCAGCAAAGATTCACCAGGCTGATACCTGGGATGGCAGGAATGACGTACGAGGAGAGATTGGGTCGATTGGACTTGTACTCGCTGGAGTTTAGAAGAATGAGAGGTGATCTCATTGAAACTTATAAAATTCTGACAGGACTGGACAGACTAGATGCAGGAAGGATGTTCCCGATGGTCGGGGAGTCCAGAACCAGGGGACACAGTCTAAGGATAAAGGGTAGGCCATTTAGGACAGAAATGAGGAGGAATTTCTTCACCCAGAGAGTGGTGAACCTGTGGAACTCTCTACCACAGAAGGCGGTGGAGGCCAGTTCATTAAATATATTCAAGAAGGAGTTGGATATATTTCTTAAGGCTAAAGGGATCAAGGGGTATGGGGAGAAAGCAGGGACCAGGTACTGAATTTGGATGATCAGCCATGATCGCATTGAATGGCGGAGCAGGCTCGAGGGGCCGAATGGCCTACTCCTGCTCCTATCTTCTATGTTTCTATGTTTTCCCCTCTAATTGCAAGAGGTTTGAAATGAAAACAGAAAATGCTGGCAAAACAGTTGGGTTTGCTCTCTCTTTATGGGATGGAAACCTGAGCATAGATTCAGAAGGGAGAGAAGCAAAGCTGGAAATGGAAGGCAGAAAATTAGTAAATGAGTTTGGAAGGCAGAGGAAACAAAGGCTACAAAATAGACAACAAAGAGGTTTGGTAGTGCTTAATGGTGTATATACTTCAAAGCAAGGAGTCTAGTGAATAAGGCAGATGAGCTGAGAGCACAGATAGACATGTGGAAGTATGATGATATAGCTATTACTGAAACATGGCTGAAAGAAGGGCAGGAATGGCAGTTCAACGTTCCTGGTTACAGGGTTTTCAGACAAGATAGAGAGGGGGAGAAAAAGCGGGGGGGGGGAGGGGGGTGTTCACAATATTGGTTAAAGAAACAATTACAGCTGTGAGGAGCAATGATGTGTTAGAAGGATCATCAAATGAGGCCGCATGGGTTGAACTGAAGAACAAAAAGGGGCAATCACACTGCTGGGAGTGTACTATAGATCCCCAAACAGTCAGAGGGAGATAGAAGAGCAAATATGTAGGCAAATTTCTGAGAAGTGCAAAAACAATAGGGCAGTAATAGTAGGGGATTTCAACTACCCTAATATTAACTGGGATAGAATCAGTGTAAAAGGTATAGAGGATGCAGAATTCTTAAAATGCATTCAGGAGAACTTTTTTAGCCAGTACACAGCAAGCCCAACAAGAGAGGACGTGGTTCTGGACTTAAGTTTTAGGGAATGAAGCTGGGCAGGTGGAAGGGGTATCAGTGGGAGAGCTTTTTGGTGGCAGTGATCATAATTCAGTTAGATTTAGCATAGTTAAGAAAAAGGACAAAGATAGATCATGAATAAAAGTTCTCGATTGGGGAAAGGCTAATTTTACTAAGCTGTGGTGTGATTTAGCAAAAGTGGTCTGGAAACAGCTACTTGAAGGTAAATCAGTGTCAGAGCAGCGGGAGGCATTCAAGGAGATAGGGTTCAGAGCAAATATGTTCCCACATTTAGAGGCCCCTGGATGTCAAGGGGCACACAGGGTAGGATAAGGCATAAAAGGAAAGCTTATGTCAGATACTGAGAGCTAAATACTGCAGAAAACCTAGAGGCGTATAGAAAGTGCAGGGGTGAAATTAAAAAGGAAATTAGGAAAGCAAAGAGGGCATGAAAAAATACTGGCAAGTAAAATCAAGGAAAACTGAAAGATGTTTTATAAATACAAAAAGAACAAGAGGATAACTAAAAGAGTAGGGCCTATTAGAGACCAAAAAGGAAGCTTGCGTGTAGAGGCGGAAGACGTGGGTATGGTTCTTAATGAATACTTTGGCCGCGAATTTAATGGAGGAGGCGGGATGGTGGCGGGAGAGCTAGTTTCCTGGTTCTGGTCCCGCTCCCAGCTACAGCCGCTCTGTAGATGTGATTTTCCCTTGATTGACCTTGTTAAGCCCGCCCTGCGGGCTTCCCGGCCAATTAGCAGGAAGCGGGTTTGATGATGCATTTGATGACGTGTCGTCAGCTGGTTTCCTTAAAAGGGACCACGTCCACATGGAGTTTGACAGCTGTTCTGTCAGTGTTTGGCAGCATTGAGGTGCTACAAGCACTGCACAAATGTGAACGCTTGCATCCAGGCTCTCCAATGACTCCCTCCATATGCTTATGGAGGGAGTCACAGCATGCAGGGAGGTTCTCTTCCCATCCAAGGGTGGAAGAGACCTCCCTAGGACACCAATGCAGCACATTGCACAGGAGGGAAAAAACAGGGATGTTGTCAGGAGTCCCTGGCTGCAGTGGCGCCAACCTTTCAATGATCTCAGTGGATCAAGAAACGTTACTGCAAAGCCACACTCAAACTCATCCTGCTGTGCCACTCAACACATCCCAATCACTCTGCCTTCCATACCCTTCTCCTGCACATATTTACTCACACCAACTTATCTTGCAACTCCACCCAACCCTCTCTATCTACTTTATCACTTCCCCATCTCACTAGCCACCCCTCACACTCACCCTCATCCTACTGTTAAGAGAAGGGAGGAAGCAGCGGATGCTCTGACCATCATTTTTCAATCCTCTCTGGCTACAGGTGTGGTGCCGGAGGACTGCTAACATTGTACCGTTGTTCAAAAAGGGAGAAAGGGATAGACTGAGTGATTACAGGCCAGTCAGCCTAACCTCAGTGGTGGGAAAATTGTTGGAAAAAATTCTGAGGGACAGTATTAATCGTCATTTAGAAAGGCACGGATTAATCGAAGACAGTCAGCATGGATTTGTAAAGGGAAGGTCTCGTCTGACTAACTTGATTGAATTTTTTGAGGAGTTAACAAGGAGGGTCGATGAGGGTAACACACTTGATGTAGTCTACATGGATTTTTGCAAGGCTTTTGACAAGGTCCCACATGGCAGGCTGGTCAGAAAAGTAAAAGCCCATGGGATCCAAGGGAAAGTGGCAAGTTGGATCCAAAATAGGCTCAGTGGCAGGAAGTAAAGGGTAATGGTCGACTGATGTTTTTGGGACTGGAAGGCTGTTTCCAGTGGGGTTCCACAGGGCTCAGTACTGGGTCCCTTGCTTTTTATGGTATACATCAACGATTTAGACTTCAATGTAGGGAGCATGATTTAAGAAGTTTGCAGATGATACAAAAATTGACTTTGGTTGACAGCGAGGAAGAAACTGTAGACTGCAGAAGATATCAATGGGCTGGTCAGGTGGGCAGAAAAGTGGCAAATGGAAATCAATCTGGAGAAGTGAGAGGTAATGCATTTGGGGAAGGCTAACAAGGCAAGGGAAAACAAAATAAATGGTAGGATACTGAGAAGCGTAGAGGAACAGAGGGACCTTGGAGTGCATGTCCACAGATCCCTGAAGGTAGCAGGACAGGTAGATAAGGTGGTTAAGAAGGCATACAGGATACTTTCCTTTATTAGTTGAGGCATAAAATATAAGAGCAGGGTGGTTACGTTTGAACTGTACAAAACACTAGTCAGGCCACAGCTAGAGTACTGTGTACAGTTCAGGTCACCACGGGCTGGATTTTGCCAATGGGGAGCTTTTGGAGGCGGGACTCCTACTTGTCGGGTTTTAGTCCCGCCTCCATCAACTTCTGGCCAACCCACGCTATTTTCCCTTGATTGACCTTGTTAAGCCCGCCCAACGGGCTTAGCAGGCCAATTAAGGGAAAGCTGGTTACAGAGAACGTCAGCGTATGACATTTCATCTGTCAAAAATTTTTGACAAGATGAATTGTCATCGTTTGACAGCTCTGTGAAGCTGTCAAACACTGACATTCTCTGTAGTTTGATGAGTTCTTGAATTCAAGCCCTCATCAAACCTCTTTCTTTTGTAGAAATTAGATGATTGCTGCATTGGAGAATGCAACGGCCATCTGTCATCTCTACCGCGGAGGTGCGAGACTCTCCGCATACCCACCGATTGAAGCCTGCAGGAAGAAACAAAGGCAAGTACACTTTTTCTAACACTTTTCACTTACCTCAGATACTCACCTCTCCACACTTGCACCCATCACTCACCTCCACAGCACACTTTTGGACCCCTCTGACCCCCGCAGACCCACTACTCACCTCAGTGACCCTGGCGGGTTTTGGAGCCTTCGGGAAGCCCGCACTTGTGTGGGCAAAAAGGGGATAATCCTATTTTCTGCCTGTTAACTACCTGTTAACAGGCAGTTAAGTGGCTGTAATCCCTTCCTGCCTCCAAGGAGACGGGACCTGGCGCGGGACGGCTACCTGCCTTCTGGCAAGATGGCATGGAGGCGAGTTAGGCACCTGCCTCCAAATTCTGCCATTTTCCCAGCAGTCCCGCCTCCCCAGGGCTGGCAAAATCCTGCCCCACATTACAGAAAAGATTTGATTGCAAAGAGTGGGTACAGAGGAGATTTACGAGGATGTTGCCAGGACTGGGGAATTTTAGCTATGAGGAAAGATTGGATAGGCTGGGGTTGTTTTCTTTGGAACAGAAGAGGCTGAGGGGAGACTTAATTGAGGTATATAAAATTTTGAGGGGCCTGGATATAGTGAATAGGAAGGACCTATTTCCCCTAGCAGAGAGGTCAATAACCAGTGGGCATAGATTTAAAGTAATGGGTAGAAGAATTAAAGGGGAGTTGAGGAGAACTTTTTTCACCCAGTGGGTAGTGGGGGTCCGGAACTCACTGCCTGAAAGGGTGGTCGGATGGTAGAGACAGAAACACTCATCACATTTAAAAAGTACTTGGATATTCACTTGAAGTGCAATAACCTACAAGGCTGCGGACCAAGAGTTGGAAAGTGGGATTAGGCTGGATAGCTCTTTTTCGGCCGTCACAAACATAATGGGTCGAATGGCCATAAATTTCTATGATTCTATGTTTTGCCACCACCCCTCCCCCCACCAGCGTTGTGCTCCAATGATGGCTCCACACCTGACGAGCCAATCCCCCACACCCCACCATGAGCAGAAAGACCATCACCAGCCCCAGCTGCTCTGAAGAAAATGTAGGATATAGCCAAGGTCTGAATTTACTGATGTCAATGATCAAAATAGAGAGTTGTAAAGTGCCCAGAAGAAAGATGAGATACTGTTGCTGAAACTTACATTGAGGGTAGACAGAACATTGTAAGAGGTAAAATACATAAGTCAGAGTGGAAATGGGAGAGGAGTTAAAATGGCAAGCCACAGGTTATACTTGCAGACAGAATGGAGATGTTTGGCAAAATGGTCACCTAATCTGTGTTTGGCCTTTCCCCCAATGTAGAAGAGGACATACTGTGAGCACGGAATACAGCATACCAGATTGGAGGAATGCACATAAATTGCTATCTCACATGGAAGGAATATTTGAGGTCGCAGACAGTGGTGTGGGAGAAGTTAAATGGACAGGTTTTGCAACTCTTGCAGTTGCATGGGAAGGTACCAGGGCGAAGGTCAGCTGGAAGCAGAGTTGATTGAAAAGTGTACAAGGGGATGCTGGGATGGAGGGTCCCTCCACAAAGCTGAGAAAGGAGGGGAGAGGAAGATGTGCTTGATGAGGCAGAAAGATAATCTGGTAAATGCAGAGGCTGGAGGAGTAGAGGGTAAGGACAGCAGGACAATTCTTGTGATAAGAGAGAGAGTGGGTGAGAGTAGAAGCCCAGAAAATGGGGCAGATACAGTCAAGGGTATGGTTGACCCTGAGAAGAGGAAACTTCAGCTTCGGAAAAAGTAGGGCAG
This sequence comes from Somniosus microcephalus, assembly GCF_052327205.1. NCBI lineage: Eukaryota > Metazoa > Chordata > Chondrichthyes > Squaliformes > Somniosidae > Somniosus > Somniosus microcephalus. Next base: position 12,686,619 of record NC_141000.1, on the reverse strand, counting down.
TAGAGATGCTTTGGTGTGGAAAATGTTACAGCAATTTTTGAATAGTGCTTTAAGTCATTTATCATCCTTTGTCTTTGAACACAAACATCAAAGGCAAGTTGCAGCCAATCTTTTACTCATACTAAGTTCTTAACTTCCATACAAGCCTGGTTTAGAAGTCCAAAATGATTGTTATTAAACCCTCTTGCATATCTGTTACTCTGAATGGATTTCATTATGGCCTCTTAGCCTTCAGTCTTTTAGCATTACTTTTGCTTCCATGATCACCGTTTTCCTGTGCACTGGTCAGACCACTGTGACAAATACTACCAGTGTGTTGTGTGGTATACAAGAAAAAAGATGGCAACCACATAAAGCAGTCAGAACAATTGTTCATCTGGACACTTATTATGAACACTAGTGTGTCCAATGGTCTGTCGTTGAATATAAGTAGGTTTTATATACAAGTTGGCGACAGTTGGGAGAGACACTTCAGAAATTTGCACTGCAGAGCAATTTGGTGGCCAGAGCTTGCAACTACATCATGACAGTTGACACAGCAAAACTTAATAGCAAATAACAACAGAAAATGCTGGAAAAACTCAGCAGGCCAGGCAACATCCGTGGAGAGAAATTAGAGTGACGTTTCGGGTCAAACCCTTTTTCAAACTGGAAAGGAAATAAAATAGATCGAAGGCAGGGCTGCGATAGAACAAAAGAAGTAAAAGAGACATTAAGAAGCATTCAAAACCAGATGAGATGGTAATAGGACAGTGGAGACAAAAGACGACAAGATTAGGTGTGAAGTGTACTGGCAGGATGGGAGACAGCTGCCGTGTGGGAGAGAGAAAGTGTCACACGTGTGCAAAATAAAGAACTGTTGTCATATCAGAAAGTGAGGGTGTAAAGTCCTTCTATTTTCAAATGCTGATGAACCAGCTATGCATTTCTAGCACTTTGTGGTTTATTTTGTGTGAGCGGTTAATTCTTCACGCTGTTAGTGTACATCACAGTCAAGTACAGCTAAATATGCATCTGGTTCAAACACTTCAATTTAATACTTCTTATTGCTCCCATTAGTGATCCACACACAAGGATAGGTTCTTGGCAAAGTGGTTAGTTAATTTTTTTCTTCAGGATTCATCAGTATTGGCAGCGATAAAATCTGTCCTGCCATCAAATTGTATAAATAGGCAGGGACCTAGCAATGCCATTACAAATCAAGCTCAATCATTGTAAATAAATATATGCAATAAGGAATAGCAAGAATGGCTCAGCAAATGTTTTCTGGATGTTTCTGTCATTTGCAAAATATTAAGTATTAATAAAACTAACTTTACAAGTCCCTCAGAGATTCTTCCTCGTTATTCTCTCCATAACGAACTGTGGATAAGAAGTTTACTGATTACCAAGATATGCACTAGGAAGGGCCATCGACAGGATTCCTGAGGCTGGAGTGGGTGACAATTGAATAAACTGGAGTGAAGCACGAAAGTTACAGCTTATCTTTTTATATATTTCTTCTCAATTTCACTTTATTCCTTCTATAACCAGGATGCCTTTGTCCAGTTTAAGAGATTTAAGATTAAGGAAGTTCCTGTTCTCAATTTGATTTGAGTTGATGAAGCCACTAGAATTACTCCAAGCACAGGTAACTAGTGGATGCAACACTGAATGGTAAAAAGGGTACAGGCCGAGACATTTGTAGCAAGGCAGTTGTTGGGAAGCACAAAATGAACTTCAAGAAGTTGTGCAAGGAGACGAACGAGGAAGTCACAGATTTCCCATAGTCCAGTGCATGATTCACCAAATCTGGTCAGGAAAGGATCGTTAATTCTATATTTAAACTTTAGTATAGCAGGAGACTTCCAGTAAACAATGTTGTCTGGAAAGTAGCTCCACAGGCCAAAGTAGTGAGTTAAGCTTCGCTGCTGCTATTTATGATGTACCTTTTCATTTAATACATAATGTTAAGGTGCAGCTGCTGAGCTCTTATGTATCTGGCATAAACACGCAGCAACTTGTGCTGATGCTCCCATCATAATATTCTAGAGAATCAACAGCCTAGACAAGTTTCTATAATGGTGTGGTGTAGATTCTAGCAGGGAACGGACCATCCTCTTCCAGTTTGCTTGGCTTTTCGACTCTACTGAGATGAAATTAAAGGATCAGTTTTCTACGCAGCCCATTAAGAGCTATAATATTCCATTACTGGCCAGACAGAGGGGGCTTGTGATAACACTCTGAGATAATAGGTAGGAACTGAGATTTGTCTGAAGTTGCTTTCTTTGCCAGTTTCGTGGAGTTAAATAAATAGGGTAATGGCTCGGTTAAAACAGCAGAGAAAGCAAAATTGGAGTGACTGCTGCCAACGAACCGGAAGCTGGGCAGAAGCATACTGCGCACTCCAACAACCGGAAGCATGAGGTTTCTGTTTTTTTTTTTTTTTTTAAATCGAGCACACTAGCAAGCCCACTCCCATCCCGACTTTTACCCACTAGCCCACTCCCTTCCTGGCTTTTTCTCACCAGCCTGCTCCCTTCCCGGCTTTTTCTCACCAGCCCACTCCCATCCCGGCTTTTTCTCACCAGCCCATTCCCTTCCTGGCTTTTTCTCACCAGCCCACTCCCTCCCTGGCTTTTTCTCACCAGCCCACTCCCAGCTTTCAAATTTTTATTTTTTATTTTTTAAATACGGGCCCGCTCCCATGACGAACCAGAAGTGTACTGAATTTGGATGATCAGCCATGATCTCATTAAATGGCGGAGCAGGCTCGAGGGGCCGAATGGCCTACTCCTGCTCCTATCTTCTATGTTTCTATGTTTGGCAGCAGTCGCGTCCAAGCAAAATGAACATATGAAAATAACAGACAGGAAAAGACTCCCAGTCCATTTAGCCTGGCCCATATAATTGTAATGCCTAGTGCGTCACAATACAGACACTCCCCACCTGCCTGGAGCTATGTAATCTCCAGAGAGAAGTGAAAACCAGAAAAAAAACAGGTCAAATAAGAGAAAAATTCCTCTCTGACCCCTTTAGGTTTGTATGAGTTGACCTCTACCCAGACAGAAACAGTTCTAACTCTCTCTTGAAGGAATATAGCGAATCAACGTTCACCGCACGAGCCAGCAACCTGTTCCACAGGTCTGCTATTCTCTGGGGGAAAAAATCAATTGCTTAACATCCAACCTAGTTCTGCCCTAACATAACTTAAGTGTGACCCCATGGTCCTCCCGACCCTATCCAGTTGAAATAATTGGTCCACATAAACACAATCAAATTCCTTCATTATTTTAGAAACCTCAATTAAATCACCCGAGTTTATGCTTTTCTAAAGTATAAAGACCCAGCTCCTTGAACCTATCTGGGTAACTAAGGTGTTCTACATGGAATTACACAGGATATACAGCACACAAATAGGCCATTCGGCCCAACCAGTCCATGCCGGCGTTTATGCTCCACATGAGCCTCCTCCAGTTTTTCCTCATCTAACTATCAGCATAACCCTCTATTCCCTTCTCCCTCATATGCTTATCTAACCTCCCCTTAAATGCATCTATACTATTTGCTACAACTAATCCCTGTGGTAGTGAGTTCCACATTCTCACTACTCTCTGGGTAAAGAAGTTCCTTCTGAATTCCCTACTTGATTTCTTGGTGGCTATCTTATATTGATGGCCTCTAGTTCTGCTCTTCCCCACAAGTGGAAACACTCTCTCTGTGTTTACTCTATCAAAACCTTTCATAATTTTAAAGACCTCTATTAGGTCACCCCTCAGCCTTCTCTTTTCAAGAGAAAAGAGGCCCAGCCTGTTCGTCCTTTCCTGATAGGTATACCCTCGCGTTTCTGGCATCATCCTTGTAAATCTTTTTTGCACCTTCTTTAGTGCCTCGATATCCTTTTTATAATATGGCGATCAGAATTGTGCGCAGTACTCCAAGTGTGGTCTAACCAAGGTTCGATGCAAGTTTAGCAAAACTTCTCTACTTTTCAATTCAATCCCTCTAGAAATAAACCCTAGTGCTTGTTTTTTTTATGGCCTTGTTAACGTGTGCAGCTACTTTCAGTGATTTGTGTATCCGAGATCCCTTTGCCCTTCTACCCTACTTAGATTCATATTTTCCAAGTAATATGTCCTCACATTTATCTGTGTTGAATTTCATTTGCCAATTATATGCCCATTCTTCAAGTTTATTAATGTCTTCTTGTAATTTTGTAAGAAATCGTGGATTGAAAGAAATAATAGTATGTCACGGGTTCCCTAGATCAGCATATTCCAGTCATGTCAGAAAAATAGCTGTACAGAGAGTTGAATTACAAGGTCAGGACACAAAAACAGGCCTTCGAGTGGGCATAGCTGGGCCTGATACAGGATGCAGCAAAGAGCTGTAGGATAAACAAACTGTCTACAAGAGGGCAACAAGACCTTTAGAACAGAGATAAGGAGGAAAATGACTTCATGAGGCTGGGAGGGGGGCTGTCATAGGTAGCCTCTCCCTTGTAATTGGACAATAGGATGGGGAACATATGACTGACACCAGGTAAGCACCAGCCCACCGAAATAACTATAAATATAGACAACTGAGAGGAAATCAAGCAGTTAGGGGCGAAGGCTTCCCTGAGGTGGCGATGGCCTAATACCTCCAACAACCATCCATTGGGTTGTTTCGTTCCGTTCCAGGGCCGTAGATCGCCCTCATCTGTCACGGGTTGTATGTCTACTGAATCTATTTCAATCGCATGTAGTAATATCTGATTATGCTTTAAACTGTAGCTCTTTAATAAAATGCCTTACAACTCCCAAGACCCTTTGGGTAATGTGCGTGTGACCTATGATCCTAATCTTACAATTTGTTGCAGTCCTCCTCAGTATTGACTATCGCCCCCAATTTGGTGTCATCTGCAAATTTCAAAATTGTGTTTTTGATTCCAAAGTCTAAATCGTTAATATAAATTGTGAACAACAGTGATCCCAGCACTGATCCTTGTGGAACACCACTTCCCACCTTCTGCCACTCTGAATAGCTACCCTTTACCCCTACTCTCTGCTTTCTGTCTTGCAGCCAGCTAGTTATCCATTCTGCTACTTGTCCCCTGACTCCACATGCTCTGACCTTATTCATTAGTCTATTATGTGGTACCTTATCGAAGGCCTTTTGAAAATCTAGATAAATTACATCTACTACAATACCCTTGTCCACTCTCTTTGTTACCTCTTTAAAAAATTCAATAAGGTTGATCAAGCAAGACTTTCCCTTTTGAAATTCATGCTGACTATTCATTATTATATTTTTGGTTTCTAGATGTTCTTCTATTTTCTCCTTTAGTAGGGATTCCATTATTTTTCCTACCACCGATGTTAAGCTGACTGATCTATAGTTCTCTGGACATGTTCTATCTCCCTTCTTTAATATCGGTATTATGTTAGCTATCCGCCAGTCCTCTGGCAGTACATCTTGTTCTAATAAATTATTAAATATGTGTAGTAATGCCTCTGCTATCTCTTCCCTAGATTCTTTTAAAATGCGTGGAGGTAATCAGTTCGGACCAGGGGGTTCATCTTCTTTGAATTTGATTAGTTTAATATTTCTCCTCTTTATTTTAAATGCTGTTATCTAATTTCTAAGCTCCTCACCCAATGTCATGTCCACTTCTTAAGGCTAAAGGGATCAAGGGATATGGAGAGAAGGCAGGGACAGGGTACTGAATTTGGATGATCAGCCATGATCTCATTGAATGGCAGAGCAGGCTCGAGGGGCCGAATGGCCTACTCCTGCTTCTATCTTCTACGTTTCTATGTTTCTTCTGCCTCCCTGGTAAATACTGAAGCAAAGTAATCATTTTATATTTCTGCCATCTTTCTATCGCTACCTGTGACATTATCCCGTCCATCCCTTAGTGGCCCTATTCCCATCCCGACTTTCCTTTTTTTATTTATGTGCCTGTAAAATATATTACTATTTTGTTTTATGTTCCATGATCATTTAATTTCATAGTTCCTTTTTGCCTTTCTAAATGTTTTTTTGACTTTTCTCCTAATCTCTTCGTTTTCTTTCTTGTAATGCTCTCCCCTGCTGTCCATGTACTTAGTGTATGCCTCTTTCCTTACCCTCAATTTTTCCCTGATGTCTTTATTCATGCGTGGTGTCTCATTAGTATTTAGCTTGTTCTTGTTTTTTAGCGGAATATATTTTTCCCGGACTCTGTTGAACACGGTTTTAAATATTTCCCACTGCTGTTCTACATCATTGTTTGCCAATATTGTTGTTCATTTTTTTCCTAAGTTCTATTCTCAGCCCCGCAAAATCAGCTTTTCTCCAATCTATTACCATGGTCTTCGTCATACTTATGTCCTTCTCAATTATTATCTTAAAGCATATATTATGGTCACTATTGCCTAGATGTTCCCCATCTTTTACTTCTTTTATCTGCTCTGGTTCATTCCCCATTACTAGATCCAATAGCAAATCCTCCCCTGTTGGGCTTCTTGCCTATTGGTTTAGAAAGGAGTCCTGTACACATTGTAGGAACTCCAATCCCTTATCCCCTTTACCTACCTCTTCTGGCCAATTAATATCAGGGTAGTTGAAATCCCCCATGATTAGTATTCTATGTTTTTCTACTCATTTCCCTAATTTGTTTGCATATTTCTTCCTCCGCCTCCCTTCCACTATTAGGTGGTCTGTAAACAACCCCTTTTAGTGCGATTGATTCTTTATTATCTTTTATCTCTATCCACATGGTTTCTATTTTTGTCTTGCTGATAGCTGCATCACTTTTTTCTACTGCCATTATGTTATCTCTAATAAGTACAGCTACTCCACCTCCCCCCTTTCCCCTCTCTATCTTTTCTAAATATGTTATACCCTGCAATGTTTAATTCCCAATCCTGATTTTTCTGCAGCCATGTCTCAGTAATCCCTATGTCTGGTTCCTTGCAATGTATTATTGCATCCAGTTCCCCTGTTTTATTACAAACACTATGGCCCCGATTTTCCCGATCGTGCGGGAAATTTTCAGGTTCCCCGAATGTCGGGTTCCGACCCGAAAAAAAATGGGTCAGCCAGCTGCACGCAATTTTCCCTCAAGTGGCCAATTAAGTTCCAATGTGTGGGCACCCTTGCTAATTGTCCATTTCCAGTCAGAAAGCCCCACAGTATGATGTCATCATTCGTGGTGCTTTTAAAGTGTCCAGCAAGCTTCTCAACCAGTCTTGCAGAATGGCAGAGGAGCCTGCACCAGCTGCTGCCAGCGGCAGCGGCAGAGGCCGAGCTGCCGCCAAATTCGACGAGACGTCACTGCAGACATTGGTGGATGGGGTAAGAGCCCACAGGGAGGTCCTCTACCCTAGCTCAAGGAAGAAGAGGCCTCCCAAAGAGACCAGGGCTACCTGGATGGAAGTGGCTGCAGAGGTCAACTCTCTGGGAGTCACCAGTCGGACCTGGATGCAGTGCAGGAAGCGCTTCCATGACCTTCACCGCACAGAGAAAGTAAGTACGAAGTTTCCATCATCCTCAACCTGATCCCCATTGCCTTTCCCCAACAGCACTCATCTTCAGCAATCTCTTCCTCCAAATCCCACTTCACAGTCACATCCATGCACCCTTACCCATTCCCTATATCTCTATGCTCACATTCACATAACTATTCCACCATGCCTCTCACTCTGATGCTTGGAACACAACTGACAACACACAGGGAGGGCCCTTGGTCTTGCAGCCTCACAACATCTTTGTCTCCTTCTAAGTATCTATGCTATGCAATCTCTACACTCACTCCTGCACTCTCACTCAAACTCCACTTGTCTCCCTCATTGCAGGAAAAGAGAGCTCACAATAGACGAGAGCGTGCGAGGACTGGAGGAGGACCACCCTCAATCACCCACCTGAGCCCCTGGGAGGAAGCTGCGATCGAGATTGCTGGGGCGGACGTGCCTGTGGATGCTGGGGCAGGAGAGACAGGAGCAAGCCCGCAAGCTGGTGACAGAATAGTTCCCCATCTCTCTCACTGACATAGCATGAGTTGCTGATATGATTCTGAAGCCACATCATTTGAACTTATGAGCATCTGTCAAATCCAATGTGCAAGTAGCCTTGGCATCACATCTCTAACTCTTTCCTTTACTCCCCCACAGGACCATCCGGAGCCCCCGTCACCACTGCCGAGGAGGAAGAGGCTTTGTAGCCAGACTCCTCAGAGGAAGCTCCAGCCTCTGAGGGCGCAGCGTCAGCAGAAGTAAGCGCACCCAGCACCAGCGCAGACACACACCTCGGTGGGACCTTCGGGACTTAGAGTAGTGTTGTCACCTGGTGTATCACAGCTCACAAGTGAGCATCAGCAGGGTGTGGAGACAGGGACAGCAGTGGCGAGTCCTCGTCGGAGGGCGCAGGCCTCTGCCAGCTCAGCTCAGCTGCATGTCGACCCTATGCCTCTGGGTCCATCCGCAAGAGAGGAGGTGATGGATCTCCATGCACAGATGCAGGAGTCTCTGGCAGGTTTTGTCTCCAGGGTCGCTGCGAGTGTGGAGCGAATGGAGGAGTCCATGGCGAGCATGAGCAGTGCCTTATTGGAGTTACTGGCGCATGAAAGCATCACCATGGAAAGGTTGGCAACCTCCGTGGTAAGGCTGGCTACTGCCGAGGAGAGGAGGGCTGCGGCCGAGGAGAGCAGGGCTGCGGCCGAGGAGAGCAGGGCTGCAGCCATGGAGGAGCTTAGTCGCCAGGGTATCGAAAACATGGTGAGTGCTCTGAATAGAATGGCATCTCGAGGAGCGATGGGCATCTATTGAGCACCGAAACCAGACCTTCATGGAAGTCCCTCTGAGCAGGACTTCCACTGCTGAGACGGGTCCCCATGGCCCCCCTGATGTGCAGCAAGGTGCTCTCCAGCCACTTGCAGGCGCTGAGAGGGAGCTGACCCATGAGGGGGAGGTTGTTGGCACACCTCAAGGAAGTGGGGGCTCCTCTCCACGCGCTCACACTTCCATGCCACTTCAGAGCACTCGGTCAGAGCCCCGCCGGAGTTCACACCCCGTGAGATAGGAGTCTCGAGCCCTGCACAGCCGCAGGAGCAGCAGTCTGCTGGCGAGCCCTCAGGCTCGCCACCCCAGAGGACACCCGCCAAAGGTGTCGAGACAGGCGCAGCAGGAAAGTGAGCAAGGGGCCTCCACATCTGCTGAAGCCACAGGGGTACCACTACGTAGGAGCACGCGTAAGAGAAAAATAAAGCACCACTAATCACAAGGGTAGTCACTTGGGTGAAAAGTCTTGTAAATAGTTTTAATGCCATCATTTTCCTGTACATAAAAAATCTGGTGGCAACTGCTGCAGTTATGGCGTCTGTCATTTGGCGAATGGGGATATCACATAGAGGCCTTAGGATAACTTGCAGATGTCAGCAAGCTGGTCAAATAGGTAGGAATGTGCAGGCATGGGCCACTGTCCATGGTCAGTTAAGAAGCAGTGAGGCTGCAGTGTTTGATGTACCAGGCTACGCAAATCTGCCCAGGATGTGTGCGTTCCTTGCATTCCGCCTAGCAATGTTCTCGCGCACTGGTGCCGCTGGTTGGCGGGCCTCTGCAGGATGCTTGTTTCCGTCCTCCTCAGCATCATCCTCATCCGAGGCGGCTCTGTGAGGAGCCTCTTGGTCCTGCGGAATCGGCAAGCCACGACGCTGTGCCATGTTGTGAAGCACACAGCATACGACGACGATTTGGGAGACCCTGGCTGATGAGTACTGTAGGGCTCCACCTGATCTATCGAGGCATCTGAAGCGCATCTTCAGCAATCCGATGGTTTGCTCGATAATGCATCTGGTGGTAATGTGGCTGGAGTTGTAGCGCTCCTCAGCTTCGCTGGCTGCTCTCCTCAACGGCGTCATTAGCCAAGAGCGCAGGGCATATCCCTTGTCTCCAAGTAGCCATCCTTGAAGTTCGTTTGGCGCACTGAATAGCGGAGGCACAGTAGACTGGCGCAGTATGAAGGAGTCATGGCAGCTGCCAGGGTACCTGGCACAAACATGCATAATCACCTTCTTGTGGTCACACACCAGCTGAACATTAAGGGAGTGGAAGCCCTTGCGGTTGACAAAAACTCCTGGATTGCGGTGGGATGCCCTAAGAGCCACATGTGTGCAGTCAATGACGCCCTGCACCCTTGGAAAGTCTGCCAGCTGAGCTAATCCAAGCGCTCGCGCCCTCACACTTGCGCGATCCCTGGTGAAATGGATGTGATTGTGCGCGAGGGCAAAGGTGACCTGTTTGATGCAAGTGTGTGCGGCCGCCTGGGAGGTGCCGCTGATGTCTGCTGCTGATCCCTGGAAGGAGCCCGAGGCATAAAAGTTGAGTGCGGTGGTGACTTTGATGGCCACTGGTAAGGAGTGTGGACCTGGTGCTCTGGGCTCCAGGTCTTGCTACAGCATTGCGCAGATGTCAGTCACAACCTCTCGCGAAAGTCGGAGCCGCCTCTGGCACTGCTGCTCAGTCATGTTGAGGTAGCTCACCCTGTGTCTGTAGACCCTGTTTGGGGGGTATCTCCTACGCCGACGGCCTTCCATGCGCTGACCCCTTCTGGCCTGTGCTGCCTCAGGTGGGTGAGCCGCAGCCTGCCACTCCTGCTGGTGCTGCTGTTGCTCCAGCCTCCTCTGCTGTTGGAGATCCTTTAATGCCAGGAAGGGAAGGAACAAAAGGCCTCCCATGCTTCTGGCAGATGCCTCCGTTGAGGAGGCGCTGAGTTAGGGTGGTGAGAGGGGCTTCCCAGGAGCTCACACTGGAGAAGTGTGTGAGGCTCCAACCTTCCACAGCTGTGCCCAAGCCTTCAGCAACAAGGTCCTGCAGCCTGCAAATGCTGTCTGATTAAATCTCTTCAGTCCTGATTGACCTGCAGCTGAAAGCAAGCAAGCCAACTTTGTTCACACCAGGTTTCATCAGCGGTGTTCCCACCAGGCGTGTTTTACGTGGGGAAAGGCTGAAAATTGCAAGGGACCCTGAAAATAGGATTAAACATGCCAATTATTGATCATTAGGCCCCCGCCGACCATTCCCGCCTGCTGCGGGCGGGACTGATTCGGGTCGCGCTGAAACACGGGTGCGAAAGACGGGCGGGGGGGGGAGTCGCGACCCCCTATTTCTGCGATTTTTCAGCTCCCGCTCGCCTGAAATCCCGCCCAACGGCTGGGGGAAAATCGGGGCCTATGTACATTGCTGTACAGACAGTTTAACTCATTTTTAACAGTTCATCTCACTTTATTGTTAACCATCTTTTTACACTCCTGTTCTAGAACTCTCTTTATTCCCTGGCCATCAATTTCCTCCCTTACTTTATTCTTTCCTGTTTTGTTTATATTTAGACTGGTTTCATTTCTTGTAGATCCCTCCCTCCCATCTTACTAGTTTAAAGCCTTTGCCACCTCCCTATTTACCCTTTCCGCTAGGACACGGGTCCCATCCTGGTTCAGATGGAACCCGCTCCATCGGTACAGCTCCTTCCTGTCCTAGTACTGGTGCCAGTGTCCCATGAAAAGAAACCCCTTTCCCACACCAGCCCTGTAGCCATGTGTTAATTCTCCTGATCTGACTGTTTCTATGCCAATTTGGATGTTGCTCGGGCAGTAATCCAGAGATTATTACCCTTGAGGTCCTGCTTTTTAATTTTGCTCCCAACTCCTGATACTCCCTTAGCAGGACCTCCTCCCTGTTCCTACCTATGTCGTTTGTTCCAACATGGACCAGGACAACTGGATTTACCCCCTCCCTTTCCAAATTCCTCACCAGCCACCTCGAGATATCCCTTACCCTGGCACCGTGTGGGCAACACACTCTTCGGAATTCTCGTTCGTGGCTGCAGAGGACGCTATCTGTCGCCCTAATTATAGAATCCCCTATCACTACCATACTTCTATTCTGCTCTTCCCCCCCTTTGGACAGCTTTCTGAGCCATGGTGCCTTGGTCTGCATTGTGGCTGTCCTCCCCGCAGTCTTTCTCCTTGTCCTCACAGGTAGCGAGTACATCGTAACTGTTGGACAGGACCAGTGTCTGCGGGACCTCCTTCTCAACCTCTCCTAAGTAAACTGGAATTTAATCTTGTGGCCTTCAGCTGCACGTGAAGAGATCAGAACTGGACACAGTATTCTAACTGAAGCCTAACCAAGGTCTTGTGCAAGGACAAAATGGTATGCTTTGTTTTATCGTGAATTATCCTGTGAATACAAGCTAGAACCTTTTTGGGTATAGCTTCTCAATTCACTGCAGCGGATTACCACTAATTCCACAAAATTCTATCTATGAAACACATTTTAAAATCTTACCTAAGGAACAGCTCTAGGTGCTTCACCAAGACCTTCAGATTTCGCTCAGTAATTTGCATCTTTCCCAACAGCTCTGGTAGCTTCACTGTAACAAAATTGATAAAATAATATGCAATTCAGTTAAAAAAATTTTGCTAGATGGCACTGAAGCTTCCTTCATCACCCATTGTGTACCTTGGTAACAAAGAGTGTGACCATATTTATTATACTATTTGTTTTATTTCCCAGAACCAGAGGAGCAAGTAACCAAAACCTCTTATTCTCAGTTTGTTACTTACTGTATTTCTCCCTCCAGATCCCAATATACATTTGCAGCATTTACTAAAGATGCAATAATGTATTTATTCTGCACTCCTCCCTCCTCAAAATCTTCCATTCGGTTTCAGTTTTTTTACCCCTTCCCACTTGCATCCCACGGTGGAGTTTGCTGAAGCTGCCATTGGTGCATCACTGTCAAGGGAATTCCCCACCCCCCAAGCTATTGAGTGTTCAATAACCAGCACCTGAAGAGTTCATTATTTCCGGACTGGGTGGTTGGCTGATCGCCTAATGGACTTCGGCCACTGTCCAAGGCCAGCACCAGAATTCCTCAAACACCCCCCGCTGATCCTATCGCAGACATTAACATTCCTCGGCGTCACAAAAAACCTCATCTGCAACAACATTATGCACTCAGAATTTTTATTTAATGGTTAAAGCTGCATTAAAAGGTGAAACAAAATTAAGTCTCAATTTTCCACATGGGTCACCCTACACTCTCGGGGTTACACATCTACAGTAACAAATTCAAAACTGCATACATTCTGTCACTCGCTGCAGCATTTTGGGTACTTGTACCCATGTGGAAAGGATTTTGTTTTATGCTACCACATTGCTATACAGGATAGATTTAGCTTACAATGGTTAACTCCTAAAGATACATTTTTGACTTAACATTCAAAACCAGATAGAATAACTAATTAAAATATTTCCCAGGTAAGCCAAGCTGGTAGGTGATTGGCTGGTTGGCGAGTACTTTTCCTTCCCTTTTAAACCTTTATAAGTTGGTAAGTTCAATTAAATAGAGGTGTGATATTCATCATCTAGAATCGGGGCAGAGGGTATTTAAAAATAATAATAAATGTAATTAATTACATAGAATGGGAGAGCAGGTGATGTGTTACTGCTGCAATATGTGGGAGCTGGTGGACACCATTGATGTTCCCAGTGATCACATTTGCAGTAAGTGCTGGCTGCTCGAGGAACTCCGGCTCCGTGTTGATGAGCTGGAGTCCGAGCTTCAAACACTGCGACACATCAGGGAGGGGGAGAGTTACCTGGACTCTGTGTTCCAGGAAGTAGTCACACCAATTAGATTAACTAATTCGTATGGCCTACTCCTGCTCCTTATGTTCTAAATCATAGAATCATACAGCACAGAAGGTGGCCATTCGGCCCAATGTGCCTGTGCCAGCTCTTTGAAAGAGCTATTCATTAGTCCCACTCCCCTGCTGTTTGCCCATAACCCTGCAAAATATGATATGACCAGGGATTATCAGAGGTTTAGCTGTCATTTTCAAAAATTCCTTACATTAAGAGTGGAACGTCTCTTGAAATTCAAATTTTGACTAGTTTTCCATTTGATATGGCATCTATTTATAATGAAAGATAATACATTTCCTCTGCACACTTCCAGTTTCTTCCACTGAAAATAAAATGTGCAAAGACTTACCAAACAGTCGCAAAAGATGCTGAGCTCCATAGATATACGAAGGTGCAGGAGGCTGGGCAGTCAGTGGATAATTATCTGGCATCATTTTCCAAGACAAAACCTATTAAACCAACACAAAAATCCGTTTTCGGTCACATACATTTGCTTTTAAAATACAGTCAAAGCAACAAAATTTCAACAGATTAAAGTCAATTCCAATGCACTCCTAGATTCCTAATCCAATCAACAGCACATCGTTAGATTTTAAAGAAGACTTGCATTTATAATAGCGCCTTTCACGACCACCGGACGTCCCAAAGCGCCTTACAGAGGTACTTTTTTTTTTTAGCTAAATGCTTCCCAATCTAAAGGGTCATGTTTAAGATAATCAATCCATTGCCAAATCTAACCTAACAGCACATTTTAGGTGTCCATTGTTTATGCAAAACATAAATTTAAAAGTGAAATATATTAGGATTCCAGTTGCTTTTCTATAACAAAACCAAATAATTTACACTTGTACTAAGAAATGTTCCCAATTCTGTACATTTCTCAAGTTCTACTTTCTTAAAAAAAAGAACACTTTTACATAGAATTACATGGAAATTTCAAGACGAGAAAAGGGCGCCTTGCAGTTTCCTTTGTCCTCCGAATTATTTAACAACCTTCTATTTTAGTATCATCCGCAAATTTGGACACCATTCCCTCTAGCCTTATATCCAAATCATTGACGAGCACAGTAAACAGAAGTAGTCCCAAAATAAAACCCTGTGAACACCACTACCCACTTCCAACTACTCTGACAAACTGTCTGTAAACTTTGGGGGGAATTTTAACCTAAAAAACCAGGTGGGTTGGGGTTAGGTAAACATAGGAACAGGAGTTGGCCATTGAGCCCCTCGAGCCTGTTCCACCATTCAATGAAATCACGGCTGATCTGCGACCTAACTCCATATACCCGCCTTTGGCCAATATCCCTTAATACCGTAATACAAAACGCTATCAATCTCCGGTTTAAAATTAACAATTGACCTCGCACCAATTGCCATTTGCAGAAGAGAGTTCCAAATTTCTACCACCCTGTGTGTGTAGAAGTGTTTCCTAATTTCACTCTTGAAAAGCCTGGCTCTAATTTTTTATGGCCCCTAGTCCTAGAATCCCCAACCAGCGGAAATAGTTTCTCTCTATCTACCCTATCTGTTCCCCTTAATATCTTGAAAACTTCGATCAGATCAACCCATAACCATCTAAATTCTAGGGAATACAACCCTAATTTGTGTAATCTCTCCTCGTAACTTAACCCTTGAAGTCCGGGTATCATACTGGTAAACCTACGCTGCACTCCCGTCAAGGCCAATATATCCTTCCTGAGGTGTGGTGCCCAGAACTGCTCACAGTGCTCCAGGTGTGATCTAACCAGAGTTTTGTATAGCTGTAGCATAACTTCTACCCCCTTGTACTCTAGTCCTCTAGATATAGGGCACAGAATGTACTCTGGGTGGGGGACTTCAATGTCCATCACCAAGAGTGGCTCGGTAGCACCACTGCTGACCGAGCTGGCCGAGTCCTGAAGGACATAACTGCCAGTACGGGCCTGCGACAGGTGGTGAGAGAACCAACACGAGGGGAAAAACCTACTTGACCTCGTCCTCACCAAATTACCTGTCGCAGATGCATCTGTCCATGACAGTATTGGTAGCAGTGACCACCGCACAGTCATTGTGGAGACGAAGTCCCGTCTTCACACTGAGAACGCCCTCCATCGTGTTGTGTGGCACGGCCACCGTGCTAAATAGGATAGATTCAGAACAGATCTAGCAGCTCAAAACTGGGCATCCATGAGGCTGTGGGTCATCAGCAGCAGCAGTATTGTATTCCACTACAATCTGTGACCTCATGGCCCAGCATATCCCTCACTCTACTATTACCACCAAGCCAGGGGACCAACCCTGGTTCAATAAGGAGTGTAGTAGAGCATGCCAGGAGCAGCACCAGGCATACCTAAAAATGAGGTACCAACCTGGGGAAGCTGCAGCACAGGACTACATGCATGCTAAAAAGCAGAAGCAGCATGATATAGACAGGGCTAAGCGATCCCACAATCAACAGATCAGATCAAACCTTTGCAGTCCTGCCACATCCAGTCGTGAATGGTGGTGGACCATTAAACAACTAACGGGAGGAGGAGGCTTAATGATTATCCCCATCCTCAATGATGGTGGAGCCCAGCACGTGAGTGCAAAAGTCAAGACTGAAGTGTTTGCTACCATCTTCAGCCAGAAGTGCCGAGTGGATGATCCATATCGGCCTACTCCCGAGGTCCCAGCATCACAGAAGCCAGTCTTCAGCCAATTCGATTTACTCCACGTGATATCAAGAAATGGCTTAGCGCACTGGATACAGCAATCGTGAAGACTTGTGCTCTAGAACTATCCACACCTCTGGCCAAGCTGTTCCAGTACAGCTACAACACTTGCACCTATCTGACAATGTGAAAAACTGCCCAGGTATGTCCTGTTCACAAAAAGCAGGACAAATCCAATCCGACCAATTACCGCCCCATCAGTCTACTCTCAATCATCAGCAAAGTGATGGAAGGTGTCATCGACAGTGCTATCAAGCGGCACTTATTCACCAAAAACCGGCTCCTGACCTCATTACAGCCTTGGTCCATACATGGACAAAGGAGCTGAATTCCAGAGGTGAGGTGAGAGTGACTGCCCTTGACATCGAGGCAGCATTTCAGCAAGTGTGGCATCAAGGAGCCCTAGTAAAACTGAGGTCAATGGGAATCGAGGGGGGAAACGCTCCACTGGCTGGAGTCATACCTAGCACAAAAGAAGATGGTTGTGGTGGTTGAAGGTCAATCATCACAACCCCAGATCATCGCTGCAGGAGATCCTCAGGGCAGTGTCCTAGGCCCAACCATCTTCAGCTGCTTCATCAATGACCTTCCCTCCAACATAAGGTCAGAAATGGGGATGTTCGCTGATGACTGCACAGTGTTCAGCGCCATTCATAACTCCTCAGATAATGAAGTTGTCCATGCCCGCATGCAACAAGATCTGGATGACATTCAGGCTTGGGCTGATAAGTGGCAGGTAACATTCGCGCCACAGAAGTTCCAGGCAATGACTATCTCCAACAAGCGAGAGTCTAACCACCTCCCCTTGACATTCAACAGAATTATCATCGCCGAATCCCCCACCATCAACATCCTGGGGGTCACCATTGACCAGAAACTTAACTGGACCAGCCACATAAATACTGTTGCAACAAGAGCAGGTCAGAGGCTGGGTACAGCAGACTTTGGTTTATCCGGATGTTGCATGTCCAGAAACCTCGATCTACCGGCAGAAATCAGGAGCCGTTCTGTTAGGTTGTTTTTCTTCTCGTGGCTTTTTTTTCCCCCAACAGTCAGGCTTTGGAAAGTCTCTCTGAAGCTGTTGCTAAGCTACAGAGACGCTTCCAAGGTACGGGCCGGCCGACTGTTTGAAGCTGTTGCTAAGCAACAGTGTTTGTTGTCAGATACGGAGATGAAAATCTCCGTATGCTTCAACATTAACTTTGTATGTCCGGCAGTTTTGATAGATCTGCAGCGAGTGTCTCACCTCCTGACTCCCCAAAGCCTTTCCACCATCTACAAGGGCACAAGTAAGGAATGTGATGGAATACTCTCCAATTGCCTGGATGAGTGCAGTCCAACAACACTCAAGAAGCTCGACACCATCCAGGACAAGCAGCCTGCTTGATTGGCACCCCATCCACCACCTTAAACATTCACTCCCTCCACCACCGGCGTTCTGTGGCTGCAGTGTGTACCATCTACAAGATGCACGGCAGCAACTCGCCAAGGCTTCTTCAGCAGCACCTCCCAAACCCGCGACCTCTTCCACCTGGAAGGACAAGGGCAGCAGGCGCATGGGAACACCATCATCACCAAGTTCCCCTCCAAGTCATACACCATCCTGACTTTGAAGTATATCACCGATCCTTCATCGTCACTGGGTCAAATACCTGGAACTCCCTCCCTAACAGCACTGTGGGAGTACCTTCACCACACGGACTGCAGCGGTTCAAGGCGGCGGCTCCTCACCACCACCTTCTCAAGGGCAACTAGGGATGGGCAATAAATGCTGGCCTTGCCAGCGACGCCCAGATCACATAAGTGAATAAAAAAAAATATAAAGGCCAGCATCCCATTAGCCATTTTGATTATTTCCTGTACCTGGACCCCCAAATCTCTTTGGACCTCTACTGTTTTTAGCTTTTCACCATTTAGAAAGTACCCTGTTCTATCCTTTTTAGGTGCAAAGTGGATGACCTCACATTTGCCTACACTTAAATCCATTTTCCACAGTTTTGCCCATTCACTTAACTTTATATACTTCATGTAAACTGCCTATAATGCCGCCTATCTTTGTGTCATCGGCAAATTTGGATATATGACTTTCTATGCCATCATCTAAGTCATTAATAAATACTGTGCATAGCTGAGGCCCCAACACAGATCCCTGTGGGACACCACTAGTCACATCCTGCTAAAGTCTTCAAAGTCTGAATCCTGACCCCCATCCGCCCACTTCCAGTTTTAATGGGGGTGGGATGGGCAGCCAACCTGCTGCCAGGAGGCGGGTTGCCCATTTAAATATTATAATGAGGCTACCGTGCCTCAGATTTAACCTCCATTTTAAATTTAACTGTAGCTGGTCAGGTTTTTCACACCTCGTGAAACCCGCCATCTAAAGTAATGTGAGGACTGCTGGTTCCAGGAGGCAAGTGCCTTTACACTTATCTCCTTGATCCAGAGTCTCTGCCTCAGCCACCCCGAGCAGGCCTCCAATCTACGCCCCAGGCCTCCGATCCTCCCCCCAGGTCTCCGATCCTCCCTCCCACGGGCCTCCGATCCTCCCTCCCACGGGCCTCCGATCCTCCCTCCCACGGGCCTCCGATCCTCCCTCCCACAGGCCTCCGATCCTCCCTCCCACAGGCCTCCGATCCTCCCTCCCACAGGCCTCCGATCCTCCCTCCCACAGGCCTCCGATCCTCCCTCCCACAGGCCTCCGATCCTCCCTCCCACAGGCCTCCGATCCTCCCTCCCACAGGCCTCCGATCCTCCCTCCCACAGGCCTCCGATCCTCCCTCCCACAGGCCTCCGATCCTCCCTCCCACAGGCCTCCGATCCTCCCTCCCACAGGCCTCCGATCCTCCCTCCCACAGGCCTCCGATCCTCCCTCCCACAGGCCTCCGATCCTCCCTCCCACAGGCCTCCGATCCTCCCTCCCACAGGCCTCCGACCCCCCTCCCACAGGCCTCCGACCCCCCTCCCACAGGCCTCCGACCCCCCTCCCACAGGCCTCCGACCCCCCTCCCACAGGCCTCCGACCCCCCTCCCACAGGCCTCCGACCCCCCTCCCACAGGCCTCCGACCCCCCTCCCACAGGCCTCCGATCCCTCTCCCACAGGCCTCCAATCATCCCCCTCCACGCCCCTTGGCCCCCCGATCGTGTAGCTCCCGGCACTCCGATACTTGCACCCGCTGCTCAGCCGACGCCCCACCCAACCCTCCGATCGTTCCCGACCCACCTCCCTCACCGCTGCTCCGATCGATCCCAACTCTCCCCGCCCTGCTGCTCCAGCCACCCCACAGCCTCCATGCGATCCCTCCCTCCCTCCTCTCTGCATCCTAGTGCCGCAGGCCTACCCGCCCGCAGCCAGCCAGCCTCTCAATCTGGCTACGGGTGGGAAACAGAGGTTTCCCATGCAAATCATGCCCGCCATTAAATTCAACAGGGCCTGCGGGAAACCCTTTCTCCCAGGTTTCCAGACCGCTTCCGAAATCCCCCACTCCCAACCCATCTCCTGATTAAAATTCAGGCCTTTGTTTCCTCCCTTCTAACCAGTGTTTAGTTTAATTTGCTAATCTACTCCTAATTCCATACCCCTTAATCTTCTTCAAGTCTGCAGTGTGGTACCTTGTTAAAGGCTCTCTCAAAGTACCCCGGACACTACATGCATTGCAATACCATCGCTATACCTGCCACTCCTAGAAACATAGAAGATCGCAGTAGGCCATTCGGCCCCTCGAGCCTGCTCCGCCATTGAATGAGATCATGGCAGATCATCCAAATTCAGTACCCTGTCCCTGCTTTCTCCCCATGTCCCTTGATCCCTTTAGCCATAAGAAATATATCGAACTCCTTCTTGAATATATTTAATGAATTGGCCTCAACTGCCTTTTGTGGTAGAGAATTCCACAGGTTCACTACTCTCTGGGTGAAGAAATTCCTCCTCATCTCTGTCCTAAATGGCTTACCCCTTATCTTTAGACTGTGACCCCTGGTTCTGGACTCACCCGCCATCGGGAACATCCTTCCTGCATCTAGTCTGTCTAGTCCTGTTAGAATTTTATAAGTTTCAATGATCCCCTCTCATTCTTCTAAACTCCAGTGAGTATAAGCCCAATCGACCCAATCTCTCCTCATACATCATTCCTGCCATCCCAGGTATCAGTCTGGTGAATCTTCACTGCACTCCCTCCATGGCAAGAACATCCTTCCTCAGATAAGGCGACCAAAACTGCACACAATACTCAAGGTGTGGTCTCACCAAGGCCCTGTACAACTGCAGCAAGACATCCTTGTTCCTGTACACAAATCCTCTCGCTATGCATGCTTACCTTCAGCGACTGGTGCACAAGGACACCCAGGTCTCGTTGCACTTCCCCTTCTCCCAATCTATTGCCGTTCAGATAATAATCTGCCTTCCTGTTTTTGCCACCAAAGTGGATAACCTCGCATTTATCCACATTATACTGCATCTGCCCAATCACCCAACCTGTCCAAATCATACTGAAGTTTCTTGGCATCCTCCTCACAGCACACATGCCCACCCAGCTTTGTGTCGTCTGCAAACTTGGAGATATTGGGGGACAAATTCGGTATCGCCCCATTTGGGGCGCCGTTATCGGCCGTGCGCAAAGTTCAGCGCCTGGCGTTAATTATCGCCGCTGACAGCAAACTTGGCTTTTATCGCCCCTGGAGGTGATTGGAGCGCTAAAGCAGGCGCTTCACACCTGTCTTAAGGTGCAAAGGCCGAGGAGTGAGGCGCTACCTCAGAGTGCTGGCGAAGCAAGGAAGGGCAAATCAAAATAAAGTGCTGCTCAGTACTCAAAACTCCTTCACACAGCGTTGAATCTCTCCAGAAGTCTGACTGCATGGCACAAAAATGTCACCGACAAAAAAAGGCAGGTAGCAGTCGCCTTTAAATAGCACTCCCCAAGTCCCTTTCTGACAGCATAATGCTCCCCTCAACCTGTCACTGCTAGCGGCAGGCAGTAAGGCAGGGGGCGCCACTCAATATCCGGTCCGGGGCGCTGCGCACTCGAATGACGTCACAATCTGCCGGTGCAGGAGATCGTGGCGGAAGTGTTTAGCGCCGCCGCAAAATGTCTAGTTATTTCGCGAGCGGCACAAACATCGCCGCGCAGGCCTCTAGTTGCTTTGCGCCTCAATTGGCGCCCTCTTAAGGCGCAAACAACTGAATTTTTCCCCCATTACATCTAGTTCCCTTGTCTAGATCATTTATATATATTGTGAATAGCTGGGGTCCTAGCACCGATCCCTGCGGTACCCCACTAGTCACTGCCTGCCACTCGGAAAAAGACCTGTTTATTCCAACTCTTTGCTTCCTGTCTGCCAACCAGTTCTCTATCCAAATGAGTACCTTACCCCCAATCCCATGTGCTTTAACTTTACATGCTAATCGCTTATGCGGGACCTTATCGAAAGCCTTCTGAAAGTCCAAATACACCACATCCACTGGTTCTCCCTTATCTATTTTACTACCAGTTACGTCCTCAAAAAATTCCAGTAGATTAGTCAAGCACGATTTACCTTTTGTAAATCCATGTTGACTTTGTCCGATCCTGTCACTGTTTTCCAAGTGCTCTGCTATTACATCTTTTATAAGGGCAGCACGGTGGCATAGTGGTTAGCACTGTTGCCTCACAGCGCCAGGGACCCGGGTTCAAATCCGGCCTCGGGCGACTGTCTGTGTGGAGTTTGCACATTCTCCCCGTGTTTGCGTGGGTTTCCTCCGGGTGCTCCGGTTTCCTCCCACAGTCCAAAAGATGTGCGGGTTAGGTTGATTGGCTATGATAAATTGACCCTTAGTGTTAGGGGGATTAAATACGTGGGGTTACGGGGATAGGGTGGGATATGTGGTGGTGTTGGTGTAGGGGTTACAGGGATCGGGTGGGATATGTGTCGGTGCAGGCTCGATGGGCCGAAATGGCCTCTATCTGCACTGTGGGGTTTCTGTGATTCTGTGATTTCTGTGATAATGGACTGTAGCATTTTCCCCACTACCGATGTCAGGCTTACCGGTCTATAATTCCCTGTTTTTTCTCTACCACCTTTTTGGAATAGTGGGGTTACATTAGCTATCCTCCAATCCATGGGAACTGTTCCAGAGTCTATAGAATTTTGGAAGATGACCAGCAATGCATCTACTATTTCTAGGGCCACTTCCTTAAGTGCCCTCGGATGTAGATTATCCTCCAAGAACTCTGATCAGGTTTGCCAAGCGTGCTCTTGTTGGCTGCTTCTAATTATTTTCTCTTGTTCCAGATATTTAGTAATTTCACTTTTAATTAAAGATGGCAACATTTTCCCTATCACAGATGTTAATTAACTGGAGTGTAATTATCCAGGTTTTCTCTGCCTCCCTTTCTGAAAATGAGTATCACATTGGCCACTCTCCAGTCGTCCTGCACACATCCACTTTCAATAGAATCTGGCAGTAACATTTGTGGGGCTCCCGCTGTTGTATCCCATCAGGTCCCAGCTCTTTGTCCTCCTTTAGCTTAATTAATTTCTCTAATACGTTCCTTTTATTTATTAAGAATATGTCACCTCACTTCTGATCAATTTCAGGATTTAACTCCTTCCCAATATCCTTCTCTTTACTAAACACTGAAGCAAAGTACTTGTTAAAGATCAGAAAATGCTGGAAATACTCAGCAGGTCAGACAGCACCTGTAGAAAGAGAAACAGAGTTTCTGACGAAGGGTCATCGACCTGAAACGTTAACTCTGTTTCTCTCTCTACAAATGCTGTCTGACCTGCTGAGTATTTCCAGCATTTTCAGTTTTTAATTTCAGATTTCCAGCATCCGCAGTATATTGTTTTTGTACTTGTTAAAGATCCCCACCTATCCTCTACTAACTCACGATCCAGTCCTCTCAGGGTCACACCTCACAATTACCAATTCTCTTTTTGCTGATATATTTGTAGAATAATATATTTTTTGAGATTCTCTCTTCATACTCCATCTTTGCTTTCCTATCCCATTCATAACCTCTTTCCTGATTTTCTCATATTTGTTCTTATTTTTAATCATATTGGCCTCTATTTATCCAGCAGAAACTTGTAGTCTCCTTTAAAAGAAAATATGGTATATTGTGGCAGAGCCACCAGGGGACTCTTATATCGATGTACATAATTATCTGTAACAGAATGAATCTGTACCTGTATTTGTTTTACTGCATGTAAATAGTGCGGTCTCTGTAGGATTAAGACCAAACGCGATGACGTCACCACGTGGGTCACGTGACGTTCCCAACGGCGGGAAACGTGCTGACGTCATACTGAGGAGCCTTCTCTCTCAGTCCTCGTGGAGCCAGCATTGAGCATAGGCCTGTTAGTTAGTTCTCCTGCGTTTTGATTGTTACTTCTGCAAAACAGTATTAAACTTCGTTTGGTTGACAGACTGACTTGATCTCAGTCCTTTGGTTAGGAATCTAGCAATTCCTACAGTGGTGACCTCGAACTTTCGCAAACTATCTTCGCGGAGGAAGCGAAACGTAACGAAACGATGGAAGCGAACGCGGTGGTTTTGAAGCTCCCTCAGTTTTGGGAACAACAGGCGACCTCCTGGTTCGTGCAAGCGGAAGCTCAGTTTGAACTTCGAAACATCATGGCGGATCAAACCCATTACCTTTACGTGGTCTCCGCACTCGACGGCTCCACGGCTTCAAGGATCATCAACCTGCTTGAAAACCCCCCGGTCGATGGCAAGTACAAAACGCTAAAAGCGCGGTTAATTCAGGTTTTCAGCCTCACGAAGGCGGAATGCACACGCCACTTACTTACGCTGCCCGGGTTAGGCGACTCCAAGCCATCGGAGTTAATGTGCCAGATGCTCACACTCCTTGGCTCCGAACCGCAATGCTTCCTCTTTCGAGAGTTGTTCTTGAGTCAATTGCCCGAGCAGGTACAGGCAGCCCTCGCAAGATCGGATGCTATGGATTGCGTCGCGCTTGCCGCCGAAGCAGACACTATTTATGCGGTCACGCAGCAAACTGCGCCGCCACGAGGCGCCCCTCCCTCGCGGACTCCGCCCCGACGCCTCCATCGCCCGACTTGTGTTTTTACCACGCCCGTTTCGGCGCGAGAGCCAGATGCTGCCGGCCTCCCTGCAGTTTCACGCCTCAAACGAAGAAAAAACGCCAGCACCAAATACGGGAAAGGAAGACCGATCCTGAGGGATGTCCCACGGCCGCGATGGCGATTCCGGGAATATAGGAGTCGTTCGAACAGGCTTGTCCGACCTCCTCTTCGATTGACTTTCACTGTTAAAGACAATTCTGGGGGGGCACATGTGGCAGAGCCACCAAGGGACTCTTATATCGATGTACATAATTATCTGTAACAGAATGAATCTGTACCTGTATTCGTTTTACTGCATGTAAATAGCGCGGTCTCTGTAGGATTAAGACCAAACGCGATGACGTCACCACGTGGGTCACGTGACGTTCCCAACGGCGGGAAACGTGCTGACGTCATGACGTCAGACTGAGGAGCCTTCTCTCTCAGTCCTCGTGGAGCCAGCATTGAGCATAGACCTGTTAGTTCTCCTGCGTTTTGATTGTTACTTCTGCAAAACAGTATTAAACTTCGTTTGGTTGACAGACTGACTCGATCTCAGTCCTTTGGTTAGGAATCTAGCAATTCTTACAATATATTTATTCCGTGTAACAACAATGATTTGCATTTCTACAGCACCTTTAATGGCACGCTTGATTGGCACCCCATCCACCACCTTAAACATTCACTCCCTCCACCACCGGTGCACCGTGGCTGCTGTGTGTACCATCTACAAGATGCACGGCAGCAACTCACCAAGGCTTCTTCGGCAGCACCTCCCAAACCCACGACCTCTACCATCTAGAAGGACGAGGGCAGCAGGCACATGGGAACACCACCACCTACAAGTTCCCCTCCAACTCCTGACTTGAAAGTATACCCCTGTTCCTTCATTGTCGCTGGGTCAAAATCCCGGAACTCCTTCCCTAACAGCACTGTGGGGGTACCTTCACCACACGGACTGCAGCGGTTCAAGAAGGCAGCTCACCACCACCTTCTCAAGGGCAACTAGGGATGGGCAATAAATGCTGGCCATGCCAGCGAAGCCCACATCCCATGAACGAATAAAAAAGAAAAAGAATTCAAGGGGCATAGTCAGACAAGAACAGTTGCCGGGCCAAAGGAGAAGATATTATGAGAGCTGACCAAAAGCTTGGTCAAAGAGGTAGGTTTTAAAGAGGAGAGGGAGGTGGAGAGGCGGAGGAGAATCTCAGAGACAGCTGAAGGCACAGACACAGGTGGTTGTGGGATGAAGGGAGCGGGGATGTGGGAGCCCAGAATCAGAGGGACTAAGAGTTTGGGGGTGGGGGAGGAAGACTGTAGGGCTGGAGGAGGTTAGAGATAGGGAGGCCGAGGTCATGAAAGGATTTAAACACGAGGATGAGAATTTTAAATTGGAGGGGTTGAGGACTAGAGTGATGGATGATCGGGACATAGTGTGGTATATTTACACACTTGCATTAACATTTGCAGAACTAGTTATCTGTTAAATAAAAGAGATGGTTAATTTAATTGGTCTGTTGATAGACTAAACATGTGGCCTCCCTTTAAAAAAATGCAATCCAGATACATATTTATTGGCACAAACTTTCTGGCAAATTTGTATATAATTTAAAGAATTGAAGTCATGGTATACAGAATATACTAGTCCTGTGATTAACCACAAACATTTCTGGATTTGACTTTGTGTACTCAAATGAGCAGTTGATGGTCAGTGCAATGGAAATTGGTCCTTCAACCAAGCAAACTACTGGATCTCCATGGAGGCGACAGGCAGTGAGTAAATACATTTCTTCTCCCAAAGGATTTTGTTTTAAGTATATGCAGTACCAGTAACAAATTCACAGCATCTTTTAAACTCAATTTTTCCAAAGTACTCCTGCCATTGAAGCACTTTGTCTCCTTTATAAAATAACTGAACCTCAGCTTCGGAGTTTTTCAGACTCCCTTTCATTTTGTTAATTGACATTCACTCTATCGAATTTTGAAGATGATTAAATTGGAAATTGTAATTTGACCCTAAGTTAATGTAACAACTCTAATACAAAAACTGATCACAGCTGTCATCTTAAAAATTACGCCGTAGATCCATCAAGTAATTCAGAGCTCGTCTTACCGATACATGAAAATACAGTTTAGAAATAAAAAAGCAAATTTAACACAAATGGTTTGCTATAATACTATCATAGTCCTAACAATAAAATCCAAATTTCAGAATTATGACACAGCTCAAACTCTGCCGCACGCATTCTATCCTTAGTTCCGTTCCCCTATTACTCCTGTGCTTGCCAACCTTCAGTGGCTTTTAACTGGCTATAAATCCATTTCAAAATCCTCCACTAAGAATCCATCCATGTCCTTGCCCCTCCTTAACTCTGCAACTTAATTCAGCCCTATATGTTCCTGTATGCACCCTCTGTTCTTGACTCTGACCTCTTTCATATCCCCCCTTCTCTCCACTCCACTTTTGGCTGCGGAGCCGTAGACCATTTCAGCCCACACTCTGGAATACTCTCCCTAACCCCCTCCACCTTCCAAGTTCTCTCCCCTCGAGGACAGATTCCTGCGCCCGGTTCGTGCTGGACCAATTGCACTCCCAAGCATTTCTCGAGAGGCAAGCCTTCCCCCATGTTGGAATGCGTGTGTCCTTATGAAGTGGTTCTCATCTTTAACCATTATGTAGCAGGTTCAAGTTTGAAGGAATTCAGACTGAACAGAATACACCAGAATTTGAATATTTTTCATAGATGATGCATTTCAGTAGAAATGCACAAAATTGTTGGCTTCCAACAATGGCATTTTATTAAAGGATGGATTGCTTTTCTGGGAGAAAAAACATGGTCCACATTAAGAGCATGGCAAGTTCGAAACCACCGCTCTAATCTTTTTAGTAATATACACACATGCTTAGCCCAGAGAGAGGTTAGGACTCCTACCTCATTCAATTCATTACTCCTTCTGCCATCAAATACCGCAACCCCTTCTTTACTAGGCGTGAGCGTGACCGGAGATGAAGAGCCACTATGGACAGGCGTTTCTTTAAAATAGATTTAAAAGAAACAAATATTAACTTTCATTTTACAAAGATACCATAAATAGGAGAAAGCATGAGGGGCTACCTTCAAGCACAATCCTCCAGGACCATAACATCTTAAACAGCCTAAAAGTGCCATTTATTTCCAGAGCCACTGGTTTTCATATAAGAAAAACTGATAGAATCACAGAATGCAATCTCCATAACATGGAATAAAATCGTCAAAGCCCCATGTAATGAAAACAGTGTTTGACTTGTACAGTCACCACAAAACAGAGGCATTGGTTATTTCCTTTAGGCAAAATATCCCATTTAAACATTTCCCAGGGTTCAGGCTGAGCTCTTACTGTACCTAATCTAGGCTAGTGGCCAAGATACAGAAACCCATTGCAACCTGGTCAAGTTCATAGAGAGGACTGTTCAATCAGTGACCTACAAAAGGAGTTAGATAAAATCTGCAATTGGGCAATTCAGTTGCAGATGAAATATAATGCCGATAGGTTTAAGGTCCCACACATTGCTGGGCAAATGGACTTCACAAGTATATGGTGTGGAAATAGCTAAAGGTGAAGCAGAAAAGGATCTGGAGATCATTGTGGAGCAGCAATAAGCAAAAAAAACCAGAATGCTGAATTCTACTGCTAGTCTGAAGGCATCATGGTAAAGTTATACAGTGCTCTGATCAGGCATTTCTCACACAAGACATCTTTGAGTGAGATTGGCAGCTTATTGCTGTGGGACCATGACCAGTCGGAACTAAACAAACAGCCCAAACTCATAGGACCACTACAGACAGACAGGGAAGACTTTCATCCCATGAATCTGGACTGGATTCGAATCCCGGTCGCAGAGGCTGAAGGACATTAACCCATTAACTCCATCCAGTCTCGTACACTTGACCCAACCTAAAATGTGAATTCAATATATTGGCACAGATTTTAAACCATTGTGTCACTTAAATAGTAATTGTTCATTATTAACTGTGGCTAGGTCACCAATTATCTCCAATAATTAATATTTCATAATTAAAAAGGTGATCTGTGGTTATGCGCTACCTGGAAAAGGATTTTTTTAAATTAATGTCATTAACACTTTAGCTTCAATAAATTGGTGAACACTTACTTTTCTCCAAGTGTAAAAGTAACCTGGGCATTTGGGCAGCAGATTCATAAAACCGACGCTTAGACTGGGGGGAAGCGCTGCTTTCAGACAGCCTGTCACAGCCTGATGCATGCCGTGTAGATCGCCTCAATGACTGAACAGATTCAGGATCAATTTTTCGTCGCTTTGGTGTTGCAGAGTCTCCCGACAACGGCTGGCTGTCTGTAGATTGAGGTGTTGATGGGTTCAGAAGAGGAGGAGGACTTGGTGAATGTTCCTTTTGAGGTCTATTAAAAAAAAACACAAGTTAGTAAACAGAATAAACACTTAGTTAAGTGCAATTCTTCAGTAAATGTCAAGGCTAACAGTCTTAGTGGTACGCCCTCAGACATATTAAAAATGTACACATAAGCAGACACATAACTAAAATGACCAAAGTCAACAATGAGCCTTGTTGGAGTATAGTTACCCTACCAAAGTCGTCTGGAGAGGGAACTAGTCAGTACACTAGAAGTTCAGTAACAATGGCCTGTCCATGTGCCCGAATCACAATTTTCCAAAGGTTTCCCAGTCAATCTCTCTGCTGACCAACACTTAAGTTTTAATGACAAGCAGGTTTTAAAGTACTGTTGCTTTCCATCCACCTGACTGTGAAGGAAGTTACCGAGCAGCACAGTAACCACTGATGCCAGTTAATTCGAATCTGAATTAAAGTGCCAGTGAGCAGAGTGGAGCATGCAGTGACTGCAAGGTCAGCTGGTTACTGTTTATCATACCAGCTGTTAACTTCCTTCATGGTCAAGCAGGTGGAAAAATACAGAATACTGGTCTTTAAATCATGCTCGTGATTGAATTTGAACATTGGGAAGACCAAAGTAATTGGTTTTGGCCCAGTCATAAATTCCACTCCCTTGTCATCGATTCCATCCTCCACCCTGGCTGTTCCAGACTGTGCAAAGCCTTACTGTCACGTTCAACCAAGCGATGGGCTTCGAACCAATGTCCCCTGTAATTTTTCTTGGTGCGCGGGCCCTTTAACTGGCTGCACAGCTCATTGGATTTTTTTGTGCATGTGCAATTATTTCCATTGAAAAAGCCGGTGAGCGGCCTGCGCGGGACCTCAAGACCAATCTGTGGCCGTGCAGCTTAGCGGGAACGTTGTTTCGAACCCCACATCCTATGCATCACCAAGATTGCTTCGTTTTACCTCAACACCGCCTGCCTCCACCACTACCTCAGCTCCACTGCCAGCAAAACTCTCATCACACTTTTGTCATCTCTAGACTCCAATTCTCCACTCTACATGAACACCAGCTTGCTCAAAACTCAGCCGCCCGTGTCTACACCATTTGCCCCTCACTCCAGGCCTCACTGGCCTAGATTGACCGTCAGTTCCCCACTGCTTTCTATCTAAAATCCTCATTGTTGTCCTCAAATCCCCCTACTGCTATGCCTGACCTGATCCCTCAAGCCTGATGTCTCCTCCAATTCTGGCTATTTATGCATTCCCCCTCCCCAACTTCACCCCATTATTGGTGTAGAGACTTTAACCACTCCCTGAAACTCCCTCCCTAAACCCCTCAGCCTCTCCACATCTTTACAAACCTTCTCAATGCCCACTTTTTCAACCAAAATGTCAGTTATCGCTCCTACCATGGTTCAGCATGTTTTCACTGGTAAAAATAAATAGCATAAACTTTAAGACAGTGATGTAGCTCTAAATGTTTTTAAGTGTTTACCAAAATAGAAATATATACACATAGAACCTCAAAAGGAAGTCAGACAACAAATCTTGAGGTAGATACCCTTCTCGGTCAGTGGCGCAAAATGGGCAGCATTGGACGTCACCTGCCTGACCATTCGGCCAACCTGTCTGTGCCCTCCTGAAGTCTTTTACAGTCCTCCTCAAAGTTTTCCATAATGGCTATAATTGTATCTGCAGCAAATTTCAAGATTGTGTTCCCTATACCCAAATCTAAATCATTTATACACACCAAGAATGAAAATGGAGTCAGTATTGTCCCCAAAATACACCACTTTGAGACCTGCGCCAATCTGAGCCAAAACTATTTACCCTAACCCTTGGTTTTCTGTCAAACAACTATTTATCCATGTCTCTTTTCCTGTTGTACCATGTGCATTGATTTCTGCAAGAGGCCTCCTAAGGAAACACCTTGTCAAACACCATCTGAAAATTCATTTACACTACATCTTTTGCATTCCATTTATCTATCCAATCAGTCACTTCAAAAATCTATTACATTTATGAAACACAGCTTGCCTTTAGCAAATTTGTGTTGGTTGTCCTGCCCGATAGGGCAGCTCGGTGGTAGCACTCTTGCCTCTGAGTCAGAAGGTTGTGGGTTCAAGTCCTTCTCCAGAGACTCGAGCACATAATCCAGGCTGACACTTCAGTGCAGGACTGAGGGGGGTGCTACACTGTCAGACGAGAAGTTAAACCGAGGTCCCGTCTGTCCTCTCGGATGCATGTAAAAGATCCCACGGCACAATTTTGAAGAGCAGAGGTGTTCTCCCCGGTGTCCTGGCCAATATTTATCCCTCAACCAACATCACTGAAACAGATTATCTGGACATTTATCTCATTGCTGTTTGTGGGACCTTGCTGTGCACAAATTGGCTGCAGTGACTACACTTCAAAAGTACTTCATTTGCTGTAAAGCACTTGGGATGTCCTGAAGTTATGAAAGGCACGATATGCAAGTCTTTCTTTCTTTTTTCTATCTACCAAACAGTGGAAATGAGTTCTGGACGGTGGGGGGGGGGGGGGGGGGGGATCTGCAGTCTGTTCAGAAAAATCTAAGAACATGTAAGAACTGGCTACCTCGAGTTCCATAGCACAATTTGCATATCCAAGGAGATATGAAAAAAATCAGTCAAAGCCTCTGCTATCTCTTCTCTGACTTAGCTTAGAAAGTATGCTATCATGGTCCAATGACTTATCCCTTAGTGGTTTAGTAAACCTTCACCATTATTTGTAAAAACTGTTGCAAAATATATAATATATCTGTGACACCTTCATCCTCCAGTTAGACTTTGACCTTTACCCTTGAGCAATCCTATCTTCTCTAACTACTCTTACTTGATATATATTTATCAAAGCCCTTGCCATTTCCTTTTACATTTTGTCATATTCCCTTTCAGCCCTTCACCTCCCCAATACACTTTCTAATTTTCATGATTTTCTATAGTATTGTTATCCCTAGTTTTATATATACCGCATTTATGTTTCAGTATCATTTTAATCTCTATTTAGCCATGGAACTCTATTTCCTGATACAACTTATTTTTGCCTTATATGAATATATCTATTTTAATTAATAAAGGCCAGGGCCATTATCTCACCGTATATTGCTATCTTCCGTTCCAGCACCCTTATCCCAAACACTTCATTATCCTTTTCAATTTTTACATTGAACCTAAGTATATTGGGGTCACTGGCCTAGAAATTCGGTGGCGCCCCGTTTGGGGCGGCAGTCTCGCCAGGGCGCCGGAAGTACCGCCCCGGAAGGAGTCGCGAGCGCCCGCCGGAAATTCAGTTTGAGCGCCCCAAACAGAAGCGCGGCGCTGCTCGAGGCGCCCCGCATCCGTCTTGGGGCGCTGCAACTGAAAATCGCAGCACAACGTGCCGCAGCGCCACACGCTGCGGCACAGCGCGCTGCGGTACTGCAGGCCTTCCTCCCCTTCTTAAAGGGGAGGGGCCTGCTGCAACGCGATCTGAGATCGCGAGTGCCGGCAAAAGAGCCCGGCACCGAGGAGAAGTGCCGGGCTCTTGGGAGACAGCCGGCACAACGCCGGGGGGGGGGGGCTCAGGAGGCCGGGGACGGCCGCGCGAAGAGGTGCTGGCAGGCGCCCAGCAAAAAAAATGGCCGCCCCGCACCTCAACCGCGGCAGGTAGGCCCCCCTGAACCGGTCGCAAATTGCGACCGGCGTTACAGCGGGGGGGGGGGGGCGCTACCAAATTTGGCAATCGGGGCGGTAGCGGGGCGCTGCGTACACCGATGACATCATCGGTGGCGGCGCAGCGCTACCAGCTAACACCGCCATTAGCGCCCCGCTAATTTCGCGGGAGGCGTGGCCAGTGGCGCTAAACCCACTAAGTGCCCTCTTTGGGCACTAACTGGTGGCGCAGCCCACCGAATTTCTAGGCCACTATTTCCCAATTGTTCTTACTCGGGACACCAATTATTTGCTCCACTTCATTTCCTAGAACTAAGTCAAGCAATACTTCTTTCCTTGTTGGACTAGCATATAAATGCAAGTCTTTCTTTCTTTCTTAATAACACTAGGAAGTGGTCTTGGATGCAATCAAAAAGCATTTCCCACTTCAGTCACGTGTTATTACCTTAATTCCAGTCAATCTTGGGATAGTTAAAATCACCCAGACTGACATCTTGTTCTTCTTATGTTTTTCTGAACGGTCTGCAGATCTCCCTCACTAACTCATTTCCACTGTCTGGTAGACTGTAGCGCATACCAACTGTCGTATAATTTCCTACCCTCATTTTTTTCCCGCTCTATCCATACAGATTCTGTCTTCACGCCTTGGGTTTCAGCACGGTGATAGAATACTTTAACTATTCTGCCACCCATCCAGCCCTTTTCCCTCCCAATCTCTCATGAAAATAATGTAATCAGGAATATCAAATTCCCAGCCTTGTCAAAAGCTAAGCCATGCCTCCATTATAGCTACAGGAAACTCTCGATTTACCGGCACCTAAATAACCGGAAATCTCTGTTAACCGGCAAAATTCAGGAGTAGGTTCAGGTAAGTTTTACTTCATATTAGTGGCCTGTTCCTGGATCTGTGGCCGGGTTCCTGCACCTGATGCTAAGCAACAGGGACGCTTGGATCTTGTGGTCGGAGTCCCTGCACCTGTTGCTAAGCAACAGGGAAGCCTGGATTTGTTGCTGTGTACGGAGCTCTCGTACCTTTTACTATACCTCTCTGTAATCCGGGCTTTTTGATAAACCGGCACCATGCCGGTCCCGGAAAAAAGAGTTTCCTGTACTGTGTATATATTTTTACTGAAGTTCCCCTCAAAAAGAATTTCAATTCAGAAGTGCAAAACATAACTTAACCAAATATGATTTTAGCAACTAGTTTGGACACTTGGGGGAAAAATTGGGTATCGCCCATTTTGGAGCGCTAATATCGGCCGTGCGCAAAGTTTAGCACACAGTGCTAATTATCGCCTCCGACTGCAAAATTCGCCTCGATCACCCCTGGAGGTGATTTGAGCACTAAAAGAAAAAGACTTACACTTATATAGCGCCTTTCACGACCACCAGACTCTCAAAGCGTTTTACAGCCAATGAAGTACTTTTGAAGTGGAGTCATTGTTGTAATGTGGGAAACTAAATCAAGCGCTACACACCTCTCTTAAGGCGCTAACGTCGGGGAGCGAGGCGCTACCTCAGAACGTTACTGAAGCTCAGGCGATGTCAGTTGCCATGGAAGCCAGACAGACTGGCGCCGTCCAGTTCTTAAAGGGGAGGGGCCATCTTGCTGGCCAGCCACTCCCTGCTCATTGCAGCCTTGAATCTCAGCCTGGAGAGACCTCTAAAGCAATTGTGTTGGAAGAACTAATGGAGAGGCCCAGGGAAAGAGCTCGGCGCTTAGGAATCTCCAAAGTGGTTCTCAGGACCCAAATATCCTTCGAACAGCATTGAATGTCTCCAGACGTCTCCCTCCCTCTCAACCTGCGTGTTCCAAAAATTTCGGTCGACAAGAAAAGGCAGGAAGTGCCCACCTTTAAATAGCGCTCCCCCAGCCCCTTCCTGACTTGAAAACGTTCTGCTCTACCTGTTGTTCCTAGCAGCAGGTGGTAAGGCAGAGGGCGTGACGCTACCAGGGTCTGGGGCGCTACCGGGGTGTTGCACGCTCGACTGATGCCACGATCTGCAGGCGCAGGAGGTTGTGGCTGCCGCAAAATGACTGGTCAATTTCGCGAGCGGCGCTAACATCGCCGCGCTCGGGCGCTAAGTTCCTAGCACCCGGTTAGCGCCCCACCCGGAGGTGCTAACGGGAGGTGCTAACCAACCAAATTTTTCCTCCTTGGAAAACAGACATTACTTTATTTCATCAAGGTAGTAACAGCCATTAAAAATTTCTATCTTTGGAAGTTACTTACTCCAGCAAAATACTGCTTGACTAGGCAGAAAATTTATCACGGGTTCCATTTATCCAGTGCATTGATTTCTGTCAAAAACGATTTAATAATCCCTTATTCACGTACATGAGCATATCAATACAGTTTGTGTACGAGTTTGCAATTAAAAGATGTTTTAATGATAGGACTTTCAATATAAATGAAAAACGACTCCCAACTCTGAAGCTCAACGTGAAATTTTTCAAATCAACAATGTTTTTTAAGAGCAGCAATTAATTCTGTATTGGTCTGCATACATGAATTAATCTTTGTTAAAGATGTTGACGTACAATATTTTGATCCAGACAAAGAATAAACTACTGCACATTCTCGATTTAGAGATCACTTTGTCCTAGCCACAATCATGGCCAAGTGTAGTGCCTACATTAGGGCCATTTATTTTAATAAATTGAGAAGACTATCACAAAAATCCATTAACTATGTTGTGGCAGAGAAGCAACTGATGAAAGCGTACTTTAACGGTTAAAAAAAAATCCTCAGTTATGAGCAACAGCTTCTGGTCCCAAGAATATAGACAACCTTATGGGAAAAGTAATAAAAGTAATAAATACATCACAAACAAAGGTGCTCAAAGCCATGAAAACATTAATTAACAAGGGTGTTTGAGAAGCAACATCTTGAAGCATAAGCAAATGTGCAAATAGTGCAAAGAACTAGAACTAGGATCAAAATAATTGCCTTATCAATCAATAGCATATAATGGCACATCTGAGCATCTGTTTGGAGGGCATGGCTAATGTAAATATATACTTTTCAATAATATGCACCCTTCCAGCCAAACAATGTAATGCTGAAGTGAAGTAGGAGTAGGTGAAAGTTAAAAGTACATGCAATGAGTTTATAAAAGTACTTGCAATAAGGGTCAGCTTGGCTCATCCGAGTCAGATGATTCTGGTTTCAAGCACATATAATCTAGGCCAACACTTCAGTGAAGTACTGAGGGAGTGCTACATTGTCGGAGGTACCATCTTTCTGATAAAATGTTAAACTGTTCAGGTGGACTTAAAGGTCCCATGGCACTATTTGAAGAGCAGGGAGATCTGCGTGTTCTGACAAACATTCACTCCTCAATCCACACCACCTAATCAGTTTAACTGGTCATTTCTCTCATTTGCTGTTTGTAGGACCTTGTGCGTAAACTGGCTGCTGTATTTGTCAACAATAGTGACTGCACCTCAAAAATAATTCATTAGCTGTGAAGCGCTCTAGGACATTGAGAATGTGAAAGGCACTATAGAAATGCAAGTTTTTTTTTGTAATGTATATATATTTTCCTTATGAAGCCTTGGAATATAGCTCAACCATTAATACAGCACTTTGATATATGTAATTATTTAAAACAGCCTTGGAAGGAGCAGACTTTACTCGTCTGCGATGACATGACTTTTGGTAATCTAATTTCCTTAGGCAAGAGGCAACTTACCTGGTATGTGATAACGTTTCCTTGATTGCGACAAAGAATTTAGATGAAGTAACCTTCTTGAACTGAGCATGCTCATACTGGTAGAGCAAAATCATGGGCAGTGTAAAATCAAACGTAATTCTTAAACCATCCACCATTTCTTTACAAAGTTCAACACTGCAGAAAAAAAGGATAAAGTATTTAATTACACAAGAAGCGTCAGGTTTATATAATGGCCCGGATTTTGAGGTTAAAAATAACAGTGAGGTTGTCAGGGTAAATCGGACAGCAACTTCCGGCGCCCACACATACACAGTTAAATGCGGAAATCAGGAAGTTGCTGTCCAAGTTGCCCTGCTCCTCCAGAAGCTTTGCTCTAACAGTGTCTCACCAAGAGATTAGTCATTGAAACGCATGGCCGGGCGTGGAGTTGAGGTACTTGCATGATAGATACCCACTAAATACACCAGAAAATGTTAGGGCTTGTCCATTCAAGTGTAAGTGAATTTTTAGTGGTGTGATATGTCTTAATTAGTGCCAAACAACCTCTCTTGTACTGAAAATTAACTTTAACAAGTGTGGAGTCTCATTCCTTCAGATTTTAATTGTTGTTGGAGATTTTTTTAAATGTAAATAACTTTTTTTTACTTTTTCTTTCTGTCGCTTTTATCTCTCTTAATCCCATCTTTCTTTCCCACTCTTTATTTTGCTTTCTATAAAGGATTTGGCATGAAATTAACTATTCTAACTTACACTTCCTGGTTCAAACTCTGCATGTCTCAGTAAGGATTCTTCAATCTGATTGCTGGAGGGTATACACAGTTTCTTGCTCTGTTCACACAGGTCCCAGATCCACCGCTCTGTTTTGGATTTCTAAACCCACTACAGGTTCCAGTGCAACAGCCCATAGAAAGTCTACGAGCAAGTGTAATTGTAATGAACGGCTAGCATTATTTGTTCATCACTGGCCGCAAAATCCAGCCCATTGTGAACAACATAATTTCCTATTTTCAAAAGCCATTAGACACACTTACTTTTTCTCAGGTGGAATGTAATGAGGATTCATTGGAATCTGTGAGTTACTTTGATGATGCCGAGATCTTTCATTGGCTGAAAAAGCTGCATTAATTGCAAAATGTTTCACATAGGATTCCAAAATATTAATAATGTTCGTCTGGCATGGCAGCTTCACCAACTGTCAAAACAAGATCATCCACATTTTTGTCTTGAACTGTATTCTTTAAAAACTATAAGCATTTGAAAATGCAGATAAAGGCTAATGCAAGAGGTTTACAATTTGAAAGTAACATAATTGCACCAAAGTAATGACTTAACAAACAGTAATACAGTATACCAATCAAAAGATCCAGATGTCTACAGGCTATAGATGTAAGAATTTGAATTCAGCAGCTGTTAAATGCAAAGTCAATGGAAATGAAAATCAGGATAGATGTGTAACAGGCGGCCGATCGACTGTGCCTGTATTACACCATCGCCCAAAGTCAAAATTAGCCCATAGTTTTTAGGTTGTTATTGTTACAACTGTCATAGTTGTCACAACTGTCAAAACTTGCCTAGAGCTGTTTGAATTTTTCATTCACCTGGTGGCTGACAGCAATTAGGTTTTTGTCTCATGTAATTGTGGCATTGCTGGCTACACATGTTGTAGGAGACAAAATATAAGTAACCTTAATCCTTCATAAACCAATACCACCAAAAAAAGCATCAACTGGTGATGAATTTCTTTGCTATTTGAGGGATACTGTTGCCGCAGAATGGGTACTGCATTAGCCTACACAACAGTTCACCTCAATCAAAAAGTAGTTAATTGTGAGGCACTTTGAAATGCTCCAACAGTATGACAAAGATGCTATGTAATCACAAGTATTTATTCTACGTGACTGATGGAAGCAGGGAGCACTTTACATGGCTGTCAAACACAGTACCCTACAGAAGATCTGCTGCATACTATGGGCCTGTAGCCAATTCACACGACATGGAATCATCAACGCCTTTTACTCAAACATAGTTAGGAAAGTTGAGTAAATTATAGTACATTTTCCTCCAAGTATGTGTCACAGATTTGATTTGTAGAAATACCCACGTCATGAGTTGGTATTCTTTCATAGGTTTTTTAATGGCAAGGACTTGGGACATGAGCGATGTTAAAATCTGTTTGTTAGAAAAAAGCTTGCGATTACACTGGTAACATAGGGTAGTGGGAGTCAACTTCCATAAAAAGTAGGCACCCAGATTACTTAAGGGAGCGACTGATGCAACTTAACCGGAGAAGGTGCCTGTGGCAGACCCACATTTGTAACACAGATCCTTTCAGTATCAGCAAACATGATTAATATCTATGCAAGAGATGAAAAGCTTTTTTAAAAAATGGCACTTTATACAACAGAAATTATACCTTTTTCCTTTTGTTGATATAATAGCAATCATCCTCAAGTTTCTTCTTCAGAATTTCTGGAATTTCTATGTTTATGGTTTTCTCTTCCATTTCCTTTTTAGAGCAAGTCTCTTGGTCATCCTTCTAGATTATGAAGAAAATTGGTTATCCAGGAGCAGCTAAACACAAAATACCAACTATAGCTGTTAACTAGCTCCCTTTTTTGGTCTCTCCCAGGTGATAACATGGCTGCAGGGGTGGTGGTGGGGGAGGGGGGGTGTTTAGTCAGGATGCTCCAGCTATCGTGAGGTCTGGGGCAGGCTTGATGGACCAGCTGGTCTTTTCCTGCCTGTCAATTCCGTATGTTTGCAACATTTTAGAGGCAAAATCTGAACGCAAGGATAATGACAGATGCAATTCAATGTGGTTAAATGTAAAATAATTAGTATGGCAACAAGGAACCAAAAGAGGGGCTATGTGTTAAATGAAACAGCACCAGAGCGCCGACTAGGAAAGAGGCCATGGAGCTTTAGCGGATGAGTCTGAAACATTCAGCACAGTGCTCAGCTGCTGTAAGAAGGCAAATGAGGGGACTTTGCCTCAGCAAATGGATAAATTACAAATCTAGAGTCTGCATGGTGCCGAGTAGTATATTCGTCAGACTGCTGCCGTGTGTGTAGTTCTGGGCGCCTAATGTAGCTAGAATAATTTGGCCTTGCGCAGGTACAGAAGAGAGTCAAGATGATTCTGGGGATCAGAAATTTAAATTATGAAGAAAGATTAAGGAAGTTGGGCTCATTCTCTTTGGAAGAGTGTAATCAATCTTCAAGGTGATCTAATTAAAATTCTTAAGATCGTGCAGGGAATTTACAAATTGTTCAAATGGCAGGAAATAGAAGTTAAAACATTGAAAGTTAGAAGAAAAGAATCTGATAACATTTCTACAGCCAGTGGACAAGAGTTGCAGAATAAATTACCAAGGAAAACCATTGAAACAGGTAATGGCCCAGAAATTCGGGTCTCCACGGGTGAGTACGCACGGGGTACTCACCCGTAGGCCCAATGGAAGTGCCGGTTTCGTGCATGCACTGCGCATGCGCGGGAAACCAGAACTTCTGTTCCCTTAAAAGGAAGGGGTTCACAGGTTGAACGCGTGCGCCGGAGAGGCAGCGCGTACGCATTAAACTTACGTTTTTTTTGCAGGTTTCTCCGGGAGCGTAAGTCTCCAGCAGTTACACTTTTAAAAAGCAGGCGCAAGGCCTGCTTTTAACAAGGTAAGTGGTGAATTAATTAAAATTAAAACATTTTTTCCACAGGTTTATTATTTTTAAATACTTTAAAGAAAGGTAAGATTATTTTTAGCCCCGTTAGAAAATGTAATTAATTTTTCAAAAATTTAAATTGTTTAAAATAGTTATTTCATGTAATTTAGTTATTTAAAATAATGTGATTTAAAAAAAAAATTATTTGAAGTTTTAGTGATGTTTTGGGGCTTATAATATTTATAGGTTTGACAGCTTTTCCTGTCAAACTTATGAATGAAGCATTCCCTGCTACCATTGGCCCTCCATGGCCCACGTGATCCCAGGGGACGCAGCAAACTAACTGCGCCCCTGGGATACGCAAGCACTGCGCGCTGGCACTTGGAGCAGGCCCAGGATCAGAATCCCACGCGGGCCCACAGCTCAACGGCCGGCGCGCTAGGTAAGTGCAGGTCGGAGGCTTGCACCCACGGGAAGCCCCCAACCCGAATTTCTGGGCCAATATAAATGGGATCAGGAGACAATTTGATGTGTTCCTGGAGAAAGAAGGGATTCAAAGAAATGTGATAAGAAAAAGGTAGGCAAGTGTTCTTTTCCTGTTTATATAAATTCTTATGTTCTAACGTGCATTTCTCCTTCACCTTATACTTTCAAGATCATTGGTACTGCAGTTCAGATCAGTTTAATATCCCACATTAAGAACCATCTATTTCTAAGAAATTTGAATCAATATCGCTCAGATGACATCTTGCACAGGGAGGTTTGGTATACCAGACTCTCCAGATATAAATGACACCTTTTATTAACCGTTTCCATTTCAATTTTTTGGTTTTATAACAGGTTTACTTTATTTTTATTTGTTCTTAGGATGTGCATGACACTGGCAAGACTGGATTTATTGCCATTTTTTGAGGATGTAACTGGTAGAATAGATAAGGGAGAACTAGTAGATGTGGTGTATTTGGACTTTCAGAAGGCTTTCGATAAGGTCCCGCATTAAGAGATTGGCGTGCAAAGGGATTGGGGGTAAGGTACTGACTTGGATAGAGAACTGTTGGCAGACAGGAAGCAAGAGTTGGAATAAACGGGTCTTTTTCCGAGTGGCAGGCAGTGATTAGTGCGGTACCGCAGGGATCGGTGCTAGGACCCCAGCTAGTCACAATATATATTAATTGACATGAATCTTGTCATTCATGTGGAAATGACTTATGAAATGATACTGGGCGGCCTGCTGGTGGCATTGTCCAGGGAGAGTATAAATACTCCGGCATGGGCCCAGCTTGCTCGGGACATTCTTTAACAGGAACTAGTGAAGGACACAACTAGATCTCCATGTTGAAAAACAGTTGATTAAAGCCTTGTTTAACGCTTAGACCAAGTGCCTAGTAGTTTTCTTATGTCATTAATGATCTAGACGAGGGAACTAGATGTAATATCTCCAAGTTTGCAGACGACACAAAGCTGGGTGGGCGTGTGTGCTGTGAGGAGGATGCAGAGAAACTCCAGTATGATTTGGACAGGTTGGGTGATTGGGCAGATGCATGGCAGATGCAGTATAATGTGGATAAATGCGAGGTTATCCATTTTGGTGGCAAAAACAGGAAGAC
Organism: Somniosus microcephalus; assembly: GCF_052327205.1. Taxonomy (NCBI): domain Eukaryota; kingdom Metazoa; phylum Chordata; class Chondrichthyes; order Squaliformes; family Somniosidae; genus Somniosus; species Somniosus microcephalus. Next base: position 12,645,226 of record NC_141000.1, on the reverse strand, counting down.
AGATTATCTGAACGGCAATAGATTGGGAAAAAGGGAAATGCAACGAGACCTGGGTGTCCTTGTGCACCAGTCGCTGAAGGTAAACATGCAGGTGCAGCAGGCGATTAAGAAGGCAAATGGTATGTTGGCCTTCATAGCGAGAGGAATTGAGTACAGGAGCAAGGATGTCTTGCTGCAGTTGTACAGGGCCTTGGTGAGACCACATCTTGAGTATTGTGTGCAGTTTTGGTCGCCTTATCTGAGGAAGGATGTTCTTGCCATGGAGGGAGTGCAGCGAAGATTCACCAGACTGATACCTGGGATGGCAGGAATGACGTATGAAGAGAGATTGGGTCGATTGAGCTTATATTCGCTAGAGTTTAGAAGAATGAGAGGGGATCTCATTGAAACTTATAAAATTCTAACAGGACTAGACAGACTAGATGCTGGAAGGATGCTAACGATGGCGGGGGCGTCCAGAACCAGGGGTCACAGTCTAAGGATAAGGGGTAAGCCATTTAGGACTGAGGTGAGGAGGAATTTCTTCACCCAAAGAGTGGTGAACCTGTGGAATTCTCTACCACAGAAGGCAGTTGAGGCCAACTTATTAAATATATTCAAGAAGGAGTTGGATATATTTCTTAAGGCTAAAGTGATCAAGGGATATGGGGAGAAAGCAGGGACAGGGTACTGAATTTGGATGATCAGCCATGATCTCATTAAATGGCGGAGCAGGCTCGAGGGGCCGAATGGCCTACTCCTGCTCCTATCTTCTATGTTTCTATGTCCTGAGAAGGTGACGGTGGGATGTCTCTCTGAGTGATTGTTTTTACAGCCTCGTGGCTTGACAGGACACTTCAGTGGGCATTAAGAGTTAACCATGTAGTGTGTGACTTGAGTCATGTGTAAGCCAAAGATGCCAGGTCTCCTTCCCTGAAGGATATTAGTGAACCAGCTGGGCATGACGACAATCCAGAATTTCCAAATGACCAGATCGACTGAATGCAATTTCACAATTTATCATAATGGGATTTTCATAACTTGTGGGTTGCTAATCTTCTGCTGTAATCGGTCCTGTACTTTCCTGATACTGTAGTGCTTGTTGTGGTGATAGTGACTAAAAGGTAGTGGTTGCTTTTAAAGTATTTTAAATTGTAGCTGCTTTAAACCAAACAAAATCTATACATTTCTAATGCTTTCCATCAGCTTCTGCAATTCAGAGCTTACTGGTGACAGCCAAAAGAAACCAGTCCACGAACAAGAGAATTTATGATTAGACCATGTTGGATTTGGCCGATTATCCTGGAAAGGCATTGGATAACTAATTTGGTTCTGTCTACTTAAACATTAAATTTGATACTGATGATATCGAAATTAGGTGCACCAAACAACCTTGCAACTGGGTAGGGAGAAATATATTTGTACCTTTAATAAAATTTACAGAAAATATTATGTCATTTTGGTAGTTTTACTTTTTGGAGTAGATGATCGTCAGGGTCTATCCTTCACACATACACAGAGAATTTCATTGCCACCAACGTCACTTGAGGATAATATTCAAACATTTTTAGCTATGATTTTTCTGCCTAAAGAAACTTTACCATTTCTATTAAATCTGTTTCTATTCCTATTCTAATTTCTACCAAACTGTTAACTTCTTCCAGTTCTAATGAAAAGTAATTGACCTGAAACGTTAACTCTGTTTCTCTCTTCACAGATGCTGCCTGACTTGCTGAGTATTTCCAGCATTTGTTGTTTTATTTACCATTTCTATTATCTCTTCTGGTTCACTGTCATCTTCACACTCTAATAATTCTTCATCTGTACCATCTACATCATTGTCATCATCGTCATCGTCGTCGTCGTCGTCATCAACCTCATCGTTAGAAGTAGCACTTAAAGCTTCAAAGGGAAAAAAAGAGGACAAGCTCCAATATTGCTGTTGAAAATGTCATTAGTTTACACGAGGTTTCAATCTCAGGGGTAAGCAAAACTTTCAATTCTGAAACCTAACAAAGAAACTCTATATATTAGGAACTGTCAACATTGCTTTTTAAGAGCATTCCCCTTATTAATTGTTGTAACCAATTTAATGTGAGAAAAAAAATTCTCCATTAGTCACAGAGGCATCACAACAGCTTCACTTTGTTCTTCAAGAATGCTCCAGTTCTTCATGTGATTTGACTCAAACTTCAGTCTTAAGAGTACCATTAAGTTGCATAAAGTAACTCGCGTTTCTGCTAATGACCTTAGAACATACTTGGCCATTATATTCACTGGTTTACTAAAGAATTAAATAGAGATAATGCAACTGCTCAGGATGATACTCTATAATTCAGTTTGTACAAAACAGCATTTCTGGAGTAAACACTTTTGAAATTAAGTCATACTTAGATCATAAGCAAAAGTTCAAATCAAGGACCGAATGAGTGCCATCAAAAAAAAAGTAACCTTGTCAATACTTTTGGCAGAATGATTGTACAGCTCAGGCAGTTTTTAAAAAATAATACAAAGCCATATGCATTTTCCTTTATTTACAACTGCTTTTTCCCCATTTTTATTAAAACAAAGGCACTGTAATAACTGAATGCTAGGCAGCAACCCTTTCACTCCCTCCGTGCAGCCTAGCAACCCCTCACTCCCCCCATCCACCAGAAACAAAATGATGATGGCAGTAATATATTAAAACAAAAACTCAGCAACAGATCGCCATAACCTAATGCAAAGAGCAGCAGACCACAATGTAAGTTGCAAGATTATAACATATAGAGGCATTAGGAAACGCAAGTACTGAGGTGTAATCAGAGCCTTGTCCTGTTGTATTCTCCTTGCAGAAGCAAATAATATCAAAGAAAAGTTCATTTGAATATGTCTGCTGTCTCCTTGCTATGTAAATTTTAAAACATTAATACCTTAGAGACAAAGGCACAACATGTAACATTTGCACAACAAATGCTTTCTTTAATTTGCTTCATTGTATTTGTAATTCTATGCTAGAAAATGTATATTTAAGCACCAGTTCTAGTTAAAAAAGATAACCACTCCAGCATTTTCAAATTCTTAGAACACAGGATTAGAAAAATAAAAATAAATAGCTTACTGGTCTTTTTCCCCTCGAACATTTCCTGATAAACAGTACATTCCTGGGGTTAGACGGGGGTGAGGGAAGAGGGTGGGCAGGAATTTAACTCAGGAGTCGGGACTACAACTTTCGGGGTTGTAGTCCCGCCTCCATCGAGATGCAGCCAATCCACGCGATTTCAACTTGATTGACCTTGTTGAGCCCACCCAGCGGGCTCAGCAGGCCAATTAAGGGCCACCCGGCAACAGGTGACGGCACAGACTGAAATTTCATCTGTCAAGAGCTTTTGACAGATGAAATATCAGTGTTTCACAGCTGTTTGAAGCTGTCAAACACTGACAGTCTTACTTCTAACCTGAGTCCTTCTCCACAGACTTGGTTAGAAATCTCTCCTGCACAGAATGCTGCAGGCTGTCACTTTTGACAGTTCGCAGCCATTCTGCTTTCTGTGCTGGTGAGATGAGGGACTCCCGGAACCTAAAGGAAGGAAGGCTGAAAAGGTAAGAAATGGTATGTAAAACTTATTTAATCATTTGAGACACACCAAACACACTTACCTTTGCACTCATGCACACATCACTCACCTGAACACAGACATCTCAACCCCTCCAAGTCCTTCATCCCGACGGCCTGCCTCCTCTAACTTGGCGTGGTTTGGAGCCATCGGGGATCCCACACTTCAACATCAAAAATAGGGATTAGGCTAAAAACTGCCTGTTAACTACCTGTTAACAGGCAGTTAATTGGCACTAATCCCTTCCCGCCTCGGGTAGGCGGGTCCCAGTGCGGGGCGGGTACCCGCCTCCTTTGAAACTGGCATGGAGGCGGGTTTGGGTGCGGGATGGGGTCGGGACCCCTGATTGCACACCTCCAATCCCGACTCCACGACACAATGAAAATCCTGCCCTGTGTCTTTCTTCATGTAATATTAAATCAATTTTGAAAAAAAACACCAGCCGCATTTTGTACCCGACTACCTCATCTGTGTTTTGTTGACAGTTGAAAAAGGTCAATGTTAGTAGTTGTGAGACAGATTCTAATTTCTAACATCTATATGATGAAACTCCAGGACCTCCATACCAGTGCTGCAAAAGCCCAGAACCATCCCACATATATATTAAAATGCCACTCATTTGTGATTTTCATTGAATAATAGATTTGTGGATTTCTGTCCCCAAAGCACCAGTAGAAATCCCAAACTTACTTGTTCACTGTAAATCAATGTCTCTAACATTATCGCTTGCATGACATCAACACCACTACCATTACTGAAATAAGAATCCAAATCATTTTCTTAGTCTTCATCGGTACTTAAATCAGCATATCTCAGAAACCCCTCGAGAAATGCGGTCGGAAGATTTTTTTTGGTATGTCACTAAAAAAAAATCCTTAGCCAACATGCATCTAAGATAATGGTTTTCAAAAAGAAACAGATAATTTAAACTGCACTACTGGCTAGTGCAATACCAATCTCCCAGTTTGGTTTTAGAAGATATGATTTACTACATGCTTATCAAGGTCTCATAAAACTTTTCATGATTGATGTACATTTATCGCCAGCAAATTACAAGATTGTCTTAACTTTTTTTTTTACAATAATGCAATTGTTTGTCACACAATTGTATTATGACATAGATTAGACAATTGCGAAAAAGCTCTAATAAGCTCTGTAATAGGTTCAGGACAGTATCCGTTTCCGATATATTTTTCCAAACTAATAGTGCAGAAACCAGGAAAGAATGTAAGCAGCAGGAAAAATAAAAATTGTGACATTGCTAGTCTGAGATTTGACAGCAAACAAACAATGAGCACTCGAGTGATTCAGTGAGTTAGACACGGACACTCCTAGTGGCAGGATACACACACAACATTTCAGCTTACTTCGCGTGGCCTCTGACTTATACAGACATTTTGTTTAGGTGCTGACTGATAAATTCAAACAGAAAATGAACACCTTTTAAAAAAATATATACTCACAGTTCTCATCATTCTCTTCTTTTTCATCCACAGGAAGACTTTTTAGCACTGAGTCAACACCAGGTAGACGACAACGACGCTTCTTTTTCCCTTTGTTTTTCCTAATCACATGAAAGTTAGTATTAAAGCATTCAGTCCTTCGTAAATTTATTCCACTAGGCAAGAGCTTGAAAAATTTCAAAAAACAGTGTTTGCTTCAACACTTTCCCAAGATAGAAAAACACACAAAAGATCCAGCTTTGAAAAATATAAAACAATATTTAGCCTATTATGGAAAATAGTCATTTCAAAAGCTTTTTAAAAAAAACAGGGTAACAATATATTTGTATCAGGATACAGGAAACTGTGCGCTATCCGGCACCGACGGGACCGAGCTGTTGCCGTCCCATCAAAACTGCCGGACAAACCAGCGCTAATGTTGAAACATACGGAGATTTTGAGCTCCGTATCTGGCAACAAACCCTGTTGCTTAGCAACAGCTTCTAAACAGTCGGCCGTACCTTGCAAGCGTCTCTGTAGCTTAGCAACAGCTTCAGTGAGACCTTGCAGAGCCTGACTGGTGAAAAAAAAGCAACAAAAAGAAAAAAAAACTAATGAAATGGCTCCTGATTTTTGCCGGTGGCTCAAGCATTCCGGACAGTTAACCTCCGGATAAACCAAAGTTTCCTGTACATAGCAATGATACAGTATCTTTAACTCTTAAACTGCATTTGTTGCACAAACCGTTTCGTAATCCTATTTATCCACCAAGATGGCAGTTAAGATTATTCAATATTTTTCAGTAATTTGAGTTTCATTAGTCCTATTTATTTTTAACCCAGCTACGTACAGTTTGACACCAGCACAAAGGAAGCTATATAAATGCAGTTTGTTGGTGAACACTTGTAAATGTATTGCTGGATTTGGTCTTGAGTGAACACGTTGGGCAAGTTGCAAGTGGTCCATGGTACCCTTTTCACAGTACTGCAGATAGGAATCTCTGAGGCAACTTCAATCAATGGATCTTTGTATACATGATGTACTGGAGTTTCTGCACGGCATTGTACTGGTCGTAATTTCTGTACAATTTTAGTTTTGCTTGGGACACAAATGATAGCTCATTTTCAATGACAGCACTCTTTGTATGAAGGCTGTCAGTCATGATCATGCAAAGCAACTCACATTCAATATTTTGGAGGACTCCTGTTGTGACTTTGCACTTGGACTCGAGTCATTACAAGAGCACATTTACTCACCTTTTAAGCCTGTACTTATTGGAGACCCATTCCAGTGTGCTTTAGCTATGTCCTGGCAGCATATTGTATTGAGAAAAAGTATGATAGAATTCATTTGTTTCTCAAACTTCAGTTCATCAATCCTTTAGGCTGAACTTCTGGAGACCTTCTTTCTTGCCAGATTTCAGGTGAAAGACTTATGCATTTATTTGACCAAGCTGCCAAGTATTTTTATATAATTATTATTTTGTAAATACTTTGGGGTATGTAATGATGCTTACATCACGTAAATTATTCTTACATGCGAGCCACAGCTTTCTTGGCCAATTTACGCTGTAATCTGCGATTTTCATCCGTGTCACGAAGTACATGATCTTCTGCTGCCCATCTATCCCAGCTAGAGACAGGAGGATAAAGACAGGTAAAAATAAAAAGGTAACAAAAAAAAAAGAAAAACTCAAATAAAAAAAAAACTTACAAAACCGAAATAAAGTCATTAACCCATTCAACAGCACAAATCTACTTTCAAATATGATATTCTGATTAATTTGTGTCAGTGAAAGGATTAAAAGTATATTTAGGAAAAGGACTGATCTGCTAGAATTTAAATCTTAAAAACACCACAATATGCAGCAATTTCTTGAAGAAATAAAAATTCTTGCAATACAATATGAAAATATATATTTACCACAGTACAGTTCCCAAGTGCAGGAAAATGGAACCCGAAAGGCTGTCGAGCATTAGATTTAAAGTAAATCACATACTTAAACTTTCCTTTTGAAAAGCAGCATTGGATCAATTCCAAATAAAGGCAGGTGTGATACCCAAACATAATATTCTAATAGAATAAATCTTGGCCTTTACTTCGGAGTATGCTGTTCACAAAGAAGAGTCTTACATCACTAGCTCTTCCCAGTTACACAACATAACCGTCAGACTTCAAAGCAACGATTGTAATAGAGTCCAAGATCCCATTGAGTTTCTAGCACTTAGGTTAGAAATGATCAAAATTAGCTGTTCTGGTATGTTCAGATGTACAAGACCATCACAAGTCAGCGCCAATATAAAAGCCATTATTAAGCACACACCTAAGTAGTCATTGTTAAAAAAAATTGGTGTTGAGGTGGGTTACAAGCACAATACACCAGAACCAAGCCACTTTCAATTCATTCCTACCATACTGAATACTGACAAATACAAAATGTTTCCATCACAAAGTCTATTAATCGCCAAAGTGTACCTAGGTGCAAAGTGTTAAAAAGTATAAATCAATAAAATGGTCATTTGGATTAAAATCACTGGATGAATGAATGAGTGAACTTTGACAGAATTAACTGAAAATCTGCTATTTCCATCTCCAGCTTATAAATTCTTTGAAAATCTAACATGTGATTTTGGACATTCAACGACATTACCATTGCCTAATCCCCCAACATCAACATCCTGGGGGTCACCACTGACCAGAAACTTAACTGGACCAGCCACATAAATACTGTGGCTACAAGAGCAGGTCAGAGGCTGGATATTCTGCGGCAAGTGTCTCACCTCCCGACTCCCCAAAGCCTTTCTACCATCTACAAGGCACAAGTCAGGCGTGTGATGGAATACTCTCCACTTGCCTGGATGAGTGCAGCTCCAACAACACTCAAGAAGCTCGACACCATCCAAGACAAAGCAGCCCGCTTGATTGGCACCCCATCCACCACCTTAAACATTCACTCCCTCCACCACCGGCGTACCGTGGCTGCAGTGTGTGCCATCTACAAGATGCACTGCAACAACTCGCCAAGGCTTCTTCCACAGCACCTCCCAAACCCGCGACCTCTTCCACCTAGAAGGACAAGGTCAGCAGGCGCATGGGAACACCACCACCTCCAAGTTCCCCTCCAAGTCACACACCATCCTGGCTTGGAAATATATCGCCGCTCCTTCAGTCGCTGGGTCAGAATCCTGGAACTCCCTCCCTAACAGCACTGTGGGAGCACCTTCACCACACGGACTGCAGCGGTTCAAGAAGGCGGCTCACCACCACCTTCTCGAGGGCAATTAGGGGTGGGCAATAAATGCTGGCCTCGCCAGCGACGCCCACATCCCAGGAGCGAATAAAAATCGTATATGGTTGAATCAGGACTCCTACCTCTTGTTCTACTGAAGCATTCAACTGGAGCTATTACAGGTTTGGAGGCTGCTTCTAATCTTCTAAAAGTCATCAACACTTGCAAAATCCCACGTTGTTATAATTCATGGTAGCAATTCACCAATCTCAACTAAACCCCAAGTGTGAAACTAACCTGACGAGAACCAGTCAAAAAAAAGGTTACCCAAGACACGCAAACTGGATTTTACACCTCAAAATGGAGGTTTTACAACCAATATATTAAACGATCAGAAATCATGGAAAGGCCTCTTCCTTTCTTTATTTACAACTCTGGCCCAATTCAGAAATTAAAGGAAGATAATAATCACTATCTAGAGTGGATTCTAGAAAGGCCTGATTCTTAAAACAACCTCAAGTGTCAACTATCTGTTAGTTAACCACCTGTTACCAATTCCTTTTGATTAAAGTTTCCATTTACCTAAAAGTTGGCTAGAATTGCCTCAAGCTGAGAATAGGAGCGAGTTTGTAATTTAGAACTGAAAATATGATGCTGAACATACATCACATCTAGTAGCTCAGACTTCAAATATGCAAAACACATGCCCTTTCCCTAAGGTAGGCTATATTCACATTTCAAAAATTGATTTGCGCAAACAAAACTCACATGAAAGCGAGTTAAATAATGAAATAACATCAACCAGTACTTCACAACAATCAGGTTTATTTGTGATAATTGCCTTGGTTGTACACAAGAACACTATGACTCATCAGGATTGTATTTAAACAAACAGCAAAAGCAAAAACCCATAAACTTGCACTTTATAAAATTTAAAACCATCAGTTTTAATTAAGGGGAATTAACAAAAACAGCATAAAGTTAAATAATAAAGACAGAGCATGCCCATAGATTTTCAAGCACATGAGAATTCAGTAATAGAGATGATATACTGAACAATTTGAAGGTTAAGACTGCAAATAGTTCGGTTATCTTCAATTTACAATGACAGAGTTCATTGTTAATATTAGATCATAGTTTCTGCATCTATTTGAACTAATGTTTCTACCTTTCTCAACAAAGATTCTTGGAGGCTTTCAACAAAGTGAAACAGAAGTTAACAAATGAAAAATAAATGGGGACAATAAAAATCATTGGACTCAAACAGTGGCGGTGAACTCTCCACTTCAAATGGTATGCTAAAGGAGGTGATCAGTTGGCATATGTTAAAAGCATCTCAAGGTACTCCTTAGTTGAGTTTGAAAACAGTGCTCAGATGAGCTATACGTTTAAACTGTGATTGAAGGCATACGTAGAGTCAAAAGCCATCTGTATGCATCCTTTCAGTGATGCGCCCTTCACTACAGATAATTCAGAGAATGAATGGCATCTGCCATCACTAGTATTGGTAGAGGCTTGCCAATCACAGTTAGTGTAGTCCTTGGCTGTTTTGTTATCTCCAAATTCTTATCTCAACTTCCTGTGATCAGAGTAGACAGAGTATAGTGATCAGTACTGAAAAATATGTGTATGATGCGTGCACACATCAATTTTTGCAACATATGTGATGTATGAAATGTGGCAAAATTCTTACATAATTCCAAAGAGACACAGGGGCACTTGAAAGGGTGCAAAGGCAACAAGGATAATTCCACATTGTTGAGTTATGAGGAGAAAAGTAAAAGAGCTTTTCATTCTCAGTAGGAAAGATGATAAGGTAAGAATCATGAATCAAGGTAGAAACTTCTTTATGACGAATCAGAAGCAAAGATCCAGGAGAAATAAAACGAGCTAAATGGGAATCAAGATAAAATTTCTTCACAAGAAGTCAGAACTTGCCGAATAAATAACTAAATACAGTGAATGAAGAATCTGCACTCCAGCACAGGAAGCTGAACGGATTCGTAGGTAGTGAAGGAGTGCAGGAATACAGGCTTGGATTAAGAATGAGATGAAGATAGAATTCTGTCAAATACGAATCCAGAGTACAGACTCACAACAAAATTATCCCGATTCGTCAAGTCCTCTTATGCACAGTATACAGATGCCTTCCTCCTTCAGAAGACAATTTGTGTTGACCAACACAAAAGGATACTGCACCCTTGAATGTACAATGTGTCATGCAGTGACAGAAGAAGTGTTCAGGGAAATAATCTTAGCAATGTGCATCATGATGCAACCTTTGCCAATGCATAACTATATAAATAAATAAAGTGTTTAGAGTGCAGGTAATGTGGATTTCCTGCCAGTAAGGTTATGCATTGCTTTACAACACCGCACAGAAAACCACTAATCTTGGAATTCACAAATATCAGACAAATATAACCAGAAATGAACAGAAGCTGGTGAAACTGTGATCAAATTCAACACATTTTAACCGATTTGGTTGAGTTTGCAAGGTAGTGCATACCGTATTCTTGCCCAATATCTGGAACTTAAAAAAAGAAAATGCAAAACTAGAAATCCATCAGCCACACGCTACTAGAAATTTTACATCTTCCAATATTGATGCAGGAATCAAATTATATTTATGGGTTACAATCAGAATTAGTTTCATTAGAAAACTGATTCAGTGGTTTTAGTGTTGCTTGAATGGTATCGCTTGATTTTCCCTGTTGCTATTGTGCTACCTCTCCAATTTCTCTCTTCTTTGCCACTCTGTTTTCCTATGCCTTCCTGCTTTTCCCCATTTAATTCATTTTATGTTCCCTTTGACATTTTAGAATGTTACAGCACAGAAACTGAAAATCCAGCACATCAAATCTGTACTGCTTTTCTCCACAAGTCATCTAGTTTAACTCCGCTCTTCTGCTTGCTCCCTATACTCTAAGAACAACTAATTACCCATTAAGACAATTTCACATTCTAACTCTACTTGAAATTTCTTGTCCAGTTTTATCACTTTTGTTTCTTTCAATTAATACATTAAAAAAAAGTGATTAAATTTGTCTTAAATCTCATTGGCCTGTATTTTCCGATGCTTACGGGTGGGTACGAGCTGTGTACACACCTGCAGGGACATTGGAAACGCCGGTTTCAGGCATGCGAAGCGCATGTGCTAAAAACCGGCATTTCCGATCTGTCAAGAATCCTCTTGACAGATCCTGCGCCTGCCCTGGAGAAGGGCCTCTGCGGGGGGGGGGGGGGAAAGAGTTCCGCTTTCTGCAGAACCTCCGCCCGCTGAAAACACTTAGAAATCTTATGCCTGGTCATTTTAAAAAGTTTATTTTTAGCCCTGTAAAAAACCTTAATTATTTTTTTCAAAAAATTAAATTTTTGCTTAAAATATTTAATTTAATTGAATTTTAACTCATTTTAAAAACGTGATGGTTTTTAAAAAATTTATTTAATGTTTTAGTGTCTTTTTGGGGTGATCTCCATTCATACTTTTGACAGGTCTGTCAGTCAAAGGTATGAAGGGAGATTCCCTTCTTTCATTGGCTGGCCTGGCCCACGTGATCCCAGGGACGCTTACAAACTTCATGCGCCCCTGGGATACATGAGCCCTGCGCATTTCGACTGTGGAGAGGCCCAGCATCGGAAGGGTCCGGACCTCGGGAGCCCTCAGGTAAGTGCGTAGATTTTTTTCCCGATAGGAGGTCTCCGCACACAGGAAGCCTCCTATTACGGGCCATTGTGTTTACTAAGCTGTTGGGTTTCAAGGGACCCTGACTTTCTCCCGGAGATATCCTCCCTCAGCCTCTGTACTGAGCCACTCATCTTTGGGTGTTTTCAATCTCCAGCTCAACTCAGCTTGCCTCTTTCCTCTGATTTTACTGCCCAACCTCCCCCCGCCCCTCCTAAACCTCACCCTCCATATAAACTCTCCTACCCATAATTCATATCCAGCCCCACGACCTTGACATCTCCCTTGGCCTCTCTGCTCCCATGGTCTCAATCACTGACAAGACCATCTACAACCACTTCCTTGTATCTCTCACCACCCACAGTCCCCCATCCCCTTCCAACCCCACTTCCTTCTGTGTCTGCCCCAAGAAATAAAATCCAAGTTACTTACAGCTGCACTTCCAAACTCCCAACGGCCTAGCATTTGGCCTTCCATTCACCACAATACTTCTACAACTATCGATCTGTTCAATCACTCCCTCCCCAAACTTTGATGCCCTTACTCCTAGTGAAACCTTTACTCTCTCCCATCATAGTCATTCTCCATGGTATGCCCTCATATTCGCACTCGCAAGTCCAAGGGGCAGACACTGTGTTAGACATGAGCATATTTGCACACAACTGGTTTAGATATCCATCACTAGATCTGGCTGGACCACATCAAGCACTATTTGGCCTCAATCCACTGCCAAAACAGCCCACTACTCCAGAATCATCAGGAAAGCAAAGATTATCTCAGAATTATTTTCTCCAATAGCAACAATCTCCTTAAACTCCTCTCCCCTACCCCCTCCAACAAATGCGAGCAGCTGTTGTACTTCATCAGTAAGATTGAGACCATCTGTTCAGCCACCTCTGCTGCTTACCCCCCCCCTTGCCCATCAAGCCAAACCTGCCCTCGCTCTGATCCTGTGTCCTTCTCTAGTTTCTCTCCCATTCCCCCTCACGCCCTCTCCAAGCTCATTTTGTCCATGAGATCCACACCATTCCCACTAAGCTTTTGACCACCCAAATTCCCTTCCTGCTCTCCTATGCCAATTGACATTGTAAATCCCTTGCCTCCTTTAAAACCCTTCTTAAAACCTACCTCCCACTCCTCATAATAGCTCCTTCTTTGGTTCAGCATTCATTTTTGTCTGATTACCCCTCTGTGAAGCACCTTGGGACTTTTTTTTAAAACATTAAAGGCGATTTATAAAGCAAAGATGCTGTTGAAAATTTACTGAGGTCCGGACTCAATAAAGACCTTCGCCGGTAAGGTCTCCCGCTCTCCTGCCGTAACTTTGGCAGAAGCTTGGTGGAAATGCAAGAGTAACAGCATAAGCAGACATTTATGCCATTTCTCTGGGATTTCCACAATGCAGTGAGAAATCGAGGAACCCCATGTAGAAATTCCTGTCGCTCTGTCCTTTCCCCCAGTGGAATTTTTGACCCTTTCAGGCCCGTGGCTAAAGTTCTCTGATTTTACCATCTTTGTTGTGGTTTGATCTTTTCATTTGATCTAAACTTGCCAGAGCTAATTACGCATTCATACACGTGTATAGTAAAGGATTAGTTTCCGAGAAATGCAAAGAATTTTCTTACCTTCTGTTCCAACCATTAAAATGAATCAGATATTCTGGGATCTTTCGGCCTTTTTCATCTCTACCGACCTCTACATCAACAATCTATTAGAAGAAATAATCAAATATTCTAAACCAGTGCAATCGAAAAATAATTCCATACAGTATACCACCCATAAATGGAAATAATACGTTTTTACATATATACCGTATAAAAATTCTATTGTTAGAAATAACATCTTGTAACATCATGGCGACATTTCCCCACCCCTCTTCAATTTCTCGAAAAAATAAAGTAAGACAGTAAAATGGTGGATGCGGATTTGATCTTGTGATACTCCACTCGCTGAGTTTCTGATCTCAGAATGTTCACAGCAGCTTGGTGGAGACCCAGGAGTAGAATACTCTATTGGAGAAGTTATAAGGGAAGTTTGAAGAAAGGAAGCAAAATAGTTTTGTAAAGGATTCAAAGAATCTATTAAAGGAACCACAGAACTGAAGAATCCAAATTACACCTCAGAGTATTTCTCTAATGAACTGCGGAATGGTAGACAATTAGAAATGACAACATCTTTGCTTTAAAAACAATTAGAGGATATTTTCCATGGCAGTTCAATTTCTGGTTGCAAATCTTTGAGAATATTAAAACAGTTCACTGACAAATTTCCAACATCTTAACGAGTATTTGCAACATTTCACAAGCTCATTTACAGAGAAAGGTGTCAAGAAATCGGGGGCAATTTTCTTATGTGCAAGTTAATTTTCTCATAAATCAAATGAATTAACCTTTTTTTGGTTTTGGAGTAAATAGAATCAGAATGTTACAACAAAGGCGGCAGCCATTTAGCCCATGATCCCTCTGCTGGTTCTCAAGCTATCCAATCTGTCCCATTCACTGACCTTTCTCCCAACCTTTCTAAATTTTTATTTTTCAAATATTTATCCACTTTGCTTTTAAAAGGGAGGATTTATTCAATTTTGTAGTGTTTCATTGGTGTAAATGCTGTTAACCATCATTTTGAGTGTTCCTGGATATTTTGCGTTGAGTAATTAAGCAAATGTCAAAATATCACCAGTCATTTTGACTGTGGCATCAAACTAAGTAACAAAAAAAACGATTGTGCTTTTTTAAAATTTTGTTGCAGCACATCTTCTTTGGAGACCCAGTTATCAGAAAGGAATATGCTGGATTTGATCACATGGGGCCAGTTATAGCTCTATACAAAATCACAGGACATCATAAGGCTCCGTGGAAACTCTCATCATTTTCATCAATTTTAATACAGTTTTTAAACTATCCCTCATCTGGCCTTCATGATGCATGGATTTTATCTAGGATATGTATTCCAGCTCCAACATATGTGTAAAGGTAGATGATAGGCTCATTGGGATTAACTTTTTCAACAGAAGAGCGAAGCAAGGATGTCTGCTGTCATCGAACCTATTTAATAGTTACAATGCCATCTGATCCATCAGTGAGGAAGCTAACAGTCTGAGAGCATCTATTCCAGACATTTTAGAAATAATGTAATGGCTCCTTTTCACACCTGTTATTATGTTGTTGGCAGACTGCCCAGGGATCTAATGAACTCCCTTCACCATCTTGAACAAAGAGCTCACCAGTAGGATACAGCGCCCCAAAGTGTAACATTATGGTTTGGAATAGCTCAAGATCTCAAAGTATTGATCAGAGAATACGAGGGGCATTTTCATTTAATTTGGTTTTGGCCCTGAAAAGGAGGTGGTGGGCCGTCGCCTTGAACTGCTGCAGTCCTTATGGTGACATGTCCAAGTCAGGATGGTACGTGACTTGGAGGGGAACCTGCGGGTGACGTTCCTATGATACTGCTCTTGTCCTTCTCAATGGTAGAGGTTGCGGGATGAGGCGGTGTTCCTCAAACTAAGCTCCATGAGTTGCTGCCGTGCACAATGCAGGCAAGATGCTGCAGTGCATAATGCAGGCACAGTGCACTGATGGTTAATATGGAGGTCAGTAGCATGGGACGTGAATCGCTTCATGCTGGATGGTATTGAGCTTCTTGAGCATTGTTCTGGCTTCACCCTTTCAGGCAAGTGTTGATTATTACATAACGCTACTGGCTTGAGCCTTGTAGCTGGTGGGTGACACCGAGATGTCACGAAATAAGTGACTAAAGATTACCCAACCTCTGCCCGGCTCTTGTACCCATGCTGTAGATATGACTGATCCTGTTTTATGAATGGTGAACCCCAGAAAGTTGGGAAGTCGGTGATGCTGTTACCGCTGAAGGTCCGAGGTGGTTGGGCCTTTTCTTAATGGAAATGATCATTGACTTATGGCACCTGTCAGAACTTGGTTTCATATCAGTATCCAGGAGTACTGCTCAATGCCAACTTTAACTTGGGTGCATTGCTTGTGGCCCACGTGAAAAATCCAGGACCAAGCTATGAAGTAGATTTACGGCAGAAAAGGAAAATTATTTCAGGGAGGGCTCTGGCCAACAGCAACCCACCACGGAGTACCCTAGAAGTCGAAATGTCTGCACATTTCTCAGAAAAACTTGGATTAATGTGGGTGATGACTAAACTTGATACATGGCTTTGGATTTCTAGAGCATCAAGGACGCTCCCAGTAGTTTGGTTTGGGGCTGCTGATCATGGTGATGAGAACCCTCATGCAGTAAGACACCTAGCTGATCAAAAAAATTGGACAAGAAAGAATCATTTTAGAATTTTTAGTATTACTTGCTGCAAAAATAATCTTTAGTCATGGACTTGATTCAGGTAGAAATCAGAGAGTTGCTATGGAAACAAAGTTACTAAAAGTATTTATAGCACAGAAACAGACCATTCTGCCCAACAGGTCCATGCTGCTTTTTAAGCTCCACATGAGCCTCCTCCCACCCTTCTTCATCTAACCCCATCAACATATCCTTTTATTACATTCTCCCTCATGTGCTTATCTAGCTTCCCTTTAAATGCATCTATGCTATTTGCCTCAACTTCTCCCTGTGATAGCGGGTTCCACATTCTAACCACTCACTGGGTAAAGAAGTTTCTCCTGAATTCCCTATTGGATTTATTAGTGATTATATTCTATTTATGGCCCCTAGTTCTGGTCTCGCCCACAAGTGGAAACATCTTCTCCACATCTAACCAATCAAACCCTTTCATAATCTTAAAGCCCTCAATCAATCACCCCTCAGTCTTCTCTTTTCTAGAGAAACGTGACCCAGCCTGTTCAATCTTTCCTGATAGGTATAACCTCTCAGTTCTGGTATCATTCTCGTAAACAAATGGCATATTCCATACGGATGTATTTTGTCGCTAGCCCTCAGCCTACTAAATGCCTTTTTAGAATGTAAACCAACAATCTACGCATTACTACAACAGGGTATCCTTAATTCCAACTGTCCCATATCTTCTTCTAAAACAGAATCATGGTACAATACTAGACAATTTGGGCAAACAGCAAATTACTGCAGGCACTGGAAATAAAAACAGAAAATGCTGAAAAGACTGTTTTTGAAGAAGGGTCTCACCCAAAACATTTATGGCCCCGAATTTGCTGAAAAAATAATGGTGCATGAACGACGCATGCCGTTATTAATATGCAAATCGGCCAGCAACTTGTGGCAAGGAAGCTACCCCGTGAATTGCAAATCGCCATCGCCACAAGTTCCTGGACGATTTGCGCCGCACCGCCATTAGCTTCGCGAAAACAGCATCTCGCCCTTAACCTCACCGTGATTTTCCTGAAGTTGCTGCATTTGCACATTAATGCCCATTAAACACGCCACAGAATGTTAACTAGTAATTAATCGCAAGTACCCTTTTAATGACGTGATCATTGTTAATGACTGCCAATCTACCTCTCTTGCCCAGAAAGTGAATGATCCAGGTTGTGGATTGTTTTAGATTTTTTAAATGTCATGTTTTTAAAAAAAACTTTTCCTTTGTGTCTCTTTTTTCATCTCTTAATCCGATCTTTATTTCTCTTTCTGTACCTGATTTAACATTGAATTCACTCACTAATTCACCCTCCTTCTCAGTCCTTCCTGTTAATTTTTCAATCCTTTAATCTCATTGGTTAAGTACCCTGCTGACTAGGGTCGAAAATGCCTGATTTCCATCGCTGGGCCGGGATCAGCTCACACTTCCAGCAACTTTGTGGGCAAAACTTTGCTAAATTGAGCTGCAGGAACAAGCCTAACTGGGCACGCCGTGAGATGCCCTGCTCCAGCAAATTCTGGGCTGATCTAACTTGTCAGTTGTCTCTACAGATGCTGATTGACTTGCTGCTTATTGCCAGCAATTTCCATTTGTCCGAAAACAAACCAGCCCAGGAATCAAATGAGCAAAATTCTCAAACATGTGTGCGGATGTGCTGCATTTTGTGACAGGACGGTGGAGGGAGGGCGAACGAGGATCTTTGTTTCTCGGGGATGGTGATCGACGGCAGCACAGACTGAGAACATAAAAACATAAGAAGTAGGAGCAGGAGTAGGCCATACGGCCCCTCGGGCCTGCTCCGCCATTCAATAGGATCATGGCTGATCCGAACCTAGACTCACGTCCACTTCCCTGCCCGCTCCCTGTAACCCCCGATTCCCTTATCAGCTAGGAAACTGTCTATCTCCTTTTTAAATTTATTTAATGTCGCAGCTTCCACAGCTCTCTGGGGTAGCAAATTCCATAGATTTACTACCCTCTGAGTGAAGAAGTTTCTCCTCATCTCAGTTTTGAAAGGGCAGCCCCTTATTCTAAGGTTATGCCCCCTAGTTCTAGTCTCACCCATCAGTGGAAACATCCTCCCCGCATCCACCCGATCAAGCCCCCTCACAATCTTATATGTTTCGATAAGATCGCCTCTCATTCTTCTGAATTCCAATGAGTAGAGGCCCAACTGTAGTGTATGCACCTTTAAGGGGAGAACTACTTTTTACAGCTCCTGTATACTGTAGTACCGGCAGTGACCACACCTGTATATAACCCTGAGTAGGGATCTGTACAATTAGTTTTAGAGTAACCCTCATCCAGTAAACACCTGTTGATTGTTCTCTGCAGTCTCTTGTCTAGTTATTGAAGGACACACAACATCAAGATACACGGATTTAACATTGACGACGAGAAGATTCGAACCTACCTGCAACTCTGCAGAAGAAGGCCGAGTCCGGAAGCACGGGCGTCGACCATCCGGCGTCAACTCCAGCGAAACGGGCAGGCAACAGGTACAGCGCAGACCCTTCCCGCACAGCAGCGGCTAGAGCCGACCGACGGCACAGAAAAAGGCCGAGCAGCGTCGACGGGAGAAGAGAGAGGGTAGAGCGCACAGGGCGCAGCCAGTGTTCAGGACCGAGCGGCGTCGACGCGAAGAGAGAGGGTAGGGCGCACAGGGCGCAGCCGCTGTTCAGGACCGAGCGGCGTCAACGAGAGAGAGGCGCGCAGGAAAACGCGCAGAGCGCAGCCGGTGTTCAGGGGGCGAGCAGCGTCAGCGGGGAAGAAAGGAAAGCGCGGGAGACGCCATTTTGAGCCGCAGCGGAGAAGAACGGAGAGAGCGGGAGACGCCATTTTGAGCTGCAGCGGAGAAGGGGGAGCGCGGGAGACGTCATTTTAAGCCAGTCTAACCACACCCAGGGATGCCGAAGAATGGCAGTGTCACAGCGTTCGACAATGAAGTCGAAGATTGGACGACATATGTCGTTCGCATAGAAGTGTACTGCAAGGCGAATGAAGTGCCAGATGACAGGAAAGCGCTGGTATTGTTGAATTCAATGGGTGCAAAAACATATGGCTTACTGTGAAATCTAGTAACCCCAGAGAAGCCAGTGGAAAAGGATTTTGAAAACAGTGTCAATCCTACAGGACCACTTAGACCCCACACCGCTGTTGATAGCGGAAAGATTTAAGTTTCACAAAAGGAACCAGCATAAAGATGAAAGTAATGCTGAGTTTTTAACGGAACTGCGCAAGCTATCAAAACACTGCCAGTTTGGAACGGGACTAGCAGATACTTTAAGGGACAAGTTTGTGTGTGGGCTTCAAAGTGAAGGAACCCAGAAACGGCTTCTATCAGAAAAGGATCTTACGCTGGACAAGGCTTTCAGCATGGCAGTATCACACGAAGCAGCAGCACGGGGCGCGGCAGAGATACAACGGAGACCGCAAGAATATGGCACAAATGAAATGTCATACGGAACAGCGAAGTGCTATCGCTGCAGCAGAACACACGACCATAAGGATTGCTGGTTCAAGGACCAAGTGTGCAGACAGTGTGGAAAAGTAGGACACATAGCAAGAGTCTGCAGGTCAGAAAAGAAAACCAGCAGCAAGAAATCCCCACAGGATAATCATAATCAACTTTATTGTCATTGTTAGTGCACAAGTGCAGTACAACGAAATGTACAAGAAGGTACATAAGGTGACGGAGAGTAGTGCAAATGAACAGAAAAGTGATACAGACTCTGGAAGCAAGGAGCTGGGTTGTCTGAAACTACATAATGTGATCAAAACGGAGGATCACCAAACTATCTGGGTCACGCTCAAGATAGCCGGAGTCCAAGTGAAAATGGAATTGGACACAGGATCAGCCCTAACAGTCATAAACCGAAGGGACTACAAGCGGCTATTCTCACATATACCCTTGAGAGATACAGAGATTGTCTTGAAGACGTACACGGGGCAAAAAGTCTACCCGAAAGGAAAAATAAGGGTGAACATTATATATAACGGCAAGGAAACACCAAAAATGGACCTATATGTATTGCCAGATGGAGGACCACCACTACTAGGATGTGAATGGATCCGGAAGATACAGCTAGATTGGCATTCCATACAAGCACTGACTGTAGATGCCAAAAAGGATGACGACGTCACACCTGGACGACTGTCAAAAATGCTAACTGACGCACAAGAAGTGTTCCAGGAGGGACTCGGAACACTAAAAGGCATAACAGCGATGATCAAAATAGAGGAAAATGCAAGCCCAAAGATTTTTACGGCCAGACCGGTACCTTATGCGATCCGCCCAGCCGTCGAAGCAGAGCTGGAAGGTTTGGAATGTTCAGGAGTACTGTCCAAAGTGGACTGGAGCGAGTGGGCTACACCCATCGTTCCTGTAATGAAGAGGTCGTTGAGTAATACGCCTGGGGAACCAAAGAAGGTTCGCATCTGTGGGGACTTTAAGGTGACAGTGAACCCAGTCCTTCACACTGTACAATATCCGCTTCTGCGGATTGAAGATATTTTCGCCTCGCTATCTGGAGGGAATCCCTTCACTAAGATTGATCTGGCCCAGGCGTACCTGCAAATGGAGGTAGAAGAAGCCTCGAAACAGTACCTCACGATCAACACTCATAAAGGTCTCTACCAATACAACCGGCTGGTGTTTGGGGTAGCATCAGCTCCGGCTATTTGGCAAAGGGCAATGGATCAAGTCCTGCAAGGGATTCCAGGGACCCAGTGTTATTTGGATGACATCCTGGTCACAGGCGAAAATGACAGTGATCACCTCGCCAACCTGGAGCAGGTGCTCACTAGATTGAAGGAATATGGGCTCCGAGCTAATCGCCACAAATGCGAGTTTTTCCAGAAGCAGATCTCGTATTGTGGCCACGTTATTCATGAAGAGGGGTTACATAAGTCCCCTGAAAAGATTGAGGCAGCAGTCAAGGCTCCAGCACCGGAAAATGTGTCACAACTGAGGTCGTTCCTCGGGCTGGTGAACTACTACCATAAGTTCTTGCCGAATCTGTCTACAGTACTACACCCACTGAACACCCTACTGCAAACAGGGGTACCATGGAAGTGGAATGACGAATGTAAACGAGCTTTCCAGAAGTGCAAAGAATTGATCACATCAAAAGAGGTGTTGGCTCATTTCAACCCAGCACTACCAATTCGGTTGGCGTGTGATGCATCACCCTATGGCATTGGAACGGTGCTGTCGCACAAATTTCCGGACGGCTCGGAGAGGCCAGTAGCCTTTGCGTCTCGGTCACTAACCTCAGCCGAGCGTAACTACGCCCAGATTGACAGGGAGGCCCTCAGCCTAGTGTGGGGAGTGAAAAAGTTCAACCACTATCTGCACGGGCAGAAGTTCACCTTGCTGACTGACCACCAACCACTTGTCTCCATCTTTAATCCAAAGAAGGGCGTTCCGGTGATGACTGCGCAACGGCTACAAAGATGGTCCCTTTTTCTAGGGGCGAACCAATATGAAATCGAGTATAAGGGCACGAAACAGCATGGAAACGCTGATGGGCTATCACGCCTGCCACTGCCTAGTGCGGAGGAAGCACCAGCAGTGGACCCTGTCGAAATATTTTATTCGACTATAATTGAACGCTTGCCAGTAACTAATGCTGATATAGAGAAGGAGACCGGAAATGACCCGACACTGTCTCGGGTATATGACTTGACGGTGAAGGGATGGCCAACACATGGCGACTCACTGTTGCCAGCATTCTCATCCAGAAGAGAACAGCTGTCAGTATGCCAGGGGACCTTGATGTGTGGATCCCGAGTGGTAATTCCACC
This sequence comes from Somniosus microcephalus, assembly GCF_052327205.1. Taxonomy (NCBI): domain Eukaryota; kingdom Metazoa; phylum Chordata; class Chondrichthyes; order Squaliformes; family Somniosidae; genus Somniosus; species Somniosus microcephalus. The sequence goes on along the minus strand of NC_141000.1, from coordinate 12,623,175 downwards.
CAAGTTAAGGGAGAGAGTGCTCAATGAGCTTCACGAAGGCCATCTGGGAGGGGTGAAAATGAAAAGCCTTGCTAGGGCTTATGTGTGGTGGCCGGGGATCGATCAGCAAATCGAGGACCTGACAAAGAGCTGCTCAGGATGCCAGAAGGTCCAAAATGCACCACCACATGCCCCTCTACACCCATGAGAGTGGCCCTCATCTCCATGGCAACGGGTGCATATTGATTTTGCTGGTCCTTTCATGGACTCAATGTTTTTAATAGCCGTGGATGCGCACTCGAAATGGCATGAGGTGATCAAAATGTCCTCCACCACCACGGAGAAAACTATTGCAGTCCTACGGACCATATTTGCCAGGAATGGCTTGCCAGAGCAGATTTGCTCTGATAAAGGACCACAGTTTGTGTCCGAAGAGTTTCGAAGATTTATGAAAAGGAATGGGGTAAGGCATTACACATCCGCCCCGTATCATCCAGCCACAAATGGATTGGCTGAGAGGTTCGTACAAACCTTTAAAAAAGCAGTAAGGGCCATGTGCGATGACGACATTCCACTGCAGCATAAGGTGGACAATTTCCTGTTAGCCTACAGAAATGCGACACATGCAGTCACCAGCCAGACCCTGGCCATGATGTTCTTTAACCGAAGGTTGAGATCTCGTCTGGATTTGCTCAGACCAAATGTACGAAGAGATGTTGAGAATAAGCAATTCCAGCACATCAATGAGAAGCCGACAAGGAGCTTCAATGTAGGGCAACCAGTCTTGGCCCGCGACTACCGAACAGAGAAATGGCAACCAGAAATGATATGCACACGGCAGGGGCCACTAATGTACACAGTGGATGTTGGGGAGAACATTGTGAGACGCCATGTTGACCAGATCCTAGAGTCACAGGAACGAGTCAACCCCATGTCTCGCGTACCTGGTGATGAACCCGACATACAGGTAGCATCTACCCCAGAAACAGTAGCATCGGAAGCTGATGAACCAACCGATGACAGGGGGCCAGAATCGCCTCCGCACCAAGAGCAAGACACTCAGGAAAGGCGCTATCCAGAAAGGATCAGGAAGCCTCCCCAAAGACTGAATTTATAAATAGACTATTTTCAGTTAATGTTGCATGTTAAAAGTGTTAATTGTAATTAGTTGATATTTAATTGTTAAATGAATGTTATGGTACTGTTAATCTAAAAGGGGAGGAATTGTAGTGTATGTACCTTTAAGAGGAGAACTACTTTTTACAGCTCCTGTATCCTGCAGTACCGGCAGTGACCACACCTGTATATAACCCCGAGTAGGGATCTGTACAGTTAGTTTTAGAGTAACCCTCATCCAGTAAACACCTGTTGATTGTTCTCTGCAGTCTCTTGTCTAGTTATTGAAGGACACACAACATCAAGATACACGGATTTAACACCAACCTACTCAACCTTTCCTCATAAGTCATCCCCCTCATCTCCGGTATCAACCGAGTGAACCTTCTCTGAACTGCCTCGAGAGCAAGTATATCTTTTCTTAAATATGGAAACCAAAACTGCACGCAGTATTCCAGGTGTGGCCTCACCAATACCCTGTATAACTGCAGCAAGACTTCCCTGTTTTTATACTCCATCCCCCTTGCAATAAAAGCCAAGATTCCATTGGCCTTCCTGATCACCTGCTGTACCTGCATACTAACCTTCTGTGTTTCATGCACCAGGACCCCCAGATCCCTTTGTACTGTAGCATTTTGCAGTTACAGGGGAAGAGAGAAATTGCGTAACACTAGCGGCATACTATGTTACAGCTTGCCATAAACAGAGGGACAATTACTAAATATAAGAAAAGAGTATATATAAATTATATGAAAGTATATTTATACACTCAGGGATATATCTGTTTATACACTGTATGGATAGATCTGTATTTTTGTGAACAAGCATGAACGTTTTCCGATGCTTTGGCAACATAAGTTGTAACTTGTCATGCCAATAAAGCGATTTGAATTGAGTTGAGTTGAATTGAATTGAGAGGAAAATTGACTATTAATCGGAGGGGCGCCTTTACTGCAGCCATTAATATTTATATCGTTAGGTTTCTCTGCAAAAACGGAGGCAGAGGCGAGAGAAATACCGATTAACAACCACTGCCAACTAGGCCAGGTGACACAAGCTGCTTTATTCGACTGAGCAAGACGCTGCAGCTCGGGTCAGGGTGAATTCCCCCCCCCCGCCGCCCTCCATCTCACTGTCCCCCACAATCGGCGGAAACCGGAGCAACGCCAATTCAAAACAAAGCAGTCGCGCCGCTACCTTGGCATCGTATAAAACCTTGGCCTTTGTCGGGTCTGGCTCGAAGCAGAGGACTCGTTCTCCTTTGCGAAATTTAAATTTCATTCCCCGGGTGTTCATTTGGTCATGATGGAGGTTGGAGGAGGATGAGATGTAGTGGTGGGGGGGGAGGGGAGAGCGTTAACCCTGTCACCGCCGGAGCCTCGGCCGCCGCACTGCTCTCCCGAGCGGGGCCGCCATTTCACACAGGCACCGGCCCGGGCAGCCCGCCTCCGGGGGCCTCGCTCGCTCTCGCGGGCGGGCGGTTGGAATTCAAATCCGCGGCCGTTTCCCCCCCCCGCTGATTTATTCGCTCGCCAGTCCGGGCAGGGGTGTGTGTGTGTGTTTTTTTTTAAAGTGAGGAGCAGCCCGCCTCCCTCGAGAGGTAAAGCTCGGTTTCCAATTACGGGTTTAGAGAGAAAATATTACTTTAATATGTGTGTGGGGCGGCCGCGCAGTGTGTTCTGAGAGTTGTAGTTGGTTGGCGGGCGCCCCTTGAGCTCGAAGCCGATTGGACAGAAGTCGCTGAACTACAGCTCCCAGAACACACTGCGAATAGGCGGCTTCCTGTCCCTCAGCAGAACATAAGCAGTTTGTGAAGTCTTCCATCTAAATAATTGCACTTATGCTGTTTGAACTGCACAGTGTTCATTCTCTTATTGCTAAAGCTGTTTGGTTGCAGAAATTAAACAGGCCATTAAGTCTGAGTTGTTCCTCCATATGAGCCAACTGGCCCACCCTCCTGGTGGCTCACCATAGCTTTTAATGTTTCTCTTCAAACAATTAATTCTCTAAGGGCCTGGGGGTGGGGGGAGTGGGGCAGGGAAAGGGAGGTGGAGTGGACAGGGAAAGGAGGGAGGGAGGGTGAAGGAAAGAACAAGAGGGAAGGCCTGTGATAGGATGGAAGCCAGAAGGGATTAAAAAACAAAATCGATGATGGTGCAAGGCAAAAGGAGATGGTAATGGGACAAATCATATTTTAAGTTTTCCTATTACCATCTCTTTTTGCCTTGCACCATCATCCCTTTTGTCTTTTAATCTCTCCTGCCTTTGTCCTAATGTAACTTTGCTGTAGCCTTTCAATGGTTCAAGCCATCCTTCCAACAATGGGAGTGGTGGCCTAACCAGTGTCTTGCACAAATCAACATCATGTTCCATGCCCCTACAACAACAACTTGTATTTATATAGCGCCTTAACGTAGTGAAACGTCCCAAGGCGCTGCACAGGATTATTTTAAGACAAAAAATTTGACACCGACCCACATAAGGATAAATTAGGGCAGATGACCCAAAGCTTGGTCAAAGAGGTAGATTTTAAAGAGTGCCTTAAAGAACGACATAAGGAATAGGAGCAGGAGTAGGCCATTCAGCCCTTCGAGCCTGCTCCGCCATTCAATGAGATCATGGCTGATCTTCTGCCTCAACTCCATTCACCGGCCCTATCGCCATATCCCTTGATGCCATTACTAGTCAGGGGATCTCGACAGGCTCACTATCGACTTCTGTTTTGAATATACCCAATGACTGAGCCTCCACAGCCCTCTGGGGTAGAGAATTCCAAAAATTCACCACCCTCTGTGTGAAGAAATTTCTTCTCATCTCAGTCCTGAATGGCCTACCCTTTATCCTGAGGCTGTGGCCCCTGGTTCTAGACTCCCCAGCCAAGGGAAACATTCTCCCAGCATCCACCCTATCAAGCCCTGTAATAATTTTGTATGCTTCAATGAGATCCCTCTCATTCTTCTGAATTCAAGAGAATACAGGCCTAGTTTACTCAATCTCTTCTCATACGATAGTCCTGCCATCCCAGGTATCAATCTCGTGAACCTTCGTTGCACTCCCTTTATGGCAAGTATATCCTTCCTTAGGTAAGGAGACTAAAATTGTACACAGTACTCCAGGTGTGGTCTCACCAAGACCCTATATAATTGGAGTGAGACTTCTTTACTCCTGTACTCAAATCCTCTTGTAATGAAGGCCAACATACCATTTGCCTTCCTAATGGCTTGCTGCACCTGCACATTCACTTTCAGTGACTCATGTACAAGGACACCCAGGTCCCTTTGCGCATCTGCATTCCCCAATCTTTCACCATTTAGGAAATACTCTACCTTTCTGTTTTTTCTACCTAAGTGGATAACTTCACATTTATCCACATTATATTCCATCTGCCATGTTCTCGCCCACTCACTGAGCCTGTCGAGATCCCCTTGCAGCCTCTTCACAACTGCCACCTAGCTTTGTATCATCAGCAAATTTGGAAATGTTACATTTAGTCCCCTCATCCAAATCATTGTTATACATTGTGAATAGCTGGGGCCCAAGCACCGATCCTTGCGGTACCCCACTAGTCACAGCCTGCCATCCTGAAAAAGACCCGTTTATCCTTACTCTTTGTTTTCTGTCTGTTAACTCATTCTCAATCCATGCTAGTATATTACCCCCAATTCCATGTGCCCTAATTTTGTTCACCAACCTCTTGTGTGGGACCTTATCGAAGGCCTTCTGAAAATCCAAATACAGCACATCTACCAGTTCCCCTTTGTTTACTCCACTAGTTACATCCTCTAAGAACTCCCAATAGGTTTGTTAAACAGGGTTTCCCTTTCATAAATCCATGTTGACTCTGCCCAATCTTACTATTAGTTTGTAAGTGCCCAGTTATTGCATCCTTTATAATAGATTCCAGCATTTTCCCAACTACCGATGTGAGGCTAACAGGTCTGTAGTTCCCCGTTTTCTCTCTCCCTCCTTTCTTAAATAGCGGGGTTACATTTGCTACCCTCCAATCTGCAGGAACCATTCCAGAATCTATAGAATTTTGGAAGATGACAACCAATAGAAACATAGAAGATAGGAGCAGGAGTAGGCCATTCGGCCCCTCGAGCCTGCTCCGCCATTCAATGCGATCATGGCTGATCATCCAAATTCAGTACCCTGTCCCTGCTTTCTCCCCATATCCCTTGATCCCTTTAGCCTTAAGAAATATATCCAACTCCTTCTTGAATATATTTAATGAATTGGCCTCTACTGCCTTCTGTGGTAGTGAATTCCACAGGTTCACCACTCTCTGGGTGAAGAAATTCCTCCTCATTTCTGTCCTAAATGGCTTACCCCTTATCCTTAGACTGTTCTGGACTCCCCGACCATCGGGAACATCCTTCCTGCATCTAGTCTGTCTAGTCCTGTTAGAATTTTATAAGTTTCAATGAGATCCCCTCTCATTGGGCTTGTACTCGCTGGAGTTTAGAACAATCGACCCAATATCTCCTCATAAGTCATTCCTGCCATCCCAGGTATCAGCCTGGTGAATCTTCGCTGCACTCCTTCCATGGCAAGTACATCCTTCCTCAGATAAGGAGACCAAAACTGCACACAATACTCAAGCTGTGGTCTCACCAAGGCCTTGTACAACTGCAGCAAGACATCCTTGTTCCTGTACTTAAACCTTCTCGCTATGAAGGCCAACATACCATTTGGCTTCTTAACCGCCTGCTGCACCTGCATGTTTACCTTCAGTGACTGGTGCACAAGGACGCCCAGGTCTCGTTGCACTTCCCCTTCTCCCAACCTATTGCCATTCAGATAATAATCTGCCTTCTTGTTTTTGACACCAAAGTGGATAACCTCGCATTTATCCACGTTATATTGCATCTGCCATGCTTCTGCCCAATTACCCAACCTGTCCAAATCATACTGGAGTTTCTCGGCATCCTCCTCACAGCACACACGCCCACCCAGCTTTGTGTCGTCTGCAAACTTGGAGATATTACATCTAGTTCCCTCGTCCAGATCACTAATATATATTGTGAATAGCTGGTTAGGGCAAGTGGTGGAATGTATAGCCGGGCGGGGAGGCTTCATTTAAGGGTAAGGTGTCATCATCCCTCAGCCAAGTTTCCGTTAGGGCCATGATGTCGATGCAATCATGCACGATAAGCTCTTGGATGGCAAGAGCCTTGTTCGCAAGTGAACGGACATTCTGGAGGGAGATGCGGAGAGAGTCGGTGATGGCCGATCCACTGCCAGCATCCACAGGGTCAACGCTGGGAGGGGTGAGTTGGACGGGGAGGAAATTGGCAAGATTAGACCCCAGCGGGTGCATTAGGCGGGAAGGTTGGCGAGAGAGGATAGGACAGTTGGGGTTACTGCTCGTAAGGAGGCAGCGACGAGTGCCTCGATGGGCCCTTTGTAGGATGCCAAGAGAGGCACAGAGGGAAGCTGGAGGTTTATCTAAGAGGGAGTCAAGCCTGGGATGGCGGCAGGAGAGTAGGAAGGTCAAAAGAATAATGTAAGATTGGGGTAGGGATTACGTGGCGATATGATAGAAGTGTTTAAAATTATGAAAGGATAGAGCAGGATAAAAAGAAGCAGACTGTTTCTAATATTTGAGAGGTCTAGAATGAGGGTCCATAGATACAAGATTCATTGTAAGATTTAGAACAGAAAGCAATGTAGATCAGCAAAGGTACGGGTGAGCTGGACTTGGTTCAGAATAGGACTTGGGCAGCAGAGTTTTGGAAGAGCTGGAGAGGAGGATGGGAGGCCGGCAGAAGAGCATTAGAATAGCGTTCACTCGGAGGTCGAACTCCAAACCACCGTTAACACCTTCACCAAAGCGTACGAGAGCATGGGTCTTACACTAAACATCTGTAAGACAAAGGTCCTCTACCAACCTGCCCCACCACACAGTACTGCCCCCCGATTATCAAAATCCACGACAAGGCCTTGGACAACGTGGACCACTTTCCATACCTCGGGAGCCTACTGTCAACAAGGGCAGGCGTCGACGACGAAGTCCAACACCGCCTTCAGTGTGCCAGTGCAGCCTTCAGTCGCCTGAGGAAGAGAGTGTTTGAAGACCAGGACCTCAAACCCGGCACTAAGCTCATGGCCTATAGAGCAGCAGTGATACCCGCGCTGCTGTATGCCTCAGAGACATGGACCATGTACAGCAGGCACCTCAAAGCACTGGAGAGGTACCACCAACACTGCCTCCGCAAGATCCTGCAAATCCATTGGCAGGATAGGCGCACCAACGTCAGTGTTCTTGCTCAGGCCAACATCCCCAGCATCGAAGCTTTGACCACGCTCGATCAGCTCCGATAGATGGGTCACATTGTCCGCATGCCTGATATGAGACTCCCAAAACAAGCGTTCTACTCGGAGCTCCGGCTCGGCAAGAGAGCCCCAGGTGGGCAGAGGAAACGCTTCAAGGACACCCTCAAAGCCTCCTTGAAAAAGTGTAGCATCCCCACAACACCTGGGAATCCCTGGCCCCAGACCACACAAAGTGGAGGAGAAGCATCTGGGAAGGCGCCGAACACCTCGAGTCTCTTCGCCGGGAGCAAGCGGTAGCCAAGCGCAGGCAGCGCAAGGAGCGCACGTCAACCAAAGCACCCCACCCACCCGCCCCCTTCAACCACCGTCTGCCCCACCTGTGACAGAGACTGTAGGTCCCGCATTGGACTCATCAGTCACCTGCAAACTCATTTTTAATGTGGAAGCAAGTCATCCTCGGTTCCGAGGGGCTGCCTAAGAAGGATTAGAATAGTCACTGATGGATGTGGCAAAGACATGGATGAGGCAGAGGCAGGCGATGTCATAAAGGTGGAAGTAGATGGTCGTTGTAACGGATAGGATATGGGGCCAAATAGGACACCGAAGTTGCAAACAATCTGGCTGAACCTGAGACAATGGCTGAGGAGGGGGATGGAATTGGTGGCAAGGGGATGGAATCGGTGGCAAGGGTACAGAGTGGATGGGGGGGGGTGTAGACAATGACTTCACAAGTGTGGACTCAGTTTGTCAGTCATAGTACTTGGTATACTAGTCTGTCCCGTCATTGGGTCAAAATTCTGGAGCTACCTCCCTAACCACTGTGGGAGTACCTTCTCCACACGGACTGCAGCGCTTCAAGAAGGCGGCTCACCACCACCTTCTCGGGGCAATTAGGGATGGGCCATAAATGCTGGCTTAGCCAGCGACGCCCACATCCCATGAATGAATAAAGAAAATCTTTCCTTTGTCTTTTTTTTAATGTTCGTTTGATGGGATATAAATGCGTTGAGAACTAACCTGACTCAACAGTAACCTTTCATTCTCTCAGACAAGCTGGCATTATGCTATTGACCTTTAGAGACAAAATGGAAGCACCTAAGGGATAATCCAGCAATTTCTTTCTACTGTCTTGGAAAGGTGCTAATTATAACTGAGACAGACAAGCTGATTTGACTTCTAATGGTAACCATGGTAATGGGCTTTAACTCAGTTAGCAGCGTGAGAAGGACTCCCCATTGGTAGTCTGTCTAGTGAGGTTTGATGGCACAGAGAGGTGCAAACTCCAGTCTTTGGGCGTAAAGTTAGTCATGATTAGAATTGGAGAGACTGTTTGAAATGGCCTTTTTTTTGTTGCTGGGCAGATTCTGGTTTGTCCACTCCCTCTTTGTTTCTGGTTCTGTAGCTGATACCATGTAATAAGACAACATGATGTTTTCAAGCCTGGGGTGTGGTTTCAAAATTCACGTATCGACACCAAGTTCATCAAGGTGCTGCTTCTGCAACAAAGCTGCATTTCTGCCAATAACTTGTGATGATGTATAAGGGCTCACGTTTCCTTGCTTGACTGTAAGCAAAGTGGGGCTCATTTAAACATTTACTCCTGATAATTCCGTTGCTTTCTGCACTAAAGATATTTGAATTATCCAATGATTTGAATTAAACAACGTAAGTAACAAGTGGGAATTTAGTGCTTAGAAAATGGAACTACTGGATAATTTGAATTAAGCAACTTTGAATTAAGAGTAGAAAATCAAATCAAATCAAATCAACTTTTTATTGTCATTGTTAGTGCACAAGTGCAGTACAACGAAATGTAGGCTTGCGGCTCCCGAGAGTGTACAATTTGGATTAGGACACTTAAACATTTCAACATACATTTGTACATATATATTAGCATAAATATGACCATAATAAAGTGCATCGGCAGATGTGCAGGCTTTAGTGTTTATTTGTGGAGTTCAGTAGGATGACAGCCCTGGGAAAGAAGCTGTTCCTAAATCTGGTCGTACGGGTGCAAATGCATCTGTAGCGTCTTCCAGATGGTAGGAGGGCGAACAGACTGTGGCTGAGGTGGGTAGGGTCTTTGATGATGGACCGTGCCCTCCGTAGGCGTTATACATTAATGAAACAGTGTTTGGTATTATTAATTTGACTCCTTTGCAGCTGAATGTGGCCTGGCATGAACTGATGATTTGCTTTGCATGCATACCAGTACCCTAGTTTTGCTTATGTTAACATTTTGGACCATGCTCCATCCAAACTTGGTAATGGAAAAGGAAAGGGCCTCCACCGAACTGTGCAAGCAGCAGTTGACCCTCGTTACACATCGGTCCTCCATCTATAATATATTAAAAATCTTGCATCTGCACAAACCTTGACCTTTTCAGAAGGCATAGACTTGGATCCAAGGGAGTGTTTGCTGTTAAGAATATGTTTTATTTTTCTGACAGCATTTTGGCAATGTATTTCAGGAATCGGTCAATACCATAATTGATGTGCTGGTGTGCTCTCTGGTGCCTGGAGTCTAGTTTCTGTTTAAACTAATAATGCCAGCATCATTTATGCCTTGAAAGGCCAGCCCTATACATTTTAGTTATAGCATAATTAATTTGGTGTAGCATTTTAAATTGCATTGATCGGACTGGAATCTCTTTAATTCCTTAAACTATCTCTTTTACTGCTGTTGTTACTGGCGCAGCACTTACATCAGAAGTAATATGCTTGAAGAGCTATCCGTGGATGGTCAACTAACCTCGCTGTGATATGGGACAAGACAGAGGCCGTGATTTCGCCAGCTGTGGCGAGTCTGGTGCGGCCGGAGTAGGCAGTGGCCTCAAACTCTGCACCTGCCTCCTCCAAGTGATTTTGTCCTGATTGGGCTTGTTAAGCCCGCCCTGCGAGGTTCCGGCCAATTAAAAGGAAGCGGGTCTGATAACGTCATCTGATGACGCATCATCAGCCGGTTTCCTTAAAGGGGCCATGTCCACATTGATTTTGACAGTTGTGCTGTCAGTGTTCTGCAGCATTGAGGTGCTGGTTTCTGGTAATGTGCTGTCAAACATTGAAATCTTTATTTTCAACACTTTGCGTTCTTGGACAGATTTGTGTGCACCTTTGGAAGTGGTTAGTGAGTTGCAATGAATGGTGAGCCATAACGGTACCCCCCCGCCCACCACCACCACCAAAGGTGATGAGTGTGAAAGGAATGGCTTGGACATTGTAGGGATGCTTTATGGTGCTGGAGTGGGGTGGTGCCAACCTGGTGCATTATGTGGCAGCCAGGGTGTACAGTGTTAAGTGAAGAATACCTGGACATGGTGAGTCCATCGCTGGCGTCCCGGGCAGCAATGTGCACGGGTAATGATGCCCTGTGTCCAGTGCAGCGTCAGTTGATTGCGGAGAAGTTTGGTGTGGATGTTGGTGCTGTTGGTGTGCCCGGTGATGCTGGTGTTGGGGCTGATCGTGGTGGGATTCTGAGGACCAGGGTGAGATTTTTCCAAGGGCACTGATGCTGATGGAATAGATGGCAGGTGAGGTTGAGATGACAGAAGCAATCTGTCAGTGTTGAGATAGGTTGTTCCAAGGAGGTGACAGTGGATAGAGAGATTACTCCAAACACTTCAAAAGTGCATAAAGCTCAAAAGTGAGTTCCAAATGATTAATGCTCCAGCTTCTAAGATTGGGAAGTGAACAGCTGTGAACTGGTAGGTTTTATACCACTTTTGCAGCTTTCACCTATTCACAGCAATCCACAGTCATTGAGAACCCGACATACTTACCTGAGGTGCTAGCCGCTCTCCGGGAATCTCGTTAAAAACCTGGTAAAATGATAAGTACATGGGAAAATGGTTCTTAACTACCTTTTAATAAGCTTTTAACTATCTGAATTGGTTGACCCGCCGCATGGTGTCGGGTCTGTTCAGGGATGACAGACCCGACACTTGGGAAACTGACAAGGAGGCGGGTTTACAGCGGGATACCGACCCGCTGTCAATCTTTGTGATTTTGACAGCGGACCCACCTCCAAATCCACACTCTGAGCACCGGTAAAATTCCGGCCAGAGTGTAAAAAAAAAATTGGTGTTCCCTTGAACTGTCTGTTCAATGGTGGGAAGCTGACTCCATATTGGTAACAGTTATGATTTTTATTTAAGCACAATAAAAATGCATTACAGTATTTGAGCAGCAGTTTACAAAGTACAATTGAGAATTATATTACCCGTTATTGTCCTTTGTGTAGTAGGCGTGGCCCATACCTTATTCCTTCTACTCACATACGCGTCTGCACCTGTCCGGATCGGTGGCCTTCCTGGCCCTTCCACACTGAGAATGTCCCAAACCCACGAGGATACACCCCAAAAACCGGAACTGCGGAGAAATCCATCCAATCAAATGGTACAGCAAGTTCTTTGTTCAGACACAAGCCTTGGGCCTCCCTGATCTGATTTTTAGCCTTTTCTCTGCTTATTTTCTGTTTTCATGGTTAATGACGCAACCCAGCACCTTGAAGACAACACGAGTTCTAACTGTAATTAAAATCTAGACTTTAACATACTTTTCCCTAATTTTAGCAGAGGAGAAATAAGACTAAATTAATAAAACTATAAATTAGCAATCTTAATATTAAACTACAATCTAGCAAAGCTTAATGCTGAAAATTAGTAAAAGAGAATTATGTTTGATTATATTATAAAAGTTTCGCTCATTCCCACAGACATGTAAGAGATACGAGATCAAACTGTAGTCCGCTCTGAGTCTCCCTGGTTCTTTCCCTCGCTTTTCCAGCAATAATCATCAGTTTTTCAATAACAAAGCCACGTCATCCTGAGAGTCCGAGAGCCCTGGATCTTGCAGAACATCCATTCTAACAGAAAGCGTAGGGTCATTTAACCCTTGCAATGCCTAATCCCTCCAAATACCCTCAAAAGCCCATATTCTTACAAGAGCTTCGTGCAAGTGTACTCCGACACCCACATGGAATGCTGCCTGATGATCTCCAATTTAGGTCAGTTGTGTCTAATTGAGCTGATTAATACCAGCTTTAGAAGGCTGTTCACTGTACCACAAGAGTTTTAAAAACATTTTAAAGATAAATTATAAGTACATGGTATCAGGTACAAGTAGGTCCACAGTTGGTAGATTCCAGTTCCTAGTGGTCTATATGTAGATAGCAATTTTAACGACAATGGCAGTAGAGTGCTACTGTTGGCTGCATTGACCCCAGACTATGGAGGAGAAACAGTGAGAGTTACTGCTCGAACACTCTCCAGTGACTTCTGTTAGAAGTGTGCCTGTGTTGCCTTTGGTTGAGTACAGGAGCTTGCTCAGTTGTGATGGCAACCCATAACTGAATAACGCATCTAATCTCCAGACTCACAGGATCAGATACCAGAGAGCCAGACACACTATGGAGCTGTATGACAATATGAGCCACCTGTTCTAATTTTCTCCCTTTATCCCTACAGTCTCGAATGTGGTGACTTAAAAAGCTCATCTTGTCCATGAGATTCCCCCCCTGCTCCCTCGACTCTATTCCAACCAAACTGCTGACCACCCACCTTCCCTTCCTGGCCCCCATGTTAGCTGATATTGTTGACAGTTTAATCTCCTCAGGTACTGTCCCCCACCCCTTCAAGTCTGCCGTCATAACCTCCCTCCTCAAAAAACACCATCCTTGACCCTCTGATCTTGCAAACTACCCCCTCACCTCCAACCTCACTCTCCTCTCCAAAGTCCATGAATGTGTTGTCGCCTCCCAAATCCGTGCCCATGTTTCCCACAACTCCATGTTTGAACTCCTCCAATCAGGTTTCCGCCCCACCACTTCATTGAAATAGCCCTTATCAAAGTCACAAATGACATCCTATGTGATGGGGGCAGTAGTAAACTATCCCTCTTCATCCTTCTCAACCTGTCTGCAGCCTTTGACACGGTTGACCACACCATTCTCCTTCCAACACCTTTCTTCCATTGTCCAATTGGGTGGGACTGCCCTCGCCTGGTTCCATTCCTTTTTAGTCAGAAAATCACCTTCAATGGTTTTTTCTCTCATTCCTGCACAGTTACCTCTGGAATCCCCCAAGGATCTATCCTTGGCCCCTTCCTATTTCTCATCTACATGCTGCTCCTCGGCGACATCATCTGATGTCAGGTTCCACATGTATGCTGACAACACCCAGCTCTACCTTAGTACAACCTCCACTGCCTCTGATTTGTCATGCTGCTTGTCTGATCAGCAGAAATCTCCTTCGGGAAGACCGAAGCCATTGGGTTGGATTTTGTCAGCCCCGAGGAGGCGGGTATGGAGGCGGGACTGCCAGTAAAGTTGCAGGTTTTGGGGGCGGCTGGCCAACCCGCCTCCATGCCCTCTTGTCAGGAGGCGGGAAGCCGCCCTGCCCAGGGTCCCGTCTCCTCGAGGCGGGAAAGGGATTAAAGCCTATTAACTGCCTGTTATCAGGTAGCTAACAGGCAGAAAATAGGATTATCCCCATTTTTAGCTCCGAAGTGCAGGCTTGCCGACCTCGGGGAACCCCGCCAGGGTGGAGGAGTCGAGTAGGAGGTCTGCGGTGGTCGGAGGGTTCTGAAAGTGCGATGTAGAGGTGAGTGATGGGTGCAAGTGTGGAGTGGTAAGTATGTAAGGTGAGTGTAAAGTGTTATAAAATGTTCACTTACCTTTGTTTCTGCCTTCAGCCGCTGTGGAGCCGGAGTCCCGACATCTCCATTGTAGATTTCACAGACTGGCTGTTGGATCCTCCGAACCAACAGCCAGGTGATTTCTGCAAAGTTGAAAGGTTTGATGAGTCCTGAACACAAGGGCTCATCAAACTACACAGAATGTCAGTGTTTGACAGCTTCACAGAGCTGTCAAATGCTGATACTTCTTCTTTCAAAAATTCTTGACAGATGGCACATCAGACGTTGATGTGCTCTGTTAATGACTTCCCCCTAATTGGCCTGCTGAGCTCGCTGGGCGGGCTTAACAGGATCAATCAGGGGAAACACCCGCTGGTTGGCCAGAAGCTGATGGAGGCGGGACTGAAAGCTGGCAAGCAGCAGTCCCGCCTCCAAAAGCTTCTCATCGAGAAAATCCAGCCCAGTGTCTTCAGTCCCCGCCACAAACACCGTTTCTTAGCCGACTCCAACCCCCTCCCTAGCAACTGTCATTCGCAACCTTGCCATTCTCTTTGCCTGCTGCCCGTATCCTAACTCGCACCAAGTCCCTTTCACCAATCACCTCTGTGCTCAATGACCTACATTGGCTCCCAGTCCGGCAACGCCTTGATTTTAAAAATCTCATCCTTGTTTTCAAATCCCTCTTTTGAAATTTGCATAATACATGCTTTGTAGCATAAACATAAACAAAAATGACATGTTTTTTTCTGTGTGGGTTGATTTGAATAAAATGATATGTAAGGCATCATAAGGCATTGATAATTAATTTTTCAAATTGCACAGCAATCTATTTGCTACTTAATGTGTGCACTAAAGATTTCTATAATCTGATTTAACTGGAAACAGCTTCTTAGTTTAAAAAATCAATATTAAAATTTCCATCCTTGCTTTCAAATCCCTCTGTGGCCTCGCCCCTCCCTATCACTGTAACCTCCTCCAGCCCAACAACCCTCCGAGATATCTGCGCTCCTCCAATTCTGGCCTCTTGCGCATCCACAATTTAAATCACTTCACCATTTGCTGCCGTGCCTTCAGCCGCCTAGGCCCTAAGCTCTGGAATTCCCTTCCTAAACCTCTCCATCTCATTACCTCTCCTCCTTTAAGATGCTCCTTAAAACCTACCTCTTTGACCAAGCCTTTAGTCACCTCTCCTAATATTTCCTTATGTGGCTTGGTGTCAAATTCTGTTTGATAACGCTCCTGTGAAATGCCTTGGGACATTTTACTATGTTAAATGTGCTAAAAAATGCAAGTTGTTGTGTGAAGGGAAGCAAAACCAAATCTTACCATTGTACTGGCCTGCATCAGTGGCTGTATACTGCTGCTTTGACAACAGTGTTAGCACAGCACCAGTGCCAATGATGCAGAATCAAAACAGCATGAAATATGCAACTCAGTTACCTGTATATTAAGATATGTTCCATAATATTCCCGGATACTTGTGGCTAAAATAATTCTGTAGATCTCAGATACTATCTATTTCTATTTAACTACACTTCAAAATTAAACTTCAAAGATTTTCTTATATTCCTCTAATAATTGTTGCTTTCAGTTGTAAATATGAAAATAATTGGGTATTTCGTATTTCCCATGGTTCCTGAAAAGTTAGTCATAATCGAATTAAGTCAATGCTCACTATGCTCCAATGCCAGCTTTGCCAGTTGCCCATTAACTTGGTTGCATTTTTCATAAGAATCACTGTCCTCTTGCAATAATTAAATCTGCAGTGTTCTCTAGTGCATTAAAGGTTTGGCACATTATTATATGATTGTCCAACGGGATAGGTAGTGGAATTCTCCAGATTTTTGAGAACAAGAAGGTTAGATCTCAAATTGTTCTATCTCAACTCTGATTTTGGAGGTGGGAGAGAGGGAGACAATAAAGTGGGCCACAAAATTAAATCATTCTAATTCTGAATAGACCTCACTGGCATTCACCTTGTTTTAACCTGTGCAGTTTATGGAGAGTGATCCTTGTTTTTGTGTTACCGTGCACAAAGTTATTTGGATTTTAATATAGTTTAAAAAAAAAGACAATTATATAAAGAGATATTACATTAAAAGTATAATGAATTCTGGGAGAAGCAAACAATCTTTTAATTGAATATTCTCAGCCTCACAGTCACTGACATTTTCTCCCACTTATCTGAAGGAGAGACTTACAGAAAGGAGACTTTAAATGAATCCTAGACAAACAAGGAAGCAGAGTTGACAATGAGAGAAAGTACGAGAAGCACACAGAGATGGGAAAGGGAGACCAGGGGGGCGATTTTCCCACTGGAGGCAAGATGGAGGCAGGTTTCGGTTTGGGTGCGTTTGAAACCCGCCTCCACAGATAGTTTTTAAAAAATTGAGATTTTCCCATGATTGGCCACTTGATTTCAGAGGTGTGGGATACCCTTGGTCAAATAGTGTTTTGGGACTGAAATCCGCCTCTGTTGACAGCACTTTTCCAGCCTGATTTTATGGCTTCTTGCTCCCTTGGCTCATTCCACAGGATTTCTGCCTATCCTGCACCACCTGTAACATATTTTGAGGAACCACTATGTCCTATTCCAAGGCAAGGGCCTCCCCGAGGCTCTCGGATGAGGCGCTGCAAATGTTGTTTGAGGGGGGTGACAGCTAGCAGGGAGGTGCTCTTCCACTCATCTTGGAGGAAGAGGCCTGCCAAAGAAGCCTGTGTAGGTACAGCTGGCAAGGGACATAACCTCCAGATCTGTGTGCAGATTGGGAGAATGTTTCTGTGTATTGATGAAATGCCATCCCCGTTGGAAAGCATTAAAATGATTTGAAGCCAAAATGTTGGCGTTATGGCATCTGTTCTTTCGCCTTAGGCAGCTCCACATTGTGGGCTCCGCCACACTTGCGTTGTCAGGTTGGTGGCCTGAGTAAAAGGAGGCCAGAGAGTCATGTCCATTGCCAATGATGTCCTAGGATGGAGCCAAGGACATGTGCCAACTTGGGCAACCGATGCAAATCTGGCCAGTGTTGAGTCTGTGTGTCCCAGTTATGCTTAGGATCAATCACTGGACAGACAACAAGAATAACTTTTAACAGGTCTTTACTATTCGGAGGTCAGGGCTGAACTGCCCAGCAAATCCCTACACAACACTTATATACCGGTGTGGTCACCACCGGTATTACAGTATACAGCAGCCAAGAGAAAGTAGTACATCTCTTAAGGTAGTTCTCTTAAGGTGGAACAGGTTACATACACCACAATCCTCCCTTTTTAGCTTAACAGTTATATCCCCATTTAACATAACATAATAACATATATATATACAACTTCATGCAAAACAGTTCAAAGATTCAGTCTCTGAGGAGGCCTCCTGATTCGAGTTGGATAATGCCTTTCAGGGGTCTCTGATTCTCGTTGCTGGGGTGACTCATCTAGTTGGTCTCTTATGGATTGGACATCATCATCAGGTACATTCACTTCTGAGGTAGATGCTTCAGGTTCACTAACTTCTTCCACGGTTGTCTCTGCCGTAACCATGGGTTCGACCCTTGTTCTCGATTCTACCAGTTGGTCAGCATGACGCCGTATTACATTTTCACCAATATCTACCGTGTACATCAGGGGTCCTTGTCTGGCCCGAATTGTTCCAGATTGCCATTTCTCGTTTTTATAGTCCCGGGCTAACACTGGTTGTCCTATTTCGAAACTCCGAGTGGTCTTGTTATTTATATGCTGGAACTGTTTGTTTTCAACTTCCCTCCGCACATTTGGTTTTAACAAGTCCAACCTGGACCGCAACCTCCTGTTGTAGAACATCATGGCAGGACTTTGGTTTGTCACTGCATGAGTGGCGTTTCGATATGCCAGTAGGAATTTGTCCACCTTGTGTTGTAGTGGAATCTGATCTTCGCTCATGGTCTTTATTGCTTTTTTGAACATTTGTACAAATCTCTCGGCCAACCCGTTTGTAGCCGGATGATATGGGGCAGAGGTATAATGTTTCACCACATTCTTCTTCATGAATTTCTGGAATTCTTCTGACACGAACTGCGATCCGTTGTCTGAACATATTTGTTCTGGCAATCCATTTCTTGCAAATATCGTTCTTAGCACCGCGATCGTCTTTTCCGAGGTAGTGGTAGTCATCTTAATCACTTCTGGCCATTTAGAATGTGCGTCCACCGCAATTAAAAACATGGAGTCCATGAATGGACCAGCAAAGTCAATATGTACACGTTGCCATGGGGTTGAAGGCCATTCCCATGGATGCAGCGGTGCAATCGGAGGTGCATTTTGCACTTTTTGGCACCCTGAGCAGCTTTTCGTCAGATCCTCTATCTGTTGGTCGATACCCGGCCACCACACATAAGCCCTAGCAAGGCTTTTCATCTTGACTCCCCCCAGATGACCTTCATGCAGTTCCTTTAGAACTCTCTCTCTTAACTTAGGAGGAATAATCACCCTTGTTCCATACATCAATGTTCCTTGACAGACGGACAGCTGTTCTCGTCTTGCTGAGAATGCCGGTAACAGTGGATCACCATGTGCTGGCCATCCCTTCACAGTGTCGGGTCGTTCCTGGTTTCTCTTTCAATACTTGCATTGGTGACTGGTAAACATTCGATGATGGTCGAGTGAAATAACTCAACAGGGTCAACCGTCGGTGCCTCCTCCTCTGTAGGTAGTGGCAGGCGCGACAGCGCATCAGCATTACCATGCTGCTTTGTACCTTTGAATTCAATCTGATATTGATGTGCCCCTAGGAAAAGGGACCATCTCTGGAGTCTCTGTGCTGTCATCACCGAAACACCCTTCTTAGGGTTAAAAATGGATACCAACGGCTGGTGGTCTGTCAGAAGCGTAAACTTTTGGCCCTGCAGGTAATGATTAAACTTCTTTACTCCCCACACAAGGCTGAGAGCCTCCCTATCTATCTGAGCATAGTTGCGCTCCGCGGAGGTCAATGATCTGGATGCGAACGCGACTGGCCTCTCCAGGCCATTTGGCAACTTGTGTGAGAGTACTGCCCCAATACCATATGGAGAAGCATCACAAGCCAAACGAATAGGCAGCGTTGGGTTGAAGTGAGCCAACACTTCCTCTGAGGTGATCAATGCCTTGCTTTTGCGAAAGGCCCTCTTACAGTCCTCGCTCCACTTCCATGGTACTCCCTTCTGCAAAAGAGCGTTCAGTGGGTGCAGCACCGTGGATAAATTTGGCAGAAACTTATGGTAATAGTTAATCAACCCTAGGAACGACCTCAACTGGGATACATTATCCGGAGCGGGAGCCTTCACAACAGCTTCGATCTTGTCAGGAGACTTATGAAGCCCCTCCTGGTCAATGACATGACCACAGTACGAGATCCGCTTCTGAAAGAACTCACATTTCTGGCGATTAACTCGAAGTCCATATTCTTTCAATCTGGTGAGCACCAGTTCCAAATTTGCAAGGTGTTCCTTGTCATCATCTCCTGTAATCAGAATATCGTCCAGGTAACATTGTGTGCCTGGAATTCCCTGTAATACCTGCTCCATGGCCCTCTGCCAAATTGCTGGAGCCGATGCCACTCCAAAAACCAGTCTATTATACCGGTACAAGCCTCTATGCGTGTTGATCGTGAGATACTGGCGTGACTCTTCCTCAACTTCCATCTGTAAGTACGCCTGCGCCAGGTCTATCTTGGTGAAGTGTTTCCCGCCAGACAATGAAGCGAAGATATCCTCAATCCGCGGAAGCAGATACTGCACCGTGTGAAGCACCGGATTAACAGTGATCTTGAAATCTCCACAGATGCGAACCTTCCCCGGTTCCCCCGGCTTGTTGCTCGATGAACGCTTCATGACGGGAACAATGGGCGTAGCCCACTCACTCCAGTCTACCTTAGACAGTACTCCTGAACGTTCTAGCCCTTCCAGCTCAGCTTCCACAGCAGGTCGTATCGCATAAGGTACCGGTCTGGCTTTGAAAAATTTCAGGTTTGCATGTTCTTCAACCTTGATGTTTGCCGTAATTCCTCTCAGTGTTCCCAGTCCCTGTTGGAACACCTCTTTAGCATCGTCCAATATTCTGGACAATCGTTTAGGTTTGACATCTTTTTTAGCGGAATCTACCGTTAGTGCTTTTAAGGAATGCCAGTCCATATTTATTTTCCTAATCCACTCCCGTCCCAGTAGTGGTGGACCTCCCTCAGGTAGCACATATAAGTCCATTCCTCGGCTTTCTTTGCCCTTGTGGACCACCTTTACCTCTATCTTCCCGATGGGGTATACTCTTTGCCCCGTGTATGTTTTCAATACAATCTCCGTATCCCGTAGGGGAATATGTGGGAATAACCTTTTGTAATCTTGCTTATTCATGACCGTCAATGCCGATCCAGTGTCCAATTCCATCTTCACTTGGACTCCTGCTATCTGAAGTGTGACCCAAATTGTTTGGAGGTCTGCTTCCTTACCAACATTGTGTACTCTTAGACTACCCAGTTCATTACTGCTGGAGTCTGAATCTGACTTCTGTTCGTTCGAACTGTTCTCTGTCACCTTGTGTACCTTTCTGTACTTTTCCTGCGGTGACTTTTTGTTGCTGGTCTTCTTCCTGACCGGCATACTTTAGCTATGTGACCAAGCCTGCCACATTTCCTGCATTCCTGATTTTTGAACCAGCACTGGTTCTGATCGTGCATTGTCTTTCCACAACGATAACATTTTACTGTACCCAAGACCATTTGATTGGTGCCGAGTTCCGGTGACCGTAGCTGCATTTCCGCCGTGCCTCTCGCTGCGGCTTCGTGCGATGCTGCAATAGTGACAGCTTTATCAAGCGTAAGATCATTCTCCTCAAGCAGTCACTTTTGTGTTCCTTCTTTTAACAATCCACACACAAATTTATCTCAGCGCATCTGCTAGTCCTGTTCCAAACTGACAGTACTTTGATAGCTTACACAGTTCAATTAAAAATTCAGCGTTGTTTTCGTCTTTCAGCTGCGTTCTTCTGTAAAATTTAAATCGTTCCGCTATCATCAGCGGCGTGGGGTTTCAATGATTTTTCAGGACAGTAACAATATTCGCGAAAGTCTGATCTGCCGGTTTATCTGGTGATAGAAGGTGCTTCAATAGCCCGTATGTCTTCGCACCCATTGAGCTTAATAAGGTTAGTGCTTTCTCATCATCTGGTACCTTATTTGCTTTACAATAAACTTCCATGCGTTCTACATACGTGGTCCAATCTTCGATATCGCTATCAAAGGTATTAATGTTCCCATGTTTAGGCATCCTTGCAAGTTTTTAAATTTTTCTTTTTCTCAAAATGGCGGCTTCCCGCGCTTGTCTTCTTCCCCCGCCTACTAAAATGGCGGCTTCCTGCGCTTGGCGGTCTTTCCCGCGCTCGTCTTCTGCCCCCCCGCCGGCTACAATGGCGGATTCCCGCGTTTGCCTTCTTCCCCCGCTGGCTGCAATGGCGATTGCCGTGCTGCTGCCGTTCTCGCCACCCCAGTGGTTCTCAATTCCCCGACGCTGCTTTGCCTCGCAGCCCTGCTTGCAGCCCGGTCCTTTACACCGGCTGCGTTTGATTTCTCCGCAGCTCTCGTGCCTTAAGCTGCCCCAGTCGCTGCGCCTCTCGGCCTCGATTGCAGCCCGGCCCTTTTTACCGGCCGTGGTCGAGTTCTCCGCCCTTATTCCTCCGTTTTCCCTCCCCTACTCCACAGCCAACGCGGCCAACTTTCTGCTCGTGTCGCTGATCGGCTTACCCACCACCGTGGTAGAAGGGATGATCACTGCCTGTCGCTGATGGAGGGCTTCGTGGTCAGAATTTTTCTTTTTAACCCGGGTTCTCGATGCCTCCCGTGCGATGGTGCTCAGCAGGATGATGAGGGCGGATGCCTCTTCTCGACGCCCGTTCTGAGGACGAAGCTGCCTTGGATGTAAAACTGCCGCAGGGTAAGATCGGACTCGTCGCCACTGTTGAGTCTGTGTGTCCCAGTTATGCTTAGGATCAATCACTGGACACAGACAACAAGAATAACTTTTAACAGGTCTTTACTATTCGGAGGTCAGGGCTGAACTGCCCAGCAAATCCCTACACAACACTTATATACCGGTGTGGTCACCACCGGTATTACAGTATACAGCAGCCAAGAGAAAGTAGTACATCTCTTAAGGTAGTTCTCTTAAGGTGGAACAGGTTACATACACCACAGCCAGGATAAGTTCATTCCTTGCATCCCGGGCAGCCATGTGCTCGCATGCTGCCGCCGCCGCTGGTCAATACACCGGTGCTCTGACCTCCTCCTGCTCCTGCTCCTCCTCCTCCTTCAGATCCTCCTGCTCCTCCTCAGCCTCCTCCTCCTCATCTGAGGTCCATGCAGAAAGAAAACAAATGGTTCCCATGCTGCTTGCAGATACCTCCTTTGGGGAAGCGCTCATTGCAAGCGGGGAGAGGATCTTTCAAGGAGGTCCCACAGTTGAGTGATTCAAGCTGCAGCACCTCCGACTTCGTAAGGCCTTCTAAAAGTGCTCAGAGACCATTTAAAGCCAAGGTCTGGCACCTGCAAGTAACCCTTGCTGCAATAAACGATGTCTTGTTAGACCTGCAGCAGTGAGGAGGCCACCCACGAGTCAACCCACCAGGTTTACCTGGCGTGGTTTAGGAGGTGCGTGGATCACGCCGAAAAGCTGGAAAAATCATGAGGGCCTCAAAATAGGCTTAGAGAGGCCCTTACCGAGCATTTAATGATCACAAGTATCGCTATGGCCAGCTGGAGGCAGGACCGTTTCCCAACCTCCAAAACCGGCACCAGCAAAATCCCGCGGAGGTGGTTTGCAGGCGGGTTTCCGAACCCGCCCTCATTGAATCTGACTTTCTTGCCTCCAAACCCGCCTCCTCCGACGGCAGAAAATCGCCCCCAACGTGTGGAAGATAAAGAGAGAGAAGCAGACAAAGAATTAATGCGTGAGAGGCACCTAGAGAGATAGTTACAGGAAGAGAAAGCGATTCTTTTTGTTTTTTTGTCTATGAGCAATGCCACAAAAAAATCAACTAGTTTTTTTTAAAGATCTTCAATTGTACAATGCGTAGTTGTAGTTAATTTTATTTTGTATAATATTGGGTGACACAACAACAGGGTGAAAAGAGTAACTGGTAAAATTAACAAGAACTAATAAATCCTGGATGACACCCTGCGGTTGCTTGGAGCACAACATGACTAAACCTTATTATGTTAGTTATTGATTTTTTTTGTCAAATAACACATCACGTCATCTGCATGTGGAACAATTTTATGTTCAATTGACCCACCATAAACATCTTGACTGTAGTAATCTTATCTGAGCTTTTCGGCTAATGGTTTTAATATTAAATCAAACAAAAGCGGAGGCAAGAGACATCGCAAATTCATGCCTCTAGTCTAGGTGAAAGGTTTGGATATTAAATCATTAGATTCTCTCATTGTGTTGAATTATGGTCATTTCAGGTTCTAAAATTAGATCCCAAATCTTTATCTTTAAAGTTCCTTTAAACCCAGTCAGAAGCGTACTCATTATCTAACGACGGGAATGCACAGGGTGGTATTATTTATTCACTTTCTGCATTAATTTATCAATTCTATGATATTAGAGTATATTCCTTTGATAAACCTACCTGATCATTGCTAATTAATAATGGAAGAACTGTTTCTAATCTCCTTGCTAAAGCTTTAGTTCTGTTTTTTAATTAAGGTTAACCAAGAAGCTAAGATATGCAATTGAATAGTTTTTTTTTGGTGTGAATAAAATTGTTGGTTTATTGGTACACAAGAGGGCACTGCTGTCCAGAGCTTTGTGAAATAGCTTCAGCAAAATTAGATCAAATTGGTTCGAAAACAAACAATGTAAGCTACTGAGTATCTCATCAATTTCCACGATCTCCCCATGGGCACTGAATGAATTACTTATTGAATATACATTGTTCTGTGAAAGTGGTTTCAAATAGGAAAACTATACACTTCTTGGTCAATTTTCCACTGAAGGCTGGAAGGCCTATTTACTGACTGAATAGAGATTTTTATCCTACTTTGAGTTAGACTACTTGGACTGGATCAGTTGATGTCTGGGGAGCTGAAAATGATCTCACTTTATTTTGAATACTTTTCCTGCAATATACAGAAATCGGTGTATTCCTAAGCTTTCAGCCAAAGTTTATTTTGCAAACTAATTTTCCCCAACATCTATATGTGTGCAAATCCATGTATAACCAAGTGGATTGAAATTCGAAACATGAACATGGTACGCAAGGAGTCAAGACTGAGTATACTATTCAGGGCAAGCAGGGTTAGAGAGTGGGAATAATAGGATACAGGTGGGGAAGATTAGGAAGGAGGCGGGAGAAATGTGGAGGGGAAGAGGGGGAAATAGGGAGGCGGTGAAGGGGAGAGATAAGGGGAATTGGATAGGGAGGAGGGGGAATAGGAGGAGGAGAAGGGGAGTGAGCTGAAGACAGAGGGAGCCAAAGAAGGGAGGGGAAGTAGGGGAGGATGTAAAAATCTCTGGGGTGAGGGGGAAGAGAAGGGAAAAGGGAAGGGGATGGTGACGGGGGAGCAAAGCTCTGTCAGAAGAGGGGCATTCCCCTGAATAGGCCCCAAGTTGGATCTCAGCTAGGGTGGAGTTATGAGTGGACTGAAAACAGTGGAATACAGGCCAGAGAACTGATGAAAAATGTGAAAACAGGGTCTAGTAATATCTTTTTTTATTTATACCAAGTTACAAGTGACTAATGATTATTACAATTAAAAATTGAAATACAAATAAAATTCTATTTCAAGGGTTGGGGAGGGAGTACTGCAGAGATTCAGGGACCAGGAAAGATCTTTTTAGTGCTTCACAATGTCACCCAGTAGCTAGAGCATGGAACTGCAGGGAGACCAAAAACAGTTCTTAAAGTTTTCTAGCATCACAGACTGTCCCATTATTAAAAGCATGACAGGGTAAACATCACCGTGTGTGAACACGATTAACACTGAAAAGTAGGATTTTTGAATGGAAATATGACAGGTCATGCTGATCTTAATAATATGTAGATTTTATGCTAGATCAAGGTAAGGGATATCAGTAACAAGCACCTTCAAGTCCTGAGGCAAAAACTGAATTGTGCACACAGGGTGTGGTTTTGACTTTATCGAATGTGCTTTTGTAAATTAGGAAGTTAAATTTGACTTAGAACATCTTGAGCTCAATTCTTGGCCTCGACACCAACCTTGGTTGCAAATAATCTTCATTGAGCTCCACCAAGTCTTGACACACCCAATATCTTAAGCAATAGTCATATAGAGAAATAAACAATATTACCCACTTTCACTCTGGGTAGAGACGTAACCATCATCAATTCTTTTGTTCTTGTGTCTACGAGTTGTGAAGGAAAGCTTAAAGACCTCGAGTCACTCACACCCATCCTTGTCACCTTGACGATGCATTATAGTGTGATAAGAGTTATTTTTCAGTTTAGTTGTTTTTCAGTTTTCCTAACTACTCTGTTGTTCATTGTCTTGTTTGTTTGTGATATAGGTTACCCTCTTATCTGGAAGAACTTTCACCCCTTATTCTTCATTCCTTGCTAACAAGAAACCTCTCCTTGCTGACAAAGCATTTACTTGATAAATGTCATCCATACCCTGAAGCATTCTGGGAATGAGCAACATGACCATTTTATTATTTCTAGCTATAGTACAAGTCTACAAGCTATTTATAAGTGAAATGAAAGCAATAACTTTAATCATATGAGATTAAACCAAGTCCTAATCCTATGTATATCTGCATATAAGAATAAATCAGGTGGCTCTCTCTCTCCCTATCTATCATTTAATCATCTGCTTTTCATTCTTCACAAATGGTTTTTTCTTAGAGTTATATTAAAGGGACTATAGAATAAACAATTTTCCCTAAAATGTGAGGTTCACAGTTTACTATTGCTAAAACAGATCCTTTAATTCCTAAAACAGTTGTTCAATTTTCTAACTATTAAATGTTAAAAAAATAAGGGGGAAAAATTCAGTTGGTTAGCACCTCCTGTTAGCGCCTCCGGGGGGCGGTAACGGGGCACTAACGACTTAACGCCCGTGCGCGGCGATTTTAGCGGCACCCGCAAAATTCAACTGGTGGTTTGAGGTGGCGCTAAACGCTACCGCCACGATCTCCTGCGCCCGGAGATTGTGATGTCATCCAAGCACTCATCGCCCCGGTAGCGCCCCGGATCGGAAATTAATTCTCGTCCCCTGCTTCAGCGCCTGCCGCTAGGAACGGCAGGTAGAGGGGACGGTTTGCAGTCGGCTGGGAGTTGGAGGAGCGCTATTTAAAGGCGTGCATTCCTGTTTTTTCCTGTCGGCAATCAATTCTGCCTTCGCACGTTGACAGAAGCAGAGAGGCGTTTGGAGAGATTTGACGGTTTCCTACTTGAATGAGTTTTGCTCGTCAGCAAAACTTATCAGGTTGCATTTCTCTTACCTTTGGTACTGCAACATTTACAAGAGTTAATGGGGGCTGTACTGGATGGTGGCTCGTCCTCCAGCTTCACTGTCGGAGGCAGCGGAGGCGGAGTGAAAGATTGGGAAACGTGGCCAGAGGGAGGAGGGCCAACAGGGCTCTCCACAGGAGACCTTACCCTCCCAGGGTATTCTGAGCGTGTTCTCCTACATTCACCTGTCAGAGGAGCAGTGCCTTAGAAGGCTCCGCTTCAGCAAGGAGGTGGTCACAGAGCTCTGCCACCTCCTGCAGCCAGCGCTGCATCGTCAGCTCAGGACCAGGACGTCTCTGTCAGTGGCAGTGAAGGTCACAGTCACTCTCAATTTCTACACCAGAGGCTCCTTCCAGGTTTCAACAGGGGATATTGCCAACATCTCCCAGTTCGGTGTCCATTGCTGCATCTGGGAGGTCACAGATGCTCTGTACAGAAGGAGAAGGGACTACATCTTATTCCCTATGATCCGAGACAGACAGCATGAACGCGCATGTGGCTTTGCAAGGATAGCGGGCTTCCCCATGGTTCAGGGCGCCTTTGACTGCACTCACGTGGCATTGCGGGCATCTCATCAAAATGCAGAGGTGTTCCGCAACCGCAAAGGCTACCATTAACTGAAGGTGCAGTTGGTGTGTGACCACAGACAGTGCATCATCGCAGTCAATGCCCGCTATCCTGGCAGCAGCCATAATGCATTCATCCTGCGCCAGACTGGTGTCCCAGCTCTGTTCCAACCAGCGCATCAAGCTCGCGGCTGGCTCCTCGGGGACAAGGGTTATCACTTGCCACCTGGCTGATGACACCGCTCCGTAACCCCAACACTCCTGGTGAGCTCACATACAATGAGAGCCATAGCGCCACCAGGAACCTGATCAAACACACCATCGGCATTCTAAAGCAACGGTTCCGCTGTCTTGACCACTCTGGAGGAGCCCTGCAGTACCCCCCTGATTGAGTATCTTTTTTCATAGTTGTGTGCTGCATGCTGCACAACCTTGCTATTCTGTGCACCCAGCCATTGCCACCAGGGATTGGTGGACCACCTCAAGAGGAGGCAGAGGAGAAGGAGACGGAGGAGGAGGATGAAGAGGAGGAGGAGGATGAAGAGGAGGAGGAGTAGCACCAACGTAGGAGGGAGCCACGCAATGTTGCTTCTGCAAGGGACGTTCATGAACGCCTCATTACACAGCGCTTCCGATGAATGAGACAGCAGATGGTTTTTGGGATCAACAATCTGTAACCTCATGACCCGGTATATCCCTCACTCTACCATTACCATCAAGCCAGGGGACCAACCTTGGTTCAATCAGGAGTGTAGAAGAGCATGCCAGGAGCAGCACCAGGCGTACCTAAAAATGAGATGCCAACCTGAGGAAGCTGCAATACAGGACTACATGCATGCTAAAAAGCAGAAGCAGCATGCTATAAACAGGGCTAAGTGACCCCACAATCAACGGATCAGATCAAAGCTCTGCAGTCCTGCCACATTCAGTCGTGAATGGTGGTGGACCATTAAACAACTAACAGGAGGAGGAGGCTCTATGAATATCCCCCATCCTCAATGATGGTGGAGCCCAGCACGCCAGTGCAAAAGACAAGGCTGAAGCATTTGCAACCATCTTCAGCCAGAAGTGCAGAGTGGATGATCCATATCGGCCTACTCCTGAGGTCCCTACCATCACAGAAGCCAGTCTTCAGCCAATTTGATTCACTCCACGTGATATCAAGAAATGGCTGAGCACACTGGATACAGCAAAGGCTGTGGGCCCCGACAACATCCCGGCTATCGTGCTAAAAACTTGTGCTCCAGAACTAACTGCGCCTCTAGCCAAGCTGTTCCAGTACAGCTACAACACTGGCATCAATCCGACAATGTGGAAAACTGCCCAGGTATGTCCTGTCCACAAAAAGCTAGACAAATATATTCCGGCCAGTTACCGCCCCATCAGTCTACTCTCAATCATCAGCAAAGTGATGGAAGGTGTCATCGACAGTGCTATCAAGCGGCACTTACTCACCAATAACCTGCTCACTGATGCCCAGTTAGGGTTCCGCTAAGACCACTCAGCTCCCAACCTCATTACAGCCTTGGTCCAAACATGGACAAAGGAGCTGAATTCCAGAGGTGAGGTGAGAGTGACTGCCCTTGACATCAAGGCAGCATTTGACCGAATGTGGCATCAAGGAGACCTAGTAAAACTGAAGTCAATGGAAATCGGGGAAAAACTCTCCACTGGCTGGAGTCATACCTAGCACAAAGGAAGATGGTTGTGGTGATTGAAGGTCAATCATCACAGTCCCAGGACATCGCTGCAGGAGTTCCTCAGGGCAGTGTCCTAGGCCCAACCATCTTCAGCTGCTTCATCAATAATCTTCCCTCCAACATAAGGTCAGAAATGGGGATGTTCGCTGATGACTGCACAGTGTTCAGTGCCATTCACAACTCCTCAGATAATGAAGCAGTCCATGCCCGCATGCAACAAGACCTGGATGACGTTCAGGTTGGGCTGATAAGTGGCAGGTAACATTCGCACCACACAAGTGCCAGGCAATGACTATCTCCAACAAGCGAGAGTCTAACCATCGCCCCTTGAAACTCAATGGTATTACCATCGCCGAATCCCCCACCATCAACATCCTGGGGGTCACCATCGACCAGAAACTTAACTAGACCAAACACATAAATACTATGGCAACAAGAGCAGGTCAGAGACTAGGTATTCTGTGGCGAGTATCTCACCTCCTGACTCCCCAAATCCTTTCCACCATCTGCAAGGCACAAGTAAAGAGTGTGATGGAATACTTTCCACTTGCCTGGATAAGTGCAGCTCCAACAACACTCAAGAAGCTCGACACCATCCAGGATTAAGCAGTCCGCTTGATTGGCACCCCATCCACCACCTTAAACATTCACTCCCTCCTCCACCGGTGTACCGTGGCTGCAGTGTGTATCATCTACAAGATGCACTGCAGCAACTCGCCAAAGCTTCTTCGGCAGCACCTCCCAAACCCGCGACCTCTTCCACCTAGAAGGACAAGGGCAGCAAGTGCATGGGAACACCACCACCTCCAAGTTCCCCTCCAAGTCACACACCATCCTGACTTAGAAGTATATCGCTGATCCTTCATTGTCGCTGGGTCAAAATCCTGGAACTCCCTCCCTAACGGCACTGTGGGAGTACCTTCACCACACGGACTGCAGTGGTTCAAGAAGGCGGCTCACCACCACCTTCTCAAGGGCAATTAGGGATGGGCAATAAATACTGGCCTTGCCAATGATGCCCACGTCCAAATAAACAAATGAAAAAAACCAACCACATCATTACAGCCAGCTCGCTATGACTGGCCAATTTTCCAATGAGAAACATGACCAAATTCGTCACGTTGAAATAAACATTTATTATTCTGCACAACTCTGTCTTATTAAAGACAACCAATAACAAACAAACACAACAATTTATGAACAAATAGAACTGGTTCTTAGCACACGGAAATACTTCTTACCAAACTGAACAATATATTTACAAACACATCCAACTTTGGTACACACACTCGCCCCCTTTGCTCTAAAAATGTTATTTACTGGGCCTTCCTCAATGATCTCCTGTCCCTTTGCACTTCCCCCCCTCCCAACCCTACTGCTCCTCCGAAATGTGGCCCCAGTGGCTGCAGCAAGGCTGTGGAAGGCTGCTGAGTCTGGGAGCCAGAAACTGCAGATGACCTTGCAGGACGCCCTCAACCAGCTCTGGGCCTGGAAGGCCCGGCCGCAGACTACACCAACTCTGCATGGGCGGCGGCAGTCTGGGATGGCTGGGTTACAGGCTGCGGCAAGTGCAATGGCGGAGTGGCAGTGATGGGAGCAGGATTGCTGTCATCCTGAGAGAGAACAGCACCTTCCTGCTCGACCAACACACTGCCACTTCCCCGGGGCAGAACCACAGCATCCGGAGCAATCTGCTCGAGCACAGATTGCTGGCCTACTGTGGCACCGTGAGATCCTCCGGTGGACTGTGGTCGACCCAGCGAGGATGGCAGCAGTCAGCTCTTGCATGGCATCAATCTGAGACTGCATCAGAGCAGTCTGAGATTGGATGCCACCAACCAATGACTCAATTACAGCACTAAGCAGTTGTGTTGCCTTGGCCTGGGCTGCAATAGATGCTGCCACCTCACCCATTACACGCAGCATGGGGTCTGGCTCTCCATGGTGTCCCTGCAAGTCAACCATCCTCTGCAAAGTGGCACAGATGAGCTCGAGGTTTTGCACACAGATGGCAGCAATGCTGGCAGCGGACTCCTCCACGCTTCTAGCCAGTGCATCCATGCTCTCGGGCACCCTTGCCATTGCACCCATGAGCTCAGTATGCATGCTCATCGCCTGTGTGTTCATCGCCTCGACATCGAGGTCCTCATCCCAGTCCTGTGCAGCAGAACTTGTGCGCGCACTCACCCTCTGGGGAGATGGCCCCTGAGCTTCCCTTTCCCCATGACGTTGCTGCAGCCCGCTGGGTCTTGGAGCTTCACCCACTTCAGAGCCAATTCCTCTGCTCCCCTCCAGCGACCGCGTGGCCCCAGTGTCCGATGTGTAGCCCTTGGGAGATACAGGGAGTGAGGCTCCGGCTTGGTGTTTCTCCTCTCCTGCGTCGCTGCCACTGGGAGGCTGAGGGACAGGCTGGTCAGATGGTGGCTGATTATCTGAAAGGAGGAAGGTACAAGAGTGAGTTTAACATGAGGGGAGGGTGGCAGGAAGTGAGTAAGGAATGGAGACAGTATACTTCGATGGAAAGTGGGAAGGGCTCGTGTTGTGAGTGGAAGTGGTATGAGAGTAGAGGGAAAGGTGATGAACATATCGTTGTGAAGGAATAAGCAATATACATGTTCAGAAAACTGCACCATCCTATGAAAGAATTTTGACTTTATTAAAACATGACATACTGGGCTTGAAAAATCTAAAAGCCTCAACAATGGAAAAGCTGTAAACAACATACAGGATATTGAGATTAGATAAGTTGTTGACACTGAATCAATAGCCTTATTGAAGCAGAAGGTTAGAGGTTCCAGAAAGTCTGAAGCCTTGGACAGAACACAATGGAATACCCAGTTAAAGTGTCTTAAATCAATACTTCGGAAAGAATCACATAAATTAAATAAACATATGCCTTCGTAAAAGTAACATCAAATGAAACACAGACACAAGTCTGTGTTACAACCAGTTGAGGTAACTAAGAAGACAATGGAGCACCCGGTCGAGGTGTTTTTAATTTACACTTCGGAAAGAGACACAAACAGAAGACTGGTAAGAATGACATCAATAGAAACATCTACTCCACACCGTTTTTTATGAGAAGTTTTGAACACCTAAAGGTAGAGACACGATTCTTAATGCTACAAGCTGAACTAACTGTAAGAATAACAGGGGTCAATAGAAAAATGACTAGAGATAATTAGCTTGCATCAGCAGAAAACTTCAAAGGATATACCACTGAGAAAGGGTATAAAAATTGAACATTCAAATGGGAAGATAGATTCGCTTGAAGGGGCAAAGCGATTCTTGGCTTCAGAGGCAAGCTCTAAGTATACAACTCTTTGAGTCTCGGGGATCAAAGGCATTTGGTTTTGGTGGATATCCTGGAATAAGACTAAGAAATGTAAAAATGTAACGAAGTTAAGATTTGAGAATAAGGATCTCTGATAATAAGATTGTAAAAGCTTTTTGTATTTGGAACTGTTAATGTTGCGATTGAAACACCTACTGTAATTACATGTCGCTTCTTTAATAAATATATATTTTTTTAGAATTGTCTCACATGGTACTTCTGTATCAAACTCGCGAACTCAATCTCTGTACACTCTTTGGTGAGGAGTTGCAGAATTCTGGGGGAGTTTTCCGGACCCTGGTGTCGACCTCTCTGACTGCCACAGCACCCACGACGTGGGCCGCGATGATGCTGCGCACTCACTCCTCCAGGTCTGTAAGGGGGTGCAGCTCCGTCTGACCTCCTCCTGTGCATAGCTGCTCCCTCCTGTTATGAGCAAGCTTGGCCTGCAAGAAAAAGGACAGTGTGTGAGTGAATGTGCAGCCATCTGTTTGGCAGATGTGCCTACCATAGTTGAACAGCTAAATGTATGCAAGGTGTGAGTTGTGGATGTGACTTTTAGTAGATGGGCATAGTTGGTGGGTGAGTGTTGGGAATTTGGCAGTTTATACCGTTTGTGCACAGAGTGAGGTTGAGATGGTGGGATGTAGAGGTTTTTGAAGCATGTACTCACCCTGACCACCCGAGTGAGGTCGTTGAAGTTCTTGTGGCACTGGGTGTGAGCCCTTTGGACCACACTTCTGGCCGAGACGTACTTGGCCACCTCCCTCCACATCCTTGTGAACTCCCGGGCAATGGCCTCCTGCCAGTGTCTGGGAACAGCACTGTCCGTCGGTGTTCCACAGCCGCAACCAGAGCCTTCAATGCCTGGTCGCTGAACTGGCGAGCTCTCTCCCTGGGCCTCTGAGCAACCATGAGATTCCTGGTTGTTGGATTGCACCTCCTTGCAGGCCCAGGTCACAAGCAGCAATGATCAGAGTGAGGCTGTGCAGCATGATTGAACCTCCCCTTTAAGAACTGGAAGGCGCCAGTCTGTCTGAGTACTAGGTAATTGACAGCGCTGGAACTTGCGTAGCGCTCTGCGATAGCGCCCCAATCCCCGTCATTAGTGCCCTAAGAGAAGTGTGTAGCGCTTGAGCGCTCCAATCACCTCCAGGGGCTTTGGAGACGAATTTCACGGTCGTCTGCGCTAATTTGCGCCGGGCGCTAAAGTTTGCGGCCGGCCAATGTTAGCGCCCCAAAATGTTCGATACCGAATTTTTCCTCCTAAGTGTCTTACATTAGCATTAGAGAAGATTAGCTTCCATCTGGTTGATTATTTGAACATTTTTAGCCCATGGTAGGAATTAAAGGTATATTATATGACACAAGAAATTACAAGAAAGAAGAAAGAACTTGTATATATTTATTTCGCCTGTCTCCACCCTTGCCTCAGCTCATCTGCTGCTGAAACCCTCATCCATGCCTTTGTTACCTCTAGACTTGACTATTCCAATGCACTCCTGGCCGGCCTCCCACATTCCACCTTACGTAAACTTGAGATCATCCAAAACTCGGCTGCCTGTGTCCTAACCTGCACCAAGTCTCATTCGTGCATCACCCCTGTGCTCGCTGACCTACATTGGCTCCCGGTTAAGTAGCGCCTCGATTTCAAAATTCTCATCCTTGTTTTCAAATCCCTCCATGGCCTCGCCCCTTCCTATCTCTGTAATCTCCTTCAGCCCCACAACCTCCCGAGATATCTGCGCTCCTCTAATTCTGCCCTCTTGAGCATCACTGATTATAATCGCTCAACCATCGGTGGCCGTGCCTTCTGTTGCCTCGGCCCTAATCTCTGGAATTCCCTGCCTAAATCTCTCCGCCTCTCTACCTCTCTTTCCTCCTTTAAGACGCTCCTTAAAACCTACCTCTTTGATCAAGCTTTTGGT
This sequence comes from Somniosus microcephalus, assembly GCF_052327205.1. Taxonomy (NCBI): domain Eukaryota; kingdom Metazoa; phylum Chordata; class Chondrichthyes; order Squaliformes; family Somniosidae; genus Somniosus; species Somniosus microcephalus. Next base: position 12,589,166 of record NC_141000.1, on the reverse strand, counting down.
CACCTGCCCTAATTTATCCTTATGTGGATTGGTGTCAAATTTTTTCTCTTAAAATACTCCTGTGCAGCGCCTTGGGACGTTTTACTACGTTAAAGGCGCTATATAAATACAAGTTGTTGTTGTTGTTTTACAGCCCCCTTCACGACCGCTTGATGTTCCAAAGCACTTCATTGCCAGTGAAGTACCTGTGAAGTGTAGTCACTGTTGTTATGTAAGGAATATGGCAGCCAAGTTATGCACAGCAAGGTCCCACAAACAGCAATGAGATAAATGACCAGGTAATCGGTTTGTGATGTTGGTTATGGGGAATGTTGGCCAGGGCACCAAGAGAATTCCCCAGCTCTTCTTCGAATAGTGCCATGGGATTTTTTTTACGTCAACCTGAGAGGGTTTGGTTTAATATCTCATCCAAAAGATGGCACCTCTGACAGTGCAGCTCAGTGTAAGCACAGATTATGTGCTCAACTATCCAGAGTGGGGCTGCAACCCACCGCCTTCTGGCTCTGAGGCGAGAGTTCTGCTTTTGAGCCAAGGCTGGCACAGTCAATAATTTATTATTTGTTAATCAAAATATATAGTCCATATATGAATGACTGACTATTTTGTATAGAACAGCAATAAAGAAATCCCTGTGAATTTGATGTAATACTGCAGCTTCCAAAATCAATAATATGTCCCCAATCAACGTAAAACTTGCTCTGCAAGCTTTAGTTCTAGGAACGTTATTGATGGCAGTTTGTCCAAAATACTATTCTCAGCTTTATTGGTCTCTTAATATGACATTTTTCCAATGATTATGTTGTAAAATATATTGGGCAGACAGGAGAAAAAAATGATTGCACATATTGGGAGAGTAGGTATTAGCTATAGTTAGATACACTGTTTCCATGAACAATTAATCTTTTTAGCATCCAATTGTATAACACAATTCCAGAATTCCTGCTATTATATATGAGGACAGAATTCCATGTACAAATAAGTCTGTCTCTTCGTTTCATTGCTTCCAATTATGTTAAATGCATCTCTTGCAGCAATACCATGTCACAATTTGTTTTCGTCAAAAATTGTACAATTTTGTGTTTAAATAATTTGTTGCTACATCCACATTCCAGGGTAATGGGAATTCGTATTGGCGGTGTCAACATATTGACCAGTTCCCTGCCTAAACCTGTCCGCCTCGCTACCTCTTTCCTCCTTTAAGACGCTCCTTAAAACCTACATCTTTGACCAAGCTTTTGGTCACCTGCCCTAATTTCTCCTTATGTGTCTTGGTGTCAAATTTTTTGTCTTATAACACTTCTGTGAAGCGCCTTCGGACGTTTTACTACGTTAAATACGCTATATAAATACAAGTTGTTGTTGTTGTTCTGTTTACAATTGAATGGTTTCCTTTGCCCATCAGACTAATTTAATAATCTTAACACTCTAAGTTCCATTGTGTTTTAAAAAGAAAGTAAATTCTACTGCATTGCACTTAGTCCTACTTACTGTAAAGGGAGATATTTACATGTTTAACGGTATCTTTCATTTACTCCAGGTTCCTATCTTTTGTGCTTTAGAACTGTTGTTTAAAGGTGACGTGGGAGCAGGCATTTTGTGCACCAGTCCCTCTGATATGGCAGCATGATTAGTGATATCATGATTGGAGATGGTGAGCTGTGGGCAGAACTCCCTATCCATAACGTAAGCCCTATCCATGGTGGAGGATGAGGAGAGTTCTGTCTGAAATGCCTGTTCCCAGGCAATCCGTATAATACATTTGACAGATACAATACAGTAACAAGGGACAACTTAAACACTCAAGTAAGTGTACTTATGTCTTCCTTGGTACATTCAGGAGCATGTGGCAATCCAGTAGACTATGGCCCAGATATTCCGATCCCTACGGATGTGTACGCGCTGTGTACCCACCCGTTGGGACATCAAAAATGCCGGTTTCAGGCATGCACAGTGCACGCGCTGAAAACCGGCATTTCCGATCTGTCAAGAATGGTCTCGACAGATCCTCTGGCTGCCCTGGAGAAGGGCCTCTGCAGGCGGATAGTTCCGCTTTTTGGAGACCCTCCGCCCGTAGAAAACACTTACAATTCTTAGTCCTGGTAAAAACAGGGGCGTAAGGCCTGCTTTTACCAGGATAAGAGTTCAAGAAAGTAAAAAAACACTGATTTATCATACTTTAAAAAAAGGTAAGTTTATTTTTAGCCCTGTAAAAACCTTTAATTATTTTTTTCAAAAATTACATTTTTGTTTAAAATACTTAATTTATTGTAATTTCAATTCATTTTAAAAATGTGTTTTTTAAAATTTATTTAAAGTTTTACTATATTTTTGGGGTGATCTCCATTCATATATTTGACAGGTCTTCCTGTCAAATGTATGAAGGAAGATTCCCTTCTGTGATTGGCTCCCCATGGCCCACGTGATCCCAGGGACGCTGCGAACTACCTGCGCCCCTGGGATATGTGGGCCCTGCGCACTTGGAGTTTGGTGAGGCCCAGGAGCGGAAGCATATGCGTCCCGGGAGCCCTCAGGTAAGGGCGTAGATTTTTCCAGATCGCAGGCCTCCGCCCGCGGGAGGCCTGCGATCGGAAAATACGGGCCAATATTGCCCTTTAACACCCATTCCCATAATGACATTAACTCTTCTTGTGTGCCCAACAATCACAACAACTCTCCAGCTATCAAAGTCTCTCCGAGGTTGATCTGACTTTCTGTGCCTCTACAGGTCTAACCAAAACCATCGTCTTGATACATCTCTAGCATGCTCTACTAAGGGAAAGAAACAATGAAGATAGTTGTGATTTCAAATTTTGAATGTGGATTTGTATATCCTTTATCTAGTAAGGCTTTTTCCTATCGACATCCAAAATGGCCTAAGTAATCCAATAAAAGCACAAGTCATGCACGTAACTACAAAGCTGGGTGGGAATGTAGGCTGCGAGGAGGATGTAAGGAGGCTTCAAGGGGATATAGACAGGCTAAGTGAGTGGGCAAGAACATGGTAAATGGGATATAATGCGGGAAATGTGAAGTTAATCCACTTTGGTAGGAAAAATAGAAAAGCAGAGTATTTTTTAAATGGTGTGAGATTGGGAAATGTTGGTGTTTAGAGGGACCTGGGTCTTCTTGTACACAAATCACTGTAAGTTAACATGCAGGTACAGCAAGCAATTAGGAAAGCAAATGGTATGTTGGCCTTTATTACAAGAGGATTTAAGTATAAGAGTAAAGACATCTTACTGCAATTATATAGGGCCCTGGTGAGGCCACACCTGGAGTATTGTGTACAGTTTTGGTCTCCTTACCTAAGGAAGGATATACTTGCCATAGAGGGAGTGCAACGAAGGTTCACCAAACTGATTCCTGGGATGGGGGGAATATCCTATGAGGAGAGATTGAGTAGACTAGGCCTAAATTCTCTAGAGTTTAGAAGAATGAGAGGTGATGTTAAAGACGTTATATAAATGCAAGTTGATATCTGCCAGTGTGTGAACGCTGACATTCCAACCCTCAGTTCTGCCAAATATCAGGTTCCCCCTCCACAGTTCTCCCAGACCGAAGGACACCCCACCATGCTAACAAATTCACCAGGACCATACCCAGTGTTACCAAACTCCAGGGCCATCCTCCATTGCAACCAAAGCCCAGGACCACCCCCAACTGTTACCAAAGCCCATGGCCATCCCGACTGTCACCAAAGCCCAGGGCCATCCCCAACTGTTACCAAAGCCCATGGCCACCCCCAACTGTTACCAAAGCCCAGGGCCATCCCCAACTGTTCCTAAAGTCCAGGGCCACTCCCAACTGTTACCAAAGCCTATGGGCCACTCCCAACTGTTACTAAAGCCCATGGCCACTCCCAACTGTTACCAAAGCCCAGGGCCATCCCCAACTGATACCAAAGCCCAGGGCCATTCCAACTGTTACCAAAACCCATGGCCATTCCAACTGTTACCAAAGCCCATGGCCATTCCAACTGTTACCAAAACCCATGGCCATTCCAACTGTTACCAAAGCCCATGGCCATCCCGACTGTTACCAAAGCCCATGGCCACCGCCAACTGTTACCAAAGCCCAGGGCCATCCCCAACTGTTACCAAAGCCCAGGGCCATCCCCAACTGTTACCAAAGCCCAGGGCCATCCCCAACTGTTACCAAAGCCCAGGGCCATCCCCAACTGTTACCAAAGCCCAGGGCCACCGCCAACTGTTACCAAAGCCCAGGGCCATCCCCAACTGTTACCAAAGCCCAGGGCCACTCCCAACTGTTACCAAAGCCCAGGGCCATCCCAACTGTTACCAAAACCCATGGCCATTCCAACTGTTACCAAAGCCCAGGGCCATCCCCAACTGTTACCAAAGCCCAGGGCCACTCCCAACTGTTACCAAAGCCCAGGGCCATCCCCAACTGTTACCAAAGCCCAGGGCCACTCCCAACTGTTACCAAAGCCCAGGGCCATCCCCAACTGTTACCAAAGCCCAGGGCCACTCCCAACTGTTACCAAAGCCCAGGGCCATCCCCAACTGTTACCAAAGCCCAGGGCATTCCAACTGTTACCAAAGCCCAGGGCCACCCCCAACTGTTACCAAAGCCCATGGCCACTCCCAACTGTTACCAAAGCCCAGGGCCATCCCCAACTGTTACCAAAGCCCATGGCCACTCCCAACTGTTACCAAAGCCCAGGGCCACCCCCAACTGTTACCAAAGCCCATGGCCACTCCCAACTGTTACCAAAGCCCAGGGCCACTCCCAACTGTTACCAAAGCCCAGGGCATTCCAACTGTTACCAAAGCCCAGGGCCACTCCCAACTGTTACCAAAGCCCAGGGCCACTCCCAACTGTTACCAAAGCCCAGGGCCATCCCCAACTGTTACCAAAGCCCAGGGCCATCCCCAACTGTTACCAAAGCCCAGGGCCACTCCCAACTGTTACCAAAGCCCAGGGCCACTCCCAACTGTTACCAAAGCCCATGGCCATCCCCAACTGTTACCAAAGCCCAGGGCCATCCCCAACTGTTACCAAAGCCCAGGGCCATCCCCAACTGTTACTAAAGCCCAGGGCCATCCCCAACTGTTACCAAAGCCCAGGGCCATCCCCAACTGTTACCAAAGCCCAGGGCCATCCCCAACTGTTACCAAAGCCCAGGGCCATCCCCAACTGTTACCAAAGCCCAGGGCCACTCCCAACTGTTACCAAAGCCCAGGGCCATCCCCAACTGTTACCAAAGCCCAGGGCCACTCCCAACTGTTACCAAAGCCCAGGGCCATCCCCAACTGTTACCAAAGCCCATGGCCACCGCCAACTGTTACCAAAGCCCAGGGCCACCCCCAACTGTTACCAAAGCCCAGGGCCACTCCCAACTGTTACCAAAGCCCAGGGCCACCGCCAACTGTTACCAAAGCCCATGGCCACCGCCAACTGTTACCAAAGCCCAGGGCCATCCCCAACTGTTACCAAAGCCCAGGGCCATCCCCAACTGTTACCAAAGCCCATGGCCACCGCCAACTGTTACCAAAGCCCATGGCCACCGCCAACTGTTACCAAAGCCCAGGGCCATCCCCAACTGTTACCAAAGCCCAGGGCCATCCCCAACTGTTACCAAAGCCCAGGGCCATCCCCAACTGTTACCAAAGCCCATGGCCACTCCCAACTGTTACCAAAGCCCAGGGCCACTCCCAACTGTTACCAAAGCCCAGGGCCACTCCCAACTGTTACCAAAGCCCATGGCCACTCCCAACTGTTACCAAAGCCCATGGCCACCGCCAACTGTTACCAAAGCCCATGGCCATCCCCAACTGTTACCAAAGCCCAGGGCCATCCCCAACTGTTACCAAAGCCCAGGGCCATCCCCAACTGTTACCAAAGCCCATGGCCACCGCCAACTGTTACCAAAGCCCATGGCCATCCCCAACTGTTACCAAAGCCCAGGGCCATCCCCAACTGTTACCAAAGCCCAGGGCCATCCCCAACTGTTACCAAAGCCCATGGCCACTCCCAACTGTTACCAAAGCCCATGGCCACCGCCAACTGTTACCAAAGCCCAGGGCCATCCCCAACTGTTACCAAAGCCCAGGGCCATCCCCAACTGTTACCAAAGCCCAGGGCCATCCCCAACTGTTACCAAAGCCCAGGGCCATCCCCAACTGTTACCAAAGCCCAGGGCCATCCCCAACTGTTACCAAAGCCCAGGGCCATCCCCAACTGTTACCAAAGCCCATGGCCACTCCCAACTGTTACCAAAGCCCAGGGCCATCCCCAACTGTTACCAAAGCCCATGGCCATTCCCAACTGTTACCAAAGCCCAGGGCCATCCCCAACTGTTACCAAAGCCTAGGGCCACCCCAACTGTTACCAAAGCCCATGGCCATTCCCAACTGTTACCAAAGCCCATGGCCATTCCCAACTGTTACCAAAGCCCAGGGCCATCCCCAACTGTTACCAAAGCCCAGGGCCATCCCCAACTGTTACCAAAGCCCAGGGCCATCCCCAACTGTTACCAAAGCCCAGGGCCATCCCCAACTGTTACCAAAGCCCATGGCCATCCCCAACTGTTACCAAAGCTCAGGGCCATCCCCAACTGTTACCAAAGCCCAGGGCCACTCCCAACTGTTACCAAAGCCCAGGGCCATCCCCAACTGTTACCAAAGCCCAGGGCCATCCCCAACTGTTACCAAAGCCCATGGCCATCCCCAACTGTTACCAAAGCCCATGGCCATCCCCAACTGTTACCAAAGCTCAGGGCCATCCCCAACTGTTACCAAAGCCCATGGCCATCCCCAACTGTTACCAAAGCCCATGGCCATTCCCAACTGTTACCAAAGCCCATGGCCATTCCCAACTGTTACCAAAGCCCAGGGCCATTCCCAACTGTTACCAAAGCCCATGGCCATTCCCAACTGTTACCAAAGCCCAGGGCCACCCCCAACTGTTACCAAAGCTCAGGGCCATCCCCAACTGTTACCAAAGCCCAGGGCCATCCCCAACTGTTACCAAAGCTCAGGGCCATCCCCAACTGTTACCAAAGCTCAGGGCCATCCCCAACTGTTACCAAAGCCCATGGCCACCCTGAGTCCAGCTAACACACACTTCTTCTCCTTGTACGACTCAATACCAGATATCTACCTCCAACTGGTACATCTTGCATAGCATCTTGTTGTGTATTTATAGCTTTAAAACTAGCAAGGCATAGAAATTAAGTACATGGATAAAGGAATATACAGTAGGTAAAATTGAGGCTACTCATTTGAGTTCTCATGCAGAATAATGGGCAGAGTTGTGGAAATCGATCCCCAACACACCGATAACAATCCAGAATACCACGCAGCAAAAACAGAATTTGACTTATTCAGTCATTATAAATTGGTGGTCCTGATTATGTTCCCTACACAGCATAAACACTCTAAGTGACACCAGAAGAGATTTGCCACTTTAATGATGGCATTCAGCATCTGCTGCTAATATCTGTGTGTATGTATCAACCAGGAAGTGTATGCCAAGTATTGATTGGGCTTGCGTGTGTGTATGATCTTTTTTCATAGAGCTCTAAACAGTATCTGAAGGGATTCAATATATAAGATAAAACTTTTATTTGAGTATTACTAATCTGTATTAAAATACACTTGCAGTTTTATCACGTGCAACACCATGGAAAATTCATTAGTAATATATTAAATAATGTGAAGAAGGTAAATCTAGAGCACAGTAAGGCACAACGTAATAGTGGCATAAGTTCAAATGGACGGAAGCTAAATTTAGGACTGACTCTCGGAAGAATTTTTTGACACACTGCATGATTAATACTTGGAATAGACGAATGGAAGCAAAAACTCTAGTCATTCAACAGTCAGTTGGTTACTGGGATAAAGGAACTGTAGTTTTTAATTTATTTCTGGACGTGCTAACATCGGCCAAATGGTCTTTCTCATGTGTATTTACTTTGTGAGTTTCACTGTGCAAGGAGTACCATCCAACACGAGGCTGCAGTGAAATCCTCAGTGATTAAAGGGTGAAGCACACTGCTGCAACTGGGACTGTGTAAGGCACGGGAGCAGCTCCCTAAGCAACTGAAGGGCAGTGCTGGCTGACATTGAAAAGAAATTGCAGTTACTGGTAAGAGAAGGTTGGATGGAACTGGAGGGCGTGATAGACTTTGGTCATAACCAGGTTAATGACAGCATTCAGCATCCGCCAAATGAAATTGTATAAACTCTGCATCAGTAAAGGCGGGATGCTGGCTCTCGGCAGTTACTAAGCTGCTGTGGGTCGCCTCCTCATAACTGTTTAGTTTTAGTACAGTATCAATATGTGTCACGCCAGGTTAATTATGACATTGCTATGGTCCAGGAACACTAATTCTTTGTGAAATTTTGCAGTTGTAGTATTTTGAATCTCATTCTCTACTCTTCCCATTACACTGCATTTACATTGTGGGAAACTTCACAACGTTTCCTGTCAGCAGTATTTATGGGAGAGTTCGCTTTTCTAGTTTTTGTTACCACTCAGCTCACTGAATATTCTGGATGCCAGGAAAATCCTTCCGGGAGCAAAGGGTTAATGGAAAGAGAATTTTTAAAAAAAGACAAGGGATGCTGCTTTTTAGTTTCAAGGCTAGTGCAAAGCATAAAAGTTTCATTCTTCAGTGTTCAGCCTCATTCCAAGGGCACCAAATGTATTTTATACACCAGACTGTAGAAAATAGCAACTACAAATAATTCAGATAGCTTTGTCTATCCGAATAGTGCTTTCTGTACTTTCAAAATATATGCATTCACCTTGGTGTATCTGATTGAAAAGGTATAGTCATTGGTAGGGGGTGGTGTGTTGAGTCAGCTTTGCCTCTGACTGTTTTGAGCGGTTCAAATTGCTCCCACACCCCTTTGGTTCTAGACTCTGGACTTAGGTACAGGCTGCGATACAAAATTGGAGTAGACAACTGGTTTGGTACAAGAAAACTGTTTTTTATTAGAGTCAACAATAAAATTATACACTTAGATTACTGGAGTAGTTACAGACATTCAAGAGTACACTTAATTAAGAATGGGGAACACACGGCACAACGAGGGAAAATCACATTAATAATCCCCCTACCCTTGTCCCACCCCCAATATCTAACTAAATTGTACTAAAAAGAGCCAGGGATCATGCTCACCAATAGGGGTTTCTTGACAGTTCGAATCCTGTCAGTTAAGCCGGTTGCGTTTTTGGGGTTCGCTCTTTGTGTCCTTTGGGGCCTGCTGTCTCCACATGGTACTAGTCCTAGAATCTGCGAAGGTTCTTCAGTTGGGTGGAGTCCGCTGATGTGGTTTGAGCGCGGTTGTGGATTTGTCTGGTAAGTACCCACTTTTCTTAGTTAGAAATAGGGAGAGTAAAGTCTTTGTTGGGTACCTTAGCTTGTAGAGTGGAAAACTTCAGGTTTTGTTCTTCCGGTGGTGGTCTGGTCGTCGAGTTTTGTTGCGGTTGGGGTTCAGTTGGCGGTCTTCGGTGTCGGCTCGGTCGCGGTGGCCTAGATTATTACCTGTGTAGTAGTAATGATCTGAAGGTATGGTTTACCCGGCCCTTTTGTTACCACGGTGCTCGTGGTCGGTCCTCGTTGTTGGGCTGCGGTTGCGGCCTTGTTGTCTTCGGTCGAGCCTGCCCCACCGTGTCCCCTCGCCGTGGTGTTCCGTGAGCCTTCCTGTTGGCTTCCGAATGAAGATGCAGGGTGGTGTCTTGCTGTCCGGGATGATGCACGCCCTTGGTTACTGGTGGGCCTACAGTTATACTGTTTTTGAGTTTGTTATCTGCGTGCCAAATCAGGGTTAGTTCTTTGTCTGATTTTTGGTGGGCTCATTAAGGTGATTATAGCCATTCACCTTAACTGGTTTTGGGGCGGTTGTCTCGTTGCTAAATGGCCTTTAATGCCTTGGGTATTTGTCATGCATAAGGTTAATCGATGTCTTCCTGGCTTGGCAGCTAGTTCGAACTGTAAGCGATTATTTATGCAGAATTTTGATGGGCTTTAAGTTTGTGCAAGATTAAGTCTTTTCCTGAGTTGATTTGTTTAAAGGGAAGAATGCGTATTCTGTCTCATCCAGTTGTCTGGTTTCAAAATAACAAGCCTGTAGGCCCAGGCATGTCAAGTTTTAAGCTTTTGAACTTGACATGCTGTTTGCAGGGTCCTGCTTTAACCTTGCAGTTTTTGCCATAAAGTCCAAAAGCCATTGTCCTTCAGGGTTCCTTTATTGAATAACTTGTCCTTCAGGGTCCCTTATTAATAACTTGGGAAATGTGGGAATTTTGAGAATCCTACACATTGGGCCTGATTTTTTTTAATTGTTTCAGAGCACGAACTTGGGTTGTGAATATTTTCGTTCCACAATAGGCTCTTTGCTCGTGATCTATTGTGCAATACGTTCTCAGAGGCTGCATGTTCTTTGCTCCAGATTGTTGCTGAGACGATTCACAGGAAAAATCATGTGTTTTATTTATTTAGACATAAATGGTGAATCTGCAGGCTATTCCTGCATGTTATTATCCTTATGTTGATATTAATTTCCTGAAGACCCACAATGGTATTAAATGTTTGTATAGGAGGAAAAAGTGCCAATAAAATAAAATTGAACTATTTTCCTCCAGTTGATGAGATTTGTGTTGTATACTCTGTCCTTTCAATTCTCTGACCACATTTTTGAAGTCCCTGATGATGGAATGACGATGGAAATGGGCAAGTCCATACACTGAATACAGTTATTCCTCTGCTTAAATCTGAAGCTTCTAAATCATGTGCGTCCTGCAAGCCTTGGCTATCCAGTGGCAAAACTGGTGAAACAGTTCCTAGTTGAGCCATCTCTTATTCTGTTGGGCTCACCTCTTTGATGGGTTGGCAAGGACTGTTCTTAGCACCACTCCCTCACTGATGGAAAAACTAAGTGGTCTTTGAAGACAAAGAAATATTGGAGACCCTTGATTTAAACAGAAAGGAGGATTGTGCAACTGCACATTGAGAATTCAGTGCAGTGGGGCTCACACCTTTTTATTGTGAGTAATAAAATAATGCTCAACTGCAACAACAACAACCTGCATTTATATAGTGCCTTTAACATAGTAAAACATCCCAACGCACTTCACAGGACGCTATCAAACAAAATTTGACACCGAGCCACATAAGGAGATATTAGGACAGATGAAAAGGTAGGTTTTAAAGAGTGTCTTAAATGAGGAAAGAGATAGAAAGGTTTAGGGAGGGAATTCCAGAGCTTAGGGCCTAGTCAACTGAAGGCACGCCCGCCAATGGTGGAGCAATTTAAATCGGGGGATGCGCAAGAGGTCAGAATCGGAGGAGCACAGCGATCTCGGAGGGTTGTAGGGCTGGAGGAGGTTACAGAGAGAGGGAGGGGTGAGGCCATGGAGGGATTTGAAAACAAGGATGAGAATTTTAAAATCTATTTTTAAAACTAAGAAGCTGTTTCCGGTTAAATCTTTAGTGCACACATTGGCCCTGAATTTGTGGTCAGAGGCTTCCCGCCGGGAAATGTCTCCGATCCGCAAATAAAATCTGCGCCTACCTGGTGGTCCGGGAGGTATGGAGACTCGCGGTCCTGGGGCTCCCCGGGTACCCACGGGAAGAGGCCCACATATCCCGTGGCGCAGGCGGTTCGCAAACGCCCCATGGATCATGTGGGCCGGACCAATGAATGAGAGAAGGGAATCCCCATTCATGCTTACCGGGATTCCGTATGTATGGAAACCCCATAAGTATGAATGGGAATACCCCAAAAAATACACCTACACATCAAATTTAAAAAAATCACATATTAAAAATGAATTAAAATGGCATTTAATTAAATATTTGAAACAATTAATTTTTTGAAAAATAAATTTACATGTTTTAAAGGGGCTAATAATAAATTTACCTTATTTAACAAGTTTTTAAATGTATAAATTATTGATAAAATTTTATTTTTCTGTTTTTTAAAACTCTTACGCGTGAAATCCTTACGGCTGCTTTCACCAAGCGTAAGAATTTCACGGGCATTCGCTGGGCAGAACTCTCTGTCTGCGGATGCCCTTTTACCGGGGATGCGGATCATTCTCGACAGATCGCAAGTTCCGGGTTTTAGCACATGCGCAGCGCACGCCCAAACCCAGAACGTACACACCTCATACTCGCCCGTGGGGGCCGCGAATTACAGCCCAATAATGTGGCAAATAAATCACTGTGTCATTGAAAAAATTAATTATCAGTACTTTATGATGCATTACATATCATTTTTCACAAATCAACCCACACAGCAAAAACATGTCATTTTTGTTTAGGTTTATGCTGCAAAACATGTATTATGCAAAAAAAATCTAGAAACTGAACTTCCTCTCACCATATTTCAGATGATAAAAAATGAGTGAGGACAGCAGTACTACTCGAGCAGTAGATCCTTCCTGAAGCAAGTAATAATGATATTGGCTTCTCTCCTCTCATCATCAAATTAAAAGGTTATTTCTAACTGATTAAAATAACTTTCCAAGTAACCAATAAAGTCAACAGTGTGAATTCAAGCACCAATAGGATTAACCGGAAGGATCACTGGTCTCTCAAGCTAGATTAATGAGGGCTGTAAAATCAAAAACCATTCAAAAGGAAAATGAAAGTGATTATTCGCTCCTGTACTCTATAGTAAAGATGGATGTGGCAAAGGTGTAGGGCCGTATTTTGCGACCCCTACGGGTGCGTACGAGGTGCGCACACACCCATAGGGGCCGCGCAAGTTCCGGGTTTGCATACGAAGCATATGCGCTAAAACCCGGAACTTGCGATCTGTCAAGATCCTCCGCATCCCCGGGAGAAGGGCCTCTGCGGGTTGAGAGTTGCGCTATTTGCCCAACTTCCGCCTGCTGAATGCCCGTGAAATTCTTACACCTGGTAAAACCTGGCGTAAAATTTTATCACTCATTTATACATTAAAAACCCTGTATTAATTTTTGTTTAAAATATTTAATTAAATGGCATTTTAATTCATTTTAAATATGTATTTTTTTAATTTCATGTGTTCGTGTATTTTATAAGTGATCCCCATTCATACTTATGGGAGTTGCGTACATACGCAACTCCCATAAGTCTGAATGGGGATTCCCTTTTAGTGGTTGGGCCAGCCCACGTGATCCCAGGGGTGCCTGCGAACCACGTGCCCCTGGGATACAAGGGCCTTTGCCCGCACGGACCCGGAGAGGCCCAGGATCACAAGCCTCCATACCTCCCGGGCGACCAGGTAAATGCGTAGATATTTTACAGGTCAGAGACATTTGCCTGCGGGAAAACTCCGATCGCAAATGTTGGGCTGTAGAATTAACTGAATATAGTCAAGTACTGCTCTACGGTCTGTATTTTCACTCATGCTATGTTAGATTTTGGCTGCACATGAGCCACATAGTCGAATCCCACTCTTCCGTTTGCTCCTCATGGCCCAGAAATTCGGGTCGGGGGCTTCCCGCGGGTGCAAGCCCCCGACCCGCACTTACCTAGCGCGCCGGCCGTTGAGCTGTGGGCCCGCGTGGGATTCCGATCCTGGGCCTCCTCCAACTGCCGGCGCGCAGTGCTTGCGTATCCCAGGAGCGCAGTTAGTTCGGTGCGTCCCCTGGGATCACGTGGGCCATGGAGAGCCAATGGTAGCAGGGAATGCTTTATTCATAAGTTTGACAGGAAGAGCTGTCAAACCTATAAATACTATAAACCCCAAAACATCACTAAAACTTCAAATAATTTTTTTTTTTTAAATCACATTTTTAAAATAATTATAAATTACATGAAATAACTATTTTAAACAATAATTTAAATTTTTGAAAAAATTAATTACATTTTCTAACGGGGCTAAAAATAAACTTACCTTTCTTTAAAGTATTTAAAAATAATAAACCTGTGGAAAAAATGTTTTAATTTTAATTAATTCACCACTTACCTTGTTAAAAGCAGGCCTTTTTAAAAGTGTAACTGCTGGAGACTTACCCTCCCGGAGAAAGCTGCAAAAACAACGTAAGTTCGATGCGCCCGCGCTGTCTCTCCGGCGCAACATGTTCCACCTCTCAACCCCTTCTCTCAGGGGAACGGAAGTGCCGGTTTCCCGCGCATGCGCAGTGCGTGCACGAAACCGGCACTTTCGTTGGGCCTACGTGTGAGTAGCCCGTGCGTACTCACGCATTGGGACCCGAATTTCCGGGCCCATATCTTTCAATATACGCCTTTTTCAAGCAAATGTATGGATCACTCGGTTAGCACATTGCTCTTTTAGCCCTAGCACTTGGGTTTGCATTCAGACAATGCTGATGGGATAACAAAATTATCTTGCACTCCAGCAACTGTAATGGCTCCAAGTGAAATGATTTTTGTCAGTGTCAGTCCAATTCATAGTGGACAGAGATAATTGACTACTGTTGGGGTTTAAATGAAGAAAAATCTAAGAGTACTTTTTAATCAAAGTACTTCCTCAGTATAATCAAAAAAATACGACAACAAAACGATCCTTGTTTTTTTTTAAAAACAAAAGTCTCGGCCTTTCAAATTCTATCTTTAACCACTTATGAATGCTTAACCTGTTTTGCTGAAAATTCTCACTGCTACTTTAGTGGAGGCATTAACCCATGTAAATTAAGAAGGAAGGTGGCAAACCTGGAGGGTGGGAACGACACACACACACACAGGAAAGAGTATTTGTGTGGGATAAAAACTGAAAATACTGGAAACACTCAGCAGGTCAGGCAGCATCTGTGGGGAGAGAAACAGAGTTAACGTTTCAGGTCGATGACCCTTCGTCAGAACTGGAAAAAGTTAAGATTTTTAAGCAAGTGTTGTATTTATGTGGGGTCAGGAGGAGCATTCTTTCATGTAGCTCCACAAAAATAAAAATTAAAACATTTCTTCGAGCTATTTTTTGAGTGGCCTCCAGCGGTCTCTTTAACTGTACGCTCCACCCATTTTTACCTCAAAATTGCAGTCAGGGTCCCATGTACATCATGGAAGCCTGATCTGCATATTAAAAGTGGCCTTCTGCCTCAAACAGGCTGCCCTGCTCAAGACCCAACCCAAATGGTAGCGCTGGAAGCGCCAGCCTAACTGAGACAGTAAGTGACCCAACATTATTTTCAGGCCGCTATCACCTCATTTACACTGGGTTGGTCACAGTTAAAATTGCTCTTCCGCCCCCATGTCTTGTTGCGTATAAAACTCGAACCCTCTCAAAAAATAGAAACATTAACACTGATCTTGGTGAGTAATAAATGAGGTGTCTCTAGGCAAGAACAGACCATATCTTTGGCAATCTGTATTAGTCTGAACTATTTCAGGGAACAAATGCAGAGCATAGACCTGTGCATCTGTCATAATCGAAAACGCTTTGTTTAAGTTTGATCCCAGGCCTTTAACATTATGATTTTAATTGCAGGAGTTATTGGCTTTTCAAGCAAGAATTAATTGCATGGCTGAACAATACTAGGATTATTAAAAGATCATTTTACAGCAGTTATGAATTTAACTGGCTTTAGGTATGTAACTCATCAGTAAAATTAAAATTATGCATTGAAATCCAGGAGCAGCTTTTATTTCTGATCTGCATTCTCCAGCAGACATAACTTACATTGCCTATATGAAATGATACAGATTTTTTTAAATTTGTTTATGGGATGTGGGCGTCGCTGGCAAGGCCAGCATTTATTGCCCATCCCTAATTGCCCTTGAGAAGGTGGTGGTGAGCCGCCGCCTTGAACCGCTGCAGTCTGTGTGGTGAAGGTACTCCCACAGTGCTGTTAGGGTGGGAGTTCCAGGATTTTGACCCAGCGACGATGAAGGATCGGCGATATACTTCTAGGTCAGGATGGTGTGTGACTTGGAGGGGAACTTGGAGGTGGTGGTGTTCCCATGCGCCTGCTGCCCTTGTCCTTCTAGGTGGAAGAGGTCGCAGGTTTGGGAGGTGCTGCCGAAGAAGCCTTGGCGAGTTGCTGTAGTGCATCTTGTAGATGGTACACACTGCAGCCACGGTGGTGGAGGGAGTGAATGTTTAAGGTGGTGGATGGGGTGCCAATCAAGTGGGCTACATTGTCCTGGATGATGTCGAGCTTCTTGAGTGTTGTTGGAGCTGCACTCATCCAGGCAAATGGAGAGTGTTCCATCACACTCTTGTGCCTTGTAGATGGTGAAAAGGCTTTGGGGAGTCAGGAGGTGAGACACTCGCCACAGAATACCTAGCCTCTGACCTGCTCTTGTTGCCACAGTATTTATGTGTCTGGTCCAGTTAAGTTTCTGGTCAATGGTGACCCCCCAGGATGTTGATGGTGGGGGATTCCGCGATGGTAATGCCGTTGAATGTCAAGGGAAGGTGGTTAGATTCTCATTTGTTGGAGATAGTCATTGCCTGGCACTTCTGTGGCACGAATGTTACCTGTCACTTATCAGCCCAAGCCTGAACATCATCCAGGTCTTGTTGCATGTGGGCATGGACTGCTTCATTATCTGAGGAGTTGTGAATGGCACTGAACACTGTGCAGTCATCAGGGAACATCCCCATTTCTGACCTTATGTTGGAGGGAAGGTCATTGATGAAGCAGCTGAAGATGGTTGGGCCTAGGACACTACCCTGAGGAACTCCTGCAGCAATGTCCTGAAGCTGTGATGATTGACCTTCAACCACCACAACCATCTTCCTTTGTGCTCGGTATGACTTCAGCCGGTGGGGAGTTTTTCCCCCCAATTCCCATTGACTTCAGTTTTACGAGGGCCCTTTGATGCCAGACTCGGTCAAATGCTGCCTTGATGTCAAGGGCAGTTACTCTCACCTCACTTCTGGAATTCAGCTCCTTTGTCCATGTTTGGACCAAGGCTGTAATGAGGTCTGGAGCCAAGTGGTCTTGGCGGAACCCAAACTGGGCATCAGTGAGCAGGTTATTGGTGAGTAAGTGCTGTTTGATAGCACTGTCGACGACACCTTCCATCACTTTGCTGATGATTGAGAGTAGACTGATGGGCCGGTAATTGCCTGGATTGGATTTTTCCTGCTTTTTGTGGACAGGACATACCTGGGCAGTTTTTCACATTGTCAGATAGATTAATAGTGTATTTGTGTATGTATAATGAACAGCATTGATAAATAATATTAGTAATCAATCCCATGCTTATGTCTACTAATGTAACATCAATAGACCAAATACAACTCAATAGACGTTATTTGCTTTGTAAAAAGAAATGAACTCCAGCACTGCAAGGAAGACCTTTGATTTGCATTGATTTTTATTTCTAGACTTAGACTTTGGGAAAAATATGTATTTCAGATTTCTAGCCGAATGGCAGACACAAAATTTTGGCCCAGAAATTCGGGTCGGGGGCTTCCCGTGGGTGTAAGCCCCCGACCTGCACTTACCTTGCGCGCCAGCAGTTGAGCTGTAGGGCCCTGTGGAATTCCGCTCCGGGGCCTGGCCCAGCTGCTGGCACGCTGTGCTTGCGTGTCCCAGGGGCGTAGTTAGTTCGATGCGTCGCCCGGGATCACGTGGGCCATGGGCAGCCAATTGGCGCAGGGAAAAGCCCATTCATAAGTAGTGACAGGAAGACCTGTCAAAACTTATAAATACTATGGCCCCAAAATAGTAGTAAACCTTCAAATAAATTTTTAAAAATCATCACACTTTTTAAATAAACTATAAATTACATTAAATAACTATTTTAAACAATAATTTAAATTTTTGAAAAAAATAATTTTATATTCTAACGGGGCTAAAAATAAACTTACCTTGCTTTAAAGTATTTTAAAATAATAAACCTGTGGAAAAAATGTTTCAATTTTAATTAATTGACCACTTACCTTTTAAAATGCAGGCCTTACGCCTGGTTTTTACATTTCTAAAATCTAAAGACTTACCCTCACAGAAAAACCTGTAAAAAAAAAAAATGTAAGTTCAAAGCGCACGCGCAGACTTGCGCGCGCACGCGTTCGACCTCTGAACCCCTTCGTTCAGAGGAACGGAAGTGCCGGTTTCCCGCACATGTGTAGTGCATGCAAGAAACCGGCACTTCCATCGGGCCCACGCGTGAGTACCAAGTGCATACTCACCCGTGGAGACCCGAATTTCTGGGCCAATGAACATAAAAACCTCAAGCATTTGCACCTGCATAAACTTTTGAAAATTGGGCTCACTGTGGTTTAGTAGCTGCTTCCAAGACTACCCACTGCTGCCCTATTGTGACATTTCATTTCCCACACTATTCTTAAGCTTCCTTTGAATGTGATTGTCTAATTAGTGTAGCATAATAAGCAGCTTTGTGCTCTAAACCCAGGTACATTGGAATATGTGTTGAGACTGACTGTTCCAAAATCAGTTTGACGTAGGAACATTAAAGCCAAGATGGAGAGAAATCTTTCAGCTCAGCTATTTGACCTGATTTAAACTTAGGTCTCAAAGCGTAAAAAGTAGCATACTCACCAGCTACACTAACTAATAATCAGTTCAGAGCAACTTCACTTGTTACTTTTGCCTGACTTTCCTAAAGCCAGTAATATTATTAGATCAATAAGTGAATTCAAAGATAGTGGGTGGCACACATTGCAAAATGTGATTGGAGATTGCACTGAAATTTTTTTGTAGAAGGACATCATTGAAGTGATTATTTTCTCTGGCTTCCATTCAGACCATCATTTCAAATAATGGATTTCGATCCAAGAAATAAATGTGACTTTTTTGCTTTGCGACACCTTCCCACCCGATTTTCATGAAATCGCACACTGCATCATAGCATCTAATAATTGATATATCCCAGGACTTCTGCTGCAATGGGCATCCATCTTGTTTACCTCACAGGTCAGAATGCACAGCACAAGTGGGAGCACAAAAAACAACTGGGTAGAAAACCAACATTGCTGGACAGCACCAGAGAAAGCCAGTGGGCAGTGGTAGCAGCCGTTTATATTGTCCTCACCCTGCTGGCTCCCAGTGTGGAGAAAGTCACACCGCATTTCTGGAGACGGCAGTGCTGCTTGGTTTCAGCTGCAGTCCCTTCATCCAAGTTCAGTCTGCTGTCAATGGCAGCACTGAGGGAAATACAGCTCAAAGTACAGCAACATATGTCAATAACAAAAAAAATGAGGATTTACTGTATACAGTGCAGCATCAAACTATGTAGTTTCCCCCCAATCTGTAGATATCAGATACCTCAAGTACATATCTTTGCAAACTGATATTGTCCTAGAATGTACTGTGGGTTGTGTACAAGCATTTTTTTTACCACAGTTGAATAATGGAATATGTTTTGGGGATACAGAGGAGAAAATAATATATTATCTAATCTTACACCTTTAATGATATCCTTTCTCTTGAATGTTACCAACTAATGTCATCTTTAAAGTGTTATTTGAAATTCAGAGCTATCGCGTTAATAAACCTGGGATTTCACCTTAGACATCTATCATAACTAGAAAGTTTGTTCCATAAAAACAATAGCATAATGTAAAATTTAGTTTTCAGAAATAATTGAAGAAATTGCCAATAATCAAGCAATGCTTAGTGACGTAATAAAACTCACTACGCACTTGGTTTGAGCATAAAGCAAGACTTTAATCAACTTGTTTCAGAACATGGAGGTCTAGTTGTTCTTCACTAGTTCCTTGTCTTACAAAATGTCCCTGGAAAGCTGGGCTCACGCCTGAGTATATATACCCCTTGGACGGCGCCACCAGCTGGCCGTCCAGTGTTATTTCATGAGTAGTTTCTTGATGAATGATGAGATTTATAATGTAGTGTCCGAGGATCAATAATACTCAGACTGCAGGAGAACAATAAAACAGGTATTTACTGAACAGAGAGTAATTCAAGACTGAAGTACAGAAGCCTGCTATGGCTTTATATACAGGGGTGGTCACTGCCGGTACTGCAGTATAGAATCAGTTCTTCTCTTAAAGGTACATACACAACAATTCCTCCCCTTTTAGATAAACAGTACATAACATTCATTTAACAACTAAATAATAACTAATTACAATTACAATTTTCTCTGTACTATATACATCAACTGAAATAATCATTTATAAGTTCAGTCTTTGAGGAGGCTTCCTGATCCTGACTGGATAACGCCTTTCTCGAGTATCCTGTTCTTGCGGCGGAGTTGATTCTGGCTCATTGTCATTGGTTGGTTCGTCAGCTTCCAATACCACTGCTTCTGAGGTAGACGCAATCTGTACTTCGGGTTGATTACCAGGTGCACCTGCTCGTGGTATGGGTTTGGCTTGTTCCTGTGACTCTAGAATCTGGTCAGCATGGCGCCTCACGATGCTCTCTCCAACATTCACTGTGTACATTAGTGGTCCCTGCTGTGTGCATATTGTTCCTGGCTGCCATTTTTCTGTTCGGTAGTCGCGGGTCAAGACTGGTTGCCCTATCTTGAAGCTCCTGGTTGGCTTCTCATTTATGTGCTGGAATTGCTTATCCTCAACATCTCGTCTTATGTTTGGCTTGAGCAAATCCAGGCTTCGGTTGAAGAACATTATGGCTGGAGTTTGGTTGGTGACTGCATGTGTCGCATTCCGGTAAGCAAACAAGAAATTATCCACCTTGTGTTGTAGTGGTATGTCGTCATTATGCATTGCCTTTATTGCCTTTTTAAAGGTCTGAACAAACCTCTCAGCCAATCCATTTGTGGCTGGATGATATGGGGCAGATGTGTAATGTTTCACCCCATTATTCCTCAGAAACCTCCGGAAATCCTCGGACACAAACTGTGGCCCATTGTCGGAGCAAATCTGTTCTGGCAAGCCATTCCTGGTGAAGATGGTCCGTAGGACTGCAATAGTTTTCTCCGTGGTGGTGGAGGACATTTTGATGACCTCTGGCCATTTTGAATGGGCGTCCACAGCGATTAGGAACATTGAGTCCATAAATGGACCAGCAAAATCAATGTGTACCCGTTGCCATGGAGATGAGGGCCACTCCCATGGATGTAGCGGGGCCTGTGGTGGAGCGTTTTGGACCTTCTGGCATCCTGTGCATCTCTTGGTCATATCCTCGATTTCTTTATCGATTCCCGGCCACCACACAAACGCCCTGGCTAGGCTCTTCATTTTTACCCCTCCCAGATGACCCTCATGAAGCTCATTGAGCACTCTATCTCTCAACTTGGGTGGAATTACCACTCGGGAGCCACACATCAAGGTCCCCCGGCACACTGACAGCTGTTCTCTCCTTGGCGAGAATGCTGGCAACAGTGAGTCGCCATGTGCTGGCCATCCCTTCACCGTCAAATCATAGACCCGAGAGAGTGTCGGGTCATTTCGGGTTTCCTTCTCTATACTTGAGTTTGTAACAGGTAGACATTCGACTATGGTCGCATGGAATATCTCAACAGAGTCCACTGCAGGTGCTTCCTCTACCGTAGGCAATGGTAGGCGCGACAGCCCATCAGCGTTTCCATGCTGTTTCGTACCCTTGTACTCTATGTCGTACTGATGTGCCCCTAGAAAAAGTGACCATCTTTGCAGCCGTTGCGCCGTCATCACCGGAACGCCCTTCTTTGGGTTAAAAATGGAGACCAGGGGCTGATGATCAGTCAGTAGGGTGAATTTCTGCCCGTGCAGATAGTGATTGAACTTCTTCACCCCCCACACCAGGCTGAGGGCCTCCCTGTCAATCTGGGCGTAGTTACGCTCAGCTGAGGTTAACGAGCGCGACGCAAAGGCTATTGGCCTCTCTGAACCGTCAAGGAATTTGTGTGACAGCACCGCTCCGATGCCATAGGGAGACGCATCACATGCTAACCGAATCGGTAGTGTTGGATTGTAGTGGGCCAATACTTCTTTTGAAGTGATTAGGCATTTACATTTCTGAAAGGCACGCTTACACTCATCACTCCATTTCCATGTTACTCCAGTTTGCAGTAGGGCGTTCAGTGGGTGCAGAATTGTAGTTAAATTCGGCAAGAACTTATGGTAGTAGTTCACCAACCCGAGGAACGACCTCAGTTGCGACACATTTTCCGGTGCTGGAGCCTTGACTACAGCCTCAATCTTGTCCGGCGACTTATGCAACCCTTCCTCATCAATCATGTGGCCACAATACGAGATTTGTCTCCTGAAGAACTCACATTTGGGGCGGTTGGCTCGTAGCCCATATTCCTGTAATCTCGTGAGCACCTGCTCCAGGTTGGCAAGGTGTTCACTGTCATTTTCGCCCATAACCAGGATGTCGTCCAAATAACACTGGGTCCCCGGGATCCCTTGCAGGACTTGTTCCACCACCCTCTGCCAAATAGCCGGGGCTGATGCTACCCCGAATACCAGCCGATTGTACTGGTAAAGGCCTTTGTGAGTGTTTATCGTGAGGTATTTCCTAGACGCTTCTTCCACCTCCATTTGTAGATACGCTTGGGCCAGATCAATCTTTGTAAAGCGTTTCCCTCCAGATGGTTAGGCGAAAATATCTTCTATCCGTTGAAGTGGATATTGTACTGTGTGCAGGACTGGGTTCACAGTTACCTTGAAGTCCCCACAGATGCGAACCTTCTTCGGTTCCCCAGGCGTGCTGCTCAATGATTTCTTCATTACAGGAACGATGGGTGTGGCCCACTTGCTCCAGTCCAGCTTGGACAGCACACCCGAACGCTCCAGACTCTCCAGCTCTGCTTCAACGGCTGGGCGGATCGCGTAAGGTACCTGGCCTTAAAAAATTTTGGGTTTGCATTATCTTCGATTTTTATCGTTGCCGTTACTCCTTTTAGAGTCCCAAGTCCTTGTTGGAACACCTCTTTCGCGTCAGTTAGAATTTTTGACAGTCGTCCAGGTGTGACGTCATCATCCTTCTTATCAGTCACAGTTAGCGCCTGAATGGAATGCCAATCCAATTGTATTTTTCGGATCCATTCACGTCCCAATAGTGGTGGTCCTCCATCCGGTAATATATATAGATACAGTTTCTGTGTTTCCTTGCCGTTGTATTCAACTGGCACCCTTATTTTTCCTCTGGGGTAGACTTTTTGCCCCGTGTATGTCTTCAATACAATGGACGTGTCCTTCAAGGGTATGTGTGAGAATAGCCGCTCATAGTCTCGTCGATTCATGACAGTTAGGGCTGATCCTGTATCCAATTCCATCTTTACTTGGGACCCTGCTATCATGAGGGTGACCCAAATGGTTCGGTGATCCTCCTTTGCGATCACGTTGTGTAACTTTAGACAACTTAGTCTCCTGCTCCCGGAGTCACTATCACTCTCCTGATCTTCCGAACTACTGTCTGTCATTTTTTTTAAATTTCTTGTACTTTTCCTTAGTAGTTCTTGTAGTGTTGGTTTTCTTTCCCGACCTGCAGACTCTTGCTATATGTCCCATTTTCCCGCATTGCCTGCATACTTTGTCCTTAAACCAGCAGTCCTTCTGATCATGGGTTGTTCTGCCGCAGCGATAGCACTTTTCTGCTCCATATGCCATTTCGTTAGCGCTGTATTCTTGTGGTTTCTGTTGTATTTCCGCTGCTCCCCGTGCTGCTGCTTCATAGGATACTGCCACGCTGAAAGCCTGTTCTAGCGTCAGGTCCTTTTCCGAAAGTAGTCGTTTCTGGGTTCCTTCACTCTGGAGCCCGCAGACAAACTTATCCCGTAAGGTGTCTGCCAGTCCTGCTCCGAACTGGCAGTGCTTCGATAACTTGCGTAGTTCCGTAAGATAGTCAGCATTGTTCTCATCTTTGTGCTGGTTTCTTTTATGGAACTTGAATCTTTCTGCTATCAGCAGCGGTGTAGGGTTTAGGTGTTCCTCTAAGATATTAACAATCTCTTCAAAACTTTTCTCCATTGGTTTAGCTGGGGTAATTAAATTCCGCAATAGGCCGTACGTTCTCGCGCCCATTAAATTTAATAATACCGACGCCTTCTTTCCATTGGCCACCTCATTGGCATTGCAGTACACTTCAATTCTTTCCACATACGTGGTCCAGTCTTCTACCTCGTTGTCGAAAGCAGTGATACTGCCACTCTTCGGCATCTTGGGTGATTTAAAATGGCGCCTCCCGCTCTTTTTCTTCTTCCCCAATGTAATAAAATGGCGCCTCCCGCGCTTTTCCTTCTTCCCCAATGGAATAAAATGGCGACTCCCGCGCTTTTCCTTCTTCCCCTTGCTGCCACGCTGCTCCAAGCGTTCTACAGGGTAATGGCGGCGACCCGCGGCTTCGGCGCGTCTCACTTTTCCTTCCCCGCGTTCTATCCTCTCCACGCTGCCCGGTTCTTGAGCACCGACCACGCCCTGTGCGCTCCACCCTCTCTCTCTCTCTCTTCCTCCCGACGACGCTGCACGGCCCCTTTGCAGAGCCGCTCGATCGAGCCCGAGCCCGCCGCAGTCCGGAAGGTTCAGCGCACTACCTGCTACCAGCACGACTTGCTGGAACACCTCGACTGGGGAGCCAGGCCCAGCTCTCCACAGCCTCCCCTGCAACTCTCCGATGGATCCCTGGGCGGTTGCCCGCGGTCGACGCCCGCCATTCTGACTTCGACCTCCAAGAAGCTTCTCTTCAGGGAAAAGATCCCCGTGAGGTGATGCAGTACTGCAGGTGAGTTCAAACCTGCCCGTCGCCAGTGTAGTGTCCGAGGATCAATAATACTCAGACTGCAGGAGAACAATAAAACAGGTATTTACTGAACAGAGAGTAATTCAAGACTGAAGTACAGAAGCCTGCTATGGCTTTATATACAGGGGTGGTCACTGCCGGTACTGCAGTATAGAATCAGTTCTTCTCTTAAAGGTACATACACAACATATAACACTTAGTAACTTACAATAACTTGTATTTATTCAGCAACCCTAACATAGAAGAATGTCTCAGAGTGTTTTACGAATGGCTGGGGAAGATGCCAAGCAGGAAGCATGAAAGAGGTAGGTTTTTAAGAGGGTTTTGAACAAAGAAGAGTGGTAACTTGGCAAAATAAGTCTGGGACTGACTTGCAAACAGTAGCAGCATAATGACTAAAAGAATAATCTCCGATGGTGGAGCAAATTGGTGATGATAACCCTAGTCCTTGTGTGACAAATGTAAACGAGAACGTGTTTAGAATATATAATATGTTTGTTAAAGGAATAGTAGTATAGCAACCTCACCACAATGTAATATTGCTTCAGTTCTAGCCAAGTGCTGCCATGCTGCCAGACAGAAAAGGAGGACCAGGCAGGTAGTGCAGGAGTCCCCTGAGTGCATCTTGCTCTCTAATCGGTATTTGCTTCTGAATACTGGTGAGGGCAATGGTTCCTCTGGGGAGTACAGCCAGAGCCAGTGGGTGGTTCAGCTGTACAAGGGGGGAGGAGGAAGGTCAGAAAAGCAATAGTGATAGGGGATTCAATAGTTTGGTGAACAGACAGGCGTTTCTGCTGCCGCAGACGTGACTCCAGGATGGTATGTTGCCTCCCTGGTGCCAGGGTCAAGGATGTCACTGAGTGGCTACAGAACATTCTGAGGGGGGAGGGTGAACAGCCAGAGGTCGTGGTCCATATTGGTACCAATGCCATAGGTAGAAAGAGGGATGAGGTCCTGCAGGAAGATTTTAGGGAGCTAGGAAAAAGATTAATAAGCAGGACGTCAAAGGGAGTAATCTCCAGATTACTCCCCGTGCCACGCGCTATTCAATGCAGAAATAGGAGGATAGAGCAGATGAATGCGTGGCTGGAGAGATGGTGCAGGAGGGAGGGCTTTAGATTCCTGAGGCATTGGGACCGGTTCTGGGTGCGACCTGTACAAGCCAGATGGGTTGCACCTCAACAGAGCCGGGGGAGGTTTGCTAGTGCTGTTGGGGAGGGTTCAAACTAGCTTGGCAGGGGGATGGGAACCTGAGCATAGATTCAGAAGGGAGAGAAGCAAAGCTGGAAATGGAAGGCAGTAAATTAGTAAGTGAATTTGGAAGGCAGAGGAAACAAAGGCTAGAAAATAGACAACAAAGGAGTTTGACAGTGTTTACTGGTTGTGAGCTATGGGGGTGGTTTGTGGTGGATGGACGGTATGTGGCCACCAGATGGAGACAAAGTCCCCCTCTCACTCCAATTCAGGTGAAGGCCACACCCACCTCCAACACACATGAGGCAAATCTACCCATTAGCTCAGGAGTTCAAAAGGCAAACTAGTGCATCCCTTCAGGGCCAGTGCCTGAGGAGAAAGCAAGGATAAGGATGTTGTTGGGGCCCAGCTTGCAGCTGCCACAGAGAGGTCTGCTGTTCAACCCGGGTGGAAATATTGTTTAGTTCTGAGCCTGATATGATCCCTGGACCGGCTGAGAAAGATCCGGTGGTAAAGTAACCCTGGCTTATTGGGTCTACTAGTGAACCTGGGTGGAATATTGTTTAGTTTGGAGAGCCTGATATGATCCCTGGACTGGCTGAGAAAGATCCAGTGGTAAAGTAACCCTGGCTTATTGTTTTGGAGAAAATTGATTTAAGGACTGCCTTCCTAACCACCCAGGGCGGGTGATGGTTTTTTTCTTCATTTTTCTTTTGAACGTAATATGTGGTTGGATTTTGCCAGACGTGAACCTTTTTTCCCCGTTTTCTAAAAATAAAACCCAGCTAACTGCTGTTTTTCATTTACCAATCTTGTGACTGTGCTTGTGTCCTCCACCGCCCGCAGCAACACACCCTTCGGTCTAGGTGGTGGTTGATTACATGGTATATACTTCAATGCAAGGAGTCTTCTGAATAAGGCAGATGAGCTGAGGGCACAGATAGACAGTGCAAGTATGATATAGCTATTACTGAAACATGGCTGAAAGAAGGGCAGGAGTGGCAGCTCAACATTCCTGGTTACAGGGTTTTCAGATGAGCTAGAGAGGGGAATAAAAAAGGAGGGGGGGTCGCAATATTGGTTAAAAACAATTACAGCTATGAAGAGGAATGATATGTTAGTAGGATCATCAAATCAGGCCATATGGGTTGAACTGAAGAACAAAAAAGGGGCAATCACACTGCTGGGAGTGTACTATAGACCCCCAAATAGTCAGTGGGAGAAAGAAGAGCAAATATGTAGGCAAATTTCTGAGAAGTGCAAAAACAATAGGGCAGTAATAGTAGGGGATTTCAACTACTCTAATATTAACTGGGATAGAATCAGTGTAAAAGGTATAGAGGGTGCAGAATTCTTAAAATGCATTCAGGAGAACATTTTTAGCCAGTACGTAGCAAGCCCAACAAGAGAGGGGTTGGTTCTGGACTTAGTTTTAGGGAATGAAGCTGGGCAGGTGGAGAGCATTTTTGGTGGTAGTGATCATAATTCAGTTAGATTTAGCGTAGTTATGGAAAAGGACAAAGATAGATCAGGAGTAAAGTTCTCGATTGGGGTAAGGCCATTTTTACTAAGCTGAGATGTGATTTAGCAAAAGTGGACTGGAAACTGCTACTTGAAGGTAAATCGGTGTCGGAGCAGTGGAAGGCATTCAAGGAGGAGATTGTGAGGGTTCGGAGCAAATATGTTCCCACAAAGAAAAAGGGTGGGACTCCCGAATCTAGAACCCCCTGGATGTCGAGAGGAATGCAGGGTAGGATAAGGCAAAAAAGGGAAGTTTATGCCAGATACCAGGAGCTAAATACTGCAGAAAGCCTGGAGGAATATAGAAAGTGCAGGGGTGAAATTAAAAATGAAATTAGGAAAGCAAGGATAGGGCATGAAAAAATATTGGCATGGAAAACCCAAAGATGTTTTATAAATACATGAAGAGCAAGAGGATAACTAAAGAAAGAGTAGAGACCAAAAAGGTAAACTGTGTGTGGGTGCGAATGACGTGGGTTTGGTTCTTAATGAATACTTTGCGTCTGTCTTTGCAAAAGAGAGGGATGATGCAGACATTGTAGTTGAGGAGGAGGGTGAAATATTAGATGAGATAAACATAGTGAGAGAGGATATATTAAGAGGTTTAACATCTTTGAAAGTAGATAAATTGCCAGGCCTGCATGAAATGTATCCCAGGCTGTTAAGAGAAGCAAGGGAGGAAATAGCGGAGGCTCTGACCATCATTTTCTGATCCTCTCTGGTTTCAGGTGTGGTGCCAGAGGACTGCTAAAGTTGTACAGTTGTTTAAAAAGGGAGAAAGGGATAGACCGAGTAATTACAGGCCAGTCCACCTAACCTTGGTGGTGGGCAAATTATTTGAAAAAATTCTGAGGGACGGTATTAATCGTCATTTAGAAAGGCACGGATTAATCAAGGACAGTCAGCATGGATTTGTTAAGGGAAGGTCATGTCTGACTAATTTGATTGAATTTTTTTGAGGAGGTAACAAGGAGGGTTGATGAGGGTAGCGCGTTTGATGTAGTCTACATGGATTTTAACAAGGCTTTTGACAAGGTCCCACATGGCAGACTGGTCAGAAAAGTAAAAGCCCATGGGATCCAAGGGAAAGTGGCAAGTTGGAGCCAAAATTGGCTCAGTGGCAGGAAGCAAAGGGTAATGGTCGAGGGATGTTTTTGTGACTGGAAGGCTGTTTCCAGTGGAGTTCCGCAGGGCTCAGTACTGGGTCCTTGCTTTTTGTGGTAAACATCAATGATTTAGACTTCAATGTAGGGGGTATGATTAAGAAGTTTGCAGATGATACAAAAATTGGCCGTGTGGTTGATAGTGAGGATGAAAGCTGAAGACTGCAGAAAGATATCAATGGACTGGTCAGGTGGTCAGAACAGTGGCAAATGGAATTCAATTTGGATAAGTGTGAGGTAATGCATTTGGGGAGGGCTAACAAGGCAAGGGAATTCACAATAAATGGTAGGGTACTGAGAAGTGTAGAGGAACAGAGGGACCTTGGAGTGCATGTCCACAGATCCCTGAAGGTAGCAGGATAGGTAGATAAGGCAGTTAAGAAGGCATAAGGGATACTTTCCTTTATTAGCCGAGCCATAGAATAGAAGATCAGGGAGGTTATGCTTGAACTGTATAAAACACTAGTTATGCCACAGCTAGAATACTGCGTACAGTTCTGGTCATCACATTACAGGAAGGATATGATTGCACTAGGGAGGGTACAGAGGAGATTTACGAGGATGTTGTTCGGACTGGAGAATTGTAGCTATGAGGAAAGATTGGATAGGCTGGGGTTGTTTTCTTTGGAACGGAGGAGGCTGAGGGGACACTTGATTGAGGTGTATAAAATTATGAGGGGCCTAGATAGAGTGGATAGGAAGGACCTATTTCCCATAGCAGAAGGGTCAATAACCAGGGGGCAGAGATTTAAAGTAATTGGTAGAAAAATTAGAGGGGAATTGAGGAGAACTTTTTTCACCCAGAGGGTGGTGGGGGTCTGGAACTCACTGTCTGAAAGGGTGGTAGAGGCAGAAACGCTCATCACATTTAAAAAGTACTTGGATATGTACTTGAAGTGCCGTAACCTACAGGGCTACGGACCAAGAGCTGGAAAGTGGGATTAGGCTGGATAGCTCTTTTTCAGCTGGCATAGACACAATGGGGTGAATGGCTTCCTTCTGTGCCATAAATTTCCATGATTCTATGCACGAGAAGAATTCTATGTTCACAAATGCATATTATGATGAACAAAGTGTTGCGTCTTCTGATGCCCTATTCCTGCTGTAGCTGAGGCAAATAGCATGAGCAAATATGAAATTAAAATCATACGTAGTCATGCTTGTGGACTGTATTTTGAATCAGTGAATTACATATGAACATACGAATCGGGAGCAGGAGTAGGACACTCGATCCTGCTCCGCCATTCAATAAGATCATGGCTGATTTGATTACCCCACATTCCCACCTACCCTGATAACCTTTAACCCCCTTGCTTATCAAGAATCTATCTACCTCTGCCTTAAAAATATTTAAAGACTCTGCTTCCACCGCCCTCTGAGGAAGAGAGTTCCAAAGACTCACGACCCTCTGTGAGAAAAAATTTCTCCTCATCTCTGTCTTAAATGGGCGGCCCCTTATTTTTAAACAGTGACCCCTAGTTCTAGATTCTCCCACAAGAGGAAACATCCTCTCCACATCCACCCTGTCTAGACCCCTCAGGATCTTATATGTTTCAATCAAGTCACCTCTTACTCTTCTAAACTCCAGTGGATACAAGCCTAGCCTGTCCAACCTTTCCTCATAAGACAACCCGCCCATTCCAGGTATTAGTCCAGTAAACCTTCTCTGAACTGCTTCCAACGCATTTACATCCTTCCTTAAATAAGGAGACCAATACTGTACACAGTACTCCAGATGTGGTCTCAGCAATGCCCTGTATAACTGAAGCATAACCTCCTTACTTTTGTATTCAATTCCCCTCACAATAAACAATAACATTCTATTAGCTTTCCTAATTACTTGCTGTACCTGCATACTAACCTTTTGTGATTCATGCACTAGGACACCCAGATCCCTCTGCACCTCAGAGCTCTGCAATCTCTCACCATTTAGATAATATGCTTATTTTTTATTCTTCCTGCCAAAATGGACAATTTCACATTTTCCCACATTATACTCCATTTGCCAGATCTTTGCCCATTCACTTAACCTATCTATATCCCTTTGTAGCCTCCTTATGTCCTCTTCACAATTTACTTTCCTACCTATCTTTATGTCATCAGAAAATTTAGCAACCATACCTTTGGTCCCTTCATCCAATAAATTGTAAAAAGTTGAGGTCCCAGCACTGATCCCTGTGGCACACCACTCGTTACATCTTGCCAACCAGAATATGACCCATTTATGCCTACTCTCTGTTTCCTGTTAGCTAGCCAATCTTCTATCCATGCCAATATGTTACCCCCTACATCATGAGCTTTTATTTTCCGCAATAACCTTTAATGTGACACCTTATCAAATGCCTTCTGGAAATCTAAGTACAGTACATCCACCGCTTTCTCTTTATCCACAGCATGTTACTTCCTCAAAGAACTCCAATAAATTGGTTAAACATGATTTCCCTTTCACAAACCCATGTTGACTCTGCCTGATTACCTTGACCTTTTCCAAATGCCCTGCTATAACATCTTTAATAATAGCTTCTAACATCTTCCCTATGACAGATATTAAGCTAACTGGACTATAGTTTCCTGCTTTCTGTCTCCCTCCCTTTTTGAATAAAGGAGTTACATTCGCTATTTTCCAATCTAATGGAATCTTCCCCGCATCTAGAGAATTTTGGAAAATTAAAACCAACGCATCAACTATCTCACTAGCCACTTCTTTTAAGACCCTAGGATGAAGTCCATCAGGACCCGGGGACTTGCCAGCCCGCAGCTCCAACAATTTGCTCAGTACCACTTCCCTGGTGATTGTAATTTTCTTGAGTTCTTCCCTCCCTTCCATTTCCTGATTTACAGCTATTTCTGGGATGTTACTTGTATCCTCTATAGTGAAGGCCGATGCAAAATACCTGTTCATTGAGATGGATATACCTACATGTAATATAGTAAAACATGTTTGCTAAAGTACAACCTGACATAGCCAGGTCCCTGAGAATGTGTGTGGGTAACTAATGTGTAGTATGTTGCACCTGAGTGTTCTACAGCAAAGGTATGAGATCTGACCCATGTACATAGGAGTTACCTGCTTTTTGCTGTATTTCAATAAAACACTTTTAGTTGTGCTACAATGCAACTTGATAATAAAGAAGGTAAGAGCTAGGCTTGGTACAAATGTGAAGCCTCCAGTGGACTTGAAGCACTGACGAGGCAGAATACAATGCAAATAAAGGACAAAATGAAGGACGTAGTGAGATTGGATTGGGAACCATGTGAAAAACAGGAAAATCAGCCAAAAGGGACTGGAAAATCAAGGAATTAAGATTACAACAAATGACAACACATACGAGTAGAATACTTTTAATTCAAGAGATACACAGCAGTTCAGGAGAAAGCAAATACTGAAGAGTTTGCAATGCGCGTTCAACCAACAATCTATGTGAGTCCTCTTTGTTCAACAATTGAAGTCAAGGGTTCACTGTTCCTGTTTAATTTAGAAAGTGTGAGGGACAAGAATCAAACAATGGGCTGCTTTAAAGAGGAGATAGTTCAGGTACAGTTGAGGTACATTCCCACGAGGGGGAAAGGTAGGGCAACCAAAGTCAGGGCTCCCTGGATGACGAAAGGGATAGCGAGTAAGATGAAGCAGAAAAAGAGCGTGTATGACAGATGTCAGGTTGAGAATACAAGTGAGAACCAGGCTGAATATAAAAAGTTCAGAGGGGAAGTGAAAAAGAAAATAAGAGGGGCAAAGAGAGAGTATGAGAATACATTGGCAGCTAACATAAAAGGGAATTCAAAAGTCTTCTATAGGTACAGTATATAAATAATAAACAGGTAGTAAGGGGAAGGCTGGGGCTGATTAGGGACCAAAAAGGAGACCTACGCATGGAGGCAGAGGGCATGGCTAAGGTACTAAATGAATACTTTGCATCTGTCTTTACCAAGGAAAAAGATGCTGTCAAAGTTATAGTGAAAGAGAAGGTAGTAGAGATACTGGATGGGATAAAAATTAATAAAGAGGAGGTACTAGAAAGGCTGGTTGTGCTTAAAGTAGGTAAGTCACCAGGACCAGATGGGACGCATCCTAGGATGCTGAGGGAAGTTAAGGTGGAAATCATGGAGGTACTAGACATAATCTTCCAATCCTCCTTAGATACGGGAGTGGTACCAGAGGAATGGAGAATTGCAAATGTTACACCCTTGTTCAAAAGAGGGTGTAAGGACAAACCCAGCAACTACAGGCCAGTCAGTTTAACCTCGGTAGTGGGGAAGCTTTTAGAAATGATAATCAGGGACAAAATTAACAGTCACTTGGGCAGTTAGGGATGGGCAATAAATGCTGACCTTGCCAGCAATGCCCACATCCCATAAACATGAATTTTAAAAAAGTGTGGATTAATTACGGAAAGCCAGCACGGATTTGTTAAAGGCAAATCGTGTTTAACTAACTTGATGAGGTAACAGATGAGGGAAATGCGGTTGACATGATGTACATGGACTTCCAAAAGGCATTTGATAAAGTGCCACATAATAGGCTTGCCAGCAAAGTTGAAGCCCATGGAATAAAAGGGACAGTGGCAGCATGGATACGAAATTGGCTAAGTGACAGGAAACAGAGTAGTGGTGAACGGCTGTTTATCGGACTGGACGAAGGTACACAGTGGTGTTCCCCAGGGGTCGGTACTAGGATCACTGATTTTCTTGATCTATATTAATGCTTAGACTTGGGTATACAGGGCACAATTTCAAAATTTGCAGATGACACAAAACTTGGAAGTATAGTGAACATTGAGGGGGCTAGTGATAGACTTCAAGAGGACATAGACAGGCTGGTGGAATGGGCGGACACGTGGCAGATGAAATTTAACACAGAAAAGTGCAAAGTGATACATTTTGGTAGGGAGAACGAGGAGAGGCAATATAAACTAAAAGGTACAGTTCTAAAGGGGGTGCATGAACAGAGGGACCTGGGGGTATATGTGCACAAATCGCTGAAGGTGGCAGGGCAGGTTGAGAAAGCGGTTAAAAAAGCATACGGGATCCTGGGCTTCATAAATAGAGACATAGAGTACAAAAGCAAGGATTTTATGATGATCCTTTATAAAACACTGGTTCGGCCTCAACTGGAGTATTGTGTCCAATTCTGGACACCGCACTTTAGGAAGGATGTGAAGGCCTTAGAGAGGGTGCAGAAAAGGTTTACGAGAATGGTTCCAGGGATGAGTGACTTCAGTTACATGGATAGATAAGACAAGCTGAGGTTGTTCTACTTGGAGCAGATAAGGTTGAGAGGAGATTTGATAGAGGTGTTCAAAATCATGAGGGGTCTAGACAGAGTAGATAGAGAGAAACTGTTCCCATTAGTGGAAGGGTTGAAAACCAGAGGACACAGATTTAAGATGGTTGGCAAAAGAACCAAAGACGACATGAGGAAAACCTTTTTTGCGCAGCGAGTGGTTAGGATCTGGAATGCACTGCCTGAAAGGGTGCTGGAGGCAGTCTCTATCGTAGCTTTCAAAAGGGAATTGGATAACTACCTGAAGGAAAAAGATTTGCAGAGCTACGGGGAAAGGGCGGGGGAGTGGGACTAGCTGAAGTGCTCTTGCAGAGAGCCGGCACAAGCTCAACCGGCTGACTGACCTCCTCCTGTGCTGTAACCATTTTATGATTCTATGGGCTAAAAATTGAGTAGCGCCCCAATTGAGGCGCCAGCCTTGCCAGGTCGCTAAAAGTAGCGCCCCGGAAACATTCGCACCCCTGCACCGGAAATTGAGTGGTTGCACCCCAAAGGGAAGCGCGGCACTACTGGAGGCGCCCCGCATCCCTCTTGGGGCGCTGCGAGTGAATATCGTGGCGCAATGTGCCGCAGTGCCACACGCTGCATCACGTCGCGCTGCGGTATTGCAGGCCTTCCTCCCCTTCTTAAAGGATCGGGAGTGCAGGCAAAAGAGCCCGGCACCGAGGAGAAGTGCCGGGGTCTTGGAGCGCAGCCGGCACTCCGCGGGGGGGTTCAGGAGGCCGGGGACGGGAGCGCAAGCAGGTGCTGGCAGGCGGCCAACAACAAAAATGGCCGCCCCGCAACTCTCTTTTAATTTGCGCCTCCCCGGCCGCAGGTAGGCCTCCCTGATCCCGTCGGACATAGCATCCGGCGGTAAATCAGGGGGCGCCGCTGAATATCGTGGCCGGGGCGTCAGCGGGGCGCTGTGCACACCGATGACATCATCGGCAGCGGCGCAGCGCTAATGGTTAGCGCCACCACTAACGTCCCACGGAATTTAGCGGGAGGCGTGGGCAGCGCCGCGCCTGGGCGTGAGTTGGCTTGCGACCCACTTAGCACCCTCTTAAAGCGCTAATGGGTGGCGCAACCAACCGAATTTCTCCCCCTATGATTCTAAGAGATGAGGTAGCTGTATTAAAATTAGCCAGACAAGTTTGTTTCATGTAATACACTACAGAATGTAAACATTTACTGTGATTGTCTCTGAGGATCAAGTATTAAGGATTATCAGCTCCTTAAAAAATCAGTTGTAAAGCAAAATATAACTAACTATCCCTTTTGTTTTTTTCTCCTTTCTTTTTATTTTGGAAATATTTATATTCAAATTTTAAGTGCTGATACATAATTGGAGAAAACTGCCTTTGACAAATAATTGACGTGACAACCGAATTGATACTGTCACTAAAACATCACAGCTTGACTCCAGATAAGCCATTTTCCCTCTTAATGTCATCAGTGCCCATTGTACAAACAAAAAATTCAATCAAGGAATACAAGTACAGATACAATTAAATTTAGCATTTTCCTTTTATCATAATTGCTTAATTTTGAAAATGATTTATTGATGGCAAGCCTCACATTGCCCTTTCTAGGCTTTTGGTACAATAATGAACATGATGTAAAACATAAAATACTGCAGAAACTTTCTGTCACTGAATGTCCTTAGTTCACATTGTAAATTTGGCACTTCAAAATATTTCCCTGACGGGATTCAAGAAGATCTGTTAAGAATGGCATCTTGGCAGAATGACAGAGATCACATCAAGTATTCACTGTAGTCTCTCAGTTCCACCTTTTTATCTTCTCTATCTTAAATTCTGTTTCTGATACAGCAAAGAAAAGAGATTAGTATCACTAATGACTGCAAGCTCAACCTTTCAATTCTGACTTTGTGCTTTAAGACGTATTCTAAAGCTCCCCCAAATGCCAAGTAGGCAATGGCAAAGTCCGACGTTGGATCAAACTAATATTCACAGCTAGACCAAACGCAGATTGGGTGACTGCTTTGCGCAACACCTCCATTCAGTCCGCAAGGGTGACCCCAAGCTTCCGGTCGCCTTTCACTTTAATTCCCCGCTCCACTCCCACTCTGACCTCTCCGTCCTCGGCCTCTTGCACTGTTCCAACGAAGCTCAACGTAAGCTTGAGGAACAGCACCTCATCTTTCGATTAGGCACTTTACAGCCTTCTGGACTCAACATAGAGTTCAACAATTTCAGACCATAACCTCGGCCCCTATCTTTTTTTTCATTTTTTATTTCTCTCTCTCACATGGCAGCTGTCGATCATTCTGCCAGTGCCATTTACACTTCATCTAGAGCCATCTTTTGTTTCTTAACTTGTCCCATTACCATCTCCTTTTGCCTCGCACCATCATCCCTTTTGTCTCTTAATCTCTCCTGCCTTCCAGCCTATCACAGACCTTCCCTTTTGTTCTTTCCTCCCCTCCCCCTTTCCCTGCCCCTGCACTTGCTTAAAAACCTGTTCCATCTCCAGCTTTTTCCAGTTCTGACGAAGGGTCATCGACCTGAAACGTTAACTTTGTTTCTCTCTCCCCAGATGCTGCCTGACCCGCTGAGTATTCCCAGCAGTTTCTCTTTTTACTTTACAGCTAGGGTTCACATATTTAACAGAGGTGTGGAGATGCCGGAGTTGGACTGGGGTGGACAAATGTAAGAAGTCACACAACACCAGGTTATAGTCCAACAGCTTTATTTGAAATCACAAGCTTTCGGAGCGCTGCTCCTTCTTCAGGTGAAGTGGAGAAATGCATAAAGACACAGCTTATATAGTCAGAGAATCATGTCAGATGTTTACAGGTAACCTTTCCAACTGCCATTTATCACACCTCGGCAGAGAGATAATCACAGCAGTCAAAGGTGTGAATGGTGTCCAAACAGGTCAGTCAGGGAAACATTACATCAAAGAACAATGAGGTGGGGTCACAAGGGGTCAAATATTGCAGATGCTGGGGTCTGTATGAAAAACAAAAAAACAGACAAAAAACATTTTTTTTTTTTTTTTTTTGGGCTGGAAATCACAGCAGGTCCAGCCGCATCTGTGTAGAGAGAACAAGCCAGAAACTGATAGCCAAGTTCCGCACCCATGAGGACGGCCTCAACCGAGATCTTGGGTTCATGTCACGCTACATGTAACCCCACCTGACGCAGGGTCATCCAGACTCGAGTCGACATTGGCTTGTTCTCTCTACACAGATGCGGCCGGACCTGCTGTGATTTCCAGCCAAAAAAAAAAAAAAAAATGTTTTTTGTCTGTTTTTTTGTTTTTCATACAGACCCCAGCATCTGCAATATTTGACCCCTTGTGACCCCACCTCATTGTTCTTTGATGTAATGTTTCCCTGACTGACCTGTTTGGACACCATTCACACCTTTGGCTGCTGTGATTATCTCTCTGCCGAGGTGTGATAAATGGCAGTTGGAAAGGTTACCTGTAAACATCTGACATGATTCTCTGACTATATAAGCTGTGTCTTTATGCATTTCTCCACTTCACCTGAAGAAGGAGCAGCGCTCCGAAAGCTTGTGATTTCAAATAAAGCTGTTGGACTATAACCTGGTGTTGTGTGACTTCTTACATATTTAACAGAATTAGAGGACTGCTGGCTCCCATGGAGCCAGCCCCAACAAGAATGAAAGAGGGTGAGAAAATGGGGCAAAAGATCTAATATAAATCATTATATTATCCTGATCAATCTGGAGTGATAATTAGGCCGTACAAGAATACACTATACAAGTAGTGCAGGGAAGTCAGATCAATATACCAGATTATGTCCTATGCAAGCTGTAACTAAGGCAAAAAAGTGCCTTCTGATACAATTTACTCGGGGACGGGTAACTTTCTAACAGCCAATTGGTTATTCTTTTCTAATAACACTTAATATGAAAGTTTACTCTGCTAGTTCTTGAATGTGACCCATTGCCTGAGTGGATTAATGATTAGAGTTTTATAATGTTACTTAGGTTGTCATCTCTCAACACCCATGCACTATATAACTACGCTGCTCACATGCACTATACAACTGCTTGGCTAATGTGTCACAGTCCCCTAAGATGAGAGAGTTTCTAAAGAGGTAAAGACATGCGAAAAATGTTGGGGGATGGGGGCAAGTCCAATAGAAGTTGTTAAAATTGTCAATTAAAGGTCATGAATGAGCAGCTAGTGAAGTATCCTACAGTTCTGGAGGCAAGTGAATTGCAAAAGTCCAGGCCTGATGTAAGTGAGCATTATCAACCAGAAGTTGGTACTGGGGTTTCTTGACTGCAAGCATGAATGTAAAGATAATTGATGAATATATTGTGTTGAAGGGGGAGAAAGAGAGGGTGGTCTGGACCGTAGAGGGCATTACAGACTAAGGAGCCACAGCATATATTATACCAGATACTGTATCTACTTAATAGATTTGGTTACCTGGGCATGACAGAGGAGCAGTGCCAAAGGAGGCTGAGTCTCAACATTAAGGTTGTGATTGAGTTATGCCATCTCCTTTAGAGAGGCCTATAGGGACAGACAACCATCTGCGATGCACGACCAGTGATGGTGAAATCGCCACTACCCTCAAATTATAGGCCACAGGGATCCGCTTGGCATCTCAAGTGCCATTTCGGAAGTTATCCACTTGGCCTTTTCAAGCTCTATTAAGGAAATAACCAAATTGTCATTTCCGCGCATCCTGCTATGCGCATCTCAGCATGGAGCAGCCAAAAACCAACTACTGCAGGCAAGGAGACAGGTGCAGAAGGGTCTCAATTCCCAGTTCTTGGTGAGCTCTGAAATTAGACACTATGGCCCAAAATTCCACGGCACATTTGGTGTTCTGGGATCCTAGAATTGGAGATACTCACACGACTGGCCACAAAATGAGGTGGAAACGGCTTCTGAAGACCCCCTTAATTTAAATGGTGGCCAGTGGTGTTGCAGCTCTGGATTTCCTAGATAGAATGAGAAAGGTAAGATACAGCTATTGCCAGAATCAGTTGAGACTGACTGAAGTGAGGGCTTTTTGAGCCTGAGACTGCTGAAAGTTTGAGTAGTGATTACTGCAGCTGGGAACGACTTTTTTTTGGAGGTTTTTTTTTTGAATAAGCATAGACAGCCTTGGATTTACATCTGACTACCTATTGGAGTGTCAAGGCAACTGAGAAATTTTGATTATAGTGACAGTTTCCAGTGAAGGCCAAGAGCTGTCTTGCCAAGTGCGGCCTGAAGCAAGCAAGAGACGAGAAATGTGGCAAATGCCATGGAAGTGGTCCTGGGATGAAGGGAGCGCTGGAATGCAGGCTAAATGAACACAGCGTCAGCTGTGGCTCAGTAGTAGCACTCTCACCTCTGAGTCAGAAGGTTGTGGGTTCAAGTCATACTCCAGAGACTTGAGCACATAATCCAAGCTGACACTTCAGCGCAGTACTGAGGGAGTGCTGCTGTCTTTCAGATGAGACGTTAAACCGAGACTCTGTCTGCCCTCCCAAGTGGACGTAAAAGATTCCATGGCACTATTCGAAGAAGAGTAGGCAAGTTCTCCTGGTGTCCTGGCCTACATTTATCCCTCAACCAACAGCTATAACAGATTATCTGGTCATTTATTTACATTTCTGTTGGTGGGA
Organism: Somniosus microcephalus; assembly: GCF_052327205.1. Lineage (NCBI taxonomy): Eukaryota > Metazoa > Chordata > Chondrichthyes > Squaliformes > Somniosidae > Somniosus > Somniosus microcephalus. Next base: position 12,549,855 of record NC_141000.1, on the reverse strand, counting down.
CCTTGCAGTGCGCAAATTGGCTGCCGTAATTCCTACATTGTAACAGTGACTACACTTCAAAAGTACTTCCTTGGCTGGGGTGGGGGTCTTGGGGTTCAGGAGGACTGGGGAGGAGGTCTTGGTGAAATAGGGTTGGCTGGAGTCTAGCAGAATTGGGAGTTGCAGGAATTTAGCAGTGTTCAGGTATGGTTGGGGGGGGTGTGCGCAGACAGTGCATTCTGACCCTTGATTTTAAGAAGCAGAAAGTTTACTCTTAAATGCTTAAAGACAGGAATACATATAGGGAGGAGCTAGCTGACAATGGGGAAAGTAGCGTGGGAAGACATTTGAGGATGAAAGAGACTGGAAATGGTTTGGATAGGAGGCTGTCAGACAGAAATGTGGGCTGATAATTTAAAAGGGGCCGAGGACAGTTTGTATCCCTTTCTCCTGAGCCTTCCCACATAAGGCTGCTGGATCCTATCTTTATACACAGAGTTAAGAACCTTCAACTAGAACGATAGGTATAATTCTTAACACAAATATTATATTCCTGATGTCCCACATGACCCAAGAAGGATTCACACTGTCACTGAACACAAAATGAACAATGGTTCTATTCTCCAATCTCAATTTAACAAAAACTTAAAATAAAGTAGAAATAACATCATTGATATGACAATTTAGCTGTACTTAACACCAACAGTTCTAATTTACAAGTCATTTACATACTTTACAAGGTAGTAGCCACTGTTAATCTTTAATGCCATAGAATGGTTACAGCACAGAAGGAGGCCATTCGGCCCGTCGAGCCCGTGCTGGCTCTCTGCAAGAGCACTTCAGCCAGTCCCACTCCCCCACCCTTTCCCCGTAGCCCTGCAAATTTTTTTTCCTTCAGGTACTTATCCAACTCTCTTTTGAAAGCCGTGATTGAGTCTGCCTCCATCACCCTTTCAGGCATTTCAGATCCTAACCACTCGCTGAGTAAAAAAGTTTTTCCTCATGTCGCCTTTGGCTCTTCTGCCAATTACTTTAAATCTGTGTCCTCTGGTTCTCGACCCTTCTGCCAATGGCAACAGTTTCTCTCTATCTACTCTGTCCAGACCCCTCATGATTTTTAACACCTCTATCAAATTTTCTCGCAACCTTATCTGCTGTAAGGAGAACTGTTGTGTATGTACCTTTAAGAGAGAACTGATTTTATACTGTAGTACCGGCAGTGACCACACCTGTATATAAAGCCATAGCAGGCTTCTGTACTTTCAGTTTTAAGCTTACCCTCTGTTCAGTAAATACCTGTTATTATTGTTCTCCTGCAGTCCGTGTATTATTGATACTCGGACACTACACTGGCGACGAGCAGGTTCGAACTCACCTGCAGTACTGCATCACCTTATGGGGATCTTTCCCTAAAAAGAAGCTTCTTGGAGGTCGAAGTCAGAGCAACGGGCGTCGACCGCGGGCAACCGCCCAGGGATCCATTGGAGTTCGGAGAATTGCAGGGGAGGCTGTGGAGAGCTGGGCTTGGCTCCCCAGTCGAGGTGTTCCAGCAAATCGTGCTGGTAGCAGGTAGTGCGCTGACCCCTCCGGACTGCGGTGGGCTCGAGCTCGATCGAGCGGCTCTGCAAAGGGGCCATGCAGCGTCGTTGGGAGGAAAAGAGAGAGAGAGAGGGTGGAGCGCACAGGGCGCGGTCGGTGCTCAAGAGCCGGGCAGCGTAGAGAAAATAAAACGAGGGGAAGGAAAAGTGAGACGCGCCGAAGCCACGGGTCACCGCCATTACCCTGTAGAATGCTAGGAGCAGCGTGGCAGCAAGGGGAAGAAGGAAAAGTGCGGGAGGCGCCATTTTATTCCATTGGGGAAGAAGGAAAAGCGCGGGAGGCGCCATTTTAAACCACCCAAGATGCCGAAGAGTGGCAGTATCACTGCTTTCGACAACGAGGTAGAAGACTGGACCACGTATGTGGAAAGAATTGAAGTGTACTGCAAGGCAAATGAGGTGGCCGATGGAAAGAAGGCGTCGGTATTATTAAATTTGATGGGCGCGAGAACGTACGGCCTATTGCGGAATTTAATTACCCCAGCTAAACCAATGGAGAAAAGTTTTGAAGAGATTGTTAATATCTTACAGGAACACCTAAACCCTACACCGCTGCTGATAGCAGAAAGATTCAAGTTCCACAAAAGAAACCAGCACAAAGATGAGAGCAATGCTGACTATCCTACGGAACTACGCAAGTTATTGAAGCACTGCCAGTTCGGAGCAGGACTGGCAGACACCTTAAGGGATGAGTTTGTCTGCAGGCTCCAGAGTGAAGGAACCCAGAAACGACTACTTTCGGAAAAGGACCTGACGCTAGAACAGGCTTTCAGCGTGGCAGTATCCTACGAAGCAGCAGCACGGGGAGCTGCGGAAATACAACAGAAACCACAAGAATACAGCGCTAATGAAATGGCATATGGAGCAGAAAAGTGCTATCGCTGCACCAGAACAACCCATGATCAGAAGGATTGCTGGTTTAAGGACAAAGTATGCAGGCAATGTGGGAAAATGGGATACATAGCAAGAGTCTGCAGGTCGGGAAAGAAAACCAACACTAAAAGAACTACTAAGGAAAAGTACAAGAAAGTAAAAAAAATGACAGACAGTAGTTCAGATGATCAGGAGAGTGATAATGACTCCGGGAACAGGAGACTAAGTTGTCTAAAGTTACACAACGTGATCGCAAAGGAGGATCACCGAACCATTTGGGTCACCCTCATGATAGCAGGGTCCCAAGTAAAGATGGAATTGGACACAGGATCAGCCCTAACTGTCATGAATCGACGAGACTATGAGCGGCTATTCTCACACATACCCTTGAAGGACACGTCCATTGTATTGAAGACATACACGGGGCAAAAAGTCTACCCCAGAGGAAAAATAAGGGTGCCAGTTAAATACAACGGCAAGGAAACACAGAAACTGTATCTATATATACTACAAGATGGAGGACCACCATTATTGGGACGTGAATGGATCTGAAAAATACAATTGGATTGGCATTCCATTCAGGCGCTAACTGTGACTGACAAAAAGGATGATGACGTCACACCTGGACGACTGTCAAAAATTCTAACTGACGCGGAAGAGGTGTTCCAACAAGGACTTGGGACTCTAAAAGGAGTAACGGCAATGATAAAAATCGAAGATAACGCAAACCCAAAATTTTTTAAGGCCAGACCGGTACCGTACGCGATCCGCCCAGCCGTTGAAGCAGAGCTGGAGAGTCTGGAGCGTTCGGGTGTGCTGTCCAAGGTGGACTGGAGCGAGTGGGCCACACCCATCATTCCTGTAATGAAGAAATCATTGAGCAGCACGCCTGGGGAGCCAAAGAAGGTTCGCATCTGTGGGGACTTCAAGGTAACTGTGAACCCAGTCCTGCACACAGTACAATATCCACTGCCACGGATAGAAGATATTTTCGCCTCACTATCTGGAGGGAAACGCTTTACGAAGATTGATCTGGCCCAAGCGTATCTACAAATGGAGGTGGAAGAAGCATCTAGGAAATACCTCACGATAAACACTCACAAAGGTCTTTACCAGTACAACCGACTGGTATTCGGGGTAGCATCAGCCCCGGCTATTTGGCAGAGGGCGATGGAACAAGTCCTGCAAGGGATCCTGGGGACCCAGTGTTATTTGGACGACATCCTGGTTACGGGCGAAAATGACAGTGAACACCTTGCCAACCTGGAGCAGGTGCTCACTAGATTACAAGAATATGGGCTACGAGCCAACCGCCCCAAATGCGAGTTCTTCAGGAGACAAATCTCATATTGTGGCCACATGATTGATGAGGAAGGGTTGCATAAGTCCCCAGACAAGATTGAGGCAGTAGTCAAGGCTCCAGCACCGGAGAATGTGTCGCAACTGAGGTCGTTCCTCGGGTTGGTGAACTACTACCATAAGTTCTTGCCGAATTTATCTACAATTCTGCACCCACTGAACGCCCTGCTGCAAACTGGAGTAACATGGAAATGGAGTGATGAGTGTAAGCGTGCCTTTCAGAAGTGTAAATGCCAAATCACTTCAAAAGAAGTATTGGCCCACTACAATCCAACACTACCGATTCGGTTGGCATGTGATGCATCTCCCTACGGCATTGGAGCGGTGCTGTCACACAAATTCCTTGATGGTTCAGAGAGGCCAATAGCCTTTGCGTCGCGCTCGTTAACCTCAGCTGAGCGTAACTACGCCCAGATTGACAGGGAGGCCCTCAGCCTGGTGTGGGGGGTGAAGAAGTTCAATCACTATCTGCACGGGCAGAAATTCACCCTACTGACTGATCATCAGCCTCTGGTCTCCATTTTTAACCCAAAGAAGGGCGTTCCGGTGATGACGGCGCAACGGCTGCAAAGATGGTCACTTTTTCTAGGGGCACATCAGTACGACATAGAGTACAAGGGTACGAAACAGCATGGAAACGTTGATGGGCTGTCGCACCTACCGTTGCCTACGGTGGAGGAAGCACCTGCAGTGGACCCTGTTGAGATATTCCATTCGACCATAGTTGAATGTCTACCTGTTACAAACTCAAGTATAGAGAAGGAAACCTGAAATGACCCGACACACTCTCGGGTCTATGATTTGATGGTGGAGGGATGGCCAGCACATGGCGACTCACTGTTGCCAGCATTCTCGCCAAGGAGAGAACAGCTGTCAGTGTGCTGGGGGACCTTGATGTGTGGATCCCAAGTGGTAATTCCACCCAAGTTGAGAGATAGAGTGCTCAATGAGCTTCATGAGGATCATCTAGGAGGGGTAAAAATGAAGAGCCTAGCCAGGGCGTTTGTGTGGTGGCCGGGAATCGATAAAGAAATCGAGGATATGACCAAGAGATGCACAGGATGCCAGAAGGTCCAAAACGCTCCACCACAGGCCCCGCTACACCCATGGGAGTGGCCCTCATCTCCATGGCAACGGGTACACATTGATTTTGCTGGTCCATTTATGGACTCAATGTTTCAAATCGCTGTGGACGCCCATTCGAAATGGCCAGAGGTCATTAAAATGTCCTCCACCACCACGGAGAAAACTATTGCAGTCCTACGGACCATCTTCGCCAGGAATGGCTTGCCAGAACAGAATTGCTCCGACAATGGACCACAGTTTGTGTCCGAGGATTTCCGGAGGTTCCTGAGGAATAATGGGGTGAAACATTACACATCTGCCCCATATCATCCAGCCACAAATGGATTGGCTGAGAGGTTTGTTCAGACCTTTAAAAAGGCAATAAAGGCAATGTATAACGACGACATACCACTACAACACAAGGTGGATAATTTCTTGTTTGCTTACCGGAATGCGACACATGCAGTCACCAACCAAGCTCCAGCCATTATGTTCTTCAACCGAAGGCTAAGATGTCGCCTGGATTTGCTCAAACCAAACATAAGACGAGATGTTGAGGATAAGCAATTCCAGCACATCAATGAGAAGCCAACCAGGAGCTTCAAGATAGGGCAACCAGACTTGGCCCGCGACTACCGAACAGAAAAATGGCAGCCAGGAACGATATGCACACAGCAGGGACCACTAATGTACACAGTGGACGTTGGAGGGAGCATCGTGAGACGCCATGCTGACCAGATTCTAGAGTCACAGGAACAAGCCAAACCCATACCACGAGCATGTGCACCTGGTAATGAACCCGAAGTACAGATTGCGTCTACCTCAGAATCAGTGGTATTGGAAGCTGACGAACCAACCAATGACAATGAGCCAGAATCGACTCTGCCGCAAAAACAGGATACTCGAGAAAGGCGCTATCCAGTCAGGATCAGGAAGCCTCCTCAAGGACTGAACTTATAAATGATTATTTCATTTGATGTATATAGTACAGAGAAACTTGTAATTGTAATTAGTTATTATTTAATTGTTAAATGAATGTTATGTACTGTTTATCTAAAAGGGGAGGAATTGTTGTGTATGTACCTTTAAGAGAGAACTGATTTTATACTGTAGTACCGGCAGTGACCACACCTGTATATAAAGCCATAGCAGGCTTCTGTACTTTCAGTTTTAAGCTTACCCTCTGTTCAGTAAATACCTGTTATTATTGTTCTCCTGCAGTCCGTGTATTATTGATACTCGGACACTACAAGAACAACCCCAACTTCTTCCTTTTTATGTTAGCTGCCATTCTATTCTCATTGCCCCTCTTATTTTCTTTTTCACTTCTCCCCTGAACTTTCTATATTTAGCCTGATTCTCAGATTTATTCTCGACCTGACATCTATCATATGCGCTCTTTTTCTGCTTCATCTTACTCTCTATCTCTTTTGTCATTCAGGGAGCTCTGACTTTAGTTGCCCTATCTTTCCCCCCCAGTGGGAATGTACCTCGACTGTACCCGAACTATTTCCTCTTTAAAGGCAGCCCATTATTCCATTACAGTTTTGCCTGCCAATCTTTGATTCCAATTTACCCGGGCCAGATCCGTTCTCATCCCACTGAAATTGTCCTTCCTCCAATTAAGTATTTTTACTATAGATTGCTCCCTGTCCTTTTTCATAGCTAATAACCTTATGATACTGTGATCACTGTTCACCTACTAACACTTGCTCCATTTGACCTACCTCATTCCCCAGAACCAGATCCAGCAATTCCTCCTTCATCGTTTTGGCAGAAACATCCTGATCAAGAAAGTTCTCCTGAACACACTTCAGAAATTCTTCCCCTCTCTGCCCTTTACACTATTACTATCCCAGTCTATATTAGGATAGTTGAAGTCCTCCATTATCACTACTCTATAGTTCTTGCATCTCTCTGTAATTTCTCTGTAAATTTGCTCCTCCATATCTTTCCCACTAGTTGGTGGCCTATAGAATACACCTAGTCGTGTAATGACACCTCTATTGTTTCTTAACCCTAGCCAAATAGATTCTGTCCTTGACCCCTCCAGGACATCCTCTCTCTCTAGCACTGTAACATTTTCTTTAACCAATACTGCCACCCCACCTCCTATCTTTCCTTCCCTATCTTTCCTGAACACCTTATATCCTGGAATATTTAATACCCAATCCTGCCCTTTTTTGAGCCAGGTCTCCGTTATTGCCACAACATTATATTCCCATGTGGCTATTTGCGCCTGCAGCTCACCAACCTCGTTTACTATGCTTCGTGCGTTCACATACATACACTGTAAACCTATCTTAGACCATCCTGTGTTCTCTCTTAGTCTGACCCCACCTAATACCATAATATTTCTTTCTTTAGTGCTCTCCGTCTCTCCCAATCCTTTGTACCCTTTGTTTCTCCTCTCTAATGCTGCATCCTGATGCCCATCCCCCTGCCTACACTGTTAATCTTTCATACACAGAATTGGTTCCACAATTTGTGCCCCAATACTAATTACTTTCTTTCTGTAGTAGAATTTGAGACAATCCTGTAGAATTAGCTCACAGAAATTGCTGCAGTTTGTTTGAAAAGGATGTCGAGGATATTTTTAGAATGTCCTGCTGAAGTGATATCTTGGGAGAGATGGCCTCCGCGCACTTTAGGGAAACTTTCACGGGGCCCTGCTGGCGGTGAGGGGCTTTACATACAGCCTGTGCCTTTCAGAAAACCTGACTGCTTGTGAGGCCTCGTAAAATTTACTCTCATATAACAAAATGTGAGTTGTTCATTTACAAAGGACAGGTTTACAATTGCATTACGTGTAGTGCACAGAGGGAATTTGACATGTTTATTAATCAATTTACAGGCAACAGAAGATGAACAGACCATTTCAAAATCAGCATAGTGCACTCTTTCACTCAGTGTGCTAGCCTGCATGTCCCTGTCAATGCTGACACTTTTATTGTTACTGACATGTTCATCCAATTCATGTGTATGGAGGAAAGTCATTCACATGGCCTCATGGGGACACTAAAGTATTGGCCCTGAATTTGCGGTCAGTATGACGGCATACTCACAGAGTACACCATCGTACCGCCTAAATCATGAGCTTGTGATCTGTCAAGTACCGAATAGAAAGACGATCCGCTGCGACTTCCAAATCCTCATTGCTGGTGAAAAGTTTACCTAATTCCCCACCAACTACGCATCAATTACGCTGGAAAATTTTACAGCTGGTGCAAACAGGCGCAGGAGAAGGAGGGGGGAGTGAGAAAATTGCAATTTAAGGACCATAATAATTAAAAACGAACATGTAAAAGAACCTACCAGGCAGCTGTAAAGGCTTGGTTTGATGGATGAGATCATTTTAATCTTTTTTTTTTAATCATGCAGAGTCTAACTTCTCATTTCAAAATTGAATATCAACCAAAAAACTGTGTTGCCAGTTTTAAAAATTCTTATCGATCTATTTTCATTGATAAAAGGGTTTGGTCGTCACAATTCTGAGGTGACAGGTTGTTGCGTTCTAATAGCGAAGGCCAGCCAGTATTTATAGTGAGGCTGTCAGGTTGCTATGCTTAACTCCTCTGTAGGCTTGAGGCTAAAGGGATCAAGGGATATGCGGAGAAAGCAGGGACAGGGAACTGAATTTGGATGATCAGCCATGATCTCATTGAATGGCGGAGCAGGCTCGAGGGGCCGAATGGTCGACTCCTGCTCCTATCTTCTATGTTTCTATTCCAATTGACCTGTATCTTCCTTTAAAGCATATTAGTCAAACGGAGCTTTCCATGCTCTCTGATTGGCTAGTGAAAGGAGCACCGCCCCACATGATTCCAGGTACGCTTACGCACAGCAGTGCGCCCCTGGGATCTGTGGGCCACTGCGTCGTGCACAACTCTGCAGCATTTCAAAGCAAGTTTTCGCTTGGGCCTTCACACCAGGTAAGTGCTGAATTTGTTCAGAGGTCGGCAGCGTACTCCTTAGCTACGCCACCGACCGCAATTTCAGGGCCATTATCTCTGTATACTTCATTTCTCACAAACAGCAAACTTGTTTTAAAATTACAATTTAATTTAATTATGACAGAGACAGAACATGAATTGAGGACCTGAGAAGTACTCAACTTACTCAATGCAGACGTGACTTCAATGGTTATGTGTTTCTCACAGGATAAACTTGGTATTTTATTGCTTTTCACTGTGCATTGTCTCAATATTTATCACTGAACAGAAACAGTAAAGTCAATAAATAATCCCACATTGCTGATCTTCAAATAGGCTAAAAATTACTGTAAATGCAACAACGGAAAGGTGCCCAGCAGAGACATCAATATAAAATAATGGTACCAATTACTAAGTAACAGACATTTTATGGAATGCAAAGACATCATCTGCAATACAGTGGGGGTTTGATGTGATCAATGTAATTTTATCAATAATCCACTCTTAACAGGTCTGTTTCAAAAGAATGAAAGTGACCTGGGACACATCACCGGTCACCTCATATTTCTAAATGGGGTTTTAATACAATAAACATTCAAAAGAGTACTGTGAATGGAAATTTTTAACTGATAGTTGCACATTAATCCTGTGAATATTGAATGCAATTTGTAACTTTCAGAATACATGGATTAAAAAAATATATATATAATATAATATAACTCTGCAAAACAACTTCCTGATTTTCCAAAGTATCTAAGAAAACTCACAGGCCCCACATTTCGTTCAGGCATGTGGTGCGCTACTGACATAAAATGGCCACGAATGCAGGGAGGACCCAGAAGCACTAGGTCGCGACCCAGCTGGGCACCCAACAAGAATTGCTGCTCCGTACAAGGCCCATTACATCACAAGGAGGTGGGGCCGGCGGGATGCCTATCCCTGCCAGAGTTCCCGCGGATCCCAATCTGCTTTGCACTAAAGGATCTGGATGCGAGCAAGTTACTGGCCTCCAGGTCAGTGGATCGGCAGAAGTAAGGCCCACCAGAGTGCCCAGGCTCAAGTCTGGGAGACTGCTGACTGAATCAAGCGAATTGACCCTCTTGATAGCCAACATGTAAAAAGACAATTGTGCCAGTGCCGTTGGCTACCCCCTCCCCCAGCTTGCCAGTGCTACATCTTGCTCCTTCCCTTTAGCAGGTGCCCAAATTGTGCCCACACTGGCAAGGTGCTTGCCCCGGCAGTATTTAAGTTTGTTCACACATCCCTGACCCTGAATATTCCAGCGAGGTCAGAAGCAGAAGATCAGCATTGCAGCAGAAGTCCTACTCTGTCACACTTATGGTGGTGGAGTGGGTCCAAGCATTTTCGGTCCCACAGTAATCATCTATCCCCATAATTCTACTATTCAACCCCTTTCTCCTTAGAAGACACCCCTTCTCCTTTCCCAGCCCCAGTCCCAGCAACACATGAACCACCATACATCAGAAAATTCCTGATCATCTCAGCCTATGCTTACCACTATAACCTATTTTCTGATCCCTACGGGTGTGTATAATCTGTGTACACACCCGTAGGGACCTCGCAAGTGCCAGTTTCAAGCATGCCAAGCACATGCGCTGAATACCGGCACTTCCAATCTGTCACGAATGCTCTTAACAGATCCTCCGCCTGCCCTGGAGAAGGGCCTGTGCGGGTGGAGAGTTCCGCTTTCTGCAGAACCTCTGCCCGCTGAAATCCCTTAAAAATCTTACACCTGGTAAAAGCAGGCATAAGGCCTGCTTTTACCAGTATAAGAGTTTAAAAAAGTAAAAACATTTTTTTTTCATTCATTTATAATAAAAAATATTTTTATAAAAAGGTAAGTTTATTTTTAGCCACATAAAAAACTTTAATTTTGTTTTCAAAAAATTAAATGTTTGCTTGAAATATTTAATTTGATGTAATTTTAACTAACTTTAAAAACGTGATTTAAAAATAAATGTATTTAATGTTTTGATGTGTTTTTTGAGTGATCCCCATTCATACTTTTGACGGGTCTAAGCTGAGAGACCTGTCAAAAGTATGAAGTGGGATTCCCTCCTTTCATTGGTTCCCCATGGCCCACGTGATCCCAGGGACGCTTGCGAACCACCTGCACCCGTGGGATATCTGGGCCCTGCGCATTTCGTAGAGCAGAGGTCCAGGATCGGAAATGTCTGGACCTCCAGAGCTCTCAGGTAAGGGCGTAGATTTTTTCCAGATCGGAGGCCTCCGCACGCAGGAAGCCTCCGATCGGAAAATACGGGCCATTATTGTAGCACCAATTCTCCGACTCATAAAAGTGTGACTCCTTGTTGGGAACACGGGATCAATGAATTTACTGTAATATTCCAAATGTAGTCTCTTCAGTGGGCCACACAAGGTGGAATAACTTAGTTTTGATTGATAGTTAAAGCCCTTCACAATATGTTTGATTACTTTCTTAACATTTTGTTAATATCTTCGTATCAACTGGATACTTTCAGTGCGTGGTCAATAACCACACTAAAATCCTCTTATTATTATTATTTCTAAACAGAAAGAGCATTCGATCACAATAGATGGATAGTGCAAGAGGTCTCCTCTCTCTCTTTGCCAGGTGCAGTGGTCCTATGTCAAATTAATTTGGGCAATTTCAATTCAATTCCTAGCGGACAAAGGCATCAATTTAAGACAAGCTGAAAGTTCATTAGTGTTAGTGTGGGGAGCGTAGCGCACAATCTGAGATGAACACGATGTGTTCGGCGAGTCGGGCAGAGGAGCGCAGCGGAATGAGCAGCAGCAGCAGACTCACGACACGCTGCAGCACGTCGGTCGGCAGCTCCATTTCGGGTAACTCGCAGTCCGGATGGGAGGAGGGGAGCCGGGCACGGTGGCCAGAGCGGGAGAAGCAGGCCACCACACGTGGAGCCGGCAACAGTGAGGAGGTGGCCGCGGTGAAGAGGAGGACGGAGCGGCTGAGGGACATCGTGCTCCCACTGCCACGGGAAGCCATTGTATTGACTCTGAACGCGGCGCTGTATGTATAGCTGACACGTCCCCACGGGGAACAAGCATTCCATTGTACTTGTTACATATGGCAAATAAATCTAATCTGAATCTGAATCTGAATCTGATTGCCTGCCTTGCTTGGAGCAGGCTGGGCTTATTGCTGGAACATGCGGCCCGCAGCCCATTCGTTTGTGTTTGCAGTTAATTTGTGGATTTCCTGCACTCCAGGGAGCTGCCGCATTGGTTACCATGGCTCCCCGAAAAACTGGCAATTTGCATCTGCTGCTTTTAGTGCATGTGCACACGTTGATGCTAACTCCCTGATGAGAGTCTTGTGTCCCTTGGCACCTATCCAACCTGGTGATGTGAGATTGTTTCCTTGATAGATGTGTGTAAATGAATAAATCTCAGTTATTACCAGATATTTTGGATGATTTCTGATTATGCGATGTGAACTGGCTGTGACTAAACTCATTCCAAACCATTTGTAAGGGCAGATGGAAGGACGCGTGTGCTTTTAGGGAATATCTGATCAATGGTCATATCTGATGGCTGTTTCAAAATCATGTGATTCTTGATCATATTACTGGTAATCTGAGCCCCGATTCTGTCGACTTTATAGATCGAGAGGATTTTGTTGCACAGTGGGTGGGAATGGAAATGAAGACGGAGCAAAAGGGTTGAAACACCAAGAATGAGAGAAAGAAACAAGAGCGCTAAAACATGAGGACAAAGTCATATCCAGGGCACCTCCCGTATTGTTTTATGTTGCCGCATTTGCTAGTGGAATCAAGCACAGTGCGCAAAACTGTACATAAGTCATCTCAATCTGACTGTAACTTGTAGTCCGACTCGCAAAAACCAAAGTGATTTTGTTGGTGCTGGAAGTGGGTGTTGTGGTTGAAGTGCAATGTTTGGGCTGGTGCCAAGGGAACACTTATCTTGCTTCTAGCCCATGCTGCAAGTCACCTGGTATTGCTTGATCCTTACACTAATTGCCTCAGGTAGAAATAAGAACAGAAAATACTGCCAGTAGACGGCAGTTCCGAGTGCCTCTAAAAAGAGAGAAGACAGGTTAACATCTCGGGAGAAATTACTGCAGATACGATAAAAGGACAAAGAGCATGAAAATAAGAATAATGCGGTGAAAATTCATGGAAAAGGTACAGTTTTTTTTTTAAATCTTCGAAAATAGAGGCAACTGGTAGGATGAAGGCAATTTGTAGAAAACTAAATTGTTCCATAAAACTAGCAGCTCTCACTTAGATGAAGAAAATGAGATAAACATTTAACCTTGAGACCAGAGATCAAATGTTGGACATTGCCCACATTTCAACAAGAATGTGCAGTCAAGAATGTAATGCCACTTTAGCCGAGGGCTCTGTTTTAAAAATTGAAAAATCCCGGTAAATGAGCAAGGCTCATTGCACAGGGCTCCCACATGTTGAAAACAGTAGGATCATTATTAAATACATCAGAAAGTAGTGCTGAAATGATGCTTAGCTCAGATTTTAAAACTTTGTAGATTGTAGGAGGTAGAGGTTCAGGAAGCAAGGAGAAACAATGCTTCTATAAAATCTTGGAACTGCTGTTCCACAAATATAGTTAAATTATAGTTTATTATCTTTTTTCAGGAGAAGGATACATGGTTCAAGTAATCCTTTTTTTAAAAAAAAGATCAATTTATTTCTAAATTGTTATCTCTTTCTCCAACCAAGATAACGGGCTGGATTTGCCAAGCTCCGAGGAGGCGGGCATGGAGGCGGGACTGCTGGTAAAGTAGCAGAAAGTGGGGGCGGATGGCAAACCCGCCCCCATTCCACCTCCGTGCCCTTTTGCCAGGAGGCGGGAAGATGTGTTGCTTCGGGTCCCATCTCTTGGAGGCGGAAAAGGCATTAAATACTTTTAACTGCCTGTTAGCAGGCAGAAAAAAGGATTAGTGCCATTTTACCTTCACAGGTGAAGGTTTCACGACCTTGGAGAACCCCGCTGGGTTGGAGGAGACGTGAAGGAGGTCTGCGGCGGTCAGAGGGGCCTGAAAGTAAGATGCAGAGGTGCAAGTGTGGGGTGGTAAGTATGTAAGGTGAGTGATAAGTGTAAAAAAAATGTTCACTTACCATGTTTTCTTCCTACAACCTTCATCCTCTCTGGATCGGGAGACCCGACATCCTCGTTGTTGATTTCACAGATTGGCTGTTGGATCCTCCAAAACAACAGCCATCTGAAATTGACGAAGTTGAAAGGTTTGATGAGTCCTGAACACAAGGTTCACAGAGCTGTCAAACGCTGACATTTCTTCTTCCAAGAAATCTTGACAGATAGCACGTCTAACGTTGACGTGCTCTGTCAGTGACTTCCTCCCTAGCTGGCCTGCTGAGCCCGCAGGGAGGGCTTAACAAGGTCAATCAGGGGAAAATCCCTCTGGTTGGTCAGACGAGGATGGAGGCGGGACATTGACACAACAAGCAGCAGTCCCGCCTCCAACTCGTCTCCATTGAGAAAATCCAGCTCAACATTTCTGTGTGTTAAAGTTCAGAAATGTTTGGGGGAGAAATTCGGTATCGCCCCGTTTGGGGCGCTAGTATTGGCGGTATGCAAAGTTTTGCGCCAGGCACAATTTATCGCCACCTCGAGCGATATTGGGTTGCAGCGCCCCTGAAGGTGATTGCGGCGCTAAATCAGGCGCTGCACAGTACTCTTAAGGCGCTAACCTGGCAGCGCTACTCAATTTCTCGGCGGCCGGGCGCAGCGCAGGTGCTGTCAATAATCGATTTCCCCGAGACACGCTGGCGCCGGCCAGCTCTTAAAGAGGCGGGTCAATTAACATCAGCAGCCACACTCTGCGCCTTGTAGGCCTCAAAATTGGCGGTGACCTACCTGTGGCGTTCAAAACTTCCAAGACATGGAGAGGGTCAGGCAGAGAGCGGAGCACTTTAGCGATAGGGCATTGGATGATCTGGTTGGCGCAGTGGAGCGCCGGCGAGCTGTGCTGTACCCCGAGAATGGCAGGAGGCCTCATCAGAGCGAATACCGCAGAGCTTGGAGGGACGTTTCCCAAAGAGTCACCTCCAGCAGCATGGTGCCCAGGACTCCTGTGCAATGCAGGAAGAAGTTCAACGACCTCACTCGGGTCGTTAGAGTGAGTGCCTTTTTCACAATCATCTTCATCCCTCCATCTGCACCTGACTTTATGGCCAGAGGGTGCGCGAAGCCCCAATGGCCATCTGCCAGCCAGCACCCATGGCCCTTTCTGGAAACACACATGCACATTCTGCTCAGTGCATAATGTAAGGGCTATTCTACCATGGGGGGCATGTAATATCAGCTCAGGGCAGCATGTTTCATCACTTCCTGTCCTTTCTCCTGCAGGCCAAGCTGGCCAGGAACCGTAGGGAGCAGCTTCGTACCGGAGGAGGCCGGCCTCACCTGCAGACCCTCACAGACCTCAAGGAGCGAGTCCACCAGATTGTTGGAAGCCGGATGAGTGGTCCTGTCACCTCTGGAGCTGCCGAACCCATTGTGCACAGCGATGGTAAGGTCATCACCTTTTTGAACTCTCTCCTTCCACTTGTTTTTCACTTTGGACCCAAGTCAGTGCATTGCAGCACTCATGCATCCCTTGCTGCCACCCTGTCCTTTCGCTAAAGCCACTCTTCAACTGCCCTGCTTTCAGATGCTGCATCACCAGCTCGGGAGCCGGGCCCTCAAGCAGCCACTGCCACTGACTCTGGAGGCGACGAGCAGGAGGAATCCGGACCATCCCTACCACCCTCAGGCGAGCCAGCCCATCTGCAGACTGGGGAGACTACTTCCCTGGAGGGGAGCGGGGGGGGGGGAATGCTCTGAGGAGGAACCAGCTCCAGGAACCAGCGGGCTGCAGCAACGCAAGGGGGGTAGGGAAGCTCGGGGGCCGTCTCCCCGGAGGGCGAATCAGGCCACGAGTGCTGCTGCACAGAGCGCAGAAGAGATGCGTGCCCTCGCAGAAATGAGCGCCCAGGCTGGGCTGAGGCACACTGAGCTCATGGCTGCAGTGGCAAGGATGCCTGAATCCATCGAGACACTGGCAAGGAGTGTCCAAGACTTCGGCGCAGCACAGGCAAGGAGTGCGCAGGACTTCAGGACATCACTGGAAAGGACTGTCCAGGACTTCACCGAAGCACTGGCACCTGCCACGCAACTGCTGAGTGCTGCCACGCAGTCACTCGCTGGTCTCATGCAGACGCAGATTGAGGCCACGCGACCACTGACTGCTGCCACCCTCGCTGGATCAGGCAGGATTACCCGGGGCCCTTGCAGCACCACAGCAGGCCAGCAATCTGTGGACCAGCCGATTGCTGCGCATGCTGCGGTGCTGCCCCGTCAGAGTGCCAGTGTGTCGGCCGACCAGGGAGCTGCTGTCTGCTCTCAGGATGACAGCATTCCTGATGCCACCGCTGGCACGTCTCCACTGCAGCTGCCACCACCTGTAGGACAGACTGCTTCAACCCATGCACAGTTGGAGCAGTCAGCAGCCGGGCCCTCCAGGCCCAGAGGTCATCCAGGCCGTCCCTCAGGGGCATCTGTGCTTTCGGACAGTCAGCAGGCCGCCCCCAGCCTTGCTGCAGCCACTGGGGTCCCATTACGGAGGAGCTGCAGGGAGGGAAGGGGCCGATCTCGCAAGAGAAGCAGATCACCATCAAGGGGGAAAGAGTAGAAGGTGCTGCTGAAACATCTTATTTGTAGAAATCAAGGCCGAGGATGCTGGTCTGAATGTTAGTTATGTTCTGGACAGTCTCCCGGGTGTGCGAGTCACTTATGTGTCAGTGTGTTAGTTTTGCTTTCTGTTGCCATTACTTTGTCTTGTTGGAAGGAAGCACATTTTGTACAATAAACAACTTTCTTTATTTACAATGGCCATGTCTGCTATTTACATGCATTTTGCCCTTTGCAGGCTTTGGGGTATCAGAACGGTTCCATTCCTGTTCTTGGAATGGCAGCAAGCATTCCGTGAGAGGGGCCTAGAAGCGACTTCTGATCAGCCTCTGACGGACGACCCTTCCAGTTTGTGCCTCCCTCCCATCTTGGTCCTCCTCCTCCTCCTCTGCTGGTACTTCAATGTCTGGTGGCATTGGCTGGGTACGTAGGATAGCGAGGTTATGCAGCATGCAACATACAACCACGAAGTGGGAGACTCGCTCAGGCGAGTACTGCAGGGCTCCTCCGGAATGGTCCAGACAGCGGAACCGCTGCTTCAGCACGCCGATTGTGTGCTCCACAATGTACCTCGTCACCTGATGGCTCGCATTGTAGCATTCTTCAGCAGGGGTGCTGGGCAAACGGAGCGGGGTCATCAGCCACGGGCACAGAGGATAGCCCTTGTCCCCGAGAAGCCAGCCTCCTGGGTGAGCCGGGGCCTCGAAAAGGTCTGCAACAGAAGTCTGGCGCAGGATGAAGGCGTCGTGGCTGCTGCCTGGGAACTGCGCATTCACTGCGAGGATCAGCTGTCGGTGGTCACAGACCAGCTGGACATTCAAAGAATGGAACCCCTTGCGGTTGCAGAACTCCTCCGGATTCAATACAGGCACCCGCAAAGCCACGTGCGTGCAGTCAATGGCACCCTGCACCATGGGGAAGTCAGCTATTGTTGCGAAGCCCTCTGCGCACTCCCGCTGCTTGTCCGGGGTCATTGGGAAGGAGATGTACTGCCGCCTCCTTTTAAACAGGGCATCAGTCACTTGACGGATGCAGCAATGCACCGCAAACTGCGAGATGTTGGCTATGTCCCCAGTTGCGGCCTGAAAGGAGCCGCTTGCGTAGAAGTTTAGGGCAACAGTCATCTTCACAGCCACCGACAGAGATGTCCTGCACCTTATCTGAGGCTGCAGATCTGGCTGAAGCAGGTGGCACAGCTCAGTCACCACCTCCTTTCTAAAGCGCAGCCTTCTGATACACTGCTCCTCCGACATGTTCATGTAGGAAAACTGCTGTTGGAAAACCCTGGCAGCGTAAGGTCTGGTGTGGCGACGTCTGTTGGCCCTCCTCCGTCTGGCCATGCCTGCCCCTCTCTCCCTGCGTCTCTGTGCCCTTTCCAGATGATTCAGCAGCAGGACGTTCCCCTCCAATGCAGCCCCCATAATAAGTGCGCACAGAAAGTTTCCCCATTTGAAATGCTCACCAACAGCAAGGTGATGGTCAGAAGGCTGAAGTTCTTCTGCCAGCACTGGCTCAGTGGTGAAATGGCTCTCGGTGTGCAGCTCAGCAACTCTCTGTAACTCTCGAAGAAGTTGTGCTCCAAAAATGGCTGCCGCTTTTATACCACAGCAGTCCCCTTTAAAGAACGCACCCCCCAGCCCGACAGCGACTGGGGAACGTTCCAGGTAAGCCGTCCTTATTAGCACCAGGCGGAACGGAGGGGGGCGCCACTGAATTTCCGGTCCGGGGCGCCCAAAAGGCGTTGCACACTGAAATGACATCATGATCTGCCTGCGCCCGTGAGCGGGCCGCCGGCGCTAAATGTCCGCTCAATATGGGAAGAGGCGCAGGGTTCGCTACGCCTGGGCGCTAGTTGGTTACTGCCCCACTTCTCGGCCTCTTTAGGCGCTAATGGGTGGCGCAACCAACCGAATTTCTCCCCCTTTATGTGTACAACAAAATTATTAGTGGATTTTCCTCAATGGGCACCTGAGCCGCACCGGACCGGAAGATCTGGGAGGGAATTGGAGTCTAGCTTTCAGTTTGGGAGGCTCGCAACTGCGCCCCTGACTTAAGGGCCTTCTGGCTGCTGCTGGCAACCAGCAGCCAATAGGCCTCAGTGCTTCAGATCTTGCTGGGCGAGGTATTAAAATAATTTTCTTACTTTCAAGCCATGCCTTAATCTGACCCAGGAGCCCTGAAGACCCTCCAGTCAGCACAGTCTGTGGATAGGCCCGTAAGCACTGCTTTCTACAGGCACCTCTCCGCTGGAACACACAACGAAACCTATTGACATAAAATGAGGCAGAAGGCCGGGACTGCCCCCTCGCCCACCTCACTAAAGGACGAACACTCTGCCTACGCCTACTACAAGTGGAGGCCCGGTTACGTTAGCAGGGAACGTTCCAGGAATTCCAGGGCCAGTGCTGGTGGAGGAGGGAAAGACTTAAAATAACAGCTCTCCTACCCATTTTACTCTTTTCATGTTTGTCCATCACACTTTTTTTGTCAGGGAGACTGACCCCTAATAGAGCAAAAATAGACGACATCGGAGGGCCGGAGGAGCATAGGGTGGGGGAGGGGGGTGGGGGGAACAGGGAGGCCTTGTGGTGTGGATCGGAGGCCTGGGGTGGGGGGAAAATTGGAAGCCTGGGGGAGGCGGGGAGGACGGTCTCAGATTAGGCAGTGTGGGTTAGGCAGGGACGCTGGATTGAGGAGGTAAGTGTAAAGGCTCTTACCTCCTGGATCCAGCAGTCCTCGCCTTGCTGTAACTGGCGGGTTTCACGAGGCCTGCAAAACTAGACCAACAAAAGTTAAATTCAAAATAGAGGTTAAAGCAGAGGCTTCCAGCCTCATTATAATATTTAAATCGATGACCCGCCTCCTGGCAGCAGATTGGCTGACCAGCCCGCGACCCGCCTCCGTTAAAACCGGAAGTGAGCGGTTTTGAGGCAGGTTCTGGTCGGGATTCAGTTTTTAACACTAAGGCTGTGATTTCCCCTTCCTTGGCGGGTCCGGTACGGCCGGGGTCAGTGGCAGGTCCCGGCCTCGCTGCCGGCTCCAGCCTGCTGTGTAGAATGATTTTCCCATGATTGGGCTTATTAAGCCCACCCAGCGCGTTTCCTGACCAATTGAAGGAAGCAGGTCTGATGACGTCACTTGATGACGCGTCATCAGCCGGTTTCCTTAAAGGGACCATGCGCAAATTGATTTTGACAGTTGTGCTGTCAGTGTCCTACAGCATTGAAATGCTGCAAACACTGACGAGCACTGCACAAAGGTGCACGGCTGCATCCAGACTCTCCTATGACTCCCGTCACAGCACACAGGGAGGTCCTCTTCCCTTCCAATGGGCGGAAGAGACCTCCCCAGGACACCAACACAGCCTGGTTGCACATTTCACAGGAGGTCACAAGTAGGGATGTTGTCAGGAGGACCAGGCTGCAGTGGCACAAACCTTTCAATGATCTCAGTAGTTCACGAAACGTTACTGCAAAACCACACTCAACCTCGTCCTGCTGTGCCACTCATCACATCCCCATAACTCTGCCTTCCCTACCCTACTCCTGCACATCCTTACTCACACCAACTTACCTTGCACCTTCACCCATCCCTCTCTATCTACATTATCACTTCCCTATCTCACTAGCCACCCCTCACACTCAGACTCATCTTACTGCAAGCATATCAACTAAGAACACACAAGGGTAGGCACTTGTGTGTTTTAGCCAATGTTCATGTGAAGCTTTTGTTATTGTGCTGTCAAACATTGAAATCTTTATTTTCAACACTTTGCATTCTTGGACAGATTTGTGTGCACCTTTGGAAGTGGCTTAGTGAGTTGCAGTGAATGGTGAAATATAACGGTACCCCCTGCAATGGCGATGAGTGTGAAAGGAATGGCTTGGGCATTGTAGGGATGCTTTATGGTGTTGGTGTGGGGCGGTGCCAACCTGGTGCATCATGTGGCAGCCAGGGTGTACAGCATCAAGTGAAGTAAATCTGGCCATGGTGAGGCCATCCCTGGCCTCCCGGGCAGCAATGTGGTCAGGTGTTGATGCTCTCTGTCATGTGTAGCATCAGGTGATTGTGGCGAAGGTTGTTGTTGTTGTTGGTGCTGCTGATGTGCCTGGTGCTGCTGGTGTTGGGGCTGATCGTGGTGGGATTCTCAGGACCAAGGTGAGATAGTGATGTAATAGATGGCAGGTGAAGTTGAGGTGACAGAAGCGATCTGTCAATGGTGAGAGAAGTTGTTCCAATGAGGTGACACTGGATACAGAGTTTACTCCAAACACTTGCAACCTGCATAAAGCTCAATCTGTCTTCCAACTGCGGTAAGCAACAGCTTCTGAATTTGGAAAGTGAACAACTGTGAGATGGGAGCCTTTATAGCATATTTGCAGCTGTCAAGTAAAGAGATCATTCCATGGTAACACAACTCCCGACCTTCTTTCCTGATGTGATCCCTGAGCAGCGTGGACCTCGTGGGCGGCCTCGTAAAATTTAAAGGTGAACTCAAAATACTTTTTAAGTGGCTCTTAACAAGGTCATAATGACCTGAATTGCCTCCCCCGCCGCGGCGGGTTGACAGCTGGTTCCTGACCCACTGTCAAAAAACATTTTTTCCCACCCGACCCGCCACCAAACACGCCTGCTGACCCCCTGGAAAAATTCCCCCCTTTAACTTCCCACCCGACCCAAACCCACCCGTTTTTCTGGCTTAAAAATTCCCCCAATGCGTCTGTTAAAATAGCAGAGGGGGGAATTTAATACAAGTGCATTAATACGTAATTTCTACCCTAAAGGATGTTATATATCTTTACACATTATTAAATATCTTATGTATCCATGCACTTCCTGTCCAAAAACCTGAACATTCTAACTGACATTTTTATTGTCTAAAATCAGGTTTTAAACAAAATAATTCAAAAAAAATTATAAATTTCACAATAACATGATTTAATTTACCCGTTGAATTATTCTGTGCTTTTTAATATCTTCATGAAAATTTTTACTTGAAGGCTTGGGCTTGGGCTTAATACTTCAGCCCACAGCAATGACTCTGTGAGCTGGGGTGGGGCCTGCCCACTGGGCCTTTGCAGTATGCGCAATTTCCGAACATGCATCAGTAACATTTAAGTTCGCCAACTGATAACATGCTTACCTCTCGGGATCTAACAATAGTTGTATTTTAAATTTACACAAAATTCATATTGACTTTTTAAAGCAGAAAAACTGTGTGTGTGAAAGAAAAAGAGGGACAAACGACAAACTACCAATTACGCACCTGATGTAGTTTTAATTGATGTTCAAACTATAAAGACTCTGTAAACTTCGAAATGCCTATTTGGCTGGGAGACACACACGGACAGATTGGGGGTAATTTTAACTTCCCCCCCATGGCAGTTGGAGGATGAGGCGGATGGAGGGGATTTAACATTTTAAAAAAGCAGGAAACCCGCCTCAAACCTGCCCACTTCCGGTTTTAGGATGCGTGTCAGTCAGTGAAATATTTAAAGGAAGCTGTAGGCCTTCATTTTAACTAATGTTTTATTTTTAACTTCCGCAGGCCGGAGGAAAGGAGGCGAGAAGGGCTGCATCCATGAGGAATGTGCCTTTATTGCACTGCTTGTGGGCCAGGAGGAGCAGGAGCGCGTCACCCCCGGCCCACCAAGATAACCTTTTAAACACCCTACAATTGGCAGACCTCCCCCGCGACGTTCGAATTCTCTCCCCACCCCCCCCGCGATTGTTCAATTCCCCCCCGCAATTGTTCAATTCCCCCCCGCGATTGTTCAATTCCCTCCCGCGATTGTTCGATTCCCCCCCGCGATTGTTCAATTCCCCCCCGCGATTGTTCAATTCCCCCCCGCGATTGTTCAATTCCCCCCCCCCGCGATTGTTCAATTCCCCCCCACCCTCTCCTGCAATGGTGTACTTGCCTTGCCTTGCCATCTGCTCCCCAGCTGTTTTTCCCACCTGCCAATCTGGCTGGCTGCCGGGCTGGAAACCTATTGTGCTCATTTAAAACATGTCCTGCCGTTATGTTCGGAGAGAGCTGTGAGAAACAGTTACTTCCACATTTCCTGTTCACAAAACCTCCCCCCGCCACCCTCCCCGCTCTCTTCCTGGCTCCAAGTTATGGGCCCGGAATTTGCGGTCCTGATGACGGTGAACTGGCAGTGCTCGCCGTCATTCTGCCTTTGGAACTGACCGCAACTTCAGGGTTTAGCGCACGCACAGCCTAAAGCAGAAATCCTGAAGTTGTGGTTTGTCATTCACTGCTCATCCACCGGCTGCGCTGTGAGAGAGAGACTCACAGACAGTGTCATTCCTCATCCTCATTTTAGTTATTTCCAAACAATAAGTTGCACTTGGAAGCAAATAAAGCCTTTAATCATCACTTCTGTTTTGTTAATAGTTAGAAAATGTAAGCGTTCCAATTACTTGTGAGATGCAGTCACAGAGAGAGAGAGAGAAACAGGCGCAGAGATGTCGTTCGAGAAGCCAGTCACAAATGCCAAATTTAATGTTTGTAAAGATCTCTTTGAAAGTTACAAACCAGCACTCCCAATGCAACTAAGCCTGACCCTCTCACCAAGACTGCTGCAATCAAGGGGGCCTGGAATTATTTTTTTCATTGGTGCAAAAGTGGTGTAGTTCCAGCGTAAATCAGTTTTGCCAGAGTGACACCCATTCTAAAATACACGTTAAATTCCGGTATTGGCAGCTGAAGGAACTTGCACCCATCCCTAAAATGGTGCATGTATGCATTGCCAGGATAATGAGGGTACAAACCTACTGTCACACAACTTCCACCATTTACACCAGAAATGCCCACGGTCCTGATCTTTGGTCACCCGGTGCGGAGGGGAGACTGCTCCTGGGCCTGGCCAAAAAGGCCATTAACTGGTCCAGGCAGCGGGCGGTTGAGGGGGTCGTTCGGCCCGACTGCCTGCCTCTCTTCCGCGGCCACGTTCGCGCCCTGGAGATGGAGCACGGGGTGTCCGCCGGCACGCTTGAGGCCTTCCGCGACCGGTGGGCGCCGCGGGGACTGGAGTTGCATCATCACCCCGGCCAATCAAATTCTAATTTAATTTGTTCAGTTTTATTTCAAGTTTTATTAAGTTACAGATTTTTTGTTTGAACACCCAAACAAAAGAGTACACCAGAAATGCACCTGACTTCAATTAAGCTTGTGGGAAAGAGTAAGTTGCCTGCATGACTTGTCAAACCAGGAAGTGGTTGCTTTCACTGGCTTTGAATGTCCACAGACTTTGTCTGAAACGTCAGCTTTGGCTGAAGGGATTAGAAAAATCTTTCCTCAGCCGTTCAACTAAGCAAGGATTCTGCAAGCTGCCTTTCAGCAGTTTCAGGCAGGGAAATCTTTAGCTTCCCCCCCCCCCCCCTCTGTCACGTAGCCCTTATCATGGGGTCCACTATGGGCATTCCCATATGTGTCCTTATGATGGAGGCTGAGCATGAGCAGGAGAAAGTGGAAATAAGAGAGTCACACAGGATAAGGCTGCAGGAAAGGAGAACAGGATCCACTGGGAGGTAACCCTACCACACTGCTCCTTCAGTGATGTCTCAGAAGAGGTCTGCTTAAGGACGCAATCATCACTAGCTGTATGGACAGACTGGTTCTTTATCCTGACACCAATATGAGCAGGCACCTGAGAGGGCTGGCTGGAAAATTCCCATGGTGTCACCAGAAACATAGAAGATAGGAGCAGGAGTAGGCCATTCGGCCCCTCGAACCATTCAATGCGATCATGGCTGTTCATCAAAATTCAGTACCCTGTCCCTGCTTTCTCCCCATATCCCTTGATCCCCTTAACCTTAAGAAATATATCTAACTCCTTCTTGAATATATTTAATGAATTGGCCTCAACTGCCTTCTGTGGTAGAGAATTCCACAGGTTCACCACTCTCTGGGTGAAGAAATTCCTCCTCATCTCAGTCCTAAATGGCTTACCCCTTATCCTTAGACTGTGACCCCTGGTTCTGGACTCCCCCGCCATCGGGAACAGCCTTCCTGCATCTAGTCTGTCTAGTCCTGTTAGAATTTTATAAGTTTCAATGAGATCCCCTCTCATTCTTCTAAACTCCAGCGAATATAAGCCTAATCGACCCAATCTCTCTTCATACGTCATTCCTGCCAACCCAGGTATCAGTTTGGTGAATCTTCGCTGCACTCCCTCCATGGCAAGAACATCCTTCCTCAGATAAGGCGACCAAAACTGCACACAATACTCAAGGCGTGGTCTCACCTGCAGCAAGACATCCTTGCTCCTGTACTCGAATCCTCTCGCTATGAAGACCAACATACCATTTGCCTTCTTAACCGCCTGCTGCACCTGCAGGATAGAGGAAAGCATCATGAGGGTTGATTCTCACCGCGCTGCATGTGCTGATCCTAGTATTCGGTGGGAAGGCTGAACTGATCGTACCAGTGAGATCCTGCAAACCGGGGAGATGATGCCCCAAAGCGCTTCAAAGACTCTCTACATTGTTCTTTCCAAACGACGCCCCAAAGCCAGAAGGCCAGTGGTCAAAACATCCACTTTGGATGTACAGTTAGGTCTGGAGGTCTCCCTGTCAGGGGGATGGATGCAGATGATTATGGTGCCACGCCCACTCCAGATAGAGATGCATTGTGTCAAATCCTTCTCCGATATTGGCACTGAGGATTGCATTGGATTCCACTATGAACCGTGACAATGGTGTAAGGTTCTCTGAACTGGATCTCGGTGCCTCCACGTGAGTCTGATGCTCATTCAGCAGCCTTCTTGTTAGAGTTGGAGATCTGAAGCCACAGGCACGGGACCCAGGGGCAGACTTCGCCACGTCTACCCACTGTCAGCTCTGATTCCTCTGACAGCTTTAAAGCTAGTATAGGATAAAAAGTAAATGCAGAATAGGTAAATGAATATTTATTTATATAAAATAAAGGACATTCATTCGCAGTTTTCACAGTCATAGAATTAAATCTCCTAACATGAGTAAAAATTCCAGAATGCCAATTAACAAAATGGTGTTTGACTTATTCAGTCACTGTAAATCAGGGGGCCTGATGTTATCCCCTGCATGACATAAACACCCCTGTTGTTATAAAACTGTGTATCCTTCAACACATTGTGAGAATGTCATAGGAGATCTTCTATTATTTAGAATATATAAATATCGAAGCACTATGGTATTGTTTGAAGAACTCAATAGCCAGTTATTAATTGTGGCTGGATTGATTGAGATTTTGTCTCTATTCAAGGAATGTGTAAATGTACGTTCTGAAAATACTGCAAACAAACCTGGTGCAGATTTTATATTACAGTAACTTTGTTTTGGCAGATGTGTATTGCAATTTGAAGCTGTCACTCCTGAGCAGACCAGCAGAGGGTACTATTGAGTAAGATAATGCAGAACCTTTGGATCATAATCTGAACAAATACTCACAGCTCAGGCCTATAAAAACTGCATATGCTAATAGAGAGTCAAATGTCACCAAGCAATTAAAACTGGACTCTATACAGTAATATAGTTTCAGGGAGTAGGTTAGATTGAAGAAAAAGTAACCAAACAGGCATAAAGAGGATAACAATATCACATACTATGCAAGGACCCACACTGGGACTTTCCATTAAAGCTGGGCAATGCCAGGAATTGGGGATTGAGTTGCATAGAGTGTTCTAACGGTAGAACGTTTCTGAACTACCGACTTGCCACTTGAAGAGGTGACAAATGGTATTATTCTTTAAAGTTTGGATTTTTAATAATTTTTTTGGCCCACCGAGGCAGATGCACTGCACACCGTGGAATTTCACAAAAACTACGTCCAGAGATTTGTGCCTTTGTTCAAAATTGAACATTGTGCTGGCTTGCTAAACAATACCATATATAAACTACACTACCTGCTGTGTTTCAAGCAATCAGTGCTAAATATGAGGGGGAAGAATTTCTCTGTGTACCATGTGTAATGAAATTATAAACCTGTTCTTTACAAATAAGTTTGTGATTTTGTTACACAGAGCACACACAGGAAATCTTCTCTCAAATTCCATGTTACTGTTTCGCTGGAACGTTTGCTTAAAAGCGGAAAAGGTGCAATGAATTGCATAAGGCAGGGTTTTTAAACTATGGCAAGCTGCAAAATCGCCACAGTCACAACTTACTCAGAATTAAAACTCTATAAATAACTTTATTAGAGCTAGAAATTTCTGATATTGCAGCAGAATCCATTTGATGCTCATACCTTTAGACATTATGGCGGTAATTTTAACTTTGTGCGATAGTGTGAAATGGGTGAGAGTGAATCGGTAACCTGTTTTACTTCTCTCCCGATTATTATTCTCATTATGGTCATTTCCATAGAATTTTCCTTTTCTATAAAGCCTCCCCTTTGTTATTTGTATCCTACAGGAAATTTTGGTTTATGCGGAGGTTATATGTCCGGAATACTCGATCTAACGGCAAAAATCAGGAGCCGTTTTCTATAAGTTTTTTTAGTTCTCGTTGCTTTTTTTTTCTCAGTCAGGCAGTGCAAGGTCTGTAGCTATAGCAACAGCTTCAGCTAGAGACGCTTGCAGCTGCAGCTGACTGTTTTGAAGCTGTTGCTAAGCAACAGGGTTTGTTGATTCACACGGAGCTTTTCAGTTCCGTATGTTTCAACATTAACGCTGGTATGTCCGGCACTTTTGATGGTACGACACCAGCTCGGTCCCGTCAGTGCCGGATATCAGAACGTTTCCTGTATATCCATTTGCAGATCCCACAGCAGCAATTCTAAAGAGAACTGTTCCATACGCGTGAAGTGCATAATGCAGAAAGACTGCTCATAAATTAGATTGCAATGGCAATGAATATCCAATGTATCAATTGTGTGCTGAAATCTTTTCAAGTCAGGATGGTGTGTGACTTGGAGGGGAACTTGTAGGTGGTGGTGTTCCCATGCACCTGCTGCCCTTGTCCTTCTAGGTGGAAGAGGTCGCAGGTTTGGGAGGTGCTGTCGAAGAAGCCTTGGCAAGTTGCTGCAGTGCACCTTGTAGATGGTACACACTGCAGCCACGGTACGCCGGTGGTGGAGGGAGTGAATGTTTAAGGTGGTGGATGGGGTGTCAGTCAAGCGGGCTGCTTTGTCCTGGATGGTGTCGAGCTTTGTTGGAGCTGCACTCATCCAGGCAAGTGGAGAGTATTCCATCACACTCATGACTTGTGCCTTGTAGATGGTGGAAAGGCTTTGGGGAGTCAGGAGGTGAGACACTCGCTGCAGAATACCTAGCCTCTGACCTGCTCTTGTTGCCACAGTATTTATGTGGCTGGTCCAGTTAAGTTTCTGGTCAATGGTGACCCCCAGGATGTTGATAGGGAATTCGACGATGGTAATGCCGTTGAATGTCAAGGGGATGTGGTTAGACTCTCTTGTTGGAGATCGTCATTGCCTGGCACTTGTGTGGCGTGAATGTTACCTGCCACTTATCAGCCCAAGCCTGAATGTCATCCAGGTCTTGTTGCATTCGGGCATGGACTGCTTCATTATCTGAGGAGCTGCGAATGGAACTGTGCAGTCATCAGCAAACATCCCCACTTCTGACCTTATGATGGAGGGAAGGTCATTGATGAAGTAGCTGAAGATGGTTGGGCCTAGGACACTGCCCTGAGGAACTCCTGCAGCGATGTCCAGGGGCTGAGATGATTGGCCTCCAACAACCGCAACCGTCTTCCTTGTAATATTTGTCAAGTACGTTTAGCATTAAGACTGATGGCGCCAGTCACCTTTACGGCATTGGGTGGAATGCTCCTTTAATGAGATTTCTACAGCTCAGTCAAATGATACAGGAGTACTTTGGATGATTCCTTGTAACAGCTAGAAACCATCAATGTTGGTTCAGTGAAAGCACGTAACAAATAAATCAAGATAAAGTATGAATGTGCATATAGACTCCTTCACCTTCCATTACTAGCACAGTAAAGAGGGTCAGCTGCAATAGCGGTGGACTGATACTCGTCTGTAATATCAGTAAGTTTATATTAGTCCACCTGACTGGAATATCAATGTCTGAGAAATCAGAGCTGTCTGATTAATACTGCTACACATGCAGCCACAGACGTACAGCCTCTCAGTTCTAGTAGGAACAAACAACAAAATAGTAGGTTGTACATAAGGAAACTGGGTGCTACAAGTTCCAAATTCCTTGTGCTCTAACCATCAGTTAGTGGTGGAAACGGCGCACCTTGACATCGATGGCCCAGCATTTAGTGGTCGTACAGAATTTCCTCTGCAGCAGAAAGATAGACGTTCATGAAAAGGGCTCCATGATTTTTAGCTGGTAGTACATTCCCAAGTACAACTGTTCACCCCAGGTGAGAGGATATAGTTACAATAGATTTGTTCAAGGACTGAAGAGCTATGAGCCTTATTGCATAATGCATTGGGGTAAAAATTTGGTCGCTTTGCTCCTCCTGTTAGCGCCCTAAGAGGGTTAAGGTGCTAACGGGGCGCAAAGCAACTACTGCCCGGGCACGGCGCTGCCCACGTCTCCCGCGAAATTCAGCGGGAGGTTAGCGGCGGCGCTAACTGGTGGCGCTGCGCCGCCGGCGATGACGTCATCGCCGTGCACAGCACCCCGCTCGCGCCCCGGCCTCGATCTCCGGGAGCACCCCCTGACTTACCGCCGGATGCTATGTCCGACGGGGTCAGGGGGGCCTACCTGCGGCCGGGGAGGCGCAATTTAAAGGCGAGGTGCGGGGCGGCCATTTTTGTTGCTGGCCGCCTGCCTGCGCTCCCGTCCCCAGCCTCCTGAACCGCCGCCCTGCTTCCCTCTTGGGGCGCAACCACTCAATTTCCGGCGCGGGGGCGCTAGTCAATTTTTAGCCCGTTATTCCTTACTTGACAGAAAGAGGCAGAAAGCAAAAGTTACAAAAAATTTAATTTTAAGTACAGGAATCCCGCTCCAACCGCGGTTTTGCCATAGGCGGATTTCACGTATACACGGTTTCCACTCTGCGACTATTTTTGTCAACCGTGGCAGTGAAATTCGCATATCTGCGGTTTTTAATTTAGGAATAAGGTAAATAATATGATTTTTATGCTATTTATATGCTTTTTATATTCTTTTTTATTGTGTTTATACTGAATTTGCCAACCGCGGTTTAACTAACCACGGGGGTTTTCAGGGACGTATCCCCTGTGGTTGGCGAGGGAATCACTGTATTGTGGCGGAGCCACCAAAGGACTCGGAGCAGTTGTACATAATTCCTTTAACAGCAATGTAGTTGCAGCCTGTGTCTGTACCTTTAATTACACTGTTTAACTGTACTATGTCTAGTTACCTTTACAGCGCGGTTTCAACGTGATGACGTCATGCCGTTCGTCACGTGATCCCCCAATGGCGGGAAGAACGTGATGACGTCATGACGTCAGCCTTCGGACCAGAGAGTCAGTCCTCGTGGAGCCTTCAAAGAGAGCAGACCTGTATTCGATGTATTCCAGCAGTTTCTAGTTAAAACCTGTTGTGTTCCATTAAAGTTCGTTGTTTTAATTGCCTGAGTCGAACTCAGTCTTTTCGTTAGGAACCTCCGTTCCTACATTGGTGACCCCGACTTCTATGAACAGTATTCGTGGAAGATATTCATCATGGACACGAATGCCGTGACCCTGAAACTGCCACAATTCTGGGAGCAACAACCAGCCGCGTGGTTTATCCAGGCTGAAGCTCAATTTGCCATCCGGAACATCGTCGCGGATTCGACCCATTACTACTACGTGGTTTCTGCCCTCGACAGCGCCACAGCCTCGCGGATTGTCAGCCTCCTCAGTAGCCCACTGGATGACGGCAAGTACAATACTTTAAAGACGCGGTTGCTGCAGGTCTTCGGCCTCTCGAAGTCGGAGCGCACTCGCAGACTTCTCGCTATGCCCGGCCTCGGGGACTCCAGACCGTCCGCGCTCATGAGCCAAATGCTCACGCTCTTGGGTGCCGAACCGGAATGCTTCCTTTTTAGGGAGTTGTTCCTCTGCCAGCTGCCAGAACCAGTGCAAGCTGCCTTAGCCAGTTCTGCGATCACAGACTGTGCTGAACTCACGGCAGAAGCCGATAAGATCTTCACCGTAACCCAGCAGTGCTGCGCGGCCGCGAGGCGCCCAGCCCCCACAGACGCGACTCCAGCTCTGCAGGCGGCGGGCTGGTGCTCCTACCACGCCTGTTTTGGCGCGAAAGCCAGACGCTGCCGTCCTCCCTGCAGTTTTTCGCCCCAAAAAAAACAATGCTCCCGCAGCGTTTTTCGCGAAGGAGGACTGGGTCTAAAGGGCACACCGTGACTGCGATGTCCATTGGATCTTCAGGGAAGCTTCTTTACATCACAGACTCCCTATCGGGTCGCCGTTTCCTTTGTGACACCGGTTCAGTGTAGTATTTTGCCTGCGTCGAGGCTTGATCTCCAAGTTGGGGGCCACGGCCTTTCCCTCGAAGCAGCTAATGGTGCGGC
Source organism: Somniosus microcephalus (assembly GCF_052327205.1). Classification (NCBI taxonomy): domain Eukaryota; kingdom Metazoa; phylum Chordata; class Chondrichthyes; order Squaliformes; family Somniosidae; genus Somniosus; species Somniosus microcephalus. Next base: position 12,518,885 of record NC_141000.1, on the reverse strand, counting down.
TATTCGTACCTTCGGGAAGCGGCGGATCCAACTGTGCTTCGGCGGTCAGCGCTTCTGCTGGGAGTTCGTCACAGCCATGGTCTCGCAGGCCATCCTAGGGGCGGATTTTCTGTGTGCAAACAGGTTCCTCGTCGATGTCCGGCACTGCCGGTTGATCAACGCGGCCACTTTCCACTCGATCCCCTGCCACCGCAGCACCGCCGTGTCGTGGTCTGTTGCCTGCGCGTACCCATCTCCGGATGAATTCACTCGTCTCCTCGGGGAGTTCCCGGAGCTGACCAGGCCCACTTTTTCTTCCTCGGTCACTAAGCCGATGCTTGGGATGACTCCCCATCCCTGTTGTCTCCCAGCCTTTCGTCGCCTCATTCCTGGGCCACGGGAGCCTTCCCCACTTCACCAGATTTTCCACGCTTCCCTCCCGCGCTTTCAGATTTCCAGCATCTGCAGTAATTTGCCTTTAACTGGTGCTTCTTATGTACTGAAAATGGTGGAGCCCTATGATGATGTAGGTTAGTCTGCTGTGTTGGGGTCACAAATCATTCTATTTGCTGTGAAACCAGAATTGAAAATGGTTGCTTATTTGCCAAATTTAACTGCATTATTGTTAACTTACTTGGATCCGATTTAAACATTGTATGCAATGGACATACACACGATGGCTCAATATGCGCTCGTCTGGTGAAACTTTTGAAGTTACAGAATGGCTCCTCCTGAAATACTTCACATAAATCAGCTCCACGTATGACATTTTTTGATGCAAATCAAAATAAAAGTGCACTTATTCTGTATTACATAATAAGGAGATGATATAGCTCAAGGCAAGATCTAACTGTAGATGTGTCTGACTGGACCTCATACATAATTTAACTTGATTACTTATTCTATGATTTGTCTTTTTAGTTGTGTTGTCATTTTCTATTTTGCCTTTGATTTCATGTGACGTTAGTACTGAAGCTGTCTCACCAGGGCTAAATGTTCTACCCTGGCAAGCTAATAGGCCTAGAAATTGGGTTCTGGTCTTGCCAGGGCTGTAGCGCCAGAAAGTTTGCGCCAGCGGTAATGCGGCAGCGCCCGACGAAAATTCGGGTGCGCTGGGCCCAGACGGCGGCGGGCGCTAAAACCCTCCTTTAGCGCCTCAAAACGGGCGTGAACTTGGGTTTCCCGGCGCTAATCCCCCGCTGCGGCACCCGATGCGGTGCGGCAGGCGGGGGAACTGCAGGCCTCCTCCTCCTGTTAAGGAGGAGCTGCCTGCAGCCGACAACTGTCCGGCGGATTGCCCCGACATCTGAGCCCGGCACCTCGGGGAAGTGCCGGGCTCGCATCAGACACTGATCAGGGCCGCGGGGGGGGAATGCAGGAGTCCGGGAAGGGAGGTGCGGGCAGGCGGCCGCCGGGAACGCGGCTGGCCGCCGCTCCACCTTTATGCGCCGGCGCACACTGGGGGAAGACTCTGTTGCCAGAGTCTTAGTTGCGCCTGCCACGGGCGAGGCGGGCGCAACTGAATTTCGGCTTGGGGCCGGGTTACCACGGCAACCGGGACGCTGCGCACACCGATGACGTCATCGGTGCCGGCGCAGCGCTACCGGTCTACCGCCGCGGAAGGGCCCCAGGCAATTTAGGAACCGGCGCCAATTGCAGCGCTAGGCCCTCTAGCGCCGCAAAATCGGCGCTAAGGGCACTGAATTTCTAGGCCATAGAGTCATAGGCCTAGAAATTCAGTATAGCCACGTTTGGGGCGCTACAGCCGGGCGGTCGCTAAAGTTTGCGCCCGGTGCAACTTAGCGCCACCCTCGCCGATATTCAGTTGTATCGCCCCAAGAGGTTGCAGCTGCGCTAAAGCAGGCGATGCACTACTATCTTAAGGCGCTAAGCCGGCGATCCGGGGCGCTACCACCGAGGGCGGGCGCAGCGCAGGTGCGCCGAGTTACTGATTGAAGGCAGTCACGCTGGCGCCAGTCAGCTCTTAAAGGGGGAGGGTGGATTTGTTTTGCTGCCACGCCCTGCACACTGCAGCCCTGAAGCAAGGCCTCACCATTGCTGGTTGAACAGTTCAGTGCCCAGGACAATGGAGAAGGCCAGGGAAAGAGCGCAGTGCTTCAGCGATGGTGACCTGAAGGTACTGGTTGGCGCAGTGGAGCGCAGGCGCCATGTCCTCTTCCCTGAAGGTGGCAGGAGGCCGCTGCCCAGCGACTATCGAAAAGCCTGGAGGGAGGTGGCAAACAGGGTGACCTCCAACAGCGTGGTTGGCAGGACTCCTGTCCAATGCCGAAAAAAGTTCAACGACCTCACTCGGGTTGTCAGGGTGAGTACCCTTTCCAGTGTCCTCCTCATCCCTGCATGTGCACCTCAGTTTATGGGCAAAGGGACCTGAAAGCCCTAATGCCCAGCCCTCATCTAGCAGCTACGGGACTGTCATGAAAATCACTTGCACATTCAGGGCTTCACACACTGTCAAGGCTATTCCACCATGGGAGACAGTGCAGGCAAGATGAGGGCTTCAAACTGTCAGGGCTATTCCACCATGGGAGACAGTGCAGGCAAGATGAGGGCGTCACACTGTCAGGGCTATTCTACCATGGGAGGCAGTGCAGGCAAGATGAGGGCTTCACACTGTCAGGGCTATTCCACCATGGGAGGCAGTGCAGGCAAGATCAGGGCTTCACACTGTCAGGGCTATTCCACCATGGGAGGCAGTGCAGGCAAGATGAGGGCTTCACACTGTCAGGGCTATTCCACCATGGGAGGCAGTGCAGGCAAGATCAGGGCTTCACACTGTACTTAGAGGCCGTCCTTTCTCTTGCAGGGCAAGCTGGCGCACAACCGAAGGCAGCAGCGACAGACCGGGGGAGGCCGTCCTGACCTGAAACAGCTCAGCGACCTGGAGCAGCGTGTGGAGCGCATTATGTCAGGCCGGCTGATTGGCCCCGTCGCCAGTGGAGATGCCGACCCTGTTGTGGGCCCCAATGGTAAGGGCGTCAACTTTTTGACCTCTCTCTTTCCACTTGCGCCTCACACCAGCATCCTTTGCCACTATCGGACCAATGCAGTGCATAGCAGCACTCATGCCTCCCTCGCTGCCGCCCTGTCCTCACTCTAAAGCAACTCTTGTGCCTCCCTGCTTTCAGATGGTGAATCGCCAGGTGAGGAGGCGGGCCCTCAAGCTGGCACTGTGAGTGAATCGGAAGGGGAGGAAGAGGAAGCCGGCCCATCAGAGCCACCCTCAGCCGAGGCAGCCCATGGCCATGATGGGGACACGTCTTCCCTGGAGGGGAGCAGGGGGGAAGGGTCGGGGGAGAATGAAGCTCTGGGGCCCAGCGGGCTGCAGCAACGCGGGAGTGGTGGGGAAGCTCGGCGGCCTTCCCCCCGGAGGGTGAGTGCGGCCTCCAGTCCTGCTATGGTGAGCGCAGAGGAGGTGCGGCTCCTTGCGGAAATGGGCACCCAGGCTGAGCGCAGGCACACTGAGCTCATGGCTGCAGTGGCAAGGATGCCTGACTCCATAGAGTCACTGGCAAGGAGTGTACAGGAATTCGGGGCAGCACAGGCCAGGAGTCTGCAAGAATTCAGTGCAGCACAGGCCAGGAGTCTTCAGGACTTCGCGGCAGCACAGGCGGCTTCCAGCCAAGTGCTCAGTCGTGCCGTGCATTCACTGGCTGGTCTCATGCAGACACAGACCAGGGCCACACGGGCACTAACTGCTGCCACCCTCGCTGGATCGGCCAGGCATCACTGGGGCACTCGCCGCGCCGCAGCAGCCCAGCAGTCTGTGCTTCAGCAGATTGCTGTGCACGCCGATTGTGTGCTCAATGATGTTCCTGGATGCTTGATGGCTGTCATTGTATCGCTCTTCAGCAGGGGTGCTGGGCGCACAGAGTGGGGTCATCAGCCAGGTGCACAAAGGATAGCCTTTGTCCCCGAGAAGCCATCCTCGTGGGTGAGGCTGGGCTTTGAAAATGTCTGCCATAGAAGTCTGGCGCAGGATGAAGGCGTCGTGGCTGCTGCCTGGAAAGCGGGCATTGACAGCTAGTATGAGCTGCCTGTGGTCACACACCAACTGCACGTTGAGCGAATGGTAGCCCTTCCGGTTGCGTTAATCCTCGGCATTCTCTAGAGGTGCCCGCAAAGCCACATGCGTGCAGTCAATGGTGCCCTGCACCATTGGGGAAGCCCGCTAATGCTGCAAATCCCATTGCACACTCTTGCTGCTTGTCCAGGTTCATGGGGAAGGAGATGAACTGACGTCTCCTTCTGAAAAGGGCATTGGTCACCTGGCGGATGCAGCAATGTACCGCGAACTGGGAGATGTTGGCAATGTCCCCAGTAGCGGATTGGAAGGAGCCGGTGGCATAGAAGTTGAGAGCCACCGTCACCTTCACTGCCACCGACAGAGACATCCTGCTCCTCAGCTGTGGCTGCAGATCTCTGCGAAGCAGGTGGCAGATCTCATTGACCACCTCCCTTCTGAATCGCAGCCTCCGAACACACTGCTCCTCAGACATGTTCAGATATGAGAACTGCTGGCGGTATACCCTGGGTGGGTAAGGCCTCCTGTGCCGACGCCTGTTGGCCCTTCTCCATCTGGCCATGACTGGCACTCTCTCACGGCGTCTCTGAGCCCTTTGAAAGCAATGCAGTAAGCCAACGTTTCCACCCATTGCAGCCCCCATTATATGTTTCGAATCAAGGCTATGGCACTGAAAGTAAAATCCAAGTGCAAAGCACTGGCCTGAAGCCACAAGTACCTGTGCGAGCGTTGAGTCAAACCAGAAAGCTCTCCCCCTTTGTCTCTCTCCAAATATCCGTTTCTCACAAAGAAGGATTGGAGCAAAATGGCTGCCATTTATACTGCAGGAGGAGTCCCCTTTAATTAGCACCCCCCGTAGTGACTGGGAACCGTTCCCCTCTACAAGTCGCTAGGGGCGCCAGGCGCACATTAGGCCAGTGCCACTGAATTTCCGGTTCGGAGCGCACCAAGGGCGTTGCACCATGAAATGACGTCAGGATCTGCGCGCGCAGCTGAGCAGGCGCTGCGGTTTTGCGCCGCAAAACCTTAACTGAAGTTCGCGAGAGGCGCAGATCGCGCCGCGCCCAGGCGCGAGCCGCTTAACGCCCCACTTCTCCTCCTAAGGCGCTAGCGGCTGGTGCTAACAACTGAATTTCTAGGCCATAGAGTCATAGAGTTATACAGCACAGAAAGAGGCCCTTCGGCCCATCATGTCTGCGCCGGCCAACAAACCCTATCTATTCTAATCCCATTTTCCAGCACTTGGTCAGTAGCCTTGTATGCTATGGCGTTTCAAGTGCTCATCTAAATGCTTCTTGAATGTTGTGAGGGTTCCTGCCTCTACCACCCTTTCAGGCAGTGAGTTCCAGATTCCAAGCACCTCTGGGTGAAAAAAATCTAGCAAAAGGAAAATATAAACAGTGAGTTGATGTAATTAATGTGCAATTATTAAATACGTAGTTAATAAATGCGATATTTTACACTCACTTCTGCTTACAAAAACAGGGTAAAGGATCCTTAACAGTGGTTTTATTACAAATAAAATTGCAAGCTATTCCCAAATGGGTTTGGAAGTTGCTTGTTTATTTTTATTTGTCTTTCATTTGAAATCTTTTAAAATATAAATCTTGCATTAATCCATTCTAATCTACCGTTCTTGACTTCTTTAATGATTAGTAATATTTGGATGTGGGTGTACAGGGCACAATTTCAAAATGATGCCATCGCTGTGCGCTGTGACCCCCTTAGCGCCCGCCGCGACCCCTTACCGTCCCACAGCAGAAATCCAGCTGATCCCCGTGAGGCTGCTGTGGGCAGTGCCAGCGCCAGCCTCGGGGGTGGCAAGCCAGGCCGACCTCTGCTCGTGGGGCGCTAATTATAGTGAGGTGCGATCGCGACCCGCGCCGCCATTTATTTTTTTGGCCAACCTCCAGGTCACCCCTCTGTGGCGGCCCTTGGCGTTGTCTGTGGCCGCCATCGCGCAGCCACAGCACCATGCCGCCCTGGTGGGCTGGTGTGGATCACCGGAGGCCCTGCAGAGCTCGCAGCATCCCTCCCCTTTAACGGAAGGGGAGGGGTGCTGAAATGCGTCAGCGCTACACAGAGTGGCCGCTTAGCGCTCCAGCGCTACCACGCTTTGCGCCCACGACACCGCCCCGAGAGGAAGTGGAGTGTCTGAGATATCGCTCATCTTCCTTGCCGGGGCGGTGAACCGAATTTAGCGGCCGGGGTGGTACTTCCGAACCAGGTGCTAAATCTCCGGTGATAATTTGGTTACCGACCCCAAACCGGGCGCAACTGAATTTCGCCCCCATAGAGTACAAAAGTGTGGAAGTTATGATGAACCTGTATAAAACACTGGTTCGGCCCCAACTGGAGTATTGTGTCCAATTCTGGGCACCACACTTTAGGAAGGATGTGAAGGCCTTAGGGAAGGCGCAGAAAAGATTTACGAGAATGATTCCAGGAATGAGTGACTTCAGTTACGTTGATAGACTGGAGAAGCTGGGGTTGTTCTCCTTGGAGCAGATAAGTTTGAGAGGAGATTTGATAGAGGTGTTCAAAATCATGAGGGGTCCAGACAGAGTAGATAGAGAGAAACTGTTCCCATTGGCAGAAGGGTCGGGAACCAGAGGACACAGGTTTAAGGTGATTGGCAGAAGAACCAAAGGCGACGTAAGAAAAAACTTTTTTATGCAGCGAGTGGTTAAGATCTGGAATGCACTGCCTGAAAGGGTGGTGGAGGCAGATTCAATCACGGCTTTCAAAAGGGAATTGGATAAGTATCTGAAGGAAAGAAATTTGCAGGGCTACGGGGAAAGGGCGGGGGAGTGGGACTAACTGAGAGTCGACAGCGGCTCGACGAGCCAAATGGCCTTCTTCCGTGCTGTAACCATTCTATGATTCTATTCTATGATTCTATGGTTTCTATAAACTATTAAATCACACCGGTGCCCTTGCTGCATAGACTTGACTGATCTGTATCCTTGTGCACTGGGTGAAGCTCTTGCTTCATTAACTGCACTGCAATTGTCAAAATAGTTTAAGTGTATATTTTAATTAAAATTCGATTGTGGGTGGTGTGAGTAAGTTAACATGGAAACAGTTAGAAAAATGAGTTTTATTTACAAATATTGGAGAAGTCTTATCCACCACCTCTCTCGACCCCTCCACTGCCATTAATTTGTCACGCTGCTTGTCCGACATCCAGTATTGGATGAACAAAATTTTTTTCCAATTAAATATTGGGAAGACCGAAGTCATTCGTTGGTCCCCGCCACAAACTCTGTTCCCTAGACTCTGACTCCATCCCTCTTTCTGGCCACTGTCTGAGGCTGAACCAGACTGTTCGCCACTTTGCCGTCCTACTTGACCCTGAGCTGAGCTGCCGACCCCATATCCTCTCCATCACCAAGACCGTAACATTGCCCGTCTCCTGCCCTGCCTCAGCTCATCTGCTGCTGAAACGCCCAACCAATGCCTTTGTTACCTCTAGACTCAACTATTCCAATGCTCTCCAGCTGCATCCTCTGTAAACTTGAACTCATCCGAAACTCTTCTGCCCGTATCCGAACTCACACCAAGTGCCGTTCACCCATTGCCCCTGTGCTCGCTGACCTACATTGGCTCCTGGTCCCGCAACACCTCAATTTTAAAATTCTCATCCTTGTTTTCAAATCCCTCTATGGCCTCGCACCTCCCTATCTCTGTAATCTCCTCCAGCCCTACAACTCTCCAAGATCTTTGCACTTCTCTAATTCTGGCCTCTTGCTCATCCCCGATTTCCTTCACTCCACCATTGGTGGCCATGCCTTCAGCTGCCGAGGCCCTAAGCTCTGGAATTCCATCCCTAAACCTCTCTGCCTCGCTATCTCTTTCTCCTCCTTTAAGACGGTCCTTAAAACCTACCTCTTTGACCAAGCTTTTGGTCACCTATCCTAATATCTCCCTATGTGCCTCGGTGTCACATTTTGTTTGATAATCGCTCCTGTGAAGTGCCTTGGGGCGTTTTACTTCGTTAAAGGTGCAGACAGGAAATTCAAGACTTAGTTGTGCCATCAGGGAAAAGCGCAAAGTGTATGTTTTCCTCCATTAGCTAATGCTTGGGGAAATGCACTTAATACTTTCTGTGACTTTTACATTAACATTGGTAGACAGAGAAAAATATACCCCAAGGATTTTTATGCACAGGGAGGAAAGAAAGTAACAAAGGATGAGCCACCCTGGGTCACTCACACATCTTCTCAGAGCGAGCTGAAGAACAGCAATGACAGATGTCGAGGAACAGGCAACGTTACCCCCCACAGGCTACATACCCACCACTATCACACACAAGGAAACAGAAAATCAGAGGAAAAATAAAAGAATGGTTCAAAAATAAACAAAAGAGCTTTCAGTGCACACTCCAGTGTGGTGGACTAATTGGGCCAGCCACCTCAGTGTGGGCTATATAAAATTTACTTTGGTCACGTTCAACTTATTATTTTTATAATTTTCGCTGATATTACGCTGAAGATTGGAACATTTTCAAGATTTCTGTAAACGATGGTGAGTTTGGAAACACTGTACAGGACAAAAAAATTCATGCATACTATTCAGTTACCAATATGCTAAAGGTCAGGTCGAAATATGTGTCAGAGAACGGTGAAAATCAATTTGCTCTGTTGGTCATGAGTGAGGAGTAGAATCTCATGTAGCTCGTGTCAGCAAAGGTGAATAATTGACTACTTCTGTGTGACTCTGCAATAAATCATTTCCTAGAAACATACAAGAACAATCGATTCCCTCCATTCTATAATCTGGTTGCAGTGAGATTTCATATGCTGCCTAGCTTTTCCCAGATTAAAGTTTCAGCTCTCCTGGTTACCAGGATTTACCAGTATTTTAACTCATGTCAAGGTCCAGAGGTTTGCATAAATCTGACGAGTATAATGCCGCAATCATTGGAGGCATTTGAGACCTGTTGGTTCTATTTTTTAATGATTTTATCCGTGTTTAGTTCACTGTTATCCTTGGTACGAACTTCAAAAGAGTTGACCGGACAGAACATCACGTGGGAGATTTCATGGTGAGGGACAATGTTTTTCTGAGCACACCTCTTATGTGCTTTCATGTTTCAAGCCTCATATTTCCAAGCAATCCTGATCAGAAATGAAGGGCAACATAAGGGCCTAGAAATTCGACTGCGCAGCAGCCTACTCAGCCCCCAATCTGGCCGGCTGGAAGGGCGCTGCCCGCCATATTGGTACAGGAGGTCTTGCTGGCGGCAGGACTGCACGTCAGCAACGTTCTAAGTTATGAATAATGTATGTAAATTAGGGTCCTGTGCTTCATGCAGGACTCATTTTCCATTGTCGATCAGATTTTTAGGCCAAAAGCTTCCATCAGAGAAGGAAGGGGATGATTTGGAAGAGTTTTTATTATACTCTACGTGGAAAAAATGACCCAGCAGCCTTGGCTATAGTTCAGTGTATAAACTTGCATCCCATTTTCGATTTGCATTTAAGTTCTTACCCTGGTTTCTTGAAGAAGTGATTTGAGGGACTGCAATGAAAGTGAAGCAAGAGAAATGGAGGAATAGATACAATGGAAATAAAATGCAGTCCAGTGTACAGGAGAAGGGTTTGTTTCCATGAGATTCCTGGATAATCCCCGGGGTTGATGTTCTAATCTTGTTACCCTATTCTATCGGGCCAATAATAGGGTCTCCACACAGCACTGTGATATCAGCGCTGCACAGATGCTCATCGCACCTTTGCACAAATGAGCTGATCTCACTCGATAATATGACATCAGCTCATTTCAATATTTTTCTGGTCCTCTCAGTGTGTTGCTCATGATGTGCTGAGGTGGAAGGGGCGACAATTTCAAGTCAACCACAGTCAGTGAAGAGCTGCCACATATCCATTAAGCCCTGGGAGGTTTTTCAAGGGAGGAGGGAACAGGTGGAGAGGAGGAAGTGGTGGAGAGGAGGGGAAATGTTTAATATTTTTTTACAGAGGGCCTTCCCTTCCATGCCCGAAACCAATGGGCGCTGGGCAACTAGCTTGCTGTTAAGGCACTCCAGTCGCATTAAGAGGCCCCAATTTGAATAATTTTCATGGGCCAAATGAACCACCTGTGTAGTTTGCGCACAGACTCCCAGTGCCCTTCATGCTGGTCGGCCACATTTGGCTGTGCTGAGCCCTTTGAAAACATCGAAAGCCTTAAGTCTCTGCACCTGATGACATGGGGTGCCAGCCATCCCCTCATAAGACCCTATAGATATTTTAAAACACAAGCTTTCCATCGCCTAGTCAACATTTTAATGTATCCTGTCATCTCTGTAACTCTTTTCAACTTTGATGGGTGTTATAGAAACATAGAAACATAGAAGATAGGAGCAGGAGTAGGCCATTCAGCCCCTCGAGCCTGTTCCATCATTTAATGAGATCATGGCTGATCATTCAAATTCAGTACCCTGTCCCTGCCTTCTCCCCATATCCCTTGATCCCTTTAGCCTTAAGAAATATATCTAACTCCTTCTTGAATATATTTAATGAAGTGGCCTCAACTGCCTTCTGTGGTAGAGAATTCCACAGGTTCACCACTCTCTGGGTGAAGAAATTCCTCCTCATCTCAGTCCTAAATGGCTTACCCATTATCCTTAGACTGTGACCCCTGGTTCTGGACTCCCGCGCCATCGGGAACATCCTTCCTGCATCTAGTCTGTCTAGTCCTGTTAGAATTTAATAAGTTTCAATGAGATCCCTTCTCATTCTTCTAAACTCTAGCGAATACAAGCCCAATTGACCCAATCTCTCTTCATACATCATTCCTGCCATCCCAGGTATCAGTCTGGTGAATCTTCGCTGCACTCCCTCCATGGCAAGAACATTCTTCCTCAGATAAGGCGACCAAAACTGCACACAATACTCAAGGTGTGGTCTCACCAAGGTCCTGTACAACTGCAGCAAGACATCCTTGCTCCTGTACTCGAGTCCTCTCGCTATGAAGGCCAACATACCATTTACCTTCTTAACCACCTGCTGCACCTGCATGCTTACCTTCAGCGACTGGTGCACAAGGACACCCAGGTCTCGTTGCACTTCCCCTTCTCCCAATCTATTGCCGTTCAGATAACAATCTGCCTTCTTGTTTTTGCCACCAAAGTGGATAACCTCACATTTATCCACATTATACTGCATCTGCCATACATCTGCCCAATCACCCAACCTCTCCAAATCATACTGGAGTTTCTCTGCATCCTCCTCACAGCACACATGCCCACCCAGCTTTGTGTCATCTGCAAACTTGGAGGTATTACATCTAGTTCCCTCGTCTAGATCATTAATATATATTGTGAATAACTGGGGTCCTAGCACCGATCCCTGCGGTACCCCACTAGTCACTGCCTGCCACTCGGAAAAAGACCCATTTATTCCCCCTCTTTGCTTCCTGTCTGCCAACCAGTTCTCTATCCAAGTCAGTACCTTACCCCCAATACCATGTGCTTTAACTTTGCACGCTAATCTCTTATGCGGGACCTTATTGAATGCCTTCTGAAAGTCCAAATACACCACATCCACTGGTTCTCCCTTATCTATTTTACCAGTTACATCCTCAAAAATTCCAGTAGATTAGTCAAGCATGATTTACCTTTTGTAAATCATGTTGCCTTTGTCCGATCCTGTCACTGTTTTCCAAGTGCTCTGCTATTACATCTTTTATAATGGACTCTAGCATTTTCCCCACTACCGATGTCAGGCTTACCAGTCTATAATTCCCCGTTTTCTCTCTACCACCTTTTTTGAATAGTGGGGTTACATTAGCTACCCTCCAATCCATGGGAACTGTTCCAGAGTCCATAGAATTTTGGAAGATGACCAGCAATGCATTTACTATTTCTAGGGCCACTTCCTTAAGTACCCTAGGATGTAGATTATCAGGCCCTGGAGATTTATCGGCCTTCAATCCCATCAATTTCCCTAACACCATTTCCCTACAAATACTGATTTCATTCAGTTCCTCCCTCTCATTAGACCCTATGTTCCCCGACATCTCTGGGAAGTTATTTGTGTCCTCCTTTGTGAAGACAGACCCAAAGTATGTATTTAACTGGTCAGCCATTTCTTTGTTCCCCATTATAAATTCCCCTGATTCTGACTGCAAGGGACCTACGCTTGACTTCACCAATCTTTTTCTCTTCACATATCTATTGAAGCTTTTACAGTCAGTTTTTATGTTCCCTGCAAGCTTACTCTCATGCTCGATTTTCCCCCTCTTAATTAATCCCTTTGTCCTCCTTTGCTGAATCCTAAACTGCTCCCAATCCTCAGGTTTACTGCTTTTTCTGGCCAATTTATATGTCCTCTCCTTGGATCTTATGCTATCCCTAATTTCCCTTGTTAGCCACGGTTGAGTCACCTTTTTTGTTTTATGCTGTGTGGATCTTAGCCCTCCAACAAAAAAGAGTGTACACAAATAATAGGTGAATTGTACTGGTATGACAATTATTCAATGAAATAATGATGGTAAAGAATTTATTTAAAAAATGTAAGAGTAGTAAAAATACTTATTTCACAATCAGAACATAAAAGCATTAAGCCCCAGTAGCTTTTCTGTCAACCCCAGTTATGAGTTGGTACTACGCAGATTAGTAATGAAACTGAGTTCTTAAGTATGCATGAAGAACAGGACGAGACGAAATGCATCCAAGCATACCTCGGGAATGAATGCAGGGAAAGCTGTGGTTAAAATTTTTCTGAAAATCGATAAACACAGGTGGTGGGTGGCAGAAGGTTAGAAAATAGCTCCTGGTGTTTAAGTGTTTTTTAAGAGAAGATGGAAAATATACTTTGAAAGAAAGTCCTGTGGTATTAGGGTCTCTAGAAGGGAAAGCATTGAAGCTTACTATAAAGAGAGCAATTCAAGTAGATTTACCTGGAATTTTAAATGATGACAGGTTTGCAGCAGCGAAGTCATGGCCGGCCAGCAGCTATTTTTAAAGAATCCTTTGATGCAAAAACATTGGTGGTTGATGGCAATGAACTGGATGTTACGTATGTTATATTGATTTACAGAAGCTGTTTGATACAGTGCCACACGAGCCTCATAGCTGAAGTGAAATCTCTTGTGATACTTGGAAGTAGTGAATGAATATTGGCTTAAAGGTATCGGGGGGAAAAAAGTGTAGACATGAATTACTTCAAATTGGAGTACCCCATGAATCCATGCTAGGACCTCAGCTGTTCACTATGTGAAGTTTATGAAAATATTAAAGTACAATATAATTCATGGCGAGACAGTGCCAGCAGTCATTTGTGTGGGAAAGCAGCATGCTTGGGAGAAATTTGGAGAGATTCAGCAACTCTCATGATTCCCAACTGGCACATTATGCTGAGAAATACAAAGCAGTATAAAGGTTCTAAAAATATAAAATTAGAAAATGAAAGTTATAAGGGGAATGAGGAAGAAAATGTAGGTGTAATACATGAATCAAATATTATGGGGATAATTTTTCGTGTTGGAATATATATATATATATTGAAAAATTGCAGGCAATGCAGGGAAGCTTTTGAAAAGTCAAGTAGTGTTGGATGTACTCTAATTTGTCACACTGCTTGTCTGACATCTAGTATTGGATGAGAAGAAATGTCCTCCAATTAAATGTTGGGAAGACCAAAGTCATTGGGGAGAATTTTTTTTTTGGGGGGGTGGGGTGTCAGTGGGCACGTTCGGTGGCGGGTCGGGTGGGAATTTTTTTTTGAAAGCGGGTCGGGAGCCCGCTGTCAACCTGCCGCCACGTAACTTTCCCAGATGTCGGGCCTGTCGGGGATGAACAGACCCGACATGCAGTGGCGGAGGAGGCAATTCAGGTCATTATGACCTTGTTAACAGCCCATTAAGAAGTATTTTGAGCTCATCTTAACATTTTACGAGGTCGTCCACACTGCTCGGGGATCACGTCAGGCAAGCAGGTCGGGAGTTGTATGACCATGGAATCATCTGATTACTTGATAGCTGCAAATGTGGTATAAAAGCTCCCATCTCACAGCTGTTCACTTTCCAAGCTCAGAAGCTGTTGCTTACTGCATTTGGAAGACAGATTGAGCTTTATGCAGGTTGCATGTGTTTGGAGAAAACTCTATCCAGTGTCACCTCATTGGAACAACCTCTCTCCTCATTGACAGATCGCTTCTGTCATCTCAACTTCACCTGCTATCTATTACATCAGAATGGGTACGGTTTATACTTTCTCAACTTGGTCCTCGGACTCTGACCACAATTAGCCGCAACACCAGCAGCACCAACAACAAGAGCGCCAACCTTCTCCTCAACCACCTGATGCTGCACAGGGTAGAGGGCATCAGTGCAGGGCTGGACCGCGCCGAAGGCGATACCCCCAACACAGGGTTTACAAGCAGAGGATGAGTTTCCTCAACATGACTGAGCAACGGTGCTTCAGGAGCCTCAGGCTATTGCGCCAGGCCATCGCAGACATTTGCAGCTTGCTGGAGCAAGACCTGCAGCCCAGAGGAACAGGTGGACACGCCTTACCAGTAGCTATCAAAGTCACCAGCGCCCTCAACTTCTTCGCCTCAGGCTCCTTCCAGGCATCTGCAGCAAACATTTGTGGCATCTCACAGTCGGCCACCCACAGATGCATCACACAGGTCACCGATGCCCTCTTTGATAAGTCAGCCAATTATGTGAACTTTGCCACTGATGAAGCTAGTGTTACTGAGCGGGCGCTCGGCTTTGCGGCTCTGGCTGGCTTCCCACGGGTGTAGGGCGTCATCGACTGCACACATGTGGCCATCAGGGCACCCCATGATAACCCAACAGTCTTTGTCAACTGCAAGGGCTTCCACTCCCTCAATGTGCAGCTCATCTGCAACCATAGGAACGTCATCATGTATGTGTGCACCAAGTTCCTGGGCAGCTGCCATGACTCTTACATCCTGCGCCAGCCCACTGTCCCTCAGCTCTTCACTCCTCCAAACAGCCTTTCCGGCTGGCTGCTTGGAGACAAGGACTATCCACTGAAGATGTAGCTCATGACACCTTTGAGGAAGCCAACAAACGAGGCTGAGGAACATTACAATCAAAGCCACATCTCCACCAGATGTGTCATACAGCAGACAATAGGGTTGTTCAAAATGTGCTTCAGGTGCCTGGACAGATCTGGAGGAGCCCTTGAGTATGCACCAGCCAGAGTCTCCAGAATCATCGTGGTCTGCTGCGCCCTGCACAACATAGCACAGCAGCAAGGATTAGCGCTGCCTGAGGAACAAGGCGCAGAGCGCACAGCCTCTTTGGAGAAGGAGCACCATGAGGTTGAAGACGAGGATGAGGAAGACCTGGAGGAGCTGGCAGTCGAAATGCCACCAGTACGCGACCGCATTGCTGCCTGGGATGGCCTCACCATGGCCAGATTTAGTTAACTTTGCGCAGCACAGCCATGTGGCTGGCATGTGCATAGGCAGGTTGGCATCACCCCACAGGAACACATTAAAGCATCCCTACAATGACCAGTCCATTCTTTTCACTGTCACCACCATTGCTGGAGCTTAAATTAGTCCTGACCACTCACTCTACCACTTCCAATTGTGCACACACATTCGGCAAGGACTGCAAAGTTCCCAAAATAAATGATTTAATACAAGAAATTAATTGAACATAAACTTCACAATAACATTTAAGAAAACATCCAAATGACTACCCTTGTGACTCTATTTGTGTGGCATCTTTCTTTTCCGAGTGTTTCTACATGGTGCTACCTCTGTGGCTTCAGCACAGGGTAGAGGCAGCCTCCTCACTTCCCTGCTGCACCTGCTTAGACTCCTTTGGTGGTTGTCTATTATTATCTGAACGGCAATAGATTGGGAGAAGGGGAAGTGCACCGAGACCTGGGTGTCCTTGTGCACCAGTCGCTGAAGGTAAGCATGCAGGTGCAGCAGGCGGTTAAGAAGGCAAATGGTATGTTGACCTTCGTAGCGAGTGGGTTTGAGTACAGGAACAAGGATGTCTTGCTGCATTTGTACAGGGCCTTGGTGAGACCACACCTTGAGTATTGTGTGTGCAGGTTTGGTCACCTTATCTGAGGAAGGATGTAGGATGTTCTTGCCATGGAGGGAGTGCAGTGGAGATTCACCAGACTGATACCTGGGATGGCAGGAATGACGTATGAGGAGAGATTGGGTCGATTGGGCTTATACCCGCTGGAGTTTAGAAGAATGAGAGGGGATCTCATTGAAACTTATAAAATTCTAACAGGACTAGACAGACTAGATGCAGGAAGGATGTTCCCGATAGCGGGGGAGTCCAGAACCAGGGGTCACAGTCTAAAGATGAGTAAACCATTTAGGACTGAGATGAGGAGGAATTTCTTCACCCAGAGAGTGGTGAACCTGTGGAATTCTCTACCACAGAAGGCAGTTGAGGCCAATTCATTAAATATATTCAAGAAGGAGTTAGATATATTTCTTAAGGCTAAAGGGATCAAGGGATATGGGGAGAAGGCAGGGACAGGGTACTGAGTTTGGATGATCAGCCATGACCTCATTGAATGGCGGAGCAGGCTCAAGGGGCCGAATGGCCTACTCCTGCTCCTATCTTCTATGTTTCTATGTCCTTTGGGTTTTGGAGCCTGTGAGGGCCCCGCCAAAGTCTGTTCCTCCTGTGATTGTGCAGGGGACGACTCAGCCATCGCTGTCTGGGAAGGCATCGGGTTCTAACCAAGGGATTGGCAAGGGGGGAGAAGTGTGAGCACTTGGAGAAGAGCCCCCTCTTCCATGTCCCCTCCCACCACCATCCCTCTCATGGGCCACCCGCACATCTCTGCACATCAGTGGGGCCATGAGGACCCACATCTATACTGACATCCCTCCTAGAAAGGACATCTATGAGCCACTGGTTTCTCTCCTCCATAGATGCCCATCTATCCTCTATAGATGCCCATCTATTTTGAGTAGAATCTATGTGCTCGTGCGACTGGCGCATTAGATCCTCCATGCAGGTGGCCATCCTATCCATGGAGGAACCTACAGTCACGGTGGTGGTCCTGTTTGAGATGGACTCCTCCATTCTCTGAACACTCACAGTCACCACAGTTGCAAAACCTGTCAAGAGCCTCCTGCACTTGTTCCTGCAGCTCCAGGATCGCCCTCAGCCTGGATGGCCCCCAAGGCTCAGCGTCTGCATGCAGCTGAACAGAGCTAGGAGACTCCTGTGCCCTCCACCGAGAAGTTTCCACTGCTGACCGTGTCTCCACCATCTGCTCTTGCTCACCTGTGCAGTGTGAGACACCAGGTGACAACACTACTCTATCTTGCGACGGACCCACCAAGGTGTGTATATCTGCGCTGGTGCTGGCTTGCCTTGTCTGAGGTGACGCTGTGCCCTCAGAGGCTAGGGTCTCCTCTGAGGAGTCCTCTTGCTCTTCCTCCTGGACAGTGGTGGGGTGCGGGGGGGGGGGTGCTCTTGATGGACCTGTGGGAGAGTAAATACATCAATTAGATATATGATAAGTCAATTGCATACAGATACCATTAAGCACATGATGAGCATTCAATTTCTCTTGACATCATCCCCTATATGAGTGACTGATGAATGCCATGTAGGTCTATAGAAACTGATTCTGTCACCAGGTTGTTCTGATGAGCCCCTCTCTCTGTCCCTCACTTCCAGCTGGTCCACCACTCCACTAATGGCTGCCTCCTCTGCACTCGTCAGAATTGCCATTGATTGAGGGCCTCCTCCCGTTCTCTCCCTCTCCCTCTTATTGTGGACTCTCTTTTCCTGCAACGAGGGGAAGAAGAGAAGGTTGAGTGAGAGCGATGGAATGAGTGTAAGGAATGGATGGGTTAGATCTTTAGAGGGAGACTATGATGGATGGGGTGGCAATACCAAGTTGCCTCCTTGTGTGTTGTTAGTTGGTATCATTGCATTAGGATGAGGGTCAGTGTGAAGGGTGCTTAGTAAGATGGGGATGCGATGATGTAGATAGATAGAGAGGGATGGGTAAAGGTGCAAGGGATGTTGGTTTGAGTAAGGATGAGCAGGAGTAGGGTTGAGAATGCAGAGTGATGGGGATGTGATGACAGGCACAGCAGCATGAAGGTAAGTGTGGCTTTATACTCACTTTTCCTGATCTTAGGTCTGCACTGCACCCGGGTCTGCATCACCACTGACTTGCTCGTATCCTCCTCTGCTATCTGCAGCCAGCTGCCTTGGTCTCCTGCAGTGGTCTCTTCCGCCCACTGGCGGGAAAGAGACCTCCCTACTTGCTCTGACTCCCTCCAGAAGCACATGGGAGTCATCGCAGAAGCAAGGAGCAGCCCTCTGCCACTTAGAAGCCATCTTCTACACAATGAAGGACTGTCAGCATGCTAAAGTCTACAAATCAGAAGTGAGTACAAATGGGTCCATGGTCCCTGTAAATATACCAGCACCAAAGGCATCAGCGCTGACGTCACCAGATCCCCACCTTTTAATTGGGCCGGGTAACGCGCAGGGTGGGCTTAACAAGGTCCATTACGGTCAGATTTTTTTTTCAGCGAACTGAAGGCAGCAACGGGCTCGCAGCCCGCCACCAACCTCTCCCACCATGAACCCGCCCTGGCTCCGGGTTCTAATATCACATAGTCTGCCGTATTTACAGTCTGTCATGTCGGACTTTGATCCCACAGACGAAAATAACACTGAGGAAAGGGTTTTAAGGAAACTAACTTTGGTGTTTGAAAAAAGACAGCTCAATAAAAGAAACACAGGGACAATTAACAAACCAAAGGGCAAGGTGTGTGAGATGAAGGAAACAACCCCTAAAAAATGGCAACACGAGGGTTTCACTGAAAAGAAGGATAATATACTTTCCCCAAAGAAGCAGAGAGGGACTTGGAAAAGGCTATAACATCCCTTGTGGAACTAGGAGTCGTGAGGCCATTGACTACACACGTGAACTCTCCTGTATGGCCTGTAAAGAAGCCAGATGTCTCCTGGTGAATGACCGTCGATTATAAGGTGTTGAACAAGAACATCCCTGCTTGTGTCCCTACCGTAGTAGCTGTAGTCGATCTGATTGGTAACATTCCTAGGCACGCCACGGTATTTACAGTCCTAGACATATCAAATGGGTTTTGGTCCATCCCTTTGCACCCCGAGGATCAGTACAAATTTGCCTTCACCTTTAAAGGACAACAGTATATATGGACTTACCTTCCACAGGGATTCGATAACAGCCCTTCTATTTTTCATCCGTGTATGGAAGCATGTATAAGGGAGTTCAGTCGCCCAGATCAACTGATACAGTATGTAGACGATTTACTGTTGTTTTCTGAAAGTGAAGGAGAACATGAGAAACTGTTGGAGGGGTTGTTGGAATTGCTTAAAACAGCTGGATTTAAGGTTAATCCCAAGAAGGCACAGATAGGGGAAGAGGAGGTTCAGTTTCTGGGACTCACTGTTCGACCAGGGGAACGTGCGATAGATGAGGCTAAGCATAAGGCGCTGCAGGAGTTACCCCGACCAGGCTCGGTAACTGCTCTCCGATCGTTCTTGGGTCTGACAGGTTACTGTAGGGAATTCATTGAGAACTATACAGCTACAGTGGGCCCCTTACTGAGATTATTGAAGAAGGGTGTAGAATGGGAGTGGGATGGGGAATGTGAGGAAGCCTTTATCCAGTTAAAACGAGACCTATAGATAGCTCCAGCTTTGGGAGCTGTCGATCCTGGGAAAAGCTTTTATTTGAAAGTGGCAGCTATAGATGCCAGTCTGAGTACCGTCCTTATGCAGAAAGTGCACCATCACATGAGACCGGTGGCCTCTGCCTCCAGAGTCCTGGTGGAAGCGGAAAGAGGCTATTCCACTTGCGAACGACATCTGCTAGCTACCTTTTGGATGGTAAAACATTTTGCGGTGTTCACAGGAACCCAACCCGTTACTCTGTTAACCCATCACACCCGAACTTGTTTACTCTTAGACGGGAAAATTAAAGAGAGAACAGTGTCTGGTGTATGAATAGCTAGATGGACATTACTGTTAGAAGGCATGAATCTTAAGGTCGAAGCCATTGGAGACCCTAAATTAGCCTTCAACCTTAATTACAAGGGAGAATCTCATACTTGTACAGTTGAGGGAGTATGGGAAATGAAAGGGAGTCTTAAATCAGGGATATACTCCGAAGGGCGAGACATCTATGTGGATGGCTCGAGCTTCGTGGAAAAGGGAGAAAGGAAAACGGGATGTGGAATTTACGATCCGGATCGGAACGTGGAAGTGGCCCTGTTACTCCCCATTACTCTTAGTGCTCAGCAGGCAGAATTAGCCGCAGTCACCTATGTGGTCACACACCCCACAGAACCTCCCCTCCTTACACTATCTGCTCCGACTCAATGTTTACATGCAACTCATGTACAGAATATGTGGCCATTTGGGCCAGACGAGGGTTTAAGTCAGCGGATAGAAAGCCTTTGATCACGGCCCCGATGTTGGCAACAATATTGGAAGCTGTAAAGGGAAAAGAACACGAGTATTACATCCACAAGATCAAGGCCCACTCTTGACCAACACCAGTTTGCCTATCGTGCAAACAGATCAACGGAGGATGCAATCACAACTGCTCTACACTCGGCACTGAATCACCTAGATGGTAAGGAGACCTACATCAGAATGCTGTTCATAGACTACAGCTCAGCATTCAACACTATCGTCCCCAACAAGCTGGCCACCAAACTCCAAACTCTTGGCCTGAACACTTCCCTCTGCAACTGGACCCTGGACTTCCTAACAAACAGACCCCAGTCTGTCAAATTAGGTAACCACACCTCCCCCCCCGACCCTGAACACGGGGGCCCCACAAGGATGTGTGCTGAGCCCCCTCCTCTACTCCCTCTTCACCCACGACTGTGTGGCTGTTAAGGGTTCCAACACCATCATCAAGTTTGCGGATGACACCACGGTAGTAGGCCAGATCACCAACAACGATGAGTCAGCCTACAGGGAGGAAGTCCAGCATCTCGTGAAGTGGTGCGCCGATAACAACCTGGCCCTTAACACCAAGAAAACAAAAGAAATCATTGTGGACTTCAGGAAGTCCAAAGGCGGAAGTCACACCCCCATCCACATCAATGGGGCTGTGGTGGAAAGGGTGGACAGCTTTAAGTTCCTCGGAGTCCACATCACGGAAGACCTTTCCTGGTCCCTCAACACCTCCTCTCTGGTGAAGAAGGCCCAGCAGCGCCTATATTTCCTAAGGAGGCTGAAGGGATGTAATCTGTCACCCCTGATCCTCTCTAACTTTTACCGCTGCACTATAGAGAGCATCCTGACAAACTGTATCACAGTATGGTATGGCAGCTGTAGCTACTATGACCGGAAAGCCCTGCAGCGGGTAGTCAAAACTGCCCAACGCATTACCGGCACCCGGCTACCGACCATAGAGCACATATACCAGAAACGCTGTCTACGGAGGTCACGGTCCATCATCAAAGACCCTACCCACCCCAGCCACAGTCTGTTCGCCCTCCTGCCATCTGGGAGACGCTACAGATGCATTCGCACCCGTACGACCAGATTTAGGAACAGCTTCTTTCCCAGGGCTGTCATCCTACGGAACTCCACAAATAAGCTCTAAAGCCTGCACATCTGCCAATGCACTTTATTATGGTTATATTTATGTTAATATACTACAAGCCAAATGTATGTTGAATGTTTAAATGTCTTAATCCAAATGTACACTCTCGGGAGCCGCAAGCCTACATTTCGTTGTACTGCACTTGTGCACTAACAATGACGATAAAAGTTGATTTGATTTTGATTTGATTTGAAAACCGAGCCCAGGTGGAAAGGCAATCAAAAAGCCGACGAACTGGCTCGGAGGGGTGCAGAGAGGGGAGTCCCGTGGGACCCTTACCAGTCAGGAGTGGTGGTCACTGTCACCTCTGCTCAGAGTATGGTACCCCCTCCCACCGGATCTTAAAACCATTCAGTTAAAAGATGTAGTGCTAAGGGCAATTATAAAGGAAAAGGAAGAAGGAAGAGACATAGAGGGACCCTACGGAGCTAGGGATGTAGAAATCAGAGAAGGGATGCTATTTAAAGGTGACAAGTGGGTAGTCCCAGAGGGAAACCAGGAGGAATTCATTTAACCAGCACATGGAGGTCCAGGACCCAAAACCACCTGGAAGAGAGTGGAAGAAGTAGGATGGTGGCCACACCTTAGGGGAGGTGTGGAGGATTTTTGTAAAAACTGCTTGATATGTGCTGCCTATAATCCCGACCCACACAGGAAAAAGGCACCTTTGGGACATACGCGAAGGGCTGAAGGGCCATGGCAATGTGTCCAGATTGATTTTATTGGGCCCTTACCCACTACTAAGGAGGGCAATAAATATTGTCGGGGATTGAAGGAAAATGGCATGTAGCTCACAACCCGCAGTCGTCGGGAATTGTGGAAAGAATGAACCGTACCCTAAAACTGGCTTTACATTTTGAATGAAAGCCCCACTAAGTGGGACATAGAAACATAGAAGATAGGAGCAGGAGTAGGCCATTCGGCCCCTCGAGCCTGCTCCGCCATTCAATGAGATCATGGCTGATCGTCCAAACTCAGTACCCTGTCCCTGCCTTCTCCCCATATCCCTTGATCCCTTTAGCCTTAGGAAATATATCCAACTCCTTCTTGAATATATTTAATGAATTGGCCTCAACTGCCTTCTGTGGTAGAGAATTCCACAGGTTCACCACTCTCTGGGTGAAGAAATTCCTCCTCATCTCTGTCCTAAATGGCTTACCCCTTATCCTTAGACTGTGACCCCTGGTTCTGGACTCCCCCGTCATCGAGAACATCCTTCCTGCATCTAGTCTGTCTAGTCCTGTTAGAATTTTATAAGTTTCAATGAGATCCCCTCTCATTTCTTCTAAACTCCAGCGAGTATAAGCCCAATCGACCCAATCTCTCCTCATACGTCATTCCTGCCATCCCAGGTATCAGTCTGGTGAATCTTCACTGCACTCCCTCCATGGCAAGAACATCCTTTCTCAGATAAGGTGACCAAACCTGCACACAATACACAGGAATGGGAGGCCGGTAGCCAGGTGATGGTTCGAAACTATGCAAGGGTGGGTGTGTTCGAACCCTTGTACAAGGGACCATACAGTATCGTTGATAAGGCCAGCCCCATGGTGTATACAGTTCAGCTACCTAAGAGAGTTAAGTGGTCTCACCAAGGCCCTGTACAACTGCAGCAAGACATCCTTGCTCCTGTACTCAAACCCTCTCGCTACGAAGGCCAACATACCATTTGCCTTCTTAACTGCCTGCTGCACCTGCATGCTTACCTTCAGCATCTGGTGCACAAGGACACCCCGGTCTTGTTGCACTTCCCCTTCTCCCAATCTATTGCTGTTCAGATAATAATCTGCCTTCCTGTTTTTGCCACCAAAGTGGATAACCTCGCATTTATCCACATTATACTGCATCTGCCTTGCATCTGCAATCACACAACCTGTCCAAATCATACTGGAGTTTCTCGGCATCCTCCTCACAGCACACACACTCACCCAGCTTTGTGTCGTCTGCAAACTTGGAGATATTACATCTAGTTTCCTCGTCTAGATCATTAATATATATTGTGAATAGCTGGGGTCCTAGCACCGATCCCTGCGGTACCCTACTAGTCACTGCCTGCCACTCGGAAAAAGACCCATTTATTCGAACTCTTTGCTTCCTGTCTGCCAACCAGTTCTCTATCCAAGTCAGTACCTTGCCCCCAATCCCATGTGCCATGGGACGAGGTACTGCCTCTAATCCTGATGAATATACACAGTACAGAGTCAAAGGGAACAGGATATTCTCTGCATGAATTGGTTACATGGAGACCGATGAGAACCCCAACACACTTGCTGATTCCCACATTAACAGAGAAACAGATCAAAGAGGTAACCAGGGATAAGTTCCTAAATGACTTGTGAGAAACTCTGAGAGAGATAAAACCTGGGAGCTGCCCACAATATCGGAAGGGCTCACCAAGGCAACCGATTACTTCTAGTCCCAAGTAAGCCACAGGAATGGGAGGCCGGTAGCCAGGTGATGGTTCGAAACTACGCAAGGGTGGGTGTGTTCGAACCCTTGTACAAGGGACCATACAGTATCGTTGATAAGGCCAGCCCCATGGTGTATGCAGTTCAGCTACCTAAGAGAGTCAAGTGGTTTCATATTAACCAGATGAAGCTTTTTCAGCCCACAAGCAAGTCAAGGAGACAACAGTCCACGGTTATGAGTATGATTGGGATGCAGCCGGTCTGCTGGGATGATACGGAGGAAATGCCCAACAGCGCGTCTCACCAGGTACAGTATGATCCAAGTGAAGGTAGAGAGGGCACAGGAGCTATAGAAGCCTCCTCGACCCTAGGTCCGGAGTCACCTTCTATTCACAGACAAGACCTACAAATTCTTACTACCTCAGGATGTAGTAAAAGAAAGAGAATAACACCCCTAAGATTTAGACTTTATTATTACCAAAAAACGAAATGGCTAAATGGTA
This sequence comes from Somniosus microcephalus, assembly GCF_052327205.1. Lineage (NCBI taxonomy): Eukaryota > Metazoa > Chordata > Chondrichthyes > Squaliformes > Somniosidae > Somniosus > Somniosus microcephalus. Next base: position 12,494,357 of record NC_141000.1, on the reverse strand, counting down.
GAGGGAAACTTAAAGTTTTATTGACACAGACGCTATCAGTTTCTGTCCAAAACAAGTAAAACACAGGATTTGCTGAGTGAAAGGAATCTTAAAAGGAATGCTGGAATCTCAGTTTGAGTGAAAGTGTGTGTTAAAAGTGTGGAAGTTTTCTGTCTTTGAAAGAAAGTGTCTGTTGTGTTTGTTTTAGCTCCACCCACTCTTCTGTACAGAGAGCTAAAAGCTGTTTAACCCTTTGTAGTATTGTCTTGAATGATGGACAAGCGTGTGCTGTTTGAAGTTTGTTAATTGTTTTACAAAAGATAAGCTTCAGCCTTGAAGTTACAGTTGCCAATGTGTCTGGAAGAAAATGAATTTGAACATTTACAAGGCATGAGTGATTGTTTCTTTGTTAATATGGCTGTGGCTTCTTCCTTTCTTTTTCAAGGAATATTGGTTAGTTTAAGAAATTGATCTGGATTAAATTGGAGTTATGAGGTTAATTAACCTATTAAAACCAGACTTTTATTGTGGCCACGGTGAAATTCTGGCTGGTGTAAATTGTGTGCTAGCTGCTCGTTCTGGAAATGAGGCAATCACATCAACAATTGGTATTTTTAAGATTTCTGACCAATTTTAACTGTGTGTGACCAGGGAGAAAGAAAGGGAATGCTATCATTGTGTATGGAGTTATTTCGCAGAATGTTTGTAGTGGTGTTACTAGTGATGTCTGATGTTTTAACTTGCTGTGTGTATTGGACATTATTAAATTTAAGTTTATGTTTTCGATGAAGCCACGTGAAATGACGTGTGTACAATGTGTGGATCTTGGTTGGCGGAGTGAGTCAGGGAAAACCTACTGCGAATTGCTGAGGTGAGGCTTCCCTCGTGGGTGGCTGATCAACATTTAAGGGCGATGTCCACCTACCAACCGAATTTGACTATGTGTCGGGTCAGAAAATCGGTGCAGGTATACCCGGTGAAACAGTACTGCAACTGGCTGAAGCACCATACACCGGGAATACCAGTACAGTAATCCGATCTGTCCTATTGCGATGGGAACATTTTGTTTTACTCCGGTCCGACCTGTACGGATTGGAGCGTGGGTGTTATTAAATGTATACATTCACTTGACCAACTGACTATTAATAGAAACAGATGAGCTAAAAGAGCGGTTCCACCAATATGTTGCTAGATTTGGATACAACATACCACCCCTGCCCGAGTACCTGATAGGGTTCATGAAGCGTATTAATCAGTCTCAAAAAACATTATGATGTTTTGACCCAGAAGAATCATGAGATAAGGACGGAAATACTTAAAGTCGGGGACAATTCATCTCGGAGGAATATCGGCATGAATATAGAGGTTCATCCTTGGATAAGGATTATTTCCCACATTCTGGTCATCATTCAGTTGATAATTGTGTTATGCCTGTTAACGTGTCGTGTCAAGAGACGGCGCAAGCAACAAGAAATAGTCAGGTTACTGCAGAAAACGCAGGATGCTTTCGTGTAAGTAACTGTAACTCAAAAAAATTCTGGTGACAGTTACTTGAGGGGGGACTGTAGAAAGTATATATATATATATATATAGAGAGAGAGTGAGAGAGAGAGATACAGAGAGAGAGAGAGAGACAGTGTAGAAAGTTTATACAGACCCTTAATTTTTAATATTTCTTGAAATGCTTTGCCTGGCAAAGAGGTTTTTCGAAGTGAAATAAAGTTGGTGAATTAACAAGCAGTCTTTCACCGATAAGGCAGGAAACATGGTTGTGACTGCAGGGGATAGTCAGAGGCAACAGAGATATAGAAACATAGAAACATAGAAGATAGGAGCAGGAGTAGGCCATTCGGCCCTTCGAGCCTGCTCCGCCATTCAATGTGATCATGGCTGATCATCCAAATTCAGTACCCTGTCCCTGCCTTTTCCCCATATCCCTTGATCCCTTTAGCCTCAAGAAATATATCCAACTCTTTCTTGAATATATTTAATGAACTGGCCTCCACCGCCCTCTGTGGCAGAGAATTCCACAGGTTCACCACTCTCTGGGTGAAGAAATTCCTCCTCATTTCAGTCCTAAATGGCTTACCCCTTATCCTTAGACTATGACCCCTGGTTCTGGACTCCCCGGCCATCAGAAACATCCTTCCTGCATCTAGTCTGTCCAGACCTGACAGAATTTTATAGGTTTCGATGAGATCCCCTCTCAATCTTCTAAACTCCAGTGAGTATAAGCCCCCTGAATATTGTAGACATGGGGCTGGATTTTGATACTGGAGGCGTGCAAGAGGCGGGACTACAACTTTTGGGGTTGTAGTCCCGCCTCCATCGAGTTGTGGCCAACCCACGCGATTTTCACTTGATTGACCTTGTTGAGCCCACCCAGCGGGCTCAGCAGGCCAATTAAGGGCCACCCGGCAACAGGTGATGTCACAGATTGACATTTCATCTGTCAAGAGCTTTGAAGCTGTCAAACACTGATAATCTGTACTCCAAGTTAATTCCTTCCTCTCAGGCTGATTTAGAGATCTCTCCAGAACAGAAAGCTGAATGCTGCAACTTTTGACAGCTCGCGGCCATTCTGCTTTCTGTGCCGGTGAGATGAGGGACTCCTGAGACATGAAGGAAAGAAGGCTGTAAAGGTAAGTAAAGGTAATTAAATTCTTTAAACACTTTACACACACCAAACACACTTACCTCTGCACTCATGCACCCATCACTCACCTGAACACCGGACATCTCGAACCCTCCAAGCCCTTCAGTCCGACGGTCCGCCTCGCTAACTTGGCGTGGTTTGGAGCTGCCGGGAATCCCACACTTCAGCAATAAAAATAGGGATTAGGCTAAAAACTGCCTGTTAACTACCTGTTAACAGGCAGTTAATTGGCACTAATCCCCTTCCCGCCTCGGGGAGGCGGGTCCCAGTGCGGGTCGGGTACCCGCCTCCTTTGAAACTGGCATGGTGGCGGGTTGGGGGCGGGATGGGTTCGTGCCCCCCCAATTTTGAGATTTTAACCCCCCCACACGCCTCCAATCCCGCCTCCACGGCCCAAAGAAAATCCTGCCCATGGTGTCTCTGGTGACTTTTCTGAGGTGAGAAGTCAAACCTTTGAAGCTTTGAAATGCAGTATACGACGTAACTCATGAACCTAATCAAGTGGTTTTCTGCCACTTTTGTAAATTTTAGGAGTGAATAAACAATTTTGGGGCTGTGATAAGGATAAGCCTCACACGATGAGTTAATGTAAACGTTTGACAGCTCAAACAGCTCAGACCAACATTAAAGGAACATTTCACTATCTCTGAATGATTGATTTAATGCAAAACACAAGGAAAGCGGTATAAAACACAATGGCTAAACATAGAAACATAGAGATAGGAACAGGAGTAGGCCATTCGGCCCTTCGAGCCTGCTCCGCCATTCAATGAGATCATGGCTGATCTTCGTCTGAGATCATAGCTGATCTTACCAGTTCAGTACCCCGTCCCCGCCTTTTCTCCGTAACCCTTAATCCCCTTAGCCTTCAGAAATATATCCAATTCTCTCTTGAAAATATTTATTGAATTAGCCTTCACAGCCCTCTGTGGCAGGGAATTCCACAGGCTCACCACTCTTTGAGTGAAGAAATTCTTCCTCATCTCTGTTTTAAATGATTTGCCCGCTATTTTTAGACTGTGGCCCCTGGTTCTGTGCTCCCCTGCCATTGGAAACATTCTCTCTGAATTCAGCCTGTCCAGGCCTGCCATAATTTTATATGTTTCGATGAGATCCCCTCTCAATCTTCTAAACTCCAGTGAGTACAAGCCCAAACTATTCAATCTCTCCTCGTAGGTCATTCCCGCCATTCCAGGTATCAGCCTGGTGAATCGCCGCTGCACTCTTTCCATGGCAAGAACATCCTTCCGCAGATGGGGCGACCAAAACTGTACACAATACTCCAGATGCGGTCTCACCAGCACCTTGTACAGCTGTAGTAAGGTATCCCTATTCCTATACTCGAACCCCCTTGATATGAAGGCCAACATACCATTTGCCGCCTTAATCGCCTGTTGCACCTGCATGCTCTCCTTCAGTGACTGGTGCACAAGAACACCCAGGTCCCTCTGCACTTCCCCATCTCCCAATCTATTGCCATTTAGATAATAATCCACCCTCCTGTTTTTACCCCCAAAGTGGATAACCTCGCATTTATCCACATTATAGTGCATCTGCCACGTATCCGCCCATTCCCCCAACCTGTCCAAATCGCACTGTAGCCTCCTGACATCCTCATCAGAGCCCACCCCTCCTCCTAGTTTAGTGTCGTCAGCGAATTTGGAAATATTGCATCCAATTCCCTGATCCAGATCATTTATATATATTGTGAACAGCTGGGGTCCCAGGACAGATCCTTGCGGCACCCCGCTGGTCACTGCCTGCCACTCCGAAAACGAGCCGTTTATTCCAACTCTCTGTTTTCTATCCGCCAGCCAGTTCTCTATCCACGTTAATACTTTGCCCCCAATCCCATGAGCCTTAATTTTGCATGATAATCTTTTGTGTGGAACCTTATCGAAGGCTTTCTGGAAGTCAAGGTACACCACATCCACTGGCTCTCCCCCATCTATTTTACCAGTTACTTCCTCAAAAAATTCCAGCAGATTAGTCAAACACGATTTACCCTTTGTAAATCCATGTTGACTCTGTCCGATCCTTTCCCCATTTGTCAAGTGCTCCGCTATTTTATCCTTAATAATGGACTCTAGCATTTTGCCCACAACCGATGTAAGGCTTACTGGTCTATAATTCCCTGCTTTCTCTCTACCCCCCTTTTTAAATATTGGGGTAACATTAGCTACCCTCCAATCCACGGGTACTGTTCCCGAGTCAATGGAGTTCCGGAAGATGATCCTTAGAGCATCTGCTATCTCCAGGGCCACCTCCTTAAGTACCCTAGGATGTAGTTTATCAGGCCCCGGGGATTTGTCGGCCTTCAGTCCCCTCAACTTACCCAACACCATATCCCTAGAGATACTAATTTCTGTCAGCTCCTCCCTCTCATTAGTCCCTATGTTTGCCGATATTCCTGGGAGGTTATTTGTGTCCTCCTTTGTGAATACAGAACCAAAGTATGAGTTTAATTGGTCTGCCATTTCCTTATTCTCCATTATATATTCTCCCGAATCGGACTGCAAGGGACCGACTTGGGATTTTACCAGTCTTTTCCTCCTGATATACCGATAAAAGCTTTTGCAGTCTGTCTTTATGTTTGCTGCAAGTTTACTTTCGTATTCTATTTTCCCCTTCCTGATTAATCCCTTTGTCCTCTTTTGCTGTATCCTGTACTGCCCCCAATCTTCCGGTCTGGTGCTTTTTTTTGCCAGTTGATATGCCCTTTTTTTTGATTTTATGCTGTCCCTAGTTTCCCTCGTTATCCACGGTTGAGTCACCTTTTTAGGTTTATTTTTATGCCAAACCGGTATAAACATGTTCTGGAATTCTTCCATTCTATCTTTGAATGCTTGCCATTGTCTATCCACTGTCAATCCCCCCAGAAACACCACCCAATCAATCTTACCCAATTCCCGTCTCATACCCTCGTAATTCCCTTTATTTAAGTTCTGGACCTTAGTCTCTGATTCAATTTCCTCACTCTCCATCTCGACTGAGAGCTCGATCATATTATGATCGCTCTGACCCAAGGGGCCTCGTACAAGAAGATTGCTGATAAGTCCCTTCTCATTGCACAATACCCAGTCTAAAATGGCCTGATCTCGAGTCGGCTCCTCGACATATTGGTTCAGATAACCGTCCCGAAAACATTCCAGGAATTCCTCCTCCTCAGAATTTTTACTAATTTGGGTAGTCCAATCAATATGTAAATTAAAGTCACCCATGATGACAGCTGTGCTCTTATCGCACGCTTCCCTAATTTCCCTTTTTATGCCTTCCCTCACCTCCATATTACTATTTGGAGGCCTATATATCACACCCACTAACATTTTCCTCCCCTTGCTATTTCTCATTTCTACCCATACAGATTCCGTTTCATCCGAGTTAATATCCTTCCTTTCCATTGCATTAATCCCCTCCTTTACCAGCAATGCTACCCCACCTCCCCTACCTTTTTGCCGATCCTTCCTAAATATTGTATATCCCTGGATGTTAAGTTCCCAGCCTTGCCCACCCTGCAGCCACGTTTCTGTAATCCCAATCAAATCATACTTGTTTACCTCTATTTCCACAACTAATTCATCCACCTTGTTCCTAATGCTTCTAGCATTAAGATACAAAGCCTTCAGGCTTGCTTTTTTCACACTCTCATTATGAATTAGTTTGGCCCTTTGTGTTTCTCTCCTTTGCTTATTGCTTCTCACCTTTCTACCATCTATTTCTAACTTCATATGACTTCCCTCTTTTCCACTACCTAGGTTCCCATCCCCCTGCCAAATTAGTTTAAATCCTCCCGAACCGCCCTAGAAAATATTACCCCGAGGACATCAGCTCCCTCACAGTTCAGGTGTAGACCGTCCCCTTGGTACAGGTCACTCCTCCCCAAGAACTGGTTCCAATGCCTCAAGAATTTAAATCCCTCTCCCTTGCACCACTGCTCAAGCCACGTATTTAGCTTATCTATCTTACTCTCTCTAAACTTATTAGCTCGTGGCACTGGTAGCAATCCAGAGATTACTACCTTTGAGGTCCTACTTTTCAATTTAGCTCCTAACTCCCTAAATTCAGCTTGTAGGACCTCCTCCCTCTTTTTACCTACATCGTTGGTACCTACATGTACCACGACAACTGGCTGATCCCCCTCCCCCTTCAGAATGCTCTGCACCCGCTCCGAGACATCCTTGACCCTTGCACCAGGGAGGCAACATACCATCTTGGAGTCTCGGTCTCGGCCACAGAAACTCCTATCTATCCCCCTTATAATTGAATCCCCTATCACTATAGCCCTATCCCTCTTTTTCCCGCCCTTCTGTGCAGCAGAGCCAGTCATGGTGCCCTGAACCTGGCTGCTGGTGCCTTCCCCTGATAAGCCATCTCCCCCAACAGTACCCAAAACGGTAAACCTGTTTTGGAGGGAGATGACCGCAGGTGACTCCTGCACTACCTTCCTGCCTTTACCCTGCCTTTTGGTCACCCATTTACTGTCTGAGCTAGCCTTTACCTGCGGTGTGACCAACTCACTGAATGTGCTATCCACAACATCCTCAGCATCGCGTATGCTCCAGAGTGAGTCCATTCGCAGCTCCAGCGCCGCCATGCGGTCCGCTAGGAGCTGCAGCTGGACACACTTCCTGCACACATAGTTGTCAGGGACAGTGTCCCTGATTTCCCACATGGCACAGGAGAAGCATGACACGGGTCCGAGCTGCCCTTCCATGACTTAACCCTTACAATACCCTTTTATTTACTACGATTTAGCTTAATTATTGAATTCTACTTAGAATAAGTTTGTGAAAGTATTCACCAACCAGTCACCTACCTGTTTTCTGGTGTTGTATTTTCACTGCCGCCTCCTGTCCTGGAACCTTTTCCACCTAGGTTAGGCTCCTGAAATAAAATAAATTGAACCTACCTTTTCAACTTCCCCTAACCCCTAAAAGGTTAGAGGAGGTGGAAGGGTGGGAGACACTACACTGTAGTGTTTCGGGTTTAGCAACAGCTCCACCTACATAAGAGTTACTGGCCTCCTGCTCTCCCAACTGCACCAGCTGTGAAAGAAAAAGCCCGCGAAAGGTGAGCTTTTCAACTCACCAGTTACTGGCCTCCTGCTCTCCCGACTGCCCCAGCAGTTACTGGCCTCCTGCTCTCCCGACTGCCCCAGCTGTGGTCTCGGGCCTCGCCTCTCTCCGGTTTTTATACTGGGCTCCGACTCACTGCTCCCGACTGGTCTCGGGCCTCGCTGGTCGCCGGGTTTTCTCCCGAGCTCCTCCTCGCTGCTCCCGCTGGTCCCGACTCCGCCTCCACCCACTGCCGATGCCGCACTGAGGCCTACCTGAGCCTCTGGGGCCTCTTGTAGTCGCTCTGCCGCTCAGCTCCGCCTCCACCCGCTGCCGATGCCGCACTGGGGCCTACCTGAGCCTCTGGGGCCTCTTGTAGTCGCTCTGCCGCTCAGCTCCGCCTCCACCCGCTGCCGATGCCGCACTAGGGCCTACCTGAGCCTCTGGGGCCTCTTGTAGTCGCTCTGCCGCTCAGCTCCTCCTCCACCCGCTGCCAATGCCGCACTGGGGCCTACCTGAGCCTCTGGGGCCTCTTGTAGTCGCTCTGCCGCTCAGCTCCGCCTCCACCCGCTGCCGATGCCGCATAAAGAATATCAGCACTGCAGTCAGAGGAAGGTGGTTTGGCCGGTCATCTCACCTACGAGGATCGAGCTGCAGTCGGAAGGAGGGGCCTGGCCGGTCTTTTCACTTACGAGGACCCACAATCAACGCTGGACTGATCATCGGCGGGTGGGTGTATGTATGATTTCCTGTAATATTATTGGTGGACTGTTCGAATAGTGGATGGGCTTTTGAATCTGTCTTAGGAACAATAAACGGTTAAAGGCAGAACCCGTGTGTCTGGTGTAATTTCTCATAAGTCTCAAGTCCGAAATCTGTAACCTGTTGGACGGGGCGAGGGGTCAATCCGCATGTCTTACAATGTGGCTCGGTGTCAAAGTTTTGTTTGATAACACTCCTGTGAGGCACCTTGGGACGTTTTACTATGTTAAGGGTGCTATATAAATGCAAGTTGTTGTTGTTGATGTCTAAGCTGATGCATGGAGCCCAAGTCCAAGAAAATGATACTGATTGAGACCATAATTATACTACAGGACTACGATATAAATAAGGTGGCTTACTTGCCTTCAGAAGCAAAGTATCACCAAAAGCAAGGCTACATGACCACTGGCACGGCCTTGCCATCAGGTCCACTATTTGATTCTTGCAGAGCTCGCAACTTTAACATTGCTGGCTTCTACCGATCTTCCACCAACATTAGAAAAGGTTACTGACCAGAATGATTGAGACACAAACGTGACTTTGTTGCAGCAGAGCGAATGCAAAATTATGCGTGCAGTTCCTTTAAAGTGACTGTGTTACTCGGAGGATCCTTCCTGTTCCAAATCATAAGAATCACTGTATATTATGTATTTTTCATAGGAACGAGTAAATTGCCTGTAATTCTGCCCATGGTCAGCTGATGAATATATTTTATTTTTATATCTATATATATAAAAGATGGTGACAGAGCTGAGAGGTAGACTTTAGACGCGCACGCCACACAGAAACACAGATCGACCAGACTCTACAACTAAATCTTGCCAGCCTACATAGCAAAATTGAATGAAATATGTTGACATAGCAATCAACAATGGTAAATGTTGACAGCAAAATGCAACCAAAAATTGTGACAACACAAAATAGGATTTGTGGAAAGGTTTTTTTTAAAATAAATACAGATTTGTAACTATGTCTGGTATTGTAACAAATTAACTGTTTTCAGGGAGAGACGTGAGTGAGTTATTTGACTGTTATATAAGGCATCAATGACACCAAAAAAATAGGGAAGGATGTAGAAAATCTGCCCAAAAAGTAAATTCAACACTGGAAGTTGTTTTTGCCTCTCAAGAGGCCTGGAGGAATGTGTTAGTTTATATGATCTTTCAATGCTACTGTTTTTTGCTTCATCTTGCCTCAGTTTGTTACTGTTGCAATACTGCTATTCTGTAGTGCAATGTCATGTCGTTACTTCCCTATATTCATATTTTTGCTTGATTTTCCTGGCAGGTTTAGTTACTGCTATATAATTAAAAATTCTAAAAATATTCTTTGTTTTTAAAGTGCGCTCTGAATAGGAATGCGAACACAGTAGAATTCAACATTTTCACATGAATGGGAAAAGACATTTTTGTTTGGTATGTGCAGGGACTGGGACCAGTTCTCTTATCCGCCTTGTAGGGCCGAGGACTCTGACCATGCTGCCATCTGTTGGTTCCTCATCCTCTATTACTGCCAATCTTTGTTTATTCTGTCCAGTCTTTGATGCCATCCAGCCATCTTTATTACAGTTGGTAATGCCCTTTTGGTCCTGTCTCTGCCTTCTGGTATATTTATCCAGCGTCCATTCTTGTAAAATCAGCAGAGTGTTTAGTATTTTGACAACTTACAAGATCTATTCACATTACAACCATTTTACATAAGAAATAGGAGCAGGAGTAGGCCAATCGGCCCCTCGAGCCTGCTCCACCATTCAATAAGATCATGGCTGATCTGATCCTAACCTCAAATCTTCTATCACTCTGCATCCACCCGAACCCATGTGATCTCCCGGGAGAGGCGAAAAACCAGATAAAGACCCAATGGCCAATTTGGGAGAAAAAAATCTGGGAAATTCCTCTCCGACCCATCTAGGCGATCGAAATTCTTCCAGGAGATCACTCTGTCCCTATATTTTCTACAGTACTTACCTTCTGTAAAGGCGATCTCCACCCCAGCCAGGAACAGGAATAAAACCATCTCCTGAAATCTAACAGAATTAGAACACAGTAGGAGCAGAACAAGGCTACACGGCCCCTGGGCCCGCTCCACTACCCACAGGGCCATGACCATTCCGAACCCAGACTCATGTCCAATTACCTGCCCGCTCCCCGTAACCCTTTATTCCCTTTACTTCTAGGAAACTATCTATTTCTGTTTTAAATTTATTTAATGATGTAGCTTCCACAGCTTTCTGGGGCAGCAAATTCCACAAACCTACCACCCTCTGAGTGAAGAAGTTTCTCCTCATCTCAGTTTTGAATGAGCAGCCCCTTATTTTAAGATTATGCCCCCTAGTTCTAGTTTCACCCATCATTGGGAACATCCTCACCGCATCCACCCGATCAAGCCCCTTCACAATCTTATATGTTTCAATAAGATCGCCTCTCATTCTTCTGAACTCCAATGAGTAGAGTCCCAATCTACTCAGCCTCTCCTCATATGACCACCCCCTCATCCCCGGGATTAACCGAGTGAACCTTCTTTGTACTGACTCGAGAGCAAGTATGTCTTTTCTTAAGTATGGACACCATTGTTAAAGGTGACCTTTTCCAGCTCAGAGCACCGTTATGTGCTTTCCCTTATCTCTGCAGGAATGTCACTGGCGACAGCCTGTGAAGGGTGATTGAAGTGAGGAGACCATTTTTAATTCTACAGGTGAAACACAATCAGTGTCGAAAAAGGAAAGAAGATCGCCACAATGTGGCAGACAAACAACACCCACCCCCCGCCATTTTTATGCTGTAATGACAGGTTTACTTCTGCAGTATCTCTCATAGAATCATAGGGGGATAAATTCAGTATCGCCCCATTTGGGGCGCAATTATCGGCCGGGCGCAAAGTTTAGCGGCTGGTGCTAATTATCGCCTCCGACTGCAAACTTGGCTTTTATCGTCCCTGGAGGTGATTGGAGCGCTAAATCAGGCGCTACACACCTGTCTTAAGGTGCAAAGGCCGAGGAGCGAGGCGCTACCTCAGAGCGCAGGCGAAGCTCATGTGATGTCAGTCAACAATGGAATACAGACACACTGGCGCTGGCTAGTTCTTAAAGGGGAGGGTCGATCTTGTTCTCCATCCACACCCTACTCATTGCAGCCTTGAATCTCGGCTTGGAGAGGCCTGTACATCAAATCTGTTGGAAAGAACAATGGAGAGGCCCAGGGAAAGAGCTCAGAGTGCAGCCCCCATAGTCTCTTCTAAATTGATGCAAGGAAGATCAAATCAGAAAGAACCTGCAAAGTGGTGCTCAGTACCCAAAACTCCTCAACACAGCTTTGAATATCTCCTGCAGTCTCTCCCTCTCTCTCAGAATTCGTGGTGCAAAAATTTCGCCGACAAAAAAAGGCAGGAAGCGTCGCCTTTAAATAGCGCTCCCCCAGTCTCTTCCCGACTGCAAAACGCTCCCCTCAACCTGTCATTTCTAGCAGCAGGCGGTAAGACAGGGGGTGCCACTCAATATCTGGTCCGCGGCGTTGCACTCTCGATTGACGTCACGATCTGCCGGCACAAACATCGGCGCGCATGGGTGCTAGATGCTTTGCGCCCCATTAGCGCCCTCTTAAGGCGCTAACGGGAGGCGCAAACAAACCAAATTTTCCCCCCATAGAGTTACACAGCACAGAAGGAGGCCCTTCGGCCTATTGTGTCTGCACCGGCCATCAAGCCCTGTCTATTCTAATCCCATTTTCCAGCACTTGGTCTGTAGCCTTATATGCTATGGCGTTTCAAGTGCTCATCTAAATGCTTCTTGAATGTTGTGCGGGTTCCTGCCTCTACCACCCTTTCAGGTAGAGTTCCAGATTCCAACAACCCTCTGGGTGAAAAAGTTTTTCCTCAAATCCCCTCTAAACCTCCTGCCCCTTACCTTGAAACTATGCCCCCTGGTTATTGACCCCTCTACTAAGGGGAAAAGATCCTTTCTATCTACCCTATCTATGCCCCTCATAATTTTGTACACCTCAATCAGGTCCCCCCTCAGCCTTCTCTGCTCTAAGGAAAACAACCCCAGCCTGTCCAGTCTCTCTTCATAGCTGAAGCGCTCCAGCCCAGGTTACCTCCTGGTGAATCTCCTCTGCACCCTCTCCAATGTAATCACATCCTTCCTATAGTGTGGCGGCCAGAACTGCACACAGTATTCCAGCTGTGGCCTAACTAGAGTTTTGTACAGCTCCATCATAACCTCCCTGCTCTTATATTCTATGCCTCAGCTAATGAAGGCAAGTATCCCATATGGAGGAAGGAAATGCTGTGCTGCTTCAGTATTGCCCTTGCTGTAACAGCTGGAAGGGACTTGCCGCCAACTGTCTGACCAACAGGTGCAGAGTGGCCCTCTGCAAAGAATCTTAAACAGCTCAAGTGATAAAAATTGCAATTGTGCAGTACTCACCATTACTTCTGTCTGATTTCTGCAGCCACAGTTCCCATTCGACCACCTCTCCCTTCCTGGACTTCAGCGGGAGCCTTCCCACCCCATTTTCCTCAATTCTCCACCTCGGGACCACCAGTTTTGGGGATATAATACAGAGGAAAATTCCTCCTTCCTCCCCAGTAGCTGTTGGGTCAGGGAACTTTGGAGATTAGAATGTGCTAGTAAATTTCAGGCTGCAGATCAAAAGCACTCAACAGTTTAAGATTGCTTTGTGCCTATAACAAAGTTGGTGTCTAGAGTGTGACTTCTGCATGTACTGGATGTACTATTTTTATATGTTAACTCATCACTCTCCCATAGCAGTATTTAGGTTAAGCAGGGTTAGAGAGCAGGAGGATAATTGGACCAAGGTGGGAAGGGGAGCAGGTAGATGGGAGGGTAGAGATGGGGGGGTGTGGGGGGGGGGGGCAGGGAGAGGAGTAGGGAGATGGAGAGGAGAGAGGAGAGGAAAAGGGGGAGGAGGTGAGAATGAGAATGGAAGGAGGTTGTGGCCACTCACCCTCTATGGCCCAGAAAGGGAACGACTGAAACTGTGGGGTCTCAGTCCTGTAGGTAGTAAATTGTTCTTGGAGATTTTTAAAACTTAAAATTTTAAATTTTTAAATCTTTTTCTTACTTTTCCTTTCTGTCTCTTTTCTCTCTCTTAATCCAATCTTTATTTCGCTCTTTTTATTTCTCTTTCTGTATCTGATTTGACTCTAATTCACCCTGTTTCTGTCTCTGTCATTCACTCTGTTTCTTTCTCTATCCTTAAATCTTATGGCAATCCCATGGGGACAGGAGGGGGGGGCGCGGGGGGGGAGTCATTCATGGAGGGACCAGCAGTGGGCCGGAGGATTTCTGTGGTCCAGGAGGAGCAAGAATGCTTATTTTAGCAGTTTTTTTAAATGGACTGCAATGGTCCCTTTAAGGACTGCTAGTTCAGCCACTCGACTCTTGGTTACAATATGCGGAGCGTAAAAAGTACGCGATTGCCTCTGCAGAAGCACAAACTTGCATCAGGGTCCCAAATAGTCATAGGACCAATGCTCCCATTAAGTAGCGCTCTGGAGGTCCCGCGTAGCCGGCTCACCGGCTTTTAAATGGAAAAATCGCTCATGTACGAAATTTTGTATGGGCCACTCAGCTTGTTATAGGGGTCGCGTGGCCCAAGAAAAATTAGAGGGAACATTGCATAGGACCTCAATTTAATACATTAATGAGGCTCGTGCCTGTTTCGGGCGGGAGTGCAGGCTGCTTGTTTTGAGGCCTGCTTGAAAATCGAGTCAAGTGGGCCTCAGGTGGAAAGTGAGCAGTAGGTTTTTAACATTTTTTGACTGCCTTCCTCCCCATATATGTGACTCAGTTGGTAGCACCCTCGCCTCTGAGTCAGAAGGTTGTGGGTTCAAATCCCACTCCAGGGACTCGAGCACATAAAGCTAGGCTGACACTCCAGTGCAGTGCTGAGGGAGTGCTGCACTGTCGGAGGTGCTGTCTTTCAGATGAGACGTTAAACCGAGGCCCCGTCTGCTCTCTCAGGTGGGTGTAAAAGATCCCGTGGCACTATTTCGAAGAAGAGCAGGGGAGTTCTCCCCGGTGTCCTGGCCAATATTTATCCCTCAATCAACATCACTAAAACAGATTATCTGGTCATTATCACATTGCTGTTTGTGGGAGCTTGCTGTGCGCAAATTGGCTGCCGCGTTTCCCACATTACAACAGTGACTCCACTAAAAAAAGTCCTTCATTGGCTGTAAAGCGCTTTGAGACGACCGGTGGTCGTGAAAGGCGCTGTAGAAATGCAAGTCTTTCTTTTTTTTTATGTACGCTGAAAAATGGGGCTGTGGGCAGATGGAAATTGTCCCCAATGCGTCTTCAGCAGAGTACATATAAATGCAAGTTGTTGTTGTTGACACACCAGAGGCTGAGAAACACCTCATGCTCCAGTCATCCTTGACAAGAGAAACAGCCATTATTATCATCATTATTAATTACAAGCAATAGAGAGTTTATTGCATGATTGATTACAATACTATGTGATTACCGTTGAGTTACTGTTGTCCGCGACAGAATGTGTGGAATGTTAACAGTTTTAGTGATGTATTGACCTTTAAATTACTCTTGTCATTTAATCAGATTGTGGAGTGAACATTTTGGACACTGCTTTTCTTGTTGCATTAAAAGACTCGGGTAGAAATTCGTCTCGAGCCGAGGTGCAAAACGGGAGCTATCGGATCGGCGCCGTTATACCCAGCGCCTGATTTTTAATTCCATCGACTCCAATGGAACTGAATATCCGCCGCAGCGTATAACGGGCTGCCGATCCGATAGCGCCCATTTTTGCGCCTCGGCCCGAGACGAATTTCTACCTCTCAGTTTGATTTGAGGGCTATGGCTTATCTGACCCCCCCACTCCGCCCCCAGCCCCGTAAGAAATACAGACGAACGTAGAATCAAGAGCTCAGACTGATGAAAGCAAAACACTCTCCAAAATCAAATGTTACAGCTTTGAGGATAACTGGTGATAACGTACTGCTAGGGGAAAAATTAAAAAGGAATGAAACATTTGATTGATTGCAAACATTGCAATATAAAACAACATGACCGGGCTGTCTCGGACCGCTGAATAATTGGTGTAACAGCATGAGAAAAAGTCTCTGAGCAAAGGCTTTTCAATTTCAGTTTTGTCACCTAATTGTTCTCAACAGGGAATGTTCTGGTGAAGTTAACTGGCAGGTTAAACACTACAGTCCACTTAACAAGATCTCTTTAACAGCCACTTATTAAAACCACCTTCAGCTATTTTTCTCAAACAAGTCCATTTTGTAATTTTCTTAAAGCTCTAATGCTTTGTTTACTTCCCATTGCGTTAATTGTTGGACAGTGTGGTACAGCAACGTGCTGTTTAAGTTATGATCTATTTAGGTGCTTACTTTTCACCTTACCCCTTTGCCAAAACATATTCATCAACAATTTAATTTGTAAAATGTTACCATAATAGATCACCAAAGTAATAAGCTTTTAGAGAGCAGGTTTGGATACTATAACTCATGCAAGTGCTCACAGCCATGTTCCGTTATTGTACAACCTGTAATGTCCAACATATTGGCAACCTTGCCTTAAGAGTGTTGTGGATCTTTACATGTTATCGAGCTGCTATGTAGTGAATCAACAGGCTTCGCTTAAGTAACTTGGTGAAATACAGTTTTAAATGAATATGGAAAAGCAGTGCGTTAAAACTCTGCAACCTTCAGCTTCTGTGTATTTTATTCATATGTCTCAATAAAATATACAGACAACCTTTGCATTATCATTTCCTTTGCCTCGGAGAGTTTTTTTAAATTAAAGCTCCCTAAGATAAGCAAGTTAAAGGCTAACAGAAACAGGTCAAATTATAAGAAAAATACATTTAATCACAATTATGTGACATGGTAGCACAATATCTCAATTAAGCAGCTTTGCAGTATCCTTCAGTCATTTCCAAATGAACATGTTTTACTTTCGGCAATGATGAGCACTGACAGCTGATTAATTGGTATAACAGCATGAAAAAAAGTCTCTGAGCAAAGGCTTTTCAATTTCAATTTTGTCACCTAATTGTTCTCAACAGGGAATGTTCTGGTGAAGTTAACTGGCAGGTTAAACACTACATTCCACTTAACAAGATCTCTTTAACAACCACTTATTAAAACCACCTTCAGCTATTTTTCTCAAACAAGTCTATTTTTTGTAATTTTCTTACTGCTCTAATTAATTTGTTTAATTCCAATTGATTGATGTACAGCGGCATGCATCAATATTACATTGGCCCAGAAATTCGGGTCCCCGCGGGTGAGTACGCACAGGGTACTCACCCGTAAGCCCAATGGAAGTGCCGGTTTCCTGCATGCACTGCGCATGTGCGGGAAACCGGCACTTCCGTTCCCCTGAAAGAAGGGGTTAAGAGGTGGAACGCGTGCGCGGGAGAGGCAGCGTGTGTGCATCGAACTTACGTTTTTTTTGCAGGTTTTCCCGGGAAGGTAAGTATCCAGAAGTTAGACATGTAAAAAGCAGTCGCAAGGCCTGCTTTTAACAAGGTAAGTGGTGAATTAATTAAAATTAAAACATTTTTTCCACAGGTTTATTATTTTTAAATACTTTAAAGAAAGGTAAGTTTATTTTTAGCCCCGTTAGAAAATGTAATTAATTTTTTCAAAAATTTAAATTATTGTTTAAAATAGTTATTTCATGTAATTTATAGTTGTTTTAAAAATGTGATTAAAAAAAAATGTATTTAAAGTTTTAGTGATGTTTTGGGGCTTATAGTATTTATAGGTTTGACAGCTCTTCCTGTCAAACTTATGAATGAAGCATTCCCTGCTACCATTGGCTCTCCATGGCCCACGTGATCCCAGGGGACGCATCGAACTAACTACGCCCCTGGGATACGCAAGCACTGCGTGCCGGCAGTTGGAAGAGGCCCAGGATCGCAATTCCACGGGGGCCACAGCTCAACGGCCGGTGCGCAAGGTAAGTGCAGGTCAGAGGCTTGCACCCGTGGGAAGCCTCCGACCCGAATTTCTGGGCCAAAATTTCCCTTTCCCTTTGCACCACACACAGTTTCCTACTTCAGATGGTGAGGAGCAACCTTTGCCAATCTTGTGTTGTAGTCACTGGGATGGGCACGAGAGTGCCTGGTAACCTTCACTCAGTGCCTCCTAACCTTTGTTCACTACCTCTCCAAAACCCATGGCAAGACTGGAAACAACCTCATGATTACAAATCTGCATCATACCCCTTATAGAATAGCTCAAGTACGCCAATAAAAAAGAAAGACTTGCATTTATATAGCACCTCTCACGACCACCAGATGTCCCAAAGCGCTTTACAGCCAATAAAGTACTTTTGTTTGAAGTGTAGTCACTGTTGTAATGTGGGAAACGCGGCAGCCAATTTGCGCACAGCAAGCTCCCAGAAGCAGCAATGTGATAATGACCAGATAATCTGTTTTAGTGATGTTGATTGAAAGATAATATTGGCCAGGACACTGGGTATACCTCCCCTGCTGTACTTCGAAATATTGCCATGGGATCTTTTACGTCCACCTGAGAGAGCAGACGGGGCCTCGGTTTAACGTCTCATCTGAAAGACGGATGCACTGGAACTTCACAAACTTTTTGTTAAAATATAATGAAGGAAACACCTGTTGTATTGAATTGTTCCATAACCCACCATTTTAACTGAAAAGATCATTTCAATTTTGGTTCCAGTGACATTGCATTTAGTTTTTTTTTATAGTCTCCAATTCATTTCTCTTAATTTCACCTCAACTTGCAAAGAATTGTAAATGCCACTCCATGATTAGTTGTCAGAAGATTTGTTCATCATGGAGTGACTTGACTGTGACAGTCTTTACTCCCATAATGTGGAGCATCATGCCAAAACTTGGCACTGTGTCCAGCACAACAACCAGGACATGACAAAGGCCATTCCCAACAGCTGCAGACAAGCTTGACAGGGAGTTCTGGGGCTCAGATCAGTTACCATGCCAGAGCTGAGGTGAAATTAAGAGAAATTAATTGTAAAATATTTTTTAAATCTTCAGTACTACCGAGCTACTTCAATATGCTTTATAAAAGAAAACACCTTGATGATAGGCATCCAGGTGGCTCATGCAAAGGACTGGATTCCCTTGTGTGGAGGTTAAAAGTTTAGCTCCCAGCCTCAGCCATCCAGCTCGTTTGTACTCACTGGGTTTGTTCCTCTGGCTATTCACTGCAGCATTACATGGTGACAGCTTGCTTCACCCCAGGGGAGCAAAAACTGACAAAAGCACGACCATGTTAGAGAAATGGACCTCTTTATGGGTGGGCTTCCAGCAATTAAATTCTCTAGCCCAAAATTTACTCATTTTTTTTCGGTGATGGGCCGGAGCCTGTGGTGCAGCATCCCTGATGGTTGACAAGAGTAGGAATTCAGACAAGTAAATCAGCAAATAATGATTTGGTGACAGCAAATGGTTTCCCCTGAACGGTTCCCAATATTGTACTCCATCTGCTCAGCTGCAGCGTCTCTGTAGATCGCTTTGAACCGAATTGCTTTCCTGGAAATATTTTGCTGTCTCACACGCATGTCTACTGGAGGCTGAGTCGTTCTACTTTTAAAACCTTCAAAAATACAAATTTAACATTTTTCGGAGGGAGCTTTTGGCGTCACCATAAATGATGTTGAGAAATCTCCTGTAAATATTGTGTATCTCATGATTTTCTTGAATGCAATTGGAATAGTGCCTTAGATTCAGCGCTCGTTCAAAGTAGAGATTCATTGTGCACGGTGGCATAGTGGTTAGCACTGTTGCCTCACAGCGCCAGGGACCCAGGTTCAAATCCAGCCTCGGGTGACTGTGTGGAGTTTGCACATTCTCCCCGTGTTTGCGTGGGTTTTCTCCGGGTGCTCCGGTTTCCTCCCACAGTCCAAAAATGTGCGGGTTAGGTTGATTGGCCATGATAAAAATTGACCCTTAGTGTTAGGGGGGATTAAATACATGGGGTTACGGGGTTACAGGGATAGGGCTTGGGTGGGATGGCTGTCGGTGTAGGGACCGGGTGCTAGGGTTTGGATGATCAGCCATGATCTCGTTGAATGGCGGAGCAGGCTCGAAGGGCCGAATGGCCTACTCCTGCTCCTATCTTCTATGTTTCCATTAACTCCTTTGGCTTGGCACATCTGTAGGACATTCATACCCCGAGAAAAACACTTCTTCCCAGCAATGAGATGCAAGTTGGTATTAACTGGAATGCTTAGTTTTGTATTTCTCAGTGGCTATATTCTAAATATAATTTATTTCCTATCATCTTCCCTGTTTATAACTTTGTTTCCTGTGAGTTTTATTTCAATGAATTCCCAAAACAGTCTTCCTTTGCAATTATGTACCAAAGTATGAATAGCATGCTCACATGAAGCAGATTTAACCTGTTCTTTTCTCTTTAGACATCATTCATTTAATCTCGCCGTAGTTGGATTTTGGCCTATTCTGGCCACTTCCGCCATGGTTGAGGCGGCGGGGTTGACCCCCTGCTGACCTCCCAAAGGCGGAAGTTAAAATGGCGTCGCGGGGCCGACGACGTCATCGGGTTGTGACTTTAAGATTTAAATCAGGCCCCCGCCTCGGCCCACCTCAAAGTTGGTGAAAATAAAATGGCTCCGGGTGAGAACGGTGCAGCCTCAGTGGTAAGTAGACTCGGAAGATTTTAACCCCTCCCACGCACCGTTCCCACAGGGCAGGGAGAGGGGGTTAAAATCGGCCCCTGTGTTCAGAAGAGTTGACATTTTAATCGATCTTTCTCGCTATAATCGATACTTATTTTACAACATTTATTTCCCCTCACATTTCTCCCATGTCCCCTTCTAAAGGTGTTGACTCCCTGCTGAGGTACAGTTCACTCTTTATCCATGGTCACTCCTCAGTACTTTAGTGGCCATTATTCATATGTAAGCCTGGACAGTCAGTGTGAGCAGGCCATTCAACTGTGGAGGTATGGCAGGGGAGCTAGATTCTGTCCCCATCCATTGTTCACAAATGCTCATTTTCAGCAGGGAAAGGGTAGGATGAGGCAGGGAACAAGAGGGGGCAGGGAAAGACAAAGAATGATGATGAGGAGGAGGAGGGGATAAAGTTGGAGGAGGAATAGGGGAGAAGTGAGGGGGGGCAGTGAGGTGGGAGGAGGAGTAGGGGAGGAGTGAAGGAGAGGTGGACAAATGGGGAAGCAGCACTGGAAGGAGCTAGAGGAGGAGGGAGAGGGATGGAAGAGGGGGAGTAGCAAGGCGAGGAGCAGTGGAAGAAGGAGTGGGGGTGATAAAAGAGAAGTGGAGGAGGGATGAGGAGTGGTGGAGGAGAAATAAAGGAGCTGGAGATGAGGAGTGGGGATTGAGGATAGAAGGGAAGGAACCGGTAGGAGGGTAGGGATGAAGAGTGGGGAGGGAGGAGGGAAGAGAGGGTGGGAGGAAGAAGGGGGATGGAGAGGGAGTGGAGGATGTGGAGGAAAAGGTCAAGGGGTTCGGTAGAAGATGGAGAATAGGTGAACAGTATAGAGGGAGGGAAGATAAGCAGGGTGTGGAGGGGAGAAAACTAGTATGACAAGAGGAGCAGGGGACGGGAGGGGAATAAAAAAAGAATAGGAAGAGGAGGAGGGCAGAGGAATAGAGATGGGGAGAGGAAGAGGATGAGGAGAAAGGGGAGAGGGAAAGGGGAATGTGGGGGGTAAAAAGGAAGAGAAAAGAGATGGGGAGGCGGAAAGGGGAAGATGAAAATGGAAAAGGTGAAAAAGAAAAGAAGAGCGAAAAGGGAAACGAGGAAGGGAGAAGATGGTTAGTGGGGAGAAGGAGAACATGAGGAAGGAGAACATGAGGAAAGGCATATAGGAGGAGGTAATGTGAATGGGTGAAGAAAGGACAGGTGGAGGAGAAAGGAGAAAAACAAGTGTGAAGAGAAGGGAAGCACAATGGAAGGGAGCTGAGGTAGGAAATGGGCAGTGGGTGATGTCAAGATGGGAATGTAAAGGATAGATGGCAAGAGAGGACAGGGATAACGAGGAAGGACTCAACATACTGCAAGACTGCTTTCTGAGCCCACAAGAGATAGCTGTCTTCTGGACTTGGTTCTAGTGAGTGTTGGGCGATAGAGTCTGCAGCACAATAGAGCTTTCACTCTTTTTGGGAAACAACACAGGCATGTGGAGGTGGACATGAACCTGAACAAGTGATAGTTTACATACTAAATGACTACTTCTTGAAGATTTTTATCAGTGAGGGCAGTTATTAACACTATATAAGGGGAGAAATTCAGTATCGCCCTGTTTGGGGCGCAATTATCGGTCGGGCGCAAAGTTTAGCGCCTGGCGCTAATTATCGCCTCTGACTGCAAACTTGGCTTCTATCGCCCCTGGAGGTGATTGGAGCACTAAATCAGGCGCTACCCACCTCTCTTAAGACGCTAACGCCGAGGAGTGAGGCGCTACCTCAGAGCGCTGGCGAAGCTCATGTGATGTCAGTCAGCAATGGAACACAGACACAATGGCGCCGGCCTGTTCTTAAAGGGGAGAGTCGATCTTGTCGAACAATGGAGAGGCCCAGGGAAAGAGTTCAGAGTGCAGCCCCCATAGTCTCTTCTAAATCAATGCAAGGAAGATCAAATCAAAATGAACCTGCAAAGTACTGTTCAGTACCCAAAACTCCTCAACACAACGTTGAATATCTCGAGAAGTCTCTCTCTCACTCAGAATGCGTGGTGCAAAAATGTCACCGACAAAAAAAGGCAGGAAGTGGTCGCCTTTAAATAGCGCTCCCCCAGTCCCTTCCCGACTGCAAAACGCTCCCCTCAACCTGTCGTTGCTAACAGCATGTGGTAAGACAGGGGGCGCCACTCACTATCCGGTCCGGGGCGCTACCGGGGCGTTGCACGCTCGACTGATGTCATGATCTGCCGGCGCAGGAGATCGTGGCGGTAGTGTTTAGCGCTGCCGCAAAATGTCTGGTCAACTTCGCAAGCGGCGCAAACATCGCCGTGCCTGGGTGCTAGCTGCTTTGCGCCCCATTAGCGCCCTCTTAAGGCGCTTAACGGGAGGCGCAAACCAACCAAATTTTTCCCCCTATACCTTCTAACATCAAACTCATACCGTGTGTGCTCTGGACTTTAGAGATTAGTGAAGCAAAGCTTACGGATAGCCTGAAGGGGCTGAAAACCAATAAATCCCCTGAGACTGATGAACTATATTCATGGTATTTAAAGAGACAAGCACGAAGAATGGTGAAGCGCTGACTGGAGTCAATGAACACTGGAGATTCTGACATTACTCAAAAGAAAGGTGCCAGGCCGATTAGCCTGACTTCAATAAACAGAGAAACAGTGAATCAATCACCAGAAGAAAAATGGAGCATCACCTGGTTGAAAATTAGCTAATAAAAGGCAGACAACATGTTTTCAGAAGGGGTAAATCTTACCTGACTAACCTCAGGGACTTTATTGAGAAGGTGACATCCCAGGTTGATGGGGCAGCCACGTGACCGAATGTGCATTGACTTTCAAAAGGTCTTTGGTGAGGCATCACATGAGAGATTCTGTTACAAATTAAAGTCAGTGGGTATAAAGAGTAAAGCATGGCTGTGGATTAGTAATAGGCTAAAGAGAAGGAAGTAGAGAGTAGTTGTAAGGGGAGCAATGTCATGATGAGGGAGACATTGGGCCTGAACTTGCAGTTGGAGGCTTCCCGCCAGCGAATGCCTCTGAACCGCAAGAAAAATACAAACCTACCTGATGGTCCCGGAGGTTCGTAGACTCGCACTCCTGGGCCTGCAGGCGTACGCATGGGTAAAGGCCCACGTGTCCCGGGGCAGATACGGTCCGCAAGCGCTCCTGGGATCACGTGGGCCAGGCCAACCAATCAAAAAAGGGGATCCCCATTATACTTATGGAGATTCCATTGGCGTACGGAATCCCCGTAAGCATAATAGGAACCTCCTAAAAAACACAATTACACACCAGTTAAATAAAAATAAATCATTACATGTTCAAAATTAATTAAAATACGATTAAATTAAACATTTAAAACAAAAAATTTAATTTTTGAAAAATAAATTTAAACGTTTAAAGAGGCTAAAAATAACCTATAACTAATTTTAAAGTTTAAATAATTTAAATTTTTTTAAAAAATATTTATTCAAACTCTTACGCTGGTAAAAGAAGGCCCTATGCCTGCTTTTACCAGACATAAGAGTTTCACAGACATTCGCTGGGCAGTAGTTGGGCAAATAGCCTGCCTTTCCGCCAGCGAGTGTCCGTTTCCCGGGGACGCGGGGGATCTGTCAAGCTGAAACTTGACAGATCACAAGTTCCAGGCATTCGTGCATGCACAGCGCATGTGTAAACCCGGAACTTGAGGGGTTCTTATGCCTGCGTACGCACCGCATACGTGCTCATAGGCCCTGGACAACCCGGGCCATTGAGATCCAAGACTTTTATAGATCCACACTGCCAGGATTGTCAGAAAATCACAGTGTGCCCAGATTTTCAATATGTGCTGCCAGAGGCTGAGGCTCCCCACAGGCAGCATGGACTTGTAAAATTACCCCTCTTGAATGGCCCTTGCTAAGCTCAGTTTCAAGATTGTGAAGGGCAAATTACAGATAGATGTCAAAAATTATTTCTTTCCACAGAGGGTGATCAGCAGCTGACGTAAGTTGCCAGGGGGTCTGGTTACCGGATTCATTTAGGAAACAGCCTGATGCTTATTCTGAGTGGGAGAAATCAAATGGGCCAAAATGGCTCCTTAATCTTAATCTTGTGAGGGATGCTGAAAGGGGAGGGAGGAATAGGATGGAGATGGGGAAGGAAGGGGGGAGTGACTGTTAATTACTGCCAGTCAACCTTTCTGGCACTAAAAATTAACTATTACAGCACGGTGGCATAGTGGTTAGTACTGTTGCCGCACAGTGCCAGGGACCCGGGTTCGAATCCGGCCTCGGGTGACTGTCTGTGTGGAGTTTGCACATTCTCCCCGTGTTTGCGTGGGTTTCCTCCGGGTGCTCCGGTTTCCTCCCACAGTCCAAAGATGTGTGGGTTAGGTTGATTGGCTATGATAAATTGACCCTTAGTGTTAGGGGGATTAAATATGTGGGGTTACGGGGATAGGGTGGGATATGTGTTGGTGTAGGGGTTACGGGGATCGGGTGGGATATGTGTCGGTGTAGGCTCGATGGGCCGAAATGGCCTCTATCTGCACTGTGGGGTTTCTGTGATTTCTACCTCCATTTGCAAGTACAAGTGTGGAGTCTCATTCCTTTGGGTTTTAATCGTCATTGGAGATTTTTTTTAAAATAAACTTTTAATTTTTTTTTTACATGTTACTTCTCCATTCTGTCTCTTTTTCCTCGCTCTCTTAATCCAATCTTTCCCTCTCTTTATTTCTCTTTCTGTACCTGATTTGATTTTGAATCCACCCATTCTCATTCACACTTCCTTCTCCGTCCTTGCGCTGGTAATTTCACAATCCTTCAGTCTGATTGGTTAAGGAGACACACACAGTTGCCTAGTTTCTCGTGCTGCGATGTTATCAGTTTGCACTTTCAGCAACTTGCCACGCAAAAATTTAAAACCCCAAACGCCCAAGGGCAAGCCTAACGAACGGCAGACACGGTTAGATGCCCGGCTACGGCAAATTATGGCCCATGAAATTCACCATGTTTATAAAAAGTGAGAAAAGCCTTTCCCAGGAACTTAATGAGACTGACAAAGCTCCCTTAATAGCAGTTGATACTTAAACTTTAATTAAATAATTTACATTAATTATTTAGTATTTATTGATAAAACCTTGTTGCCTTTTCTGTCAAATAAGTAAGTTACACATGCAGCATGTTTTAAGTACCATTGGGATGAATGACACACCACAGGACATGAATAGTTCTAAACTGTGACTATCCTGGCAACAGAAAATAAGGCTTGGCATTAACCCAGAGAATGACATCAGTGAACAGGAGCAAGATGAGATCAAGGGAACAATTCTCTATATGATTATAGTTTTGTTAATGAACTGACACTCAGTATATAGAGATGTACAACACAGACCTGACTATTCCTGCAGCAAAAGCCAAGTTATTGTCTCATAGATACATTTTTTGTGCATTGAAATATGCAGTAAATCAAGTCACTTAATCAACAGTTAATGAGATGCATGAAAAATGTAATTTACCACCACTTACACTATGAATCGAGTCAGGTCAAGAACATGATGATAGTAATAGTTTAATACTCAATGATTAATGAGAATGATTTTTTTGTGCATGAAATATTGAAGTCAAGATCTTACCTGTTTTACATTCCCCTTATGTACTGTTCTCAGCTGATTACTAGCAATGTGGAAAACATCGTAAACACCTGGGGAGCAATTTTGCCAGCCCTGGGGAGGCAGGTATGGAGGCGGGACTGCCCAACCCACCCCCAACCTGCCTCCATGCCATCTTCCTAGGAGGCGGGTAGCTGTCCCGCGCCGGGTCCCGTCTCCTTGGAGGCGGGAAGGGATTAAAGCCTATTAACTGCCTGTTAACAGGTAGTTGACAGGCAGAAAATAGGATTATTCCCTTTTTGCCCTCACAAGTGCGGGCTTCCCGAAGGCTCCGAAACCTGCCAGGTCACCGAGGCGAGCAGTGGGTCTGCGGGGGTCGGTGGGGTGCAAAAGTGTGCTGTGAAGGTAAGTGATGGGGGCAAGAGTGGAGAGGTGAGTATCTGAGGTAAGTGGAAAGTGTTAGAAAAAGTGTACTTACCTTAGTTTCTTCCTGCAGGCTTCAGTCAGTGTGTCTGCGGAGAGTCTCGGACCTCCATGTTGGATATGACAGATGGCCGTTGCATTCTCCAATCCATCTAAATTCTGCAAAAGAAAGAAGTTTGATGAGGTCTTGAATTCAAGACCTCATCAAACTACAGAGAATGTCAGTGTTTGACAGCTTCACAGAGCTGTCAAACGATGACAATTCATCTGTCAAAATTTTTTGACAGATGAAATGTTATATGTTGACGTTCTCTGCAACCGGCTTTCCCTTAATTGGCCTGCTGAGCCCGCTGGGCGGGCTTAACAAGGTCAATCAAGGGAAGATAGTGTGGGTTGGCCACAGATCGATGGGGGTGGGACATCAACCCGCCAAGCAGCAGTCCCACCTCCAACACGCCCTCATTGGCAAAATCGCCCCCCTGGTATTGCATTTCTGTGAAATTTATGTTCTAATCATTTTATTTTTGCTTTGATTTTTTTGGGGAAAAAATTTTTAATGTACCGTATTGAAAATAGAATGTGCACAAAAGGGAATCAAATGATAGTCAAATTGATTTTAGGCTATAAGGAGTAAATAATAGAGCAATATAAATATTTATATCTAGACCACACTGGAACTCTGCACCTGAATCACAGCAAATAATTACTTTAAATGAAATAGTCTGCTTAGCTCAGTTGCTGTAATCATCTTCAGTAGATTTCTTTCTTTCTTTAAGAGCTAAAAATTTGATTGTCCCTGAAAACAGGCGCGGGGATCTAGGGCTAAGTGCGGTTTTATGACAAGAAGCCATGGAACAACCTCTCTTTTCTCTCAGTAGGAATCAAACATTCATTCTTTTTCAGTTGATAATGTAGATTTACTTCTATACTCAATGCAATTGAGATAAACCACCTGTGACACATATGATGAAACCTCGACTATACAGCCTAGAAATTGGATAAGGCCCGAAAATGGGCGTGGGCATCATGTAACGCTATGTGACCACGCCTGTTCAAAGTGGTGCAAAATTCGTGCTGCCTGCTCATTATAATGATTGCAGCGCTGATCTCAGTGTTAAACACACTGTTGATTGGCTTAGCACTCAATGGGGGGTCAATATCGAGTGCAGTCTACTGGCCAATAAAGTTTTGCCTACGCTCTCTGCACTACTTAAAGGGGAGGTGCTTTGTTGCAGAAGCACCTCACTGTCATTGTGAGCAGAGCCATGGCCCAACAGCCAAGGGAAAGGGCAACGTAGATTTTAGGATGCAGCACTGGAGGCCTTGTTCCTAGGGGTACAAAGACGCCGTGAGGTCCTCTACCGCAGTGGGGGGGGCAGGAGGCCTTCAAAGCTGAACCCCAGAAGGCTGTGGGAGGCGATCGCTCAAGCCGTCATTACAACGAGTGTTGTCCCCAGAACCTGGATCCAGTGCCGCAAAAAGTTTAATGACCTCACACGAGTGGCCAAGGTGAGTGAATGCATCATCAAATGCCAGATCCCACCAATGCACCACAAGCCTCACACACTGCTCAATGCACCATACCCCCATCACTCACCTACCAACAATCTCTAGCAATCATCACTCATACCTCACAATTATAGCTTCACTTCACCCTCACACACTTAACACTGCTGCAAGACTCACACCCACACCTCACACCTTGCACACACTGCCAGCTATTCAACTATGGCAGGTACATAGTCCAAACACATTGCACTCACTGACACACTTCCCTTTTTCTTGCAGGCAAAGGTGGCACACAACCGCCAGGAGCACCAACAGACAGGTGGAGAGGGAGCCAGGCTTCAGAACCTCATGGAGGTGGTGGAAGCAGTTCTCGAAATAATTGGAAGATCAGCTACAGAGTCCATGGTGAGTGGAGAAGCCGAAAGCATTGCTGCTGATGATGGTATGCTCATACCTAATCCTTCTTCTCACATCCCACTCCTCTCGCATCCCACAATCTCTTCTCACTTACAAGCTGCTGATGGTGCATGCATGGATATCGTGCTTCCCCGCCCACCTCTCCCCTTCCCCCCCACCCCCACCACAACCCGACCCTTGCGCATTTCCCCTTTCAGATACCCAAGAATTGCCAGCAGGCCAGCCTGTCCCTGACGTTATGGAGGGGGACAGTGATGGAGCAGAAGAAGACACATCGGTACTGCATCTGACACTCGCAGACACCAGCTCAGAAAATGGCACATACCTTACTAACTCCCCAACTGGGGGAAATAGTCTTTCCTGTTCACCTTATCAAAACCCGTCATAATTTTAAAAACATCGATTAAATTTCTCTTAACTTTCTCAGCTCCCGTAGAAGTAATCCTAGTATCTCAGGTCTCTACTTGTTGCACTGGTTTCTTAGCCCCAGTATCATCCTGGTGAATCTACATTGTATGCTTTCTAAAGCTTTAGTGGGCCAGAAATTCGGGTCCCCACGGGTGAGTACGCACTGTGTACTCATGTGTAGGGCCAATGAAAGTGCCGGTTTCGTGCATGCACTGTGCATGCGCGGGAAACCGGAACTTCCGTTCCCTTGAAGGAAGAGGTTCACAGGTCAAACGTGTGCGCCGAAGAGGCAGCGCGTACGCCTGGAACTTCCGTTTTTTTTGCAGGTTTCTCCGGGAGGGTAAGTCTCCAGGAGCTACGCTTATAAAAAGCAGTCGCAAGGCCTGCTTTTAACAAGGTAAGTGGTGAATTAAGTAAAATTAAAACATTTTTTCCACAAGTTTATTATTTTTAAATACTTCAAAGAAAGGTAAGTTTATTTTTAGCCTTGTTAAAAACTGTAATTAATTTTTTCAAATATTTAAATTATTGTTTAAAATAGTTATTTTATGTAATTTATAGTTATTTTTAAAATGTGATGTTTTTAAAAAAATTTATTTTAAGTTTTGGTTAGGTTTTGGGGCTGATCTCTATTCATAGATTTGACAGGCCTTCCTGTCAAATCTATGAATGACGCATTCCCTGCTACGATTGGCTCTCCATGGCCCACGTGATCCCAGGGGACGCTTCAAACTAACTGCGCCCCTGGGATACGCAAGCACTGCGCGCCGGCAGCTGGAGGAGGCCCGGGATCGGAATCCCACGCGGGCCCACAGCGCAACGGCCTGGGCGCTGGGTAAGTGCAGGTCGGGGGCTTGCACCCGCGGGAAGCCTCCGACCCGAATTTCTGGGCCAATATATTTTCTATAATGGCCTACATGCAAAGCAAGGTTCTTTTTTTATTTAGTTAAATGGATAGGGACCTGGTGGCACTCAGATCATTAGCACCTATGTGATGGTGAGGTTTTTTTGTACCTGGAGGTACTTGTGACTTTCAATATTGCTTATTTCTGATAGTCTCTTTAGTTTACTGACCATGAAGCTCTCAAAGTCTATAATGGGTGCTGCTCTTGCTGTCCTGTACGGGGTGCAGGGAGAGGAGGAGGAGGAAGAGCAGCAGCAACAGCCTCAGCCTCCAACTGGAGCAGCAGAGCAGCCTCTGAGAACGCAACAGAAGGGATTCCCCTCTCAACAGGGCGTACACACTACAACACTAAGAGCATAATAACGCCAAAGAGTAACTTACATTGTCTGTAGAAAAGGTGTTGGACTAAACTGAGTATGTGACATGCTTCATTCCTTTGATTCATCTACAACAGTATAAAAATTTAACCTTTCACTATAGCAAGGGTCACCTTTTACGACATGTCTGAGGAGCAGTGCAGGAGGAGGCTGCGCTTATCAAGGCAGGTTGTTGCTGACCTCTGCGGTCTCCTGCAAGAGAAGCTGCTGCCCACCACGCCAGGAGGTCACGCTCTGCCAGTGGCTGTGAAAGTGACCACCATGCATGAATTTCATTGCGTCAGGATTATTCCAGGCTGTTACAGGGGGCTGTTCCCCAACTCGCAGTCGTCAGCCCATAAGTGCGTGGGCAACTACTGCGTCTCATTCCCAATGGATGAAAACAGCCAAAATGAGCGAGGCTTGTGGTTTGCAGCAATGGCTGGGTCCCTCGAGCTCAGGGTGCCAGTGATTGCACTCATGTTGCCATCAGGGCACCACAGGACTAGCCAGGAGCTTTTCTTAACTGCAAGGGCTTTCATTCGAGCAACGTCCAGCTAGTATGTGATCACACCAAGAAAACCGTGCAGATCTGTGCCAACTACCCAGGCAGCTGCCATTGATCCATTCGTCCTCGTCCCCCATGGCAGGAATGTGACAAGGTGGCTGCTTGCGGACAAGGGCTACCCTTTGATAACTTGGATCATGACACCCCTTTGAAACTTCATGATGCCTGAGCAGCTGAGATATAACCAGAGCCATACCAGCACCCGGAGGGTCAGCAAGCTCACGATAGGGCTCCTAAAGCAAAGATTTAGTGCCTTGATGGGTCCGATGGATCCCTCAAATATGCACTGGAGGGAGTCTCCCGCATAATTGTGGCCTGTTACAATTCTCCACAATATAGCTGTGCAAAGAGGGTTGCAGCTGGAGGAGGCAGGTGCATACAATGAACAACGGCTGGCTGAGGGCGGGAGAGTTAAAGGCAGCACCTGGCCTTGTAAAGAGAGATTCAAGGGATGAATTAATTGCACAACAGTTCAGCTGAATTGCTCAATGCCCTGCCCTGAACACTGAAAACAAGCCCACCCCACGTCCCTCCCTGCACTAACAGCCCTGGATACCTCAGTCACCACTCCCTTAATCCTGCATTTTCCAACATTGAAATCTTTCTGCCAGTTTTTACAGTAATGACTTATGGTCGGCAGTCTGTTTGTAGAGCAGCTTATGAACCTGCCCTACAAACAGACTGCAGATCAAAGGGCCAAAACGTGCATCCAAACACAATCAGTTGCTTCAGATCATTAACCACCCAAGTGTCAACCCGTGCTGCCTTTTCTAAAAGAAGGCTTCCTCACTCTGCCACTTCTGCCAGGCACTCCCCCAGTGGCTTCAGCTGAGCATGAGCTCAGCTGTTGTGGATAAATTGGGACAATTGAGAAGCTCTTGGCCTGTGTCTCCTGGAGCTTGGAGCCTGCGAGGACACGGCTGCAGCCTGTTGCTCCTGGGCTGCTGCCGATGCAGTCTGGCCCAGCCGGCCTTCCTGGCATGGCGAGTATCAGTGGAGAGATGGTGAGGGAGCAGACGTGCTGACATCCTGAGAGAGGGCAGCACTTGCCTGTTGATGTAAGAAAACTACTAGGCGTCAACAAAGCTTTAATCAACTGTTTTACAACATGGAGGTCTAGTTGTGTCCTTCACTAATTCCTGTTAAGAATGTCCTCGCAAGCTGGGACAGCGCCACCAGTAGGCCGCTCAGTATTATTTCATAAGTCTTTCTTTCATGAATGACTGATTCATGTCACCTGTCTTGTAGCAAGATCCTGCAAACCCATTGGCAGGATAAGCGCACCAACGTCAGTGTTCTCGCTCAGGCCAACATCCCCAGCATCGAAGCTTTGACCACGCTCGATCAGCTCCGATGGACAGGTCACATCATCCGCATGCCCAATACGAGACTCCCAAAACAAGCTCTACCTGGAGCTCCGACACGGCAAGAGGGCCCCAGGTGGGCAGAGGAAACGCTTCAAGGACACCCTCAAAGTCTCCTTGAAAAAGTGTAACATCCCCACCGACACCTGGGAATCCCTGGCCCAAGACCGTACAAAGTGGAGGAGAAGCATCCGGGAAGGCGCTGAACGCCTCGAGTCTCTTCGCCGGGAGCAAGCGGAAGCCAAGCGCAGGCAGCGCAAGGAGCGCACGTCAACCCAAGCACCCCGCCCCTTCAACCACCGTCTGCCTCACCCGTGACAGAGACTGTAGGTCCCACATTGGACTCATCAGTCACCTGCAAACTCATTTTTAACGTGGAAGCAAGTCATTCTCGGTTCCCGAGGAACTACCTAAGAAGAAGAAGAGATGTGCTCATCTAACAAAGGCAATCATTTTTTCTGTAGTTATGTGACTAGAAATTGTGATGGAGAGGACAGGCCTCAACAAAAAACAATGTAGCATGTACTAGGACACTACAATCCCAAACAGTCCAGGAAACAGCACTGTTCAGATAAGTGAATAGTTCAGATAACTGAGCGCACATTAATTCCAATGTTGTATTGCATTCATTGATAATAATTCAGAATTAAAATTGAGACAGAGTATGATTGAATATTATACACATAGATGGGAGGCCCAGGTGTTTTAACTAACTGGTCAATTTGAATATGGGGGCCTGTAATTTCCGATTGGAGGCTTCCTGCGTGCGGAGGCCTCCTATCGGGAAAAAATCTATGCCCTTACCTGAGGGCTCCCGAGGTCCGGACACTTCCGCTCCTGGGCCTCTCCACAGTTGAAATGTGCAGGGCCCAGGTATCCCAGGGGCGCAGGTGGTTCACAAGCATCCCTGGGATCACGTGGACCAGGCCAGCCAATGAGAGAAGGGAATCCCCCTTCATACACTTGACAGATAGACCTGTCAAAAGTATGAATGGAGATCACCCCAAAAAGACACTAAAACATTAAATACATTTTTTTAAAAACCATCATGTTTTTAAAATGAGTTAAAATTACATTAAATTAAATATTTTAAACAAAAGTTTAATTTTTTGCAAAAAATAATTAAAGTTTTTTACAGGGCTAAAAATAAACTTACCTTTTAAAAAATATTTTAAAAATTATAAATGAGTGAAATTTTTTTTTTTTTTTTTAACTTTTTTAAACTTTTATGCTAGCAAAAGCAGGCCTTACGCCTGCTTTTACCAGGCGTAAGATTTCTAAGGGTTTTCAGCGGGCGGAGGTTCTGCAGAAGGCGGAACTCTTCCCCCGCAGAGGCCCTTCTCCAGGGCAGGCGTCCGATCTGTCAAGAGGATTCTCGACAGATCGGAAATGCCGGTTTTCAGTGCATGCGCTTGGCATGCCTGAAACCGGTACTTCCGATGTCCCAATGGGTGTGTACGAGCTGCGTATATACATCGGAATATACGGGCCGAGGTGTTGGGATGCACTGCATGTCAGGGCATTATTTTGTTAACCATTATATTGAAAAATAGTTTGTGCATTAATGATTTTTTACATAAGTAATAATGCTGGTAGATATGGCTTGTGTTTTGAGTCTGTTGTTTCATGCTGAAAAAAACCTGCTATTGATGTATTACAATCAAAGAATACACTGCTCCTGCCCAATAGAAAAGAAAGCGTTTATTAAAAACATTTTTCATCGTTTTTTTTAACATGTATCCACGCACAAAATATTTTTACTTGTGAAAAGTCACAGCAGTGGTTCATTTTGTAATAATGTCTATACTCTGTATTTTATTGTATGAGTGCAATGGAAAGCCAGAATTATTAGCTAATCAAAGATCTGTAGTTCTTGGCCTTGTTTTGCTGTATCACTTAGGATGGAGGAGAGATTATGAAACAGGAGACTCATCTATAAGCGAAACACTGCACTCTTTATTTCAGGCTAAACAATGAATGGTTCTCTCTCTGCTTCCTGCTTCCCTGCTGGTATGTGACTGGAAACAATCTCCATGCCTGACTCTGCAGTCAGACCAGTGCTGGAAGATGATTTCCCCGGTGCCACTGCCCAGTCATATCTCATCACCTCTACCTTGCAACTCGTACACCAACCCTCATCTCCTGAGGATGAGAGATCTCCCATTTACACCGGATATTGATTTGTTGGTATTGTGACCTAAGTGCTGTGTTATTTGTGAGCATTCATAATTTATCAGTTGCCTGAACAGCAGTTAACAGGAGGGAGGTGCAGAGGAAAGAGGGGCAGAGGAGGGGGTGCACAGGAGGGAGGTGCACAGGAGAGAGGAGCACAGGAGAGAGGGGCACAGGAGAGCGGAGCACAGGAGAGAGGAGCACAGGAGAGAGGGGCACAGGAGAGCGGAGCACAGGAGAGCGGAGCACAGGAGAGAGGGGCAGAGGAGGGGGTGCACAGGAGGGAGGTGCACAGGAGAGAGGGGCACAGGAGAGAGGAGCACAGGAGAGCGGAGCACAGGAGAGAGGGGCAGAGGAGAGCGGAGCACAGGAGAGAGGAGCACAGGAGAGCGGAGCACAGGAGAGCGGAGCACAGGAGAGAGGGGCAGAGGAGAGCGGAGCACAGGAGAGAGGAGCACAGGAGAGCGGAGCACAGGAGAGCGGAGCACAGGAGAGAGGGGCAGAGGAGGGGGTGCACAGGAGAGAGGAGCACAGGAGAGAGGAGCACAGGAGGGGGTGCACAGGAGGGAGGCGCAGAGGAGAGAGGGGCACAGGAGGGAGGTGCACAGGAGAGCGGAGCACAGGAGGGGGTGCACAGGAGAGAGGGGCAGAGGAGGGGGTGCACAGGAGGGAGGTGCACAGGAGAGAGGGGCAGAGGAGGGAGGTGCACAGGAGGGAGGTGCACAGGAGAGAGGAGCACAGGAGAGCGGAGCACAGGAGAGAGGGGCAGAGGAGGGGGTGCACAGGAGGGAGGTGCACAGGAGGGAGGAGCACAGGAGAGAGGGGCACAGGAGAGAGGGGCAGAGTAGAGAGGAGCACAGGAGGGAGGCGCAGAGGAGAGAGGGGCACAGGAGAGAGGGGCAGAGTAGAGAGGGGCAGAGGAGGGAGGGGCAGAGGAGGGAGGGGCAGAGTAGAGAGGGGCACAGGAGGGAGGGGCAGAGTAGAGAGGAGCACAGGAGGGGGGCGCAGAGGAGAGAGGGGCACAGGAGAGAGGGGCAGAGTAAGAGGGGCACAGGAGAGAGGGGCAGAGGAGGGAGGGGCACAGGAGAGGGGGCAGAGTAGAGAGGGGCACAGGAGAGAGGGGCAGAGGAGGGAGGGGCACAGGAGAGAGGGGCACAGGAGAGAGGGGCAGAGGAGGGAGGGGCAGAGTAGAGAGGGGCACAGGAGAGAGGGGCAGAGGAGGGAGGGGCACAGGAAGGAGGTGCAGAGGAGAGAGGTGCACAGGAGGGAGGTGCACAGGAGAGAGGGGCACTGGAGGGAGGTGCAGAGGAGAGAGGGGCATGGGAGGGAGGGGCTAGGGGGAGAGGGGCACAGGAGGGAGGTGCAGAGGAGGGAGATGCACAGGAGGGAGGGGCTAGGGATAGAGGGGCACAGGAAGGAGGTGCAGAGGAGGGAGGTGCAGAGGAGGGAGGTGCAGAGGAGGGAGGGGCACAGGAGGGAGGTGCAGAGGAGAGATGGGCACTGGAGGGGGGTGCACAGGAGGGAGGTGCACGGGAGAGAGGGGCACAGGAGGGAGGTGCACAGG
The DNA here is from genome assembly GCF_052327205.1 of Somniosus microcephalus. Classification (NCBI taxonomy): domain Eukaryota; kingdom Metazoa; phylum Chordata; class Chondrichthyes; order Squaliformes; family Somniosidae; genus Somniosus; species Somniosus microcephalus. Next base: position 12,458,962 of record NC_141000.1, on the reverse strand, counting down.
AGAGGGTGGCACAGGAGGGGCACAGGAGGGAGGTGCACGGGAGGGAGGTGCAGAGGAGAGAGGGGCACAGGAGGGAGGAGTACAGGAGAGAGGTGCACAGGAGGGAGGGGCACAGTAGAGAGGGGCACAGTAGAGAGGGGCACAGGAGGGAGGTGCAGAGGAGAGAGGTGCACAGGAGGGAGGGGCACAGGAGGGAGGGGCACAGGAAGGAGGTGCACAGGAGAGTGGCTTGGGAGGGAGGGGCACAGGAGGGAGGGGCAGAGGAGGGAGATGCAGAGAAGGGAGGGGCACAGGAGACAGGGGCGCAGGAGAGAGAGGCACAGGAGGGAGGAGCACAGGAGGGAGGGGCACGGGAAGGAGGCGCACAGGAGAGAGGTGCATAGGAGTGATGTGCAGAGGAGAGGGAGGCACAGGAGAGAGGTGCACATGAAAGGGGCTGAGATTGCAAGAGGCCAATGTTCCCTGTAATTTTATATTTTGGTGCGCAGACCATTCAAACTTACTCCAACATAACGGGGGTAATTTTAACCCCCAAAAATGAGTGGATTTGTGTTAGGTGCTAAAATGTTAAAAATTCCAAATCGGAACCCAAGCCATCTTGAACCCATCCACATCCGGCTTCAGTGGAGGCGGGATGAAAGGGTGGGTGACCAATCTGCTCTCAGGAGGCGAGTCAGTTGTTGAAACCTTTTAAGGAGGCTGCGTGCCTCAATTTTAGCAAAGTTTCTATTTTTAACCCGTGCCGGCCAGGTTTCCCAGGCCTCAGGAAACCCGCCAGGTAAAAGGAGGTGAGAAGGGCCAGATCCATAAGCTAAGTGCCCTTACAACACTGCTTGTGGGCAAGGAGGAGCAGGGGTGTTTCCGCCAGGACCAGCAAGCTAACCCGGTAAATCTCCCAACCCTGCGATCTGTCCAACCTCCACAATCTCCCACTGACCCCCCCACCAATCACTGACCCCCCCACCCGATCTACCCTGACACACCCATGATCACCGACCCCCACCCTCTCCCAATGTCTCCGCTCCCCGTCCATCTCTGCCCCCCACCGCAATCTCTCCCACCCCACCACCGCTAACCCTACTGGGAGCCCTTACTGCTGGACAGACAACCTGTCAATCAGGTTGGCTCTTGGGCAGGAAACCTGGCAACAAAAATGCCAACACACCCAGCAGTTCAAACTCCCGCTCCAAGATCGCACCTCGATAAATATAGGGGCCAATATGTGTGAATGTCTACTGGAATAGAAACATAGAAAACATAGAAAAATAGGAGCAGTAGTAGGCCATTCGGCCCTCCGAGCCTGCTCCACCATTCAATATGATCATGGCTGATCCTCTATCTCAATACCATATTCTCCCTCTCTCTCCATACCTCTTGTTGCCTTTTGTGTCTAGAAATCTATCTGTCTCCTTCTTAAATATATTCAGTGCCTTCTGTGGTAGAGAATTCCACAGGTTCACCACCCTCTGAGTGAAGAAATTTCTCCTCATCTCAGTCCTAAATGTCCTACCCCATATCCTGAGACTGTGACCCCTCATTCTAGACTCCCCCCAGCCAGGGGAAACATCCTCCCTGCATCCAGTCTGTCTAGCCCGGTCAGAATTTTATACGTTTCAATGAGATCCCCTCTCATTTTTCTAAACTCTAGTGAATACAGGCCTAGTCGACCCAATCTCTCCTCATACGACAGTCCTGCCATCCCAGGAATCAGTCTGGTGAATCTTCACACGATGGCAAGTATATCCTCTCTTAAGTAAGGAGACCAAAACTGCACACAGTACTCCAGGTGTGGTCTCACCAAGACCCTGTATAACTGTAGTAAGACATCCTTGCTCCTGTACTCAAAACCTCTTGCAACGAAGGCCAACATACCATTTGCCTTCCTAACTGCTTGCTGCACCTGTATGTTTGCTTTCAGTGACTGGTGTACAAGGACAGCCAGGTCCCTTTGTACATCAACATTTCCCAATCTATCACCATTTCATGAGATAGAGGATCAGCCATGAATATCTTAATCGATCTGATTGTCTCAAACTGAGAGGCACATTCTGGACAGACACTTCGATGGATCTAACTTGCATTCCCAGCATATGGCTGTGGAATTAAACCCCTGTGAGTTTAATTCAATTTAATAACAGTATCTCAATGTAACTTACCCCAAATCCCTCCTAGAACAAATAGTCAAACGTCCTGCAATGTGACAGCGACATTAGCAGTATATTTAAGTGATAGCAACAAAGGGGGAATTTTAACATTGAGGAGCACGTGGGCTTAGGTGCGGCTAGTGTGTTACAGTTGGCAAAAGTGCGAGCCGGTCCAGAAGCCGGCTCTACCCCACTGACCTCCGCATTTAGCTTGGGCACGTTAGGCCGGTTCTGCGCAACACCCTCGGGAGAGGCAGGTTACCTAGTAACATACGCTAATCGCTCAATTGGAGTGAGATTTCAACAGACTTTTCAATGTAATGGGTTTCCCGGGCTTCCTGAAACTTGCCATTGAAACCAAGGTGAGAACATAATGGAAATTGACAGGGCTGATTAAAAGTCACATTGCTGCCAGGGATGCCTTTATTAATGCAAGGTTCAGTTAGTTACCATCACTGAACCGATGTCAGATCCACATGTAACACCCACTCTCACATTCATCCCCCACCTCCCCCCCGCACAATGCACTGACACAAAGCAGTCCTGCAAACAACCATCCACCCATTGCACATCCCCCCCCCATTGGTCCCCGTCAATTCATGTCTTCCCATTCATCAACAAACAGCTGAAGAGGCGAGTTGCCAGCCAGCAAACAAGAATGGGCAACAGGGGAAAGTGGTGCAAAGTAATACATTTAATGTGATTCTACTAAAGAACGGAAACTTAACACCATAACATTTTCTCAAACGCCCATGTGCATATCCTTGTGCAACTCCAAAGCTTTCCTCTTCCTTTTCCTACCGCTCCTACATGGTGCAACCCCTGTGGCTTCAGCAGAGGTAGAGGCAGGCTGCTCAGATCCCTGTTGTGACTGCTGGGATGCTCTTGGCCGATAACGTCTGGGTTTTTAGAGCCCGTGAGGGCCCCGCCAAAGACTGCTCCACATGCACCTGTGCATGGGCAGACTCCGTTATCAGGACAGGAGGCAGCATGTTGGGTACTGACTGAATGGGGGGCAATGGTTGTAAAGTGAAAGTGCTTTGAGTGGAGTCCCCACTTCCATGTCCCCTTTCGCCATCATCCCTCCCATGGGCCAGCCACACTTCACTGCTACCACTCTGCTAGAGAGCAGCTTGGTGCAGATCAGTTTGGCGCTGTAAGGCCAAGGCTAAGGTATCTCTCATCCTATTCAAGGCACAAGACATGTTCATATCCAGAATCTGCATAGCCTTAGTCACGGCGTGCATAGACTCATTTGATTGCCATGATTGATGTTCCATGGAGTTGGCCACTCTATCCATGGAAGAAGATATTCTCGCAATGCCCTGCAACATCAACCCACTCGTGCTTGAGGTGGACTCCTCCATTCTCTCTGCAATCATGGACAGTGTGCTTGGAAGGCCTGTCAGTAGATTGCACATTTTCTGCTGCTCCTCAATGATTATCCTTTGCATCGACAACTCCCGGGGTACAGCATCTGTGTCCAGCTCAGCAGAGCTTGGAGAGGTCTGTGTCCTCCGACGCAGACGCTCCACCGCTGTCACTGCTACCACTGTCTGCTCTTGCTCACTTGTGAAGTGCAAGTCACCAGGTGAAAACTCAACTATCTGGCTAACTGGTCCCACAGAAGTACGAGTATCTGAGCTGGAGTATGGTAAGCATGAGTCCTGTGACAGTGCACCCTCAGAAGGAGTTAGTTCCTCTGAGGAATCTTCGTCCATGAGGTTCATGGACTCTTGTTGCAAGCGTGAAGGCCCTGTCGGAGAGAAAAGATATGAATTAGTGCTGGCAAGGTAAATATGTTGCAACTTATCATTGTGAAGATGATCATATTTCACTTGTTGCTGAAATCAAGTCAACATGACTGAGTGTTGTATGACATGTGGTCAATGATATTTAAATCTGTCACTAGGCCCCATCTCCAATGGCCAGGGATGCCGAAATGCCTCTGATCTCTAGCGCTCCCTCCTTGTCAGTTGTGAGATCTGTGGAGGCTCACCTCCAGTTCTTTCTCTCTCCCAGTGTCTGTGCTCTTTCTCCTGCAATGGTGGAAAGAGCAGACCTATGAGCGACTGTAATGTCATGTGTTCAACCAATGGATGCAGTGCATTTGGAGAGGGTGACTATCAGTGAGATGCATCAAATTGGATAAGGATGAGGGTAAGTGGCAGTGATGAATGGATAGATGGGGATGTGCGGAAATGCATAGGTGAAGAGTGATGTGATGGAGTAGGCTTGACAAGGCAGAGTGATGGGATCTTCTTAGGCAGTCCCTCGGAACCGAGGATGACTTGCTTCCATATTAAAAATGAGTTCTCAGGTGACTGATGAGTCCAATGCGGGACCTACAGTCTCTGTCACAGGTGGGGCAGACGGTGGTTGAAGGGGCGGGTGGGCGGGGTGCTTGGGTTGACGTGCGCTACTTGCGCTTGGCTTCCGCTTGCTCCCGGTGAAGAGACTCGAGGTGTTCAGCGCCTTCCCGGATGCTTCTCCTCCACTTTGTGCGGTCTTGGGCCAGGGATTCCCAGGTGTCGGTGGGGATGTTACACTTTTTCAAGGAAGATTTGAGGGTGTCCTTGAAGCGTTTCTTCTGCCCACCTGGGGCTCTGTTGCCGTGTCGGAGCTCTGAGTAGAGCGCTTGTTTTGGGAGTCTCATATCTGGCATGCGGACAATGTGACCCGTTCATCGGAGCTGATCGAGCATGGTCAAAGCTTCGATGCTGGGGATGTTGGCCTGAGCGAGAACACTGACGTTGGTGCGCCTACCCTGCCAATGAATTTGCAGGATCTTGCAGAGGCAGCGTTGGTGGTACCTCTCCAGTGCTTTGAGGTGCCTGCTGTACATGGTCCATGTCTCTGAGGCATACAGGAGGGCGGGTATCACTACTGCTCTGTAGACCATGAGCTTGGTGCTGGGTTTGAGGTCCTGGTCTTCAAACACTCTCTTGCTCAGGCAGCCAAAGGCTGCACTGGCACACTGAAGGTGGTGTTGGACTTCGTCATCGACGTCTGCCCTTGTTGACAGTAGGCTCCCGAGGTATGGAAAGTGGTCCACGTTGTCCAAGGCATGGATTTTGATAATTGGGGGGCAGTACTGGGTGGCGGGGGCAGGTTGGTAGAGGACCTTTGTCTTACGGATGTTTAGTGTAAGGCCCATGCTCTCATACACCTCGGTGAAGGTGTTGACGCTGGTTTGGAGTTCGACCTCCAAGTGAGTGCAGACGCAAGCGTCGTCTGCATACTGTAATTCGACGACAGAGGATGGGACAACCTTGGATCTGGAGTGGAGGCAACGGAGGTTGAACAGTTTCCCATTTGTTCTGTAAATTAGCTCCACTCCAGTGGGGAGCTCACTGAGGGTGTGATGGAGCATTGCAACAAGGAAGATCGAGAAGAGCGTTGGTGCGATGACACAGCCTTGCTTGACCCCGGTCCGTACGTGAATTGGGTCTGTGGTGGAACCGTTGGTCAGGATCACGGCTTGCATGTCATCGTGAAGCAAGCGAAGGATGGTGACAATCTTTTGAGGGCAGCCGAATTTGAGGAGGACACTCCATAATCCTTCATGGTTGATGGTGTCGAAGGCTTTTGTGAGGTCAAAGAAGGCCAGGTACAGCGGTTGGTGCTGTTCCCTGCATTGCTCTTGTAATTGATGTGCGGTGAAGATCATGTCCATAGTGCCCCTTAGTGGGCGGAACCCGCATTGCGACTCTGGGAGGAGCTCTTCAGCCACTGGGAGAAGGCGATTGAGGAGGATTCTTGCGATGACTTTCCCTGTGGCAGACAGCAGGGAAACTCCTCTGTAATTATCACAATCAGACCTTTCTTGAAGATGTTCACAATTACAGCATCTCTGAGATCCCCTGGCATGCTCTCCTCCTTCCAGATAAGAGAAATGAGTTCATGAATTCGCGCCAGTAGTGCTTCTCCGCCATGCTTTAATGCCTCGGCAGGGATTCCATCTGCTCCTGAGGCCTTGTTTTTCTTCAGTTGTCGGATGGCCTTTTCAACCTCATGCCGAGCTGGGATTGTGCTGAGGTGGTGGCAGGTAGCATGTTGCAGGATGGAGTTGAGGACACTCGCGTCAAAGACAGAGTCTCGGTTAAGGAGATCTTCGAAGTGCTCCTTCCAGCGGGCACTGACTGCCACTCTGTCCTTGATGAGTACCTCTCCATTCTTGGCCCGCAGTGGGGAAGGGCCTTGGGTGCTTGGGCCGTAGGCGGTCTTGACTGCACTAAAGAAGCCACACACATCATGGTTATCAGCTAGCTGCTGGATCTGCTGTGCTTTCTCCACCCACCATCTGTTCTTTAGGTCGCAAGTTTGTTGTTGGACCTCGGCCTTCAGGCTTCTGTAGAGCTGCTTTCTTGCTCTCGAGTTGTGTTGCTGTTCCCAGATCAGGAATGCCTTGCGCTTGTGGCTCATTAGCTCCTGGATCTCCTGGTCGTTCCCGTCGAACCAGTCTTGGCGTTTCCTGGTTGTGTGACCGATCGTCTCTTCACAGGTACTGCGCACAGCAGGATGTGTGCATTCAGGTGACTGTGCAACTGTACACACCTTTCCTGACCTGGTTAGGTCATTAAAGCTCTTCCTGCACTGAATCCAGGAGTGTGGCATAAAGCTCCGGCTGCTGCCCTCCTGGGCCACCTCTAGCCACGCCTTCCTTGTGGCGCCAGCATGTTCCTTCCTTCCATTGCTGGGGAAGAGTATCTCTCTCCAACTCCTCACTGCCGCAGCAGTACATCAAGAGAAGCATCATTAAAGCAAGGCACAGCCTTTGACCGTCCTGAATCCATTGTCAAAGTTCTTCCTTTAGCTTCCGACATCCCAACTGCTCCTAATTCCATTTTTGAATTGTCCCTTTAAATTCCCCAGTTGAGATTGTGCCTTGCACCCGCTGCTGTGCAATCAACCCGGAAGTAAAATGATAATAAGTTGCCTACGTTAAAATGCACCGAACTTACTTCCAGGTTTCCCATGCGATATCGGACCCCCTGCTCCCAATGTGTCTTGGAGTTAATATCGGGGCCAAAGTTTGTCCGGCAGCAATATGGGCATGCAGCATGTGTATAGATGAGCTGAATAGTTGCCTGAATACTTTGCATGCCGCCTCACTAAAGACGATGAAGAAGAATTTGCATTTATATAGTGCCTTTCAGGACCTCAGGACGTCCCAAAGCGCTTCACAGACAATGAAGTACTTTTTGAAGTGTAATCATTGTTGTAATGTACTGTTGTTGTGAAGTTGATAGTAATCTCTTAAAGCCATGTATCCTAAGGCAAATGCTTAAAGTTGGCAAGTTGGGGTACTTTTACCTTAATGATCTTCTAGCATCCTGAAGTTGTTTGTACATCTGCTCCCTTGACTATTGGACAGGGGGTACTGCAATAAGCCAGTCTGCCCACTCTAGCCATGCATTTTATACATTGCTCTTGATAGGAGGGTGCTCCTCTGCCCTCCTTTGTTGCAACTTCTGGATCAACACCTTGATGGCAGCATCCTCAGATGGAGGAGTTCTGTTTCTGTCGCTGCTCCTTCTGGCCTCTGTTCTGCCAGGATATCAAGACCGCAGCAGCTCCTCAGTACAGACCTCTTTTAAATGCAAGCAAGCTGCTGGCTCAGTGGATACCCTGGCCACACATGCAGCACTCTGCTCAGGGCCCAAAGTCAGCAGTGTGCCTGCACGTGTTAATACAATGAGCTGATCTCGCAGAATCATGCAAGGTCAGCTATGCTGACAGTGTACCTGCTGTGATCTGATCCCACTAGCACTTAAATGGTCCCAAACAAAATTCCCTCCACTCCACACAGGTGTGAAGCTGCAGGAGAATACTATTGGGTATAAAGCAAAGTTTTGCAATGTCTCATTGAAAATACTCAAGAACTATACGTTTAAATTTAGTTCTGTGCACCAAATCTCAAACACTAGTCCTTGAAATCTAAAATTGTGGTTGTTGCCAATAAAGTTAACAGCACCTCTTAGCCCTAATCTATGGATCCCCCAACCTAAACCCGACCAATTTTCAACTCCACCGTTTCTGGTAAGCTTTGTTTGATTAAACATTTTAATTGTACCTCAATACTTGTTTCCCACTTGGACTTTGTCACATCTCTTCAGTTTCCATGGGGGTGATTTTAACCCTGCCCGCCTGGCGGAAACTGGGTGCTGGGTGCCCAGGTTACTTACCCACCAGAAAGCCATCAGGCACCCACCATTCTGAAGTTTAACATGCTCAACTGAGACGGCAGCAAGGACACCAACCCAAAGCCGGCAGGATCATTCTTTACACTTACATGTCAGATCCTAATAACATCATCAGGACCCGACTGTAGTTTTAACTGGTGGCCTGAGTGGGGAGGCTGTTGTGACGATAAGTGGACCTATTTGATTTTAACTCCCGTACCACCCATTTTCTGCCGGGGGAGGGAGTTCAAATATTTCCTGTTGTTTCTTCTGCCCAGACTAAGATTTGCTTGTTTGTTATCTCAAAATCTTGCAGTGTAGCTCTTTTTAATCATTTTGGAGTAGGAAGCAAGACAAGAGGAAGTGTTACAATGGAGTCCAAACGATCAAAAGCTGCGTCCCGCTTCACTTTCGCCTCCCTTGATGCGCTGCTGGAGGCTGTGAGGAGTGGGAGAGTGATTCTCTTCCCTAGCAATGGGAGGAAGAAGCCTGCAGCTGAGACCAAAAGGCGTGGTTGGAGGTTGCGGAGGAGGTCAGCAGCAGGAGCGTGGTGTGACAGACTGGATTCAGAAAACGCTTCAATGACCTCAGCAGGTCAGGAAAGATGAGTACAGTGGCACATTCACCTCCATCCTGCTGTGCACATCATCCCAATCCCTCACTCTGCCTTCTCAAGCCTACTCCATCACATCACTCCTCACACCCACTTACCTTGCATGCCCACCCATCCTTCTCTTTCTGTGGACTCCCTCACATCTCCATCTATCCATCCACCACTCCAACTTACTATTAGCTTTATGTAATTTCATGCCTTTCCCTCATAGTAACCCTCACCAAATGCACTCCATCCATCGGCTGAACACATGTCATTACACTCACTCATAGGTCTGTTCTTCTCCTCCTTGCAGGAGAATAGAGCTCAGAACACCAGGGGGAGGGAGTGAACCAGAGGTGGCCCTCCACAGATCACACAACTGACAAGTGCAGAGGCGAAGGCGCTGGAAATTAGTAGAGTTTCGGCACCCCTGGCTGTCCGAGGCGGGGAGCTCCCATCTACCTGGTAACAGAATTAAATAAAAGCCAGCCACATGTCACATAGCACTCAGTCATGTTGACTTGGTTTCAACAGTGAGTGAAATATGATCATCTTCACAATGATAGCGTGCAACATATTCTTACCGTGCCGGGACTAATTCATGTCTTTTATCTCCGACAGGACTTTCATGCGTGAAGCAGCAGTCGGTGGAGGCCCGTGATGAATCTTCAGAGGAGTTAAGTCCTTCTGAGCAGGCGCTGTCACAGGACTCATGCTTACCATGCTCCAGCGCAGAGGCTCGCACTTTGATGGGACCAGTAAGGCAGATAGTTGGGTTTTCACCTGGTGAATCACACTTCACAAGTGAGCAAGAGCAGATGGTGGAGACGGGGACAGCAGTGGAAAGTCACTGCCGGAGGGCGCAGCCCTCTCCAAGCTCTGCTCAGCTGGACACAGATGCTGTACCCCAGGGGCCGTCAATGAAAAGGGGAATCATTGAGCAGCAACAGATAATGTATGAAGCACTGACAGGCCTTCAAAGTAGACTCACCACGATTGCAGAGAGAATGGAGGAGTCCGCCTCAAGCATGAGTGAGAAGATGTGTTCTTCCATGGATAGAGTCGCCAGTGCTGTGGGACATCAAACGCTTCAATCAAATGAGTCCATGCATGTCTTGACCACGGCTGTGCAGACTCTGGATGTCAACATGTCTGGCAGCTTAAATAGGTTGGCAGATACAATAGCCTTGGCCTTACAGGGCCGCACTGATCTGCAGCAAAGTGTTCTCCAGCACAGTGGTAACAGTGAAGTGTGGCTGGTCATGAGAGGGATGATGGCGAAAGGGGACATGGAAGCGTGGACTCCACTCAAAATGCTTCTACTTCTCACCCACAGCCCACCCTCTCAGTCTGTAGTCCACATGTTGCCTCATCTCCTGCTGGCCGAGTCTGCCCCTGCACAGGTGCATGTGGAGCAGACTTTGGCAGGGGCTCCAAAACCCAGAGGACATCAGCCAAGAGCATCTCAGCAGTCAGAGCAGGGTTCTGAGCAGCCTGTCTCTACCTCAGCTGAAATCAGACAAGTTGCAGCATGTAGGAGTAGCAGAAAAAGGAAGAGAAAGGCTTTGTAGTTGCACATGGGTGTCTTTGAAAATATTCTTTTGATAAGATTATTTTGTTATTTAGCTCACATAAATGTTAATCTTTTTCACCACTTTCCTGTCTTGCCCATTCTTGGGTGCTGGGTGGTATGTGGCCTTTTAACTTGTTTGATGATGAATGTGAAGCCATGACTTGATGGGGATCAACAGGGGGGGGATGTTGACAGGGTTATTGGTTGGTTACAGAACTGCTTGTGTCAGTGGCATTGGGGGTGGGAGGGAGAGGAGGAAGAGTGGCGTTTGCATTTTCTGGTGACAATGGTCCACTGGTGCAACCTAAGTGAATCTTGCATTAATAAGGGCATCCCGGGCCTCAATGTGAGTGGCTGGGGGGTGCATTCCCCTCATCACCTTCCTCCTCCTCTCCTTCCTCCTCCCTCTCCGACTTGTCCGAGGAGGAGCTGAACTCTTCGCCTTGTTCCTCCTGCAGGTCCAAACCTCGCTGCTATGCAATGTTGTGCAGAGCGCAGCAAACCACGATTATTCTGGAGACCCTGGCTGGTGCATACTGAAGGGCGCCTCCAGATCTGTCTAGGCACCTGAAGTGCATCTTCAGCATGCTGCTGTCTTGTTCGATCACACATCTGGTGGTGATATGGCAATCATTGTTGCGCTGTTGGGCTTCAGTGTTGGGGTTTCTGATGGGTGCCATGAGCCAACCTTGGCGCCTAACAGCCACACCTTAAGCCTGCTTGTAATTCCGAAGACATCAGGGAGCTTCGACTGATGCAAGATGAAAGCATCATGGCAGCAGCCCAGGAATCTTGCACACACCACTGCATAAATATCTTTTTGTGGTTGCACACCAGCTGCATATTGATGGAGTGGAAGCTCTTATGGTTCACGAATACTCTTAGTTGTTCTGGGGTTGCCCTGATTGCCATGTGTTTGCAGTTGATGGCGCCCTGCACCTATGGAAAACCAGGCAGAGCCGCACATCTGAGTACCCACTCATTCTGGCTGGCATCATCGCAGGCAAATTTGACATAATTGCTAGCCCTGGCAAATAAACCTGTTTTATTCATTTGTGGGCCGCTGACTGGGAGATCCTGGATATGTCCCTGGCAGAGCCCTGGAGGGATCTGGAGGGCGGTGGTGACTTTGATAGCCACTGGTAACATGTGGCTAACCAGGTCCAGCAGGGTGCAGGTGTTCTAGGAGGCTGAAGATGTCTGCTTGACGCGACAACCTGAGCCTCCTGAGACACTGCTGTTCAGGCATATCAAGGAAACTGAGCCTCTGCCTGTAGACCCTGTTTCGCAGGCACTGCCTCCTGCGAGCTGCACCTCTCTGCTGGTCCTCTCTCTGCTGGTCCTCTCTCTGCTGGTCCCCTCTCTGCTGGTCCCCTTTATGGTGCTGCCCTCTGTGGTATGCAGCTACAGGTCTAGGACCAGCAGGCTGCTGCTGCTGGTGCTGGTCATCTTGGTCCTCAGCTGAGGTCCAATCTAAGGCAGCACGGTGGCATAGTGGTTAGCACTGTTGCCTCACAGTGCCAGGGACCCGGGTTCAAATCCGGCCTCGGGTGACTGTCTGTGTGGAGTTTGCACATTCTCCCCGTGTTTGCGTGGGTTTTCTCCGGGTGCTCCGGTTTCCTCCCACAGTCCAAAGATGTGCGGGTTAGGTTGATTGACCATGATAAAAATTGACCCTTAGTGTTAGGGGGGATTAAATACGTGGGATTACGGGGATAGGGCTTGGGTGGGATGGCTGTCGGTGTAGGGACTGGGTGCTAGGGTTTGGATGATCAGCCATGATCTCGTTGAATGGCGGAGCAGGCTCGAAGGGCCGAATGGCCTACTCCTGCTCCTATCTTCTATGTTTCTATGTGGCACCCATCCTGATGTGACAGATCAAACCTCCAAAGTGCTGAGGAAACCTTCAAAGTGTAGAAAGTCAACTCTCAGCAAAAGTACTGTGAAAAAACCCTTTCCCACTAGCAGGTAAGAAAGCAGCTGTGAGTACTGAGTATTTATTGACACATATTTCCCAGAGATTGATTCAACCCCCTCAATTGCCATCGTGTACTCGCCTTGCTTTCAGTGCCGAGCTTCGAGAAGCCCGGGAAACCCATGGACCCGACGTTAAAGCTCAAAATCTGTGTCAATATCACTCTAATCGAGTGGTTAACATTGACAAGCTGTCTCTCCCGAGATGGTTGCGCGCACACAGCCTAACGCACTCGAGTGAAACCTGGAAGTCGGCAGGTTGGTGTCGGCTTCCCAACGCACTGTCAATTTCCCCAGTTTTGACCCGCACCCAAGCGCTCCAGCACGTTAAAATTCAGCCCAATGTTGCAATTTGCAAATTGATTTACAAGTACTCTTTTCGCTATGTTGTCTGTTGTCTCCACTTTCTGCACTTCAACATTAGCGTAGAGTGGAAAAAAGTCATTTACAGAGGTCAAGTGGTTCACCCCCAGCGGTTAAAGCAGTAATTTTCAATCACTGCTGCTGATTTCTCATTGACTATCCGATTTTCCACTGACAGAAAAATGCTCAGCCGTAGCTGGGTTTCCTGAATTGCAGCAAAGCAAATTAATTCAGAATTAAAGCTGGCCGTGTGGTTTAGCAAATTTAGGTCGACAGTTCATATCTAAGGTCACTGGCAAGTTAACAGCATGCATATGGTCTGGTCTTATGGTGGATTGACTATGTGGTGCCGTTTGTTGACATTTTTCTGGAAGCTTGCAGTGTGTTGACATCTGTCGCCTTCGTCTTTGATCTTTGCTCGTCATCTTCTCACCCTGGCTCAGCTAATTTTGCACTTGCGTTTCTCAGTATTACAGATGCTTTCACGTTACTCACAGAGATTCGAGCAATTAACTAAAACGGTGATACACTTTACAAGTTTTAATTCATTATGAATGCAGGAGGTATGATCAGTAAGTTCCCAGATGACACGAAAATTGGTGGAGTGGTAAATAGCGAGGAGGGAAGCCTCAGGCTACAGGACGATATAGACGGGTTGCTCAGATGGACAGAACAGTGGCAAATGGAATTTAACCCTGAAAAGTGTGAAGTGATGCATTTGGGAGGACTAACAAGGCTAGGGAACACACAATGAATGGTAGGACCCTAGGAAGGACAGAGGATCAGAGGGACCTTGGTGTGCATGTACATAGATCCCTGAAGGCAACAGGACAGGTAGATAAGGTGGTTAAAAAGGCATATGGAATACAGGTAGACTACCCTTTATCCGGACTTCCGAAAACCGAAACCCTCTAAAAACCGAAGGTTTTTTCGTTCAGCGTAAGTCGTGCGTACGAGGTCCGCACGGTTGTCGGGGCTGGCGGGGTCGGCGGTTGTCGGGGCTGGCGGGGTCCGCTGACCCCCCCGCGGACCCCGCCAGCCCCGACAACCGCCGACCCCGCCAGCCCTGACAACCGCCGACCCCGCCAACCCCGACAACCGCCGACCCCGCCAGCCCCGACAACCGCCGACCCCCCCGCGGACACCGCCGGCCCTGACAACCGCCGACCCCGCCAGCCCCGACAACCGCCGACCCCCCCGCGGACCCCGCCAGCCCCGACAACCGCCGACCCCGCCAGCCGCCGACCCCCCCGTGGACCCGCCGGCCCCGACAACCGCCGACCCCGCCAGCCCCGACAACCGCTGACCCCCCCGCGGACCCCGCCAGCCCCGACAACCGCCGACCCCGCCAGCCCCGACAACCGCCGACCCCGCCAGCCGCCGACCCCCCCGCGGACCCCGCCGGCCCCGACAACCGCCGACCCCCCCCCCGCGTACCCCGCCGGCCCCGACCCCCGCCGACCCCGACTGACTTACGCTGAGCGTCAGCGTAAGTCGTGCGCACGACCCCCCGCGGACCCCCCCGCGGACCCCCGCCGACCCACCTTCCGAAATCCGAAATTCTCCTTTATCCGAAACTCGGCTGGTCCCGAGGTTTTCGGATAAAGGATAGTCTACCTGTACTTGCCTTCATTAGCCGAGGCATAGAATATAAGAGCAGGGAGGTTATGATGGAGCTGTACAAAACGCTAGTTAGGCCACAGCTGGAATACTGTGTGCAGTTCTGGTCGCCACACTATAGGAAGGATGTGATTGCATTGGAGAGGGTGCAGAGGAGATTCACCAGGATGTTACCTGGGCTGGATCGCTTCAGCTATGAAGAGAGACTGGACAGGCTGGGGTTGTTTTCCTTGGAGCAGAGAAGGCTGAGGGGGAACCTGATTGAGGTGTACAAAATTATGAGGGGCATAGATAGGGTAGATAGAAAGGAACTTTCCCCCTTAGTAGAGGGGTCAATAACCAGGTGCATAGTTTCAAGGTAAGGGGCAGAGGTTTAGAGGGGATTTGAGGAAAAACTTTTTCACCCAGAGGGTGGTTGGAATCTGGAACTCACTGCCTGAAAGGGTGGTAGAGGCAGGAACCCTCACAACATTCAAGAAGCATTTAGATGAGCACTTGAAACGCCACAGCATACAAGGCTACGGACCAAGTGCTGGAAAATGGGATTAGAATAGACAGGGCTTGATGGCTGGCGCAGACACGATGGGCCGAAGGGCCTCTTTCTGTGCTGTATAACTCTATGACTCTATGACTCTATCATTCAGTTGGCTAAACATTGAGGCCTGAAGTTCCGAGAGTCGTCCCACGGCCCTGATACTGACCCTGCTAAAAATGGCAGTCAGCTCACTGAAACATTTGGTGGACTGGCCAATGTAGTGTATGTACCTTTAAGGGGAGAACTACTTTTTACAGCTCCTGTATACTGTAGTACCGGCAGTGACCACACCTGTATATAAACCCTGAGTAGGGATCTGTACTGTTAGTTTTTGGGTGACTCTCATCCAGTAAACACCTGTTGATTGTTCCTCTGCAGTCTCTGTCGATTTATTGAAGGACACCATACATCAAGATTCACGGATTTAACAGCCAAAGGCACAACTCCCACCAGCAATTGGTACACTGCACCTGGGAGGCACAGAAAATAGGTTGGGGCGGAGCGGGGCGGGGTGGTGGGGGGGTGCTGTGGTGCGGGGGCAAGGGTCGGAGGAAGTTCTGAAGCACAGCTGCAGTATTTGAAACTATAGGGCTGGATTTTCTCAGGGCTCCCCGAGGAGGCGGGACTGTCGGTAAAGTTGCAGAAAGTGGGGGCGGCTGGCAAACCCGGCCCATCCCGCCTCCGTGCCGTGCCCTTTTGCCAGGAGGCAGGAAGCCGTCCTGCCCCGGGTCCCGTCTCCTCGAGGCGGGAAAGGGATTAAATCCTTTTTAACTGTCTGTTAACAGGTAGTTAACAGGCAGAAAAAATAATTAGTCCCATTTTACCTTTTCAAGTGCAGGCTTCCCAACCTCGGGGAACCCCGCCAGGGTGGAGGAGTCGAGTAGGAGGTCTGCGGGGGTCGGAGGGGTCTGAAAGTGCAATGTAGAGGTGAGTGATGGGTGCAAGTGTGGAGTGGTAAGTATGTGAGGTGAGTGTAAAGTGCTAGAAAATGTTCACTTACCTTTGTTTCTGCCTACAGCCTTCAGCCACTCTGGATCTGGAAACCCGACATCGTCATTGTAGATTTCAGAGACTGGCTGTTGGATCCTCCGAACCAACACTCATCAGATTTCTACAAAGTAGAAAGGTTTGATGAGTCTTGAACACAAGGGCTCATCAAACTACACAGAATGTCAGTGTTTGACAGCTTCACAGAGCTGTCAAATGCTGACATTTCTTCTTTCAAGAAACCTTGACAGATGGCACGTCAGACGTTGACGTGCTCTGTCACTGACTTTCCTCTAATTGGCCTGCTGAGCCCGCAGGGCGGGCTTAACAAGATCAATCAGGGGAAGATCCCGCTGACTGGCCAGAAGATGATGGAGGCGGGACTGAGGCCTGGCAAGCAGCAGTCTCGCCTCCAACACGCCTCCATTCAGAACCAGCATACAGGAAGGTGAAGACATGGTTAAAACAGGAACAAGCACCATACTTTTCAAAGAGTGATCGGTATATTATTCATACTGAAATTAGGCATGGGGATCGGGCGGGGAGGATATGCAATAGTGGGAGTGCCAGAAACATGAGGAAGGAAGCAGCACATGTCATGAGCAACAACTCCCTAACCCCCAGAACCCTTCTCCAATGCAGGACAAGGTTTACTGGCCTCACAAGGTCCTCAAAATGATGGCTGCTGTTGATGTATATTTTGTTCATTTCAGACAGCCGACTATATTTACAACAACAACAACAACTTGTATTTATATAGCACCTTTAACATAGTAAAACGTCCCAAGGCGCTTCACAGGAGTGTTAGAAGACAAAAAAAAATGACACCAAGCCACATAAGGACAAATTAGGGCAGGTGACCAAAAGCTTGGTTAAAGAGGTAGGTTTTAAGGAGTGCCTTAAAGGAGGAAAGAGAGGTAGAGAGGTTTAGGGAGGGAATTCCCCAGCTTAGGGCCTAGGCAACAGAAGGCACGGCCACCAATGGTTGAGCGATTATAATCAGGGATGCTCAAGAGGGAAGAATTAGAGGAGCGCAGATATCTCGGCGGGGTTGTGGGGCTGAAGAAGATTACAGAAAAAAGAAAGGGCCCTGAAAGTACATTCGCAAAATGAACTGTAGTGACACCTGCACGTGGAAGGCTTCAATGAAATAGATATGGCATCCTGTAATACAAACCTCACCATGTCTGTGGGAATTCATAGAATCGTACAGCACAGAAGCAGGCCATTCAGCCCATCGTGCCGGTGCTGACTCTTAGAACGAGCTATCCAATTAGTCCCACTCCCCCCTTCTTTAACCATAGCCCTGCGATTTTTTTCCCCCTTCAATTATTTATCCAATTCTCTTTTAAATGTTCCTATTGAATCTGCTTCCATCACACTTTCAGGCAGCGCATCCAGATCACAACTCACTGCACGGATTCCGAAGCTAAGTGATGATAATGCTCAAGCAATTCTCTGTGACTGACAATAACAAGCAGTCTTTTATCATGTAGGAAAAGATTGCACACAGTTCCCGAGAGGACAGGGCACAGGAGGAGGGAGCACGGCAAATCCTGACAACTCACTCAGCCGATGCTGTAGGGGATGGAGTCACAGGAGGACCTGCAACCACAGATAGTTTGTGCCCGACAAAGTGCTAATGGACAAAGATCAGAAATGTTTTCTCTTTTTTGAGGCTCTTGCTCTGAGGATACCTTAGATGAACCTAACAGGAAGGAAAAAGTGGACAACAGGAAATGCATTGTATTTCTCATCTCTACAGAAGACAGGAGCGAGAAAGATGCTACAGAAAGAGAGAGGAGCCAATGTCCAAATCTTCAGTAACTGGCACTGCGAGCAGAAACTGGTCCACCCCATCTTGATCGCTCTCATTTGCACACACCAGCCTAGATAGGTCTCCTTAGGGTAATACAGATAGTCCAGTTGAGGAAGTGATACAGGATGATTCATAAGTCACTAGGAAGTCAGAGAACGAGGTTTTGGAGATGGAGCATGATGTACCTCATCGGAGGCTTAGGAGGTGATCCTGGCTGTTGACGATTTGGGCAAGGCAATGTTCTCAGGAGAAAGACGAATGCCCTGCAAAGATTCTCTGAAGATGTGCAGCTGATGGCATGTTGGCAGCAGAGTTCAATGCCATCCTTTGTGATACCATCAGAGGGCTTCGCCACCATGCAGAGCATCTTGGAG
Source organism: Somniosus microcephalus (assembly GCF_052327205.1). Taxonomy (NCBI): domain Eukaryota; kingdom Metazoa; phylum Chordata; class Chondrichthyes; order Squaliformes; family Somniosidae; genus Somniosus; species Somniosus microcephalus. Next base: position 12,440,793 of record NC_141000.1, on the reverse strand, counting down.
CGAGTGCCAGCTCGAGGAACCTCTGCATATGTCCCATAGAACACAGAAGCCCTCTGATACATAACGCCATGAATATATTGAGGAATAATCTTCTGGGTGGCTGGGTATCTGTAGTAGGGTCTAGATTTCCTGCAGTGCTGCCTTATGAGCGTAACTTACTAGGTTGTCCACTGTTCCTCCTCGTCTTCCTCCTCCTCTTCCTTCTCCGACAAATAAATCATAAGGAGGTGGGTGCCCATGAGGAAAAATATTTTACAGCCTTCCAAATAAAGTGCAAAACATTTTCCAAAAAAACCAATCCGAAGTAAAGTAATGACTTGCTGCATAATACCTTAATGAAGTACCTTTAAGATTCCAGCAAAAACTGCCATCAGCTGTGGTTCTAAGATGCTCTAAGATCAAATTTCAATATCTAGTTAAAAAGGGTTAACTGAGTCATATGAATCCCTTCCAATGTGTCAAACAATTGTAATAGGGAAATGTCAGGACTTAAGATGAACTAGCCACACATAGGGGCCATTATTCTGACTTTGAATCACCCTAAAAGTCTTTTTGCTTATTCCATGGTCAGTCTTCCAAACAACTTTGATATTGTGGCGGAGCCACTGAATGACTGTGGGCAACTGTATATAATTCCCTTTAACGATGTTCTAACACCAGCCTAAGCCTGTACCATGGTGTTAGACATTACTTTGTTTTGTATATAGTGTTTTGTATGTACGGGGCGTGGCCCCTTTAAGAACGCGGGTAAACGCGATGATGTCACGTCGCAAACCACGTGACTGCCCAAGCAGTCCTCGTGGAATCTCCATCTTGCTAAGACCTGTTTTCGTTGTTCTCCTGTATCGATCTCAACAAACTGTTTGAACTCATTTAGTCTCACATTAAAGACCTGTTTGATTGATCTCCTGAGTCGACCTCAGTTATTAGTTAGGAATTCGTCAATTCCTACATTGGTGACCCCGTTTTTTTGTGAACGTTTTTCGCAAACAGGACACAACATGGAGGCCAACGCCATTTTGTTGAAGCTACCGCAGTTCTGGGAGCAGCAAGCGACCTCGTGGTTCATTCAGGTCGAGGCCCAATTCGCCCTGAGGGACATCGTTGCGGATCAGACCAAATATCTCTATGTGGTCTCCGCACTCGACAGCTCTACCGCCTCGCGGATCGTCAGCCTCCTCGAGAACCCTCCAACGGAGCGCAAGTATGAAACCCTCAAGGCGCGGTTGCTGCAAGTTTTCGGGCTCACTAAATCGGTGTGCGCCTGCCGATTGCTCGCTATGCCCGGGCTCGGAGCTTCCAAGCCTTCGGAGTTAATGAGCCAAATGCTCACACTCCTTGGCTCAGAACCGGAATGCTTCCTATTCCGTGAACTATTCCTCAGTCAGCTGCCGGAACAGGTGCAAGCTGCCCTGGCCAGATCCGAAGTTGAGGACTGCGCAGCACTCGCGGCAGAGGCGGACAAAGTTTTCGCGGTTACTCAGCAGCACTGTGCCGCCAAGAGGCGCCCATCCCCCACAGATGCCGCCCCAGCTCGTCAGCCTGCTGGGCTGTGTTTCTACCACGCGCAGTTTGGCGCGAAAGCAAGACGTTGCCGCCCTCCCTGCAGCTTTCCCCAAAAAAACCAACTGCGACCACCGAGGAATGGGTCTAACGGGTGCCCCGCGGCCGCGCTGGCGATCGGCAACGCAGGCAAGTTGCTGTTTATCACCGATACTCTCTCCGGTCGTCGTTTTCTGTGCGACACCGGAGCGCAGTGCAGCTTTTTACCCGCGTCCGCCCTCGACGTGCAGGCCAGGATTCACGGCCTCGCCCTTGAAGCGGCCAATGGCGGAGCAATTCGGACCTTCGGCAGACGGCGAGTGCAGGTGTGTTTCGGGGGCCAACGTTTTCACTGGGAGTTTGTTACGGCTAAGGTTTCGCAACCCATTCTCGGTGCGGATTTCCTGTGTGCCAACAGCCTCCTGGTCGATGTGCGGAACCGGCGGTTGATCAACGCGGCAACTTTTCATTCTATCCCTTGTTACCGCAGGAACACTACGTCGCGCACCATCGCCTGTGCTTTTCCGACTCCGGATGAGTTCGCTCGCCTGCTCGGTGAATTCCCCGACCTGACAAGACCCACATTCTCCTCCATGGCCACGAAACATGGTGTGGAACACCACATCACCACCAACGGCCCCCCGGTCTACGCGCGGGCCCGGCGCCTGGAACCTGGCAAGCTGGCGGTCGCAAAAGCGGAGTTCGCGACCATGGAACGGTTAGGGATTATTCGCCGATCGAATAGTCCCTGGTCTTCACCTCTCCACATCGTCCTGAAGCCTGGCGGCGGATGGCGGCCATGCGGCGAGTATCGACGCCTAAACGACGCCACCACTCCTGATCGGTACCCGATCCCCCACATCCAGGATTTCTCCGCCCATTTGGCAGGGAACACTGTCTTCTCGAAAGTCGACCTCATCCGGGGCTACCACCAGGTCCCAGTTCATCCCCAAGATGTCCAGAAGATCGCAGTCATCACCCCATTCGGCCTTTTCGAGTTTTTACGAATGCCGTTTGGGTTAAAGAATGCCGCCCAGGCTTTCCAACGCCTGATGGACTCCGTGCTGCGGGACCTCAAGTTCCTCTTCGTCTACCTGGATGATATTCTCATTGCCAGTCCCACTAAAGAAGAACATCTCTGTCACCTACGCACCCTTTTTCGACGTCTCAGCCAACACGGCCTGATTATCAACCCGGCCAAGTGTCAGTTTGGCCTGCACCAAATTGATTTCCTGGGGCACCGCATTACTTCAGAGGGAGCGGTTCCTTTACAAGCGAAGGTGGAGGCGGTGACATCCTTTCCACGCCCGCAAAACATTAAGGCCCTGCAGGAATTCCTAGGCATGGTAAAGTTTTACCACCGTTTCGTGCCTAAGGCAGCACTACTCATGCAGCCCCTGTACGAGGCTCTCAAGGGCAAGACTGGCAAGAATACGGTAGACTGGACGGTTGACATGGCCTGGGCGTTCGCCGACACCAAAAGCGCCTTGGCCAACGCGACTATGCTGGCGCACCCACTGCCAGGAGTCACCATCGCCCTCACCACTGACGCGTCAGACTACGCAATTGGCGCCGTGCAAGAGCAGTGGGTGAACGGGACGTGGCAGCCATTGGCATTCTTCAGCCGTCAACTACGGCGGAACGAGAGAGCATATCGCACGTTCGACCGGGAGTTGCTCGCCCTTTTTCTGGCCTCCGCCATTTTCGCTTCCTCCTGGAAGGACGTCCCTTCACCGCTTTTGTGGATCATAAGCCGCTCACCTTCGCCATGGCCAAGACCGCCGAACCGTGGTCATCCCGACAGCAACGTCAGCTGACCTACATATCCGAATTCACCACGGATATACAGCACGTGGCCGGTAAGGACAACCTGGTGGCCGACTGCCTCTCCCGTGCGACCGTCAATACGATTCATTTAGGCATCGATTATGCCCTCATGGCAGCGGATCAAGCCTCAGACCCAGACGTCCAAGCCTACAGAACGACCGTCACTGGCCTCCGGTTGGCTGACGTCAAGTTCCATTCGGCAGGTACCATGCTCTTGTGTGACGTCTCCGTACGGGACCCTCGCCCTGTTGTACCGGTCGTTTGGCGCCGCAAAGTGTTCGACGCCATACATGGGTTGTCACAGCCAGAAATGAAGGCCTCTCAGAAGCTGAAGTCCGCAAAATTCATATGGCACGGCATGCACAAGGATGTCCGCGACTGGACCAACACCTGTGTGGTCTGCCAAAAGGCCAAAGTACAGCGCCACATCAAAGCTCCGTTGGCCACCTTCACAGTTCCGGAGCGACGTTTTGACCATGTCAATGTGGACCTGGTGGGTCCACGCCCACCCTCCCATGATTTTTCACACATCCTGACCATGGTTGACCGCACCACCAGATGGTTGGAGGCGGTTCTCCTATCATCCAGTACTTCGGCGGACGTGGCCAGGGCGTTCATTTCCACCTGGGTCGCCCGTTTCGGAGTGCCCACAGATATTTCTTCAGACAGGGGACTGCAGTTTTCCTCCGAACTCTGGAATGCAGTGGCCCAAGGACTCGGTGTCAAATTACACCACACCACAGCCTATCACCCATAGGCAAATGGTCTCTGTGAACATTTCCACCGGTCACTGAAAGCCGCCCTGAGGGCCAGCCTCCAGGACGCTGGATGGGCAGACAAGCTACCGTGGGTCCTGTTGGGCCTTCACACGGCCCCCAAGGAAGACCTTCACTCTTCATCAGCGGAGCTGGTGTACGGTCAACCGCTGCGAGTCCCAGGGGATTTCCTACCAGCAGCGACGAAGCCTTGGTCTGCGTCTGACCAGCTTACTTGTCACCAAGAGGCGGCCAGATGTTTCGCGCCGGTGCCCACTTCGCACCACGGGCTGCAGAGTTCGCACGTTCCCACGGAGCTTCACAAGGTGTAATACGTCTTTATTCGCCACGATGCACATAGGGATCCACTCAAGGCCCCATATACTGGTCCCTTCCGCGTGTTGGAGGCAGGGGACAAAACCTTCACGGTAGATGTCGGTGGTAAACCGGACCACATTTCGGTCGATCGCTTAAAGCCAGCACATCTGGACCTCGACCGCCCCGTCGAGACAGCACAACCGCCGAGACGAGGTCAGCCACCCATCGCCGTTACGGCGGACCAAGCGCAACCGCCCACCAGACCGCCAGCCGCCCAGCAGCCTCCACCTCAGGAGTACAGGAGCCGTTCCAACAGGCTCATCAGACCCCCTCACCGTTTGACTTTGTACGTTAAAGCGAATTCTGGGGGGGCGCATGTGGCAGAGCCACTGAATGACTCTGGGCAACTGTATATAATTCCCTTTAACGATGTTCTAACACCAGCCTAAGCCTGTACCATTGTGTTAGACATTACTTCGTTTTGTATATAGTGTTTGTATGTACGGGGCGTGGCCCCTTTAAGAGCGCGGGAAAACGCGGGTAAACGCGATGACATCATGTCGCAAACCACGTGACTGCCCAAGCAGTCCTCGTGGAATCTCCATCTTGTTAAGACCTGTTTTCGTGGTTCTCCTGTGTCGCTCTCAACAAACTGGTTGAACTCGTTTAGTCTTACATTAAAGACCTGTTTGATTGATCTCCTGAGTCGACCTCAGTTATTGGTTAGGAATTCGTCAATTCCTACAATATCACTATTATACTTCTTGTTCAACATTTCCCCCATCTCTTTTTGTCAGATAGTTTAATATCACTGATCAGATAGTGTACTGATTTTAATTTTATTTTTAAATCGTCACTGATCTTGAAATGTTTTGTGATTTTAGTTGTGTCCTCTATTGATTGGTTGTCTGCGCACATCAATAACTCATACATGTGCTTCATTAATTTCAGCTGCTTAGGAAGACTCAACAAGCAGCTATTCTGCTTCAAGCTTGTATTTCTCCTGGATTTCACATCATGCTTTCACCTCATGCATATTAGTGCATTTTCCATTGCTTCCATTATCTTCAGTGTGAAGTACATTCTTGCTACCAAGAGTTTGCATCTACTCCTGTGACTGCTTCCAGCAAGGAACTGTGTGATTTCCTGTTGAGCAACATATGGTCTACCAGATTTCTGTTACTGCCATCTGCTACATTCTCTGGTGTTTGATCTAGAATCATATCACTGCTTTCAGTACAGAAGGAAGCTCCAATGCACAACACTGCCATTTTGCTCTGCAGTTACATCGGGAGCAAAGGCTCTTTCCCCAATCTCACAATGATTCAAAATGTTAGCACTGATCAACTAATAACATTAAGAGCTAATTATTACCCCTCCATTGCAGATTACTTTAGATAAAGCACTGTATAAAATGTTATTTTGGAAATAGCTGATGGCTACAGGTGATACAAGTATGTTACAATTTTGGGGAGATTGATTCATTGTTCCCATTTGGAACTAAATAATGCAAAGCATTCAGATCGCTATTATCACTGATAAAGCCTATCACTGGTGCCACTGACGTCAGGGGAGGAGATCAACTCAGCGCTGTCAGTTTTGCACCTGGAAAACGGGCAGCCAGCAGATGAAAATGGGCAGGGGTGGGGTGGGGGGATAAACCTGGCTGGCCCAGCGATGCCCAAGACCCTCTTGATGCAATATACAAGCAGACCTGTAAATGACCACCTGAAACAGGCTGTTTAAATTTTTGTTTTTATTCATTTATGGGATCTGGGCGTCGCTGCCAAGATCAGTATTTATTGCCCATCCCTAGTTGCCCTTGAGAAGGTGCTGGTGAGCTGCCTTCTTGAACCGCTGCAGTCCGTGTGGTGAAGGTACTCCCACAGTGCTGTTAGGGAGGGAGTTTCAGGATTTTGACCCAGCGACAATGAAGGATCGGCGATACACTTCTAAGTCAGGATGGTGTGTGACTTGGAGGGGAACTTGGAGGTGGTGGTGTTCCCATGCGCCTGCTGCCCTTGTCGTTCTAGGTGGAAGAGGTTGCGGGTTTGGGAGGTGCTACCGAAGAAGCCTTAGCGAGTTGCTGCAGTGCATCTTGTAGATGGTACACACTGCAGCCACGGTACGCCGGTGGTGGAGGGAGTGGATGTTTAAGGTGGTGGATGGGGTGCCAATCAAGCGGGCTGCTTTGTCCTGGATGGAGTCGAGCTTCTTGAGTGTTGTCGGAGCTGCACTCATCCAGGCAAGTGGAAATATGCAAATATGCAAATTTGGGTTGTAAGACTCCGACTACATTCAGTTACAAATGGGTGAAGCATCTGTCATGCAGTTGTACCAGGCAGTGAAGAAGAGATCCCAAAAAATAAGTGGAAAAATTATATTTGTCTTGTCAAGAGGAACAGGAGGGCTCTTCCAGGCTCCACAAGAATAATATGCCTCCAGGATCCCTCCCCCCCAGCCCCACCTTCACAATTGGTTGTCTCTCACCCGCCCCCCCGCCATCACCTGGAGTTACATTCCTGTTGGCCAGGTCGGACTGCTGACTGCCCGATATTGCGCCACCCGGAGATGGTGAGTTGTAGTGGGACACTCGTTTGGCACTGGCAGCATGGTAATGTGGCCTGTACCCAGATTTGGTTTGGGCCTCACACCAGCACCAATGGCAAGGCGGAGCGGCCACATTACCGACCATCTCGGGACCATTTTGGGTGGAGGTCGAATCGCTCCCCTACCACGTCCTAGGGGTTTCACCAAGCCTGAAATGGCAGGTTTTTCTCAGGAATGATATGCAACAGCAAAAATTCACAGAATTGCAGATTTTTTTTTCATGTGCGAAGTAAGAATTGCTTTGCACTGAAAGCACTGGATTTACAACCTACAGTGAGATTAGTCTTTCTGCAGCTGTTAATGATGCTCGGGTAATCAATGCCATGCAATTAAACAATATTCACTGAACATCCAAGTGATTTAGTGCTTTTTTTAAACTAAGTATATTACTCAAAAACATACTCAAAAATCCCAGGGATCTATGTGAAAAATCATGGAGGATATAGGTTAAGGAAGCAGGAAAACATGGGATATATGTATTTCAATGTAGATAGATGTTATCTATCGATAAAGGTATTTTGGGGAAAAGAACAGAGAATGAAAATATGTCCTAAATGGTACAATTCCCATTGCGGAGGAGGAAACATGTGGCTACACAAATCTTTAAAAGCAGGTTGCTGGTGGAAAATGTCATTAAAGACTACATGGGAGTTTGGGTTTTATCTATTGGGCAACAAATAGACAGGCAAGGAAGCAGTAATGAATGTGTATAAGATATTGGTTAGGCCACAGTTAGAGTCCTATGCTGTTTTGGGCACCTAATGATAGAAAGCAAATTGGTGTCACAGTAAAGGTGTGATTTACTCAGATTATACCAGGAATGAGAGGATATAGATATGATGAGAGATTTAAAAAAAAACACTCAGGCTGTATTCACTGCAGTAAAGGAGGATAAAGGGAGATCTAATAGAATTATTTACTATTTTGAAAGAATTAGAAAGAGTAAGCAGTGAAAGTTGATGAATCAGTAACGGGGGACTGAAATTTAATATGAGAAGCATAAGGGAAAAGGTTAGAAATTTTTTTTTCACACCAACAGTTATTAGTAAAAAAATACCTTGGGGGAAAAATTCAGTACCTTAGCACCTCCCATTAGTGCCAGCAGATGGCGCTAACAGGGCACTAGAGTAGTATCGGCGGGGCGAGGAGAATCCAGCGCTGCACGGCAAATCCCGCCCCCACCCCCCGTAGCGCCGGCGGTAAGAGTTATCGTCGGGAACATCAACGGCAGGTGGATTGTGATGTCAGTGAGTGTGCCACGCTCAATGGCCGCCCAGTCTGCTAAATTGATTGTCACCACCTAACTTAGCGCCTGAAGTAAACACTGACAAGGAGAGCTGGCATGAAACACCAGGATGCCAGCTCCAGGGACGTTAAAGAGTTCATCAGTAATGACTCGCAGCTGTCAGGTTAGTGCAGTTTCAATGGTTTCTTGTCAGTTTCACATACTCCAACAGTTTCATTCAGTAATTTCAAGGTTCTTTTGCATTAGGAGTGTTGTGGCAACTAAAAAGTAGCTACATTTATTCTTCAAAGAATCAAACTGCTACACTTGTTAACATTAATCGGGGCTGTACTGACAGTCAACCTCACCCTCCCGGATCTATGGCAGAGGGTGCGGAGGCAGAGGGAAAGACTGGAACATGTGTCCGGAGGAAGGAGGAGGGCAATCAGCGCTCTCAATAGGGGGCCTTACCCTCCGAGGGTATTCCAAGAGCACTTCTCCTTCCTCCAATTAAGTCAGGAGCAGTGTATTAGAATGCTCCGCTTCACCAAGGAGGTGGTCACAGAACTCTGCCACCTTCTGCAACCAGCCCTCCAGCCTCAGACCAGGGTGACCACGGCACTCCCAGTGGCAATCAAGGTCACCGTCACCCTCAATTTCTTCGCCAGCGGATCCTTCCAGTCTGCAACAGGAGACAGCTAACAATTCGCAGTTTGCCATCCATCGCTGCATCTGGGAGGTCACAGAGGTTATCTACAGTAGGAGAAGGGACAACATTTCCTTCCCCATCACCAGAGAGAAGCAGGATGAGCGTGCATGTGGCTTTGCCAGGATAGCGGGATTCCCCATGGTGCAGGGTGCCATTGACTGTACCCATGTGGCTTTGCGGGCACAGCATAACAATCCTGAGATCTTCCGTAACCGCAAAGGCTACCACTCACTTAAGGTGCAGTTGGTGTGCAGCAGCCACGATGACTTCATCCTGTGCCAGCACTCTTCCAACTACCATGTCAGGCTTGCTATCCACCTGGCTCATGACTACCCTCCACAACCCCAACACTCCTGCGCAGCACTCATATAATGAGAGCCATGCTTCCACCACGAACATTATTGAGCAGACCATCGGCCTACTGAAGCAACGGTTCCGCTGCCTTGACCGCTTGGAGGAGCCCTCCAGTACTCGGCTGAGCGGGTGTCCCGTTTCGTGGTGGTCTGCTGCATGCTTCGCAACTTGGCCATCATGAGGGCCCAGCCCTTGCCAACAGGGAATGTGGGACCACCTCAAGAGGAGGAAGACAGAGAGGAGGATGAGGAGGAGGACGAGGAGGAGGAGGAACAGATGCGAGCGAGGAGGCAGCCACTCAATCAGCCTTCCAGAAGGGCAGTCCGTGACCACCTCATCAGACTGCGGTTCCAATAAATTAAACCCCAGATCCCTGTTCCTCACCACATCCCCATTATTCCATCCCTGTCGCAGGCCATATCACAGCGCAAAGCTGAAATGAGAGACACCACAAAAGAATCCAAACAGAATTCATAAATTTATCAAAAATCATTGAACACATATTTACAACAAAAATATTAACTATTCACACTTGTGCAATCTCTCAGCGCCTGTTGTTACTGTGTCTTTGCCTACTCTAGTGCTCCTACGAAGTATTGGTCCAGTGGCTGCAACACGGCTGGTGGAAGCTGCTGAGTGTCTAGGCGGGAGACATCAGATGGCCTTGCAGGATGTCCTCGACCAGCTCTGGACCTGGAAGGCCCTGCTGTAGACTGCACCACCTCAGCATAAACAGCAGCAGTCTGGGCTGGCTGGATGACAGGCAGCGACAAGAGCAATGGCGGAGTAGCAGTGGTGGGAGCAGGAATGCTGTCGTCCTGAGAGAGGACAGCAGGTTCCTGCTCCACTGACCCACTGCAACTCCCCCGGGGCAGCACCTCAGTATCTCTGGCAATCTGTTGGAGCACAGATTGCTGCCCTACTGCAACACCATGAAAGCCCCAGTTGATGGTGGTAGGCCCAGCCATGATGACATCAGTCAGAGCTTGCATGGCATCAAGCTGAGACTGCATGAGAGCAGTCTGAGATTGGATGCCACCAAGCATTACATAGGATGACATAGGATATACGGCACAGAAACAGGCCATTCGGCCCAACCAGTCTATGCCAGCGTTTATGCTCCACTCGAGCCTCCTCCTGTCTTTCCTCATCTAAATCTACCAGCATAGCCCTCTATTCCCTTCTCCCTCATATGCTTGTCGAGCCTCCTGTAGAGATTCGCGTATCTCTGGTAAACAGGATCGAGTGCAAACCAATATGGTGGGTATATTGTGTTCAATCGGAGTTTAAGGTGGAATATAACACACTAGTAATACAGCAAAAACATATGGCCGTGACAAGCAGCTAGACCCGATTGGACAGACGGCTGGTGTGCATGAACAGTTCTCTGGCTTGCGGCCTCTCTTCCTCTCGTCTCGAACCTCCAAGTTGGTGAGCACGGGATCACTCTTGAAAGAGCGTTCGACCAGCCCAACTTCTTCTTGGCTCTTCCCTCCACCGTCTGTGTGGGCAAGCACTCAGGGTGTTACTTTTATTCTCTTTTTAGGGGTGGGCCTGAGGCCAAATTATTGACAAGACCATTTAACCTATAGCGATTCCCCCAAAACCTTAGTATCCAATGGGGTGTCGAGTTCTTTGTCTCAATTCTTGGATGAAAGCCCTCCCCTAAGGGGGCTCATGATCTCAGCCAATTTGTCTTATTGTTTAATCTTTCTGAAGGTCCTTCCATTGGAATTCTTGTCTTATCTCCCTGGTCCCTATCCTCCCTGGTACAATTCTAAGGCCTAGAAATTCAGTTGTTAGCACCAGCCGCTAGCGCCTCAAGAGGGTGCTAAGTGGGGCACGAAGCGGATAGCGCCCGGGCGCGGCGCGATCTGCGCCTCTCACAAACTTGAGTGAAGATTTAGCGGCGGCGCAAAACCGCAACGCCCGCTCAGCTGCGCGCGCAGATCCTGACGTTATTTCATGGTGCAACGCCCTTGATGCGCCCCGAACCGGAACTTCAGTGGCGCCCCCCTTTCCGCCTGGCGCTCCCAGCAACTGGTTGAGTCGAACGGTTCCCAGTCGCTGTGGGGCTGGGGGGGGCGCTATTTAAAGGGGACTCTTCCTGCATTCTTTGTGGTAGCCATTTTGGACCACTCCTGTATGAGAAAGAGAGAGATTTGCAGAGAGACAAAGGGAGAGAGCTTTCTGCTTTGACTCAGCGCTCGCACAGGTACTTCTGGCTTCAGCCCAGAGCTTTGCAGTTGGATTGGTTTTTCAGTGCCATAGCCTTGAGTGGCCACATATAATGGGGGCTGCAATGGGTGGAAACGTTGGGTTTCTCCATTGCATTGAGAGGGCTCAGAGACGCCAAGAGAGAGTGCCAATCATGGCCAGACGGAGGAGGGCCAACAGGCATCAGCACAGGAGGCCTTACCCTCCCAGGGTATACCGCCAGCACTTCTCCTACCTCAACATGTCTGAGGAGCAGTGCATTCGGAGGCTTCGGATCAGAAGGGAGGTGGTCACTGAGATCTGCCACCTGCTTCAGAGAGATCTGCAGCCTCAGCTGAGCAGCAGGACGTCTCTGTCGGTGGCAGTGAAGGTGACAGTGGCTCTCAACTTCTATGCCACCGGCTCCTTCCAATCCGCTACTGGGGACATTGCCAATGTCTCGCAGTTCGCGGTGCATTGCTGCATCTGCCAGGTCACGAATGCCCTCTTCAAAAGGAGACGTAGCACATTTCCTTCCCCATGACCCTGGACAAGCAGCAAGAGCGTGCAATGGGATTTGCAAGAATAGCGGGCTTCGCCATGGTCCAGGACGCCATTGACTGCATGCATGTGGCTTTGCGGGCGCTTCTAGAGAATGCCGAGGATTACCGCAACTGGACGGGGTTCTATTCGTTGAACGTGCAGTTGGTGTGTGACCACAGACAGCTGATACTAGCTGTCAATGCCCGCTTTCCAGGCAGCAGCCACGACGCCTTCATCCTGCGCCAGACTTCTGTGGCAGACCTTTTTGAAGCCCCGGCTGTAGTGTCCGTGTATAATAAAACACAGACTGCGGAGAACGGTACAACAGGTGTTTACTCAACGTGGCTCACAGTGGAACTGATCTGTACAGATTACTACTCAGGGCTATATACAGGTGTGGTCACTGCCGGTACTGCAGTATACATGAGCTGTAAAAGATAGTTCCCCACTTAAAGGTATATACATTACAATTCCACCCCTTTTAGATTAACAGTACCATAACACTCATTTAACAATTAAATAAAACTAATTACAATTAACACTTTTAACATGCAACATTAGCTGAAAATAGTCTATTTATAAATTCAGTCTTTGGGGAGGCTTCCTGATCCTTTCTGGATAGCGCCTTTCCCAAGTGTCTTGCTCTTGGTGCGGAGGTGATTCTGGCCCCCCGTCGTCGGTTGGTTCATCAGCTTCCGATGCTACTGTTTCTGGGGTAGATGCGACCTGTACGTCGGGTTCATCACCAGGTACGTATGGGCGAGGCATGGGGTTGACTTGTTCCTGTGACTCTAGGATCTGGTCAGCATGGCGTCTCACGATGCTCTCCCCAACGTCCACTGTGTACATTAGTGGGCCCTGCCGTGTGCATATCGTTCCTGGCTGCCATTTTTCTGTTCGGTAGTCGCGGGCCAAGACTGGTTGCCCTACATTGAAGCTCCTTGTCGGCTTCTCATGGATGTGCTGGAATTGCTTACTCTCAACATCTCTTCGTACGTTTGGTCTGAGCAAATCCAGGCGAGATCTTAACCTTCGGTTAAAGAACATCATGGCTGGGGCCTGGTTGGTGACTGCATGTGTCGCATTCCGGTAGGCGAACAGGAAATTGTCCACCTTGTGCTGCAGCGGAATGTTGTCATTGTACATTGCCTTTATTGCCTTCTTAAAGGTTTTACGAACCTCTCAGCCAATCCATTTGTGGCTGGATGATACGGGGCGAATGTGTAATGCCTTACCCCATTCTTTTTCAAGAACCTCCGGAACTCTTCGGACACAAACTGTGGTTCGTTGTCGGAGCAAATCTGTTCTGGCAAGCCATTCCTGGCAAAAATGGTCCGTAGGACTGCAATAGTTTTCTCCGTGGTGGTGGAGGACATTTTGATGACCTCAGGCCATTTCGAGTGCGCATCCACGGCTATTAAAAACATTGAGTCCATGAATGGACCAGCAAAATCAATATGCACCCATTGCCATGGAGATGAGGGCCACTCCCATGGGTGTAGAGGGGCCTGTGGTGGTGCATTTTGGACTTTCTGGCATCCTGAGCAACTCTTGGTCAGGTCCTCGATTTGTTTATCGATTCCTGGCCACCACACATAAGCCCTGGCTAGGCTTTTCATTTTTACCCCTCCCAGATGACCCTCATGAAGCTCATTGAGGACTCTATCCCTTAACTTGGGTGGAATTACCACTCGGGATCCACACATCAAGGTCCCCCGGCACACTGACAGCTGTTCTCTCCTTGTCGAAAATGCTGGCAACAGTGAGTCGCCATGTGCTGGCCATCCCTTCACCGTCAAATCATATACCCGAGACAGTGTCGGGTCATTTCGGGTTTCCTTTTCGATACAAGCGTTAGTTACCGGTAGGTATTCAACTATAGTCGAATGGAATATTTCGACAGGATCCACTGCTGGTGCTTCCTCCGCAGTAGGCAGTGGCAGGCGTGATAGCCCATCAGCATTTCCATGCTGTTTCGTGCCCTTATATTCAATCTCATAGTGGTGCGCCCCTAGAAAAAGTGACCATCTTTGTAGTCGTTGTGCAGTCATCACCAGAACGCCCTTCTTCGGATTAAAAATGGAGACAAGAGATTGGTGATCCGTCAGCAAGGTGAATTTCTGCCCGTGGAGATAGTGATTGAACTTTTTCACTCCCCACACTAGGCTGAGGGCCTCCCTGTCAATCTGGGCGTAGTTACGCTCGGCTGAGGTTAATGATCGTGACGCAAAGGATATTGGCCTCTCTGAGCCGTCCGAGAATTTGTGCGACAGCACCGCTCCAATGCCGTAGGGTGACGCATCACATGCCAACCGAATTGGTAATGCTGGGTTGTAATGGGCCAATACCTCTTTCGATGTGATTAGTGTTTTGCTCTTCTGGAAAGCTCGTCTACATTCGTCACTCCACTTCCATGGCACCCCAGTTTGCAGTAGGGTGTTCAGTGGGTGTAGTATTGTAGACAAATTTGGCAAGAACTTATGGTAGTAGTTTACCAACCCGAGGAACGACCTCAGTTGTGACACATTTTCCGGTGCTGGAGCCTTGACGACTGCCTCAATCTTCTCTGGGGACTTATGTAACCCCTCTTTATCGATAACGTGGCCACAATACGAGATCTGTTCTCTAAAAAACTCGCATTTGGGGCGGTTAGCTCGGAGCCCATATTCCTGCAATCTAGTGAGCACCTGCTCCAGGTTGGCAAGGTGATCACTGTCATTTTCGCCCGTGACCAGGATGTCGTCCAAATAACACTGGGTCACTGGGATCCCTTGCAGGACTTGTTCCATTGCCCTCTGCCAAATAGCCGGAGCTGATGCTACCCCGAATACCAGCCGGTTGTATTGGTAGAGACCTTTATGGGTGTTGATTGTGAGGTATTTTTTTGATGCTTCTTCTACCTCCATTTGCAGATACGCCTGGGCCAGATCAATCTTAGTGAAGCGTTTCCCTCCAGATAGCGAGGCGAAAATATCTTCAATCCGCGGAAGTGGATATTGTACGGTGTGAAGGACCGGGTTCACTGTTACCTTAAAGTCCCCACAGATGCGAACCTTCCTTGGTTCCCCAGGGGTGCTGCTCAACGACTTTTTCATCACAGGGATGATGAGTGTAGTCCACTTGCTCCAGTCTACCTTGGACAGTACACCTGAACGTTCCAGACTCTCCAGCTCTGCTTCGATGGCTGGGCGGATCGCATAAGGTACCGGTCTGGCCTTAAAAAGTTTGGGCTTGCGTTTTCTTCAATTTTAATCGTCGCTGTCATGCCTCTTAGTGTTCCGAGTCCTTGCTGGAACACTTCTTTCGCGTCAGTTAGGATCTTTGACAGTCGCCCAGGTGTGACGTCGTCATCCTTTTTGTCAGCCACAGTCAGTGCCTGTATGGAATGCCAATCCAGTTGTATTTTCCGGATCCATTCACGTCCCAGTAATGGTGGTCCTCCATCTTGTAATACATACAGGTCTAATTTTGGTGTTTCCTTACCGTTATATATAACCTTCACCCTTATTTTTCCTTTGGGGTAGACTTCTTGCCCCGTGTACATCTTCAAAATAATTTTTGCGTCTCTCAAGGGTATGTGTGAGAATAGCCGCTCGTAGTCCCGTCAGTTTATGACTGTTAGGGCTGATCCTGTGTCCAATTCCATCTTTACCTGGACTCCTGCTATCTTGAGAGTGACCCAAATGGTTCGGTGATCCTCCGTTGTGATCACATTATTTAGTTTCAGACAACTCAGTTCCCTGCTTTTGGAGTCGTTATCACTCTTTTGTTCGTCTGAACTATTCTCCGTCATCTTATGTACCTTCTTGTACTTTTCTTTGATAGGTTTCTTATTGCTGGTTTTCTTTCCCGACCTGCAGACTCGTGCTATGTGTCCTACTTTTCCACACTGTCTGCACACTTTGTCTTTGAACCAGCAATCAATCTGGTCGTGTGTTGTTCTGCCGCAGCGACAGCACTTCTCTGTTCCATATGACATTGCGTTTGTGCCATATTCTTGCGGTCTCTGTTGTATCTCTGCAACGCCCTGTGCTGCTGCTTCATATGATACCGCAATGCTGAAAGCCTTTTCCAGCGTAAGGTCCTTTTCAGATAAAAGCCGTTTCTGGGTTCCTTCACTTTGAAGCCCACACACAAACTTGTCCCTTAAGGTATCTGCCAGTCCCGCTCCAAACTGGCAGTGTTTCGATAGTTTGCGCAGTTCTGTTAAATAATCAGCATTGCTTTCATCCTTATGCTGGTTCCGTTTGTGAAACTTGAATCTTTCTGCTATCAGCAGCGGTGTGGGGTTTAAATGTTCCTTTAGTATTGTTACTGTGTCTTCAAAACTCTTTACCATTGGCTTCGTTGGGGTTACTAGGTTTCGTAATAAACCATACGTCTTTGCACCCATTAAATTTAACAATACCGAAGCTTTCTTGTCATCTGACACCTCATTTGCCTTGCAGTACAACTCTATTCGTTCGACATATGTAGTCCAATCTTCGACTTCATTGTCAAATGCGGTGATACTGCCACTCTTCGGCATTTTGGGTGTGGTTTAAAATGGCATCTCCCAATGGCTTAAAATGGCGTCTCCCGCGCTTTCCTTCCTCCCGCGCTGCTGCCAACGCCGCTCCCAGCGGTTCTCGTGGCAATGGCGGCGCCCTGTAGGTTTCGCACGCTTCTCCTGCGCTGCTGCCAACGCCGCTCTCGGCGGTCCTCGTGGCAATGGCGGCGCCTCGCGGGTTTCTGCGCGTCTCTCTCTCCCTCTCTCCGATGCTGCTCGGCCCCTGAACACCGGCTGCGCCCTGTGCGCTCTGCCCTCTCTCTCTCTCCCCCGTTGACACTGCTCAGCCCTTTGCTGTGCCACTCGGTCGGGCTCTAGCCCGCCGCTGTCCGGGAAGGGTCTGCGCACTACCTGTTGCCAGCCCGTTTCGCTGGACCACCTCGACTGGAAAGCCAAGCCTGGCTCTCGACAGCCTCCCCTGCAATTCTCGAGTCTCTGCTGGATGACTGGGCGGTTGCCCGTGGTCGATGCCCGAGTCTCTGGCCTTGACCTCCAATCCACTGATCTCCAGGAACGAATCCCTGGGAGGTGAGGCAGAGTTGCAGGTAGGTTCGAACTTGCCTCGTCGCCAATGTAGTGTCCGTGTATAATAAGACACAGACTGTGGAGAACGGTACCACAGGTGCTTACTCAACGTGGCTCACAGTGGAACTGATCTGTACAGATTACTACTCAGGGCTATATACAGGTGTGGTCACTGCCGGTACTGCAGTATAAATGAGCTGTAAAAGATAGTTCCCCACTTAAAGGTATATACATTACACCGGCTCACCCAGGAGGCTGGCTTCTCGGGGACAAGGGCTATCCTTTGTGCACCTGGCTGATGACCCCGCTCCGTGCACCCACCACCCCTGCTGAAGAGCGATACAATGACAGCCATCAAGCGACCAGGAACATCACTGAGCACACAATCGGTGTGCTAAAGCAATGGTTCCGCTGTCTGGACCATTCCGGGGGAGCCCTACAGTACTCGCCTGAGCGAGTCTCCCATTTCGTTGTAGTGTGCTGCATGCTGCACAACCTGGCTATCCTCAGGACTCAGCCACTGCCAACAGACATTGGAGGACCACCAGAGGAGGAGGAGGAGGAGGAGCACCAAGACGGGAGGGAGGCACAAAGTGCAAGGGCCGTCCGTCAGCGGCTTATTGCAAGTCGGTTCTAGGCCCCCTCTCAGGGAATGGCTTGTGCCATTGAAAGAACATGAATGGACCCACTCTGCAAACCCTGAGCCGGTCAAGGCAACAAATAGTTCAAAGTGAAAACATGCACAATCTGAATAAAGACAATTATTTATTTAACAAACTCTGTGCGCTTCCCGCATGACAAACAAATACAGAGAAACCCCCCAAAAAACAATCAGACACATAACTGGCTCTCACAACCTGGAGACAATGAACAAAAGAGTTAAACAAAAATGGCCATGATCCTCGGCCTTCACAAAAAAAAACAACATTTTGCCACACTTCCTACGTTTTGGCCTGCGAGGATGATCTGCCTCGCTTGCGAGATTGGCCCCTTCCCGCCCTGCAGCTCCTCCACAATGAGACCCCAGTGGCTGCAGCAAGGCTGGGGGAAAGCTGCTGAGGGTCAGATAGTGAGTCGGCAGATGCCCTTGGGGGACGGCCTGGACCAGCTCTGGGCCTGGAGGGCCCAGCTGCTGACTGCTCCAACTCTGCTTGGGCGGCAGCAGTCTGTCCTATGGGTGGTGGCAGCTGCAGTGGAGGAATGACAGTGTTGGCAGCAGGACTGCTGCCAACCTGACAGAGCACAGGCACACCCTGGTTGGACGAGACACTGACACTCGCATGGGGCAGCACTGAAGCATGCGCAGCAATCTGATAAAGCACAGACTGCTGGCCTGCTGCGGCGCGGCGAGGGCCCCGGCGAATCCTGGCCGATCCAGCAAGGGTGGCAGCAGTTAGTGCTCATGTGGCCCTGATCTGTGTCTGCATCAGACCAGCCAGTGACTGCATGGCACAACTAAGCACTTGGCTGGAAGCCGCCTGTGCTGCCCCGAAGTCCTGCAGACTCCTTGCCTGTGCTGCCCCAAATTCCTGTACACTCCTTGCCAGTGACTCTATGGAGTCAGGCATCCTTGCCACTGCAGCCATGAGCTCAGTGTACCTGCGCTCCGCCTGGGCGCCCATTTCACCAAGGAGCCGCACCTCCTCTGCGATCACTGTAGCAGGACTGGAGGCCGCACTCACCCTCCGGGGAGAAGGCCGCCGAGCTTCCCTAGCCCCCCGCGTTGCTGCAGCCCGCTGGGCCCTGGAGCTTCACCCTCCTCAGACCCTTCCCCCCTGCTCCCCTCCAGGGAAGATGTGTCCCCATCATGGCCATGGGTTGCCTCGGCTGAGGGTGGCACTGATGTTCCGGCTTCCTCTTCCTCCTCCTCGCCTTCCGATTCACTCACAGTGCCAGCTTGAGGGCCCGCCTCCTCACCTGGCGAATCAGCATCTGAAAGCAGGGAGGTACAAGAGTTGCTTTAGTGTGAGGACAGGGTGGCAGCGAGGGAGGCATGAGTGCTGCAATGCACTGCATTGGTTCGATAGTGGCAAAGGATGCTGGTGTGAGGCACAAGTGGAAAGAGAGAGGTCAAAAAGGTGATGACCTTACCATTGCTGTCCAGAACCGGGTCGGCATCTCCAGTGGCGACGGGGCCAATCAGCCGGCCTGCCATAATCCGTTCCACTCGCTGCTCCAGATCGCTGAGGTCTTTAAGTTCAGGACGGCCTCCCCTGGTCCATTGCTGCTGCCTCCTATTGTGCGCCAGCTTGCCCTGCAAGAGAAAGGACGGGCTCTGAGTACAGTGTGAAGCCCTGATCTTGGCTGCACTGCCTCCCATGGTCGAATAGCCCTGACAGTGTGAAGCCCTGATCTTGGCTGCACTGCCTCCCATGGTTGAATAGCCCTGACAGTGTGTAAAGTGGTGAATGTGCATGTGATTGTCATGAGAGCCCCATAGGTGTTGGATGAGGGCTGGGCATTGGGGCTTTCAGGACCCTTTGGCCATAAAGTGAGGTGCACTTGCAGGGATGAAAAGGATACTGGAAAGCGTACTCACCCTGACAACCCGAGTGAGGTCATTGAACTTCTTCCTGCTTTGCGTTGGGGTCCTAGGGACCATGCTGCTGGAGGTCACTCTGTGTGCCACCTCCCTCCAAGCTTTTCTATATTCGCTGGGCAGCGGCCTCCTGCCACTGTCAGGAAAGAGGATAGGTCGCCTGCGCTCCACTGCGCCAACCAGAACCTTCAGGGCCCCCTCACTGAAGCGCTGCGCTCACTCCCTGGCCTTCTCCATGGTCGTAGGCATAACGATGTCGCAGCAGGTCTGTCCAGGCCTAGAATCAGGGCTCCAATGTGCACGGCATGGCTGCAAGCCAAATCGACCCTCCCCCTTTAAGAGGTCACCGGCGCCAGCGTGTCTGCCTGCAATCGCTAACTGGCCACACCTGCACTGCGCCCGCCCTCGGTGGTAGCGCCTCAGCTCGCCGGCTTGGTGCCTTAGGATAGTCGAGCACCGCCTGCTTTAGCGCAGCAACAACCTCTTGGGGCGATGCAACTCAAGTTCGGTGAAAGTGGCGCTAACTTGCGCCGGGCGCTAAATTTAGCGCACGCTCAACTGTAGTGCCCCAAACGTGGCAATAGAACATAAGAACATAAGAAGTAGGAGCAGCAGTAGCCCATACGGCCCCTCGGGCCTGCTCCGCCATTCAGTAGGATCATGGCTGATCCGAATCTAGACTCACGTCCACTTCCCTGCCCGCTCCCCGTAACCCCTAATTCCCTTATCTGCTAGGAAACTGTCTATCTCCATTTTAAATTTATTTAATGTTGCAGCTTCCACAGCTCTCTGGGGTAGCAAATTCCATAGATTTACTACCCTCTAAGTGAAGAACTTTCTCCTCATCTCAGTTTTAAAAGGGCAGCCCCTTATTCTTAGATTATGCCCCCTAGTTCTAGTCTCACCCATCAGTGGAAACATCCTCACCGCATCCACCCGATCAAGCCCCCTCACAATCTTATATGTTTCGATAAGATCGCCTCTCATTCTTCTGAACTCCAATGAGTAGAGTCCCAACCTACTCAACCTTTCCTCATACGTCAACCCCCTCATCTCCGGAATCAACCAAGTGAACCTTCTCTGAACCGCCTCGAGAGCAAGTATATCTTTTCTTAAATATGGAAACCAAAACTGCACGCAGTATTCCAGGTGTGGCCTCACCAATACCCTGTATAACTGCAGCAAGACTTCCCTGTTTTTATACTCCATCCCCCTTGCAATAAAAGCCAAGATTCCATTGGCCTTCCTGATCACCTGCTGCACCTGCCTACTAACTTTTTGTGTTTCATGCACCAGGACCCCCAGATCCCTTTGTACTGTAGCACTTTGCAGTTTCTCTCCATTTAGATAATAACTTGCTCTTTGATTTTTTCTGCCAAAGTGCATAACCTCACACTTTCCAACATTATATTGCATCTGCCAAATCTCCGCCCACTCACTTAGCCTGTCTATGCCCTTTTGCAGGTTTTTTATGTCCTCCTCACTCACTGCTTTCCCTCCCATCTTTGTATCGTCGGCAAACTTGGATATGTTGCACTCGGTCCCTTCCTCCAAATTGTTAATATAGATTGTAAAGAGTTGGGGTCCCAGCACTGACCCCTGCGGAACACCACTAGTTACTGATTGCCAGCCCGAGAATGAACCATTTATCCCAACTCTTTGTTTTCTGTTAGATAGCCAATCTTCCACCCATGCCAGTATATTACCCCCAATCCCGTGATTTCTTATCTTGATCAGTAATCTTTTGTGTGGAACCTTGTCAAATGCCTTTTGGAAGTCCAAATACACTACATCCACTGGTTCCCCTTTATCCACCCTGTATGTTACATCCTCAAAGAATTCGAGCAAATTTGTCAAACATGAATTCCCCTTCATAAAACCATGCTGACTCTGTCCTATTAAATTATGTTTATCCAAATGCTCTGTTACTGTTTTCTTAATAATGGACTCCAACATTTTGCCAACCACAGATGTTAGGCAAACTGGTCTATAGTTTCCAGCTTTTTGTCTACTTCCCTTCTTAAATAAGGGTGTTACATTAGCAGTTTTCCAATCTGCCGGGACCTTTCCTGAGTCCAGGGAGTTCTGGAAAATAATCACCAATGCCTCCACAATCCCTACCGCCACTTCTCTCAAGACCCTAGGATGTAGGCCATCAGGTCCGGGGAATTTATCCGCCTTAAGTCCCATTATTTTACTGAGTACCATCTCCTTAATGAATTTCTAGGCCTAAGTCTTTTATATTCATTAACTTTTATTTATCTTCACAAGCAGTTCTGTTAAACAAACTCCAAATTTTACCTTCGCAGTATAATATGGTTATTAGTAATAATGGAAGAAACATGGGTTGGGCCTTCATTGGCCAAATTAAAGATACATGAACAAAGTCAAAACCCTAACTTACAAACAACAGACAGCAAGCCTGGCAGGGCAAGGCCATGCTATGGGCCCCTGTGTGGAATGTTATGCCTCATCTAATCTAACTAACTGAAGAAATGTTGTCTCAAAGTCTAATATAAGCCTCCAGGAAAACAAAACTTATGCAGTCCCAGTAAAATATAACTTATACATTAACCCCTTACATGTCTCGAGCAGAAACATACAATCATTTAAACACAGTATTATTCGCGTAGACATATACATTTTTAGGAACCTCTAGTTTCTAGCACTCCCCTTAAATGCATCTCTACTTTTTGTTTCAACCATTCCCTGTGGTAGCGAGTTCCACATTCTCACCACTCTCTGGGCAAAGAAGTTTCTCCTGAATTCCCTATTTGATTTCTTGGTGACTGTCTTATATTGATGGCCTCTAGTTTTGCTTTTCTCCACAAGTGGAAACATTCTCTCTGTATCCACTCTATCAAAATCTTTCATAATTTTAAAGACCTCTATTAGGTCACCCCTCAGCCTTGTTTTTTCAAGAGAAAAGAGACCCAGCCTGTTCATCCTTTCCTGATATGTATCCTCGCATTTCTGTTATCATCCTTGTAAATTTTCTCTGCATCCTCTCCAGTGCCTCTATATCTGTTTTATAATATGGCGACCAGAACTGTTTGCAGTACTTTAAGTGTGGTCTAACCAAGGTGCGGTAGAGGTTTAGCATAACTTCCCTACTATTCAATTCTATCGCTCTAGAAATAAACCCTAGTGCTTGGTTTGCTTTTTTTATGGCCTTGCTAATCTGTGTTTATTTGTACTCTGAGATCCCTTTGTTCCTCTACCCCACCTAGACTCGCACCCTGCATTACAGCACTAAAACATTGCATCGCTTCCGCCTTTGCTGCAGTGGAAGCTGCCAGATCGCCCATCACACACGGCACCAGGTCTGGATCGCCATGGTCTCTCTGGGAGTCTACCATCCCTTGCAGAATGGAAACGATGGGCTCCATGGTGTGTGCAGAGCCCTGTGCAGTGTTGAAGGCTGACACCTCCATGCTCCTTATCATTGCCGAGAGGCTCTCGGGCACCCTTGCCATTGCACCTATCATC
The DNA here is from genome assembly GCF_052327205.1 of Somniosus microcephalus. NCBI lineage: Eukaryota > Metazoa > Chordata > Chondrichthyes > Squaliformes > Somniosidae > Somniosus > Somniosus microcephalus. Next base: position 12,417,612 of record NC_141000.1, on the reverse strand, counting down.
TCTATGTGCATACCCATCACCCTTCTTCTAAAGGCCTCCCCATCGAGGTCCTCATCTGAGTCCTGTGCAGCAGAACGTGCACACGAACTCACCCTCTGGGGAGCTGGCCCCGAGCTACCCTTTTCCCCTGGCTTTGCTGCAGCCCACTCATCCCTGGTGCCTCACCCTGTGCAAATCCCGTTACTATACAAGCCTCTAAAGAACACGTAGTGCCAGTATCTGAGCTGGTGTCTGCGGATGAGAGATGCAGTGACACGGTGTGTTCTTCCTCCTCCTATTCCCCTGCCTCGCTCTCTACGGTACCCTCAGGGACAGGCTGCTCAGGTACTTGCTGATTATCTGAAAGCGTAAAGGCACAAAGGGAGAAAGGCATGCATACTGCATGATTAGCTGGAAAGTGCGAAATGCTTGTGGGGTGAGGGGGAAGTGTGATGTGAGAAGAAGGAGTAGGGATGAACATACCATTGTTGTCCCCAAGGGGGTCAACGTCGCCGGTGGCCACGGCTCCCACCACCTGGCGCCCAATAATCTGCAGCACTCGATTTTCCAGCACAGGCAGTGGTTGGGTGTCGGCCTGTCCCCCGCCTGTGCGCTCCTGCTCCCTCCTGTTGTGAGCCACCTTGGCCTGCAAGAGAAAGGAAAGTGTGAGAGTGAGTGTGGAGCAATGTGTTTGGGTGATGTGCCTGCCATAGTTGAATAGCTGTCATTGTGTGCAAGGTGTGAGATGTGGGTGTGAGTGTTGGTAGGTAGAGATTGTTGGTGGGTGAGTGCTGGGGGTGTGGGGCTTTGGGCAGTGTGTGAAGACTGTGGCTCAGATGGTGGTATGTATCATTCGGTGAAGCACTCGATTCACGATTCACGATTCAAATCGCTTTATTGGCATGATAAGTTACATCTTATGTTGCCAAAGCATCAAAATACATTTATGGTTTAGCACATAAACGCAGTTCTATTCATACAGTGTATAAACAGGTATATCCCTGAGTGTATAAATATACATTCGCATTGTTTATATATATTCTTTTCTTAGTTTACTGGTTGTCCCTCTGTTCATGGCAAGCTGTAACATAGTGTGCCGCCAGTGTTATACAGCTTCTCTCCTCTCCCAGTAGGAATGGGAGTTTTTGGTTGTCATTCAGATTTCTGAAATCAGGGCATATTTGTGAGAATTTTTGGTAGAAATTCTCCCTGATGCCCTGATATTTTCCGCAGGCTGTGAGGACCCTGACCACCCGAGTGAGGTCGTTAAATTTCTTCCTGCACTGTGTGTGGGTCCTGGGGGCCACAGTGCTGCCCGAGACCTGCTGCGCTACCTCCCTCCACATGGTGCCGAAGACTTGCGGCGAGGGCCTCCTGCCACTTGCTGGGTAGAGCACCGCCCTCCGTCTCTCCACAGTGAAAACCAACACCTCCAAAGCTTGATCACAGAATCTGCGGGCTCTCTCCCTGGGGTGTGGATCTGCCATGAGTACAGTTGCTTCATTCCTTTGGCTCCGTGTCCTTCTCCTGTGTAAGAATAAAAATAAATGTTTTGTATGTGTGATGGACTCAAGACTATTAATATAAGATGTATGTAATAAAGATAAATTTAATGTGTATGAATCTGCACTGGGTCAAGGCAACGGCGCGAAACTTAACAAAGGAAACCTGCATAACAGGATAACCCCCCATAGAGACAGCTACAAAACTCACCATCGAAACTCAAGAGCCACTAAAAGGTGTCAACAAACAATTAACTTAAGCAAGAAATGGCACCAGCCACTGCAGACAGACACATGCTCAAAGGAAAGCCAAGCAAGAACTGCCATGAATCTAAGACCCAATCCTAGGGCTTTAGCAATAGACAATGGGCTAAAAATTTGGTGGCGCCGCGTTTGGGGCGCCAAGCTCGCCTGGGCGCCGGAAGTCCCGCCCCGGAAGGAGCCGGGAGTGCCAGCCCGATATTCAGTTTCAGCACCCCAAGAGGGATGCGGGGCACTGCTCGAGGAGCCCCGCGTCCCTCTTGGGGCGTTGAAACTGAATATCGCAGCGCAACGTGCCGCAGCGCCACATGCTGTGGCACGGCGCGCTGCGGTACTGCAGGCCTTCCTCCCCTTCTTAAAGGGGAGGGGCCTGCACCAGCACGATCACCGATCGCAAGTGCCGGCAAAAGAGCCCGGCACCGAGGAGAAGTGCCGGGCTCTCGGGACACAGCCGGCACTGCCCGGGGGGGTGGAATCAGGAGGCCGGGGAGGGCGGCGCGAGGAGGTGCTGGCAGGCGGCCACCGAAAAAAATGGCCGCCCCGCACCTCCCCTTTAATTTGCGCCACTACCGCCACAGGTAGGCCCCCCTGAACTGGTCGCGATTTGCGACCGGCGCTACGGGGGGGGGGCGCGACCCAATATCGCATTTGGGGCGGTAGCGGGGCGCTGCGCACACCGATGATGTCATCGGTGGCGGCGCAGCGCTACAGGCTAACGCCGCCATTAGCACCCTGCTAAATTTCCCGGGAGGCGTGGCCAGTGGCGTTAAAGCCACTGAGTGCCCTCTTTAGGTGCTAACTGGTGGTGCAGCCCACCGAATTTCTAGGCCAATGGACTTAAAAAGATATAAAACAAGGAAGCCAAAGACTCTCGCTCTCTTTCTCTGGATGACCACGCAGAAGAACAAGAAGCCCTCCCTCTACAGACCAGAAAAAGAAGCAAGGAAAAAGGCCGCGTGCATTGCTTGACTCAGGGAGGTACCAGTCTGTGTAAATCTAACCCATTACCTTACGTGTTGTAATCAAGTAGAGTCCATAAATACCAGTAGGCTATTGTTTTGATGTGTGTGAGTGTGTGTGTTTAATAAACTTGCATGAGTTTGTGTGTTTAATAAACTTATTCCAAATTGTTTCAAAAGAATTGGGGGGAGAAATTTGGTATAGCCCTGTTTGGGGCGCCATTAGCGGCCATGCGCAAAGTTTAGCGCCTGGCGCTAATTATTGCCTCCGATGGCAAACATGGCTTTTATCGCCCCTGGAGGTGATTGGAGCGCTAAATCAGGCGCTTCACACCTGTCTTAAGGCACAAAGGCCGAGGAGCGAGGCGCTACCTCACAGCGCTGGCAAAGCTCATGTGATGTCAGTCAGCAATGGAATACAGACACACTGGCATCGTCCAATTCTTAAAGGGGAGTTCTGATGAATGGTCATTGACCTGAAACGTTAACTCTGTTTCTCTCTTCACAGATGCTGCTTGACCTGCTGAGTTTCTCCTGCATTTTCTGTTTTTATCTTAAAGGGGAGGGTTGATCTTGCTCTCCATCCACATCCTGCTCATTGCAGCCTTGAATCTCAGCCTGAATCTCGGCCTGGAGAGACCTGTACATCAAATCTGTTGGAAAGAACAATGGAGAGGCCCAGGGAAAGAGCTCAGAGTGCAGCCCCCACAGTCTCTTCTAAAACGATACAAGGAAGGGCAAATCAAAATGAACCTGCAAAGTGCTGCTCAGTACCCAAAACTCCTTCACACAGCGTTGAATCTCTCCAGAAGTCTCTCTCTCTCAGAATGCGTGGTGCAAAAATGTCACCGACAAAAAAAGGCAGGAAGCGGTCGCCTTTAAATAGCACTCCCCTAGTCCCTTTCTGACAGTATAACGCTCCCCTCAACCTGTCGTTGCAAGCGGCAGGCGGTAAGCCAGGGGGCGCCACTCAATTTCCGGTCCGGGGCGCTAACGGGGCGTTGCGCACTCGACTGACATCACAATCTGCCGGCACAGGAGATCGTGGCGGTAGTGTTTAGCACCGCCACAAAATGTCTAGTTAATTTCACGAGCGGCGCAAATATCGCTGCGCCCGTGTGCTAGTTACTTTGCGTCCCATTAGCGCCCTCTTAAGACGCTAACGAGGCGCAAACAACTGAATTTTTCCCCCTTGGTCTTGCTGTCAATTTAATGGCAGTTGAAATAAAAAGCTTACACCTGCTTCTGCTTCTGCTTCTGCTTCTGCTTCTGCTTCTGCTTCTGCTTCTGCTTCTGCTTCTGCTTGCTGAGGCAGCCGCACAGCCAACAATGCTGAGAATGAGGTGCTGCAGTATCAATTAATTTCCGCTTTAAGTACTGAAAAATGCCTGTAGCAATCATAACTTGTGATTAGACTGCACTTGATATTGGTCTGCTGTTTGAATGTAACACCAATGAGCTTGGGCTTTAAGACTTGAATTAAGACAATAATCATTTTTTCAGCAGTGAGCACGAATTTCACATGCAGTCTAAAGCATTAGCGCCTGGTGCTAATTCTCCAACTTTTCTACTGACACCAACTATTCATAGTCATAGATTCATAGATTCATAACGGCACAGAAGGAGGCTATTCGGCCCAGGGATGTCTGTGCCAGCTCTCTGTAGAGCAATCCAGTCAGTCCCATTCCCCCGCTCTATCCCCGTAGCCCTGCAAGTTTATTTCCCTCAAGTGCCTATCTAGTCTCCCCTTGAAAACATTGAGTGTCTCCGCTTCCACCACTTCCGTCGGCAGCGAGTTCCAGGTCATCACCACTCGCCGCGTAAATCGTTTTTCCTCACATTCCCCCCTGTATCTCTTGCCCAAAACCTTAAATCTGTGTCCCCTAGTCCTTGTACCATCAACTAGTGGGAGCAGCCTTTCCCCGTCTAGCCTATCCAAACACATCACAATCTTGTACACCTCTATCAAATCACCCCTCAACCTCCTTTGCTGTAATGAAAACAAATCCAGCTTCTCCAACCTGTCCTTGTAGCTAAGATCCTCCATCCCCGGAACCATTTTGGTAAATCTCCTCTGCACCCTCTCAAGGGCCTTCACATCCTTCCTAAAGTGTGGTGACCAGTACTGGATGCAATACTCCAGTTGTGGCCTAACCAGAGCTTTATAAAGATTCAGCATAACTTATCTACTTTTGTACTCAGTACCTCTATTTATGAAGCCCAAGATCCCATATGCTTTGTTAACCACGCTCTCAATATGTCCCGCCACCTTCAGGGACCTATGCACATTAACTCACAGGTCTCTCTGTCCCTGCACACTCTTTAAAACTGTGCCATTAAGTGTATATTGCCTCTCCCTGTTCCTTCTGCCAAAATGCATCACCCCACACTTCTCTGTATTAAATTCCATCTGCCACTTGTCTGCCCATTCTGCTAGTCTTTCTATGTCCTGTTGCAGTTGATTAGTATCATCATCACTATTTGCCACACCCCCAAGTTTGGTGTCATCAGCAAATTTAGAAATTTTACTCTGTATTCCTATATCCAGGTCATTTAGATATATATCAAAAAAACAGTGGCCCCAGCACTGACCCTTGGGGAACACCACTGTCTACCATCTTCCAGTCTTAAAAACAGCCATTTACCACAACTCGCTGTTTTCCGTCCTTAAGTCAATTCCAAGCTGCCACTGACCCACCTATTCCATGAGCCTCAATTTTGTTAACCAGCCTTCTATGTGGTACTTTGTCAAATGCCTTCCGAAAATCCATGTAGACAACATCCTTTGCATTCCCTTCATCAATCCTCTTTGTTAATTAATCAAAAAAATAAATTAGATTAGTCAAACACGATCTGCCTTTTACAAATCTGTGTTGGCTCCCCTTTATTAGCTTAAACCTCTCCAAGTGCCCGTTAATTTTTTCCTTGATTATTGTTTCTAAAACTTTACCCACCACTGATGTTAAACTATTCCTTGGCTATAATGAATTTCTAGCCCCTTGTATTTAAATAGTGTCTCATCACATCCAAAAAGCTTTACGACCAAGGTTTAGTATTATTGTAGGCTAATCAGGCAGCCAATCTGCACACAGCCAAGTCCCACAAACAGCAAAAGAATGACCACATATTCTATTTTAGTGGTGTTTGAAGGATGATTGTTGGCATGACACCAAGAAAAGCTCCTTTTTGTGTTAAATGGTGCCAATGGGACCTTTTACATCCACTTGAGCAGACAGACAAGGTCTCAATTTCACATCTCATCCAAAAAACATTACTTCCAGCAATGCAGCACTTCTTCAGCATTGCACTGAAATGTCAACCTAGATTAGGTACTTAAGTCTATAGTGAGTCTTGAACTTACAAGTTTCTGATTCAGAAACAACAATCAACCTGTGTGGAATCATTATCACAAGATTGAGACTGAGTTAATCACGTTTAAAAGTCAATTAGATACTCCGACGAAAAGATAAAGGCCAAGAAATTCATTAAGGCGCTGCCAGCTTTGCGGCCAGTTACCGCCTAAAGAGGGCTTCTGCGCCAAAAATGAGTTTGTGCTGATATTCAGCGCAGCAGTATTGGCGGCGGTAGCCGTTAGCGCTGTGCCGGCACCGATGACGTCATCGGTGTGCGCAGTGCCCCGGTTCCGCCCCGAAACCGGCCCGATCCCCATATTTAGTAGCGGCCGCCTCCTCCGAAGCGGCCGCAAACAGCGACCAGAAAACGGGGCCGTGCTGTAGCCTTAGTGGGGCGCTTTAAAGGGGAAGGTGCGGCCGGCCGCTTTTTCGGCGGCCACCTGCCCGCACCTCCTTCCCCGGCCTCCACCACGCCCCCCCCCCCGCGGCATTGCCGGCTGCTTTCCGCGAACCCGGCACTTCTCCGTGGTGCCGGGCTCATTTGCCGGCACTCTCCAGCGGCGATCTCCCCGTTGCAGGCAGCTCCCCCTTAAGAGAAGGAGGAGGCCTGCAGTACCGCAGCCTGCCACTCCGCAGCGGCTGGCGCAGCGGCGCCAAGAGCGCTGAAATTCAGTGTCAGCGCTCCAAGCGGAGGCGGGCACACCCTGGTATAGCGCCCGGTTCCGAATTGGGGCGCAAACACTGAATATCTGACGATCGCTAATGGCTCCCCGCCCAGCGCTAACTTTTGGGCGCGAGCGAGCTGGCCGCCCCAAAGTGAATTTCTAGGCCAAAGTATTAAAGGCTACATGAACACAGGATTAGAGTAGATAGTTCTGCTGTGCACGGACTCTAGCACAGGAAGAATGGGCTGAATGGCCACCACAGGAGTAGCAACAGCATATGCACATGGCATTTTAAAAGTGAGGTTCAGATATTTGGATTTCATGGGGGAGCAGATCACAGCATAGCTTGAAAAAGGCCATGGATCATTTTTTGTGTTCTCCCCAATGTAGCAACACTTTGTAGTATACTGTTGACCTCTCAGAGGCCAACAATGATAGATGGTGGAAGCAGGCAATCAAGGGAATATATAAGAACAGGATTGTGAGGGTGCCACGGATGTGTGGACTGTAATACTCACAGCTTGTTTCCTAAGCACTTACATCATTTAATACAGTGTACTGTAACATATAACTACATTTATGCATGCTTCCATTTCTCTGTGGCTCTTCAGGAGCCAAGTGCTATTCAGAGACATACGTTGCTCAGAAAAATTCGGACAAATTACAATGATGAGAGTTTGTAAGAACATAAGAATTAAGAGCAGAAGTAAGCCATACGGCCCCTCGAGCCTGCTCTGCCATTCAATAAGTTCATGGCTGATCTTTGACCTCAACTCCACTTTCCTGCCCTATCCCTATATCCCTTGATTCCTCTAGAATCCAAAAATCTATCTATCTCAGCCTTGAATATACTCAACGACCGAGCATTCACATCCCTCTGGGACAGAGAATTCCAAAGATTCACAACCCTCTGAGTGAAGAAATTCCTCCTCATCTCAGTCTTAAATGACCGACCCCTTATCCCGAGACTATGCCCCCTAGTTCTAGACACTCCAACCAGGGGAAACAATCTCTCAGCATCTACCCTGTCAATCCCCTTCAGAATCTTGTATGTTTCAATGAGACCACCTCTCATTCTTCTGAACTCCAGAGAGTATTGGCCCATTCTACACAATCTCTCATCATAGGATAACCCTCTCATCCCAGGAATCAACCTAGTGAACCTTTGTTGTGTCGCCTCTAAGGTAAGTATATCCTTCCTTAGATAAGGTGACCAAAACTGAGCACAGTACTCCAGGTGTGGTCTCACCAAAGCCCTATACAACTGTAGCAAGACTTCCTTACTATTGTACTTCAACTCCCCTAACAATATAGGCCAACATGCCATTTGCCTTCCTAATTGCTTGCTGTACATGCATGCTAACTGTCTGTTTCTTGTATTAGGACACCCAAATCTCTCTGAACACCAACATTTAATAGTTTCTCACCATTTAAAAAATATTCTGTCTTCCTATTCTTCCTACCAAGGTGAATAACCTCACATTTCCCCACATTATACTCCATCTGCCACCTTATTGCCCACTCGCTTAACCTGTCTATAACCCTTTGCAGGCTCTTTGTGTCACAGAATCACAGAAACCCCACAGTGCAGATAGAGGCCATTTCGGCCCATCGAGCCTGCACCGACACATATCCCACCCGATCCCCGTAACCCCTACACCAACACATATCCCACCCTATCCCCGTAACCCCATGTATTTAATCCCCCTAACACTAAGGATCAATTTATCATAGCCAATCAACCTAACCCGCACATCTTTGGACTGTGGGAGGAAACCGGAGCACCCGGAGAAAACCCACGCAAACACGGGGAGAATGTGCAAACTCCACACAGACAGTCGCCCGAGGCCGGATTCGAACTTGGATACATCACACTCGGTCCCTTCATCTAAGTCATTAATATAGAGTGAAAATAGCTGAAGCCCAAGCACTGATCCTTGCGGCACCCCACTAGTTATAGCCTGCCAATCTGAAAATGACCCGTTTATCCCTACTCTCTGTTTTCTGTCCGTTAACCAATCCTCTATCCATGCTAATACATTACCCCCAACCCCATGTGCCCTTATCTTGCATAACAACCTTATATGTGACACCTTATCGAATGCCTTTTGAAAATCCAAATATACTACATCCACTGGTTCCCCTTTATCTACCCTGCTAGTTACATCCTCAAAAAACTCTAATAAATTTGTGAAACTCAATTTATCTTTCATAAAACCATGTTGACTCTGCCTATTCATATTATGATTTTCTAAGTTCAATGGACTGGAAGGACAAATATTAGTAAGAGGAAGAACTCTATAAAATATGGCAAATGTTATTGTACAAAGAAAAAAGTAAAATATAATATTTTCATTTTTCTAATAAATAATAGTTTAATATATAAGAAAATGAAAGTAAGTATTTTCATACATTCTAAATAAAGCATAAATATAAAATGAAACCGTAGAAAACCAATTGCAATTCTCTGTCAGATTTTTCAACCTTTTGAGGAAGACAGCAAACCCTAGATAAGCAACTGAACGTCAGGTCAGCATTGAAACTCTAGTCCCAGCTGTCTGACACAAGGATAGGCCGCTAGAAGAAAACATGGCGGGCATTAGCAACACCGTGGAGACAGTGTATGGGTAAATTTATTCTTTCTGGTGTGAATTTTCTATGTATATTTATTATAATTGGAATATTATTTATGTGGATATAAACTGCATTGGCTTACTCAGCAAGAAATCTTTTCAGTGATTTGATTGGCTATTTTCTGCTGCTTGTTGGTTGCTGATTTGTAGCTCTCTCCTAATAGTTTTTTTAAATTTATTCATGGAATAAATGGAAGGATTCATTGCTCGGTAGAGTTCACCCAATCAACATTGTTCAATTAACAAATAGTGATTTCTCCTTTCTTAGTCCTTATGATATTTGAGCTAATTATGATTTTCTTTTTGCCAAATGTGTGACAACTGCTTTGAAATGTAATGCCCAACAGATGTGCATTACATGCAAGGTGTTTTTTTTTCAATATGGATAAGTTGTAATTCACTCTGCAGTTCCTGGAATAACCTTCTCAGGCTTTATATGCTGAACCAGAAGTATGTTAAGCATGACTTTCAGTTACAGCCTGGTGAGTCATGCAGGCCTTACGAGTTCTCTTTGTCACGTGATACCACCTCCTCCTCAGCTTCCTTCTGGTGAACAGCTGCTACTGCACCAGCCATTTGAGGAAGACGTGTGATGTAATAAAACTCACTACACACTTGGTTTGAGTATAAAGCAAGGCTTTAATCAACTTGTTTCAGAACATGGAGGTCTAGTTGTACTTCACTAGTTCCTGTCTTACAAAATGTCCCTGAGCAAGCTGGGCCCACGCCCGAGTATTTATACTCCTTGGACGGCGCCACCAGCTGGCTGTCCAGTGTTATTTCATGAGTAGTTTCTTTATGATGATGAGATTTATAACAACATGCTTCGATGAGTCCTTAATCGCCTTAAATATTGGCGAGGGGCTTCCTGAAGTGGTTGTTTTGTGCTAGTTCCCGGTGTCACGACTGTCGAAAACGGTCCCATTTATCCAGCAGGGCAGTTCCAGCAGCATCAAATCAAATTTAAACAATTGTGAATCCACAAGCTTTCATATGTGCATGCTTGAAAATTGCTCTTTGTGACTATTTCATTGGCACCATTTTCTCCAATGTCTGGGGACTGTCTGTTCCGTGCAGTGGCAGTAAAACTTACAGTAGCAAGGCAAGTAAGAGTACTTCAACCCAATGGCAGGCATTTCTTTTGGCTGCTTTTGTCTCCAATGGAATGCCACTCTTCTGTTTATATTCGAGGCTGAGGCAGTGCTGCAATCAAAGGTAGGGCTAAACAAGCATTTGTTTCAATAGCTTGCAATAGTTGCTCAGTGGGCAGCACTCTCACCTCTGATCTCAGATGGTTGTGGGTTCAAGCCCCACTCCAGAGACTTGAGCACAAAAATCTAGACGGACTCCCCAATGTAGTGCTGAGGGAGTGCTGCACTGTCGGAGGTGCCGTCTTTCGGACAAGGCGTCAAACTGAGGCTCCGTCTGCCCTTTCAGGTGGACGAAGGTCCCATGGCACTATTTCGAAAAAGAGCAGGAGAGTTCTCCCCAGTGACCTGGCCAATATTTATCCCTCAATCAAAATCACGAAAACAGATCTCATTGCTGTTTGTGGAACCTTGCTGTGTACACATTGACTGCTGCGTTTCCAACAGTACTTCAAAAGTACTTCATTAGCTGTAAAGTACTGTGGGACATCCTGATATCATAAAATGCACTATATAAATGCAAGTCTTTCTTTCTTTTACTACCACCACTGGCAGTTCCCTGTCGATGGCAGTAGAAAACCCAACTGCAGACTTTTAATATAAATCGTGTACAAGGTCAATTGGTCTGTTATTTTAATGGTGATGTTTGGTTTTCTCAATGGTTCTTTCCTGTTCTGCTCTTCTCTCCTTCAGGCAGTGTTTGGGTGCTGGTAGCCCAGCTGTATTTCACCCAAATGGCTGTTCTTCATGTGACAGCCTATAAAATGAGCATTAGCAAAAAGAAAGAAAGACTTGCATTTATAGAGCGACTTTCACGACCATCGGACATCTCAAAGTGCTTTACAGCCAATGAAGTACTTTTGAAGTGTAGTCACTGTTGTAATGTAGGAAACGCAGCAGCCAGTTTGCACACAGCAAGCTCCCACAAACAGCAATGTGATAATGACCAGATAACCTGTTTTTGTTACGTTGGTTGAGGGATAAATATTGGCCAGGACACCGGGTAATAACTCCCCTACTCTTCTTCAAGATAGTGCCATGGGCTTTTTCACATCCACCTGAGAGAACAGACAGGGCCTCGGTTTAACATCGCATCCGAAAGATGGCATCTCCTGACAGTGCAGCACTCCCTCAGCATTGCACTGGAGTGTCAGCCTAGCTTTATGTGCTCAAGTTCTTGGAGTGGGACTTGAACCAACAACCTTCATGAGTCAGAGGCGAGTGTGCTACCCACTGAGCCACAGCAGACTAATTCATGGGAAATGTCACAGCTGAGCCAGATTTTGTCCCTAGTTGATGTCCACACTTTCCAGGAGGGTTCAGTGGATCGTTGATTTTTTTCCCCTCCTGTTTCTCATCTAAGGGCACTCAGACTAATTGTATCATCTACAACCATCCCAGATAAGATCAGCTAACTTAACTATAGACAAGGGATCAAAACAGGTAACTTGCAGCCTTCCGGACTCAATATCGAGTTCAACAATTTCAGATCATAACCTCGGCCCCTATTATATTTTCATATTTTTTATCCACACTTTTGGTTTGTGCGTTTTCCTTTTTTTTCTCTCTCCCACATGGCAGCTGTCTTTCACTCTGCCAGCGCATTTCACACTTCATTTAGAGCCATTGTTTGTTTCTTTACCTGTCCTATTACCATCTCATCTCACCTTGACTATCTCTTAATGTCTCTTCTTTCATCCCCTCCCCCGTTTCCCAGTCCCCAAACTGCCTTTTAATCTGTTTCATTTCCTGCCTTTTTTCTCAGTTCTGAAGAAGGGTTTTGACTTGAAACGTTGACTCTATTTCCCTCTCCACGGATGTTGCCTGGCCTGCTGAGTTTTTCCAACATCTTCTGTTGTTAAAACAGGTAACTTCAATTGCGACACAAAAGCTATCTGTGCCACCGCAGCCGCGGGTTAACACCCACCGAAAATGGAAGGTAAGGTGTGGGACAAACGTTGAAAGTGGAATTGGGGTTGTGTTCACTGGCACTGCAGGCAGATGATTCCATCCCGGATATCCCAGCCAGAAAGGGGCTGTCTGGGTTGTATCCTTCCTTCTGCTTCCTCCTCTTCTGTGCCTTCCTCTTCTGTGTCTTCCTCTTCCCTATGCGAGCGAATGCTGTAAATCTGAAATAAATGCACAAAGTACTGGAAACACTCAACAGGTCAGGCAGCATCTCAGCCTGAGACGTGACCTCTGTTTCTCTCTCGACAGATGTTGCCTGACCTGCTGAGTATTTGCAGCATTTTCTATCTTCTCAGAGGCCTTCCTTTACCATCCGAGGCCTTGCAAGTGTCCAGCAGCGCTCCCTGCACACTTAAAAAAAACTTTTAAAATATATTGCAGCAAGCTACTACTTCAACAAAATCAAAAAAATCCAATCCAAAAGCTTAAATGCAAACTTACCTGAAAGATGTGGGGGGGGGGGGATTTTGCCAGCCCTGGGGAGGCAGGACTGCCAGGAAATGGCAGAATCAGGGGGCGGGTGCCCATCCCGCCCCCCAACCTGCCTCCGTGCCATCTTCCCAGGAGGCGGGTACCCGACCCGTGCTGGGAGCCGCCTCCCCGAAGCGGGAAGGGGATTACAACCACTTAACTGCCTGTTAACAGGTAGTTATCAGGCAGTTAAGAGGATTATCCCCATTTTATCCCTGCAAGTGCAGGCTTCCCGATATCTGGAAACCCTGCCAGGGTCAGCGAGGCGAGCAGTGGGTCTGCGGGGGTCGGAGGGGTCCAAAAGTGCGCTGCGGAGGTGAGTGATGGGTGCAAGTGTGGAGAGGTAAGTGTGTGAGATGAGTGTAAAGTGATAGGAAATGTTTATTTACCTTTGTTTCTTCCTGCAGACTTCAACAGTTGGGGATGCGGAGAGTCTCGCATCTCACCGGCAGAGATGACAGAATGGCTGCTGCATTCTCCAATGCAACAACCATCTAATTTCTGCTCAGCAGATAGGTTTAATGAGTCTTGAATACAAGGACTCATCAAACAACAGAGAATGTCAGTGTTTGACAGCTTCACAGGGCTGTCAAACGATGACAATTCATCTGTCAAAAATTTCTGACAGAAGAAACGTCATACGCTGACGTTCTCTGTCACCGGTTTTCCCTTAATTGGCCTGCTGAGCCCGCTGGGCGGGCTTAACAAGGTCAATCAAGGGAAAATAGCGTGGGTTGGCCAGAAGTCGATGGAGGCGGGACTAAAACCCGACAAGTGGGAGTCCCGCCTCCAAAGCTTCCCATTGGCAAAATGCAGCCCTGTGTGTCCCTTTAAGAGGTGCTAGCAGCGCCTTTGTCAGTCTGCTGAATGCTGGTTTTTCATGGCTTAGGACCCAGTGCTGAAGTCAGGCCTAAGGTCCAAGTTCGCCAAGGTGATGTTAAGTCAGAGTTGCACGGCAACTAACGTCACCCTCTCCCTAATTTACATTTGCAGGGCCATTGATTGTACCAGCAGCACTGATGGTCCTTGGCAAATGGCGGACGCCGCGGGACCGGCCACTAGCTGAATCATAGAATGGTTACAGCACAGAAGGAGGCCATTCGGCCCGTCGAGCCCGTGCCAGCTCTCTGCAAGAGCACTTCAGCTAGTCCCACTCCCCCGCCCTTTCCCCGTAGCCCTGCAAATTGTTTTCCTTCAGGTACTTATCCAATTACCTTTTGAAAGCCGTGATTGAATCTGCTTTCACCACCCTTTCAGGCAGTACATTCCGGATTCTAACCACTCGCTACATAAAAAAGTTTTTCCTCATGTCGCCTTTGGTTCTTCTGCCAATCACCTTAAATCTGTGTCCTCTGGTTCTCGACCCTTCTGCTAATGGGAACAGTTTCTCTCTATCTACTCTGTCTCGACCTCTCATGATTTTGAACACCTCTATCAAATCTTCTCTCAACCTTCTCTGCTCTAAGGAGAACAACCCCAGCTTCTCCAGTCTATCCACATAACCGAAGTCCCTCATCCCTGGAATAATTCTCGTAAATCTTTTCTGCACCCTCGCTAAGGCCTTCACATCCTTCCTAAAGTGAGGTGCCCAGAATTGGACACAATATTCCAGTTGGGGCCGAACCGGTGTTTTATAAATGTTCATCATAACTACAGGAAACTTTTGATTAACCGGCCCCTAAATAACCGGAAATGTCAGTTAACCAGCAAAATTCAGGAGTAGGTTCAGGTAACTTTTATTACTTTTATTACTTTTTTTACTCCATTTGCTGCTGTGCAAGGGTGTAGCTGCAGCTATTGCTAAGCTACAGAGACGCTTGCAACTTGTGTCGATTGTTCTGAAGCAGGGTTTGTTGCTTTATACGGAGCTCTGAGCTCCATATCTTTTACTATAGCGTTCGGTTATCCGGAATTGTTGATGAACCGGCGCAACGTCGGTCCCGTCCGTGCCGGATAACAGAAAGTTTCCTGTACCTTGCTTTTGTATTCTATGGGCTCAAATTTCCCAGGGCCATGGAGGCGGGAATGGAGGCGTGTGGGGTGTTAAAATTGCAGAATCGGGGGGCATGAATCCTTCCCGCCCCCAACCCGCCTCCATGCCTGTTTCCCAGGAGGCGGGTACCCGACCTGTGCTGGGAGCCGCCTCCCCGAGGGAGGAATGGGATTAGTGCCAATTAACTGCCTGTTAACAGGTAGTTAACAGGCAGTTTTTGGCCTAATCCCTATTTTTATCCCTGAAATGTGGGCTTCCCGATGGCTCCAAACCACGTCAAGTTAGCGAGGCGGACCGTCGGGCTGAGGGCTTGGAGGGTTCGAGATGTCCGGTGTTCAGGTGAGTGATGGGTGCATGAGTGCAGAGGTAAGTGTGTGTAAAGTGTTTAAATAAGTTTTACTTACCTTTACTTACTAATGCAGGCTTCCTTCCTTCAGGTCTCGGGAGTCCCTCATCTCACCGGCACAGAAAGCAGAATGGCCGTGAGCTGTCAAAAGTTGCAGCATTCTGCTTTCTGTTCTGGAGAGATTTCTAACTGAGTCTGTGGAGAAGGACTCAAGTTAGAAGTCAGATTGTCAGTGTTTGACAGCCTCACAGAGCTGTCAAACGCTGATATTTCATCTGTCAAAAGCTCTTGACAGATGAAATGTCAATCCCTGACATTACCTGTAACCGGGTGTCCCTTAAATGGCCTGCTGAGCCCACTGGGCGGGCTCAACAAGGTCAATCAAGGGAAAATCACGTGGGTTGGCCACAAATCGATGGAGGCGGGGCTACAACCCAAAAAGTGGGAGTCCCGTCTCCATCACGTCCCCATTGACAAACTCCAGCCCTGTGCCTCTATTTATGAAGCCCAGGATCACGTCTGCTTTTTTAACTGCTTTCTCTATCTGCCCTGCCACCTTCAATGATTTGTGCATTAAAAAACCCAGGTCTCTCTGTTTGTGCACCCCCTTTAGGATTGTACCCTTTAGTTTATATTGCCTCTCCTCGTTCTTCCTACCAAAATGTATCACTTCGCACTTTTCTGCATTAAATTTCATCTGCCACGTGTCCGCCCATCTCACCAGCCTGTCTATGTCCTCTTGAAGTCTATCACTATCTTCCTCACTGTTCACTATACAGGAAACTCTTTGGTATCCGGCATCGACAGGACCGGGATGGTGCCGGTGGATTAAAAATTCCGGATGACGGAGAGGGTTATCTACCGAGGCTATTTTTAACAAACAAAAATTAAAAAATCAAGAAATGTGCAGTATAATTGGGTACTCTCCTACAGAATGTTGTGTAAAATGGACGGTGGAAGATGCTTGATTAAGTACAGTACTGCCAGTTGAGGGTAATCCATAACTCTTTAATTACTTAACAGTAAAACAAAACTTATAAATGACTGTATACTGTAGTTGACTGTACACTTATTCCAAGTCAGCTGGTTCATCAGGAATATCCATGCCAGCTGGTTCATCAGGATCATGCACTTCAACAGATTCTTCAGGCACTTCCACTGCTTCAACTCTTTTGGAAGCTTTCTTAAACATGTCCCGGATGTCTGCTTGCTTAGTGGACTCTTGCCTTTTTTGTAGAAAGGTGGAGTGCAGAATATGGAGGTGCATAACTTCTTAGGCAGAGTAGCAAGGATGCCTTTCAGCAAATTGGAGGATTAAAGCCAATCCTTCTGCAGCTTTAGCCCAAGAAATCTTCTTCTCTTCAGAAGTCTCATCCTCTTCACTTTCCATCTCACTTTCTTTTTCTTTCTTTGGATTCAAAAAAATCTCAATTATTTCATCATCACTTAGCATATGCACAACACCAACTTCACTATCTGCATCAACCCACTGCTCAATATCACTTTCACTGAGGTTACGTAGAGGGTTTGCTGGGCCTACATTTTTCACCATGCCAGCCATTTCCATTATTGTACTCTTCTTGGGATGAACATTGAACCCATGAAATTCCTCCTCTGAAGAAGAACCTTTGGCAAACATTACAGAAGGCCACAATTTGCACCAGGCTTGCCTCAAAGTGTGACCTTTCACCAAGTTCCAGGAACATGCAGCAATAAAGATGGCATCTTTAAGATTGTATTCCTTCTGAAATTGTGAAGTGTCATCTTGGTTTATCAGCTTACGTAGGAAGTCTTTCTTGTAATGACACTTGAGATTTTGGATAACGCCCTGGTCCATGGGTTGTCTGAGAGAAGTTACATTTGGTGGCAAATAAATGGTGAAAATATTTCCAGAAACCAACTCGGATTCATGCGGATGGGCTCTACAATTATCAAGCAATGAAATGCATTTGCTATCTTCAGGTTTCCCTATTTTACGGAAATGTTCCCTCACAGATGGAACAAAAATATGATGGAACCAATACAAAAAGATTTCCTTATCCATCCAAGCATTTCTTTGAGCTTTGTACTCAACAGGTAAGTGCCTCACATTTTTAAATGCACGGGGATTTTTATACTTCCCGATAACAAGAAGTTTAACCCGATGTGACCCAGCAGCGTTCTCACATGTTAGCACAGTTACACGATCTTTATTTTTCTTGTAACCTGAAGCATTAGCCTCACTAGCCCCAGCAAGCGTTGATTCTGGCAAAAACCTCCAAAATAAGCCAGTTTCATCAGCATTGTATAGCTGTGCTGGCGACAAATCATGTTGCTGCACAATCCGATTGAAATAATCGCAGTATTCTTCAGCGGCGTCGTGATCAGCTGATTTCTTCTCCCCGGAAATATCGAGTCGTCGTATCCCGTGCCGTAACTTGAAGTACGTTAGCCATCCCTCGGAGATAGCACACTTGTCAGTGAGCTCCATCTTTGCGTAGAAATCCTTCGCTTTCTCGATTAGCATGGGTCCGGAAAGCGGAACACCCTCTGAACGCTTAAGAGAAAACCACTCATAAAGCACGGTATCCAGCTCTTCAAGCTTAGGCTTATGAAGCGTACGCCGTTTCTCTACACTCTTAGATGTCTCCGAGCTTGAATAAAACTTGAGCAGCTTATCCTTCTGCGATTTGATGTCGTAGATTGTTGACGAACTGATTTTGAATTCATTCATAATGTTGATACGCTTCTCTCCCCTTTCTAGTCTTTGGCATATCTCGATTTTCTGTTTTAAAGTTAACACCACTCTCTTCCTTTTGCTTTGATCAACTTTTGGGAATTCCATAATGCAAGATGGGGGAGATAATTCATGATAAAGATGGAGAGACACACAGAAAAATGGCAGATCGGAAGAGACTACTGGCAGCACGGGAGAGTCAGGCTCCTGTTATTGAGGTGTTCGGACTTCCAACAGCGCCAAGAAGCCGAGTAGTGGCAGTTTGGAGAACTACCCCCACTGACTAACTCGGACACCGCGGGAGACTCAGACTCGGCAACATTGCCGGTTATTGAGGTGTTGTTTTCGGAGTATGAATTTTGCCGGTTATTAGAGAATTCCGGATATTTAGGTGCCGTTTAAACAAGAGTTTCCTGTACTTCCAAGTTTTGTGTCATCTGCAAATTTTGAAATTGTGCCCTGTACCCCCAAGTCCAAGTCATTGATATATATCAAGAAATGCAGTGGTCCTACTATGCCGGTAACGGGTGTCGTAAAACACCCGGATTTTTAGCCCTTGGTCTCTCTGGCTCAGTGTTATGCCAGGTGATTTATTTACCTTCTAAGTTGTCAGTTTAGTATTGTGTTTGTTCTTATTATAATTATAATCATATAAAGTGAAAATGAGTGCTCAGATTTTAAAGCTGCATAAGATACAACTGGCTAAACTTTCAGTTATTAATATTTCTTAATTTATTTCAGACAATAAAATGACTACAGGGTAAGGCTCAAGATATCAGACTGGATCAAATTAAGAAATAATTGTAGTCCAGGAATTTGGTTGCCTCATTAGAAATTATATTGTCTTAATGAAAGGAAATAGTGTTTGATATACAATTAGAGGGTGTGTAATGTGCTGATGGGCATGAAATTTCTCCTTATTCTGTTCATTTTAACTTTTGATATGTTGCATTTAAATTATAATTATTGTGGGGGGTCAGAATAAATTTTAATTTGTTATATAAAATGTAAATCGGTTCTGTTACGCTTGTTGAAAAGGATTTCTCCCATCTTTCTCTTTGTATATGATTCCATCTGAAGGCTTCATAGCGGTAAATTGCATCAGGAATTCACTCCTAGTTGTGAAAACTGCCCTGATTAATCTTGCAACTACAGCAAGTCACATTGTGTACAGTTTGCAAGGATAATGGGCTGGATTTTGTGGTCAGCGGCGAACAAATGGCGCTAGCCGTTCATTAGACTTGCTCTCGTCCTCCGATGGGCTTTTGCATGGCCAGGGCCTGTCAGCCAGCCATCCAAAAAGCACGGCGCCCTCTACAGGGCATCTGGGACCTGTGTGGATAGGGCAAGCAACTGTGTATCTCCTCAACCAAACAGATGAAGAATCATTAATGAGTAGCGCAGAATCTGAACTAGAAAGTGTAAGTTGGAATATTGAATTCAATGTCAAATCAGGTACAGAAAATGAAATAAAGTGAGGGAAAGAAAGATTGGATTAAGAGAGAGAGGTAAAAAAGGCAGAAAGAAACATTGGGCTAAAAGAGATATGTTGTGTATGTACCTTTAAGGGAATAACTGGTCTCAGACTGCAGTACCGGCAGTGACCACCCCTGTATAAAAGGCCCTAGCAGGCTTCTGTAGTTTCAGTTTCCAGGTTGTCTCCATTCAGTAAAGACTTGTTATAATCAACTCCTGCAGTCCGTGTCTCAATTATACACGGACATAATACTGACGACGAGTAAGAAACGAACTTACCTGCAACTCGGCAGCACCTCAGACGACGTTATTGAAGGTCGAAGCCAGAAGAAAGAAAAAAAAATAATCCAAAGAAACTCGAGAAACGGGCGTCAACCGTGGGCAATCGCCCTCCAAATCATCGAATTGAAAAGTGCAGGAGAGACTGTCGAGAGCCAGGCTTGGTTCTCCAGTCTGTGGTTTCCCAGCTAATCGGGCTGGTGGCAGGTAGTGCACTGATCCTTCCTGGGCTGCGGCGGGCTAGAGCTCGATCGGGTGGCTCTGCAACGGGGCCGGGCAGCGAGTCGGGAAGCAAAGAGAGAGAGAGAGGGTGGAGCACACAGGGCGCGGCCGGTGCTTCGCAGCCGGGCAGCGTTCGGACCTAAGGAGAGGGAGGGAAGTCTCCCAGAGGGTCCGCTCCACAACAGGAATGGTTCTTCAATTAACGGAGCAAATATTGAAGCGCGATAGAAAAATAAAAATACCGCGGAGAGCGGCGTTGGCAGCGGCAGCGGCGGGAAAGCACGGGAGGCGCCATTTTAACTCGGCGGGGAAGAAGAAAAGCGCGGGAGGCGCCATTTTGATCCATCGGGAACGAAGGCAAAGCGCGGGAGGCACCATCTTAGATTTTCAAGATGCCAAAGACTGGCGATATCACTGCCTTCGATAATGCAATAGAAGACTGGACCACGTATGTGGAAAGAGTCGAGGTATATTGCGAGGCAAACGAAATAGCCGATGAGAAAAAGGCAACGGTATTGCTAAATTTAATGGGTGCAAGAATGTACGGCCTATTGCGGGACCTGATTACTCCAGCCAAACCGAAGGCGAAGAGTTTTAACAAAATTGTTGCTATCCTACAGGAACACCTAAATCCTACACCGCTGCTGATAGCAGAAAGATTTAAATTCCACAGGAGAAATCAGCATAAAAATGAGAGCAATGCTGATTACCTTACGGAACTACGCAAGCTATCAAAGCACTGCCAGTTCGGAGCAGGACTGGCAGATACCTTACAGGACAAATATGTCTGTGGACTCCTGAGTGAAGGAACCCAGAAGAGGTTACTCTCAGAGAAAGAGCTGATGCTAGATAAGGCTTTCAGCGTGGCAGTATCGTACGAAGCAGCAGCAAGGGGAGCTGCGGAAATACAACAAAAGCCACAGGAATACGGCACCCACGAAATGACACGGGGATTTGCAAAATGTTATTGCTGCGGCAGAACAAACCATGACCAGAAGGACTGCTGGTCCAAGGACAAAATATGCAGGCAATGTGGAAAGATGGGACACATTGCACGAGTTTGCAGGTCTGGGAAGAAGACCAACGACAACAAAAAGGCTACTAAGGAACCGTACAGGAAAGTTCAAAAGATGACGGGCAGTAGTTCCGAAGACCAGATGAGTGATAGTGAATCCGGGAACAAGAGACTAAGCTGTCTCAAACTTCACAACGTAATCGCAAAAGAGGATCACCAAACCATTTGGGTCACCCTCACGATAGCAGGGTCCCAAGTCAAAATGGAATTGGATACAGGATCAGCTCTAACCGTCATGAATCGACGAGACTACGAGCGGCTATTCTCACACATACCCTTGAGAGAGACATCCATTGTCTTGCGGACATATACGGGGCAAAAAGTATACCCCAGAGGAAAAATAAGGGTGCCTGTCGAATACAACGGCAAGAAAATACGGAAATTGTATCTCTACATTCTGCAAGATGGTGGACCACCGTTATTTGGACGTGAATGGATCAGAAAGATAAGTTTAGACTGGCACTCCATTCAGGCACTGACGGTGGCTGGTAAAAAGGATGACGACGTCACTCCTGGACGATTGTCAACAATCTTAGCTGACGCCAAAGAGGTATTTCAACAAGAACTGGGCACTCTTAAAGGCGTAACCGCCTCGATAAAAATAGAGGATAATGCAATTCCCAAGTTTTTCAAAGCAAGACTGGTGCCATATGCAATTCGCCCAGCCGTCGAGGCAGAGCTGGAGAATCTGGAGAATGCAGGCGTGTTATCTAAGGTAGACTGGAGCGAGTGGGTGACACCCATCGTTCCTGTCATGAAGAAAACGTTAAACAATAAGTCTGAGGAGCCAAGGAAGGTTCGCATCTGTGGGGACTTCAAGGTGACGGTGAACCCAGTCCTTCACACAGTACAATATCCTCTTCCAAAGATAGAAGATACCTTCGCCTCACTATCTGGAGGGAAGCGTTTTACAAAAATTGACCTAGCACAAGCATATTTGCAGATGGAGGTTGAAGAATCCTCTCGGAAGTATCTCACGATAAACACTCACAAAGGTCTTTACCAGTATAATCGACTGGTATTCGGCGTAGCATCAGCTCCGGCGATATGGCAAAGAGCGATGGAACAAGTCCTGCAAGGGATTCCGGGGACTCAGTGTTACTTGGACGACATCCTAGTGACAGGTGAAGATGACAGTGAACACCTTGCCAACCTAGAGCAGGTGCTCACTAGACTACGTGAACATGGGCTACAAGCCAATCGCCCCAAGTGCGAGTTTTTTAAGAAACAGATATCGTATTGTGGCCACGTGATTGATGAAGAGGGGTTGCATAAGTCCCCTGACAAAATTGAAGCGGTAGTTAAGGCTCCAGCACCTGAAAATGTGTCGCAACTGAGGTCATTCCTCGGATTGGTGCATTACTACCATAAGTTTTTGCCGAATTTGTCCACAATTCTGCATCCACTGAACGCCCTACTACAAACGGGAGTAGCATGGAACTGGAGCGATGAATGTAAGCGGGCCTTTCAGAAGAGTAAGGACCTAATCACTTCAAGAGAAGTATTGGCTCACTACAACCCATCACTACTGATAAGACTGGCGTGTGATGCGTCTCCCTACGGCATTGGGGTGGTACTGTCACATAAATTCCTTGATGGTTCAGAGAGGCCGATAGCTTTTGCGTCACGCTCGTTAACTTCAGCCGAGCGTAACTACGCCCAGATTGACAGAGAGGCCCTCAGCCTGGTGTGGGGGGTGAAGAAGTTCAATCACTACCTGCACGGTCAGAAATTTACTCTACTAACTGATCATCAACCTCTCGTCTCCATTTTCAACCCTCAGAAGGGCGTACCGATAATGACGGCACAACGGCTACAGAGGTGGTCCCTTTTCCTAGGGGCACACCAATATGACATCGAGTACAAAGGAACTAAATAGCATGGGAATGCTGATGGATTGTCGCGCCTACCGTTGCCGACGGTGGAAGAAGAACTGGCAGTGGATCCAGTGGAGTTATTCCACTCGACTATAGTCGAATGTCTCCCTGTGACAAATGCAAACATAGAAAAGGAAACACGAAATGACCCGACACTCTCCTGGGTCTATGATTTAACGGTGAAGGGATGGCCAGCACATGGCGAACCACTGCTGCCAGCATTCTCGCTGAGAAGAGAACAGCTGTCAGTGTGCAGAGGAACCTTGATGTGTGGATCCAGAGTAGTAATTCCACCCAAATTGAAGGATAGAGTGCTCAATGAGCTTCATGAGGGTCATCTGGGAGGGGTAAAAATGAAGAACTTAGCCAGAGCGTTTGTGTGGTGGCCGGGAATCGATAGAGAAATCGAAGAGATGACCAAGAGCTGTACAGGATGCCAGAAGGTCCAAAACGCCCCACCACAAGCCCCTCTACATCCATGGGAGTGGCCCTCATCTCCATGGCAAAGGGTGCACATTGATTTTGCTGGTCCCTTTATGGACTCGATGTTTTTAATTGCGGTGGATGCACATTCAAAGTGGCCAGAGGTAATAAAAGTGTCCTCAACCACCACAGAAAAAGCTATCACAGTCTTATGAACCATATTCGCCAGGAATGGGCTGCCTGAACAGATTTGCTCTGACAATGGACCACAGTTTGTGTCTGAAGAGTTCCGGAGGTTCTTAAAGAACAATCGTGTTAAGCATTACACATCCGCCCCATATCATCCAGCCACTAATGGATTGGCCGAGAGGTTTGTTCAAACATTCAAGAAGGCTATCAAGGCAATGTGTAATGAAGATATACCCCTACAACACAAGGTGGATAACTTCTTGTTTGCCTACCGGAATGCGACACATGCGGTTACCAACCAAACTCCAGCCATGATGTTCTTCAATCGAAGACTACGATGCCGCTTGGATTTGGTTAAGCCAAACGTCAGAAGAGATGTGGAGAACAGGCAGCTTCAGAATATGAATGAAAGGCCGACCAGGAGTTTTAAGATAGGTCAACCAGTTTTGGCCCGGGACTACCGCACAGAGAAATGGCAGCCAGGAACGATCTGTACACGGCAAGGACCTCTAATGTATACCGTGGACGTTGGAGAGAGCATTGTAAGACGCCATGCTGACCAGATTCTAGGGTCACTGGAAAACGTCAACTCCACACCACGATCTGATACACCTGGCAATGAAACCGAAGTACCAATTGCATCTACCGCAGAATCGGTGATATTGGAAGCAGATGAACCAAACAACGACATTGATCCTGACTCAACCTTGCCAGAAGAACCTGATATCCCAAAGAGGCGTTATCCAGACAGAATCAGGAAGCCTCCTCAAAGACTGAACTTATAATTGCTTAACTTCAACCAATGTATCTAGCAACCGTAATTGTAATTGTAATTTGTTATTATTTAGTTGTTAAATGAATGTTATGTACTGTTTATCTAAAAGGGGAGGAATTGTTGTGTATGTACCTTTAAGGGAATAACTGATCTCAGACTGCAGTACCAGCAGTGACCACCCCTGTATAAAAGGCCCTAGCAGGCTTCTGTAGTTTTAGTTTCCAGGTTGTCTCCATTCAGTAAAGACTTGTTATAATCAACTCCTGCAGTCCGTGTCTCAATTATACACGGACATAATAAGATAAAAATGAGAGAAATTATTTTCAGCATTACAACCAAAACAACTCTACCTCTCTTTCACTGAGGTTTAGACCTTCCTTGGTTTGCTATTTGTGGCCTACAGTGCTCAAGCAGTATCATACAATGTTGTGCCCAATTTCATTCTTTGTCACACAACTGTGTTATTAGGAACAAACAATAAAATAGCCAATCAGACTACAGCTGTAATAATGTAGCATAGCTACTACTCAATCCGACAGTTACTTACTTTCATTAAGTATTGCTTACATTGCTTAATCCAGCTTTCAACTGAAACAGTGAGTGGAAATGCAGCACAACACAGTCAAGAGAAAGGAAAGCAAGATTTGATGGCACTGTTAAGGAAGGACTGCTGGAGGATATAATGCACTGAAGACACATAATTTATGGCACTGACAGGCACCTCCCCAGAAACAAAGAATGTATGAGGCGGAGCTGAATATAACCAAGTCAGTCAATGGATTCTCACATACCCACCAGACAGAGAAAGAAATTAGTTTGAAGATGCCTGACCTTGGGATAATTACAAAGATACGTCATTTCTATTACTGAGAATGACCTCATTGTACCATATGTGGGAACGAAGAGGAGCGACGGCCAACTGTGCATGGTTAAAAAGCTACTCAATGAGAGCTATTTTAAAGTTGTTCAGCACTTAACAAAAAGGAAATATGCATAGTCATGTGTAATAAAATGACAAGCAACAAAACTGCCTCAGAACAAGAAGGCTCTGTGGCCCATTTGATCCAGAATAGCAATCCTTTACTGTCTTCCCGTTATAGCATCGAGCTGTTTGTTAAATAATTCCAATGTCCTGGAGGTGACTCCTCGTGGCATTCCATTACAGCTGTTGAACAACTTCTGTGCAATGAAATGCTCCCTGATACCTGTCCTAGATCTTCTCTTCACATTCTGAAACCTGTACCATCTTGTCTTGCTGTCCCCTAACATTTTGGAAGGCATTTTTGGGGTGTCCATTCCATTAAATATCTTGCGTACCTCAACAAGGACCTCGCTGAGGTGTCTTTTTTGATTTGAAGAGCCGAGCTAATCAGGCATTCCTCCTATTTCATGCCTTTTGAAATCAAGGATCAGCCTCATTGCTTTCCTTTTATACTGTGCCCAGGGTTATATGGCATAAGCATAACCTCTGGAGATTTGGAAGCAACTGATTTGTCAACATAACACAGCATCCAATTAACTTTGCTTATTGTTGCCTCATATTAGATGTGATGAATGATGAGTCAACTAGTATAATTTGGTCTCTTTCAGCTTCGTCCTAAACAACTTCTATCTCACGCATGGAGTAAACATGCCCCCAATTTTTACTTCTAACATGCAGTACCTAGCATTTGTCTATATTAAACTCCATTTACCACTGCTCATATACAAACCTTGTTGAGCTCTCTTTTTGTAAGATTTAGGCAGACACCTCTGAGCCCACATTTCCACCTAACTCACCTGCCAATTTAGTTAATTTTCATTGAGGCTACAATTCCAGGTTATTTATATATATCAGGAATAGGAAAGTCCCAGCATTTACCTGCCTCACCCCCATCCCCTCCCACTCAGAAGGAGGCCATTCGGCCCATCATGCCTGTGCTGGCTCTTTGGTAGAGCTATCCAATTAGTCCCACTCCCCTGATCTTTCCCCATAGCCTTGCAAATTATTTTCTCTTCAAATTCCCTTTTGAAAGTTACTATTGAATCTGTTGCACCACCCTTTCAGGCAGCGCATTCTAGATCACAACAACTCGCTGTGTTTAAAAAAAATCCTCATGGTTCTTTTGCCAATCATCTTAAATCTGTGTCCTCTTGTTACCGACCCTTCTATCACAGTTTCTCCTTAATTACTCTATCAAAACCCTTCAAGATTTTGAACACCGCTATCAAATCTCCTCTTAACCTTCTCTGCTCTAAGGAGAACAACCCCAGCTTCT
Organism: Somniosus microcephalus; assembly: GCF_052327205.1. NCBI lineage: Eukaryota > Metazoa > Chordata > Chondrichthyes > Squaliformes > Somniosidae > Somniosus > Somniosus microcephalus. The sequence goes on along the minus strand of NC_141000.1, from coordinate 12,391,044 downwards.
CCAGTCTCTCCACGTAACTGAAGTCCCTCATCCCTGGAACCATTCTAGTAAATCTCTTCTGCACCCTCTCTAAGGCCTGGACATCCTTCCTAAAGTGTGGTGCCCAGAATTGAACACAATACTCCAGCTGAGGCCTAACCAGTGTTCTATAAAGGTTTAGTATAACTTCCTTGCTTTTATACTCTGTGCCTCTATTAATAAAGCCATGGATCCCACACGCTTTTTTAACAGCCTTCTCAACTTGTCCTGCCACCTTCAAAGATTTGTGTACAGATAGCCACAGGTGTCTCTGTTCCTGCACACACCCTTTAAAATTGTACCATTTAGTTTATATTCCTCATTTTTCTTACCAAAATGTATCACTTCACACTTCTCTGTGTTAAATTCCATCTGCCATGTGTCTGCCCATTTCACCAGTCTGTCTATGTCCTCCTGAAGTCTGTTACTATCCGCCTCATTGTTTACTACATTTCTGAGTTTCGTGTCATCTGCAAACTTTGAAATTATGCCCTGTATACCCAAGTCCAGGTCATTAATATATATCTAAAAGAGCAGTGGTCCTAATATTGTCCCATGGGGAACACCACTGTATAATTTTTTTCTCCCCTTGTCCAGTCCCTTCCCACCTACATCTGCGACTCTTCCGACGCCCTCTGCCACTTTAACAGTTTCCAGTTTCCTGGCCCTAACCATCTCCATTTCACCATGGACGTCCAATCCCCCCATCCCCCACCAGGATGGCCTGAGGGCACTCCACTGAACAGAGGCCCAATCAGTCCCCATCCACCACCACCCTCCTCCGCCTGGCTGAACTTGTTCTCACATTGAACAACTTCTCTTTCGACTCCACTCACATCCTCCAAATAAAAGGTGTTGCTATGAGAGCCCGCATGGGTCCTAGCTTGGCCTACCTTTTTGTGGGATATGTGGAACATTCTTTGTTCCAGTCCAATCAGGTCCCCTCCCTCATCTCTTTTTCCAGTGATGACTGTATCAGTACCGTTTCCTGCTCTCGCCCTGAACTGGATAATTTTGTTCACTTCACTTCCAATTTCCACCCTTCCCTCACCTTCACATGGCCCATCTTCGACTCTTCCCTTCCCTTCCCTTCCCTTCCCTTCCTCGACTTCTCTGTCTCCATTTCTGGGGATGGGCTATCGACCAACATCCACAATAAGCCCACTGACTCCCACAGTTACCTGGACTACACTTCCTCCCACCCCGCTTCCTGTAAAGACTCTATTCCATTCTCCCAGTTTCTCCGTCTCTGTCGCATCTGCTCTGACGATGCCACCTTCCATACCAGTGCTTCCAATATGTCTTTCTTTTTCCCCAACTGAGGATTCCCCTCTACCATGGTTGACAAGGCCCTCGACTGTGTCCATTCCATTTCCCACACTTCTGTTCTCACCCCTTCACCTTCCTCCCAGAATCATGATAGGGTTCCCCTTGTCCTCACCTTTCACCCCACCAGCCTCCACATTCAATGGATCATCCTCCGCCATTTCCACCACCTCCAGCATGATCCCACCACCAAACACATCTTCCCCTCACCTCCCCTTTCAGCATTCCAAAGGGACCGTTCCCTCCACGACACCCTGGTCCACTCCTCAATCGCCCCCAACACCCTCTCCTCTTCCCACGGTACCTTCCCGTGCAAGTGTAGGAGAAGCAACACCTGCCATTTTACCTCCTCCCTTCCCATTGTTCAGGACCCCAAACACTCCTTCCAGGTGAAACAGCAATTTACTTGTACTTCTTGCAATTTAGTATACTGTATTCGCTGCTCACGATGCGGTCTCCTCTACACTAAGGAGACCAAACGCAGATTGGGTGACCGCTTTGCGGAACTCCTCCATTCAGTCCGCAAGCGTGACCCCGAGCTTCCGGTCGCCTGTCACTTTAATTCTCCGCTTCACTCCCACTCTGATCTCTCTGTCCTCAGCCTATTACATTGTTCCAATGAAGCACAACGTAAGCTCAAGGAACAGCACCTCATCTTTCGATTAGGCACTTTACAGCCTTCTGGACTCAACATTGAGTTCAACAATTTCAAATCATAACCCCAGCCCCCATTTTTTTCGGACAGCAGCTTTTGATGATTCTGCTATTCCCATTTACACTTCACCTAGACCCATCTTTTGTTTCTTTACTTGTCCCATTACCATCTCCTTTTGCCTTGTACAATCATACCTTTTGTCTTTTAATCACTCCTGCCTTCCACCCTATCACAGGCCTTCCCATTAGTTCTTTTCTCCCCTCCCCCCTTTCCCTGTTTATGCACTTGCTTAAAATCTGTTGTACCTCTAACTTTTTCCAGTTCTGACGAAAGGTCATTGACCTGAAACGCTAACTCTGTTCCTCTCTCCACCGATGCTGCCTGACCTGCTGAGTATTTCCAGCATTTTCTGTTTTTATACCACTGTATAATTCCCTCTACTCTCGGAAAAATTCCCACTACTCTCTGCTTTCTGTCCCGTAGCCAATTTCGTATCCACGCTGCCACTGTCCCTTCAATCCCATGGGCTTTAATTTTGCTAACAAGTCTATTATGTGGTACTTCTTCTATAATATAATAGTACAAAGGCACTAACTTGCAGTATAGGTAAATTCACCAACCATTTGAGTGTGGCTGCATGCTGGAACCGTAGGATCGGTAAATTCGCCGCGTGTTGTCATGTACTCTAATCACCCATCACACCTCAGTTATACTTTGATACATGTCTGCTGAACCTTTAACTTAACTGAATCTGAAGAAGTGCAACAAATCGATTTATATGCCAAACATAAGCTTTGCTGCCCAAAGGGCAGCATGGTGGCATAATGGTTAGCGCTGTTGCCTCACAGCGCCAGGGACGCGGGTTCGAATCCGGCCTCGGGTGACTGTCTGTGTGGAGTTTGCACATTCTCCCCGTGTTTGCGTGGGTTTCCTCCGGGTGCTCCGGTTTCCTCCCACAGTCCAAAGATGTGCGGGTTAGGTTGATTGGCTGATTGGCTGTGATAAATTGACCCTTAGTGTTAGGGGGATTAAATACATGGGGTTATGGGGATCGGGTGGGATATGTGTCAGTGCAGGCTCGATGGGCCGAAATGGCCTCTATCTGCACTGTGGGGTTTCTGTGATTTTCTGTGAAATGAAGAAAAGGCTAAATTTATGAATCAAGTCCAATGAATGAAGCTTTAATGTTCACTAGTTGTTTCACACAACACATCATTATGGGTCAGATACAATTTCTCTTCACTTGAGCAACATAGCTATATTTGGCACATGAAACTGCTGGAGGCACTTCTTCGGATTGTAAGGAAAGTATATACCAGCTGCAGCTGAGGATTATGTGCTGGCAATGGCCCAGAAATTAGGATTGGGGGCTTGCCGCGCGTGCAAGCCCCCGATGTGCACTCACCCGGCGCGCCGACATCTGAAGCCCGGGCCTGCTTGGAATTCCTGTCACTGACCCGGTTCAGATGTCGGCGCGATGTGCTTGCCTGATCCAACGGCGTAGTTAGTGCGATGTGCCGGCTGGGATCAGGTGAGCACTGTGCAGCCAATCAGGGGAGGGGAAACTTCATTCATGAGTTTGATAGTAAGAACTGTCAAACTCATGAAAAGTACGGGCGCCCAAAAGACTAGTTTAACTTTAAATAAAATTTTAAAAAACATCCCAATAATTAAATAAACTATAAATAACTTTTAAAAACTATTTTAAACAATTAATCAAATTTTTGAAAAAAATAATTTTTTTAAAAATCGGGTCTAAAACTACTTACCTTACTGTAAAGTCCTTAAAAACAATAAAGCTGTGGAAAAAATGTTATAATTTTAAGTAATAGACCACTTACCTTAAAGAATCAAGTCCTTACATCTCCTTTTTACATTCGTAAAAAGGAGAGGCCCTTACACACACGCAAACCTGTGGAAAAAAAGGAATTTCAGCGCGCACGCACAGACTCCTGCGCGCACGCGTTCGTCCTCTGATCCCCTTGGTTCAGAGGACAGGAAATGCCGGTTTCCCGCGCATGCGCTGTCCATGCTGAAATCCGGCACTTCCAACGGGCCCACGCGTGAGTACCCCGTCCGTACTCACGCGTTGGGACCGGAATTACTGGCCCATTATCTTTTTTTTCCTGTGCCTAGTGGCTAGCAGCAGAATTGGTACAGGACCAATTGTGAACTCTGAAATAGTAGATAAACAGAGACTATAGAATGGGAACAGCAAGCTGTTGGAGGCTCAGTGATGGGGCCAACCAGCTATCCCAAGCCCAGAAGCTGCTGAACAATGCATAGCTACCTGAAGCTCACCAAGCAACAGTGTCACACAGAACTTATCACTGGGTTGTTCCGCATGCCATGGGAAGCTCTGTAGCCAAGGTCAAAGTGAGGAACAGCACTGCCAGTGGAAGTCAACAGGGGTGAACTTCCTCAGGGCTTCTCTCATTCTGCCACTATAACTCTTGTCAGCAAACGGTTCACTTGTGGAAAAAATGGGAATCTGCCAAACGTCTGCCAAAATTACAGGGGCAGAGCGGGAGAAATCCTGAGGAAATTCCTAGCATAAGTAACCGCTGCACTGAATTTCTATATCATTGGCACTTCAAGAGATCCACAACAGACTCGAGGGGCTGGATTTTGATACTGGAGGCGTGTAGGAGGCGGGACTGCAACTTTCGGGGTTGGAGTCCCACCTCCATCGAGTTCTAGCCAACCCACTCGATTTCCACATGATTGACCTTGTTGAGCCTGCCCAGCAGGCTCAGCAGGCCAATTAAGGGCCACCCGGCAACAGGTGATATCACGGATTGACATTTCATCTGTCAAGAGCTTTTGACAGATGAAATATCAGCATTTGACAGCTCATTGAAGCTGTCAAACACTGACAATCTGTACTCCAGGTTAATTCCTTCCTCTCAGGCTGATTTAGAGATCTCTCCGGAACAGAAAGCAGAAAGCTGCAATTTTTGACAGATCGCGGCCATTCTGCTTTCTGTGCCGGTGAGATGAGGGACTCCCGAGACCTGCAGGAAGGCTGTAAAGGTAAGTAAAGGTAATTAAACTTCTTTAAACACTTTACACACACCAAACACACTTACCACTGAACTCATGCACCCATCACTCACCTGAACACCGGACATCTGGAACCCTCCAAGCCCTTCAACCCGACGGACCGCCTCGCTAACTTGGCGTGGTTTGGAGCTGTCGGGAATCCCACACTTCAGGGATAAAAATAGGGATTAGGCTAAAAACTGCCTGTTAACTACCTGTTAACAGGCTGTTAATTGGCACTAATCCCCTTCCCGCCTCGGAGAGGCGGGTCCCAGCACAGGTCGGGTATCCGCCTCCGTTGAAACTGGCATGGAGGCGGGTTAGGGCGGGATGGGTTTGTGCCCCCCGATTTTGTGATTTTAAACCCCCACATGCCTCCAATCCCGCCTCCACAGCCCAATGAAAATCCTGCCCGAGGAATCAGCCAGTATGCAACAAAATGGTACATTTCTGATGTGACTGCAGCTCTCGTGAGGAAGGCACACCAGTTTATTCAGCTCAGCATGGATCAGGAGCAAAGGGATCTTTTTCTACCAAAATCAATAATAAGGCATTTTCAACTGTACCAAAATTGCCATTTGTGTATTTCCTCATAATCTAGGGTGGGATATGAATAAGCAATCATCAAATGGAAATTGTGTTTGTCAATGCAGGCTACTCAAGCCAAAGGAGGAGATAGTAGATGGGGTGATCAAAAGCTTGGTCGAAGAGGTGGGTTTTAAGAAGGGTCTTAAAGGGGGAGAGGCAGAGGAGTTTAGGGAGGGAGTTCCAGAGGGTGGGGCATAGGCTGCTGAAGGCACGCTGCCAATTGGTGGGGCAAAGAGAGAGAGGGATGCACAAAAGTCCAGAGTAAGAGCAATGGAGTGTTTGAGGGGTGCTGTAGAGCTGGAGGAGATTACAGAGATAGGGAGGAGCAAGGCCATGAAGGGATTTAAACACAAGATGAGAATTTGGCATGGGAGAACTAGGAGAAAATGTAGGTCAGCAAGTACAGGGGTGATAGGTGAGCGGGACCTGGTGCAGGGTAGGATACTGAAGTTTATGGAGGGTGGACGATGGGAGGCTGGCCAAGAGACCATTGGAATGGTTATCCACTTTGGTGGCAAAAACAGGAAGACAGATTATTATCTGAATGGCAATAGATTGGGAGAAGGGGAAGTGCAACGAGACCTGGGTGTCCTTGTGCACCAGTCGCTGAAGGTAAGCATGCAGGTGCAGCAGGCGGTTAAGAAGGCAAATGGTATGTTGGCCTTCGTAGCGAGAGGGTTTGAGTACAGGAACAAGGATGTCTTGCTGCAGTTGTACAGGGCCTTGGTGAGACCACATCTTGAGTATTGTGTGCAGTTTTGGTCGCCTTATCTGAGGAAGGATGTTCTTGCCATGGAAGGAGTTCAGCGAAGATTCACCAGGCTGATATCTGGGATGGCAGGAATGACGTATGAGGAGAGATTGGGTCGATTGGGCTTGTACTCGCTGGAGTTTAGAAGAATAAGAGGGGATCTCATTGAAACTTATAAAATTCTGACAGGACTGGACAGACTAGATGCAGGAAGGATGTTCCCGATGGTCGGGGAGTCCAGAACCAGGGGTCACAGTCTAAGGATAAGGGGTAGGCCATTTAGGACAGAAATGAGGAGGAATTTCTTCACCCAGAGAGTGGTGAACCTGTGGAATTCTCTACCACAGAAGGCAGTAGAGGCCAATACATTAAATATATTCAAGAAGGAGTTGGATATAGTTCTTAAGGCTAAAGGGATCAAGGGGTGACATAATAAAGACTCACTACGCACTTGGTTGTACATAAAGCAAGGCTTTAATCGACTTGTAACAAAACATGGAGGTCTAGTTAGTAGTCACTAGCTTCCTGTTTCCAGATTGTCTCTGGTCAAGGTGGGCCCACGCCCGAGTATTTATACTCCTCGGATGGCGCCCTCAGCTGGCCATTCAGTAGTACTTCCTGAGTTACTTCTTGTAGAAGTTGCGATTTATGACAAGGGGTGTGGGGAGAAAGCAGGGACAGGGTACTGAATTTGGATGATCAGCCATGATCACATTGAATGGCGGAGCAGGCTCGAGGGGCCGAATGGCCTACTCCTGCTCCTGTCTTCTATGTTTCTATGTTTCTATGAATAGTTGATCCTGGAGGTGCTAAAGGCAAAGGTGAGGGCTTCAGCAGCAGCAGGGCTGAGGCAGGGACTGAGGTAGACAATGTTATGGAGGTGGCAGTAGGAGGTCTTTGTAATGGCGAGGATGTGGGGTCAAAAGCACAGCTCAAGTTTGAGTAGGATGCCAAGATTACGAACAGCCTGGCTCAGCCTAAAACAGTAGCCGTGGAGGGGGATGGAATCAGCGGCAAGGGTATGGAGCTTTGTGGAAGGGGCCAAAGACGATGCCTTCAATCTTCCCAACATTTAATCGGAGGAAATTGCAGCTCATCCATGCCTGGATATCACACAAGCAGTCTGGCAACACGGAGTGGAGGGTTGGAGAGAGATGGTGGAGAGGTAGAGCTGGGTTTCGACATTATACACGTGGAAGCTAACCTCCATCTGCAGATGATGCTGCCAAAGGGCAGCATGTAGAGGAGAAGATAGATCTTTGGAGGATTCCATGGGAGCAGGAAGAGAAGACATTGCTGATTGGTTGATCTGGCTACAATCAGATAGGTAAGAGTGGAACCAAATGAGGGCAATCAAACTGAACTTGACAACCGAGGAGAGGCATTGGAGGAGGATGGTGTGGTCGACTGTAAAAGGCTGCAGAGAGGTCAAGCAAAATGTGGAGAGATACTGGCCCAGATATTCCGATCGCCGGCCTTCCGCGGGGGCAGGCCTGCGATCTGGAAAAATCTGTGCCCTTACTGGAGGGCTCACAGGAGGCACAGAGTTCCGCTCCTGGGCCTCTCCAAACTGCCGGTGTGCAGGGCACACGTATCCCAGAGGCGCAGGTAGTTCGCAGCGTCCCTGTGATCATGTGGGCCATGGGGAGCCAATCACAGAAGGGAATCTCCCTTCATACATTTGACAGGAAGACCTGTCAAATATATGAATGGAGATCACCCCAAAAACATAGTAAAACTTTAAATAAATTTTTTAAAAATCACATTTTTAAAATGACTTGAAATTACAATAAATTAAGCATTTTAAACAAAACTTTAAATTTTTGAAAAAATAATTGAAGTTTTTTACAGGGCTAAAAATAAACTTACCTTTTTTTAAAGTATTTTTAAATGATAAATCAGTGGAAAAAATTTGTTTTTTTTACTTTTTTCAATTCTTATCCTGGTAAAAGCAGGCCTTGCACCTGCTTTTACCAGGCGCAATAATTGTAAGGGTTTTCTGCGGGCAGAGAGTCTCCAAAAAGCGGAACTATCCGCCCGCAGAGGCCCTTCTCCAGGGCAGTAGGAGGATCTGTCAAGAGCTTTCTTGACAGATCGGAAATGCGAGTTTCCAGCGCATGCGCAGTGCACGCCTGAAACCGGCATTTCCGATGTCCCTACGGGTGGGTACACAGCGCGTAATCACCTGTAGGCATCAGAATATCTGGGCCCAATACACCACAATCACAGTCATAGAGGATGAGTTCATGTATGAGTTTGGTTAGAGCTGTTTCGATGTTGTGGTAGGGACAGAAACCTGAATGGAGAGATTCAAACATAAAGTCCAAATTGCCATATTATCTGATTCTTAAAATACATTAGACAGCCAAATTTTTTAGTCATTGTACAGCTCATTAAAACATCCCACATTGTTAAAGACTCAAATGATATCTAATGACAACATAAGTTTAGAAAAGCCATGATTGTATTGAACAAAGCTTTTCACAGGGAGCTTCTCAGTTAAATTACCCACGTCTCATAGCTGACAGCTTCGCCCAAGCCAGTAATTTGAGCCTGCCATCTTCTATGTGTGAATGTGACTCTGACCTACACCAGTCCCAGTCAGCTAAACAACAAATGAAATCCAAAACTGCCAGCGCTGTGGGAACATAACAAAAATAATCCTTCATACCAAAAACTGCAATGAATACAGGTTCACATCTTTTATCATCATGTAGGTCCCCCTAGACCAGATTCAAGTTTTAATGAGGTACGCAACAGTCACTGAGAACAATAGGCTTCCAATACTGCTTTTTTGTGTAATTGTAACCCTTATACCACTGAAATATTTTGACTCGTGGTGATACAACAGCACATCCCTCATAAGAACTATTATAATGGGGAAATAAAAAAAAGAGGCAATAGGAGATTTTTGTATGTGCTAGTATTTCCCCCTCAAATTATTAAACTAGTTACAAGTTTTGAAAGTCGTAAAATATTACTCTAAACCACAAAATAGTTGCATTTTATACTTGTAGGACATCTGCTTTAGCTCTGTAGCAGCATTCTGAGTCAGAAGGTTGTGGGTTCTAGCCCCACTCCAGAGACATGGGGCTGGATTTTGATTCTGGAGGCGTGTAGGAGGCGGGACTACAACGTTTGGGGTTGTAGTCCCGCCTCCATTGAGTTGTGGCCAACCCACGCGATTTTCACTTGATTGACCTTGTTGAGCCCGCCCAGTGGGCTCAGCAGGCCAATTAAGGGCCACCCGGCAACAGGTGACGTCACAGATTGACATTTCATCTGTCAAGAGCTTTTGACAGATGAAATATCATAAGAACATAAGAACATAAGAACATGAGAAATAGGAGCAGGAGTAGGCCAATCGGCCCCTCGAGCCTGCTCCGCCATTCAATAAGATCATGGCTGATCTGATCCTAACCGCCAATCCACTATCACAGAACCATCTCCTGAATCTAACAGAATTAGACACACGAAATAGGAGCAGGATCAGGCTACACGGCCCCTGGGCCCGCTCCGCTACCCACAGGGCCATGACCGATCCGAACCTAGACTCATGTCCAAATTCCTGCCCGCTCCCCGTAACCCTTAATTCCCTTTACTTCTAGGAAACTGTCTATTTCTGTTTTAAATTTATGTAATGATGTAGCTTCTACAGCTTTTTGGGGCAGCATATTCCATGGACCTACCACCCTCTGAGTGAAGTAGTTCCTCCTCATCTCAGTTTTGAAAGAGCAGCCCCTTATTCTAAGACTATGCCCCCTAGTTCTAGTTTCACCCATCATCGGGAACATCTTCCCCGCATCCACCCGATCCAACCCCTTCACAATCTTATATGTTTCAATAAGATCGCCTCTCATTCTTCTGAACTCCAATGAGTAGAGTCCCAATCTACTCAACCTCTCCTCATATGTCCATCCCCTCATCCCCGGGATTAACCGAGTGAACCTTCTTTGTACTGACTCGAGAGCAAGTATGTCCTTTCTTAAGTATGGACACCAAAACTGTACGCAGTATTCCAGGTGCGGTCTCACCAATACCTTGTACAACTGAAGCAATACCTCCCTATTTTTATATTCTATCCCCCTAGCAATGAAAGCCAACATTCCATTGGACTTCTTAATCACTTGCTGCACCTGCATACTAACCTTTTGAGTTTCGTGCACCAGGACCCCCAGATCCCTTTGTACTTCAGTATTTTCCAGTTTCTTGCCATTAAGATAATAACTTGCTCTATGATTTTTCCTGCCAAAGTGCATAACCTCACACTTTCCAGTATTGTATTCCATCTGCCAAATCTCTGCCCACTTACTTAGCCTGTCTATGTCCCCTTGCAGGTTTTTTATGTCCTCCTCACTCACTACTTTCCCTCCCATCTTAGTATCATCTGCAAACTTTGATATGTTACACTCGGTCCCCTCCTCCAAATCGTTAATATAGATTGTAAAGAGTTGGGGACCCAGCACTGACCCCTGTGGAACACCACTAGTTACTGATTGCCAGTCTGAGAATGAACCATTTATCCCAACTCTCTGCCTTCTGTTAGGTAGCCAATCCTCTATCCATGCCAGAATATTACCCCCAATCCCGTGATTTTTTATCTTAAGCAATAATCTTTTGTGTGGCACCTTGTCAAATGCCTTTTGGAAGTCTAAATACACTACGTCCACTGGTTCCCCTTTATCCACCCTATATGTTACTTCCTCAAAGAACTCCAGCAAATTTATCAAACATGACTTCCCCTTCATAAAACCATGCTGACTTTGTCCTATTAAATTATGATTATCCAAATGTCCTGTTACTGTCTCCTTAATAATGGACTCCAAAATTTTACCTACCACAGATGTTAGGCTAACCGGTCTATAGTTTCCAGCCTTCTGTCTACTGCCCTTTTTAAATAAGGGTGTTACATTAGCAGTTTTCCAGTCTGCCGGGACCTTTGCCGAGTCCAGGGAGTTTTGGAAAATTATTACCAATGCATCCACAATCCCTACCGCCACTTCCCTCAAGACCCTAGGATGTAAGCCATCAGGTCCAGGTGATTTATCCGCCTTGAGTCCCATTAATTTACTGAGTACCACTTCCTTAGTGATTTTGATCGTGTTTAGCTCCTCCCCCCCTTTAGCCCCCTGTTTGTCCAGTGTTGGGATATTCTTAGTGTCTTCTACTGTAAAGACTGATGTAAAATATTCATTCAGTGTTTTTGCCATCTCCATATTTCCCACCATTAATTTCCCGGTCTCATCCTCTAAGGGGCCAACATTTACTTTAGCCACCCTTTTTCTTTTTATATAACTGTAAAAAGTCTTACTATCTGTTTTTATATTTTTTGCTAATTTACTTTCATAATCTATCTTCCCTTTCTTAATCAATCTTTTTGTTATTTTTGCTGTCTTTTAAAGTTTTCCCAATCCTCTATCCTCCCACTAGATTTGGCTACCTTATATGCCCTTGTTTTTAGTTGAATACTATCCTTAATTTCTTTACTTAGCCACGGATGGCTGTCTTTTCTTTTACACCCTTTTCTTCTCAGTGGAATATATATTTTTTGGAAGTTGTAAAATAACTCCTTAAATGTACACCACTGATCATGTATCGTCTTACCCTTTAATCTATTTTCCCAATCCACTCTACTCAATTCCGCTCTCATACCTTCATAGTCTCCTTTATTCAAGCTTAGCACGCTTGTTTGAGATCCAACCTTCTCACCCTCTAATTGAATATGGAATTCAACCATGTTATGGTCACTCATTCCAAGGGGATCCTTTACTAGGACATTTTTAATTAATCCTGTCTCATTACACAGGACCAGATCTAAGGTTGCTTGCCCCCTGGCCGGTTCAGTTACATACTGCTCAAGAAACCCATCCCTAATACACTCAATGAACTCATCCTCAAGGCAGCCCTGCCCAATTTGATTTGTCCAATTAATATGATAGTTAAAATCCCCCATAATTATAGATGTTCCCTTATTACAAGCCTCAACTATTTCCTGATTGATACTCCGTCCAACAGAGTTGCCACTGTTCGGAGGCCTATAGACTACGCCCACTAGTGTTTTTTTCCCCTTATTATTCCTTACCTCCACCCAAACTGTTTAATTATCCTGATCTTTTGACCCAATATCCTTTCTCTGTATTACAGTGGTTCCTTCCTTTATTAACATAGCCACCCCACCTCCCCTTCCTTCCTGCCTGTCCTTCCTGATCATTAAATAACCTGGTATGTTTAATTCCCAGGCATTGTCACCCTGCAGCCATGTTTCTGTAATGGCCACAAGATCATACCCATATGTAGTTATTTGTGCCATTAACTCATCTATTTTGTTACGAATGCTACGTGCATTCAGATAGAAAACTTTCAAAGATGTTTTGTGACACTTAGTTCCTGCTTTTGCCCTTTTTATTACTTTACCTTTTACTCCATACCTTCTGCCCCTTCCTGACACGCTCTGGTTTTTAATTTCCTCACTGCTACCTAAGTCTATGACCTTCTCTGTTGTCATTTTTATTATTTGCTCTCTAGAAACCTCCCCCCCACTAGTTAGTTTAAAGCCCTCTCTACAGCCCTAGTTATATGATCCGCCAGGACTCTAGTCCCAGCACTGGCCAAGTGAAGCCCGTCCCAACGGAACAGCTCCCTCCTGCCCCAGTACTGGTGCCAGTGTCCCAGGAAGCAAAACCCATTTCTCCCACACCAGTCTTTGAGCCACGCATTTAACTCTCTAATTTTATTTGTCCTAGCCAAATTCGCTCGTGGCTCAGGTAATAATCCAGAGATTATTACCCTTGTGGTTCTGCTTTTTAATTTGGCCCCTAGCTGCTCAAACTCCCTCAGCAGAACCTCTTTCCTTGTCCTATCTATGTCGTTGGTACCAACATGGACCACGACAACTGGATCCTCCCCCTCCCACTCCAAGTTTCTCTCCAGTCCAGAGGAGATGTCCTTAACCCTGGCAGGCAACACAGCCTTCGGGACTCTCGCTCTCGGCTGACAATCTGTACACGAAGTTAATTCCTTCCTCCCAGGCTGATTTAGAGATCTCTCCAGAACAGAAAGCTGAATGCTGCAACTTTTGACAGCTCACGGCCATTCTGCTTTCTGTGCCGGTGAGATGAGGGACCCCCGAGACCTGAAGGAAGGAAGGCTGTAAAGGTAAGTAAAGGTAATTAAACTTCTTTAAACACTTTACACACACCAAACACACTTACCTCTTCACTCATGCACCCATCACTCACCTGAACACCGGACATCTCGAACCCTCCAAGCCTTTCATCCCGACGGCCCGCCTCGCTAACTTGGCGTGGTTTGGAGCCGTCGGGAATCCCACACTTCAGGAATAAAAATAGGGATTAGGCTAAAAACTGCCTGTTAACTACCTGTTAACAGGTAGTTAATTGGCACTAATCCCCTTCCCGCCTTGGGGAGGCGGGTCCCAGCACAGGTCGGGTATCCACCTTCTTTGAAATTGGCATGGAGACGGGTTGGGGGCGGGATGGGTTCGTGCCCCCCAATTTTGAGATTTCAACCCCCCCACATGCCTCCAATCCCGCCTCCACGGCCCAATGAAAATCCTGCCCATGAGCTCCAGTGTAGTACTGAGGGAGTGCTGTGGGAGTGCTGTACTGTTGGAAGTGCCATCTTTCAGATGAGACATTTAAACCGAGGCCCCATCTGCCGTCTCAGATGGACTTAAAAGATCATATGGCACTTTTTGAAGAAGAGCTGGGGAGTTCTCCTGGTGTCCTGGCCAATATTTATCCCCCAACTAACATCACCAATACAGATTGTCTTATTGTTCATCTCATTGATGTTTATGAGAGGTTGCTGGGCACAAATTGGCTGCTGCATTTCCCTGCATTACAATGGTTGTTTTTGTCTCTTCACTCTCTTCTCTTGGAGGACAGTGTGAAAGGCCAGGCGTGGCTGTGATGTCATCACGCTTGAATAACCTACCAACACACATTGGGGGCGATTTGGCCGGCGCTCAGGGGTCGGGTTTGGAGGCGGGACTGCTGGAAAAATCAAAAAGATTGTCAGTGGGTCCCAAACCCGTTTCCAACATGCCTCCAATCAATCTTCCCGGGAGTCCAGTCCCCAATTTGCGCAGGGGCCTGACTCCGAGCGGCAGGAAGAGGATTATAGCCACTTAACTGCTTGTTAACAGGTAGTTAACCAGCAGTTAAGAGGCTTTTTCCAGTTTTGACACTTCTACTGCGGGCTTCCCGATATCAGGAAACCCCGCCAGGGTAAGTGTGGCGTACTGTGGGTCTACTGTAATGTTTGTGTACAGATGACAGCTGCAGAAGTAGTGTGAAGGATCCAATGGGACACTGGTGAGTTGCAGAGGTAAGAAAATGTTGGGAAAGTCATTTTTCATGCGTTTAGAATTTTCTGTACGTGCCAAGCTTTGAAGTGTTTGTGTAGTCCCACCCCATTGGGAGAACCTCTCTCACCAGTGACAGATCACTTCTGTAACCTCACCTGTAGCTGCCATCTGTTTTAGCCTAAGGAGAGAGTCACTGGAGAGCCTGGGTGCAAGCGCTCACCTTTTTACAGTGATTGTCAGTGTTTGCAGCACCTCAATGCTGTCAAACTTTGAAAAAAATCATCTGTCAAAAAGAAATGGTGGTGGCCCCTTTAAGAAAACCGGCAGATGACGCGTCATCAACTGAGGTCATCTGACACCGGCTTTCTCTTCATTGGCCGGCAAGCCCGCAGGGCAGGCTTAACAAGGCCAATTGATGCAAAGTAGTGTCTGTGCGTCGGACGTTGCTAGGGACGGGACTAGAACCCGAAAGGTAGCAGTTCCGCTCCCAACATGCCTCTTCAGGTAAGATCCCGGCCACTGTCTCAGTTCACATGAAGAATCGCTACTTCAGAGAAGTAATGGTAATGAGCAGCATGCCTGAAGCCATTCCCCAACAAAGAGGAGAGAGAAAATTAGCAGGAAAAAAGAAAGGAAAACATAATCTACATAAGCTACATCCAATTCAAATAGATGGTAATCAACAAAAATAATGCAGCTATGCACAATTCCCATCAGATGATGCTAATCTTCTCAAGCAGTTAATCTGACAAAATGGTTATGAATGATTCCACAAGAAATGAATGGAATTCATTCAACTTTATTTAGCCTTCACCTATTTGAAGTGGTATCTTCATAGAATCCCCCAACAAATTGCTTAGTCCTAATTTTTTTAAATTTGTTCTCGGGCTGTGGATGCTGCTGGCAAAACCATATTTATTGCTTATCCCGAATTTTCCCTTAAAAAGGTGATGGTGTGCTTTCTCCTTAAACTGCTGCAGTTCTTGTACTGACGGTGCTCCCATAATGTTGTCAGGTAGGGAATTACAAGATTGTGAAGGAATGGCGATATATGTCATAGTCAGGATGATTTATGACTTGCTATGACATTGACACTCTTGCCCTTCTTGATAGTAGAGGTCGCAGGGCTGGGAGATGCTATTAAAGTAAGCTTGATGAGTTGCTACAATGCATTCTGTAGATAGTACATACTGCAACCACAGTGCGCCAGTGGTGGAGGGGGAAGATATTGAATCCAGTCACAGAGCACCAATCAAGCTGACTGACTGGTGTTCAGCTTCTTGAGTGTTGATGTGGCTGTACCCATCCAGGCGAGTGATGGGTATTCCATCATACCATTGATTTGAGGGTTCTAGAGAGACTATGAGAGGTCAGCAGCCAGTTATCACAGAGCACCCAGCCTCTACCCTGCTTTTGTAGCTATGTTGTTTGCCCAATTAAGCATCTGGTCATTGGTGACCCCCAAGTTGTAGATGATGGTGCTTTTGAAGGTCAGAAGACAGCGGATGGACTTTTCCTTGTTGAAGATAGTCATTGCACGGCACTTGTCAGTTTAAGCCTTGTTGTCTAAGTCATGCTATAGGCTACATCATTACTGGAGAAATTGTGAGCACAAGTCAAATCAGCAATGAACATGCCCCCTCCTGACCTTATGATGGGAGGAAGGTATTTGATGAAGCAACTGAAGATGGTTGAGCCCAGGATACTGCCCTGAGGAATGTCTGCGGCAATGTCCTGGGGCTGCAATGAATGGTCCCCAACAACCATTTCCATCTTTGTGCCAGGTTTGACTCCAGCCACTGGAGCATTTTTCTATTGACCTCAGTTTTGCTAGAGCTCCTTGGTTCCATACCTGGTTGAATACTGCCTTGATGTTGAGGGCAGTTATGCTCACATCTCTTACTCTTAATCAAACCTGTGTTTATTATGAATTCATTGTATTATTGTTATAAACTAAATGACAACTTGATAGGGCTGGTTTTGTGAGATGTACTTCTGGCACAGAGTTGCACTCAACGAGAGGGCAAATCAGCTCTATAGCCTTCAACAATCTTTCTATGGACCGCATTCCAATTGAACGAGGAGCGGGGATAGGTCAGTTCTCTTTGTCTTCTCTCCAATGCTTCACTACACCAATCCAGGAGGGGCAAACTTTACATGAGACTTCCTGTTCTGTTGGCTCTGGGGGAACAAGAATAATTGTGGAGGCAGGATTTAAGTAATGTTGGATAAATGTTCTAGAGTTTCATTTAATTTGAATATCCAGGATTGGTTATCCAGAACTTTCCCTGATAATTGTAAAATGTACCCTTGTATCTATCCACATAAATATCTTGCGTCTGTCCATTATTAAGGAAGCAGTAGCAGGACATTTAGAAAATCATAATGCAGTCAAGCAGAGTCAGCATGGTTTTATGAAAGGAAAATCATGTTTGACAAATTTGCTGGAGTTCTTTGAGGCTGTAACGAGCAGGGTGGCTAAAGAGGAACCAGTAGATGTGGTGTATTTGGATTTCCAGAAGGCATTTAATAAGGTGCCACATAAAAGGTTACTGCAGAAGATAAGAGCTCACGGGGTTGGGGGTAATATATTAGCATGGATAGAGGATTGGCTAACTAACAGAAAACAGAGAGTCGGGATAAATGGGACATTTTCCGTTTGGCAAACTGTAACTAGTGGGGTGTCACAGGGATCAGTGCTGGGGCCTCAGCTATTTACAATCTATATTAATGATTTGGATGAAGGGACCGAGTGTAATGTAGCCAAATTTGCTGATGATACAAAGATAGGTGGGCAAGCAAGTTATGAAGAGGACACAAAGGATCTGCAAAGGGATATAGACAGGCTAAGTGAGTGGGCAAACATTTGGCAGATGGAATATAATGTGGGGAAGTGTGAGGTTATCCACTTTGGTAAGAAAAATAAAAAAGCAAATTATTATTTAAATGGAGAGAGATTACAAAATGCTGCAGTACAGAGGGATCTGGGGGTCCTTGTACATGAAACACAAAAAGTTAGCATGCAGGTACAGCAAGTAAGCAGGAAGGCAAATGGAATGTTGGCCTTTATTGCAAGGGGGCTGGAGTATAAAAGCAGGGAAGTCCTGCTACAACTGTACAGGGTATTGGTGAGACCACACCTGGAGTACTACGTACAGTTTTGGTCTCCTTATTTAAGGAGGGATATACTTGCATTGGAGGCAGTTCAGAGAAGGTTCACGAGGTTGATTCCTGAGATGAAGGGGTTGACTTATGAAGAAAGGTTGAGCAGGTTGGGCCTATACTCATTGGAGTTTAGAAAAATGAGAGGTGATCTTACTGAAACATATAAGATACTGAGGGGGCTCGACAAGGTAGATGCAGAGAAGATGTTTCCCCTCATGGGGGAATCTAGGACTAGGGGGCATAGTTTCAAAATAAGGTGTCGCCTATTTAAAACTGAGATGAGGAGGAATTTCTTCTCTCAGACGGTCGTAAGTCTGTGGAATTCTCTGCCCCAGAGAGCTGTGGAGGCTGGGTCATTGAATATATTTAAGGTGGAGATAGACAGATATTTGAACGATAAGGGAGTCAAGGGTTATGGGGAGTGGGCAGGGAAATGGAGCTGAGCCCAAGATCAGATCAGCCATGATCTCATTAAATGGTGGAGCAGGCACGAGAGGTCAAATGGCCTACTCCTGCTCCTATTTCTTATGTTCTTATGTTCTTATGTCCCACCTCAGATGTCCCACTTAAAAGTGTGAAAAATATTTATAAAAGAGAGAGACAGTTATTTTTTGTGGGTTTCTTCTGTCTTGCAGCATGAAATATATATGCAGCTGCTAATCTGCAAGCTTCTCTCACCAGCAGCAATTAACCCCTAACTGACCACAGGATTTAAAGGAGATAAATTTTGTGGCATTGAAGGTACAGACCACCTTGACAGCAAAGTGTCACTTTTTATGTTACCTGGTGTTATTATTAAACGGGTTGTCTAACATTCCTGTCCTTATTAAAATGGCTCATCAGCTGACTTAGAGCAAAGAACCTACTGGTATAATGCAACCTTCCTGTTTATTCAGGAGGTTGAGGGTTAAACAGAATAACCTCTAAAAAAAAAGAGCGTAGTCAAATTTTAATCATAGTACAGTACTGAGTGTTGAATCCCACAAGGTGCCGATGCATTAAAGATGATTAAGAATTATTTTTAATGAGTTTGGTTGATATACCATTGGTCTCCCAAGCAATTATGTCAGCAATTCCAGTCACTTTATTCCTGTGCTGAGCCTACAATTTAAAAATAGTACCCAATCTGAGAATAATTTTCTAAAACAGCAATAGAACATGACATGAACCAATAAAGAAAGTACATGTAAATTAAACTCTATGGACTAGAAATCGCGTAGCGCCCCGTTTGGGGCGATAAATTTTGCGGGAGCACAAAAGTATCGCCGGGCGCTACACAACTGATTCCGACAGGAACTTCCGGTTCAGCGCTCCAAGAGGGAAATGGAGCACTAAATCAAGCGCTATCACTTCCCTTAGAGCGCTACAGGGAGCGAGAGGGGTGGGAGCGGCAGAGCGCTGAGCAATGTTCCGAGCAGTGCCGCCGGTTTTACAGGCTCCGTCCCTCCCTTAAAGGGAAGGGCCAATGCTGCGGTCATTGAAGGCTGAGGCTGGGAATGGTCGTTGACAGAACCTGCGATACGCGCACAGCAGCCCCGAGCGCTCTGAGAGAGCGCAGGGCTGATCAATCGCGGGCTGGAAAAAAATCAAAATACAGCACACTGGAGACATTATTAAATGTTGCCCTACCTGACCACCACTGCCTTTAATTAGCGCTTCCCAAGTGGCCGGCCGAGGGGACAACGCCTCCTGCAGCTGCCGTTGTTGACGCCTGGCGATGCTGCAGGGGGAGCGGAAGCGAATTTTACAACCAGGGCGATAACGGGGCGCTGCGCACCGGATGACGTCACGATCTCTGGGGTGCAGGCGATCCAGGCGGTAAGTTTTAGCGCCAGCGCTAACCGGCCATGGAAGTTCGCGGGTGTCGGTAATTTCGCCGCGCCCAGTCGGTAAGCCCTTAGCGGCCCATTATCGCCCCCCGGAGGTGCTAACAGGAGGCACAAAGGAGGCCAATTTCTTCCCCTATGGCTTGATTCTGAATCTATCATTAGTTACGCCAAATTTTATCCAAACAGAATTGAATTGTAACCCATTAATTTTTGTACACCGATTTGTAGCTAGCTCACTAATTAAAAGCTTTTATTAAATTTGTAACATGTAAGTTTCTACCAAATGTCCATGAACACAAGCCAAACCATTTCACCTTTAGTTCTTTGAACTTTTGAGATCCACAGTGTTTTCAATAGCTACTTCCAAAATATTCTTGGCTACAGTCAATCTTTGTGAATTTTATGATCCTATATTTATTGAGATTGTACGATGACTTTCCATTGGAAGCCAGTGCCCAAATTACTGATATGCGTACCTGGCACATGAAGCTCTGTACCGGGACTGCTTAAGATAATGATTTACCTCGATAATTTTAGCACCATTTGGTTTAAATGCCACTAACCATCTATATTAATATTTAATCAATAGTCCATTATTCCGGTTAATGTCCACACTTTTATCATTGCTAAAGAATTAACATTATTGACTGTTACAGTATTTTAATACTTTGGGGTAAATCTTGGAGTATTCAAGACACCGTTGGCTGCCATGATGGGGAGAATCTAGGTTTCTATGGAACGATTAGCTCAACGGGCCCTCAGCTGTAATTACCTTTATGATCTTTGTGAATGTTGCTGACAAACTTGCTGGGGCATTATTTCCTAAGGTAGTAATTTGTAGAAAAGGTAGGTGACGTAAGAAAATTACCAGGCACTTGGTCGAAGAGTTAAACAAAGCTTTAATCAACTGTTTTACAACATGGAGGTCTAGTTGTGTCCTTCACTAGTTCCTGTTAAGAATGTCCTGCGCAAGCTGGGCCCGTGCCCGAGTATTTATACTCTCCCTGGACAGCGCCACCTGTAGGCCGCTCAGTATTATTTCATAAGTCTTTTTTTCATGAATGACTGATTCATGTCAGTAGGCATGAGTAAACAGTTAACAAAACCAGTAGAAAGAGGTAAAAGACTTTTTGTCAATCATTCTGCTACTGTGAATCTTCCTCTCAGCTTAAAATGGATGTAAGAATATTATTGAGCCCAAAAGAATTCTTGTTAAGGACTGTGAAGGCCTTTTAAAGGAATATCCTGGGAATACCTTGTAGAATTGAAATTTAAATAATGGATGGCCCAGAGGGGAAGAGGTTAGTTATATAAAGGAAAGACAACAATGTCCCAAAAGAGAATGTAAGGAGCTCTGTAATAACAGGTAACCAAAAGTGTTAGATATATTTTAACAACTGTGTATTTCTCATTAAATGTGTTCAAAGAATATTGATAACTGCAATGTGTAACCAATGAGACATATAATCATATAACACATATTTAACTGGATTGAAATCTCTACTGTGAAAAAGTCCAAGCTGACACTAGTGGTACTCCACAAGCCACCAAGTCAACATAAGAAGGCAGACAGTTTGCTCTATTGTAAGGAATTAGCACACGCTAGCGGGGTTGGGGTTATTGTCTCTGGCCAGTCAGAAGCCTCTGAGCTGCTCCAGGGAGCCCCGTGCGGTTTTGAAGCACTCCCCTATTCCTGGTTCTGACTGCCGGACTTATTCGGTAGCGATGTGGACAGAAAAAAACATGACTCATGGTTTGGGTGCAAAACAGACCAGTATTTATTGAAACAAAAAGAAAGAAACAACTTAAAATGGAATCGATACAGCACTTATGCCTGGTACAGCACTTTTGCTTAACACAGTACACTCAGTGTCCACTAGAGCGCTCCTTGCTCAGTGCAACACTCCTTTATTAAAATACAGCACTTAAATACAGCTACTCAGTGTCCACTGGAGCACTTCTCTGCTCAGTGCAACTCTCCTTTAAATACAGGAAACTTTGTGCTATCCGGCACCGATGGGACCGAGCTGTTGCCGTCTCATCAAAACTGCCGGACAAACCAGCGCTAATGTTGAAACATACGGAGATTTTGAGCTCCGTATCTGGCAACAAGCCCTGTTGCTTAGCAACAGCTTCTAAACAGTAGGCCGTACCTTGCAAGCGTCTCTATAGCTTAGCAACAGCTTCAGCGAGACCTTGCAGAGCCTGACTGGTGAAAGAAACGCAACGAAAAGAAAAAAAACCTAACGAAACGGCTCCTGATTTTTGCCGGTGGCTCGAGCATTCCGGACAGTTAACCTCCGGATAAACCAAAGTTTCCTGTATAGCACTTTAAAAACAGCTACACAGTGTTTACCACAGCACGTCTCTGCTAGGTGCAACACCCCTTTTTAATACAGTTTTAAATATAGAAACACCTTGCTCACTACAGCACCTTTGCTTAGTGGCTTTTACTTAAAACAGCACTTTAGTACAGCTACTTTCAGTGTTCACTACAGCCTTATCTGCTAGTGCAACACTGTTACTTAAATAGGGGAGGAGAGAACGGACACAACGAGGGAAGATCGACTAAAATCACAGTTCTAACAAAATTCCCACTTAATTCCCACCCCTATACCTATTCTAAGTTGCCTTGTAATGGCCAGAAAAATATATGCTCACCAATGAAAATGCCTCCTCCATGCCCTGCGATCATTGATCTTCACTGCCCCAAAGTAAAAACACCCCAGTATTTTAAAAGTAAACTGCTGGTGTTCCACTCCTTCAGGCAGACTCCCACATTGTAGGGAGCATGGAGGCGAAGCCACAGAGAGAGAGATGGCTTCTGAGAAGCTATCTTTTATACCCCAATTTGGGGCCAAAATGTTCCCGCTCCGATCCAGATGTATCTGGGCTGAAACAAAAGGGATCCAAACTGCCCCATTGTCTAGGATGGGTTTGGATGAATTATCCATTCATTTAAACTGTACCTTTTCAGTTTAAATGTGTCTTCAATTGTCTGTGATGGGCTTTCGAATAAAGCTGCAGTGGTTTGAAATGTGTCCATTTCCTTGATTGCTTGAGTAAATAGCCTTGAAGGTATTGTAAACAGAAAGTCATTGTCCTTGTGGTCAGACTGAAACCAGTCTCAAGTGGTTAATCCTTTGTGCAGCAGTTTTTGTAAACACATCGATTGTCTCTGCAGGGAGGGGAAACTCCCTGAACTACCTTTGATTGGCAGTCTGGTCAGCCATCTTTGATCTTCACCTTTTTCACAGACACACACACAAGCTGCCTTTTCAAGTCCTTTGTCTTTTGCCATGCGGTCTGGTGGCCATTTTGATCCCCTGGCTTTTTAAAGGTATATTACCCAGGCATTCTTCAATCAAAATTAATCTTCAGAACTGTAGGAAATTTTGAAATTATTGCAAAATCCTACACTATGAAGAGATAGGAAGAGTATGTTAGAACAGGAAAGTTATTTTAATAGGTGACTTGAATCAACCGAATATAAATTGGGAAAGCCCAAGTAGTTTGCAGTTAAGGGTTGGTTGATGTAATGTTTGGTTGCTTCATGACCCAGTGTGTCAGGGAAATGGTGCTCATCTTGATCTGGTATTTATAAATGACCCAAACAACATGCAGGAAATGGAAGTCATGGCATCCTTTAGGGACAGCGACCATGGAATGTCAATGTAATCTGGAAGTCCAGGAGGCAGGAACGTAACTTTAAAAGGACCAGATTCAAAGAAATGAGAGAACAACTAAAGCAAATTGATTGGATGACTTCAGTGGAGTCCGGCAAGAAGACCTTTAGAGCCACAGGGGTGAAATTCCGCAGGGGTTCTCCCGCTTGTCCCCCCTAACTTCGATGGAAGAGCCGTGGAAATTCCGGGAAAAACATGTTTCCAGGGTTTCTGCGTCTCTTCCATCACAGTTACGGTGGAGAAATGAGAGAACCTCCAGGAAAATTCACCACAACAATGTGGAAAGTTACCCCCACAATACAGACATGCCTAGAATCAGCAAGCTCAAACCAAATAAGCATGACCATAAATGGATTAACAGGAAAATCAGAAGTGAAATTAAGAGACAAAGGGGGAAATATTCAGTTGCTTTGCGCCTCCATTGGGCGCAAAGCAACTAGCGCCCCGGCGCAGTGATGTTTGCTCCGTTCGCAAAATTGACCGGACATTTTGCGGCGGCACTAAACACTACTGCCACGATCTCCTGCGCCCACAGATCATGACGTCAGTTGAGTGTGCAACGCCCCGGTAGCGCCCCAGACCGAATATTGAGTGGCGCCCCTGCCTTTCCGCCAGCCGCTAGCAACGACAGGTTGAGGGGAGCGTTTTGCAGTCAGGAAGGGACTGGGGGAGTGCTATTTAAAGGCGGCCGCTTCCTGCCTTTTTTTTGTCGGCGACATTTTTGCAACGACGCATTCTGAGTGAGAGAGAGAGAGACTTCTGGAGAGATTCAACGCTGTGTGAAGGAGTTTTGGGTACTGAGCAGCACTTTGCAGGTTCATTTTGATTTGACATTCCTTGCATCGATTTGGAAGAGACTGTGGGGGCTGCATTCTGAGCTCTTTCCCTGGGCCTCTCCATTGTTCTTTCCAGCAAATTTGATGTACAGGTCTCTCCAGGCTGTGATTCAAAGCTGCAATGAGCAGGGTGTGGATGGAGAGCAAGATCGACCCTCCCCTTTAAGAACTGGCCGGTGCCAGTGTGTCTGTGTTCCATTGCTGACTGACATCACATGAGCTTCGCCAGCGCTCTGAGGTAGCGCCTCGCTCCTTGGCCTTTGCGCCTTAAGAGAGGTGTGTAGCACCTGATATAGCACTCCAATCACCTCCAGGGGTGATAGAAGCCAGGTTTGCAGTCGGAGGCGATATTTAGCGCCAGGCACTAAACTTTGCGCCCGGCCGATAATTGTGCCCCAAACGGGGCGATGCTGAATTTCTCCCCCAAAATGGCTTCAGCAGGGAGAAAGAGGAAGTCATTCTCTGGGATTAATATAGGAACATGCATAACCAAGTTAAAATGGTGATCAGACAGGCCTAGAAAATTACACAACTGCAGGGGCAGAACATAATGGAATTTGCAGTCAGCAGCGAAGTGAAGGCATCACTGCTGGTCCTGAAGTACGTTTCGCACAAGGATCTCGCGATCCCTGTGTCGAGAACATCGGGTTTTCCAACCTTCAATTCAAATCAGCAAACTGTAGTGGGGGATTCCCCCAGTGCGAAGTGCAGTGACGTCAACAGGCTGTCTAAGCAGCCAATCAAAACGCAGAATTCTCACAGACAGCAAACGAGGACGTGGTAAGCTTTTAAAATTCTTTAACTTTTTAAAAAGGTAGAGAGAGCAAAAGAAAGATTAGGTCTCTCACATTGGGAAAAAGGCAAAACTGAAATAAAGAAGAATAAACTTTAAAAAAAGTGAAAACTGTTGTGTCTGTGTATAACAAGACACAGACTGCAGGAGAACGGTATAACAGGTGTTTACTCAACGTGGCTCACACGGCAACTGGTCTGTACAGATTACTACTCAGTGCTATATACAGGTGTGGTCACTGCCGGTACTGCAGTATACATGAGCTGTAAAAAGTAGTTCCCCCCTTAAAGGTATATACATTGCAATTCCTCCCCTTTTAGATTAACAGTACCATAGCACTCATTTAACAATTAAATATCAAACTAATTACAATTAACACTTTTAACATGCAACATTAGCTGAAAATAGTCTATTTATATATTCAGTCTTTAGGGAGGCTTCCTGATCCTTTCTGAATCGTGCCTTTCCCGAGTGTCTTGCTCTTGGTGCGGAGGCGATTCTGGCCCCCTGTCGTCGGTTGGTTCATCAGCTTCCGATGCTACTGTTTCTGGGGTAGATGTGACCTGTACGTCGGGTTCATCACCAGGTACGTATGGGCGAGGCATGGGGTTGACTTGTTCCTGTGACTCTAGGATCTGGTCAGCATGGTGTCTCACGATGCTCTCCCCAACGTCCACTGTGTACATTAGTGGGCCCTGCCGTGTGCATATCGTTCCTGGCTGCCATTTTTCTGTTCGGTAGTCGCGGGCCAAGACTGGTTGCCTTACATTGAAACTCCTTGTTGGCTTCTCATGGATGTGCTGGAATTGCTTACTCTCAACATCTCTTCGTACGTTTGGTCTGAGCAAATCCAGGCGAGATCTTAACCTTCGGTTAAAGAACATCATGGCTGGGGCCTGGTTGGTGACTGCATGTGTCGCATTCCGGTTGGCGAGCAGGAAATTGTCCACCTTGTGCTGCAGCGGAATGTTGTCATTGTACATAGCCTTTATTGCCTTCTTAAAGGTTTGCACGAACCTCTCAGCCAATCCATTTGTGGCTGGATGTGTAATGCCTTACCACATTCTTTTTCAAGAACCTCCAGAACTCTTTGGACACAAACTGTGGTCCGTTGTCGGAGCAAATCTGTTCTGGCAAGCCATTCCTGGCAAAAATGGCCCATAGGACTGCAATAGTTTTCTCCGTGGTGGTGGAGGACATTTTGATGACCTCAGGCCATTTCGAGTGCGCATCCACGGCTATTAAAAACATTGAGTCCATGAATGGACCAGCAAAATCAATATGCACCCGTTGCCATGGAGATGAAGGCCACTCCCATGAGTGTAGAGGGGCCTGTGGTGGTGCATTTTGGACTTTCTGGCATCCTGAGCAACTCTTGGTCAGGTCCTCGATTTGTTTATCGATTCCCGGCCACCACACATAAGCCCTGGCTCGGCATTTCATTTTTACCCCTCCCAGATGACCCTCATGAAGCTCATTGAGCACTCTATCCCTTAACTTGGGTGGAATTACCACTCGGGATCCACACATCAAGGTCCCCCGGCACACTGACAGCTGTTCTCTCCTTGACGAGAATGCTGGCAACAGTGAGTCGCCATGTGCTGGCCATCCCTTCACCGTCAAATCATATACCCGAGACAGTGTCGGGTCATTTCGGGTTTCCTTTTCGATACAAGCGTTAGCTACCGGTAGGTATTCAACTATAGTCGAATGGAATATTTCGACAGGATCCACTGCTGCTGCTTCCTCTGCAGTAGGCAGTGGCAGGCGTGATAGCCCATCAGCATTTCCATGCTGTTTCGTGCCCTTATATTCAATCTCATAGTGGTGCACCCCTAGAAAAAGTGACCATCATTGTAGTCGTTGCACAGTCATCACCGGAACGCCCTTCTTCGGATTAAAAATGGAGACAAGAGGCTGGTGATCAGTCAGCAAGGTGAATTTCTGCCCGTGCAGATAGTGATTGAACTTTTCACTCCCCACACTAGGCTGAGGGCCTCCCTGTCAATCTGGGCGTAGTTACGCTCGGCTGAGGTTAATGATCATGATGCAAAGGCTATTGGCCTCTCTGAGCCGTCCGAGAATTTGTGCGACAGCACCGCTCCAATGCCGTAGGGTGACGCATCACATGCCAACCGAATTGGTAATGCCGGGTTGTAATGGGCCAATACCTCTTTCGATGTGATTAGTGTTTTGCTCTTCTGGAAAGCTCGTCTACATTCGTCACTCCACTTCCATGGCACCCCAGTTTGCAGTAGGGTGTTCAGTGGGTGTAGTATTGTGGACAAATTTGGCAAGAACTTATGGTAGTAGTTTACCAGCCCGAGGAACGACCTCAGTTGTGACACATTTTCCGGTGCTGGAGCCTTGACTACTGCCTCAATCTTCTCTGGGGACTTATGTAACCCCTCTTTATCAATAACGTGGCCACAATACGAGATCTGTTTTCTAAAAAACTCGCATTTGGGGCGGTTAGCTCGGAGCCCATATTCCTGCAATCTAGTGAGCACCTGCTCCAGGTTGGCAAGGTGATCACTGTCATTTTCGCCCGTGACCAGGATGTCGTCCAAATAACACTGGGTCCCTGGGATCCCTTGCAGGACTTGTTCCATTGCCCTCTGCCAAATAGCCGGAGCTGATGCTACCCCGAATACCAGCCAGTTTTATTGGTAGAGTCCTTTATGGGTGTTGATTGTGAGGTATTTTTTTGATGCTTCTTCTACCTCCATTTGCAGATACGTCTGGGCCAGATCAATCTTAGTGAAGCGTTTCCCTCCAGATAGCGAGGCGAAAATATCTTCAATTCGCGGAAGTGGATATTGTACAGTGTGAAGGACCGGGTTCACTGTTACCTTAAAGTCCCCACAGATGTGAACCTTCCTTGGTTCCCCAGGCGTGCTGCTCAACGACTTTTTCATCACAGGGATGATGGGTGTAGCCCACTCGCTCCAGTCTACCTTGGACAGTACACCTGAACGTTCCAGACTCTCCAGCTCTGCTTCAATGGCTGGGCGGATCGCATAAGGTACCGGTCTGGCCTTAAAAATTTTGGGCTTGCGTTTTCTTCAATTTTAATCATCGCTGTCTTGCCTTTTAGTGTTCCGAGTCCTTGCTGGAACACTTCTTTCGTGTCAGTTAGGATCTTTGACAGTCGCCCTGGTGTGACGTCGTCATCCTTTTTGTCAGCCACAGTCAGTGCCTGTATGGAATGCCAATCCAGTTGTATTTTCCGGATCCATTCACGTCCCAGTAATGGTGGTCCTCCATCTTGCAATACATACAGGTCTAGTTTTGGTGTTTCCTTACCGTTATATATAACGGTCACCCTTATTTTTCCTTTGGGGTAGACTTTTTGCCCCGTGTACGTCTTCAAAATAATTTTTGTGTCTCTGAAGGGTATGTGTGAGAATAGCCGCTTGTAGTCCCGTCGGTTTATGACTGTTAGAGCTGATCCTGTGTCCAATTCCATCTTTACCTGGACTCCTGCTATCTTGAGAGTGAGGAAATCTACATGATATAAGGGGTTAATTTCGGGAGCTTGCTGGGTAAAAGTTTTCAGACTTGACACAGGTCAAGAGTACAGCCAAGAACAGATGGCTGCCCTCTTAATGAGAATGTAGAAGTGAGACAATGGGTTCCGTTTGAAGTACCCAGTGGCCTAATAACTTGTTAGACCTAGTCTCCAGATACATGATTAAGATTAAAGAGGACCTCCGGTTACACGATTCATATCCTGTTATAGATTAACAGTTGACTTATGTGTCCAGGATCCTTCTGTCAATATGTCATAAGACCTAATGATTAATCTAAAATGTATCCTGATTGAGGAACAAAGGAATGTCAATTAAACTTGTTTGTTACACTGTATAAATATGGAACGCTTATGCTGTATCATTGGAATAGTAGCCTCACCCCTTGAGCGGAGGTACTGATTCCCCTTGCAAGCGAAATAAAAGGCCTGTCCGTCTGACGAATCCAAGAGTGTATTGAGTCATTACCCAGAGCTAAGAAAAAGGCACTTCAACAATTTGGAGGTTCCACCGAGATGGCTTGCTGTACCAATTGGTGAGTTAACAGACGCCGAGTACGTTGCTCGGTTAGGGAAATCCCATCGGCCGAAGGTGGTGTTTTGCCACATTTTTGGGACTTTCCCTGCCAGAAGCATAGCTGCGCATAGTCTGTTTATTCCATTGGACAGTACTGCCATCAGGTAATTGACTCACAAGGTTCGGAGGTTAAACTGCCGTTGTGACTGCTTCCCTTTCAGAAACGGAACAGAGGATCAGCCATGAGGCGCTGACGCACCGCGAACTGGATCGTGCAGAAAAGGACGGTAGGAAGCGCTGAAATAAAGGTACCAGAGAGAGAAGGTTAAGTCAGGAATTTGATTAACTAAGGAGCTAGCGATTTACTGGAAATTGAACTAGCAAGGTTCCAGCTTGCTGAGAGAGAAGGTTAAGTCACGAATTTGATTAACTAAGGAGCTAGCGATTTACTGGAAATTGAACTAGCAAGGTTCCAGCTTGCTGAGAGAGAAGGTTAAGTCATGAATTTGATTAATTAAGGAGCTAGCGATTTACTGGAAATTGAACTAGCAAGGTTCCAGCTTGAAGTTAGTTGGGACAAATTGAAAGCCCTTTTTGCTAAAGATTTGGCTAAAGGGAGTAGGGTAGAGGGAGAGAGAGTGGGTGAAGTTAGTTGGGACAAATTGAAGGCCCTTTTTGCTAAAGATTTGGCTAAAGGGAGTAGGGTAGAGGGAGAGAGAGTGGGCGATTGTCTGAAGCACAGTGTCAATGTTTAATGTTTATGAGAGTGAGTATTTAACTACTTGTTATTATCAATCAACTTCATCCAGTAAGGCTGCATAGGTTGGGGATTTAGTAACACTTTGGTTGTTGCTTAACAAGTGTATTGTTTATTGTCATATGTATTAATGTTTAATCATGTCTGATCTGTAGAGGCGTCCCACGCAGATCATAGAGTGTTACGGAATTGTTGTATGTTTTAACACTAAAATATTTAAGCTGCTACAATGGGTTCTAGTGACAGTAAACTGCCTGAAAAAGGCACGCCAGCCGCTTTTATGTTAAAACATTGTGGTCAGTCAGCTATTGACCACTTACCAAATTGGTCCAAATGGACCTCAGGTAGTAATCACCCCTTTCCACCAGATGGAACATTTAATATAGACAGAACATGACTTCAAGGTTGTTGTTCAGGATAAAACATTCTAAGCCACATCTGACTTTAGCTGTGGCACAAGGATACCGTTCAAAGGACTTAGGGCCAATGGTACTGAGAATGAGCTCACTACCAGTAACGTATACATGGTATAAAGAGGGAGCCGCCCTTCTCCAGTACGGTAGTAATGGATTTGCAGTAAAGTTAGCTACAAAGGAAATTTTTAATGGATTTCTCGAAAGAAGAGAGTTGGGACACAATGGAGTATGGTTATCCAAACAGGTTGAAGAATGGCTTGAACAAGTCCCAGGGAAATTATGGGCACAACATCCTAACGAAGTAGGAAAAATGTATACGGCACAACCCTATAAAGTTACCATAAATCCAGCGGCACCATTACCACGAAGACAGCAGTCCCCATTGTCTGAAAGAGCAGAAAGGGGGATACAGCCAGTAATCGAATCACTTTTAGAACAAGGTATCATTGTTCCTACTAAAAGCCCTTGCAATACCCCGATTCTGCCAGTAGAAAAGGCAGAGTCTCACAAATGGAGGTTTGGGCAAGATTTAAGGGCCGTAAATGAAGCAGTCTTCCCTACCTATCCGGTGGTCCCCAATCCAGTCACCATTTTAATCAGCATACCGGCAGACACTACTTTCTACACGGTAGTTGATCTATGTTCCGCTTTCTTTTCAATACCAATACATCCAGAGTCACAATTTTTATTTGCATTCACCTATAAAGGCCAGCAGTATACTTGGACTAGACTCCCACAAGGATTTACCGAAAGCCCTACGATTTTCTCTCAATGCTTAAAGAAGGATCTGGACGATGTAACCCTAGCAGCGGGTTCAACATTAATTAGAACCACACTCCTGTGTAGAAGTCACCCAGTTGGTTTCTAAACCAAGGGTAGATCTGACGGAAGACCCTATACCAAATCCAGATTGTATATTTTATGTAGATGGATCAGCATTGAGAGACTTGAAGGGAAGTCCAAAACCAGCACATGCAGTGACTACCCAGAACGAAACAATCGAAGCGTTTCGTCTCCCAAGTTCATTTTCAGCACAACAAGCGGAATTATTTGCGCTAACCAGAGCATGTATATTGGCTACAGATCAATCTGTTAATATTTATGCCGATTCTAGGTATGCGTTTGGAGTAGCCCATGATTACGGACAGATTTGGAAACTTCGTGGTTTCTTAACATCTTCCGGAACCCAAATTAAAAACGCACAAGAGGTGAAAAACCTTTTATTGGCAATCCAAAAACCTAAACAAGCTGCGATTATTAAGTGCCAAGCGCACACAGGGCATTTGGATGAGGTTGCACTAGGAAATGCAGTAGCAGATCAAGCTGCTAAAACCATAGCCTTATCACAGATAGGATCACAGGTTAAAACTTGTCCAATTAGAGAAAGTATAGATCAACAACAAACCCCATCCCTGAATGATGTGCTAGCCCATCAAGATAGGGCTAGCCCTGAAGAAATAGCGGAGTGGGATGTTAATCACTGTTTCAAAAACACGGACGGCTTGTGGGTCCATCATGACGGCCGCATGGTGGCACCCAAATCATTATTATCACCAATTGCCCGATGTGTTCATAAATTCACCCATGCGGGCAAAGGGGGGATGGCAGACTATATCTTCAAGACCTGGTATGCACCAGGAATCTCAAAGTTGGCAAAACAAATATGCAAAAATTGTACTATTTGCCAGACCATGAATGCAGGGAAAATAAAGAAGGTACAGCCCGCATCCCACCCAAACCCCATGGGCCCTTTTGTACAGTTGCAAATGGATTTTATTGAACTACCTGTGTGCATGAGCTTTAAATATGTATTAGTTATTGTTGATATGTTTTCAAGATGGATTGAAGCGTTTCCTTGTAGAAAGAATGACGCCACCACTGTTGCTAAATGTTTATTGAAGGACATTGTACCTCACTTTGGGATACCAGCAAAACTGTCAAGTGACAATGGGTCCCATTTTACGGGGACAGTGATTAAGGAACTATGCAAAGCCTTACAGATTAACCAACACCTCCATTGCAGTTATCATCCACAGTCGGCTGGACTAGTGGAAAGATATAACGGGATGCTGAAAAGTAAGCTTGCAAAACTGTGTGAACAAACTGGACTTAAATGGGTTGATTTGTTACCCATAGCTTTAATGACAATGCGGTCTGCTACCAACAGAACTACAGGATTGTCGCCTCACGAGATCGTCATGGGAAGACCACAAAGATTGCCCTTTTCGGCACCTTTAACAGCTAAACAAATGGACATTCATAAAATGGAGGAAGATATGTTGAGTTATTGCATTGCACTAACCAAATGCATTTCTAGTTTCCATCAACAGGTGAAGGAAGCCCAGGTCGACCCCGCTGAAGGAAAGTGCCATACTTTCGAGCCAGGAGATAACGTCTACATAAAAATCTTCAAGTGAAAGAATGGCCTTCAACCCAGATTTGAGGGACCCTTCCAAGTACTCCTGACCACAAACACCGCTGTAAAAGTAAAGGAGAGACCAACATGGATACACGCGTCCCATTGTAAGAAGGCATCAGTTGAAGACAATACACTGCCAAGATGAACTGGATTTGGACTTTAACAAGACTGTTCTCTTTGTCAACGATAATTGAAACTGCCATATGGATTTACCCAGATCCCCTGAAAGGCAAACCATGCACAAAAGAATGTGTACTTTTAACCAAAAATCTCTTTTATATTATATGCTATAATGAGACCATGAAAGTCCAGCTTCAGGACCATACTATGCAGGTACCCCCGTATCAACCCCTAAATCTTAGGGTAAGACAGGGTAAGATAGTAGAAGAAGATAGTGGACAAAAGCTTGATAAGCTATGGGTCACATGCCCTGATACTGTATTACCAAGTGACAGAACTACGAACGGAGGGGTTATCTGTAATGGTAATTCAAGAGGAGGACTGGCCCTGACAGCTAAGTCAATGTTTTGTGATAATCCTTTTACACAACCCCTCGTTTCAACATCAATTACTCAGAAAAAATTAATAGGACCGCTAAGAAACAAGGAGGGAGAGGTGGAAGACTGTTAAATAAGCATAACTATCATCATGTTAATACCTTTGTATACATGAGTTATTTGTATGCTAAAAGACAGAACCTTGCCAGATGCTGGATATGCAGCCACATCCCCGTGCACACAGAGGGTGGAATACCTCTAAGGCCCATTCCCTTCGAAATAGAAGAGATGGTAGGGTGGTTATTACAGTCTAATACCACCTGGAATAAGGAGGCAGCCAGTACATTTCAGACCCAAAATAGTTTAAACCCAGATCAATTGGAAAATGAATGGAAAGATGCAGGATACAACCTTATAAAATTTGAAGGGTGGTTTCATCCCCAATATGATAATCAAAGGAATCCAGAGAGTCTATTAGTGACGTCAATGGGAACCATAAATAATACAAAAGGAGAAGTCTGTCTGGTAAACAACAATGGAGAAGGATTGATGGTTGGATGGAGTGAGAGCAAATGTAACTACACTTTGACTAAAACTACTACTAAACCACCGGGTGCAGTCGAATGGCCCTATTGGGGACGGTGGAACCTGTCCACAGTACAAAATTTGACTAGTAGAAAAACCTGGGAAGGAGAACAAGGAATAGGAATGATGCACCAGATATGGAACAAATTTGAAGCCTATAATAACACCTATATCATCTGTGGGCATAGAGCATACCCTTGGTTACCACAAAATTGGACTGGGTCATGTTACTTGGGATATGTAGTGCCCTATATACATCATATTTCATCTTTGGATAGCCACCCTGGGACACGAGCAAAACGAGCCATTACAGAAACTGAAAGGTTCTTTGCTATAGCATTTCCCTGGTATGGAACAGGGAAGTTAGCAAGAGAATCTATAAACATGGCAGCAGTGTTGGAACAAATAGCCAATGATACTGCTGATGCTCTTAGTGATGTAAACGCAGAAATGGTGGCTTTGCGCACTGTTGCTTTACAAAACCGCATGGCTCTGGACTATTTGTTGGCAAAAGAAGGGGGCACATGTGCAATCATAAAAACCGAATGTTGCACCTATATCCCAGATAGCTCAGAAAATATCACCAACCTGGTAAACCACATAAGGGAGGCCGTAGAGAAACTACGTCAACCTGAACAGTGGTCCATGTGGGATTGGATTTCAGGGTGGGGAGGAGCACTAGGAAAGCAAATTTTGGAAGTATGATTATAATTTTAATTAGTTTATTGATTGGTTGTTTAAAATTATTGTGTACAAAAGTCCTTTCCTCATTAACATCAACTCCTCCAGTACCAATGATGTCTGAATGTGAGGATATTAAGGGTGAGACCTTTGATGTGGAATTTCTTAAACTTAGCAAAATAGATTGTCCTTAGAAAGGACAAAAAGGGGGAATGAGGAAATCTACATGATATAAGGGGTTAATTTCGGGAGCTTGCTGGGTAAAAGTTTTCAGACTTGACACAGGTCAAGAGTACAGCCAAGAACAGATGTCTGCCCTCTTAATGAGAATGTAGAAGTGAGACAATGGGTTCCGTTTGAAGTACCCAGTGACCTAATAACTTGTTAGACCTAGGCCTAGAAATTCAGTTGGTTGCGCCAGCAGTTAGCGCCTTAAGAGAAGTGAATTTCGGGCGCTATGCGTGTAGCGCCCGGGCGCAGCGCAGTTTGCGCCTCGCCCCAAATTAAGTGGACCCTTAGCGCCGGCGTAAAGTTTAGTGCCCGCCCGGCTGCGCGTGCAGAAAATGACGTCACATCCTCGTGCAACGCCCTTTGCGCGCCCCGATTCCAAACTTCAGTCAGACCGCCCCATTGTGCGGCTGGCGGCCAGAGCGTTTGTAAAATGGAATGCAACACAGCCGACGCGGGCCCCGGGGAGCGCAAATTAAAGGGCACGTACCCTGCAGTATAAAGGGCAGCCATTTTGCAGCAAACACTCTTGTGCAACGGATTTCTGGACACACAACAAGGAGGAGAGCTAACTGGTTTCGTGCAGCAATAGCTCAGGTATTTTTGGACTCAGGCCAAAGCGCTGCAAGTGCCCTGTTGGAAATTTGACTGTTTGCCAGCATTTGATGGGGGCTGCATGGGGTGCCAACGCGGAGTTTCAGCGCCATGTGCGTAGGGCTCACAGACGCGGGGTCAGAGGGGCAGCCCTGGCTAGAGGCAGAGGGGGCAACAGGCGTCGGCAACATAGGCCTTACCCAGTCAGGGTATACCGCCAGCAGCGCTCCTACCTCACCATGAGTGGCGCGCGATGTGTAAGAAGGCTGAGATTCCGAAAGGAGGTGGTTGCAGAGATCTGCCACCTGCTTCGCAGAGATCTGCGTCCAAAGCTCAGGTGCAGGACGTCTCTGTCGGTGGAAGTGAAGGTGACGGTGGCATTGAACTTCTATGCCACCGGCTCCTTCCAATCCGCTGTTGGGGACATAGCGAACATATCCCAGTTCGGCGTGCATCGCTGCATCCGCCAGGTGACCGATGCCCTTTTCAGAAGGAGACGCCAATTCATCTCCTTCCCCATGGCCCTGGAGAGCCAGCATCAGCGTGCAGTGGGATTTGTGGCCTTCCCCTTGGTGCAGGGCGCCATTGACTGTACGCATGTGGCTTTGTGGGCACCTCTGGAGCATGGCGAGCAGTATCGCAACTGGAAGGGCTACCATTCTCTCAATGTGCAGCTGGTGTGTGACCACAAGCAGCGCATCCTGGCTGTCAATGCCTGCTTTCCAGGCAGCTGCCACGATGCCTTTATCCTGCGGCAGAGTACTGTGCATGACATGTTCGAGGCACAGCCTCCCCCAAGAGGATGGCTACTCGGGGACAAAGGCTAGCCTTTGTGTACCTGGCTCATGACCCCGCTCCGCGCGCCCAGGACCGCTGCTGAAGAGGCATACAACGAGAGCCATCAAAGGAGCAGAAACATCATCGAGCAAACTATTGGGGTCCTCAAGCAGCGGTTCCGCTGCCTTGATCGTTCCGGCGGATCTCTGCAGTATTCGCCGCAACGGGTCTCCCAATTTGTCGTTGTTTGCTGCATGCTACACAACCTGGCTCTCCGCAGGATTCAGGCACTGCCACCTGACGTTGGACCACCACCTCAGGAGGAGGAGCAGGAGGAGCAGGAGGAGGAGGAGGAGGAGGAGGAGGAGTACGTTCCCAGGAGGGAGCGACAAGGTCCAAGGGCCGTCCGTCGCCAGCTTATTGAACGTAACTTCTAAGCCCCCTGTCAGGGAATGCCTTGTGGCCATGAAGCAAGATGAATGCAGCCGCTCCGCAAGCCCTCAGCCGGCGAAGGCAACAAAGACTAACAAGAACAACCATGGACACTGTCTGAATAAAGATAAATTTATATTTGACAAAAATGAAACCCCTTCCCACATGAATCCCAAAAACAATCAACGACCCCCACAAAAAGTGCAACAAACGACTCACTCCCACAACCTGGGGAGGAGTAACTCCACATTTGAACAAACCAGGCCTCAACCTCGGCCTTAACGCAAAAAACATACCCATAAACAAAACAACCATGGGCAAAATAAAGATGTCCACCGCCATATAAAATGAAAGCTGGCCACACCCTCTACTTAGTGGCCCGCGAGGGCGAGACCTTGTCCAGCCTTTTGGCGCCCCTGCCCGGCCTGCTGCTCCTCCGCAAGCTCTGCCCAGTGGCTGCTGCGAAGCTGGGGGAAGGCGCCTGAGGGTCAGATGTCCTTCCGCCAGATGGCCTTGGGGGGCGGCCTACACGGACTTTGGGCCTCGAGGGGCCGGCTGTTGATTGGCGCACATGTGCATGCCCACCATCAGCTCCAGCCGCTTGCCGTTGACGCTCCACTGGGGGAGTGGCGGCGACGGATGGCGCAATGTGGGCAAGCTGGCGTATTGGAGGCGCTGGCTGGTGATGTCGCACGCTGGCACTCGCCCGGGCACGCACTGCACGATCCGCACCAATCAGCCGAAGGGCGGATCGCTGTGCTGCTGCAGCGCGGCGGGTGTCCTGGCGATGCCTGGTTGAGGCAGCGCGTGTGGCAGCAGTGAGTGCCCCTGTTGCCCTAGTCTGCACCCGCATCACATCCGCCACTGACTTGACGGCATCAGCCAGCGACTCCATCGCCGGAGGCATCCGTTCCACTACCTCCATCATCATCCGGCCACTCTCGGCATTTGATGCCCCAAACTCCCGCACACTGGTCGCCAGCGACTCAATGGCCTCAGGCATCCGTCCCACCACCTGCATGAGCTCTGTGTGGCGGCGGTCCGAATCCTCGGCCATTTGGTCCAGCTGGCGCACCTCCTCCGAGGTGAAGGTGGCCGGACTGGAGGCGGGACTCTCCCGCTGGGGAGCAGGGGTCCGAGCTAGGCGACCCTTGGCACGTTGCTGGCGCCGAATGTCCGCAGCAACTGCACTCCCCTCCGATCCTTCCCCCCTCTGGGGGGAAGGCCGCAGCCCACCCACAGCCCTCCTGGGTGGCTGGACGCCACTGGTCCCAGCAGCTGCACTCCCCTCCGAAAGTTGCTCCAGGCTCTCGTCCAGGGAAGACGTGTCCAACACTTCGCCCTCTGCTGCGGGACCTGAGTCCTCCCCTGATGGTCCGGGTTGCTCTTCCTCCTCCTCCTCCTCCTCCTGTTCGGAGGGGCTGTCACTGGCAGCTTCAGGGAGCTCTTCGTCACCAGCTGAAAGCAGGAAGGCACAAGAGTACCTTCAGAGTGAGGAGAGGGCGTCAGCGAGGGAGTCATGACTGGTGGCATTCAGCGCATTGGTGGCACAGTGGCAAAGGAGGTAGCTCGGATGCGCAAGTGTGACGAGAGAGGGCCAAAAGGCGAGGTCCTTACCATTGCCGGGCAGCGGAGGGTCGGCTTCTCCGCACGCTCTGGGCACAATCACGCGGCCTCCCATGAGGCCACTCACGCGCTCCTCCAGGGGAGTGAGCTTCTGGAACTTGGCGCGACCTCCCCCGGTGATGTCGCGGCGCTTGCAATTATTCGCAAGTTTAGCCTGCAAGAGAAAGGACGGGCTCTAAGTACGGTGTGTAGCCGTGACGTAGCGTGCACTGCCTCCCATGGTGGAATAGCTTGGCCAGAGTGTAGGCCTGATCTAGTGTGCACTGCCTCTCATGGTGGAATAGCTTGGCCAGAGTGTAGCCCTGATCTAGTGTGCACTGCCTCTCATGGTGGAATAGCTTGGCCAGAGTGTAGCCCTGATCTAGTGTGCACTGCCTCCCATGGTGGAATAGCTTGGCCAGTGTGTAAAGTGCAGAATGTGCAATTGATGCTCATGACTGTCCCAAAGCTGCTGGCTGAGGGCTGCCCATTATGCCTTTCAGGTCCCTTTGCCCATCATGTCAGGTGTACATGCAAGAATGAGGAGGAGAGTGGAAAGAGTACTCACCCTGACAATCCTGGTCAGGTCATTGTATTTCTTCCGACATTGCACCTTGTCCCTGGGGGCATCGCCGTAGGACGACACCCTGGTGGCGATCTCCCTCCAGGCTTTGGTGTAGACGCAGTGGGTGGGATTCCTACCATTGTCTGGGAACAAGATCCTGCGCCTCTTCTCCAATGCTGTCAGCATGATATCCAGATCACGCTCTGAGAAGCGCAGGGCACGCTCACGGGCCTTATCATGCGTTGCCATGGCTCCTTGGCCTCAGCAGCAGTGTTGAGGCCTAGTTTGAAAGCTGCAGTGTGCAGGGCATGGCAGCAGACCAAATCATCCCTTCCCCCTTTAAGAGCTGCCCGGCGCCACGGGGTCTGCTGTCAATCAAAAAATGACCGCACCCGCACTGCGCCCCGCCTCGGTGCTATCCCTCTGCACCGCCGGCTTAGCGCCTAAAGATAGTCGTGTAACGCCTCTTTTAGCGCTCCAGCAACCTCTTAGGGCGAAGCAACTGAATTTCGGCGAAGGGGGCGCAACTTTGGGGCGGGCGCTAAAGTCGGGCGGGCGCTAACGTTAGCGCCCCAAAACTGGCAAAACTGAATTTCTAGGCCCTAGTCTCCAGATACATGATTAAGATTAAAGAGGACCTCCGGTTACACGATTCATATCCTGTTATAGATTAACAGTTGACTTATGTGTCCAGGATCCTTCTGTCAATATGTCATAAGACCTAATGATTAATCTAAAATGTATCCTGATTGAGGAACAAAGGAATGTCAATTAAACTTGTTTGTTACACTGTATAAATATGGAACGCTTATGCTGTATCATTGGAATAGTAGCCTCACCCCTTGAGTGGAGGTACTGATTCCCCTTGCAAGCGAAATAAAAGGCCTGTCCGTCTGACGAATCCAAGAGTGTATTGAGTCATTACCCAGAGCTAAGAAAAAGGCACTTCAACAAGAGTGACCCAAATGGTTCGGTGATCCTCCATTGTGATCACATTATGTAGTTTCAGACAACTCAGTTCCCTGCTTTCGGAGTCGTTATCACTCTTTTGTTCGTCTGAACTATTCTCCGTCATCTTATGTACCTTCTTGTACTTTTCTTTGATAGGTTTCTTATTGCTGGTTTTCTTTCCCGACCTGCAGACTAGTGCTATGTGTCCTACTTTTCCACACTGTCTGCACACTTTGTCTTTGAACCAGCAATCATTCTGGTCGTGTGTTGTTCTGCCGCAGCGATAGCACTTCTCTGTTCTATATGACATTTCGTTTGTGCCATATTCTTGCGGTCTCTGTTGTATCTCTGCAGCGCCCCGTGCTGCTGCTTCATATGATACCGCAATGGTGAAAGCCTTTTCCAGCGTAAGGTCCTTTTCAGATAAAAGCCGTTTCTGGGCTCCTTCACTTTGAAGCCCACACACAAACTTGTCCCTTAAGGTATCTGCCAGTCCCGCTCCAGACTGGCAGTGTTTCGATAGTTTGCGCAGTTCTGTTAAATAATCAGCATTGCTTTCATCCTTATGCTGGTTCCGTTTGTGAAACTTGAATCTTTCTGCTATCAGCAGCGGTGTGGGGTTTAAATGTACCTGTAGTATCGTTACTATGTCTTCAAAACTCTTTTTCCATTGGCTTTGTTGGGGTTACTAGATTTTGTAATAAACCATACGTCTTTGCACCCATTAAATTTAACAATACCGACGCTTTCTTGTCATCTGACACCTCATTTGCCTTGCAGTATACCTCTATTCGTTCGACATATGTAGTCCAATTTTCGACTTCATTGTCAAATGCGGTGATACTGCCACTCTTCGGCATTTTGGGTGTGGTTTAAAATGACGTCTCCCAATGGCTTAAAATGGCGTCTCCCGCGCTTTCCTTCCTCCCCCGCTGCTGCCAACGCCGCTCCCGGCGGTTCTCGTGGCAATGGCGGCGCCCTGTAGGTTTCGCGCGCTTCTCCTGCGCTGCTGCCAACGCCGTTCTCGGCGGTCCTCATGGCAATGGCGGCGCCTCGCGGGTTTCTGCGCGTCTCTCTCTCCCTCTCTTCGACACTGCTCGGCCCCTGAACACCGGCTGTGCCCTGTGCACTCTGCCCTCTCTCTCTCTCCCCCGTCGACGCTGCTCGGCCCTTTGCTGTGCCGCTCAGTCGGGCTCTAGCCCGCCGCTGTCCGGGAAAGGTCTGTGCACTACCTGTTGCCAGCCCGTTTCGCTGGACCACCTCGACTGGGAAGCCAAGCCTGGCTCTCGACAGCCTCCCCCGCAATTCTCGAGTCTCTGCTGGATGACTGGGCGGTTGCCCGTGGTCGACGCCCGAGTCTCTGGCCTTGACCTCCAATCCACTGATCTCCAGGAACGAATCCCCGGGAGGTGAGGCAGAGTTGCAGGTAGGTTCGAACTTGCCTTGTCGCCAATGTTGTGTCTGTGTATAATAAGACACAGACTGCAGGAGAACGGTATAACAGGTGTTTACTCAACGTGGCTCACACGGGAACTGGTCTGTACAGATTACTACTCAGTGCTATATACATGTGTGGTCACTGCCGGTACTGCAGTATACATGAGCTGTAAAAAGTAGTTCCCCCCTTAAAGGTATATACATTACAAAAACGTTTTTGGAAGGTTTCTTAAAAAATTAATTTTTAAAAAATGGACAAATTTCACACTGTACAAAATTAATATTAGTTTTCCAGGCCCTTAACATTTGTTTAGCAGTAATAACGCTGTTAAACCCCCAGTTACACCCAATCCCTTTGGGTCTAACTTTTAGTGGGGAATTTAACAGCGTACTTACTGCGGAAGAGTCGAAGTTGTTGTCAGTTTCAATGATTTGGGTGATTACACAGATTGCTGGCTCTATGGGGTGTGGGGGGTGGGGGCGGAAAGAGGAACAGTGCAGCCTGTTTCGGAGCTGTCAATGTCTGACCGCAACTTCGGGAATTCCGCATGCGCCTGCGCTATATCCTGAAGTTGAGGTCAGTTTCAAAGACAGAATGAAGGCAAACGCAGCCAGTTCGCCATCATGCCGACCGCAAATTCCGGGCCAACAAGAAATTCTTCCAGTACTTAAAACAGTAACAGAACAATTAAAGAGATAGTGAGCACCATAAAAGGTGTGAATGGAAGGTGAGCACAGGATAATAAATATTCTGAATGAAAAATTCCTCCAAGTGTTCACAAGGGCAAAGATTAGTTAGATGTCCTCTCCAAACACAGATGAGCTGAACAAAATTATAATAACTATAAATGAGATGGAAATCCTAGACAAGCGAAAAGAGATCAACATAATCAAATCCACGGGAACAAAAGGCATGTATCCCACAGTACTGAGAGAGACTAGAAATCAGACTTGTGAGGCATTGTCAATCATTTATGAGGGAGTCAACAGACACTGGGAGATACCCTAGATGGGAAACAGGCTTATATGGTGTTCATATTCAAAAGGAACAAAATGGACACAGGCAACCCCAGAAGCAACAATCTTACTTCAATTCCATGTAATGTTATGGAATCAATTATCAAGAGCAGACGTGAGGATTATCTACAATAATAACCGAGTAAACAACAGTCAGAATGGATACAGAAGGGGAAAATCCTGCCTGACAAACCTCATTGACATCTTTGAGGATGTGGCAATCCAAGTGTAAGTGACAAGCCCCAGAAGCTGATGTATCTCGACTTCCAAAAGGCATTTGGCATAATTCTACACAAAAAGCTACATGCTAAATTTCAACTGTGGGGATTTGAGGTAAAGTTGGGAATGGATAAGAAACTGGCTAAATAATAGAAAACAATGGGCATTTGTTCGAGGAGTTTAGTCAGGTTGGTGGGAAAAATGTGCCCCGGGAATTAGTGTTGGGACCAGTACTGTTCCTAATTTACATCAATGATTTGGATTCAGCAACTGAAAGCAAATTGATCTAATGCAGATGATACCAAAGCAGGAAGGGCAATGGAATCGGAAAAGGCAGCTCAGAAATTGCAGAATGAGTTGGACGAAGTACGTAAGTGGGCTTGGACAATGGCAGATGAAATTTCATGCAGACAAGCATAAAGTACTGCACATAGAAAGGAAAAATTAGCAACACACATACTTCATGATTGCTGTTGAAAGAGCCATAGGAGCCTTGGTAGACTCGACGTTCAACATGTCCAATCAATGTGGAGCAGCCATCAACAGCATATCATTTTATAGCATTGAAGCTGGTATATGCCAGTGTTTATGCTCCACAAGAGCCTCCTCCCACCTTACTTCACCTCATTTCATCACAACTGTCAATAGAATTTCAACTACGTAGCCAAAACAGTAGAAAACAAGTCAGAGGAGGTCATAATCAAATTCTACGGTGCTCTGGTCAGACTGCACTGCACCTTGAGTGCTGCTGTCAGTTCTGGTCACCGAGACACAAGGGAAACATTCGAACACTGGAGGCAGTACAGAGACGAGCCATAGGGTTGCTTGCTTGTGTCAAAGGTTCAAGTTATGATGAAAGCCTGAAGAAATTTGGGCTTTTTAGCCTTGAAAAGAGGCAACTGAGAGGCACCTTAGTGGTATAAAAGACAGTGTGGAAATGTAAATCTGGAAAATGATTTTAAACCAAAATACAGGAGTAGAACAAAGGGGTGCAACTTCAAACTAGTAAAAGAAAATTGACTAATATCAGTGAACTCTTCACACAAAGAGAGATCAGTACATGGAAGGGTCTCTGGGATATGTAGTGATCAATAGCATGTCATTCTATAGTGGACACTAGGTGGAGCCATAGAGCTGTATATAGCTGTGTGTATAAGACTACACTACCCAGCTATATATTATATTAAGACTACATTACCCAGGAGGCTAGGCTACCCTCAAGGCAGCAGTCAAGATGGAAGCCTCTACAAGATGCTGTACAAGTCCTCATGTGCTCAATAAAGTAACTAGCAAAAGCTAGCTGTGTTCATAATAAGAATGTCTATTTATTAATGAACATAACATGGTACCAGGGTGGTGAAGATCTGCTAAAAATTGTGAAAAGCGACATGGAGAATTTGAAGACACCAGAGCGTTTGAAACTCACAGAAAAAATCGACTACAATTGGCAGACTTTTAAATAGCAATTCGAACTCTACATTGCAGCCATCGGATTCGATACGAAGCCAGACGCAAGGAAGATAGCGTTGCTGCTTACGGTTGCAGGCCCACAGGCGATAGAGGTATTTAATACATTTGTATTTAATCCAGCGGAGAACAGAGACAAATTAGATGAT
Source organism: Somniosus microcephalus (assembly GCF_052327205.1). Lineage (NCBI taxonomy): Eukaryota > Metazoa > Chordata > Chondrichthyes > Squaliformes > Somniosidae > Somniosus > Somniosus microcephalus. The sequence goes on along the minus strand of NC_141000.1, from coordinate 12,347,184 downwards.
GTGCTACAGAAATTTGATGCACATTGTTCTCCCAAAAAGAATGAGACGTATGAAAGATACATCTTCCGTTCTCGGACACAGCAACAAAATGAGACTTTTGATAGCTTTATAACTGATCTGAAACTGAAAGCACAGACATGTAATTTCTCTGAGCTCAAAGCAGCCATGATTCGTGACCAGATTGTGTTTGGTATTCATGATAAAAAAGTCAGGGAACGTCTGTTGAGAGAAACCGAACTAAATTTGGAAAATGCGGTGAAAATATGCCAAGCCAGCGAGCTAGCTCGAAAGCATGCGCAGACTTTCAGTGAAATCAATAATGATGCGATTGTAATGAGTGATAATGCTGCTGTCGGTGCTGTGTCCAATAAGGGGAAGAAACATGGGCAGAACAGAAATGAAAAGCAATCGGAGGATGAAATTTTTAATTGTAAACGCTGTGGTTACAAACACCAGTTAAGACAATGCCCAGCATTTGGAAAAATGTGCACAAAGTGTAATGGAAATAATCACTTTGCCAAACAATGCTTTTCAAAAGTACAAACTAAGAAAGGGCAATGAGTTAATGTAATTGAGGACACTGATTTAAGTGAGACATTTTTTGTAGGAATGGTGTCATGTGACAATATCAAAAAGGATACAGAAAATGTGCAGCCCTCAGAAATGGACAATGCTGAACATAAAGTTAATGCAGTAAAAGAGGACACATGGATGATCCCACTGCAGGTAAATGGAGCATTAGTTACCTTGAAACTAGACACTGGGGCAAAAGCAAACTTAATCAGTATGAGTGACATTAACAATATGAAAGAAAAGCCCAAAATACAGAAAAAGTAAGTACTACTTAAGGACTATAATGGACAGAAAATAGATAGCTTAGGTGTATGCAGACTTAAAGTGACAGTCAAAGACAAAGTGCATCATCTCATGTTTTCTGTTGTGGCTGAAAGGCTTGATTCACTACTGGGTGACAAAGCTTGTGAGGACTTAGAACTGGTCAAAAGAGTCTACCGTATAAACTGTGCCATAAGCAGACCAGATGACTCGGTGGATTCTGTAGTGAATAATTTCCAGGATGTGTTCAAAGGATTTGGAGTTCTACCATTCACTTACAAGATCCAGCTAAAGCAGGATGCTCAGCCAGTGGTACATGCTCCACGAAGAGTTCCAGCACCCCTGCGTGACCGGCTCAAGAATGAACTGGACAGAATGACCACACTAGGAGTCATCAGGAAAGTCGAAGAGCCAACAGACTGGGTTAACTCCATGGTATGTGTAAAGAAAAAGAACAATGATCTAAGAATATGCATGGATCCAAAGGACTTAAATGCAAACATAAAACGTGAACACTACCAGATTCCCAAGCGAGAAGAAATCACCAGTGAAATGTCAGGTGCCAGATACTTTACAAAGCTCGATGCCTCACAAGGATTTTGGCAACTAAAACTGGATGAAGAGAGCACCAAATACTGTACCTTCAACACACCATTTGGCAGGTATTGTTTCCTCAGAATGCCTTTCGGGATAATATCTGCATCTGAAATCTTTCATAGAGTGATGGAACACATAATTGAAGGTCTGGAAGGAGTTCGGGTCTATGTTGATGACATCATCATCTGGGGCTCCACACTGAAAGAACACAATGAGAGACTGACTAAAGTGCTACAGAGCATACGCCGGAATGGACTGAAGCTCAACAAAGCCAAGTGTCAGTTTGGCGTCCAGGAAGTCACTTTCCTAGGAGATAATCTATCTGGTAAAGGAATAGAGCCAGATATGGAAAAAGTAAACGCCATACTCAAAATGCCCCGATCCACTGACAAAAAGGAGTGCTACGCATCATGGGGATGATAAACTTCATTGGAAAGTTCATTCCTAACTTGTCAGCCAAGACAGCCTGTCTGCGAGACCTGCTACATAAAACAAATGAGTTCGTATGGACAGAAAGACATGAACAAGAGTGGATAAACCTCAAAACAGTGCTGACAACCACACCTGTACTCACCTTCTTTGACCCAAACAAAAGAATCAAAGTGTCAACGGATGCATCAAAAGATGGCCTAGGTGCGGTCTTGCTACAAGCAGAGGGTGAAGATTGGAAGCCTGTTACCTATGCCTCCAGGTCTATGACTGATACTGAGTGTCGATACGCCCAGATTGAAAAGGAATGTCTAGGCTTGGTAGTTGGACTAGAAAAGTTTCATGGCTACATATATGGACTTCACACCTTCACAGTTGAGACAGACCACAGCCCTCTGGTTGCCATCATAAAAAAAAACCTGAATGAGATGTCTCCAAGGATTCAACGACTCATGATGAAGCTGCAAAGATATGACTTTGAACTGATCTACACACCAGGCAGATACATAGTGTTAGCAGATGCACTATCCCGAGCACCCACAATGAGTCATGTGAGCTCTACTGAAGAAGACGTGGATGTTCATGTGAGTATGGTCACTGCTGCGCTGCCCGTGTCAGACACAAAATCAAAGCAAATAGCAGAAGAAACAGTAAAAGATACAGTATTACAAACAGTAATAGAGAACATTCATCATGGCTGGCCAAAAGGTTCCTGTCCAAAATATTTTCACATAAGGTCAGAATTGAGTGTCGCAAGTGGACTATTACTAAAACAGAACAGAATAGTCATTCCACAGGCTCTACATCAAGACATGCTCAAAAGGATTCATGAGGGACACCTCAGAATTGAAAAATGCAAAAGGAGAGCAAGAGACACTGTTTATTGGCCTGGCATAAATAAGGACATTGAGAACATGATAGGCAAATGTGAGACATGTCAGAAACACCAAAACAAACAAGCAAAGGAACCAATGATAGTAGCTGACATACCAACAGCAGCATGGCAAAAGGTTGGTATGGACCTTTTTCACTTAAATGGTAAAGACTATCTAATAGTGATTGACTACTATTCTAACTATCCTGAGATGGCGCTGCTCTCAAGCACCACAGCAAGCAGTGTCATAATGCATGTGAAATCCATCTTCGCCAGACATGGAATTCCCAGGATTGCCATTAGCGACAATGGTCCGTGCTTCAACTGTAAGGAGTGGCAACAGTTTGCAGCACATTATGACTTTCAGCACATCACATCCAGTCCTTTGTATGCTCAGTCAAATGGTAAGGCAGAGAAAGGTGTTCAAGTTCTCAAGCAGCTACTGAAGAAAGCGACAGAAAGCAAGTCTGATCCTTATCTCGCCCTGCTGAGCTACCGAGCCTCACCTTTAGACTGTGGTTCTTCACCTGCTGAACTACTAATGGGTCGCAAGTTGCACACCATGCTACCCTGCTGTGCAAAAGAACAGCAAAGTGAGGAACTGAGACAGAGACTTCAACTGTTAAAGCTGAAACAGAAATCATACTATGACAAGTCATCCAAAACTCTAAAACCATTGACAAAGGATGATGTTGTCAGGATTGAGGATCCAGATGCATGGAACAGGAAAGCTACAGTTCTTGAGGAAGTAGGACCAAGGTCATACACTGTTAGAACTGAGGAAGGACAGATTCTCAGGAGGAACCGCCGTTCCCTCCTAAAAACACAAGAGACTATTCAAGACCCGATTGATGACAATGCCGCAACTGCATCTTGTCATTCACCGCCAGAACAATCTCATGAAGACACATCAGACTTACCCGTGTTGAGAAGATCCACACGTGAAGTAAAAGAGCCTGATAGACTTAATCTTTGAGTACAATGTAAAGCTTTGAAAATGTGTTGACTGTTTTGAAAATGTTTATGTTTATAGAGCACTAACAAAAGTGTTACTGATATTATCTTTATTGTTTTCTTGAAAGTTGATTGATATTGATTTTGTTAAACCTCAAAGAAAGGGGGATGTAGTGATCAATAGCATGTCATTCTATAGTAGACACTAGGTGGAGCCGTAGAGCTGTATATAGCTGTATGTATAAGACTACACTACCCAGCTATATATTATATTAAGACTACATTACCCATGAGGCTAGGCTACCCACAAGGCAGCAGTCAAGATGGAAGCCTCTACAAGATGCTGTACAAGTCCACATGTGATCAATAAAGTAACTAGCAAAAGCTAGCTGTGTTCTTAATAAGAATGTCTATTTATTAATGAACATAACAGGATAGAGTGGTGGAAATGAGAGCCTGGAAATATTTAAGGACCAATTGGGTGCTACAATGTGAGACATGCTAGATGCAGGATGACCATACGACCTTTCTCATCTGTCATTATCTTGTGATCTTGTGAAATCTACTGTATAGTGCACAGCGACTGGCTTTTGAATGTCGCTGGATAAAAGGAACATTTTAGATAAGTTAGCTAGCCTGAAAGAAGTCAAAGCACCAGAACAGGATACATCCTAGGATCTTGGCTAACCCCCTCAAAAATGGACGTGGGGATCGCGGTACGCAATTAACTCACACTTGTTCATGGGGTTGCAGGCAGCGCATTAAATTGGCGCTGTTGCTGTTTTAAATGATTGCTGTCTGGAGCCAGTGCTACCCACGCTGTTCATTGGCTGCACACATCAGCAGGGGCTCCCTATACTGCGAGTGGCTAGCACTACTTAAAGGCAGCCTGCGCCTCTTAAAGTGGAGGTTAATTATTAGCTGAATGCTGGTACTCCAATGCATTGTAGTACAGAGAGGTAGAATGGATCTTCGTGCCCTCTAGTCATCACCTCACAAATTCCTGATCTCCACTTTTCCATTGGAGGCAGTGAACAGGAGGCTGCAAAAAGTGGTGGGAGGTTTTCGAAAAGTGAAGCTGGGCTATGATACTTTGAGGAATGGCTGAATATGCAAGCGAGTGAGCACCAAGGTTTTCAGACACTGCACTGGAGGTCCTGGTGCAAGAGGTGGAAAGGAGGAGAGACATCCTATATCTATAGAGGAGCAGGAGGCCCTCAAGACATATGCTCAGCAGACAGTGGGAAGAAGTAGAGCGGAGGTCAATGCCAGGAATGTTGCTCCAAGAACATGGATGCAGTGTAGGAAGAAGTTTAACGATCTGACATGAGTTGTCAAGGTGAGTGAGTTCATCTTCCAATGACAGCATGATATATCCTACCAATTGCAGCACTAGCCTCATCCGCTGCTCAATTCACCACACCCCCATCACCCACCTACCAACAATACTCATCCCTTCAATTCATATGCTTTACCTCACCCTCACACACTTAGCACTATTTCAGGCCTAGCACCCACAACTCACAGCTCACAAACACCGACAGCTATTTAACCATGACAGCCACATCATCTAAATATATTACACGACACTCACTGACACACTTCCCTCTTTCTTGCAGGAGATGGTGGTGCATAACAGGAGGCAGCAGCAAAGAACGAGAGGAGGACAAGTGCACCAGCATGGTTTAACCCCCATGGAGGAGACAGTGACGGCCACCATGGGAAGGGGCATCGCTGAGGCTGTGGCCACTGGCGGGGCTGGAGGGATTGAGGTTGAGGTTATCTGCATGCTGAACCCTCCTCCCATCCCACAATCTCTTCTAACTCACAAGCTGCACATGGTGTAAGCACACACTTCTTACTTTCTCCACTCCCCTCACCACAACCCAACCCTTGTCCCTTTCTCATTTGAGATTGCCAAGAACTGGAACCTTCCCAGTCAGAGGAGGAAGAGGAAGAAGACAGTGAAGATGAAGAGACATCGTCACTCGATCTTACACTCGCAGCCGCCAGCTCAGAGACTAACATTGCACGTATTTTAGAGGCTAGGATAGCGGAGGGATTTGCACGTGGTGAGACACCCAGCACAAGTGCGCAGGAGCCAGGGTGGGGGGAAAGGATAGTGCAGGTGCCAGCTCATGGGAGGGCGAGATCGAGATACTAGTTCTGCTGCAGAGGACTCGGATGAGGACTTTGATGGGCCAGGCAACTGAAGAAGGCTGCTGGGTGTACATAACCAAATGATTGGTGCACTAGAAAGCCTGCAGAAAACCTGAGCTCAATGTCAAGGAGCATGGAGGAGCCCAGCACCAACCTGACACAGGGCTTCGCGCAGAGCTTGGAGCCCATCCAAAATGGAACGGGTGGTCACCTCCATCAGCACACCTGTGGAATCCATCATAACGCAGCATCTGACGGCCGATGTCTCAGCTTCCATTGTGGCACAAGCAGCTTCCACCAAAGTCCTGAGTGCTGCAGTGGAAGCTCAGACTGCTGCCATCGTGACTCTGGATACCACTGTTCAAAGGGGCTTCCAGGGCCTCACAGCACTCCATCAATCTGTTCTCCAACAGATCAGTAGGATCACTGAGGTGCCGCCCCAGGTGAGTGGCAGTGGCTCCATGGAGCATAAACCTACTGTCCTCTCTCGCAATGACAGCATTCCTGCTTCCACTCCACCAGTGCCTTTGTTGTCTGTCAGCCAGCCACCCCAGACTGCTGCTGCCCAGACCAAGATAGTGCAGTCTGAAGCCAGGCCCTCTAGACTCAGAGCTGCTCGAGGTCACCCTTCAAGGCCAACTGCAGTCTTCTCAATTGAAGGTCAGCAACCTTCCACCACCCATGCTGCAGCCACTGGGGAAGCACCTCGTAGGAGCACTAGGAGAGGCAAAGGCACATGGAAGACGGACACCAAGGGTGATTAGTTTATTTTTGTATGCATTATGGCATTATTAAATTTATAAAATTGGATTGGAATGTGCATTTTCTGGTGGTTTTTATTTTTGTGTTGTTGAAAAGAGGATTATGGGATGGTCAGTGATAGAGGAAAGGCAAGGAGAGTGCGACTGTTGGTGAATGGAGAGGTGTGGTTGAGGTTATTAGTATCGCTCATGAATAATCTGATCACACAGAGTCCAGGCAGAACGGGTCTGTCTGCATTGTAGCCTCCCACCTTCTTCGTGTTCCTCCACTTCTTGTTGCACTTCCTCCTCCTCCACTTCCTCCTTGTGCTCCTGTTCCTCAGCTCTCACCTGATAGGAGGTGGCAAGGGGTGTTCCCACATAATGGCCAAGTTGTGCAGCATCCAGTATACTACCACAAATCTTGAGACCCACTCAGCTGAGTACTGCAGGACTCCTCCTGAGCTGTCCAGGCAGCGGAAGTGTTGCTTGAGGATACCAGTGGTGGGCTCTATAATGTTCCTTGTGGCAACACGGCTCTCATAGAAGATAGGAGCAGGAGTAGGCCATTCGGCCCCTCGAGCCTGCTCCGCCATTCAATGAGATCATGGCTAATCATCCAAATTCAGTACCCTGTTCCTGCCTTCTCTCCATATCCCTTGATCCCTTTAGCCTTAAGAAATATATCCAACTCCTTCTTGAATATATTTAATGAATTGGCCTCTACTGCCTTCTTTGGTAGAGAATTCCACAGGTTCACCACTCTCTGGGTGAAGAAATTCCTCCTCATCTCTGTCCTAAATGGCCTACCCCTTATCCTTAGACTGTGACCCCTGGTTCTGGACTCCCCGACCATCGGGAACATCCTTCCTGCATCTAGTCTGTCCAGTCCTGTTAGAATTTTATAAGTTTCAATGAGATCCCCTCTCATTCTTCTAAACTCCAGCGAATACAAGCCCAATCGACCCAATCTCTCCTCATACGTCATTCCTACCATCCCAAGTATCAGCCTGGTGAATCTTCACTGCACTCCTTCCATGGCAAGAACATCCTTCCTCAGATAAGGCGACCAAAACTGCACACAATACTCAAGATGTGGTCTCACCAAGGCCCTGTACAACTGCAGCAAGACATCCTTGTTCCTGTACTCTCATCGTAGGCCTGCTGTGCATGTGTGCGTGGGTTCCAGACCGGAGTCATGAGCCATGTCAGGAGTGGATAACCCTTGTCACCAGGTAGCCAGCCTTTGACTTGCCGTGGTGGGTCAAATACAACTGGCATAGAGGACTGCCACAGAATGAAGGAATCGTGACTACTACCAGGATATTGGGCATTCACCTGCATGATGAAACATAGAAACATAGAAACATAAAAGATAGGAGCAGGAGTAGGCCATTCGGCCCTTTGAGCCTGCTCCGCCATTCAATGAGATCATGGCTGATCATCCAAATTCAGTACCCTGTCCCTGCCTTCTCCCCATATCCCTTGATCCCTTTAGCCTCAAGAAATATATCCAACTCTTTCTTGAATATATTTAATGAACTGGCCTCCACCGCCCTCTGTGGCAGAGAATTCCACAGGTTCACCACTCTCTGGGTGAAGAAATTCCTCCTCATTTCAGTCCTAAATGGCTTACCCCTTATCCTTAGACTATGACCCCTGGTTCTGGACTCCCCGGCCATCAGAAACATCCTTTCTGCATCTAGTCTGTCCAGGCCTGACAGAATTTTATAGGTTTCGATGAGACCCGCTCTCAATCTTCTAAACTCCAGTGAGTATAAGCCCAATTGACACAATCTCTCCTCGTACGTCATTCCTGCCATCCCAGGTATCAGCCTGGTGAATCTTCACTGCACTCCCTCCATGGCAAGAACGTCCTTCCTCAGGTAAGGTGACCAAAACTGCACACAATACTCAAGGTGCGGTCTCACCAAGGCCCTGTACAACTGCAGCAAGACATCCTTGTTCTTGTACTCGAACCCTCTTGCTACGAAGGCCAACATACCATTTGCCTTCTTAACCGCCTGCTGCACCTGCATGCTTACCTTCAGCGACTGGTGCACAAGAACACCTAGGTCTCTTTGCACTTCCCCTTCTCCCAATCTATTGCCATTCAAATAATAATCTGCCTTCCTGTTTTTGCCACCAAAGTGGATAACCTCACATTTATCCACATTATAGTGCATTTGCCATGTTTCTGCCCAATCACCCAACCTGTCCAAATCGTACTGGAGTTTCATGACATCCTCCTCACAGCATACCCTCCCACCCAGCTTTGTGTCGTCTGCAAATTTGGAGATATTACATCCAATTCCCTCGTCCAGATCATTAATATATATTGTGAACAGCTGGGGTCCTAGGACCGATCCTTGCGGTACCCCACTAGTCACTGCCTGCCACTCGGAAAATGACCCGTTTATTCCAACTCTTTGCTTTCTGTCCGCCAACCAGTTCTCTATCCAAGTCAATACCTTGCCCCCAATCCCATGTGCCTTAATTTTGCATGCTAACCTCTTATGCGGGACCTTATCGAAAGCCTTCTGAAAGTCCAAATACACCACATCCACTGGTTCTCCCTTATCTATTTTACCAGTTACATCCTCAAAAAATTCCAGTAGATTAGTCAAGCATGATTTACCTTTTGTAAATCCATGTTGACTTTGTCCGATCCTGTCACTGCTTTCCAAGTGCTCTGCTATTACATCTTTTATAATGGACTCTAGCATTTTCCCCACTACCGCTGTCAGGCTTACCGGTCTATAATTCCCCGCTTTTCCTCTGCCACCTTTTTTTGAATAGTGGGGTAACATTAACTACCCTCCAATCCATGGGTACTGTTCCAGAGTCTATTGAGTTCTGGAAGATGACCAGCAATGCATCTACTATTTCTAGGGCCACTTCCTTAAGTACCCTGGGATGTAGATTATCAGGCCCTGGGGATTTATCGGCCTTCAGTCCCATCAATTTTCCTAACACCATTTCCCTACAAATACTGATATCTTTCAGTTCCACCCTTTCATCAGACCCTATGTTCCGCGGTATTTCTGGGAGGTTATTTATGTCCTCCTTTGTGAAGACAGAACCAAAATATGTATTTAGTTGGTCTGCCATTTCTTTGCTCCCCATTATAAATTCCCCCGATTCTGACTGCAAGGGACCTACGCTTGACTTCACCAATCTTTTCCTCTTTACATATCTATAAAAGCTTTTACAGTCAGTTTTTATGTTCCGTGCAAGCTTACTCTCATATTCTATTTTCCCTTTCTTAATTAATTAATTAATCCCTTTGTCCTCCTTTGTTGAATCCTAAACTGCTCCCAATCCTCAGGATTATTGCTTTTTCTGGCCAATTTGTATGTCCTCTCCTTGGATCTTATGCTATCCCTAATTTCCCCTGTCTGTGGTCGCACGCCAGCTGCACATTGAGGGAGTGAAAACTCTTTTTGTTCATGAAAATGATCGAGTTCAACATGGGGCGCACACAAGGCAATGTGCATGCAGTCAATGGCACCCTGCACCATGAGGAAGCCTGCAATCTGTGCAAACCTTTGTGCTCGCTCAGCCTACTTTTCTCGGGCAAGGGGAATGAAATCAAACTGTTTCTCTTTGTATAGAGAGCCTCAGTGACCTCCCTTATGCAGCAGTGCACTGTAAACTGCAAGATGTTGCTTATATCTCCAGCAGCAGCCTAGAAGGAGCCAGATGCATAAAAGTTAAGAGCCATGGTCACCTTGCCATGCTTTAAGGTTGCAGTTTTAGCTGCAGCCGTTGGCAGATTTCAGTCACAACCTCTTTTGTGAAGCGAAGATGTCTCATACATTGGTCCTTGCTGAAGTTGAGGTAAGAGAATTGCTCCCTAAAGACCCTCAGAGGATATGGCCTCCTGCCGAGAGCCCCTCTCCCCTCCGCCTACACCCTCTTCTAGCAGCTTGTCCTGCTCTGCGTGGCCAATCTTCATTCTCCCAGTCAGAAGAAATAATCCAGCAACTCACCTGCAAGTAGTTGATGATCCCTTTAAATAGCGCCGGTTGGGGGTCCTGCATTCCGTTTAACGTCGTGTTCAGCTGTGCGAGGTTAAGAAAGGGTGTTGGCTGGAGTGTTCGAAAATGGCAATGCTGGCGTCAAATCAGCCTTGCACACTGATTAACATCATAATCTGCCTGCTCTGCATGCTGCCGATGGTTGTTAGGTCCACGCGCGTTAACCCCTTTACCAAGATGGTGCCCAGCTCTCTCCCATAGGTAGTGTGTGCACAGATCTCGTACCCCATTTTGAGCGCTAATTTGCTGCATAGCGCCTAACAAAAACAGGCACTACAGAGCCCACGTTAGTCCCCTTTATTTCAGGACTCCACTGAGTGTGGCTATGTGCCGGAGGACTGGAGAATAAACAATGTCGTATTCATTTTTAAAAAGGGACACAGAGCTAATACAGATAATTACAAGCCAGTGAGTTTAACATCTGTAGCAAGGAAAATTTATAAAGTCTATAATTAAGGATAAAATTGCCACATAGCTAGATAAACAGTAAACACTTCAAAGTAACCGAAGGGGACAATCATGCTAGAGAAACTTTGTAGAGCTCTTTGAGGATGTAACAGACATGGTAGATGAGGGAAATTCATTGGATATAGCGTACATGGGCTTTAGGAAAACCATTTGACAAGGTACCACATCTATGGGGAAGAAAACTGGATTAAAATTGATTAGAAGGGTAAAAAACAGAGTAGGAATTAATGACATTCTTCAGAGTGAGTGGAAGTGGGTAGTGGTGTCCCAGATGGTTCAGTTGTGGGGCCACTTCTATTCACTGTATATATTAACGATTTGAATATAGGCCTAGAGGGAGTGTGTTGAAATCTGCAGATGATGGCAGAATAGGAAATACAGTTAATCTAACCAAAAGAAGCAGCAAAGGGATCACGAAAATATGGGGGAATGGGCTAAAAGGTGGCAGAGGGAAATCAATGGCAGTCGGCGATGCATTGTGGTTAAAAGAAAATAACAGCAACAACAATACTTTGAATGGAAGTAGGCTCAATGCTGTGGAAGATGAAAGGGATTTGTGTATACAGGTTCACCGGACATTAAAGACAGCACCTCGGGTTGATAAGGTTGTTAGAAAAGCTCAAAGAATTCTAGGTGTAATCATGAGGTATAGAATATAAAATCCAAGAGGGAATTGTGAGTTGTGAGGCTGAGGAATTAACTTCAGAAACTATGTCAACATTCAAGATTAGTATTGATGAAGGATAAGGGGATAAAGGGATATGGAAATGGGGCAGGTTTCCAATTAGGATAATTTACTCACATGGAGGGTAAGCGCCATCAAAGACTGGTTGGGCCGAACGGCCAGTTTCCATGTTGTAACTTCTATGTCTTTCTATGTAGAAGTACAATCTATTCTTAAGTTGATATATTTTGTTCTGCTCCTTCTAAAGACCTCGTTTCCAAGCCTCATTATCAGTATCTTTTTAGTTGAGATTTTAAAATAACCCTGCAGAGGCAGATAATTAAGAGCATGCTAGTGGGTTCCTCCCGATTCAAGGGCTGGACAAATTAAGTCAGAACTGAACCTCTGGGACATCACCACCCACTTCCAAAGCTTTTCGCTTATGCCTGCCTTCATGCACTGAGAGCAGTAGTAGGAATACAGTGGAGCTTTTTAGGATTAAAGTTTGACAGGGAAGGCTGAATGCAGACTAGTCATTTATACTGAAAACTTACTGCACACCATGCATACGTTGCTACAGCTTATGATTCCCGTCTGAAAGATCTCATGCAAAGGATCCTACATTGAAAACCTTTCCCCAAAATACATTTTGCAAATGCTAACCTGCAAAAATGACTAATTACAGTGATCTTAAACCAGTGTACTACAGCTCTGACATTTTCTGTTGTCATTGAGGTGTTCTCTTTCTAAACAGTTCTTGTAATTAGCTGAACTGAGGAAAGATGTTTCAGCTTAAGCAGCAGATCTATACTGCCGAGGGGACAATCCTAGCAGTAGCTGCGTTTAGATTCAGTTTAAATTATTTAGATTTCATCAGAGAGCTGCACTAATATATTTCTTTCTTTCTCTCTATCTCTAATTAGCATCACCTCCTCATACACAATTTCCAATTTTACCTCACCGTTTTTATGCAAATACAGAACTTTGGCCCAATTCACACAGTTTGGAGTTATGCATGCATCTTACTTTTAAAAAAGCATTGGTCTGTGCAGGTAGTCTGCCATAAGTACATCAGCAATATAATAGTGGTCACTGAGCGACTGGCTGCCATCTGTAACTGGAGCAATAGCGACAAAGGTGCCTGTTACTGTAATGAATTTTAAATGTTTGGATTCACCTCTGGTAGTCGTGAGGAGATGGGGGTGTGGGGGTGGGGCGGGGAGGCGGGGGGTTGGTGGGAGAGGGGTAGGCACGGATAGTCGATCTTCAGTGATCAAAGCTATTCTCTACAGCCATAGAAACATAGAAACATAGAAGATAGGAGCAGGAGTAGGCCATTCGGCCCCTCAAGCCTGCTCCACCATTCAATGCGATCATGGCTGATCATCCAAATTCAGTACCCTGTCCCTGCTTTCTCCCCATACCCCTTGATCCCTTTAGCCTTAAGAAATATATCCAACTCCTTCTTGAATATATTTAATGAATTGGCCTCTACTGCCTTCTGTGGTAGAGAATTCCACAGGTTCACCACTCTCTGGGTGAAGAAATTCCTCCTCATTTCAGTCCTAAATGGCTTACCCCTTATCTTTAGACTGTGACCCCTGGTTGATGACACCTGTAGGCTTTCTCAAGACCGCAGATGAGCATTGTTACAATAAGGTCATTGTTACAACTCAGTCTTTACCAGAGAGTGGTGAGAATGTGGAACTCGCTGCCACAGGGAGTGGCTGAGGTGAATAGTATAGATGCATTTAAGGCGAAGCTAGATAAATACGTGAGGGAGAAAGGAATAGAAGGATATGTTGATAGGGTGAGATGAAGTAAGGTGGGAGGAGGCTCGTGTGGAGCATAAACACCAGCATGGACCTGTTGAGCCGAATGGCCTGTTTCTGTGCTGTAACATTCTATGTAAGATCCAGACATCATAGAGCACACTGTAGGCATGCTGAGGTCACGCTTCGGGTATGTGGATCAGCTGGGAACATTCTGCAGAAAGAAAGAACTTGCATTTATATAGCACCTTTCACGACCTCAGGATGCCCCAAAGCACTTTACACCCAATGAAGTACTTTTTGAAGTGTAGCCACTGTTGTAATGTGGGAAATACAGCAGCCAATTTGTGCACAGCAAGGACCACAAACAGGAATGAGATAATGACCCGATAATCTGTTTTAGTGATATTTTTGAGGGATAAATATTTGCCAGGGCACCAGGACATATCCCCTGTTCTTCTTCTAATAGTGCCAGGGGACTTTTATGTCCACCTGAGACGGCAGATGGAGTCCCAGTTTAACATCTCAGCTGAAAGACGGCATCTCCGACCGTGCAGCACTCCCTCAGTACTACACTGGAGTGTCAGTCTAGATTATGTGCTCAAGTCCCTGGAGTGGGACTTGAACCCACAACACTCTAACGAAAGCGCGACCACTGAGCCACGGCTGACACCTAAGTAGTCCAGTGAGGGTCTCAAAGAGAATGGTTGCATGCTGTACGTTACACGGTTTTGCATTACAAATAGGCTTCTTCATGGAGGGCCTAGAAGACACAGGGGGGGAAAAATTGGGTGACTAGCACCACCTGTTAGCGCCTAAAGAGGCAGTCAGTGGCTGTAGCGCCACTGGCTGTGCCTCCCGCGATATTCAGCAGGGGCGCTAATGGTGACGTTAGCCTTTTGCGCTGCACCGCCACCGATGACGTCATCGGTGTGCGCAGCGCCCCATTCGCGGCCCTGATCGCGATATTTGGTAGCGAACGCCGCTGTAGCGCCGTTCGCTACCCGCGCCTGGTTCACAGGGCCTTGCTGCGCCGGCAGAGGCGCAAGTTAAGGTGGAGGTGCGGGGCGGCCGCTTTTTCGGCGGCCGCCTGCCAGCACCTCCGGCCCCGGCCTCCTGGTCCCCCCCCCCCGCGGCATTGCCTGCTGTTTCCCGAGAGCCCGGCACTTCTCCTTGGTGCCGGGATCTTTTGCCGGCACTCGCGATCAGGGCTCGCGCTGTTGCAGGCCCCTCCCCCTTAACAGTGGGAGGAAGGCCTGCAGTACCGCAGCGTGCCATGCCACAGCGTGTGGCACTGCGGCACGTAACGCCCTAAGAGGGACGCGGAGCGCCTCGAGCTGCACCCCGTCTCCCTCTAGGGGAACTTTGCGCCGCTTGGGCGCCTCAGGCCAATTTCTAGGCCAGGGTCTCTTGGGGAACAATGGTATCTGTAAGAGAAGTAGTTGCATTCTGAAGAAGATTTGGACAATAATCTCTACCTGCTGCAAAAGATATTTGTGCCAATCTTCTATGGAAGACTTTATCTAGCCATTGTATGAGAAGTCCAACCAACATGTCTCTCCTTCCTACCATAAGTATGGTCTCATCTAATCCTACAGCTCCCATTCATGCCAGCTGATGAAAGAAAAAGAACTTGTATTCATATAGCATCTTTCATGTCTGCAGGACATCCCAAAGTGCTTCACAGCCAATTAATTATTTTTGAAGTGTGGCCAGCCACAAGAGGATTTGAGTACAGGAGCAAGGATGTCTTACTACAGTTATACAGGACCTTGGTGAGACCACACCTGGAGTACTGTGTGCAGTTTTGGTCTCCTTACCTAAGAAAGGATATGCTTGCCATAGAGGGAGTGCAGCGAAGGTTCACCAGACTGATTCCTGGGATGGCGGGACTGTCGTATGAGGAGAGATTGGGTCGACTAGGCCTGTATTCACTAGAGTTTAGAAGAATGAAAGGGGATCTCATTGAAACGTATAAAATTCTGACAGGGCTAGACAGACTGGATGCAGGGAGGATGTTTCCCCTGGCTGGGGGTCTAGAACGAGGGGTCACAGTCTCAGGATACGGGGTAGGACATTTAGGACTGAGATGAGGAGAAATTTCTTCACTCAGAGGGTGGTGAACCTGTGGAATTCTCTACCACAGAAGGCTGTGGAGGCCAAGTCACTGAATATATTTAAGAAGGAGAGCGGGAATATGGTATTGAGATAAAGGATCAGCCATGATCATATTGAATGGCGGAGCAGGCTCGAAGGGCCGAGTGGCCTACTCCAGTTCCTATTTTTCTATGTTTCTATGTTATTATGTAGGTAAGTACAGCGGCATTCTTCTAGGAGCCTCTCGGGACACACCTGACCCTAGTCTTCTGGTAGCTAGGTCCCAAGGTGGACTTGCTGTAGGCTGTACATCTTGTATTGCTGTATGGGCAGAACTGGTGCTTAAGAGGGACGGAGTCAATGCCTGGTGTGTTCTGAAGGGTCAGATGAAGCGCGGCCTGCTTCTTCTTCTACACATTTGTGCACATCTAGAGGAGGAAGAGCGGTTAGAATAGGTTGCTGAGGAGCAGAGATCAACTTATTACTTTCTGCAGAAGAAGCAGCACAAGGGTTTCATGATATTGTTTTGCTGACAGGTACTGCAGGTACAGTTGATGAGAAAGAATCGAAGCAGAATGTCATGAATTTGCAGCTGGCACCTGCCCTCCTACCTTCCCATCTCTGACACGTTCTATGACCTCTCCCTAGGATATGCAAAACCTTCATTCTGTAGCGAGCTGCGGTTTGAGAGTTCTCCACCTCTCTGCTGTTATGTGCTGTTTTCTCTTTCCAAAAAAAAAATGCACAATATGCTTAGCTTGGCATGAGGCAACATTAAAGCCCAGATGCCAACAGACAGCCTATAATGGGGATGATGATAGGTGCATGCACAAAACAATTATCAGGCTAGCGTTCCGATCCCATGCAGCAGCGGCACGAGTACGCACTGGGCATGGGGGTTAGCAAATAGCAGGGAGAGACCTTGCACTATTAAAGTGCCAATGGTGGACTGCCTGAAATATTCTGACTGTGCAACACCGAGAGCAAGAGACTCCCAGGACTGAGGGCGCAAGCTTCATTAGGGGATCAAATTTAATCTTAGTAGCTGCCAGGGCTCCGAGCCTGGCTTTTTCTGATAGTTTGTGTCAGGGGTGTCTCATCATTGGGCTGCGCTGCTAAGATGGGGTGGACAAAAGACAGCAGCAGGACCACAGGCAGTGGAAATCATTTCCTTCTTTTTTGGGTTGCTTGATTTGCACTACAGCAGTTGCAATGGGCCAGAAATTTGGGTCGGAGGCTTCCCGTGGGTGCAAGCCTCCAACCTGCACTTACCTAGCGCGCCGGCCGTTGAGCTGTGGGCCCGCGTGGGATTCCGACCCTGGGCCTCCTCCAACTGCCGGCGCGCAGTGCTTGCGTATCATAGGGGCGCAGTTAGTTCGATGCGTCCCCTGGGATCACGTGGGCCACGGAGAGCCAATGGTAGCAGGGAATCTGTATTCATAGATTTGACAGGAAGACCTGTCAAATCTATGAATAGAAATCAGCCCCAAAACCTAACTAAAACTTCAAATAATTTTTTTTTTAAATCACATTTTTAAAATAACTATAAATTACATAAAATAACTATTTTAAACAATAATTTAAATTTTTGAAAAAATGAATTACAGTTTTTAACAGGGCTAAAAATAAACTTGCCTTTCCTTAACGTATTTAAAAATAATAAAACTGTGGAAAAAAGTTTTAATTTTACTTAATTCACTACTTACCTTGTTAA
This sequence comes from Somniosus microcephalus, assembly GCF_052327205.1. Lineage (NCBI taxonomy): Eukaryota > Metazoa > Chordata > Chondrichthyes > Squaliformes > Somniosidae > Somniosus > Somniosus microcephalus. Next base: position 12,329,841 of record NC_141000.1, on the reverse strand, counting down.
AAGCAGGCCTTGCGACTGCCTTTTAAAAGCGTAGCTGCTGGAGACTTACCCTCCCGGAGAAACCTGGAAAAAAACAGAAGTTCCAGGCGCACGCGCTGCCTCTCAGGCGTACGCGTTCGACCTGTGAACCCCTTCCTTTAAGGGAACAAAAGTTCCGGTTTCCCGCGCATGCACAGTGCATGCACGAAACCGGCACTTTCATTGGGCCTATGCGTGAGTACACTGCGCGTACTCACCCGTGGAGACCCGAATTTCTGGGCCAATGTTTCATTTGTTGTAATAGAGTCTTTTACTTTGTTTTTTTTTCTCTTTCTCACCTACCATTCAAGGGAGCTTCTTCACTGCAGCGGTGAATCTGGTCGTTTTTCACTCAATAAATAGGAAGAAAACCAGCTGAGCTTCCCTTTAAATGGACGATGCAGCCCTTTAAATAGCTGCAGCAGCGCTTGGAAATTCCAATTGAATGCTTGTCTATTCCCAAAGGCAGCCTGCTGTGCGGCAAGGACCCCCACAAATGAGAAGATGTCCAACGGTGCACTGTTCCCACCCATGTGCGACTCAACTCAGAATTTTTACCCTGTTAACTTTTTGGAGTAACTTGTGCTGCAAAAACTTTTAAAACGTCCTCAAATTGCTGCCCTTCAAATGATGTTTTTGTGATGTTAATACACGAGCGCTTAACATGTTTTTGCAAAATTATTCTTTCCGAGGTGTTAATCCATTTATTTTAAAAGAGTTAACACCTCAAATGTTAAAGTAGCAGAAAGAGAAATTTCGGAACATGTGAGGAGACCCCTTCCCGGGTCAGTGGTTGCACGGTATCTAAAAAGGAACACGCCTGTAGGAATTAATAGCGGGGTTGGGGTTATTTGTCTCTGGCCAGTCAGAAGCCTCTGAGCTGCTCCAGGGACCCCCGTGCAGTTTTGAAGTGCTCCCCTATTCCTGGTTCTGACTGCCGGACTTATTCGGTAGCGATGTGGACAGAAAAATGTGACTCGTGGTTTGGGTGCAAAACAGACCAGTATTTATTGAAACAAAAAGAAAGAAACAACTTAAAAATCAATACAGCACAGCTTGTGCCTGGTACAGCACTTCTGCTTAACGCAGTACACTCAGTGTCCACTAGAGCGCTCCTTGCTCAGTGTAACACTCCTTTAAATACAGCACTTTAAAAACAGCTACACAGTGTTTACCACAGCACTTCTCTGCTCGGTACAACACCCATTTTATTAAAATACAGCACTTTTAAATACAGCTGCCCAGTGTCCACTGGAGCGCTTCTCTGCTCAGTGCAACACTCCTTTTACTAAAATACAGCACTTTTAAATACGGCCACTCAGTGTCCACTGGAGCACTTCTCTGCTCAGTGCAACACCATCTTACTTAAATAGGGGAGGAGAGAACAGACACAACGAGGGAAGATCGACTAAAATCACAGTTCTAACAAAATTCCCACTTAATTCCCACCCCTATACCTATTCTAAGTTGCCTTGTAATGGGGCCAGCAAAATATATGCTCACCAATGAAAATGCCTTCCCCGTGCCCTGCGATCTTTGATCTTCACTGCCCCGAACTAAAAACACCCCAGTATCTTAAAAGTAAACTGCTGGTGTTCCACTTCTTCAGGCAGGCTCCCACGTTGTAGAGAGCATGGAGGCGAAGCCACAGAGAGAGAGAGATGGCTTCTGAGAAGCTATCTTTTATACCCCAATTTGGGGCTGAAATGTTCCCACCCAGATCCGGATGTATCTGGGCTAAAACAAAAGGGATCCAAGCTGCCCCATTGTCTAGGATGGGTTTGGATGAATTACCCATTCGTTTAAACTGTTCCTTTTATCAATTTAAATGTGTCAATCGTTGTCTGTGAATGGGCTTTCGAATAAAGCTGCAGTGGTTTGAATGTGTCTTCATTGTCTGTGATGGGCCATCGAATAAAGCTATTGCCTTGATTGCTTGAGTAAATAGCCTTGAAGGTATTGTAAACAGAAAGTCATTGTCCTTGTGGTCAGACTGAAACCAGTCCCAAGTGGTTAATCCTTTGTGTAGCAGTTTCTGTAAACACAGCGATTGTCTCTGGAGGGAGGGGAAACTCCCTGAACTGCCTTTGATTGGCAGTCTGGTCAGCCATCTTTGATCTTCACCTTTTTCACAGACACACACACAAGCTGTCTTTTCAAGTCCTTTGTCTTTTGCCATGCGGTCTGGCAGCCATTTTGATCCCCTGGATTTTTTAAAGGTATATTACCCAGGTATTCTTTCATCAAAAATTAATCTTCAGAACTGTAGGAAATTTCAAAATTATTGCGAAATCCTACAGTCCCCCCTCGGATACTAAAACTTGCTTGTAGTATCCTTGCCAAAAGTGAGCAATAATTTCAGACCTCCCACAAACAACCTTCCCTTATACTTAACTAAATCTATCTTTGATCCCCGGACACCTCCATCTCCCCTGCCCAGTGAGAATCGTAGTACGGCAGGCATCTATTGACAGAAAACCAAAATTAAATTAAGTAATCAATACACGGAGAGGTGCAATGCCCCTGCACCACTTATATTCACAATAAGTCAAGCATGGAGGGGGTCCTATGCCCCTGCACTGCTTGTAACATAATTTTAACATGATACAACATCTTTAAAGGGATTGTCACCCAGCCAACATATCTGCTAAAAAAATACAGATGGAAGACAACGAGCTTCCTTTTTTAAAATTACAATGCAATTGCCTGGCACTTTATTAAAATGGCACTGTTCTTCAGCCAGAAATGTATTTTAAATATTCTTGCTTAAATTGAATTTCCAGCAACAGTTTAAATGTTGTGGGCATCTGCTTCCTGTAGACCTCTTTCTTCGCGGGCTGGGAGTGCTTTCGTTCTTGAATCCCACAACATGCTGGTCCTCTGCGTCTTCCGGAGCTCTGAAAAAAAAAAATCTCACCAGGTCCCCTGGCTCAGGGTGGGGTGGGGGGGGGCGGCGGCGGGGGGGGGGGAGTGGTAAGGTGGTGTAATCAGGTCCCGCGACCTTGATCCACAATACAATTCTGGAACGGTACACACTTAAAACTTATACACTAATAATATCACTACTGAATTGCAATATAAAAATTAAAATTAACACATTCTACCTTAATACACGTTCTACCTTAAAAAACAAAATTAACCTGTTCTACCTTAATACACGTTCTACCTTTAAAAAAAAATTAACCCATTCTACCTTAATACACGTTCTACCTTAAAAAACAAAAATTAACCCGCTCTACCTTAATACACGTTCTACCTTAACCTTATAACAAAGCTATATACAAGCGCCGCCCGTCTCTGGGCGGCCAGCTTAATCCCTGGTTGGGCTGCCACAGGCTGCTCCCTGCAGCATGGCTGGACTGATTCCAGCTTCTAGTCCCTCACAGCTTATGGCTGCTAGTTGGGGACCTCTGCCTTTTGGCCTCTCCCTGACTTGGGAGCCTGCCCTACTCCACTGGAAAGTGGGTGACCATACTTTCTTGGGCTGGGGTACCCGAAGAGATCTCCTAGGGAGTGTCGCCGGTGGGGCTACCCTGGTGAGCAGACCCTTAGCTCGAGTCACACTCCCTGCTGGCTGGGGACCTCCTCCTTCGGGTCCCTCCCTTCCCAAACCTGGGCTGGGGACAGGCAATCCCTTGCCACCAGCTGCCGGTAGCTGAGAGCCTTCCCCTTCAGGTCTAAAACCTGGTTCAGGCTCCTCCCCGGAGTCCCACAAGAGAGGGGGAATTGCTCGGGCCAGGTGCTGGGGAGCTTCTATAATCCCAGCTGTCTGTTCCCCTGCCCCCTGCTTAAACAAACCGTATTCTTTGATATAACTGGCTGCCTGCCAGTAATCCTGTTCAAAATCATGAATAGCTCCTCCCCTAACGCAAGCCACAGCGCTTGCCTGTGCAGCCTGTGAACTTGGACCTGCTGTGGACTGGGGATTACTATTCTCAGGTTCACTCCCAGCTGCCTGTTTCTTTGCCTCCGGCTTAAACAACTTGCACTGATTCACATGGGACCATTTTGTGCGCCGGGGCAATTTTATCGCATAGGCCATGGGGCTGGCTCTATCGACTATACTATAGGGTCCCATGTACAGTGGCTCTAGACTCCCCACCCGGGCATAGTTCCTAACCATCACTTGGTCCCCTATCTCCCACTGATGGCTCTTGTTGGGCTCGAGCAGCAACCGGTTATTCTGATGCTGCTTCCCCATACTACCTGCTGCCTGCCCATAAATTTGTTTTAGGCGCTCGAGGAGTTCTCGGGCGAACTTATCCTGATTTATTTCTCGAAGCTGCCCTTCCATAAGGACTGGGGCTAGGACATGGGTGGGGGTCCTCATAACCCTACCAGTCATGAGTTTGTGCGGGGAATACCCTGTACTCTTGGACTGGCTGGCCCGGATCCCCATGAGGACTAGAGGCAGGGCGTCTGCCCATTTTTGGGGTGACCCCACTGTCTCTTTCCTCAGCTTTTCCTTAATGGTGCGGTTCATGCGCTCCACAATCCCTGAGGACTGGGGATTGTGAGCTACATGCCACTTCCCCTGAATACCAGGCAGCATGAAGGTGTCCTGCATGACCTGACTGGTGAAGTGGCTTCCCTGGTTGGACTCCACAAACTGGGGGAGACCCCACCACGAGAACACCTCCCGTACCAAGATCTTTGCAGTCCCCAGTGCTGTGGCTGTTTTACAGGGGAAGGCTTCCACCCATTTGGAAAACACGTCAACCAGGACGAGACAGTATTTGTAGCCTCCCTGGGCGGTGGGCAGGGGCCCGATGTAGTCGATCTGGATCGACTGCCATGGTCCCTCTACCCTCCTAACGTGTGCAATGGGCACCTTCCTTCTGTGGGGATCGGGGTTATTTGCAGCACACACGAGACAGCTAGCACAGAACTTGCGGACGTCCTCCCGGAGTCCTGGCCACCATTCCGCCTGTTCCACCCATTGCCAGGTGATCTCAGGCCCGGGGTGTCCCGCTCCCGGCCCCTCATGGGCCAGCTGAAGGAACTCCCTCTGGTGTTGCTGGGGCACTACCCACTGTTCATCTCTGAACAACATGCCTTCCCTTATGGAGAGGGGGGCTGCGCTGTATGGGCCTTCTAACTTCCTGCCCTCCATTATTGCACTCATGACGACTTTCAGGACTGGGTCCTGGGCTTGGACCATCTTAAGGTCCGGGGCTAACACTACCCCTAAACTCCCTTGGGCCCCATTCCTGCCTCTAACTGCCGCCACGGGCCCGGACTGATACGGGTCCCAGAAAATGCCTGTGTGTGCACCCTCCTTGGCCAGCATGTCGGCTTGCTGGTTACCCTGGCTGCGGGGCTCTGTGGAGGAATGGGCCTTCACTTTGTGGATGTAGACCTCGCCTTCCTCCCCCACAGCTGCCAGGATTTTGTCCAGCAGGGGCTTTACTGTTAAGGGCTTCCCGTTGGCGGAGGTATATCCGGGACGGGACCAGATGCCAGGTATTCTGTACATGAGTTGCAAGTGAACATGCTGTCAGAGCAAATCGTGTACGGGGTAGGGAAGATTTCGGGGTGGGTAACCACATACATCACCGCGGACAGTTCAGCCTGTTGGGCACTCATGGCGTTGGGGAGCTTGATTGCCAAGGCAATGTTTGCTGTTGGGCCATAGACTCCACAACATGTGAGTGGTTTTCTAGCAGATACCATGCTGGAACCGTCTACATAGATCTCGCGGCCTGAGGGATGTATCCTGGCCCGTAAACCTATGTTCACCTCCATACCTCTTCTATGGTACACCGATGGGCTGTTCCAGGGTATACCATATTGGCCGCGAGCTTTGGCTCGCAAAGGCCCCTCACCCTCAGATCCATCTGCGAGAGGAGGAGGGTCCAGCGCGCAATGCGGGTACTGCTCACCGTCCCATCTTTAATCCTCCCATCCAGAAGCATCTGAGTGGGTGTGTGGTGTGTGAGGAGGGTGATGGGAGAGGTGCCTGTGAAAATCAAAGATCTCTTCACAGCCCAATGTGTGGCCAAAAGGTGTCGTTCACAGTTGGAGTAGCTCCTCTCCACATCCGTGAGGACTCTGGAGGAGTAGACCACGGGCCTTAGCCTGCCGTGCCGCTCCTGGAGCAGCACAGCACTGAGACTATCCCCGCAGGCTGCTACCTCCAAGAAGAACTCTTTCCCCCCATCTATGGGCCCTAGAGCTGGTGCAGTCTGCAAGTCTCCCTTGAGTTTAACAAACGCTGCCTGGCAACCCTCATCCCATAGCCACTCCACTCCCTTATGTAGGAGTCGGAGCAGAGGGGCTGCTGTGGCTGCATAGCCCTCAATGATGTCTCTGCAGTACCCCGTTAGCCCTAGAAATGACCTCACACCCCTGACTGTGTTAGGGACCGGTAGCTCTTGTACCGCTTCCCTCCTAGCCTTATCTATGGCCCTTTCTCCAGCACGGACGGTCAGACCCAGGGATTTGACCTCCTGCCGGCCGATCTGCGCTTTCTTTGGGTTTACCTTAAAACCCCTTTTCCTAAGCAGCTCCAGCAGTTTGGCTAATAGTGGTCCATGCTCCTCTCCTAAATCAGTGAACAGGAGCAGGTCATCCACATATTGAACCAACTGTGTGGGCTGGCTGAAATCTTTTAAACTATCTGCCATACACTGGTGGAAGATGCTGGGGCTGTTATGAAAACCCTGTGGCAGGCAGTTTCATGTGTACTGTTGCCCCTTAAAGGTAAAAGCAAACTTGTACTGATCCTCCCTCCTTAAAGGGATGGACCAAAACCCGTTAGAAATATCCAGCACCGTGAAAGTGGTTGCGGATGCTGGAATACTTCCTATCAGGTCGGCAACTGCTGCCACCGTGGGTGCACAGGCTAGGATATTGCTGTTAAGCACCCGATAGTCCACCGTGGCTCTCCAGGTATTGTCCGGTTTCCTGACCGGCCAAAGCGGGGAGTTAACATGGGTGGCTATGGGCCTCAACACTCCCTGCTGCGCCAAAGAGGACATGGCTGCCTCCATGTCGGGTTCTGCTTCTTTGGGGAAATTATACTGCTTCTGGGGCCGGGCCATGGGGTCCCCGTCCACTCTGACCTCAAACCCTGTGACCCTCCCGCAGTCGTGTTTATGCGTGGCAAACGCAGCTAGATTAGCCTGCACGACTGCCTGAAATTCCCCCGGGACACCATCGACCATGAGCCCGAGGTCGTAACCTTCTTTAGGCTTCACCGTACACAGGGTCCCCTTCCGTTCCTTGCTGGGGATGACTACTACGCCTCCCTCTTCCCCCGTGTTGGCCCCCCACAGGCAATGATTGCGGAGATCCACGAGGATCCCGTGGTCCACCAGGGTCGGCTCCCAGGATCCCCTTCCCTCCCTCCGCCTCCCACCTTGCCAGGATGCACGTCCATTTGGTCCGGATCATGCCCAGGTGGATTGAGAGTGGCTTGGAAAATACTCCCGCCTGTTCCTTACCGGTGAACCCCGATAAGGCGTATGGAACCCCGCTAGACAGAGGTGAGGTGGTGGGATTAGCCGCATGGATCACGGTGCATGATGCTCCCGTATCCAGTAGATAGATCCCTTTAACCCTCTCTACCTCCATCTGTACAACCGGTCTCTTCCATCCGTCACACAGGTAGACAGGCTGCGCGGGCTCTAGTCATAGTGGGGCGGCAGAGGGGGCCGAGGGAACTACAACACCGGTGGTAGCTGCTATTTATCCCTGGTTGGTCAGAAGAGACCGCACTGCCTCCAGTAGTGACTCGACTGAGGCGGGGGAAATTCCTGTCTCTACCCTTTGGACTGGGGCTGTGGGATTCTTTCCCTCGCTATCCTTCCAGGGATTCTTACAGTCTTTTCTCCAGTAACCGTCTTTCCCACACCCATAGCAATTTAACCTAGCCTGGGATGGACGGTTCCCCTCCTGGTGCCACTCTTTCTTACTCTGGCTCCCAGGTTTAACCTCATGGACTCTTCCCTTGGGTTGGGGAGCCTCAATACCCCTCATGTTCCTGAAGGCTACTGTGAGCCGGCGGATCACCGCTTCTTCGGTGGTCTGGGGGTTTTGGGGGTCAAACCAAGCCATGACCTGGGCTTGGATCTGGGGTAGGCTGTTTGTCATGAGACACCGGAGCCAGTGAGTCAATTGGACTGGGTCCAGTGCTGCCCGCCCTGGCATTCCCGGGCATGCACTCCGGTAGACTGGCCACAGCCTGTCTGCGAACACCTGTGGGGACTCCCCTGGGAGCTGCACCGTTCTTTCCACCCGAGCGAACGGGCTACCATCATTGAGTCCCATGGCTTCCAATACCTCATTCTTAAGACCCTCATAATCCCTCTGCCCCCTTTTGCACTCGCCAGATAGGGCCTGGAGGAGATCACCTGCCAGGGAAAACAGCAGCATTTTTGCTTGCTCTGCGTCATCGCAGTCATTTACACAAACTGCTTGCTCTATCTCCCTGAAGTGCAGTGAGGGGCCTCCCTTTTTAGTGAGCTTGGGGATGTGGCTAACCATGTCCCTGAGCTGGTGGGTGCCATACGGCACCACAAACTGATTCTTCATGGCCCCTGGGTCATCTTCATCAACGGGCGGACCGTACCTCCGTTGTTGGAGGGGGTACACTGGTCCTGGTCCCGGCCTATCTAGCGGGGCCTGCTGTGCTTCCTCTACCTTCCCATCCTCCACCCCCCTTTGCTGCCAGAGCTCCTGAAAGCTCGGAGCCGTGCGTGGCGGTCGTGGGACCTCTGATTCCCTGACCAACCTTTCCCTGGGTGTTGCCTGTGGGGCTGTTTTACTTAGGTTGCCAGTAAAATCCGGCTGACCTGCCTTCGGGCTGATCAGACATATCAACCTCTTTGCTCTTTTTAAAGCCATACTCAGGCTTTCTATCTCTGCTCTACAGGGGCCATGATCTGCTTCCTCAAACCCTTGCTCGCAGGCCAGCTTATATGCTGCCTTTACCTCCCTAACCTTTTCCACCTGCTCTTTTATTTCCTGTATGAGGCGAGCGTTCTCCTCCCGCACCCTCATCTCATTGCTCTTGGCCTCTGCAACTAGGCACTTCAGGTACTCTGACTTGCGCCTCGTGTGGCTTTTGCCCTCACTAAACTGAACTACCAGGCGCTCTACCTTGGCCTGGTATTCCTCAACCTCTCTTTCCCTATCCCAACTCTCTGCCCTGGCTTCCCTAAGCCTGTGGGTGACTTCCCCAAGCCTGCGGGAACCAAACCACAAACAAACCAGTGGGGTAAAAAGAAACCCATTAACTGCTGCTCTCTCCAGACTCAAACCACTGTCTGCCACATCGCACACCGTTGCCGACGTCCTGCCGGGGTCGCCATTTTGTAGGAATTAATAGCGGGGTTGGGGTTATTTGTCTCTGGCCAGTCAGAAGCCCGTGCAGTTTCGAAGTGCTCCCCTGTTCCTGGTTCTGACCACCAGACTTATTTGGTAGCGATGTGGACAGAAAAATGTGACTCGTGGTTTGGGTGCAAAACAGATCAGTATTTATTGAAACAAAAAGAAAGAAACAACTTAAAAATCGATACAGCACAGCTTGTGCCTGGTACAGCACTTCTGCTTAATGCAGTACACTCAGTGTCCACTAGAGCGCTCCTTGCTCAGTGCAACACTCCTTTAAATACAGCACTTTAAAAACAGCTACACAGTGTTTACCACAGCACTTCTCTGCTAGGTACAATACCCCTTTTTAATACAGTTTTAAATACAGTACTTTAAAAACAGCTACACAGTGTTCACCACAGCACTTATCTGCTTGGTGCAACACCCCTTTTATTAAAATATACAGCACTTTTAAATACAGCTGCCCAGTGTTCACTGGAGCACTTCTCTACTCAGTGCAACACTCCTTTTATTAAAATACAGCACTTTTAAATACAGCTGCTCAGTGTCCACTGGAGCACTTCTCTGCTCAGTGCAACACCATCTTACTTAAATAGGGGAGGAGTGAACGGACACAACGAGGGAAGATCGACTAAAATCACAGTTCTAACAAAATTCCCACTTAATTCCCACCCCCATACCTATTCTAAGTTGCCTTGTAATGGGGCCAGAAAAATATATGCTCACCAATGAAAACACCTTCCCCGTGCCCTGCGATCTTTGATCTTCACTGCCCCGAAGTAAAAACACCCCAGTATCTTAAAAGTAAACTGCTGGTGTTCCACTTCTTCAGGCAGGCTCCCACGTTGTAGAGAGCACGGAGGCGAGGCCACAGAGAGAGAGAGATGGCTTCAGAGAAGCTATCTTTTATACCCCAATTTGGGGCCGAAATGTTCCCGCCCAGATCCGGATGTATCTGGGCTAAAACAAAAGGGATCCAAGCTGCCCCATTGTCTAGGATGGGTTTGGATGAATTACCCATTCATTTAAACTGTTCCTTTTCTCAGTTTAAATGTGTCAATCGTTGTCTGTGAATGGGCTTTTGAATAAAGCTGCAGTGGTTTGAATGTGTCTTCATTGTCTGTGATGGGCCATTGAATAAAGCTATTTCCTTGATTGCTTGAGTAAATAGCCTTGAAGGTATTGTAAACAGAAAGTCATTGTCCTTGTGGTCAGACTGAAACCAGTCTCAAGTGGTTAATCCTTTGTGTAGCAGTTTCTGTAAACACATCAATTGCCTCTGCAGGGAGGGGAAACTCCCTGAACTGCCTTTGATTGGCAGTCTGGTCAGCCATCTTTGATCTTCACCTTTTTCACAGACACACACACAAACTGCCTTTTCAAGTCCTTTGTCTTTTGCCATGCGGTCTGGTGGCCATTTTGATCCCCTGGATTTTTTAAAGGTATATTACCCAGGTATTCTTTAATCAAAAATTAACCTTCAGAACTGTAGGAAATTTCAAAATTATTGCGAAATCCTACACACCGCATTTTCACTCCATTCATTTACACGGAAGGAAAATTATGTTGCAATTCCTTTACAGGCACATGCTTTGATCCACACAGTTTTATTATATTCACTGCACCCAGGCACCTGGGCAAAGACCTAGGAATATCTCCTCCATTTAGAGTTTGTGCATCTGCGTCACATGGAGTAATTTAACAGCTACTACAGATATATATGACATGAATCAGTCATTCATGAAAGAAAGACTTATGAAATAATACTGAGCGGCCTACGGGTGGCGCTGTCCAGGGAGAGTATAAATACTCGGGCACGGACCCAGCTTGCGCAGGACATTCTTAACAGGAACTAGTGAAGGACACAACTAGACCTCCATGTTGTAATATAAAAGTTGATTAAAACTTTGTTTAACACTTAGACTAAGTGCCTAGTAGTTTTCTTACATCAATATATATATACAAATATATATGTTTTTTAAATGTGGCAATATTATGAACAGAGTTGTGGACATTGGACAATTCTTGGGTGTGAGATTTTTAGTCATGAGCTTTGCACCTTTACAGCACGGGTATAGGCTATGCTGGTGTTTATGCTCCACACAAACCTCTTTCCACCTTACTTCAGCTCACCTGAAGCATCAACTTGTGTCAAAAGCAGAAACATCTGTAAAAGTGTCAAGCTGAATCTGTCCCATTAGCCAGTGTTTTACTTTCCTTCTTTCCCTACCTGTCTTTGCAATTCTAAAGCCTAGAAATTGGATGAGGCCCAAAAACGGGCACGTGTATCACGATGCACGACTACCCCGCGCCCATTCCTTCCGATGCAGGCAGCACACAAACTTTGCGTCGCCTGGTAATTTAAATGACAGCAGCGTGCAGCGCAATGCCACAAATGCAGTCGAGTGGCTGCACGCCTCAGCAGGGGGCCCAATTTTGTGCGAGTCTAGCATCAATTAAAGCTAGCCTGCACTTCTTAATGCCAGCCTACACCTCTTAAAGGGGAGGTGCATTCTGGCTGCAGCAGGTACTGGAAGTCATTGTAGCGGGGTGTGTGACCTACAGGAAGAGTGAAATTGGCGCAACATGGGCAGAGAAAGGGCTCCCAGATTAGTTGATGCAGCATTCGAGACCCTGGTGCAGGAGGTAGACAGGAGGAGAGGTGTCCACTATCAACAAGGGGCCAGGAGGCCCTCCAGACACATGGTAAGAGGGGAATGGGAGCAGATAGCTGCTGCTGTCAATGCAAGCAGTGTAGCCCCAAGGACCTGGAGGCAGTGCAGGAAGAAGTTTAATGACCTCACACGAGTGGTAAAGGTCAGTGAATTCATCTTCAAATGCCATATCCCACCATCTGCACAACTAGCCTCACACACTGCTCAATGCACCACATCCCCATCACTCACCTACCAACCATCTCTATCAAACATGACTCATACCTCACATTCATAGCTTCACCTCACCCTCACACACTTACCACTGCTGCAAGTCTCACACCCACATCTCACAGCTTGCACACACTGCCAGCTATTCAACCATGACAGGGACATCACCCAAACACATTGCTACCACACTCACTGACACACTTCTCTTTCTCTTGCAGGACAAGGTGGCTCCCAACCGGAGGCAGTAGGACCTAACCGGCGGGTGACAGGCGTGCCTGCCTAACCTAACCCCCATGGAGGAGACGGTGCTGGAGGTAATTGGAGTGGCCATCGCTGAGCCCGTGGCTAGCGGCGGGGCTGAAACAATCCAAGATGATGGTATCCTCATACCTAATCCTCCTTCTCACATCCCACAATCTCTTCTGATTTACAAGCTGCAGATGGAGTAAGCATGCACCTCTTGCTTTTCCTCCCTCCCCTCACCGCAATCTTACCCTTGTGCCTTTCTCCTTTCAGATACCGAAGAATTGCAACCTGGCCAGGAGTGGTGGAGCAGCTGGAACAGCAAGAGGAAGAAGGAAGTGATGCAGAAGATGCACCATCACTCAATTTCACACTCGCAGGCACCAGCTCAGATACTGTGGGCTCGATTTTGCCAGGCCCAAGGAGGCAGGATTGGAGGCGGGATTGGAGGCGTGTGAGTTGTAAAAATCGCAAAAAATGGCAGGCGGCTCCTATCCCGCCTCCAATCCCTCCTCCTCGGGCCTGGCAAATTTCCCACATTCGTGGTTTCAGACCCCATTTCCATCCCGCCTCCAAGAGGCGGGATAAGCCCTTAAGGCCCTTAACTACCAGTTAATTGCCTCTATAATCCCATTTTGAGAGGCCTTTCTGATTTTAGCACATTTCCCCCATCCTGCATGTCTCCTCTGGAACACGCCAGTTAATCCTGGTGGCCAATTGGATTGCTTACTAACAGCTGCAGCTCCACCATTAAAAAGGAATTTTCACCAATGATCATTGCAGGTGGCAGAACTTTGTTGTCTCAGGTCTGGGGGAACTTTTAGCAGGCCTACTCATTGTTGTGGAAGTTTGGAGCCTGACACCCATCTCCAGTGTGACCTCCTGGGAAACCCCTCTCCCCACCTTGACTGAGCACTTCTTCAACTGAGGTATATACCAGAAGCATGGGAACCATTTATTCCCTTTCCTCCTGGACATCAGAATCGGATGAAGACCAGCCGCGGCAGCAGCAAAACCATTAAAAACAGCACCACCAACAGCAGGAGCAACAACAGGAGCGCCAAGCTGCTGCTCTCCCACCTGAAGCTGCACAGGCCAGAAGGTGTCAGCACGCAACCACACTGCTGCCCGGGATGGAAGGGACGCAATCATCTTGGCTAGATTTGCTTAGCCTGCACAATCAAACACTTTTGCCTCACACCTTCTTACCAGAGCATCGACAATGGACAAGAACCTACGGATTCCTAACACTCTGACCACCATACTAACAATTGCAAGTCGCCCTAAACCCTCAGTGTGGAAGTCTCATTTGCAAGATGATACAGGCCACAACTTCAACAGTTTGCCATCAAATCTGTTTATCTTAACAATTCAAGGATTGCTTGTCAAAAATCAAGACTACAGAACACCCAAGTGACAACCCTTGTGACTACTTGTGCTTTATCTTCCTCTTACGCATGCTCCTACATGGTGCTTCCACTGTTGCTTCAGCAAATGTGGAGGCCCCTTGCTCACTTTCTTACTGCTCCTGTCTCGACACCTTTGGTGGGCGTCCTCTGGGGTTACGAACCTGTGAGGGCTCGGCAACAGTCTGCTGCTCCTGCAGCTGTGCAGGGGCTGAGACGCCCATCTCATTTGGGTGAGGACTCTGGTGGGGCTCTGATCGAGGGCTCTGCAGTGGCATGGTCATGTGAGCGCTTGGAGAGGAGCCCCCACTTCCTTGTTGTCTGCCACCAACATCCCTCTCATGGGTCAGCCCCACTTCAGAGCCAGCAAGTGGCTTGCCAGCACCTTGCTGCACTTCAGGGGGTCCATGAGGACCCGTTTCTGCACTGGAAGTCCTACTCCAGAGAACTTCCATGAAGTTCTGGTTTGTATGCTCAATAGCTGACCATCGCTCCTCAAGAGATGTCATTCTATTCTGAACAATGACCATGTTTTCAAGACCCTGGCGACTAAGCTCCTCCATGGCCGTAGCCATCCTCTCCTCTACCGTAGCCATCCTCTCCTCTACGGTAGCCAGCCTTAGCACGGAGGTAGCCATCCTTTCCACGGAGTTTGCCATCCTTTCCATGGTGATGTGTTCATGTGCCAAAGCCTCCACTTTCGCTCCACACTCGCATCGACCCTGGAGAAAAAACCTGCCAGAGACTCCTGCACCTGTTCCTGGAGTTCCAGTACCGCTCTCCTTCTGGATGGACCCGGAGGCACGGGGTCGACATGTAGCGGAGCCGAGCTGGCAGAGTCCTGCACTCTCCAACGAGGACTCTCCACTGCTGTCCCTGTCTCCACCATCTGCTGATGCTCACTTGTGATCTGTGATACACCAGGTGACAACACTATTCTATCTCGCGAAGGTCCCACTGAGGTGTGATTGTTTGCGCTGGTGCTGGGTGTGCTGAATTCTGCTGATGCTGCGCCCTCAGAGGTTGCAGCTTCCTCTGAGGAGTCTTGAGGCTCAGGCTGTTCCTCCTGGACAGTGGGGACGGGGGCTGTTGATGGTCCTGTGGGGGATTAAAGGAAAGAGTTAGAGATGTGAGCTAAAGGTTATATGCACATTGTATTGTGCAGATGATCATAAGTCAATCTGTTAGACCATCAGAATCATTATCAGTCACTCATGCAATGTCAATGAGAGAGATGTTAATCTATTCTGTCACCAGCTTGCTGTGATGTGCCCATCTGTCCAACTCCACTTGCGAATCGTCCTCCACTCCGGCGATCTCCAGGGCCACCTACTCCGAAGTGGTGAGCTGGGCTATTGAGGGTGGCCCTCCTCCTGTCCTCGCTATTTCCCTCTTATTGTGGGCTCTCTTTTCCTGCAATGAGGGACACAAGTGGAGTTTGAGTGAGAATGAAGGAGTGAGTGGAGAGAATCCATAGCATCGATGCTTAGAAGGAGACAAAGGGCCCTCCCTGTGTGTTGTAAGTTGTTGTCATTGCATCACAGTGATAGGGAGTGTGAGGGCTGCATGGTCGAATAGTTAAGTGAATGTGACCATAGAGAGGGAATGCGTAAGGGTGCAGGGATGTAAGGGTCAAGTGGGATGTGGAGGAAGAGGTTGGCAAAGCAGAGTGCTGGTGAGGAGAGGTGATGGGGATCAGATTGAGGCTGATGCGAATGTCTTACTCACTTTTCCTGTGCGGAGAAGGTCATGAAACCTCTTCCTGCACTGCAGCCAGGTTTTGCTGCACATAGAAATTACGTTTACCTCTTGGGCCACTTGCAGCCACACAGCTTTAGTCTGCTGGGGAGGCTTTTTCCTCCCTGAGGAAGGGAAGAGCACCTCCTTATTTGCTCTTGCTCCCTCCACCAGAGCTTGGAGGGAGGGCTCATCGAAGCGTGGAGCACACTTTGTTCTACTGGTGGACATAGTTGGTGAAGGAAGCGCTCAGAACAAGGGGCATAAAGTTTAAAGGCTGAAAAAGAAGCAAGGCTGCTTGCAGGCCTTAAATCCAGCAACATTGATGACATCATCGGAGGCAGCTTTCTGAATGAAAAGGCTCATTGGGCCAGGGATTCCCACACGCTGGAAATCAAGTGCCCAATTAGGGCAAAATCGCTCTTTTGTCCCACTTCACATCGGAGTCGGAATCCTGACACGACGACCACCTGACACGCCCCTAGCCCGCCCCCAATGACAAAATCCAGTCCTGACACTCGGTGTACTTTAGAGGATAGGTTAGACATGGGATCTGCACGTGATGAGACACCGGGCACGAGTGGCCTGCAGCCAGGGCAGGGGGAAAGGGTAGCACAAGTGCCAGCTCCCCGGAGGGCGAGGTCGCACATGAGTTCTGCTGCAGAGGATTCAGATGAGGACTTTGACAGCCTACAGACAAACGCTGATGGGTGTACACAAGGAAATGCTTGGTGCATGGGCAGGCCTGAAAACCTGAGTGCAATGTCAAAGAGCATTGAGGAGTCCAGCACCAATCTTGCACAGAGCTTTGCGCAGAGCTTGGAGCCCATCCTTTCCAGGCAACTGCATTAGCGCACTTGTGAACCCAACCTTGATGCAGCGTCTGATGGCCAATGTCTCAGTTTCCATTGCAGCACAAACAGAAGCCACCCAACATTTAAGTGCTGCAATGGAAGCTCAGACTGAAGTCATGAAAGCACAGCTTGCTGCCTTCATTGCTTCAGTTTTGAAAGGGTCTTGCAGGGTGTCACAGCAGTCCAGCAATCTGTCCTCCAACAGATTACTAGGATTGCTGAGGTGCCGCCCCGGGGAAGTGGCAGTGGCTCCGTGGAGCATGAACCTGCTGTCCTCTCTCAGGATAACAATATTTGTCCTCTGACCACTGCCACTCCGCCAGTGCCCTTGCTGTTGCCCGTCAGCCAGCCAGCCCAGACTGCTGCTGCCCATGCTGAGGTGGTGCAGTCTAAAGCCGGGCCTTTTAGGCCCAGAGGTGCTCGAGGTCATCCTGCAAGGCCATCTGCAGTCTCCCCAACTGAAAGTCAATATCCTTCCACCAACCATGCTGCCACCACTGGGGTAACACTGCGTAGGAGCACTAGGATAGGCAAAGGCACACGGAAGACAGGCACTAAGGGAATGCACAAGGGTGATTAGTTGACTTTGTTAAGTAATATTGGCTGGATTGATATATAAAGTTGGTTTGGAATGTTTGTTTTGTGGTGGCTTCTATTATAGCATTATGGACAAGAGGACGCTATGATGGTCTGTAACAAGGAAGGTAATGTGTGGGACTGTTGGTGAATGGAGAATTGCCGTTGTGTTAACTGGTACTGCAGTCGCATCAGTTGATCATGGGCAGCCTGGCCAGAAAGGGGCATTGTTGGTTGCCTCCTCACTTCCTCCTCTTTCTGCTCCTCCTCCTTCTCAGCTCTTCGCTGTATACCTGGTGGCAAGGGCTATGCCCTCATGATGGCGAGGTTGTGCAGCATGCAGCAGACCACCACGAATCTTGAGACGTGCTCTGCCGAGTACTGCAGGGCTTCTCCAGTGTGGTCCAGGCAGCGGAAGCGTTGTTTAAGGACCACAATGGTCTGCTCTATCAAATTCCATGTTGCACAATGGCTTTCGTTATATGCACATTGCCCACGTGTGCTTAGGTTGCGCACCAGAGTCATGAGCCAGGTGCTCAGCAGATAGCCCTTGTCACCCAGTAGCCACCCTCTGGTTTGTTGTGGTGGCTGAAAAGCGGCTGGTACAGAGGACTGCCACAGAATGAAGGCACCATGTCTGCTGCCAGGATATCGAGCATTGACTTGCATGATGCACTGAGTGTGGTCGCACTCCAGCTGGACATTAAGGGAGTGGAACCCTTTCCAGTTGTGGTACACCCCGAGTTCACATGCAGCGCCCGCAAAACAATGTGTGTGCAGTCAATGGCCCCCTGCACCATGGAGAAGCCTGCTATCCTGGTGAAGCTGTGGGCTCGCTCCGCCCCGACTGCTTCCCTCCGGCAAGAGAGAAAGAAATGTCTTCACTTCCCTTTGCATAAAGAGCCCTCAGTGCTCTCCCTAATGCAATGGTGAATGGCGAACTTGGAGATGTTACAAATGTCACCTGCTCCAGCCTGGAAGATGCCCGACGCATAAAATTTCATGGCCACGCTCACCTTCACAGCCACTGTCAACGCTATCCTCGCTCTGCTCTGAGGCTGCTGGTCCACCTGCAACAGGTAGCAGATTTCAGTGAGCACCTCCTTAGTGAAGTGGAGATGTCGCATGCACTGATCCTCGCTGAGGTTGAGGTAGGAGAATTGCTCCCTGAAGACCCTGGGTGGATATGGCCTCCTGCTGACAGCCATTCTCCCCCTCCTCCCTCTTTGAGCTGCTTGTCCTGCTCTGTGTCGCCTCTGCTCGTTCTCCCTATCATTCTACAGGCCAAGGGGGGTGCAAACTACAGCACCCGTGTCTAGGAGCAACTGGCCTGAGCAGAAGCCTTCAAAAAACCTGCCACACCACTCCCTTGAGACTTCGGCAACTTAAAATAAGACACCAAACCAAGAAACACTTCTACAAACTCACCAAGAGCCAGTAGAAATCAATCAGCCTCTAACCTGAAAGCAAGTGACGAACCCATTAAATAGCGCTGGTGGGGGGTCCTTTCTGCTGCTGAACGCATGTTCAGCTCTGCGTGTATAAGAGTTGGCTGTAGCGTTGAAGTCGAAAATGGCAGCGCTGGCATCAAATCAGCGTTACACACTGACTGTCGTCACGATCTGCGTACTCTACATAGTTCCAGCGCACAGTCCCAGCGCCCACACTAGCGACCTCACCAAAATGGCGTCCAGTGCAGCCCACACCCGGATGTCATTTTGGACACAAAACTACACCCGTAGTGCCAAAAAAAGGCGCTAAAGTGCCGAATTTCACGGCCTAAGTGTTTTGTTTATGTGTAACTGGAAATAATGATAAGGAGGCAGAGTAAATCCAGCATCCATGTTGTTAGTAAAAGCTCTCTAATTATATATTAAAAAATGTCTCTGTAACAGTCTCTTGATTCCTCTACCTGCTTGACAAGAGAAACGGCACGAGTGTGGACACGAGTGAGACTGGAATTCATAGCGAGGAGAGAAATCTTAATCTCATGCACGTGTTCCACTGAATGCTGGAAAAGTCGGCAGACCTAAATGCAAATATGTTACGCCAGATAAACTGGTCATAAATTAAATTACATTGTCATAATCACATTAAAATGTGTGGGGGGTTTTGTGCTATAACAACTGGCAAAAGTTATAATGCTACAACTGTAACTCTGAGCAAAGAGATATTGGGCCGTAGTTTGCGACCCCCACGGGTGCGTACGAGGTGCCGCGCAAGTTCTGGGTTTAGGCGCACAAAGCGATCTGTCAAGAATTCTCCTGACAGATCCTCCGCATCCCCGGGAGGGAAGGGCCTCCGCGGGTGGAGAGTTGCACTATTTGCCCAACTTCCACCCGCTGAATGCCCGTGAAATTCTTACGCCAGGTAAAAGCAAGCGTAAGGCCTGCTGTTACCAGCATAAGAGTTTTAAAAAATAGAAAAATAAAATTTTATCACTCATTTACAAATTAAAAATACTCTTCAAAAAGGTAAGCTTATTTTTAACCCCGTAAAATCATTAAAAACATTCTCCAAAAATTACATTTTTGTTTAAAATATTTAATTAAATGGCATTTTAATTCATTTTAAATATGTAATAAAAAAAAAAATAATTTCATGTGCTGGTGTATTTTTTAAGTGATCCCCATTCATACTTTTGACAGTTCCGTACGTACAGACCTGTCAAAAGTATGAATGGGGATTCCCTTCTTTTATTGGTTGGGCTGGCCCACGTGATCCCAGGAGAATCTACGAATCGCCTGCGTCCCTGGAATACGGGGACCTCTGCCCGCATGGACCCGGAGAGGCCCAGGATCGCAAGCCCGCACCTCCCGGGCCACCGGGTACATTCGTGGACATTTTACAGGTCAGAGACATCCGCCCGCGGGAAGCCTCCGATCGCAAATGTTGTCCCATTGTGAAGAATAAATTAAAGTCAAGTGCAGACACTCTCCCAAATATCAATAAAATCCAGATATATCACTTTCTTCATTAGAAAAATATATATTTCTTGTGCTTGGATTTCTGAAACAAATAAATGTCTTCCCATTTGTTAAAAATACATTTTTATTGCTATATTTCCCACTAATAAGTTTAATAAAAAGTAATTTTCCCACAGATTATTAAAAATTGAAGTGTAAAGTGAGTTTAAAGACTAGAATTTCATTTCTTGGTCAAACAGAGGCATAAAAATCTTCCAGAGATCTTCCCTGGGGAAAGAGACAATTCTTGAGATCTGTGAAGAATTAGAGTGTGCTCCAGAATCTAAAACAGACTGTGTTGCTGGTGACTGCGAATTAAGTGGTCCTTTGACAATCTGCGCCATGGTACCATTCCAGAGTTCAGCTAGTCTACTCCCTGGGGTAGGTGTTATATTAAATGTACTGGCCCCAGACCAGGACTTGTACAGTGTGGCAGAGGTACGACAGACCCAGTTTACACTGTCAGCTCCCGTGTCCCTCTCTGCCCAGGGACAGTGGAGCTCAGTGTATTCGAATGCAAGCTAAATTTTAACATTAGGAGAGAGCTGATATGACCTTGTACTTTCGCCTAACACTAAAAAAAAAATTACAGGAAACTTTTTTTTATGCGGCACGAACGGGACCGACGTGGTGCCGGTTCATCAAAAATTCTGGATAACCGAACGCTATAGTAAAAGATACGGAGCTGAGAGCTCCGTATAAATCAACAAATCCTACAGCTTCAGAACAATGGGCACAAGTTGCAAGCGTCTCTGTAGCTTAGCAACAGCTGCAGCCACACCCTTGCACAGCAACAAATGGAGTAAAAAAAGTAATAAAAGTTACCTGAACCTACTCCTGAATTTTGCCGGTTAACCAAGATTTCCGGTTATTTAGGTGCCGGTAAATCGAAAGTTTCCTGTATCAAGTTTTAAGAAGTTCCCAATGGCCTGTTTGGCAACCATTAAATTATGGATTGCAATTATATAGCATCAGTGTTATATTTGATGCTGAAAGGTTCTTGGTCCTGTCACAGGAGGTGCATCAATGTAGGGCGTCCCTATTTGTGGCCAAATAAGAGCACAGGTTGAACCTGCATGAAGCGAGGTCACCGACTGAGACAACGCAGTCACACAAGTCTCTCGTGTGCGGTTCCAACTGTCGAAGACATTTTCTAGTATCAGGTGGACGAAGGTAACTCTCCTGCTGCCTTTGGCTCACATTTCTTGTGGACCTCAGCAACCAATGGTGCAAACCTCAGTTGGGAACAGCTGCACCCTCTGGGAGGTACAATTTGAAGCAGTGTGTACAACAGGACTCTGTTGTTTTTTATTTGTTTATGGGATGTGGGCGTCGCTGGCAAGGCCAGCATTTATTGCTCATCTCTACATTGCCCTTGAGAAGGTGGTGGCGATCCGCCTTCTTAAACCGCTGCAGTCCGTGTGGTGAAGGTACTCCCACAGTGCTGTTAGGTAGGGTATTCCAGGATTTTGACCCAGCGACGACGAAGGAATGGCAATATACTCCTAAGTCAGGATGGTGTGTGACTTGGAGAGGAACTTGGAGGTGGTGGTGTTCCCATGCGTCTGCTGCCCTTGTCCTTCTAGGTGGAAGAGGTCGCGGGTTTGGGAGGTGCTGCCGAAGAAGCCTTGGCGAGTTGCTGCAGTGCATCTTGTAGATGGTACACACTGCAGCCACGGTATGCCGGTGGTGTAGGGAGTGAACGTTTAAGGTGGTGGATGGGGTGTCAATCAAGCAGGCTACTTTGTCCTAGATGATGTCGAGTTTCTTGAGTGTTGTTGGAGCTGCACTCATCCAGGCAAGTGGAGAGTGTTCCATCACACTCCTTACTTGTGCCTTGTAGATGGTGGAAAGGCTTTGGGGAGTCAGGAGGTGAGACACTCGCCGCAGAATACCCAGCCTCTGACCTGCTCTTGTTGTCACAGTATTTATGTATCTGGTCCAGTTAAGTTTCTGGTCAATGGTCACCCCCAGGATGTTGATGGTGGGGGATTCGGCGATGGTAATACCATTGAATGTCAAGGGGAGGTGGTTAGGCTCTCACTTGTTGGAGATAGTCATTGCCTGGCACTTCTGTGACGTGAATGTTACCTGCCACTTATCAGCCCAAGCCTGAACGTCATCCAGGTCTTGTTGCATGCGGGCATGGACTGCTTCATTATCTGAGGAGTTGTGAATGGCGCTGAACACTGTGCAGTATTCAGCGAACATCCCCATTTCTGACCTTATGTTGGAGGGAAGGTCATTGATGAAGCAGCTGAAGATGGTTGGGCCTAGGACACTGCCCTGAGGAACTCCTACAGCGATGTCCTGGGTCTGTGATGATTGACCTTCAACCATCGCAAACATCTTCCTTTGTGCTAGGTATGACTCCAGCCAATGGAGTAATTTCCCCCCGATTCCCACTGACTTCAATTTTACTAGGGCTCCTTGATGCCAGACTCGGTCAAATGCTGCCTTGATGTCAAGGGCATTCACTCTCACCTCACCTCTGGAATTCAGCTCCTTTGTCCATGTTTGGACCAAAGATGTAATGAGGTCGGGAGCTGAGTGGTCTTGGCGGAACCCAAACTGGGCTTCCATGAGCAGGTTATTGGTGAGTAAGTGCCGCTTGATAGCACTGTTGATGACACCTTCCATCACTTTGCTGATGATTGAGAGTAGACTGATGGGGCGGTAATTGGCCGGGTTGGATTTGTCCTGCTTTTTGTGGACAGGACATACCTGGGCAGTGTAAAGTCTGTGGGTTGTGCAGTTAATAAATACACAGACTTCAGAAGTTACAAACAAACAGGTCTTTACTATTCGAAGGTCCGGGCGAATCTGCCCCAGCAATCCTGCCACAACACTTATATACTGGTGTGGTCACTATCGGTATTACAGTATACAGAAGCCAAACAAATAGTGCCACACCGAAAGTAGTCCTCTTAAAGGTGAACGGTTACATTCAATAGTTCCCTTAAAGGTAGACGGGTACATACACTACAATCCTCCCTTTTTAGCTTATTACTTACTAAGTCCATAGTGAACATACATTCTAACATATATACAGGTTTATGTAAGACAGTTCATAGATTCAGTCTTTCCGGGGGTTTCCGGATTCTGTCCGGATAACGCCGCAGTGGTGTCGTCATTTCAGGCGGGCTAGGAGGTGCTTCTGGCAAGGTCGATTCGGCTTGAAAAGCCGTGTCAGGTTCAGCTGAATCCAGTATCACTAGATCGGAAGTAGGTGTTCTGGGTATCTCAGTTTCAACATTACCCGGATAAGGTGGTGAAGTCGGTTGCCCATTTGTGGCGGACCCTATGATTTGGTCAACATGGCGCCTTATTATATTGTCTCCAATGTCCACGGTGTACATCAATGGCCCCAGCCTTTTCCCAATAGTTCCAGGCTGCCATTTCTCAGTACGGTAGTCCCGGGCCAAAACTCGTTGACCGATCTGGAAAGATCTAGTGACCCTGTCGTTCATGCCCTGGAATTGCCGGTTCTCTACGTCTCTTCTGACGTTTGGTTTTAGTAAATCCAGCCGGCATCTTAGGCGTCTTTTACAGAACATCATTGCGGGAGTTTGATTTGTGACCGCATGTGTCGCATTTCGGTATGCCAACAAAAAGCTATCCACCTTATGTTGCAGACTTATATTTTCATTACTCATGGCCTTTACGGCCTTCTTGAAGGTCTGGACAAACCTTTCAGCCAATCCATTGGAGGCGGGATGGTATGGGGCTGACGTGTAATGTTTAACCCCATTGCTCTTTAAGAATTTCTTGAATTCTTCGGACACAAATTGTGGTCCATTATCAGAACAGATCTGTTCCGGCAGGCCATTCCGAGCAAACATAGTCCTTAACACTGTGATGGTTTTTTCCGTCGTGGTGGTGGTCATCTTAATTACTTCCGGCCACTTGGAGTGGGCATCCACCGCTATTAGAAACATCGAGTCCATAAATGGACCAGCAAAGTCGATGTGTACTCTTTGCCAAGGCGATGAGGGCCACTCCCATGGATGCAGAGGAGCCTGGGGTGGCGCGTTCTGAACCCTCTGACATCCTAGGCAGTTCTTCGTGATCTCCTCTATGTCTCCATCAATGCCTGGCCACCACACAAACGCTCTTGCTAGATTCTTCATCTTTACTCCCCCCAGATGTCCTTCGTGCAGCTCCTTTAGCACCTTCTTTTGGAGTTTGGGTGGAATCACCACTCTAGATGCACACATCAGGGTTCCTCGACACACTGACAGTTGTTCTTTCCTCTGTGCAAATGCTTGCAGTGTTGGTTCGCTCTGTGCTGGCCATCCCTCCACCGTTACATCATAGACTCGTGAAAGAGTCGGGTCATTCCTTGTCTCATTCTCAATCATTGAGTTTGTTATCGGTAGACACTCCACTATGGATGAGTGGAACAATTCTACTGGGTCCACTATACTCGCTTCTTCTACCATCGGCAATGGCAAGCGTGACAACCCATCAGCATTTCCATGCTGTTTAGACCTTTTGTACTCAATTTCGTATTGCTGTGCCCCAAGTAACACGGACCACCTTTGTAACCTTTGTGCTGTCATGGTGGAAACGGCCTTATTTGGGTTGAATATGGACACCAACGGCTGGTGGTCTGTCAGCAATGTGAACTTTTTACATTGTAGGTAATGGTTGAATTTCTTCATGCCCCACACAAGACTGAGGGCCTCTCTATCTATTTGGGCGTAATTTCGCTCCGCGGGTGTCAATGATCGGGACGTGAAAGCCACTGGCCTTTCCGAGCCATTTGGTAGCCTGTGCGAGAGTACTGCCCCAATTCCGTACGGGGAAGCATCGCAAGCTAGACGAAGGGGTAATGCTGGGTTGAAATGAGCCAACACTTCTTCAGAGGTAATCAACTCCTTGCTTCTGCGAAAAGCCTTTTTGCATTCTTCACTCCACTTCCATGGTGTTTCTTTCCGCAACAGGTCATTCAGCGGATGCAGTACCGTGGATAAATTAGGCAGAAACTTGTGATAGTAATTAATCAACCCCAAGAATGATCTTAACTGTGATACGTTTCCTGGAGCGGGGGCCTTCACGACCGCTTCTATCTTTTCAGGTGACTTATGCAGTCCCTCTCGGTCAATGACATGACCGCAGTATGAGATCCGTTTTTGGAAGAACTCACACTTCTTGCGATTAACCCGAAGGCCATACTCCTTCAACCTGGTGAGTACCAGTTTCAAATTCGTGAGGTGTTCTTCCTCATCTTTTCCCATGATTAAAATGTCATCTAAGTAGCACTGCGTGCTTGGAATTCCTTGTAACACCTGTTCCATGGCCCTCTGCCAAATTGCTGGCGCCGAAGCTACCCCAAAGACCAGTCTATTGTAGCGATACAAGCCTCTGTGAGTGTTGATGGTGAGGTACTGGCGTGACTCTTCCTCGACCTCCATCTGTAGATATGCTTGAGCCAGATCTATTTTCGTGAAATGCTTCCCTCCAGCCAACGAAGCAAAGATATCTTCAATCCGCGGAAGCGGGTATTGTACCGTGTGAAGCACCGGATTCACAGTAATCTTGAAATCTCCGCAGATACGGACCTTCCCCGGTCCCCCTGGCTTATTACTCGGTGAGGACTTCATGACGGGAACAATGGGCGTGGCCCACTCACTCCAGTCCACTTTTGACAGAACCCCTGATCGTTCAAGTTCTTCCAGTTCTGCCTCCACAGCTGGTCGTATTGCGTAAGGTACCGATCTGGCCTTAAAAAACTTTGGGCTTGCATTTTCTGCAATCTTAACCTTTGCTTTAATACCTCGCAGTGTTCCCAGTCCTTGCTGGAATACCTCCTTAGCTTCGTCCAATATTCTGGACAACCGTTCAGGTTTGACATCCTCTTTTTCGGAATCCACCATCATGGTGTTTAGTGACTGCCAGTCCAACTTTATTTTTCGGATCCACTCCCGTCCCAGAAGTGGTGGTCCTCCCTCAGGCAATACATACAGGTCCAACCGGTGATGATCTTTATCCTTGTATCTCACCTTGACTTCTATCATTCCGATGGGGAATACTTTGTGCCCCGTGTATGTCTGTAGTACTAGTTCCGTATCCCGTAGTGGAATATGCTTGAAAAATTTCTTATAGTCATGCTTATTCATGACCGTCAACGCCGATCCGGTGTCCACTTCCATTTTTACTTGGACCTTTGCAATCTGTAGCGTTATCCAGATAGTTTGTCGGTCAGCTTCATTGCTCACGTTGTGAATTCTCAGACTGTCCAGTCCTTTGCATTTGGAGTGTGAGATCGACTTCTGTTCCCTCAGACTCTTCTTAGTCACCTCGTGTACCTTTCCGTACCATTTTTGTGGTGACTTCTTATTGTTGTACGTTGCTCCTGACCGGCATACCTTAGCTATGTGCCCGATCTTGCCACATTTCCTGCATTCTTGGTTTTTAACCCAGCATTGAGTCTGGTCATGTGTTGTCTTCCCACAACGGTAGCATTTTGTTGTGCTCGAAGTAATTTGGTCCACCCCTAGTGCCGCCGCCTTTAGCTGCATTTCCGCCGTTCCTTTCACTGTGGCTTCGTGCGATGCAGCTATGAGGACAGCCCTGTCCAGTGTGAAGTCATTTTCTTCCAGTAGTCGTTTCTGCGTTCCTTCTTTGGACAAACCGCATACGAACTTGTCACGCAGTGCCTCTGTCAGATTCCCTCCAAACTGGCAGTATTTCGCTATCCTATGCAGTTCGACCAAGTATTCCGCATTGCTTTCGTCTTTCCTCTGCGTTCCTGCGTAGAATTTGAATCGTTCAGCCAGCATCAACGGTGTGGGGTTCAAGTGATCCTTCAGCATTGCTACCATATCATCGAAAGTCTGATCTGCCGGTTTAGCTGGTGAGAGAAGATTCTTCAACACCCCGAATGTTTTCGCACCCATCATGTTAAGTAAGGTTAAAGCTTTTTCCTCCTTAGCTATTTTGTTAGCCTTACAATGTATCTCAATACGTTCTACGTACGTGGCCCAGTCTTCTATCTCCGAATTGAACTCGTTGATGTCCGCCCGCTTAGGCATCTTTCTTTCCTTGGGTACAACACAAGTATTTCTTCAAGTATTCTTATTTATTTGTTTATTTCTAAGATGGCGGTTTTCCCGCGAAAATGGCGGTTTCCCGCTCTTTCCTTCTCGCCCCGCCCACTTCAATCGTCTTCTCCGCCTAATGGCGGCTTCCCGCGTTTCTTCCCTGGTGGAAGGGGTACGCTTTCCCCACAGCGGACAGGTTCAGCCGCTGGGCTGGCTTCCGCACAGCTCCCCTTACTCGGCTCTGTCTTTTCCTCCCGCCCGCACGGCTCTACCGGCGCTGGGTACACCCCGTTAACGGAGGACAGTTCAGCCGCTGGACTGGCTCTCGCGCAGTCTCTCTCTCCGTACCCGGCTCTGTCGCTCTCTCTCCCGCCGTTCGGTTCTACCGGCCCTGGGTACCCCGTTGGTGGAGAACAGTTCAGCCGCTGGACTGGCTCTCGCACAGTCTCTCTCCCCTTGCTCGGCTCTGTCTCTCTCTCCCACCCGCACGGTTCCTGTTCGCCTCCCAGCCCTCTTGCAGACCGGTGTTTCCCTCCCCGGCTGCGGCTGGGTTTCTCTTCCCGCGCCTACTCCCAGTCTCAGCGCTTCGTGGCTGCGGGCGCTGCCCGGCTTTTCCCGCCGATCGCGGTCCGGCTGTCACCCGACGCCGTTGGACCCGACTTCTGACCGGCTCAGCTCCCCCTCGACCGAGGTCGAGTGCTCTGCCCTTATCCTCCGGATACTTCTACACCTTCCCCTACTCACAGTCTCTTCGGCCGCCTTGTTCCCTGCTGATCGGCTCACTCCGCACCGTGGTAGAAGGGTAGTCAGTGCCTGTTGCAGACGGAAGCTTTTGTTGCTAAAGTCTTCCACCTTTCTCCTGCTGCAGCCTCGTGTTTTCTTCCAGCAGCACGACGAGGGCGGTTGCCTCTCTTCGACGCTCTTCTTGTTTTGGTAGTCTTGCCGCAGGGTACGATCGGACTCGTCGCCACTGTAAAGTCTGTGGGTTGTGCAGTTAATAAATACACAGACTTCAGAAATTACAAACAAACAGGTCTTTACTATTCGAAGGTCCGGGCGAATCTGCCCCAGCAATCCTGCCACAACACTTATATACTGGTGTGGTCACTATCGGTATTACAGTATACAGAAGCCAAACAAATAGTGCCACACCGAAAGTAGTCCTCTTAAAGGTGAACGGTTACATTCAATAGTTCGCTTAAAGGTAGACGGGTACATACACTACAGGCAGTTTTCCACATTGTCGGATAGATGCCAGTGTTGTAGCTGTACTGGAACAGCTTGGCTAGAGGTGCAGCTAGTTCTGGAGCACAAGTCTTCAGCACAATAGCCGGGACGTTGTCGGGGCCCATAGCCTTTGCTGTATCCAGTGTGCTCAGCCGTTTCTTGATATCACGTGGAGTGAATTGAATTGGCTGAAGACTGGCTTCTGTGATGGTGGGGACCTCAGGAGTAGGCCGATATGGATCATCCACTCGGCACTTCTGGCTGAAGATGGCTGCAAACACTTCAGCCTTGTCTTTTGCACTCACGTGCTGGGCTCCACCATCATTGAGGATGGGGATATTCTTGGAGCCTCCTCCTCCCGTTAGTTGTTTAATGGTCCACCACCATTCGCGACTGGATGTGGCAGGACTGCAGAGCTTTGATCTGATCCATTGATTGTGGGATCGTTTAGCCCTGTCTATAGCATGCTGCTTCCGCTTTTTAGCATGCATGTAGTCCTGTGTTGCAGCTTCCCCAGGTTGGCACCTCATTTTTAGGCATGCCTGGTGCTGCTCCTGGCATGCTCTTCTACACTCCTCATTGAACCAGGGTTGGTTCCCTGGCTTGATGGTAATGGTAGAGTGAGGGATATGCCGGGCCATGAGGTTACAGATTGTGGTGGAAAGCAATTCTGCTGCTGTTGATGGCCTACAGCGCCTCATGGATGCTCAGTTTTGAGCTGCTAGCTCTGTTCTGAATCTATACCATTTAGCCCGATGGTAGTGCCACATAACAAGATGGAGGGTGTCCTCAGTGTAAAGGCGGGACTTCGTCTCCACAACGACTGTGCGGTGGTCACTGCTACCAATATCGTCATGGACAGATGCATTTGCGACAGGTAGATTGGTGAGGACGAGGTCAAGTAGGTTTTTCCCTCATGTTGGTTCTCTCACCACCTGTCACAGGCACAGAATGGCAGTTATGTCCTTCAGGATTTGGCCAGCTCGGTCAGTAGTGGTGCTGCCGAGCCACTCTTGCTGATGGACATTGAAGTCCCCCACCCAGAGTACATTCTGTGCCCTTGATACTCTCAGTGCTTCTTCCAAGTGGTGTTCAGCATGTTCATTCATAGAAACATAGACATAGAAGATAGGAGCAGGAGTAGGCCATTCGGCCCCTCGAGCCTGTTCCGCCATTTAATGAGATCATGGCTGATCATCCAAATTCAGTACCCTGTCCCTGCTTTCTCCCCATATCACTTAGCCTTAAGAAATATATCTAACTGCTTCTTGAATATATTTAATAAGTTGGCCTCAACTGCTGTGATAAATCCATTAAGTGGAACAAGGACTCAAAGAGGCGATATCGTACAATTAACATGAGTACTTTATTAACAACTGGGAAACACGTTTACAGACTGCCTGCATCAGCATCCTGGCATTCCACCTTCTGCTGACCTATACAGGAAGCAAACCTCTGACCTTAGTAGCAGCATTGGCTACAGCACCACCTGGTGGATAACCTTAATCATAACATCCCAGATTACTATATCCCTCCCCCCTTAAGATTTCAGTATGAATTTCTTAACAAACAACCATTCCTGAGGGTCACATAAGGAGTCTCCATTCATCATGTTCCATACTTGACGAATCTAACAGTTCAGTATCAATCTCTCTGGTGGCTTGCGAGTCCTTTGTGAACGCCTAACAGTAAAGTCCCTGCTTGTTTGTGGTGAAGCCACCAGCTGCTCCTGAGCAGTGCTCAGAGTATCTGACTCTGCAATGATGGTTTCCTCTTGATGGATAGGTTCCTGTGGAATTATCTCTGTCCCTGGTGGTGGCACCACAGATGCACTTGGATAACTGGGGGCAACCCGGTCTTCAGTTATTGCATCGGGAACCTTCATTTCAATTTCCCCTTGTCTGGGAAGTATCTGATCTACATGAATGCATACTACCCTACCATCTCCCAACATGACCTTGTATGATACTGGACCTGTCATTGAGTCTATGAAGCCAGGAATCCACTTTGGTCCATAACTGAAATTCCTGGTAAGGATCGCATCTCCTTCTCCAAAACTTCGGCTCTTTGTTCTTTTGTCATGGTTCTCTTTTGGTTTGTTTTGTCTGTTTTCCATTTTCCTTTTTAGGTCTGGGTGGACAAGGTCAAGAGTGGAGCGTAGTCTACGACCTAATAACATCTCAGCAGGAGAGAGTCCTGTGGTGGATTGAGGTGTTATTCTGTAGCTGAACAGAACCCGTGACACTTTGGCTGCTAAACTCCCTTCTGCACTTTTTTTCCATTATCTCCTTAAATGTTTGTTCGGCTCTCTCCGCAAGTCCATTCGAGGACGGATGATATGGAGCCGAGGTCACCTGCACGATGCCATTTTTTCTCAAGAACTCTTTTGTCTCTGTACTCACAAAACAAGTGGCATTGTCACTCTCCGGTAGCCCTTGATTACTGAAGCTCCGACGCAGGCAGTCTATAGTAGTAGTGGCGGAAGCAGAATTTACAGGATAAGCATCCATCCATTTGGAATGTGCATCAATGATTATGAGGAACATCTTCCCCATGAATGGACCCGCATAATCTAAGTGCAATCTTCTCCATGGTTTATCCGGCCACTCCCAGGGGTGGAGAGGAGCCGCTGCTGGTGCCTTCCGGTGTTCCTGACAAGTGCTGCATGTCTTGACTAGATTTTCTATCTCCTCATCTAGCTTTGGCCACCACAAGTAACTCCTAGCCAAGGCTTTCATACGCGAGACCCCAGGATGACACTGATGTAGTTGCTCTAGGATAGACTGTCGTGCTGGCCGTGGAATAATCACTCGTGCTCACCACAATACGCAACCATCCGGCACACTCAGCTCTGTTTTCCTGACACTGTGCTGTGGCCATCCCCTCACCACATATTCTCGCACTCTAGACAGTACTGGATCTTTACCTGTCCATGTTCTTACTTGCTCTGCAGTCACAAGTGCCGTGTCAGTGTCCTCCAACATCAAAACTCTGTCCTCTGAAGCTGCACGGATAGGTGTGCCTGGCAGTGGAAGACAGCTCAAGGCATCTGCGTTCCCATGGTACTTGCCCGCCTTGTAGACGATGACATACTCATATGCCCTCAACGTCACTGCCCACCTCTGGATCCGGGGTGGCACCATCTGTGGAACTGCTTTCATTTCATTGAAAAGAGAGAGAAGAGGTTTATGATCGGTGCATATGGTGAACTTCCTGCCATATATGTACTTGTGGAACCTCTGTAACCCAAACATTACTGCTAACCCCTCTTTGTCTAACTGGGATTAGTTTTTTTCCGCTGGTGTTAGAGTTCGGGACATAAACCCTATTGGTCTTTCAGTTCCATCTTCCATGCAGTGTGAAAGAACTGCCCCCACCCCGTAAGGTGAAGCGTCACAAGAGAGAATGATGTTTTTGTCTGCATTGTAGTGAACCAGCACATCCGACGACAGCATTAGTTTCTTGGACTGTTCAAATGAAACCCCCTGCTCCTCTCCCAACTGCCACTGTGTCTCCTTGCGCAGTAGTTTGTGAAGAGGTGCTAACACAGTTGACAAGTTTGGTAAAAACCTGTTATAATAGTTCAGCACTCCCAGGTAAGCTTTTAACTCAGCCACATTTGTAGGAGCAGGGGCGTCCTGCAGTGCTTGTACCTTCTCCTTGAGTGGATGGAGCCCGGTGGTGTCCACTCTGTGTCCCAGGAACACTGCCTCATTCCCTAGGAAAGTGCACTTACTCCTCTTGAGCCAGAACCCTGCCCTCTCCAATCTCTGTAGTACCTCTCTCAGAGTGCTCAGATGCTCCTGGTTGGTTCTTCCCGTCACCAGAATGTCATCCAGATAGATGGAAACATGTGGAATCCCTTGCAGTACACCTTCGATTGTCCTCTGGAAGATAGCTGGACTAGATGAGACACCAAACGGTAAGTGGTTATATGTAAACAAGCCCTTGTGTGTATTTATGGTGACATACTTCTTTGATTTGTCATCCAGTGTAATCTGCAAGTAGGCATGACTCATATCCAATTTTGTGAATTTCTTTCCTCCAGCCAGGTTTGCAAAGAGATCCTTTGTTTTGGGAATAGGATACTGCTCTAGTTTGGACACCGATTGACAGTCAATTTATAGTCTCCACAGAGTCTTACCGAATTGTCCGGTTTTAACACAGGTACTATGGGAGCTGCCCATTCTGAACATTTCACCGGCTCCAGTATGTTCTCGCTCAATAGACGGTCAAGCTCAGCCTCTACCTTTGGCTTCATGGCATAAGGCACAGGTCGTTGTTTAAAAAACCTTGGTGGTGCCTCCTTGTCTACATAAATCTTAGCTGGGGGGCCACTAAATGTGCCAAGTTCCTCCTTGAACACACTCTCATGTTCACTCAACACTTCTTGCAAAGTCAACTGTTTGCCCGCATCTATTTGATGTACTGCTCCCCAGTCTAATTTAAGTTCTTTTATCCAGCCCCAACCTAACAGGTTTGGTCCGGTACCCGATACTATAACTGCAGGTAGCTGTTCCACTGTGTCCCTGTGTTGCACAGTTACCTTAGCTGTACCTAATGTCGCTACTCGTTCACCTGTATATGTTTTAAGATGCAGGGAGCAAGGCTTTAACTCTGGAACTTTTGCACAGTTCCACAATTGTGAGTACTCTGCCTTGTTCATTATGGTCACGCCGCACCCTGTATCCACTTCAAAGTTCACCTTAGAGTCATTTACTGTCAGTTGCAATGTGATAGGAGCCACTTTTGGAATGTTCTCTAACATGCTACACATTATGAACATGTCCTCTTCTTCCTCAGCTTCCCCGCTGATGTGGTGTGCTCCATGTTTTTTCACTTCTCTCCCTTGGTTTTGCTGTCCTCCCCCTTTTGGTTTGGTTTTGCTGTCCTCCCCCTTTTGGTTTGGATTCCTCCACAGGTGATTTCACCCTGCAAGCTCATTTTATGTGTCCTTGTTTCCCACACTTGTAGCACTTTTCCTCCAGAAACTGGCATTCACTCGCCAGGTGATTGCCCTTGCATCTATAACATGCCTTCACACATGCTCACGTTGTGGTTTCTGACGCATGTTCAATTTGTGCACAACAACCTGACCTGCAACTTGCGTAGCATTAGCCCTGTCTGAACCCTGTATTTCTTTTACATCTCAGTTCGCTGTCTCTATGGCTTGAGCAAGTTCCAATGCTTTTTCATAAGTAAGCCCAGTCTCAGATAATAATCTACGCTCTATTCAGTTGTCCATAATTCCGCAAACTAGCCTATCTCGCTGTCAGGGCGAGGCTGGTTCTGGACCCAAGTGCAGAGACGAGGCTAGAGGCAGGTATAAAGTTCAAACAAAGTATTTTACTTAATAAACACAAAGATACAATTACACTTTAGAAGCTCTGACAAGCGACCACTTGGCACAAAGGCTTGTCAAGACTGAGCACAGAGAAGGAGGAAAACAGAACTTATATACTACAAATCACAGATGAAACTCATAAGCCCAATAACAGTCAATTAAGGATTAACACAGGGGCAACCACTCATGAAGGTGCCACCTAGGGGTTACTAGGAGAACTAACCGGCACCCTCACAGGACCCCCTCCCCTAGGAACAGCTCCTGATGTTCCTCCTGGACGAGCCGGGTGGCGACGGCGAAAATCCCTTATGAGTTCCGGATCCAAAATGTCCCAGGCTGGAACCCAGGAATGCTCCTCAGGACCGAAACCCTCCCAGTCAACCAGGTATTGGATGCTCCTCCTGACCCGGCGACAATCAAGGAGGCGATGGACCGTGAAGGCTTGCTGGCCGTCGATCATACGGGGCGGGGGGGGGGGGGGAGGTCTAGCCGCAGGAACCAAGGGACTAGTAAGAACCGGCTTGAGGTGAGAGACTTGAAATGTGGGATGTATCCTCATCGATCGAGGAAGGAGGAGCCGGTAGGCCACCGGGTTTACTTGCTCCAAAATCCTAAATGGTCCTATGAACCGGGGAGCCAACTTGCGGGACTCTTGGTAGACAGCCAGACCTTCTGTCCGGTCCGGAACCGAGGAGCTGGGCGACGGTGACGGTCGGCCTGCACCTTCTGCCGAGATGAGGCAAGCTGCAAGGCAGATCGGACCCTCCTCCAGGTACGACAGCAGCGTTGGACTAACCCCTGGGCAGCCGGCACTCCTACCTCCCTCTCCTGTTCCGGGAAGAGTGGCGGTTGGAAGCCATATTGGCACTCAAAAGGCGAAAGACCAGTGGAGGAGCTCTGAAGGGTATTATGTGCATACTCTGCCCAGACCAGGTACTTGCTCCAGGAGGAAGGATTGGAGGACACAAAGCTTCGTAGCACCCTCTCCAGATCTTGATTAGTTCTCTCAGTCTGGCCGTTAGATTGAGGGTGGAACCCCGAAGAGAGACTGACGGAAGCCCCCAGGAGGGAACAAAAGGCCTTCCAAAACCTAGATGAGAACTGGGGACCACGGTCAGAGACAACATCCAGGGGCAAGCCATGAAGGCGGAAGACGTGTTGGACAACCAGCTGGGCGGTCTCCCTGGCAGAGGGAAGCTTGACAAGAGGAACGAAGTGAGCAGCCTTTGAAAAGCGATCAACCACAACTAGGATGGTGGTGAATCCTTCAGATGGAGGTAGCCCGGTGATGAAATCCAGGGCGATATGAGACCAGGGACGGCTGGGAATAGGCAAGGGATGCAGGAGACCAAGCGGGGGTTGTTGGGATGTCTTGTTCTGGGCACAGACGGGACAAGCGGAGACAAAGGCCCGGGTGTCGGCTTCCATAGCGGGCCACCAGAATCTCCTTTTAAGAAACTCGAGAGTCCGATGGATCCCAGGATGACCCGTCAATCGAGAAGAATGGCCCCATTGAAGAACCTGGGCGCGCGCTCGACTGGGAACATATAGTTTATTAGGAGGACCTCCTCCGGGATCGGCCTCCTGACGTTGGGCCCTTCGCACCACAGTCTCAATCTCCCACGCGACGGGAGCCACGATGCAGGAACTAGGGACGATAGGTTCCGGAATCCGGTCCTTTTCCGAGGGGTCAAACTGGCGAGAAAGGGCATCTGGTTTGAGGTTCTTAGACCCTGGGCGGTACGACAGGAGAAAGTTGAACCGGTTAAAGAAGAGTGCCCACCTGGCCTGCCGGGGGTTGAGGCGCTTAGCGTCCTGAATATATATCAGGTTCTTATGGTCGGTCCAGACGACAAAAGGATGTTCCGCTCCCTCCAACCAGTGTATCCACTCCTCCAAGGCCAACTTAACTGCCAAAAGCTCCCTGTTGCCGACATCATAGTTACACTCAGTT
The DNA here is from genome assembly GCF_052327205.1 of Somniosus microcephalus. Classification (NCBI taxonomy): domain Eukaryota; kingdom Metazoa; phylum Chordata; class Chondrichthyes; order Squaliformes; family Somniosidae; genus Somniosus; species Somniosus microcephalus. Next base: position 12,294,249 of record NC_141000.1, on the reverse strand, counting down.
GGCTTCAGGCGACGGGAGAAGAAGGCACAGGGATGAAGTTTTTGGTCCTTGGGGGAGCGCTGGGACAGGACAGCCCCAACTCCAATATCCGAGGCATCCACCTCTACGATGAAGGGCAGGATGGGATCGGGATGTATCAGAATGGGGGCGGAGGTGAAGCGTTGTTTGAGCTCCTGGAAGGCCCGTTCTGCTTCAGAACACCAGCTGAACCGTACAGGCGAGCCCTTGGTCAATGCGGAGAGGGGGGGCGGCAAGGGAGCTGAAGTTATGGATGAAGCATCTGTAAAAGTTGGCGAATCCCAGGAATCGCTTAATCTGCTTAACCGACGTGGGACTCGGCCAGTTCAGGACGGCTTGAACCTTACTCGGATCCATCTGGACGCTTCCACCAGAGATAACGTAGCCCAGGAAGGTGACCTTAGTGACGTGGAATTCACACTTCTCGGGTTTGACGAAGAGACGGCTCTCCAAGAGCCTCTGCAACACCCGCCTGACGTGTTGGACATGCTGCTGGGGGGACTTCGAGAAGATGAGAATGTCATCCAAATAAACAAACACGAACTGATTCAGCAGGTCCCGGAGCACGTCATTGACCAGAGCCTGGAAGACAGCAGGAGCATTAGTGAGACCAAAGGGCATGACAAGGTATTCCCAGTGACCGCTCGGGGTGATAAAGGCAGTTTTCCATTCATCCCCCTCCCTAACGCGGACCAGGTTATATGCGTTGCGGAGGTCAAGTTTGGAGAAGATGGTAGCTCCCTGTAGCTGCTCAAACGCTGAAGACATCAAAGGGAGAGGATAGCGGTTCTTAATCGTAATTTTGTTAAGCCCCCGATAGTCTATACAAGGTCTGAGACCACCATCCTTCTTTTTTACAAAAAAGAAACCTGCACTCGCTGGGGAGGTGGAAGGATGAGTGAAACCTGTGGCGAGGGCTTCTTTGATATATTCCTCCATCGAAACATTCTCAGGGCCAGAGAGAGAGTAGAGCCGACCCCGAGGGGGGCAAGTGCCAGGCAGGAGATCAATCGCACAGTCATAAGGCCGGTGTGGGGGGAAGTGTAGAGGACCGCCCCTTACTAAATACCGCATGGAGGTCCGAATACTCAGGAGGCACATGAGCAAGGTCCAGCTGATCGGCTGGCTCGGGAGAGGAAGGACGAGGCAGACTAGGGAAGACCTTGAGACAGTTAGTTGAACATGAAGGGTCCCACTCCAGCACCGTCCCAGTAGTCCAGTCAATATGAGGGTTGTGGAGAAAGAGCCACGGGTGTCCAAGAACGAGAGGGAGCTCAGGGGAATCTCTCAGGTGAAACTGCAACGACTCTTGATGTCTCTCCCCCACTTGGACCTGTAACACTCCAGTGATATGATGAACGTGCCCAGAACCAAGGGGCCTGCCATCGAGGGCGGTGACTTGTAAAGGCTGGTCCAGGCGGGAGAAAGGAATTTTCAGTCTGTGCACCAGGGTACGGTCAATAAAACAACCCGCGGCCCCGGAGCCAATGAACGCCTGCAGATTGAACTGCTTTCCCTCCCAAGAGAGACAAGTAGGAATCAGGGTTTGGAAGACAGAAGGGGTAGGAGAAGGGGTTTGATCAGTCCATAACCTCCCAATCCTCCTGGCTTGTTCCTGGAGCTCTGGGCATGTGGCTCTGAAATGACCAGACCGGCCACAGTAAAGACAACACCCCTCTCTCAATCTCCTCTGTCTCTCAACCTGGGAGAGCCGAGTTGCATAGGTGTCTCTTCCGTGCTAACAGGTGGACTCGGGGGTACTTGGAAACTCCTGGTCAGATCCGGAACACCGGACGATCTCACCCCTGTGGAAGTAGTGAATCTCCTCTCTCTAGCATGCTCCCGGAGGCGGTTATCCACTCTGACAGCAAGGGAGATGAGCGTGTCAAGGTCCTCCGGGATCTCTCTGGACGCTAGTTCATCCTTGATAGTCCCGGAAAGGCCGTAAAAAAACATGGAAAGAAGGGCCTCGGTGTTCCAGCAACTCTCCGCACCGAGTGTGCAGAACTCAATGGCGAAGTCGGCTACGCTGCAGCCGCCCTGGCAGAGATTCAAAAGTCTCTTAGCTGCCTCCCGTCCACTCACAGGATGGTCAAAGACCTTGCCCATCTCATCGGTGAAATCGACAACGTCACAGCAGACCGAAGATTGCTGCTCCCAGATAGCGGTAGCCCAGGCGAGAGCTTTTCCCGAGCGTAGTGAAATAACGAATGCTACCTTAGAGTGAGATGAATGGAACATGGAAGGTTGAAGTTCAAAAACCAGGGAGCACTGGATCAGGAAGCCACGACACTTGCCTGGATCACCATCATAGCGCTCCGGCGCAGGTAGGCGAGGCTCTCGGTAAGTCAGGCAATCAGCGACCGGTGGGGTAGCACCCAAAGGAACTGACTGAAGAAGAACATCCTGAGCAGAAGCCACAGCAGCTAGGTGTTGAATGGTCTGAGTCCACGTATCTAGCTTGTCCGAAATGCTTTGGAGAAGTTGCTCAAGGCGGCCGAGGAAAGCACCTTGATGGGAGAGAATAGAACGAAGTTCCTCCATCACTGCTGGGTCCATACTAGGCTCAGTCTTGCTGTCAGGGCGAGGCTGGTTCTGGACCCAAGTGCAGAGACGAGGCTAGTATAAAGTTCAAACAAAGTACTTTACTTAATAAACACAAAGATACAATTACACTTTAGAAGCTCTGACAAGCAACCACTTGGCACAAAGGCTTGTCAAGACTGAGCACAGAGAAGGGGGAAAACAGAACTTATATACTACAAATCACAGGTGAAACTCATAAGCCCAATAACAGTCAATTAAGGATTAACACAGGGGCAACCACTCATAAATTGGACGCTCCTCTGAGTTTGGAGGAGCTGTCCGGCGCCCTCCGCCAGCTCTCTAGGGGGAAGTCCCCGGGGCTGGACGGGCTGACCGTGGAGTTCCACAGGGCGTTCTGGGGCGTCCTGGGGGGCGACTACGTGCGGGTCCTGGGGGAATGTTTGGCGACCGGGGAGATGCCCCTCTCGTGGCGCAGGGCGGTGATCGTCCTGCTGCCTAAGAGGGGTGATCTCCGCCTCCTTAAGAACTGGCGCCCGGTCTCCCTCCTCAGCACGGATTATAAAATCTTTGCCAGGGCCATGTCTGTTCGCCTTGGCACCGTGCTGGCCCGCATGATCCATCCCGACCAGTCCTACACGGTCCCGGGCCGGACCATTCACGATAATATCCATCTGGTCCGGGACCTGGTCCACCATTCCCAGAGGGCTGGTCTGTCGGTCGCCTTCCTTTCCCTGGATCAGGAGAAGGCGTTCGACAGGGTGGATCACGAGTATCTTTTCGGGACTCTGCGCGCTTTCGGGTTCGGGACGCATTTCGTCGCCCGGATCCGACTTCTGTACGCTGCCGCGGAGTGTCTGATTAAAGTTAACGGGTCCTTGACGGCGCCCCTTCGCTTCGGGAGGGGGGTGCGTCAGGGATGCCCCATGCCCGGCCAGTTATACGCCATTTGCGTGGAGCCTTTCCTGCGCCTCTTGCGGAAGAGGTTGGCGGGATTGGCTCTGCAAGGGCCGGGCGTGGAGGTGGTCCTCTCGGCTTACGCCGATGACGTGCTCCTCGTGGTCACGGATCCCGTTGACTTGCGGAGGATGCGGGAATGCCAGCAGATTTACTCGGACGCATCCTCCGCCAGGATCAACTGGGGGAAATGTTCCGGACTCCTGGTGGGTCAGTGGCAGGTGGACTCTCTGCCGGAGGAGTTCAGGCCCTTCGCCTGGAGTACTACGCACCTCCTCTACTTGGGAGTCTACCTCAGCCCGGCCGAGGACGCCTGGCCGGCGAACTGGCACGAGCTGGAGGCCAAAGTCACCGCTCGCTTAGGACGCTGGACAGGATTGCTCCGAGTGTTGTCCTACAGGGGTCGGGCGTTGGTCATAAACCAACTGGTGGCCGCCATGTTGTGGTACCGGTTGGTTACTCTGACCCCCCCCCCTGCGTTTGTCGCCAGGATACAGAAGAAGCTCGTCGACTTCTTCTGGAACAACAGGATGCACTGGGTCGCTGCCGCGGTTCTGAGTCTCCCGCTTAGGGAGGGCGGTCAGGCGTTGGTGTGCCTCCGCACCCAGATTGCGACTTTCCGTCTTCGGACGCTGCAGAGATACCTGTACGTCGAGAATCCTCCAAGATGGTTTGCGCTGGCGACGTATTTTTTCCGCCAGCTGCACGGCCTCAATTACGACACGCAGCTCCTGTTTTTGGAGGGGAGCGGCAGGCGTGAGAGCCTGCGGGAGCTGCCTGTCTTTTACCAGGAACTACTATGGGTTTGGAATCACGTCGCCTCCAGGCGGAGCTCTCCCCCGTCAGGAGCGGCGGCTGTCCTCCGGGAGCCGCTGTTCAGGAATCCGCACCTCCACGTCCGCGAGTTCGGGTGGCTGGCGGAACGCAGGGCTGTGCCTGCCAGGGTGACTAGAGTCGGGGACCTACTCGATGGCGGAGGAGCGGGCTGGATGGCGCCAGAGGAGCTGGCGAGGCGCATGTCGTGGGACGACGTCCGGCTCGCGGTCAATGCCATCGGGGCGGTGAAAGCGATGCTGCCCCCCGGCGCCACGAGGTGCGTCGAGGCGGCTCGGGCACGTGGGGAGATCCCGTCCGAGCTTACTCCCGTTCGGATGGAATTCCTTATCGGCGCCTTTCCCCGAGACTCCCCTCGGAGATCGGCGCCTCACAACTTGAGCCGTCTCGAGGAAATACCCTCCGTGCTTTTTCATTCTGCGCGGAGGGGTTTCCTGTACGGGCTGCTCTTGCACACCTTCCACTTTGCCATCTTCGCCTGCCGTCCGGACACACCGTGGCGTGCCGTTTTACCTCCGGACGGAGGCGGAGGTCCCCGATGGGGGGCTCTCTATGCGGGAGTCCTCCCTTGTTCTATCGGGGATTTGGCCTGGAGGGTGTTGCACAGAGCAGTCCCGTGCAATAGATTTTTAAGTAGGTTTACGGACTCCCAGACCGCCTGTTTGTTTTGCGGTCTGGAGGAGTCCGTCTTTCACGTTTACACGGGGTGTGAGAGGTTGCAGCCCCTCTTCCATTTTTTGAGGGGGCTGCTCCTCAAATTTTGGTTGCACTTCAGTCCCACGCTCCTGATCTACGGTCACCCCGTGCGGAGGGGAGCGGGCGGGTCGGAGGACCTCCTCGTGGGCCTGCTCCTGGGCCTGGCCAAGAAAGCCATCAATTGGTCCTGGCAGCGGGCGAGCGAGGGGGTCGTCCGACCGGATTGCCTCCCCCTCTTCCGTGGCCATGTTCGCGCCCGGGTGGCCCTAGAGATGGAGCACGCGGTGTCCGCCGGCACGCTCGAGCTCTTTCGTGACCGGTGGGCGCCGCGGGGACTGGAGTGCATTGTTAATCGGGACAACCAAATTTTAATTTGATTGGTGGAGGGTTATTTAAAAGGGTAATTGGGTTGTTGTCACCTTATTTGTGAAATTGTTTCTTTTTTATTTGGGTCCAATGAAAAGAGAGGGGCAACCACTCATGAAGGTGCCACCTAGGGGTTACTAGGAGAACTAACCGGCATCCTCACACTCGCAGCATTTCCTTCAGGTTGTTCCCATAATTGCAATCTTGTGCTAATTTATGCAACACCGCTACATCGTCCATTACGCTCTCTTCCTCTTTCCTGTTCCTTGAATTAAACTTGAACCGCTGTACAATCTCACTAGGCTTAGGGTTGAAATGTTCTTTTAGCAAAGCCACTAATACAACAAATGATTTGTCTCCAGGCTTTTCAGGACTGAGCAGGTTTTTCATCAAACTGTAGGTTTGGCTTCCCTCTGAACTAAGCAGAATGGCTTTCCTTTTTCCGGCATCATTTATTTCATTTGCTTCGAAAAAATAACCCAACACTTCACAGTATTCTTCCCAGGTTTATGCTTGAATATCAAAAGCGGAAACCGTTCCTATCATGGTAGCCATGCTCTCCTCCAGCTTGTAGCTAACTTTAGCTCGTGATTTTGTTGTTTAAACATCCCGGCAGACTTTTCTTCTTTATGCAGCGTCCTTAAGTTGCCTCGTCGCCAAATGTGATAAATCCATTAAGTGGAACAAGGACTCAAAGAGGCGATATCGTAGTATTAACACGAGTACTTTATTAACAACTGGGAAACACGTTTACAGACAGCCTGCATCAGCATCCTGGCATTCCACCTTGTGCTGACCTATACAGGAAGCAAACCTCTGACCTTAACAGGAAGCAAACCTCTGACCTTAGTAGCAGCATTGGCTACAGCACCACCTGGTGATAACCGTAATCATAACATCCCAGATTACTATAACTGCCTTCTGTGGCAGAGAATTCCACAGGTTCACCACTCTCTAGGTGAAGAAATTCCTCCTCATCTCAGTCCTAAATGGCTTACCCCTTATCATTAGACTGTGACCCCTGGTTCTGGACTCCCCCGCCATCGGGAACATCCTTCCTGCATCTAGTCTGTCTAGTCCTGTTAGAATTTTATAAGTTTCAATGAGATCCCCTCTCATTCTTCGAAACTCTAGCGAATATAAGCCTAATCGACTCAATTTCTCTTCGTACGTCATTGCTGCCATCCCAGGTATCAGTCTGGTGAATCTTCGCTGCACTCCCTCCATGGCAAGAACATCCTTCCTCAGATAAGGTGACCAAAACTGCACACAATACTCAAGGTGTGGTCTGACCAAGGCCCTGTACAGCTGCAGCAAGACATCCTTGCTCCTTTACTCGAATCCTCTCGCTATGAAGGCCAACATACCATTTGCCTTCTTAACCGCCTGCTGCACCTGCATGCTTACCTTCAGCGACTGGTGCACAAGGGCACCCAGGTCTCGTTGCACTTCCCCTTTTCCCAATCTATTGCCATTTAGATAATAATCTGCCTTCCTGTTTTTGCCACCAAAGTGGATAACCTCGCATTTATCCACATTATACTGCATCTGCCATGCATCTGCCCAATCACCCAACCTGTCCAAATCATACTGGAGTTTCTCTGCATCCTCCTCACAGCACACACACCCACCCAGCTTTGTGTCATCTGCAAACTTGGAGATATTACATCTAGTTCCCTCATCTAGATCATTAATATATATTGTGAATAGCTGGGGTCCTAGCACCGATCCCTGCGGCACCCCACTAGTCACTGCCTGCCAATCGGAAAAAGACCCGTTTATTCCAACGCTTTGCTTCCTGTCTGCCATCCAGTTCTCTATCCAAGTCAGTATCTTACCCCAATCCCATGTGCTTTAACTTTGCACGCCAATCTCTTATGCGGGACCTTATTGAAAGCCTTCTGAAAGTCCAAATACACCACATCCACTAGTTCTCCCTTATCTATTCTACCAGTTATATCCTCAAAAAATTCCAGTAGATTAGTCAAGCATGATTTACCTTATGTAAATCCATGTTGACTTTGTCCGATCCTGTCACTGTTTTCCAAGTGCGCTGCTATTATATCTTTTATAATGGACTCTAGCATTTTCCCCACTACCGATGTCAGGCTTACCGGTCTATAATTCCCCGTTTTCTCTCTACCACCTTTTTTAAATAGTGGGGTTACATTAGCTACCCTCCAATCCATGGGAACTATTCCAGAGTCTATAGAATTTTGGAAGATGACCAGCAATGTATCTACTATTTCTAGGGCCACTTCCTTAAGTACCCTAGGATGTAGATTATCAGGCCCTGGGGATTTATCGCCTTCAATCCCATCAATTTCCCTAACACCATTTCCCTACAAATACTGATTTCATTCAATTCCTCCCTCTCATTAGACCCTATGTTCCCCGAAATCTCTGGAAGGTTATTTGTGTCCTCCTTTGTGTATGTATTTAATTGGTCAGCCATTTCTTTGTTCCCCATTATAAATTCATCAGCTGAGGGAGGGCGGTAGGTGGTAATCAGCAGGAGGTTTCCTTGCCCATGCTTGAACTGAAGCCATGAGACCTCATGGGGTCCGGAGTCAATGTTGAGGACTCCCAGGGCCACTCCTTCCCGACTGTATACCACTGTGCCACCACCCCTGTCCTGCCAGTGGGACAGGACATACCCAGGGATGGTGATGGAGGAGTTTGGGACGTTGGCTGAAAGGCCTACTGGAATTTTTTGAGGATGTAACTGGGAAAATAGATAAGGGAGAACCAGTAGATGTGGTGTATTTGGACTTTCAAAAGGCTTTCGATAAGGTCCCGCACAAGAGATTAGCGTGTAAAGTTAAGGCACATGGGATTGGGGGCAAGGTATTGACTTGGATAGAGAACTGGTTGGCGGACAGAAAGCAGAGAGTAGGAATTAACGGGTCTTTTTCCGAGTGGCAGGCAGTGACTAGTGGGGTACCGCAGGGATCGGTCCTTGGACCCCAGCTATTCATAATATACATTAATGATCTAGATAAGGGAACTAGATGTAATATCTCCAAGTTTGCAGACGACACAAAGCTGGGTGGGTGTGTGTGCTGCAAGGAGGATACCGAGAAACTCCAGGATGATTTGGGCAGGTTGGGTGATTGGGCAGAAGCGTGGCAGATGCAATATAATGTGGATAAATGCGAGGTTATCCACTTTGGTGTCAAAAACAGAAAGGCAGACTATTATCTGAATGGCAATAGATTGGGAGAAGGGGAATTGCAACGAGACCTGGGTGTCCTTGTGCACCAGTCGCTGAAGGTAAGCATGCAGGTGCAGCAGGCGGTGAAGAAGGCAAATGGTATGTCGGCCTTCATAGCAAAAGGGTTTGAGTACAGGAGCAAGGATGTCTTGCTGCAGTTGTACAGGGCCTTGGTGAGACCACACCTGCACTGTGTGCAGTTTTGGTCACCTTATCTGAGGAAGGATGTTCTTGCCATGGAAGGAGTTCAGCGAAGATTCACAAGGCTGATCCCTGGGATGGCAGGAATGACGTATGAGGAGAGATTGGGTCGATTGGGCTTATACTCGCTGGAGTTTAGAAGAATGAGAGGGGATCTCATCGAAACTTATAAAATTCTGACAGGTCTGGACAAACTAGATGCAGGTAGAATGTTCCCGATGGTCGGAGAGTCCAGAACCAGGGGTCATAGTCTAAGGGTAAGGGGTAAGCCATTTAGGACAGAGATGAGGAAGAATTTCTTCACCCAGAGAGTGGTGAACCTGTGGAATTCTCTACCACAGAAGGTGGTTGAGGCCAAGTCTTTAAATATATTCAAGAAGGAGTTAGATATATTTCTTAGAGCTAAAGGTATCAAGGGGCATGGGGAGAAGGCAGGTACGGTGTGCTGAGTTTGGATGATCAGCCATGATCTCATTGAATGGCGGAGCAGGCTTGAGGGGCCGAATGGCCTACTCCTATCTTCTATGTTTCTATATGTATGATTCTGTGAGTATGACTCTGTCAGGCTGTTGCTTGACCAGTCTGTGGGACAGCTCTCCCAATTTTGGCCCAAGTCCCCAGATGTTGGTGAGGAGAACTTTGCAGGGTTGACTGGGCTGGGTGTGCTGTTGCCGTGTCCGTAGCCGGCGCTGAGGTCGATGCCGGGTGGTCCGTCCGGTTTCATTTTTTTAATTGTTTTTCGTAGCGGTTTGTTACAACTGAGTGGCTTGCTGGGCCATTTCAGAGGGCAGTTAAAAGTCAACCACATTGCTGTGGGTCTGGAGTAAATGTTTATTTTCACCACCTGGGCAAGAATCTGATGGGGTGGATGGCCTGCTTGTTATAGCCCCCGTCTGATTTTCATTGCATTAATGTCAATGGAATGAGAATTAGGTGGGTTGTCTGTTCCCTGGCTGATGAAAGAAATGTTATAATACACAAGCTGAATCGACTGCACAAAGTATTGCATAGAGCTGTAATCACAACCGAGAACAGAGAGCATTATGAAAGGAAAATTGATCATGTCATCAGTAGCACACCGTGATCTTGACAGCAATTTAGTTACTGTTTAAAAATTATATGTAACATTTCTCATTTTATTTTAATTATTTACTTAATAATGTGATAAAAAGCCCATCAAATCCATACACTGCTTGCCCTACCTGGGACTCTTAAGCCCGTGATGAATTAACAAGCCTTAAATAAAAATTCCAATTGCATAATGCCTTGTGTTCAACCCTGACCAGTTGTATTCCACAGGTGACCTTGCCAAGGCCCCAGCACCCCAAAGGAACCATTATGTTTTGTAAACATTTGTTTGTCTGGCCTTTAACAGTCACTATATTCTTACAAAGCTAATAAAAAGAAGTGGATCACTCTTGCTACTTTCCACAATCAGCCTTTTCTATTTTCCTGTTCACCCATCTCATTTTAGATACTCAGGGGAAATTTCAGCATGGAGCAGCGCGTGGGTTTGGGTGCAGGTGGGAGGTTAAAGTTGGCCAAAATGCGAGTACGCCTGGAAGCCGACTTTCAGCATTAGGCTGGTTGCACGGAAGCCCCTCAGGAGAGATGGGTTACCTATTAGCATATGCTTATCGCTCAATTGGAAAGATATGCTAATCGCTCAATTGGAGAGATATTTCAACAGATGTTTAAATTTAATGGCGCATCCACAGGTTTCCCCAGGCTTTCGGAAACTCGCCATTGAAACCAAGGCAAAAACACAATGGAGGAAAAATTCAGTTGTTTGCGCCTCCCGTTAGCGCCTTAAGAGGGCGGTAATGGGGTGCAAAGCAACCAGCGCCCGGGCGAGGCGATGTTTGCGCCGCTCACGAAATTAACTAGACATTTTGCGGCGGCGCTAAACACTACCACCACGATCACCTGTGCCGGCAGATTGTGACGTCAGTCGAGTGCGCAACGCCTCGTTAGCACCCTGGACCGGATATTGAGTGGCGCCCCCTGCCTTACCGCCTGCCGCTAGCAACGACAGGTTGAGGGGAGCATTTTGCAGTCAGAAAGGGACTGGGGGAGCGCTATTTAAAGGCGACCGTTTCCTGCCTTTTTTTGTTGATGACATTTTTGCACCACGCATTCTGAGAGAGAGAGAGAGACTTCTGGAGAGATTCAACGCTGTGTGAAGGAGTTTTGGGTACTGAGCAGCACTTTGCAGGTTCATTTTGATTTGCCCTTCCTTGCTTCGCCAGCGCTCTGAGGTAGCGCCTCGCTCCTCGGCCTTTGCGCCTTAAGACAGGTGTGAAGCGCCTGATTTAGCGCTCCAATCACCTCCAGGGGCGATAGAAGCCAAGTTTGCCGTCGGAGGCGATAATTAGCGCCAGGCGCTAAACTTTGCGCACGGCTGATAATGGCGCCCCAAACGGGGCGATACTGAATTTTTCCCCCATGACGATTGGCAGGCCTGATTAAAAGTCATGCAAATACTCCAATAAGTACTCAGTACTCACAGCTGCTTTCTTTCCTACTAGTGGGAATGGGTTTGTTCATAATACTTTTGCTGAGAGTTTACTTTCTACACTTTGGAGGTTTTCTGAATTAGATCAGGAGGGGTGGCGTCTTGGCTGCTTTAGATTGGGCCTTGGACGAGGAGCAGTATGACCATCAGCAGCAGTAACAGGCTGCAGTTGACTGACCAGCAGCTGGACATCACAGAGGGGAGCAGTAGAGGCACTAGCCGCGAAACAGGGTGTAAGGGCAGAGGCTGAGCTTCCTTGACATCTTTGAACAGCGGTGTTCCTGGAGGCTCAGGTTGTTGTGTCAGGGGGTGGCAGACATCTGCAGCCTCCTAGAAGAAGACTTGCTCCCTGCTCCCTGGTGACCTGCGTTACCAGTGGCTGTCAAAGTCACCGCCGCCCTCGACATTTTTGCCTCTCGATCCCTCCAGGGCTCTGCTGAAGACATATCCAGGATCTCCCAGTCGGCGGCCCATGAATGCATAAGGCAGGTGACTGATGGCTTGTTTGCCAGGGCCGGCAATTATGTGAACATCGCCTGTGATGGCGCCAGTCAGAATGAGCCGGGCACTCGAGTTTGCGACTCTGGCTGGCTTCCCACAGGTACAAGGTGTGTCATTGACTGCACACATGTGGCAATCCACGCAGCCCCAGATCAACCAAGCGTATTCGTAAATCACAAGGGCTTCCTCTGGTGTGCAACCACAAAAAGATATTTATATTGATGTGCGCAAGATTCCCGGGGAGCTGCCGTGATGCGGCAGTCCAAGCTCCCTGACATCTTTGGACCTGCAAGCAGCCTTGAGGGGTGACTGATAGGAGACAAGGGCTGTTCCCTTCAAACTTGGCTGGTGATACCCATGAGAAACCTGACCAATGAAGCCCAAGAGCATTACAATGAAAGCCAGATGACAACCAGATGTGACATTGAGCAAGCGATCGGCATGCTCAAGATGCGCTTCAGCTGCCTGGACAGGTCTGGAGGTGTTCTTCTGTACACACCAGCCAGGGTCTCCAGAATGATTGTGGTGTGCTGTGCTCTGTGCAACATTGCGCAGCCGCGAGGTTTGGAGCTGCAGGAGGAAGAGGGCGCAAAGCTCAGATCCTCTTCGGACGATGCTGAGGAGGAGGAGGAGGACAAGTAGGAGGAAGGTGACGACGTCAATGCAGCACCAGCTGCTCACAATCCTGCCAGGGTTGCCCTTATTAATGCAAGGTTCAGTTAGTTACTAGCATTAGACTGATGTCAGAACCACATGCAGCACCCACTCTTAGGTCATTAAAACACTTCCTGCCCTGAATCCAGCAGCGTTGCACAATGCTCCTGCTGCTGACCTCCTGGGCCACCTCCAGCCACACCTTCTTTGTGACAGCGATAGGTTTCTTCCTCCCTTCGCTCGGGAAGTGTATCTCTCTGTGGCTCCTCACTGTCCCCAGCAGTACATCAAGGGAGGCGTCACTAAAGTGGGGCACAGGCTTTGACCGTCTGGAACCCATTGTCAAAGTTCTTTCTCTCTTGCTTCCATCTCTCACTGTGGCCTTGGTCTTGCTATTCTCTTCTTTTTTTCATGAGGGTATACTTTATTTCCACACCCCTTAAAGTAATCTTAAATGATCAACTTTTCTTCTGTTTCATTTTCTAGTTCGGGTTTCTTAATCTTCCCAGAACTTTTCTCTTAATCCTAGAGTTTGCTCTGCTGAACTCTAGTACATCTGTCTTGCTATTTTTGAACCTTTGGCTTTATTATAATATTAGATCTAACCATACAGTTGTCTTTAGAATCCGGGTTCACCATCAAATGAATATTACAGCACCTGCCCTCATGTCTTGCTTCACAAGTTATGATTAAGAAGCAGTCAGAATTAATGAAAACCCAAGGCATGTAATCCATATGTCACTTGTGACACGAATCATAACTCGTGACATTGGCTAACATAGAATATGATTTATAATCACAAAATTCTTCAATATATACCTTCTGTATGCATGTGATGCCCTTAATGGATATCCAGTCCTATTTTCTCATGTATGTGTAACCTTTCATTAATGGAGCCATTCTCTGTTCCACAAAGTTGTTTGATTTGGTTTTGTTTCTCTCCCAATTCTGATATCACCCAGATTGAGTGACCCCCTCAATGAATCTTGTTCGTGATTCATTGGGATGCCTTTGTTTCAGCACATTGTCTTCATTTCTTGCAATGACTCACTTTTCAGCCTGATTTGCAACAACACTCTAGTTTCTCAGAATTCACAGGAACTCGCACTTGTTCAAGGACTTACCACAAAGCTTTAGTTTGTCACAGAGACGCGACACTCATTTTTCACAAGGACTCAATACAATGTTTTCATTATTTGGAGGGCTTTGCCACAATGTTCATGAATCTTGCCAGAGTTGAGTCATCTCCATTTGCTGCCATTTTCCTGTTACTTTTAACAATTTGTCATCAACTCACACAGTCCTACTGTTTGTCACAGAGATTCACAATGACATTTTGCAATATTAGTGTATGAACACTTCATGACGTGTTCGAACGATGTTCCTTTGTCCATTATTTTAATGAAGTTATTAACGCATTTATTTGAAACCGGTAAGGATGCAGAGATTAGGAAGAGTGTATAAGGCAAATGGGGTTTGCCATGATGCCCTTGTTCATGTCCCACAATCGTTCACTGATAACTGAGCAGCTTTTGATTGTAATTTAGTGTGTTGCTCTCATCTCTCACAGGGATTTAAAACAACATTTTTATTTCTTTGTTGGTGATATTGGGGCAGTAATTCCTCCCCAAACGCATGAGTACGGAAGGGGTACTCACGCGTCTGACCGGAGGAAATGCCGGTTTTCAGCATGCACAGCGCATGCGCTGTAAACCGGCATTTCCTCTCCTCTAACCCAAGAGTTGAAGAGGCTAGCGCGTGCGCTGTAGGGGGCAGCGCGTGCGTCTTGGATTTCCTCTGTTTTGGGGGATTTGCGCATGTGTAAAGGCCTCCGGTCTTTACGCTTGTAAAAAGCACACGTAAGTATTTATTTTTACAGATAAGTGGTGTTTTAGTGTAATTTAGAATTTTTTTTCCACAGGTTTATTATTTTAAAGAATCTACAATAAGGTAAGTTTAGTTTTAGACACTTTTAATTAAAAATTTATGTTTTTCAAAAAAAAAATTATTGTTTAAATTATTTTTTTAAACTTATTTATACTTAATTTAATGATTGGGATGTTTTTTAAATTTTTATTTAAAGTTTAAATAGTGTTTTGGGCCCCTGTAGTTTTCATGAGTTTGACAGTACTTATTCTCAAACTCATGAATGAACCGTCCCCTCCCTGATTGGTTGTACAGTGCTCACCTGATCCCAGCCGGCACATCGCACTAACTACGCCGCTGGATCAGGTTAGCACATCGCGCCGACAGCTGAACAGGGCCTGTGACAGGAAATGCAAGCAGGCCCGGGCTTCAGATGTCAGCGCGCAGGGTGAGTGCAGATCGGGGGCTTGCACGCGCGGCAAGCCCCCGACACCAAGTTCTGGGCCAATAGCCCGGAATTTGCTGCAACAATGTTATTGGCGACGATTGCCATAAGACTGTTGTTTCCCCTGAACCTACAGCACCGATCCACATTGGACCAAATCTTGCTGGAGTGGGGCATCTCATGGCATGCGTCATTACTTAGACTTTTTCCTGCACCCTTCAGCTCGAGTGTAATTTGCGCTGTAACTCTCTGGAAGTGCGAGCTGATTACAGCACAACAAGGCATCTGGGACCTTAGTGAACGACAGGACCAGCAGTGTGTCTCCTTTACCCATGCAATTTAAGGGTTGAGAAAGAAACAGAGGAACAACAGAGAAGGAGGGTGAATTAGAGTTTGTGAATTCAATGTCAAATCAGGAACAGGAAGAGAAATACAGAGAGGGAAAGAAAGATTGGATTAAGACAGAGAGAAAAAAAGAGACAGAAAGGAAAAGTAAGAAAAAAGTTTTCTTTAAATCACCAAGAAGGATTTACTACATGCAGGAATGAGGCTCAACAGCTTAAGTAGTTCCCTTTCTAGGCTGGAGAGATTGATTGGCATTATATTAACAATTATCAGATTGTTAAATGGGTACTTAAATTGTTAATTATGAGTCTGAACTTTCTGCATTGAGTTTAATGGGCAATTAATGTGCAAATCCAGCAAGTTCTTAAAAATAATGGGGAGACGAACGGCGCGATGCCGTTTGTGCAAATGGCAGAACAGAGTAAATCGAGCGGAAGTTTCAGAGATTCGCAACTCAGAGCAAATCTCTTCTTCTCCTGAACTTGCTGGGCAATTTGCACGTTAATAATGGTGTGGGCTGTGAACACGCCATTATTTTTCCAGGAAGATTTGGCTCATTACCATACCCCACAGCGGTGATCGTGGTGGTCCAGAGAGCTTGAAAGCAGCGTTACCTGAGAAGTGGGCCAGGTCTGGGTCCATTTGGAGACAGCGGGGCTATTGTTCGATGGGGACCTGATTGCTCTTTATAAGCAACAACAACAACTTGTATTTATGTAGCATCTTTATCGTAGTAAAACGTCCCAAAGTGCTTCACAGGAGCGTTATCAAACAAAATCTGACACCGAGCCACATATTTGGGCTGATGAAAGAGGTAGATTTTAAGAAGTGTCTTAAAGGAGGAAAGAGAGGCAGAGAGGTTTAAGGAGGGAATTCCAGAGCTCAGGGCCTTGGCAGCTGAAGGCACGGCCACCAATGGTGGAGCGATTAAAAACGGGGACGCTGAAGAGGCCGGAATCAGAGGAGCGCAGATATCTCGGAGAGTTGTGAGCTGGAGGAGATTACAGAGACAGGGAGGGGCGAGGACATGCAAGGCTTTGAAAACAAGGATGAGAATTTTAAATTTGCTTAACCAGGAGCCAATGTAGGTCAGCGAGCACAGGGGTGATGGGCAGACCTTTGAAATGAACACATATCAAACTGTCTTGCATATACTTGAAAGTACCTTTGCCTTTATCTCCAGGGTGTTGTTTATAATTTTCACAAATCCTTAGTGATCGTGGCCAAGTTGCAAGTGTAATTAGAATTTATCTGCACCTTTCTGTTATTGATTTAACATCTCGAATGGTAAATTTGAGATTCATTCTGAACCCTGAGTAGTGATTACTGACAAAGCCCACTGTTTGCAATGACATGGTTGGCCATTGTCTGAATAAAGTAATTTATCACTTTTAAAAACAGCCCAGGGAGAGGGTTTAATTTTTGTACTTTTAGATTATGAGTACTCTATATTGTCATGGACAGAACCGCGGTGTTGTTATGGCAACATTTGATGACTACGTGTTAAGTTTCATCAGTGTCAATAACTCAAAATTGTCATTTGAAAAGCAGTGTTGTCCCAATATCCAAACTTTTCATGATATAAAAATCTGCATTATAAATTGTACCTATATCTAATTTATTATTTGGCGATTCGAACTACAACTGCCAGTGTATCGTAATCGTCCCAATGGTAACCGATTTATTGAGCCCAGCTCTTTGGTATCTTTGTGAAATGGTGTTCCCACAAGCGGCGATGAAACTGGTCTTCATGCAGAAAATTGGCCCCCACCGCTATTTTCAATGTGGGGGGGGGGGAGGAACTTGCATTACGATCCTTTCCAGGTTTCAGTGCTGGGTCCAGCAGAGCTCAAGTCCCAATAATAGTGGCGTCATTCACTAACTTCCTGGGACTTTAGTGGCGATAGTAATGACTTTCGCTGTTATCTCACCATTACTATGGCGCTACGGCCCAGCAAATTCGCAGCCATCAACATTCACAACTGTACAAGAAAGACTTTGTTGCAATTTCCAATTGACTACTCAACAACCAATCCAACACATTTTGAAATTATCCACATATACCATGGGTTCCAGATAAGAAGCATGTGGCACAAACTACTTCTTGTTACGATATGCAATTTGCCCCGGGGAAATCAAGGTATCATTCAAAATCCCATTTCCGTCTTTTAATAGCAAAACTCAGTACCAAATAATGGCCCCCGACAATCTATGGTCACTCCAGCAATTACTGCCATACCTTCAGCAGAAGTTCACCAGAACAGCCGGGAACTGTGCTGGGATCCAGGTGTGCCGAATCCTGGCCATGCCCCAAAGAATACAGACTATCTTGTAGTGGGGGAGCCTCCACCCACCCCAAACAAGGCCATCTTTGTAAGGGGGCAAGGCCGGGGGCAGGAACTCCTTACGTTGTGAGTTCCCATGCCCCAGGGCTTCCAAAGGGCCTGCATGGTCAGAGAAGACACACCTGGTCAGATCAACTGCCCCTACCCAACAGGGTTGAATTGAGGGGCCACCTGAAAGTTCAAGCTGAGATCAAGGCCTTAAGCCCTGAAAAAAGCAACACTTTCTAACAATTAAAATAACCATCAATGCGAGCTGCTGGAGGGGGTGGGGTGGGGAGTGGACCCAGAATCACCCTTCCTCCCCAGCCAAGCTACCTCTGTCGGACTTTGTGCCAATGGCGAGCCCCCCACCCCCAGGTGCACCCATGGTGATGTGGCGCTTGCTGTTGCTGTTACAATTAAGGGACCTCCCCTTGGTTCTGCAAGTTTTGGGCAGAGTCAGCTGTGGCTGTCACGAGTGTGTGCATCCCCGCCTCTCCATTCAAACGTGGATATTTAGAGCCAAGATGTCCTCTGCTGTTTCTCTCTTTATGGTGGAAGAATGCGAAAGTGGAAACATCTTGAATGCTTCTGCTGGTGAAATGGGGCAGGCCCTCCTTTAGCTCCTCAATGCTTTAGCATCTTAACTAGCGCAGCGCAGATGTTATGCCGTGGCTTCTGATCATGGAAATCAAACAACTGACAGCATTTAACATTCATGACAGAAGCTACATTTTTCAAATTATTTGACTCAGTGGGTGGCCATCTGCAAGCTGACTAAAGTCATGGTTCAGATCAGCCAAATGTTCTCACCACTTCCATGTAGGATGCAACACTGTATATCGGGCAACATAAAAGATGGATCAGCGATCAGATTGCTTTTACCTGCGTATCCAGCATACAGATTACTAATGGATGGATGGACACTTGACTAACAGTGGAATCTCGGTCAGCAATTGCTGAAAATTGACTTGACAGTATAAAAATCCAGACTCATTGTTAATAATTAACTGGACACTTGCTGTCACATCAGGTCTCTGTTCAAGTCCCAAGTTGGGAAAACTGACCGTCACCATTGTGATTTTGGGAGGTGGGATTAAAAAATGGCAGAGTTATGATTTTATCAGAGAGAAAGTGCTATTAACAGGGATGTGATCTTAATAAGAGTTCATCTAAAATTGGTTCTTTCACATTAAAATGGTAGCAATCACATTAAACCAGAAAAAAAATCAGCGAATGAATAAAAATCATGGTGACAATCGACAATTGGCCATTTTATAAAGGTGCGATAATCCGTAGCTTCTAATAACAGTGATGTGGTAAGCTTCTTTTTGCTATCCATTTGTTACATTTTCCTACTGGGGATTTAGTATCAATCAAGAATTAAATGGAAAGTCAAGGAAACTGAAGTCCCATGTTACTGGTCTTACAAATTCAATAAAACGCTTGAATTCTCAGGTTCAGCAGAATAGTGATTACAGTGTAACTCTATCCCTTTAAAAGGATGTCACACCTTTTGACTTTCCCCCTTTGAGACAAAAGGTAAGAGTTATGTGATATTTTTTAACGGCTTTGAATCTTTTAATGCCATTCCCCCAGCAGTAACTTTCCAGTTGAGGTTTATCTTATTGCTGAGTCCCCCCACCGCACCACCCCCCCCCCCCCCCCGCCCACCCCAGAGCTCATTCTGCTTCTCTCAGCAGAGAAAGGGAAAAAAATAGTTTTCACACCTGATTTATGTTTAACCTGAATGTACAAACCAAAACTTTTAAAACCCATTTTTGGTCACTGTGTAAAGCTTCACTCGCAGAGATATCGTCTAAGTTTTTCTTCTTTATTTTCAAACATTTGCAGCTTTTAGACATTTCCTTTGTGATGCAGGATATTTCAAGAGTGTTCTAGGCAAGCCAGCTGTTTGCAATTGCAGAAAAAAAAATATTCAATTATTATTCACAGCTTTAGATGATCCACGCAATTTCTGGAATTCATGTTATTTTAAAAAGCACAAGCTATTGCAAATTGTCAAATTGCCAGAAAGTGATTGATACCAGTTTGAGCTTGCCTACAAAAAAGAAAAATATGTTAAATATGATAGCACATGGTCTGCAGTATATTACAAACTGTAATACATTGTGAAGGAATAAGCCATATTCAGAAAAATACACCATTCTATGAAATAATTCTGGCCTTATGACATGACAAATTGGGCTTGAATATCTAAAAGCCTCAACAATCTAAAGCTGTAAACAGCATACAGGCTATTGAGATAAGATAAGTTGTTGACACTGTATCAATAGCCTTATTGAAACAGGAGGTTGGAGGTTCCTGAAGTCTGCAGCTTTGGAAAGAACACAATGGTACACCCTGTTAAGGTGTTTTAAATTACAGTTTGGAAACAGGCACATAAAAGAAGAAACATATGCCTTTGTAAAAATGACATCAAATGAAACACAGGAGACATGAGCCTGTGTTACAACCAGCTGAGGTAAATAAGAAGACAATGGTGCACCCGGTTGAGGTGTTTTTAATTTACACATCGTAAAAAGACACAAACAGAAGACTTTGGTAAGAATGACATCAAATAGATACACCTGCTCCACACCATTTTTTTTATGATAAGCTTCGAACACCTAAAGGAAGAGACACAATTCTTAATGCTACCAGCTGAACTGACTGTAAAAATAGCAGGGGTCAGCAGAATAATGACTAGAGATAATTAGCTTACATCAGCAGAAAACTTCAAAGGAAATACCGCTGCAAAAGGGTATAAAAATTGAACTTTCAAATGGGATGATAGATTTGCTGTAAAGGTTCTCAGGCTTCAGAGGCAAGCTCTGTAAGTCTTCAACTCTTTGTAACTCAGGGATCAAGGTATTTGATTTTGGTGGATATCCTGGAATAAACTTAGAACTGTAAAACTAGCAAAGTTAAGATTTGAGAATAAGGATCTCTGATAATAGAATTGTAAGCTTTTTGTATTTGGAACTGTTAATGTTGCGATTGAAACACCTATGGTAATTACATGTTGGTTCTTTAATAAATCTATATATTTTTAGAATTGTCTCACATTGTACTTCTGTATCAGACTCACAAACTCAATCTCTGTATGCTCCTTGGTGAGGAGTTGCAGAATTCTGGGGGAGTTTTCCAGACCCTCATAACAACCGGAACATTACAGTCTAGCTAAACTTATTAAAAGTGCTATCTGGAGGATGGTAACATCTTTAGGTTGTTCCTTTCCTTTAGGGAGAGATAGTGTGGACCTTTAGACCCAATTAAGCCTCTTTAGGATTCGGCTACTTCAAACTTTAGTTGAAAGTGAACGTCTGGGGAATATGCGTGATCTGGGGTAGCCCTAAAGTGGCTAGGACTAGTAATAATCCCTTCAACATCAAGGGGTTCAGATAACTTCAAATCATGAGATAAAAACCCAAGCAATCTATAAAAACATTCGCTTTTGCAAAGTGAGCATTTCTTTATAATATACGCCACCATAAGATTGTTTTGTTAAACTTTTCTCATTTACTATTTCAACATTTTTTGCTTCTTGCTGACAGTGTCATGACAAACAGTGACAGATGGAGATTTCCTCCAGGCGAATAACATGGTTTGATGAGCAGTAATATTGTACCATGTGATTTGATGAGCAGGAATATTGTACCATGTTATTTGGTGAGTAGTAATATTGTACCATGTGATTTGATGAGTAGTAATATTGTACCATGTGATTTGATGAGTAGTAATATTGTACCATGTGATTGATGAGCAGTAATATTGCACCATGTGATTTGATGAGCAGTAATATTGTACCATGTGGTTTGATGAGCAGTAATATTGTACCATGTGATTTGGTGAGTAGTAATATTGTACCATGTGATTTGATGAGCAGGAATATTGTACCATGTGATTTGGTGAGTAGTAATATTGTACCATGTGATTTGATGAGTAGTAATATTGTACCATGTGATTTGGTGAGTAGTAATATTGTACCATGTGATTTGATGAGCAGTAATATTGTACCATGTGGTTTGATGAGTAGTAATATTGTACCATGTGATTTGATGAGCAGTAATATTGTACCATGTGATTTGATGAGTAGTAATATTGTACCATGTGATTTGATGAGCAGTAATGTTGTACCATGTGGTTTGATGAGTAGTAATATTGTACCATGTGGTTTGATGAGTAGTAATATTGTACCATGTGATTTGATGAGCAGTAATATTGTACCATGTGGTTTGATGAGTAGTAATATTGTACCATGTGATTTGATGAGCAGTAATATTGTACCATGTGGTTTGATGAGCAGTAATATTGTACCATGTGGTTTGATGAGCAGTAATATTGTACCATGTGGTTTGATGAGTAGTAATATTGTACCATGTGCTTTGATGAGCAGTAATATTGTACCATGTGGTTTGATGAGTAGTAATATTGTACCATGTGATTTGATGAGTAGTAATATTGTACCATGTGATTTGATGAGTAGTAATATTGTACCATGTGATTTGATGAGCAGTAATATTGTACCATGTGATTTGATGAGGAGTAATATTGTACCATGTGATTTGATGAGCAGTAATATTGTACCATGTGGTTTGATGAGTAGTAATATTGTACCATGTGATTTGATGAGCAGTAATATTGTACCATGTGATTTGATGAGTAGTAATATTGTACCATGTGATTTGATGAGCAGTAATATTGTACCATGTGGTTTGATGAGCAGTAATATTGTACCATGTGATTTGATGAGTAGTAATATTGTACCATGTGATTTGGTGAGCAGGAATATTGTACCATGTGATTTGGTGAGTAGTAATATTGTACCATGTGGTTTGATGAGCAGTAATATTGTACCATGTGATTTGATGAGCAGTAATATTGTACCATGTGATTTGATGAGCAGTAATATTGTACCATGTGGTTTGATGAGCAGTAATATTGTACCACGTGATTTGATGAGTTGTAATATTGTACCATGTGATTTGATGAGCAGGAATATTGTACCATGTGATTTGGTGAGTAGTAATATTGTACCATGTGGTTTGATGAGCAGTAATATTGTACCATGTGATTTGATGAGCCGTAATATTGTACCATGTGATGTGATGAGCAGTAATATTGTACCATGTGATTTGATGAGCAGTAATATTGTACCATGTGGTTTGATGAGCAGTAATATTGTACCATGTGATTTGATGAGCAGTAATACTGTACCATGTGATTTGATGAGCAGTAATATTGTGTCATGTTATTTAAGGAGCAGTAATATTGTACCATGTGGTTTGATGAGCAGTAATATTGTACCATGTGGTTTGATGAGCAGTAATATTGTACCATGTGGTTTGATGAGCAGTAATATTGTACCATGTGGTTTGGCACGCAATGATATCAGTTTGTTTAACTAAGTGATGCAAAGAGATATCATGATTTCTGCAAATTTTGCATTGAAAATAATAGCATTTATCAGGAGCTGTATGATCAGGTTGAGCACGCTGCTAAGCTGGCATTGTCCCCATCTCTCGAACTTAAAACTCACGATAAAAAGCCTCAAATATCTTGATGATACGTTCACAGTTTTTCGTAAATATTTGCGTTGAAACTAAGAGGCATCAGTGGGCGGGAATGAAACACATTTCCACCTTAGTCATTCAATGTTAACATTAAGAATAGGTCAGGTGTAAAATAAAAGTCAGACTACACTGGCTTAACAATGCACCTTTCTCCTTATTGTACCACTTTTTCACAATTTGTTATTCGTCAGAATGCTAATTTATTGACTATCTACTGATTTAGAAGCAGCTCGTTGATACTGACCCACACGCACTGGAAAATGGGTTGCAAGCGCCTAAACATATTTCACCAACAAAACTTACAGCCGTCTTTAGAAACAAGGCTTTCATCCTACCCGTGTCTGAGCTGAATTTGTTACAGATCCTCGAGGTAAAAAGGCCATGGGGGGAAAATTCAGTATCACCCCTTTTGGGGGCGCCATTATCGGCCGTGCGCAAAGTTTAGCGCCTGCCGCTAATTATCGCCTCCGACGGCAAACTTGGCTTTTATCGCCCCTGGAGGTGATTGGAGCACTAAATCAGGTACTTCACACCTGTCTTAAGGCGCAAAGGCCGAGGAGCGAGGCACTACCTCAGAGTGCTGGCAAAGCCAGGAAGGGCAAATCAAAATGAACCTGCAAAGTGCTGCTCAGTACCCAAAACTCCTTCACACAGCGTTGAATCTCTCCAGAAGTCTCTCTCTCTCTCTCAGAATGCGTGGTGCAAAAATGTTACCAACAAAAAAAGGCAGGAAGCGGTCGCCTTTAAATAGCGCTCCCCCAGTCCCTTTCTGACTGTAAAACGCTCCCCTCAACCTGTCGTTGCTAGCGGCAGGCGGTAAGGCAGGGGGCGCCACTCAATATCCGGTCCGGGGCGCTAGCGGGGCGTTGCGCACTCGACTGACGTCACGATCTGCGGGTGCAGGAGATCGTGGCGGTAGTGTTTAGCGCTGCCGCAAAATGTCTAGTTAATTTCACGAGCGGCGCAAACATCACCGCGCCCGGGCGCTAGTTGCTTTGCGCCACAATTAGCGCCCTCTTAAGGCGCTAATGGGAGGCGCAAACAACTGAATTTTTCCCCCATTCAGTTCTTTGATTATTTGTACAGACCTATATACATACAAAAGGGGGAGAAGTTCGGTATCGCCCTATTTGGGGTGCTAACTTTTAAAAGTTGAAAAAATTAGTGGCAGGTGCTAATGATTTTCAACTTTAAAAAAAATTCGGGGTCTGCGCTCCAGGAAGGAGGTGGAACGCTAAATCATGCGCTCCACCTCCTTCCTGGAGCACAACAGGCAGGAGGCGGGGCGGTAGGTGAGCTGCGCTGGACAATGGGCCGTGTAGCCCTGCCGCGTTGAAAGGCTCCTTCCCTCCCTTAAAGGGAAGGGCCATCGCTGCAGGCTCTGCAAGGGCAAAACTTACCTGGTCCCCGACGGCAGTCACGTTCCAGCACGATCAGCCTGATGCACTGCAGCAGAGAGCCGGGCTGACCGATCGCTGGCAAAGACAGATGAAAAAAAAAGATAATGAGCATTTCAGAATTTTTTTCACTTACCTCGGCCACTTCACCTTTAAGCATTGCCCCCCCCCGCGAAGTTCCCGGCCTCCCGATGAACGCCTCCTGCAGCTGCCGATATTTTCGCCCAGCGATGCCGCAGGGGGCGGAACCAAAGTTCAGGTCTGGGGCGCTACTGGGGCGATGCCGTCATGATCTCCGGGTGAAGGAGATCGAGGTGCAATGCCATATCGTCGCCGCAAACCTCCCACCGAATATAGCGGGAATCAATCTTCTCACCCCGCCCAGTTGGTAAGTGCTTAGCGCCCCGCTATCGCCCCCCGGAGGCGCTATCGGGAGGTGCTAAGGTGCCCAATTTCTCCCCCGTATTACAACCTAATTTATCTCCTTTAAAATCACAAAAAAAATTCCAAACGTACAATTATAGGACCTGACAAAATTTATGAACTTTGGAAAGATTTAATCCATGTTAAAATGGAAGTAGACATAAAGTGATAGACAGAAAAAATTATAATCATAAAGTACAACAGCAGCAACAAATTCCAGGATGAACCTGGTAGTTATATGACAGAGGAGTCAGTTGAAGCTTTCAGTCCCGGCACAGGCTGACAGCCCAACCTTGTATTCGTATGATGAGGCGAATCATTTCTCAGCTGGGCTAGTTGGTGAAGCATCGCACGCTTTAAGAAACTGGAGGTTGATGGGGTCAGAGAGTTTGCGGCACTCATCAATACCCTCTACCAGTAACTGAGCAAGGGGTCACAGCGCTGTCTAGGTTACTTTCCATAATGGAGGGGCAAGTCAGGAAACAACAGATAGGATGACTTCAAGAAAAATCTAAACACAGGGAAATGATAAAGTAATTTCATTGCTGGAACTTGCAGTGATGTTAAAGAGATATTCAAAACATTGGCCCAGTAATTCGGGTCCAAATGCGTGAGTACGGTCTGGGTACTCACGCATCTGGTCGGATGAAATGCCAGCGTTCAGGAAACACCGTGCATGCGGGGAACGCCGGCATTTCCAGTCCTCTGAACGAAGGGGTTCAGAGGCACAGCGCGTGCGACTGCACAGGTAGCGCGTGCGCAGTGAACTTCGTCGATTTCATTCATGGATTCAGTGAGGGTAAGTCCTTACAAGTTACACTTGAAAAAAGCATGTGTAAAGTTGCTCCAAGGCTGCGGAGTGTAGTGTATGTAACTGTTCCACCTTTAAGAGAACTATTTTAAGGGTTGCACTACTTTTTCTTGGCTGCTGTATACTGTAATACCGGTGGTGACCACACCGGTATATAAGTGCTGTGTAATGATTTATTGGGCAGATCCGCCCTGACCTTCAACCAGTAAAGACCTGTTAAGTTTTACTCTTGTGGTCTGTGTAGTAACACACAGACTTAACAATGGCGACGAGTTCGATCTTACCCTGCGGCAGAGACACATCCAAGGCAGTTTAACGGGCGTCGAGAGGAGTCATCCGCCCTCATCATTCTGCTGAGAAAAGGCTCGGGTCTGCAGAGCAAAGGAAGAAGGAAGAATTCTGACACGAAGCCTTCCATCAGCAACAGGCAGTGATCGTCCCTTCTATCACGGTGGTGGGTGAGCCGATCAGCGACGAGAAGCAAGTCGGCCACGTTGACTGTGAGTAGGGGAGAAAATAAAAAAAAACGGAGGATATAAGGGCGGAGAACTCGACCACGGCCGGGGAAAGGAGCCGGACAGAAGTCGGGGCCAGAGGCGCTGAGACGGGGGCAGCATAAGGCACGGAAGCCGCGGTGAATGCAAACGCAGCCGGTGCGAAAGACCAGGCTGCAAGCGGGCTGGGACGTGCAACAGCGTCGAGAGAGAGCTCGACCGCGACCGGTGAAAAAGGCCGGGCAGCTACCGAGGCCGCGAGGCGCAGCGACCGGGTCAGCGTAAGGCACGGGAGAATTTTTTTTTAAAACCGCGGAGAACTCAGCCGCAGCCGGGGGGAAAGGACCGGACTGCAAGAGGGGCTGGGAGGCACGATTTGAAAACCGCTGGGGGAGGGTGAACGCAGCAAATCGGCAATCGCCATTACAGCCAGCGGGGGAGAAAGGCAAACGCGGGAAGCCGCCATTTTCGGAGGCGGGGGAAGAAGACAAGCGCGGGAAACCGCCATTTTGTAAAAAAAAATAAAAATAATTCTTTTGTTTCTCAAGAAGATCGCGAGGATGCCTAAGCGTGGTAACATCAACGATTTCGACCCCGATGTTGAAGATTGGGCCACGTATGTAGAACGCATAGAGATATATTGTAAGGCAAATAAAATATCGGATGAAGATAAAGCACGAACCTTACTAAATTCAATGGGTGCGAAGACATACGGGCTATTGAAGCATCTTCTATCACCAGCTAAACCGGCAGATCAGACTTTCGCTAATATTGTTGCTGCCCTGAAGGATCATTTGAACCCCACACCGCTGATGTTAGCGGAACGATTTAAATTTTATGCGAGAACGCAACTGAAAGAGGAAAGCAACGCGGAGTATTTAATTGAACTGCGCAAGCTAGCGAATTACTGTCAGTTTGGGGAAAGCCTGACAGAGGCACTGAGAGACAAATTCGTGTGTGGATTGTCGAAAGAAGGAACGCAAAAGCGGTTGCTTGAAGAGAATGATCTTACACTTGATAAGGCTGTCACTATTGCAGCATCGCACGAAGCCGCAGTGAGAGGCACCGCGGAAATGCAGCTGAAGGCAGCGGTACTCAGCGTAGATCAAATGGCTTCGGGTACAACAAAATGTTATCGTTGTGGGAAGACAACACATGATAAGAACCAATGCTGGTTTAAAAACCAGGAATGTAGAAAATGTGGCAAGCTTGGTCACATAGCTAAAGTATGCCGGTCAGGGAAGAAGACCAGCAACAAAAAGTCACCACAGGAAAAGTGCAGAAAGGTACACAAGGTGGCTGAGAAGAGTTCGGATGAACAGAATTCGGATTCAGACTCCAACAACAAGGAACTGGGTAGTCTAAGAATTTACAACGTGAGTAAGGAAGCTGACCGACAAACTATCTGGGTCACACTGCAGATAACAGGAGTCCAAGTGAAGATGGAATTGGACACTGGATCGGCGTTGACGGTCATGAATAAGCAAGATTACAAAAAGTTATTCAAACATATTCCCCTACGGGATACGGAGATAGTATTGCAGACATACACGGGGCAAAAAGTATACCCCATCGGAAAGATAAAAGTCAAGGTGGTACACAAGGGCAAAGAACACCAAGGAATGGACTTATATGTACTACCTGAGGGAAGTCCACCACTTCTGGGACGGGAGTGGATCAGGAAAATAAATATGGACTGGCACTCCCTAAACGCAATAACGGTAGATTCCGGAAAGAAAGATGTCAAACCTGAACGATTGTCCAGAATATTGGATGAGGCTAAAGAGGTGTTCCAACAGGGACTGGGAACACAGAGGAATTAAGGCAAAAATCAAGATTGCAGAACATGCAAACCCAAAATTTTTCAAAGCCAGACCGGTACCGTATGCGATACGACCTGCTGTGGAAGCTGAGCTGGAAGGGCTGGAACGTTCAGGAGTACTGTCTAAGGTGGACTGGAGTGAGTGGGCCATGCCCATTGTGCCCGTCATGAAGCGTTCATCGAGTAACAAGCCAGGGGAACCGGGGAAGGTCCGCATCTGTGGAGACTTCAAGATCACAGTTAATCCGGTGCTTCACACGGTGCAATATCCGCTTCCACGGATTGAGGATATCTTTGCTTCATTGTCTGGCGGGAAACGCTTCACCAAGATAGACCTGGCGCAAGCGTACTTACAGATGGAAGTTGAGGAAGGGTCGCGCCAGTATCTCACAATCAGCACGCACAGAGGCTTGTATCGATATAATAGGCTGGTTTTTGGAGTGGCTTCGGCTCCGGCAATTTGGCAAAGGGCCATGGAACAGGTATTACAGGGAATTCCAAGCACTCAATGTTACTTGGACGATATCCTGATTACAGGAGATGACGATGAGGAACACCTTGCAAATTTGAAACTGGTGCTCACCAGGTTGAAGGAATATGGCCTTCGAGTTAATCGCCAGAAATGTGAGTTCTTTCAGGAACGGATCTCGTACTGTGGTCATGTCATTGACCAGGAGGGGCTGCACAAGTCACCTGACAAGATCGAAGCTGTTGTGAAGGCTCCCGCTCCGGAAAATGTATCCCAGTTGAGATGGTTCCTAGGGTTGATTAACTATTACCATAAGTTTCTGCCAAATTTATCCACGGTGCTGCACCCGCTGAATGCTCTGTTGCAGAAAGAAGTACCATGGAAGTGGAGCGAGGACTGTAAGAAGGCCTTTCGCAAAAGCAAGACATTGATCACCTCAGAGGAAGTGTTGGCTCACTTCAACCCAACGCTACCTATTCGTTTAGCTTGTGACGCTTCTCCTTATGGTATTGGAGCAGTACTCTCACACAAGTTGCCAAATGGCTCGGAAAGGCCAGTCGCATTTGCGTCCAGATCATTGACCTCCGCTGAGCGCAACTATGCTCAGATAGATAGGGAGGCTATCAGCCTGGTGTGGGGAGTAAAGAAGTTTCATCATTACCTGCAGGGCCAGAAGTTTACACTGCTGACAGACCACCAGCCGTTGGTATCCATATTCAACCCTAAAAAGGGCATTTCCATTATGACAGCGCAAAGGCTACAGAGGTGGTCCCTTTTCCTAGGGGCACACCAATATGACATAGAATACAAAGGATCAAAACAGCATGGGAATGCTGACGGTTTATCACGACTACCGTTGCCAACGGTAGAAGAGGCGCCTACAGTGGACCCAGTGGAGATGTTCCACTCAACCATAGTGGAATGTCTACCAGTAACAAATTCTACGATCGAAAAAGAAACAAGAAATGACCCGACTCTCTCACGAGTCTACGATTTAACGGTGAAGGGATGGCCAGCACATGGCGAACCACTGTTGCCAGCATTTTCGCAAAGAAGAGAACAGCTGTCAGTGTGCCGAGGAACCTTGATGTGTGGATCCAGAGTGGTGATTCCACCCAAACTCCAGCAAAAAGTGCTAAAGGAGCTTCACGAGGGGCATCTGGGTGGAGTGAAAATGAAGAACCTAGCCAGAGCGTTCGTGTGGTGGCCAGGTATCGATGGAGACATCGAAGAAATGACGAAGAGCTGTGTAGGATGCCAGAAGGTCCAAAACACCCCACCACAAGCTCCTCTGCATCCATGGGAGTGGCCCTCATCTCCATGGCAAAGGGTACATATCGACTTTGCTGGTCCATTTATGGACTCAATGTTCTTAATCGCGGTGGATGCACACTCCAATGGCCAGAGGTAATAAAGATGTCCTCCACCACCACGGAAAAAACCATCACAGTATTAAGGACCATATTTGCCAGGAATGGGCTGCCGGAACAGATCTGTTCTGATAATGGACCGCAATTTGTGTCCAAAGAATTCAGGAAGTTCTTAAAAAACAATGGGGTTAAGCACTACACGTCCGCCCCATACCATCCCGCCACCAATGGATTAGCTGAAAGGTTTGTCCAGACCTTCAAGGAGGCCATAAAGGCCATGGGTAATGAAGACATAAATCTACAACATAAGGTAGATAACTTCTTGTTGGCGTACAGGAATGCAACACATGCGGTTACGAACCAAACTCCCGCCATGATGTTTTTCAATAGAAGACTAAGATGCCGGCTGGATTTGATCAAGCCAAACGTCAGAAGGGACGTAGAGAACCGGCAATTTCAAGGCATGAATGAAAGGTCAACTAGAACCTTCCAGATAGGTCAACCAGTTTTGGCCCGGGACTACCGTACCGAGAAATGGCAGCCTGGAACTATTTGCAAACGACTAGGACCGCTGATGTATACCGTGGACATTGGTGAAAGCATAATAAGGCGCCATGTTGACCAGATCATAGAGTCATCCGAAAAGGAACAACCTGCTCCACAACTCTATACGCCTAATGATGAAGCAGAGATACCCATAGTATCTACCTCCGATCCGGTGATACTGGAATCAGATGAACCCGACACTGGCATTCAAGCCGAATCGACCTTGCCAAAAGAACCTACTACACCACCGAAAACTACTACACCACCGAGGCATTATCCGGACCGAGTCAGGAAGCCTCCAGAGAGACTGAATCTGTGAACTGTTTTTACATTAAGTTGTGTATATATGTTATGTTTAATGGGAATATATACTGTTAACCTAAAAAGGGAGGATTGTAGTGTATGTAACCGTTCCACCTTTAAGAGAACTATTTTAAGGGTTGCACTACTTTTTCTTGGCTGCTGTATACTGTAATACCGGTGGTGACCACACCGGTATATAAGTGCTGTGTAATGATTTATTGGGCAGATCCGCCCTGACCTTCAACCAGTAAAGGCCTGTTAAGTTTTACTCTTGTGGTCTGTGTAGTAATTATCAATATAACACACAGACTTAACACGGAGGAAGATATATTTTATCGTGGAGCTTCTGAAAGGCAATATTTTTGTTTGGGAAAGGGAGGAAAGTTATTTTAAGAAATGCTGAGGTTAGTTTTAAAGTTTAAATTTTTTTTTTTTTTAAACGGGTTTTCAGTACGGTAGGTAGAAGGAGCAATTGTGGCTGTGTGAATTGAATGTGAGAATGATTGTTCTAAAATGAGTAATGTAACATTTCCAACACTTTTAAGAAAGAAACTTTTCATCAGTAATAAGTAATTATGTATGTATGTCCGCATATATTCCTTTACGTATATGTATGTATGTTTTATATTCCTTTACTTATGTGTATGAATGTATGTTTTTAATTATGATTTTCCAATAAGTTACTTTCTCTGAAAGTCATAATTAAATACATACATTCATACACATAAGTAAAGGAATATATACATACACGCAAAGGAATATATACAGACATACATACATAATTACTTAAAAGAACATATTACTGATGAAAAGTTTCTTTCTTAAAAATGTTGGAGTCATTTTCACATTTAATAAACACAGCAAATTCAATTCACATAGCCACAATTGATCCTTCTACCTACAGTACTGAAAACCCGTTTTAAAAAACAAAAATAAACTTTAAAACTTACCTCAGCATTTCTTAAAATAACTTTCCTCCCTTTCCCAAACAACCGCAGCCTCTGGAGCAACTGTACTCATGCTTTTTTCATGTGTAAGTTGTAAGGACTTGACCTCACTGAAAGCATGAATGAAAGCGGCGAATTTTACTGCGCACGCGCTGCCTGTACAGTCGCGCGCGTTCTGCCTCTGAACCCCTTCGTTCAGAGGACAGGAAATGCCAGTTTTCCCCGCATGCGCTGTGCATGCTGAAAACCGGCATTTCCTCCGGACAGACGCGTAAGTACCCCGACCGTACTCGCGCGTTTGGAAGGGAATTACTGGGCCAACATTTTACATGTCAATAAAATGAAAAATTTAACAATTGCACGATTTGCCCCCTCGCATCTGCGACTGAGGGTCCAAGGAGGTGCATTGCGCAACAGGTCATCGTCGTACGTATCCTCACACTGTTCCCTTTTGGGAACTGTATGAAGTGGTGGAAGGATTTCTGGCCACGTTAACACTCCTTCCGTGACCATAACCATCTTCATACCAACCATTAGGGTGGTTAGTCCTATGGCGTGAGGGTTTTACGGGCTCCCACAACCCATCTGAGGGGGGGGGGCCACCCACACCCGCGGACGCAAGTATCCCGCTGGATGTCCACCCAGAATTTATAGTTGGAGCTCCGACTCCACTTGCCGGGACTGTCTGGAGCGGGGTTCGAAACCCTACTCCTTCTGGCCCAGCGGCGGGGATGCTTACCGCTACGCAAAAGGCCCACTCCGCGCAAAAGGTGACACCCATACGTTTCCTGCGCCTTTTCCCTCCCCGTGACGGAGCCCTATGCTGCCACTTGAAAGACCAAGCTATCATCTGTCCTTTTTGCGGCGCCTTTGACTTCTCATTACCAATGATGAGCAGGCGCTGCGCCTCCACCTCGTTGAGGAGATTGCTGAGGTCATCATCAGTTCAATTGTGAGTTCTTTTAATGCCGTGAATTGTGCTCATTCCAGCCATTTCACGTTGCTAATCGGATTGGGCCTTTGGCGTAGCGGTAGGATCCCCGCCGCTGGGCCAGACGGGGTAGGGTTTCAAACCCCGCTCCAGACAGTCCTGGCAAGTGGAGTCGGAGCTCCGGCTCTAAATTCTGGGTTAACATCCAGTGGGATATTTGCGTCCGTGGGTGTGGGTGGCCCCCCCTCCTTGTATAGCTTGTGGGAGCCCGTAAAACCCTCCCGCCATAGGACTAACCACCCTAATGGCTGGTTCAAAGATGGTTACGGTCACGGAATGAGTGTTAATCACAGCCATAAATCCTTCCACCACTTCATACAGTTCCCCAAAGGGAACAGTGTGAAGACACGTATGACGACGACATTGCTAAATAAATAAATGGAATAAAAAAAATTATTTTAGGGCTTTTAAAAGTCTTTAAATTGCTTTAATTCTGTTTAAAACTACTTCAGATTCTTCAAAATAATGTAAACGTTTTTAAAAGTTTATAAAAGTTACCAAAAGCTTCATAAAAATACCAAAAACCTATTTAAAATGCTGCTTTGCATGTAAAAATGCTTAGCAGCTTGTGAGAAACATTGGGGGCGTGTCCTATTAAACTGAGACCTCAAGGGGCGTGTCTCAGTTACACAGCGCGCTCCAGGCTTCGCGCTGGCTGCACTCCTGGGCGGCGTGACGTCAAACGCTGCCCGGGATTCTTCTGTTTCAAAATGGAATTCCAGGCGTCCCTGGAGGTGAAATGTCAGCGCGTCGGGTAAGTGCATATCAGGGGCTTGCACGCGCGGCAAGCCACCGACCCGAATTACTGCCCCATTGTGCTGCAAGTTATTTTCAGATTTAGAAAGAGTGAACCACAGTATTTATGATTAAAAGGAAAAAATTGAGGATTAATAAATACCCAGCTCAGCAATGACAAAGCATAATATAGTACATGTAAGACCAGCGAATTTCAGTATCAAATATTGTAAGAATTCGAACCCACAGTGAGGTCAATCACACATCTTAACCACTATATTGTCAAGTTTTCCACTGAGTGCATTCGGAAATTTTTTTTTATTGTTTCATCTTTAAAATAGGGAATACAGTCTGTGCATAAATTTTAATGCATTCTCACAAACTTCCCCAGAGCTAAACAGAATTTGTTTGAGTTTAGCTGCACAGATAAGTGAAAGTTTATTGGTTGAATTTTGCCGGCGCTCAGAGGGCGGGTTCGGAGGCGGGTCCGCTGTCAAAATAGCAAAGATTGACAGCGGGTAGGGAACCCGCAGTCAACCCGCCTCCACGCGAGTCTCCCAGGTGTCGGGTCTGTCGGCGCTGAACAGACCCGACACCAAGCGGCGGGGGAGACAATTGACAGTATTAAATGGATTGTTAACATCCAACTAAGTGTTTTATTTTAAGCCTACATTTCAATTTTACATGCTCCCCCACGGATTACCCGCTGCTCGGGGAACACGTCAGCTCAGCATGTCATGAGTGGATTCAGCATTGAATTATCTCATGACCTGCCAAAGTTGTATGAAAGATCCCATGTTACAGCTGTTCACTTTCAAAGCTCAGAAACTGTTGGTTACTGCAATTGGAAGATATATTGAGCTTTCTGCAGTTTGCAAGTGTTTGGAGCTAACTCTCTATCCAGTGCCACTTCATTGGACCAACCTCTTTCACCATTGACAGATCGCTTCTGTCATCTCAACCTCACCTGCCATCTATTACATCAGCATCGGTGTCCTTGAAAATACTCACCTTGGTCCTCAGAATCCCACCATGATCAGCCCCAACACCAGCATTACCGGGCAAACCAGCAGCAACAAAAACACCAGACTTCTCTGCAATCAACTGATGCTGCACAGGAGAGAGAGCATCAGCACCCGATCACATTGCTGCCTGGGATGCCAGGGAAGGCCTCACCATGGCCAGGTTTACCTCACTTGATGCTGTGCACCCTGGCTGCCACATGATGCGCCAAGTTGGCACCACCCCACATCAACACCAGAAAGCATCCCTACAATACCCAAGCCTTTCGTTTCACACTCATCGCCATTGCGGGGGGTAACGTTATGGCTCACCATTCACTACAACTCACTAAGCCACTTCCAAAGGTGCACACAAATCTGTCCAAGAACGCAAAGTTTTGCAAATACAGGTTTCAATGTTTGACAGCATATTAACAGAAACTTCACATGGACATTGGCTAAAACACCCAAGTGCCTATCCTTGTGTGTTGTTAGTTGGTATGATTGGACTAGGATGCGGGTGAGTGCAAGGGGTGGCTAGTGAGATGGGGAAGTGATAATGTAGATAGAGAGGGATGGGTGGAGGTGCAAGGTAAGTTGGTGTGAATAAGGATGTGCAGGAGTAGGGTAGGGAAGGCAGAGTGATGGGGATGTGATGAGTGGCACAGCAGGATGAGGGTGAGTGTGGCTTTGCAGTAACAATTCGTGATCTACTGAGATCATTGAAAGGTTTGTGCTACCAAAGCCTGGTACTCCTGACCACATCCCTGCCTGTGCCCTCCTGTGCAATGTGCAACCAGGCTGCGTTGATCTCCTGGGGAGGTTTCTTTTGCCCATGGGAAGGGAAGAGGACCTCCCTGTGTACTCTGACTCCCTCCAAAAGCATATGGAGGGAGCCATGGGAGAGCCTTGGTGCACCCCTGCACTTCTGTGTCGTGCTTGTCAGTGTTTGCAGCACCTCATTGCTGTAGAACACGGACAGCACAAATGTCAAAAGCAATTTCGACATGGCCCCTTTAAGGAAACCGGCTGATGACGCGTCATCAAATGACGTCATCAGACCCGCTTCCTTTTAATTGGCCGAGAACCTCACAGGGCAGGGCTTAACAAGACCCATTGGCGTAAAATCACTTGGGGAGTGCGGGTTGCAGTAGGCAGCGGGCTGGGACCGTGACACCGACCCCGTCCGCCCTGGACCCACCTCGGTCGGTGAAATTGCAGCCTATGGCCCAGAAATTCGGGTCTCCACAGGTGAGTACGCATGGGGTACTCAGCCGTAAGCCCAATGGAAGTGCCGGTTTTGTGCATGCACTGCGCATGTGCGGGAAACCGGCACTTCTGTTCCCCTGAAAGAAAGGGTTCAGAAGTGGAACGTGTGCGCAGGAGAGGCAGCGCATGCACATTGAACTTACGTTTTTTTTGCAGGTTTTCCCAGGAGGGTAAGTCTCCAGGAGTTACACTTTTAAAAAGCAGGTGCAAGGCCTGCTTTTTACAAGGTAAGTGGTGAATTAATTAAAATTAAAACATTTTTTCCACAGGTTTATTATTTTAAAATACTTTAAAGAAAGGTAAGTTTATTTTTCGCCCCGTTAGAAAATGTAATTAATTTTTTCAAAAATTTAAATTATTGTTTAAAATAGTTATTTCATGTAATTTATAGTGTATTTTAAAAATGTGATTTAAAAAAAAAATTATTTGAAGATTTAGTGATGTTTTGGGGCTTATAGTATTTATAGGTTTGACAGCTCTTCCTGTCAAACTTATGAATGAAGCATTCCCTGCTACCATTGGCTCTCCATGGCCCACGTGATCCCAGGGGATGCACTGAACTAACTGCGCCCCTGGGATACGTAAGCACTGTGTGCCGGCAGTTAGAGGAGGCCCAGGATCGGAATCCTACGCGGGCCTACAGCTCAACGGCCGGCGCGGTAGGTAAGTGCAGGTCTGGGGGCTTGCACCTGCAGGAAGCCCCCAACCCGAATTTCTGGGCCATATATTTCTGTAATAGGGGTAAATGATAATTACCAATAAATGGACCAAAGGAAGCAAGAGACACCATTTTGTTAGTAAAATCTTCAGGACCCCACAAACAATTTGTGTTTCTAAGGCTGCGATTTTGCCGGCGTTCAGAGGGCTGGTTTGGAGGGGGGTCGGAGGTTAAATTCATTTTGATTGACGGCGTTCAGAACCCGCCATCAACCCACCTCCACACAACTTTGCCAAGTGTCGGGTCTGGGAGTCCCGATCAGACCCGCCACCAAGCGGTGGGAGAGGCACTTAAGGCAGTTAACAGTTTGTTAACTGCCTACATAATCTGATTTTAGCAGGCTCTTCCCATTTTAGGAAATTTTCAGCGTGTTCCACGCCGTTTGCAATACACGCCAATGATTGTGCCGGGTTCAGTAACTACCTGAACTCTTGAGAGCTGCACTGCAGCATAAAAGCGGACCTGTAACATGGCTGACTTTCAGATGACAGAACTTTGTTTTTTGAGGTGTTGGAACACTTTGTGCAGACCTATTGAGCTTGTAAGTGGTTAAGCTGAGATCCATATGCACTGTGACCTCCTTGGAAAACCCTCTGCCCACATTGGCTGAGCGCTTATAACATCTCTTTCCCAACTGAGATATATACTAGCAGAATGGGAACCATTTATACCCTCTCATCCTGGTCCTCAGAATCGGAGGAAGAGCAGCTGCGGCAGCAGCAGAACCAGGAACAACCGCAGCAGCAACAACAGGAGCGCCAACCTCCTGCTCACCCACCTGATGCTGCACAGGCAGAGGGCGTCAGCGCAGGGCTGCACCTCGCCACAGGAGATACCCTCAACACAGGCTTTACAGGCCGAGGGTGAGCTTCCTCAACATGACTGAGCAGCAGTGCCAAAGGAGGCTGAGACTTTTGCGAGACGTAGTCGCTGACATCTGCGCAATGCTGCACCGACACCTGGAGCCCAGAGGAGCGGGTGGACACTCCTGACCAGTGGCTGTCAAAGTCACCACTGCCCTCAATTTTTTTTCTTTAGGGTCCTTGCAGGGATCATCAGCAGACATCATCGACATCTCCCAGTCGGTCGCACACACTTGCATCACGCAGGTTACTGATGCCCTCTTTGCAAAGGCATACAATTACATCCACTTCTCCACAGATGAATCAAGTGTAACCGCACGTGCGGTTGGCTTTGCAAATATGGCAGGCTTGCCAAGGGTGCAGGGCATCGTAGACTGCACACATGTGGCCATTAGGGCACCCCATCACAACCCAGCTGTATTTGTCAACCGCAAGGGCTTCCACTCCCTTAACGTCCAGCTGGTGTGTAACTACAGGAAGAACATTATGCATGTTTGCGCCAAGTTCCATGGCAGTTGCCATGACTCGTCCATCCTGCGGCAGCCTACTGTGCCTCAGCTTTTCAATCCGCCAACCCAACTTTCCGGATGGTTACTTGGAGACAAGGGCTATCCCCTGAAGACGTGGCTAATGACGCCGTTGAGGAGGCCATCAAATGAAGCTGAGGAGCGCTACAATGCGAGCCACATTTCCACCAGAGCCATCATCGAGCTCACTTAAGCAAAAATTTTAATTCCAGGGCGGCTGAAACCAGCAGCGGGACCGGAAACTGTCAAACATCAAAGCCACCTCCAACCCGCCTCCACTTGGAAAATCACGGCCTAAGAGCCTGTTGATATCAATAATTGATTTTTTTTTGCACATCTAAAATAATCCAAGGTACATTTTAAGAAAATATGCTTAGAATACTAAAGCTTCAACTTGTCCCTCTTTAGGTTATAAAGCAAGTATAACCATGGTTTTGATGCTTAATTACAAAATTAAAAACGGAACACTCTGTCCTACTTCATCACAAGATAGATGCAGGCGAGGGAAGACATTCAATCCATTTACCTCATCCATTCAGGGGGAAAAAAACTTACAGCTCACATCACCTATTGAATCTTGAATAAATCTAAGGTTTTTGTCTCCACTATCCTACCTGGCAGGTGAATCCAAATGTGATCTTTCTTTGTGTGAAGATATTCTTCTTGATATCCATCCTAAATTTACTAGTTTTAGCCTTGTTCCAATTGACAGTGTTTTCCGTCACTTACAGATGGCATTTTCTCTCAGAAATTTAGGAGCTGAATAATGACAATGGTTTCATTTCCTTTGTATTCTATTTTTAGCACAAAAAGGGAAAGAAGGACTTGATTTCATAAACCACCTTATCATATTTCAGAATGTCCCAAAGTGCTGCTCGTACAATAACTTACTTTGCAATGTAGTCACTAATGCTCAGTAGGTAAACATGACAGCCATACCACACACAATGGCTGCAATTTAGCCGGCACTCAGAGGGTGGGTTCAGAGGCGAGTCTGCCGTCAAAATCAAAAAGATTGACAGCGGGGCTGTATCCCGCTCTGAACCCACCTCCTTATGCGTTTCCCGAGCAGACCCGGCACTAAACTGCGGGTCAGGCAATTCAGATAGTTAAGAGTGTGTTTAAATCAATTTAAACGGTAGCATAGTGGTTATGTTACTTAGTAATCCAGAGGCCTGGTAGTAATAATCCAGAGACGTGAATTCAAATCCCACCACGGCAGCTTGGGGGATTTAAATTCAATTAATTAAATAGAAAATCTGGTTTTAAAAAGCTAGTATCAGTAATGGTGACCATGAAACTACCGGATTGTCGTAAAAACCCATCTCCTTCACTAATGTCCTTTAGGGAAGGAAATCTGCCATCCTTACCTGGTCTGGCCTATATGTGACTCCAGACTCACAGCAATGTGGTTGACTATTAACTGCCCTCTGAAATGGCCCAGCAAGCCACTCAGTTGTACCAAACCGCTGCGACAAAGTCAGCGCTGTGCGAGTAACTTCACCACGGACTGCAGCGGTTCAAGAAGGTGGCTCACCACCACCTTCTCAAGGGCAATTAGGGATGGGCAATAAATGCCGGCCTTGCCAGCGACGTCCACATCCCAGGAACGAATAGAAAAAAACAGCATTTTACCAGGTACAAACCATTTTCCCAAGTTTTCCACAAGGTTCACGTCGCTCGTGATCATGCCAGGTAAGTGCGTCGGGTTTTAAACAACTCTCCATTTCTGTGAATAGGTGACAGCTGCAAAAGTGGTACAAAACCTACCATTTCACAGCTGGCCACTTTCCAATCTTAGAGGCTGGAGCCTTCAGGATTTGGAATACACTTTTCAGCTTTATTGAGGTTTGAAGTGTTTGGAGCAAACTCTCTATCTAGTGTCACCTCCTTGGAACAACCTATCTCACCATTGAGAGATTGCTTCTGTCATTTCAAATTCAGCTGCCAGCTATTCCATCAGCATCGGTGCCCTTGAAAAAAATCTCACCTTGGTCCTCAGAATCCCAGCACGATCAGCCCCAACACCAGCAGCACCGGGTACACCAGCAGCACCAACAACACCAACTTTCTCTGCAATCACCTGATGCTGCACAGTGTAGGATTCGCAAAATCCAGAAAATACAGTCTAGATTGGTAAAACCCCTGAAATGGCCACATTGTGAGAACACAAGATGGAGTTGGCAGTTCTCATGGCTCAGTTCAAAAGGACACACCAGCAGTATCTTACAGCAGCCTGAGTCATCACCGATTAGAAGATTCCAGAACTTACTGCTATTGATATGATAATATGGTTACAGCAGTAATGAACTCGTAAACAAAAGTATTTGCACCTGGAGGTGCGCTAATTGCTAGCAAAACGCAAACCCATCTCTGAAATCGCTGAGCACACACAAACGGAGGGACACAGAACGGATCCCATCAGTTTCATTTACAAGACATTAAAATAAAGTACTTGCTTTTGTCAAAGCAGCCTGCCCATTACCTTGACAAAAGAAAACCCCTGATTTGGCACCGAGATAAGGGCAAGGAAACAGTATAACTGTTGAGGGAAAATCGACAGCAAGACATTCATTCAGTGAGATTCAGACAGATCCATCACAGATTCACACAGACACGAGGTCAAGGGCAGAGCGAGGAGGACCCACAAGATTGTGCAGGAGAGCAGATTCAGAAGTTCAGTCCAGATCCAAGACCATCAGGAGTTCGAAGGCCGAGTGGAGAGGAGACGGTTCGAGGAGTTCGGAGGACTTTCAAGATTGTGCAGGAGAGCGGGTTCAGGAGCCGGTCCCATGAGGAAGATCAGAGATCCCAGACGTCACAGGAGTACCAAGATCAAGGACGGTTTTAAAACTCTGGTGAGCATAAAGGCCCAACTCTACCTAGCTGACCTAGTTGAGGTATATTTTAGCAACGGGAGGGTTTGTAACATTAAGGGTTTTGTAATTCAGGAGTGTGATTTATCCCTCGATGTGTCCGTGCGCTTTTCCCACCCACGTTTTAGTATACCGCTGATTAAGAATTGTTGTATGATTTAAGATAGTCAAAGTTATTCTGTGTG
The DNA here is from genome assembly GCF_052327205.1 of Somniosus microcephalus. Classification (NCBI taxonomy): domain Eukaryota; kingdom Metazoa; phylum Chordata; class Chondrichthyes; order Squaliformes; family Somniosidae; genus Somniosus; species Somniosus microcephalus. The sequence goes on along the minus strand of NC_141000.1, from coordinate 12,253,446 downwards.
TGTTAAATTTTAGTTCCCATTGGGAGACGTGCTAATGATTTTTGTCTGAATTGATTCTTGCATTCTCTGTGTTTATTCTCCTTGAAAATAAAGATATTTCTGATTTAAAACTCACCTTGTCTCACCTGATCCATTTGTCTTCCGAGTCACAAGTTGGGCCACACATCAAGGTTGTCTGGCAATAAGCCCAGTGTCTAGAACCGGTGAGGGGGGAGCGCTTCGGAACCGCTCACGAGCAGTGCGAAATCAAAACCGATCTAGCACACCATAAGCTCGTTAAAACGACCCCTTACAACAGGACACAGGGCATCAGCACCCGACCACATTACTGCCCGGGAGGCCAGGGATGGCCTCACCATGGCCAGATTTACTTCACTTGACGCTGTACACCCTGGCTGCCACATGATGTGCCAGGTTGGCACCACCCCACAGCAGCACCATAAAGCATCCCTGCAATGCCGAAGCCATTCCTTTCACACTCATCACCATTGTGGGGGTGGGGTGGGGGGGGGGCGGGGGTAACGTTATGTCTCACCATTCATTGCAACTTAGTAAGCCACTTCCGAAGGTGCACACAATCCTGTCCAAGAACGCAGTGTTGAAAATATTTCATTGTTTGACACCACATTAACAGAAATTTCACATGAACATTGGCGATAGGACCCAAGTGCCTACTCTTGTGTGTTGTTAGTTGGTATGATTGGACTAGGATGAGGGTGAGTGTGAGGGGTGACTAGTGAGATGGGGAAGTGATAATATAGATAGAAAGGGATGGGTAGAGGTGCAAGGTAAGTTGGTGTGAGTAAGGATGTGCAGGAGTAGGGTAGGGAAGGCAGAGTGATGTGGATGTGATGAGTGGTACAGCAGGATGAAGCTGAGTGTGGCTTTGCAGTAACGTTTCGTGATCTACTGAGATCATTGAAAAGTTTGCGCCACTGCAGCCTTGTCCTTCTGATGACATCCCTGCTTGTGTCCTCCTGTGCAATGTGCAACCAGGCTGCGTTGGTCTCCTGGGGAGGTGTCTTCCACCAATTGGAAAGGAAGAGGACCTCCCTGCGTGCTGTGACTCCCTCCATTAACATATGGGGGGAGTAATGGGGGAGCCTGGGTGCAGCCGTGCACCTTTGTGCAGTGCTTGTCAGTGTTTGCAGCAGCTCAATGCTGCAGAACACTGACAGCTCAACTGTCAAAATGATTGTGGATGTGGCCCCTTTAAGGGAGCCGGCTGATGATGCATCATCAAATGACGTCATCAGACCTGCTTCCTATTAATTGGCCAGGAACCTCGCAGGGCGAGCTTAACAAACCCCATCAATGGAATATCTTGTTGGGAGGCTGGGATCGACACAGATGCGGGGTCACCACACGCCACGGACGGCGCCCACCCCGGGCCCACCGAGGTTGGATGAGGCCCAACAAACAACAAAAATAATCTTTTTGTGGTGTTGGTTGAGGGAAGAATGTTGGCCAGGATACTGGAAGAACTCCCTGCTCTTCTTCAAGTCATGCCATGGGATCATGGGAACAGGCAGATGGGATCTTGGTTCAGCATTTCATCTGAATGAAAGTATCTCCAAGGGCTGGAGTCAGACTTGAACCTAAAACCTTCTGACGCAGCTTAATATATTCATGTTATGTTTCTTTAGGGTAGATTTTCAACTTGCCGCCTGGGTGTGAAACTGACCGTCCATTATAGAAACCATCCATTGTGGAAATGAAAATCAGGTGGTTTCTATAACAGGTGACTGATCCACAATGCCAGGTTACCCCTAGGCAACAGGCACTTTGTGCGCTATGTTAATCAAGTTGCTAACTCATTCATTTTAAATAACAGGAAAACATTAACTGATGGGCTAAAAATAGCACATAAGAAATTCAATCCAAAAATGTGAGGACATTGATTATATCATTGATGTCCCCACCTAAATGGCAGAATGTTTCATAATAACTGATAAACAAGTGGCTCAATCACAAACTTTGATATTTAACCACATGCAAAATGTTCATTGCTCCATACAATTTCACTACATGCAGATATTTTTGTGCTGCTCCATTTTTCTGTCTCATACTACAAGCTGCTGTCAGAAATGTCTTGAATAAGATTCCTGGTACTACCGGCAAGGTTCATTCAGTGTAAGAAATCCGAAGGATATGGTTGTAACATAGTGACAGAATTGGCTTCTCTTGTCTTCATATCACCCTTGTGCTGTTATCTGGCATTTTACATTGTCAATAAAAGTGGCATCACCATATTAAATTCAGAATTTCTTTTCTCTTACAAGTAAGCAATCTTATTTATACATACAATTGCATAAAAAAATGTATCAGAGTTTTTAAATTTAGATCGTTAACATTTTCTTACCAGGTCAGTCACAAAATATATACACAGCCGAGGTTTTTGTAGAATGCCAAGGCTGCCAGTTAAAGCCAGTGTAAGGAGCAGAGGGCATTGGGAATGGACAAACTGTGCAGCCTTAATGTTGAGTATTTTTAATGAAGATGATGCAAGGGACAAATTTCTGAACAGGTAGACTTCTTCAGCTCTTCTTACACTGGGGAAAAAACAACTTTGTAATATATCATCTGTGGTCAATGCTGACTTTCATTATAGGAAATCTCATCTATTTCCTGTTTATATGACATAATAATAATTTGCAGCATTCCAGTTTAAACAAACAACTCTATCTGAAGGTTGGTTAAAGTGAGGCCTGGATTCTCCATAACTTGATTGATTGCTCTTGTAGCAAATTTGGGCAGCAGCAATAGATATAGATGTATATATATATGTATACTAGCTGGGGGAGCCCGGCTTTGCCAGGGCTGTTTTGGGCCGGGCGGTTTAAATCGAGTGCCAGGCTTTGGGGCCTCTCTGTGTCCCTCTGTGAATCTGGTGCCGGGCAACATTTTAAATCGAGTCCCAGGCTTTTTGGCCCTGTCTCTGTGTCCCTCTCTCAATCTGCTGCCAGGCAACATTTCTACCTTTTAATACCTTGAAAGATGAAAGTGAAAGTACTTATAAAACATTTTTGGTAAATCTTTTAAAAATAACATAAGAGATACTAACATTTTCGAAGCTGCATCAGCAGATTTTGAGCTGGAAGGAGTTGAAGCAGCAATGGTGTTTTCAGCTTGAGGCAATGGATGCCACATCCCTGAGATGAAAACGATTAGTCCCGCCCACACACACACACCGATTGGCCAACCATCAGGGGACTGTACTGTAGGATTGGTCAATCGTGACGGCACAGGATTGGTCGAACCTTGACGTCAGTCAATCAATGCTAAGTAGCAGATAATGAGTTTAATTTTGAAGGTTTTTTGCACAAGGCGCGAACAATTTTCGTCTGACCGAAAAGTAAATATGCTTACAACCGTCCCGGAACCGTAAGCTTTCTTCGGAGGTAACGCGCGCGTAGGTACGCTCTATAACTTTCGAGCGCATAGCCGGACAGACGCACACCCGAGGACAGACAGACAGATAGACAGACAGATCGATTTGTTTATATATATAGATGTGACACTTTTTATTTCAAAGTTTATAATGGAAACTTCCTATGTAAACATTTTTTAACGAGATTCGATATGTAAACTTTTTACAATAGGAATCCACCTTGGTTCAGTGCCAGTACTCTCGCCTCTGAGTCTGAAAAGGTTGTGGCTTCAAGCCCTACTCCAGAGTTTGGAGCATAAAATCTAGGCTGACACTTCAGTGCAGAACTGAGGGACTACTACACTGACAGATGAGGCATTAAACCAAGGCCCCATCTGCCCTCTCAGGTGGGCATAAGAGAGCCCATGCCACGATTCAAGTTCTCCCCGGTGTCCCGGCCATTATTTACCCCTCAACCAACATCACTGAAACAGATTATCTGGTCATTATCACATTGCAGTTTGTGGGAGCTTGCTGTGCACAAATTGGCTGCCATGTTTCCTACATTACAACAGTGACTACACTTCAAAAGTACTTCATTGGCTGTAAAATGCTCTGGGACTGTCTAGGGTTGGAAAAGGCGCTATATAAATGAAAGTTCTTCCTTTTCTTTCTTTTATGCTTCAAGAAATCTATGAATGTGTACTTATTCCCTGTACAAATTTCGACAAAATAGGACGGCGGAGCGGAAAAAGAGGCTAAGGAGATGGGAAGAGGATGGGAATGTTGGAAGAGGATGGGGGAGGGGTAAGAGGTCAGGGAGAGAGGCAGAGGATATGAAAGGGGAATAGAGGTCAAAGGAGGTGGAGAGAGGGGGAAGAAGGCAAACATGGAAGTCAGGGAATAGGAGGGAGCGAATAGGGGATGGAAAGAAAGGGAAGAGGGCAGAGCATGCAAATGAGAATGGAGCTGAGAAAAATGAGTTAAATGAAAGTGGGTGTATCATGAATTTAAATCACCCTTACACAGAATGCTGAGAAATGACACCAAGTAAATAAATTAAAGAAAGTTGTTGGGGGATAAATTAATAAATGATTTCAAAAACATTTAGAAGAAAGTTGATACATGGGAAAAACAGTAGTGGGGAAAATAAAACCACAGACTTCTGTGGCCCTGCGGTGAATACAATGGAATTGCCTTTACTTACCTTTAGCAAGATGTCCAACTTTCCCCAGGAAATGCACTGCTACATTACCAACCTGTGATAAATGTTAAGCACTGCAATTAGAATTGGCATAAAGGGCTTGGGTTCAATTAATTGACAGTCACGTAACGTTAGTTGTTATAATATTATGCTCACAGCATCACCTATAGGCGCAATACCATTAGAATGTTAAGCAGAAAAGTAGAGTTGGTTGGAGCATAGGAGTTTCTCTGCTGTACAGGCTAAAGAGCTAGAAGATACAAAACTGAGGCACTTCAACGTCACCACTAGAAGGAGGCTGTAATTACACTTAGACAAGTTTACACAGGCAGTTTCCAATGGCCCATATTTTCCGATGCCTACGGGTGTGTACGCGCTGTGTACCCACCCGTAGGGGCCTTGCAAGTGCTGGTTTCAGGCATGCGAAGCGCATGCGCTGAAAACCGTCACTTCCAACCTGTCAAGAATTCTCTTGACGGATTGGACGCCTGCCCTGGAGAAGGGCCTCTGTGGGGGTGGAAGGCTCCGCTTTCTGCAGAGCCTCTGCCCGCTGAAATCCCTTAAAAATCTTACGCCTGGTAAAAGCAGGCGTAAGGCCTGCTTTTACCAGCATAAGAGTTTAAAAAAGTTTTTAAAAAAATGTTTTCATTCATTTATAATTTTAAAATACTTTTAGAAAAGGTAAGTTTATTTTTAGCCCCGTAAAAAGTTTAAATATTTTTTTCAATAAATTAAATATTTTAAACAAAATTAAATTTTATGTAATTTTAACTGATTTTAAAAACGTGATGGTTTAAAAAAAAATTATTTAATGTTGTAGTGTCTTTTTTCAGTGATCCCCATTCATACTTTTGACAGGTCTACCAGTCAAAAGTATGAAGGGGGATTCCCTTCTCCCATTAGCTCGCCTGGCCCAGGGACGCTTGCGAATCGCCTGCGCCCCTGGGATACCTGGGCCTCGGCGCGCGCGCACCAGGAGAGGCCCAGGAGCGGAAGTGTCCGGACCTCGGGAGCCCTCAGGTAAGGGCGTAGATTTTTTCCCGATAGGAGGCCTCCGCACACAGGAAGCCTCCGATCGGAAATTACGGGCCAACATAAGTATGGATGTAGGAAGTGTGACAAAATGTAACAATGTGAAGTAAGGTTTCATAAATAAGAGGTGCACGCAATGATAATGGGAGTCATTTAAACCTAACTCGCCCAGCGGGAAACTGACAGGATCGGAGCATCCGCTCCTTTTACACCCCGTCCGATTTTTCTTATCTTCTTCAGTACAGCAAGTGCGTTCCTTTCACAATGCAAAGAACTCAATATTCAGGGGAAAATAATTGCATTTTGATACAGGGCTCGAGGAGAAAGATGCATCGCTGAAGTAATTCACATAATACAGGCTATATAACTTCAACAGCATTCCCAACAACCAATACAGTTTAGTTGTAGCATGATCCCCAGCCTGCTGATTGCCCTTCACTGATAATGAACACGTTGGGATCTCTTAAAGCACCAACCTTCCAGGTAACGTCTTAGAGCAAGAATGCTCTGAATTGCAGCACAAGGTGCATCTGAGAACTCTCCAATTAAAATGTCAGATCGCACTTCACTGAAGAACCTCAATCCTATCTTTGAATGAATGGTAAATACAATGATCCCACCTCCTTTGTTTAACAGCACACACAGTTTTCCCAAGTGCTGTCCACTGCAGTGCGCAAAGACGTGGCTGATAGAAAGATTCAGAACAATTGAGAGATTTACAAAGAATTAAACAACCCAGTAACATCAACTATAATGATAGAATAGTGGGTAGTTTAGAGACAATCAGAAGATAGATAGATACATTTTACTTAAATGCCAGTTTTATTTGAGATTTAATAAGACATGATTGATGTGCAACACAGACCTGAAGCAATTCTACAAGAGCTTTGATGTAAATGTACTGATTTACTATAGATTGTGTTACAAATGTAGCATTGGATCTGTCTTGCAAGCATGCTTGAGGCTGCATTTGATTGAAGCAATACGAGTTTGATTCTGTTATTAGTGCAGTAAAGAGGAAATCAATGACTCTTAATTAATTATCGAAAGCAGAGGGAAGGACTTTGCTAAGCCCCAAGTCACTGAATCTGCTGGGGCAGTCTTCTGTTTAATAAAAGTTACATGTCAAGTGGTTCAAGTGATTATTTTTACATCATTCAGCACATAATGCACTCTAATGCTAGGTTGAGGCACTCTGCTAATTTAAGCCTAGATTGTAATGCACTTTGTTTCCATTAAAACAGACTCTGCTTATTGCTTACACAGAGTTCAGCATATCATCCGTGACTTAGTGAGCAATAGTCCACACCACTTATGCACACACCTGTTAAGTTTAAAGCCACAATTACACCTCGCTTTTTTCTACAAAGGTAAAAGATGTCAGAGCAGGATATGGAATATGTTTCCACTTTAGTCACTGTCAATCACAGCCAGGTCAGATGTAGCAAAGTTGGATACAGAGTAAAGCTCCCGCTGTTCTACCCCAATAAAGATTCACTACCACAATCTCAAAAAAGCAGCAGTATGAATATTTCCCCTCGCTACACAAGCTATTGTCGTAACTTCTCTGAGTAAGATTGCCAACTTAATACTGAGGGGCTTATTGAGGCTATCACATATTTCAAGCAATAGGCCTCTGCGCAGAAAATAGCGCCTGGTCGCAAAATGGCACGTTGCATGAATTAAGCAATGAACTAAAACTTGCTCACTCGATCGTGACAGGGTATTGGGTATTCAGATTTTGTGCACTTTGATGCATACACTGTGTCCAATGTGGACCAAAATTGGTACTGTGTGCACTCTACATTGGTACAGTCCACTGACCCTCAATCCCTCCCTCTGTACCTCTCTCCTATTCCTCCCTTTCAGCCTCTTCCCTGACCTCTCGCCTTTCTTCTTCCCAGTATTGCCTACTCCTTTTTTTCTCCATCCCTTTCCCCAACCATCCTCACTGCTAAATTAGAAATCTGCCTCACTCCCTTTGAAAGCTTACATTGAGCCAGTATTTACATCACAAGTTGGCAATCTGTTTTTAACAATTAGCAGCTCCGCCTGTGAAAAATGAATCCTTACATTGGCCCAGAAATTCGGGTCGGGGGCTTCCCGCGGGTGCAAGCCCCCAACCTGCACTTACCTTGCGCGCTGGCCGTTGAGCTGTGGGCCCGCGTGGAATTGCGATCCGGGGCCTGCTCCACCTGCCGGCGCACAGTGCTTGCGTATCCCAGGGGCGCAGTTATTTCGATGCATCCCCTGGGATCACGTGGGCCATGGAGAGCCAATGGTAGCAGGGAATGCTTCATTCATAAGTTTGACAGGAAGAGCTGTCAAAACTTATAAATACTACGGTCCCAAAACATCACTAAATCTTCAAATAAATTTTTTTTAAATCACATTTTTAAATAAACTATAAATTACATGAAATAACTATTTTAAACAATAATTCAAATTTTTGAAAAAAATAATTTTATTTCCTAAGGGGCTAAAAATAAACTTACCTTGCTTTAAAGTATTTAAAAATATTAAACCTGTGGAAAAAATGTTTTAATTTTAATTAATTCACCACTTACCTTGTAAAAAGCAGGCCTTACGCCTGCTTTTTATATGTTTAACTTCTGGAGACTTACCCTCCCGGGAAAACCTGCAAAAAAAACCTAAGTTCAATGCGCACGCGCAGCCTCTCCTGCGCACGCATTCGACCTCTTAACCCCTGCTTTCAGGGGAATGGAAGTGCCGGTTTCCCGCTCATGCGCAGTGCATGCAGTAAACCGGCACTTCCATTGGGCTTACGGGCGAGTACCCAGTGCGGACTCACCCGTGGAGACCCGAAGTTCAATATTAAGTTTAACTCACGTTTATCATCATGTCCACTGCTTTCGTGCAAAATGTCCACTCCATCATTAACTTCAATTATTTGAAAACTTCAGTCATGTCCAACACTTTTTCTCTGAATGAGAAAATTCACCCTCACTCTCAGAAAAGCACCCCAATTGTGCCAAAGTAAAATTTTTAGTGCCCACATCAATCAACCTGTGGCTTCTCTGAGTGAGATTGCTAATTTCTTTCAGTTCACTTAGACACAACTGTAAAGTAATGTTTCCCACACTATACTCATGTTCTTTGCCATACCTCTGCCTACTGCTGCCTCCGCAAGATCCTGCAAATCCATTGGCAGGATAGGCGCACCAACGTCAGTGTTCTTGCTCAGGCCCACATCCCCAGCATCGAAGCTTTGACCACGCTCAATCAGCTCCGATGGATGGGTCACATTGTCCGCATGCCCGATATGAGACTCCCAAAATAAACGCCCTACTCGGAGCTCCGGCACGACAAGAGAGCCCCAGGTGGGCAGAGGAAACGCTTCAAGGACACCCTCAAAGCCTCCTTGAAAAAGTGTAACATCCCCACCGACACCTGGGAATCCCTGGCCCAAGACCACACAAATTGGAGGAGAAGCATCCGGGAAGGTGCCGAACACCTCGAGTCTCTTCGCCGGGAGCAAGCGGAAGCCAAGCGCAGGCAGCGCAAGGAGCGCACGTCAACCCAAGCATCCCACCCACCCGCCCCTTCAATCACCGTCTGCCCCACCTGTGACAGAGACTGTACGTCCCACATTGGACTCATCAGTCACCTGCGAACTCATTTTTAATGTGGAAGCAAGTCATCCTCGGTTCCGAGGGACTGCCTAAGAAGAAGATGACCTCTGCCTGCCATGAAGATCCTTTGCTCTCCTATTAGTGTATGTGTATCTGGAAATATAATGTACTCTGATGCGTCTAAGAACTGCTACCCCCCCCCCCCCCCATGCCTGTAACATGTCAGGTGGGCAGCAGCTCAGTTTTTTGTCTACGATCCTGGGGTTCAAGTGCCTCTTTACCTCCATCAGCATGGGCAGCAAATGGCCTTGACTCAGGCTGCTTCACTTTAGCACCTTCAATCTCTGGCCACTTTCTGTCACATGGAAAGTCATTAAACATGGTGATAGAATGGCATCAATGGGGTGTCATTGTAAGAGAGAACACCATCATCCTGTGCTACTTCAATCTGGCCCTGCTTGTAAGTTCAATGTCACCGTGTCTGCTGCCTTGTGGATCAGCAGAACCCAAAACAGCAAGGACATCAGTGAAACTTCTATCAATTGTTCGCTGTGTTCAGCCAAGCTGATCAAACAATCTGTCCAAACACAAAGAGCCAAGTTATGATCGAGGACTCTGCTGGACCTCAAGGGCTGGATTTTGCCATTGTGGGCGGGCTGGGGCATGTCAGGTGGCAATCGTGTCAGGTCCCCAACTCCGAAGTGAAGTGGGGAAAAAGTGCGACTTTTCCCTAATTGGGCAATTGATTTCCAGCGTGTGGGAACCTCTGGCCCAATGGGTTTTTTCATCCAGAAAGTCGCCTCAGATGTCGTCATCAATGCTGCTGGATTTAAGGCCTATAAGCAGCCTTGCTTCTTCTGGAGACTGCAAACTTTATGGCCATTGTAGTAAGCATTTCATTGATCGACTATGTCCACCAGTAGGCCAAAGTGTGCTCCACGCTTCGATGAGCCCTCCCTCCAAGCTCTGGTGGAGGGAGCAAGATCAAATAAGGAGGTGCTCTTCCCTTCCTCAGGGAGAAAAAAGCCACCCCAGCAGATTAAAGCTGTGTGGCTGCAAGTGGCCCAAGAGGTAAACACAATTTCTATGTGCAACAGAACCTGGCTGCAGTGCAGGAAGAGGTTTCATAACCTTCTCCGCACAGGAAAAGTGAGTATGACTTTCCCATCACCCTCAATCTGATCCCCATTGCCTCTCCTCACCAGCACTCTGCTTTGCTAACCTCTTCCTCCACACCCCACTTGACCCTTACACCCCTGCACCCTTACCCATTGCCTCACTCTCTATGGTCACATTCACTTAACTATTCGACCATGCGGCCCTCACACTCCCTATCACTGTGACGCAATGACAACAACTTACAACACACAGGGAGGGCCCTTTGTCTCCTTCTAAGCATCTATGCTCTGGATTCTCTACACTCATTCCTTCATTCTCACTCAAGCTCCACTTGTGTCCCTCATTGCAAAAAAGAGAGCCCACAATAAGAGGGAAAGAGCCATGACAGGAGGAGGGCCACCCTCAATAGCCCAGCTCACCACCTGGGAGGAGGCGGCCCTGGAAATCGCCGGGATCGAGGAGGATTCCCAAGTGGGGGACGGACAGGCGGGCGCATCACAGCAAGCTGGTGACAGAATAGTTTGGCATCTCTCTCATTGACATTGCATGAGTCACTGATAATGAATCTGATGCTCTAACAGATTGACTTATGATCATCTGCACTATTCAATGTGCATGTAACCTTGACCTCACATCTCTAACTCTTTCCTTTACTCCCCCACAGGCCATCAAAAGCCCCCATCCCCACTGTCCAGGAGGAACAGCCTGAGCCTCCAGACTCCTCAGAGGAAGCTGCAACCTCTAAGGGCGCAGCGGCAGCAGAATTCAGCACACCCAGCACCAGCGCAGACACTCACACCTTGGTGGGACCTTCACGAGATAGAGTAGTGTTGTCACCTGGTGTATCACAGATCACAAGTGAGCATCAGCAGATGGTGGAGACAGGGACAGCAGTGGAGACCCTCATCGGAGGGCGCAGGACTCTGCCAACTCAGCTCAGCTGCATGTCGACCCTGTGCCTCCGGGTCCATCCAGAAGGAGAGCGGTGCTGGAACTCCAGGAACAGGTGCAGGAGTCTCTGGCAGGTTTTGTCTCCAGGGTCGCTGCGAGTGTGGAGCGAATGGAGGGGTCCATCACGAATATGAGCAGAGCCTTTGTGGAGGCATTAGCGCATGAATGCATCATCGCGGAAAGGATGGCTACCTCCGTGGTAAGGCTGGCTACCATAGAGGAGAGGATGGCTACGGTAGATGAGAGGATGGCTACGGCCATGGAGGAGCTTAGTCGCCAGGGTATGGAAAACATGGTCATTGTTCAGAATAAAATGACATCTCTTGAGGAGCGATGGTCAGCTATTGAGCATACAAACCAGACCTCCATGGAAGTCCTCTGGAGCAGGACTTCCAGTGCAGAAATGGGTCCTCATGGCCCCGCTGCAGTGCAGCAAGGTGCTGTCAAGCCACTTGCTAGCTCTGAAGTGGGCCGACCCATGAGAGGGATGTTGGTGGCAGACAACAAGGAAGTTGGGGGCTCCTCTCCAACCAACCACACCACTGCAGAGCCCTCGGTTAGAGCCCCACCAGAGTTCTCACCCAACTGAGATGAGCGTCTCAGCCCCTGCACAGCCCCAGGAGCAGCAGACTGATGCCGAGACCTCACAGGTTCGTTACCCCAGAGGATGCCCGCCAAAGGGGTCGAGACAGGAGCAGCAGGAAACTGAGCAAGGGGCCTCCACATCTGCTGAAGCCACAGGGGAAGTACCATGTAGGAGCATGCGTAAGAGGAAGATAAAGCACAAGTAGTCACAAGGGTAGTCACTTGGGTGTTGTGATGTATTGTTTTTTGACCAGCCATCCTTGTCATGATATCATAAACAGATTTGATGGCAAACTGTTGAAGCTGTGGCCTGTGTCATTTCGCAAATGGGACTTCCACATTGAGGGCTTAGGGCGACTTGCAATTGTCAGTATGGTGGTCAGAGTGATAGGAATCCGCAGGTTCTTGTCCATTGTCGGTGGTCTGGTAAGAAGGTGCGAGGCAAAAGTGTTTGATTGTGCAGGCTAAGCAAATCTGGCCAACATGAGTGCGTCCCTTGTGTCTCGGCCATCAATGTGGTCACGCGCTGGTGCCTTCTGGCCTGTGCAGTTTCAGGTGGGTGAGCAGCAGCTTGGCGCTCCTGTTGTTACAGCTGCTGTTGGTGCTGCTGTTGTTCATGGTTCTGCTGCTGCCGCGGCTGATCTTCGTCCAAATCTGATGTTCAGGAGGAAAGGAAATAAATGTTCGCCATGCTTCTGGTATATGCCTCAGTTGAGGAAGTGCTCAGTCAAGGTGGGGAGAGGGGTTTCCCAGGAGCTCACACTGGAGATGGGTGTCAGGCTCCAAACTTCCACAACAATGAGTAGGCCTGCTAAAAGCTCCCCCAGACCTGAGACAACAAAGTTCTGCCACCTGCAAATGATCATTGGTGAAAATTCCTTTTTAATGGTGGAGCTGCAGCTGTTAGTAAGCAATCCAATTGTGAGGCCGCCAGGATTACCTGGCGTGTTCCAGAGGAGGTGTGCAGGATGGGGGAAATGTGCTAAAATCAGAAAGGCCTCTCAAAATGGGATTATGGAGGCAATTAAGTGGTTGTTAAGGGCCTTAAGGGCCTATCCTGCCTCTTGAAGGCCGGATGGAAATGAGGTCTGAAAACACAAATGTGGGAAAATTGCTCGGAGGCAGGATGGAGGCGGGATCGGGCCCGGCCGCCATTTTTTGCGATTTTTACAACTCACACGCCTCCAAACCTGCCTCCTCGGGCCTGGTAAAATCGAGCCCCAAGTGTCGATCAACAGCTCTCTCCCTTTGACCAAGTTGATTTGATAAACTGTCCAAGGAGGAGATTACACTGCTTCCCAAAGCCTTTCAGTCTGAACATTCAGGAGCAATGCAAAGACCGGCATGAAGGTCTCTTGCCTTTACAAGCTACTCTGCAGCTATCCCTGGATCTGTCACTCGCTCCAAGGCAGACAGCACACCATGGGATCCTTGCATCTGCACACACACATGTAAGAATTGAACTTCTGCACCCTATCAACATGTGTCAGAAGCTGGACAGCAATTTCCCCAAAGACTGCAACAATCTTTCATGCTCAGTAACTGTTCTTCCTTTAAAGGCTAGGCCCCAGAGACCAGGGGGGTGAAATTGGGTGCCTTTGCATCTCCCATTAGTGTCCACAGGGGGGTGCTAACGGGGCACAAATGGCTTTGCGACTCCCGCCATATCCGGTGGAAGTTTTGCGGCGGCGCTACGGCTTTGCCCTCCGATCTCCTTCGCCCAGAGATTGTGACGTCATCACTGTGTACGTCGCCCCGGTAGCACCGTGGACCCGAAATTGACTTCCGCCCTCTTCAGCAGCGCTGGTCGAAAACACCGACAGCTGCAGGAGGCGAGCATCGGCCGGCCGGCCGCTCCGGGGGTGATGATTGAAGGTGAGGCGGCCGAGGTAAGTAAAAAAAAAACTTACCTTGTTTGTTCCAATTTTTTTCGCGTAGGATTGCAGCTGCCTTGGCGGACCAGGTAGGTACTTTTTAAATTGCAGAGCCTGCAGCGATGGCCCTTCCCTTTAAGGGAGGGAAGGAGTCTTTGAACGCGGCGGCGCTGCACGGCCCAGTGTGCAGCGCTGCTGAAATCTCCGCCCCGCTCTCCGATGTTAGCACCCTAAGGAGGAAGTGGAGAGCTTGAGTTAGCGCTCCACCTCCCTCTTGGGGCGCTAAAACCCAATTTCACGGTTGCTGCCGCTAATTATCACCGGGTGCTAAAGTTAGCGCCCAGGCAATGTTAGTGCCCCAAAATGGTCGATACTGAACTTTTCCCCCCAGGTTCCCTGGTCTCACCAGCTGAGGATGAAAGCAACTTCACCCTCTGGTTAGGGGTACCCGATTCCTTCTCTTCCACTTCAACCTGCTCCTGCCCACTTACGCTCACTGCATTGCCCAGTGAACCGCCCTCAAACTGATAGGCTTAATCCACCAGGGGTGATGTTTCTGAACTGGTTCTTGTGAGTGTACGATACAGTGACATGTGCAGCAGGTAAAGTATCTGCAGACTGCTCCTGAGAGGGTCATAAGCACAGAAGGAGGCCATTCAGACCATCGAGTCCACGCCAGCTCTCTGTAGAGCAATCCAGTTAGTCCCATTCCCCCGCTCCATCCCCGTAGCCCTGCAAGTTTATTTCCCTCAAGTGCCTATCCAGTCTCCCCTTGGAAAGATCGAGTATCTCCACTTCCACCACTTCCGTCGGCAGCAAATTCCAGGTCCTCACCACTCGCTGCGTAAAAAAGTGTTTCCTCACATCCCCCTGTATCTCTTGCCCAAAACCTTGTCCTTGTACCATCAACTAGTGGGAACAGCCTTTCCCCATCTAGCCTATCCAAACCCGTCATAATCTTGTACACCTCTATCAAATCACACTGCAACCTCCTTTGCTCTAATGAAAACAAATCCAGCTTCTCCAGCCTGTCCTTGTAGCTAAGATCCTGCAAGTTCTTCATGAGCCATACCTGCAAATACATACAGAGGCAAGTTATGATAGAGAACTCTGCTGGACTTCATACATAGCTAATTATGGCAGGCAGCTGGTATGATGCATCAAATGGTTCTCGGCTTGTGTGCCTCTGGTTGGAGAAACGAATGAGTACAGTCTGTTTTATACAAACCTTACCCAGGCACATGACCTCTTGTTTCACTATCTCCAGCCTCATGAGGAGCCTCATGCCCTAGAATCTCCAGGACGCTTTCTTCAGATGAGATGAGATCACATATTGCAGCTGGGCCACCCTTCAGTTGCATTTCTCTCAGTCCAATTGTGTGCAGCCTTTTCCTTCAAAAGAATAATCTTCCTTCAGTCCCATTAACATCTGGGCAAGCAATGCCACCATCCAATGTGTGATGGTGAGCACTGGCAGGATAGTGAGGTCAAGTATTTAGGAGATTGCAGGAGGTCTGATGGTTAGGATGTTCACAGGTTATCATTTTTTTGCATGTGATAAAGAAAGGGACATGGTGGAGCATGCACAGATTAGATGATGTTCTATAATAGGAAAGTGCAGAATGTTGCAAGAACCTAACGGAGACGAGGTATTGCAACATGCCTCTACTACTAGGTGCATATCATAAATAAGAGGTGTCCTTGCCTCTGCCTACCTTGCCCCTCCTGCTAAAAGTATTGGACTTCTTTTGGCACTGCAGCCAAGTCCTGTGCGCTGTTTTGCTCACAATATCACACCTTACCATCTGTTGCCATGCCCTTCTAACTGTCGCCTTGGACACCTTTTGACTGTGGTGTGGAAAAAGGATTTCCCTCCTGTGATTTGCTTCCTCAACAATATTTCAATGCTTTCATCCTCAAAGGTGTGTGATGTAAGAAAACTACTCGGCACTTGGTCTAAGCGCTAAACAAAGCTTTAATCAACTGTTCTACAACATGGAGGTCTAGTTGTGTCCTTCACTAGTTCCTGTTAAAGAATGTCCTGAGTAAGCTGGGCCCATGCCTGAGTATTTATACTCTCCCTGGACAGCGCCACCAGCAGGCCACCCACTATTATTTCATAAGTCATTTCCACATGAATGACAAGGTTCATGTCAGTGTGTACCCTAGTTCTTGCAGATTCCTAACATTGGGGAACTAAGCACAAGACTGCCGCAGTGCCGAAAATTCCTCTACACTAAAACAAGCTGGAAACTGAAGAATTCCAGATTCATAACTTTCTACTCTGTAAACACTGAGTAAACGAAAGCCCAGATAACGAATGTGGGTCAGAATCAAGCAGCAAAATCAACTCTGCCCCTTAAAGATGGCATGGGCCTTTAAGGCCTGCCATTTCCTGGGGTTCCTCGGTGTGTGCACAATGGCTGCACGCCACATATGCATAGAGCAAACCCACTTCCTACAAATCACGGACATCAGTAAATTGATGCACTCTTGCAGCGATTCCCAAGAAACGCACTTCTACCGTGCAACACTGCACAGTTGTCCCTCCATCAGTGAAATGAGCCCGAAGGTATTTACACCATCTTGCAATCCTAATGCATGACAGATTTCCATCTACCCATCTCATGGATGCAAATGCTATTGCATAGGTGGACTGTGAATGGAATGATATAGAAGAATACCTGCTGAAACAGAGGGATTTTCGTCGTACCATCATGAAGTAGGAATGTTAAGGGGTGATTCGTGAAAGCTAGAAAGGGTACAGTGAGGAGCAGCCCCGTGCTAAACTGTGCTGTGGGAGGTTTGGCTGGAACTAAGATGGTGTCATAAGCAATGTCAATTTAAGGCTGTAAACTGTCCTGTCTAGTGTGCCTTGGAAAATCGAACATGAAGTCAAATTTATCTGTGAGTTACGTGAATATTGTGTTTAAAAGTATGTGTTTCTAAGTGCCAAAATGGAATTTATTGTTTCAATAATCCATAGGAATCCAAAACACGTACAAAGTTCTGCTTTCTGTCCTTCTGTTTGCAGAAAGGGCCGAATGCAAGGCTCAAAGAAACAATATACTTAATCATAGCCTATTGCACCTCTCCTGCATGGAGCTCCAGGGGGCTGTGCTTCTCTTTTATCTTCCCTCTTGCTGTAGCTCCTCTTTGATGAACATGTGTATGACTTTATCAGTGGCACTATTATTCAGCAAACAATATATTACAAACACTCTGCCAATTTGCTTTGACCTATACCAGTGCTGTCCAAGCATCAGAAACGCAGTTTATTTCTAAATTATGAATGTATGTTGTGTAGGACCTTTCCTTTGGGGCCTGAGGGTTCTACAGAGGTTGGAGTGGGTAATCCAGGTCTCTCATGTAAGGTTCTCAAAATTCACAGGTCCCCCAAAACTCGGAGAAAAAACCCTAACGAAAAGAACTTTGGACTCTTTTCTAACCACTTCAGGGTGATAAAATATTAGGCCTAACAGAGGGAGATTCAAGGTCAAAAACCCAGATTTGACATTTTTAAAGGCATGTTTGGGCTTGTAAAGAAAGAAAAAAAGGCTGCAACAGGAAATGGGATCAACCTCTGTAAAGACAGTTTGGATATTGGAGTTAATCAAGCTGTCTGGGGAACTGTCTAAACGTCACTCAGCCCCTATCAGACAATTTACATTCTAACAATAGACCCAGGGAAGAACAGCCTACCCATCCAAAAACATGCATAAAACAAATCACTTCACCAACCTACAAAGAACCTCAGGCCCCACAGGAAACTCAAAGCCTGAGGACAATTCACTACAATCAAGTAATAGTTCAACAGCTCAGGAAACCATCCCGAAACCACTTCACACATTCTTAAAAATTCCAACAGCCCATGGAACCATCCCGAAACCACTTCACACATTCATAAACGAGTTACTATTAATGAGCCCGCCAAAATCTTACAATAAACCGGGATTGATTTGGCGTGCAGATTAGAAGGCCCCAATTAGTATAATTGAAGGCCAGTTTTTCTCAAGAAAACAGTTCAAACAGTACAGTTCAGCAAGGTGGGAGTTCAAGAAGTGCAGGAGAGTTCCAAGTTCGAGTTCAGTACATTCCAACATCGAAACTCGACGGTTTCAGAGCAACATCAAGATCAAGGAGTTCAAGCATCTCGAAGCAGTTCTCTCTCGAAGAAGAAGTAACACACAAGAAGAAACCGGAGCAACAGTTTCAGTGACCATCGGACACCTCGCGACAACAAGGGCCTTACAAAGCAACCAACCGAACATTACCATCAGCCAACTGGGTAATATTGGGCCACCGCGACCAAAAAAACCCAACTCAGAAGAAAACCGAAGATTCACAAGTTTTTCCACTCTACAAACTATTCCTGACTTACCCCTGGGTAAGATTTTATTCAAAGAGACTCTAAGCCCCATTTCTAACAGAAGGAAATTGGGTACTCGCCTTATAAATCCAATACGCACCCTACCGCATCAGTGGACTCACGAAGACTGACTAGATATGCAGGTGAAGTCCTCTACCACGTCCGGGGTATGGCAGGCCCCAACCAATATATCCAGCGAACCCCGAAACCGCGAACCAGCCCAACTGTCAAGGATTCGTTTGGTGAGCATTATCCCTGGTCCTTTAGAGTCCAACTTAGCTAGTAAAGTGGGATTGGGAGGGGTGAGGTATTTTTCCACTGTAATTTCCCTCGTGTATCAAAATGTTCCCCATTTTATTAGAGTGTTAAGATTATTGTGTTGTATTTTCTTTCTCAAAATAAAGATCCAAGTTTTCTTGCACCAAAACCAGTTGTCTGCTGCACTTTTGTCACAACCCCCAAATAAGTCCAAGGTCTAGAACCAAGGGAATGGGAGCGATTCGAACCGCTCATAAGTCAGAGGTGAAGCTGACCCCAAACACCACCCCCTACATAATGGTGACCGCGGCACGACCGCGGCAAAAGGGATGTGATGCAGTGGACACTGTTTTTGAGGAGAGGACAAAGATGGAAGAGAGGATTTCCTCTTACGTGTTCGAGAAAGTAAATATACCAAAGAAATGGGTGACCAGTCTGTTGCGCGCTGAGTGTCCGATGGACGCTGTAGCCAAATGAACTGAGAGCAAGGATCATAAAAAGTCTGTGGAGAAAGCCATCTGGTTCGTCTGCTACCAGCGACAGATCCAGCTTTTAGATAAATGCATCGAGGCACTGACAGAAGAGCTGCAGGAATCAGCTCAACTGTCTCATGCAAGGGCTCTAGCAGGGGAAAGGTTATTGGCAGAACTAACTGCCCAAAACCAGGAAAAAACGCAGATAGTAGAGAAACCTAGGAACAGACAGGAATACTTTCGGTGTCAGGTCACCGAAGCTAATAACAGTGAACTGGTGTTACGGGAAGAGAACGCCCGCCTTGCCAAGCAAGTAAGAGAGCAGGAGGAGAGGTTGAAAGACGTCCAGGCAGCTTACAAGATAGCAAGCACTAGGGGGTATGAGGCGGGAGATCACGGCCCCTGCCAGAAACAAATCGAGAGTTTGAACCTTGCTCTGTCCAGGGCTAAAGGCATGGTATGCCTGATAAGCCCGGGTGTGGCCCGGGTGGACCTGGAAGTGCAAGGGGAAATTGTTCGGACGCCACCTGTGGCACCGGGGAACGACCCGGTTTGGCAGCAGGAGGGACGGACGATATGTGAGGCCGGCAGGGAGTGCACACCACCACCACCTGTGGCGCCGGGTTTTAACTTGGTTTGGCAGCAGGGAGGGGTGGGCGAACCAATGCAGGAAAGGTCGGAGCCGGGGCTGATGTGCCCGGTCCAGCAGCAAAAGTTTGGCCCGCCCGGCGGTGGTGGGAGTCAAGGACCCCTTGAAAGCCAATTCATGGCTCCCCATGGCACCCAACAGCTTAGGGCTATGATAAGCCACCTGAGCAAGCTCACCCAAAAGGGAGACCCCTCGGTCCACTTCATGGAAGTGGAACAGGCAGCGGGCATCAACGACTGCGATGACTCCGAGTTGGCAAAAATGCTCCTTTTCTCCCTGGATGGCAAACTCTACCAGTCCCTCTCTGCGGAGAGTAAAAAAGGGCAGGGCGGATACGCTGCTATCCGGGAGGAAGTTCTGGAGGCCATGGGCATGAATGATGGTAGTCCCTTCTCCCGGGTGGAGACGACAAAACAGCTAGCAGGAGAGACGCCACAGGCTTTCGCAGACCGACTGTGGCCTGTGTACAAGAGTGCCTGTAATGGGGTTCTCGACCGGGCTCGCCTGAATTAGGACGAGCTGATCCACTGGCTCTGAAGCCTGGTGGCAAACAGCTTGCCACGGATCAGAGCCAAGGCTGAGCTGTGGTTTGACCCGAAAGACCCCCGGGTCACCGAGGAGACAGTGGTCAGATAACTGACCCTAGTTTACCAGAACGGTAGAGGGACAGAAGAGCACCCACCTAAAGGAAAAGTACATGAAATGAAACCTAGTAATAAGAAAGAGTGGCACCAGGAAGGGGGTAACCCTTCCGACACGAAGTGTAACTGCTTCGGGTGCGGGAAGAATGGGCATTGGAGAAGGGGCTGTAGGAATCCGTGGAAGGATAACGTAGGAAAGAACTCCCCAGCTCCTGCTCCAAGAACCGAAACACCGACCTCTCCCCCCACGTTAGACTCAGTCATAGCTGCGCTCCAAGCTTTATTAAATGGCCCAGGGAAGGTAGCCACTGCAACTGGTGCTTTAACCCCATGTGCCCCACACAACCCAGACCTATGACTAGAACCAACGCAGCCTGTCTACCTGTGTCCCCTTGAAAGACGCACCCAGGAAGAGACCTCCCGTAATATGGGGGAATACGTGCGGTGCCAGGTTACGGAGGCCAGGTTAAATGAGCAGGCCTTACGGGAGGAGAACGCAAGACTAACAACGAGAGCTGACGGTTTGGAGGGTCAGCTAAGGGACATTAAAATAGCTCATAAGGCAGCTAGAAGTAGGGAATGTAAGATTCGCAAAATTTCTGCATTTCCCCAAAGGCTGTTATTAATAAACAGGACCCTGGGTGGACATTTTAAATTAAAAAGGGTACCCAGGATGGCATCCGTGCCTCGTGGCAGAAAGCCTGTGGGATTCCAAAATGGATTCTGCAATGCAGACAGCTTGGGAGGAATCGAAACTAAGGCTGCAGGTTTTCTGTGAAGAGAGACTTTGTATTTTGGAACCAGACAGGACTCTGAATTATGCATTAGACCGAATTGGAGACTAAATCTAAATTCAGTTTAGGCCTATAGATAAGGCCATCAAACAGTCTGCATATATTATCGGAAACAGATTAACACAGCCATCGAGGCTGGACAAGCCCATCAAGGAACTTTCAGGACAATACAAGTCAATTATCGGGCCAGTAGATGTGATTACCGGCCATCTTAAAACCAGTTAGTGTGAATTGCTACCATTATTTTAAACTAGCCCGCCAAAATTAAAACAAAGAACTAACCTGATTTGGCGTGCAGATAAGGGTTTTCGACGAAGGTATAATTGAAGGCCCCAGGTAGCAATCGCTGCTCTGCTGTTCTCTTCTCTTCTCCCTCTGCCCGCCCTCGTGGCTGCCGCTCTTTCCCCGTCCCGCGCTTACCCCCTGGCCTTTGCCCGTGCCTGTTGCCACTCCATCGCCCCGGCATTTCATCGGGCGGACACGGACAATTCAGGCCAGGCGAGGCGGGATGCGACGAGGGGAGGAGGGAAGACCAACTGAGGAAGGCCAACTGAGAGTAGGCTTTGAATCATCGGGCCTTCAGCCTCAGCCAACCTGCGACTATCTTCATGCTAACTCAAGCTGGCGGCTGGCGACGAAGAACCATCCCTGCAAGGTAAAGTACCCAAGCAGAGACTTTAACTTTGGGGTACGCGAACCTGGACAACGC
This sequence comes from Somniosus microcephalus, assembly GCF_052327205.1. Classification (NCBI taxonomy): domain Eukaryota; kingdom Metazoa; phylum Chordata; class Chondrichthyes; order Squaliformes; family Somniosidae; genus Somniosus; species Somniosus microcephalus. The sequence goes on along the minus strand of NC_141000.1, from coordinate 12,231,825 downwards.
CCTTGCAGCGCCCAGAGCCCACGTGACGACGGCAGGCTCCAGAGAGCACCAAGAGCGAACCCCGAACCCAACTGCTGTTCTGAGTCTAACAAACCCTTTTGATTGGTGAGCATGAAGTTCTGACCCCTCATAGCTTAACCTAGTTAGATATAGGGGGTGGGATAAGGATAAGGGGATTGTTAAGATAGTTGTTTTCCCTCGATGTGCCGTGTGTTCCCCATTCCCTGTATAAGTATAAAGTATTATTATGACTCTCTTGTAATTTTTGCCTGTAGAAGTGTACACTGGTAATTTTTTTTCATAAGATTGTATCAAGTTTTCCTCTTCAATAAAATCTTGGTTTTGTTTGCATCCAACCACCTGTCTACTCAAGTCTTCTCTGTACCGCCGCCTTGTACCTAGGTCCAGTGTCTAGAACCCAGGGGCGTGGGAGCGATTCGAACCACTTACAAAACAGCCAGAGGCATAACTGACTGGGCGCACGCACGCGCCAAACAACACCACCACCCGCCACCCCCTACAGGTTATGAAGACTCTGATCATGGTCCCTGCAAAGAAAGGATTAAAAAATTGACCCAAGCCTTGTCTGGGGCCAGAGGCATGGTCTGTTCAATGGCACCAGGGGAAACCCGGGTCGAGTGGGACGAGGAGGGTCAGGAAGCAAAGGATAAGGTTAAAGATAGAGATTCTCAGCCAGCAGCTGTGGCAGACTCACAGACCGCACCGGTGGGGGCAGTGGTTTGTGTCACTGGTGGGGCCACCCCACCAATTATCTGGGACTCGGACGCACCCCCAGTAGTCGGAGCCTTAAGGAGGTCTCCTCGCATGCCACAGCCAAGACTACCATGGTCACCAGCGCCTCAGTTTAAATGGCTCAGCCCCGGAAGGGTCACAACCCGAAAAAGAATGCCCAAGGTCAGGGATCAGTCTAGAGATAGGGATCCCCAGCCTGCAGCCTCCAACGGTGAGGGACTCACAGGAAAGGTAGCGGTGGGCAAAGAGAATGAGAGGGGTCCCCAGCCTGTGGCCTCAGGCTGCGCGGAACCCACAGGACAGGACAGGGACTCAGCAGCCACACCGAAGGGGGTAGTGTACTGTAGTAAAGGAGAGGACACTCCCCCAATCATCTGGGATTCAGGGAAACCCCCAGTTGTTTTAAGGAGGACTCTCCGGATCCGACGGTACAGGCCACCTTACGCCCAGGCGTACGAGCTGCCCAGAAGTCGCCCAAGACAGAGGCCAAACAGGAATTAGCCTGGCCGTCCGGAGATGGGCGGCGGATGTAGATAGCTTTTCTGATGAATGTTAGGTGTTTTTTTACAGTTTTGGTAGTTTTAGGTTTATTATTATTTAATTATTTTACAATAAGTAAGTTTAAATTTCGAGATTCGATCACTTGTTGAGCCAGAGAACCTTCTCGGGACATGGCTATCTGTTTTGTGTGTCCCTGCAGAGAGGAAATCGGCATGAGGAGGATTCTGCTCCTGCTCGCCCTGGTAGGGGTGAATGTCGGTGACCGAGGTGACATGGAGGACTCCCACATTTATGGGTGCTCGGGAGAGAGAGCGCCGATCGTTACCGCTGGGGGTGGCGAACCGGGTGCGGAGGAGCTCGCTATTTACTTCCATGAGGGAAGGTGGCCAGGGTGGCAGGGGTCTAACTCTACACTATACTCCACCCAGACCGGGTTCACCTACGGGGAGGCCTCCATCCCGTGCCCCAGGGTACAGGTCGTTGCCACAGGGTCAGTGTCACTGAGGGGAAACGTGTGTGTCTTATATGCAAGGGACGGATTCCCCTGGATAGGTGGTGGTGGCTCAGGAAGCTGAGCAGGGACATAGGGGACCGGACAGCCGACTGGGAACGACTGGGGAACGACACCCACCGGACAATCACAGGGACCCAAGGGGGAGTGAGTGTGTGTTGGGATAAGTGGTGGGAGTCGGAACAGGGAATCTATAACTGCATGTGGGGATCAGAGAGAGCCTGCCCCACAGGCATATCCATCATCTTCTCCAAACAATGGCAAGATGCCGGGAAGGGGATGGGGTGGAATTCTAGCCTGCATGCATGCGCGCTCCCACACTCCCCAATCCCAGTCAACACCATCGAACTCGTAGCACGCACCCGAAAGCCCCTGCCCACGACCCCGACATCACGGACAGTAATAGGGAGGTGTCCTACCACCACCAAGGGACCAGGGAATGGGTTAGTGCTAGTGTCGACCGAAAAGGTACTATACCAGGGGGTACACTATGCCGTAGCTTCAGTTATCCTAAACCTTACCGAGTTACACTTACCTGAATGGTGCCCTAAGGAGACAGAACAGCTATACCAGGCCCTACTAAAAGAAATGTTTAGGAAATTCCATGAATTCGACTTTGCCAACATAGACAAAGCAGAGCAGTACACATCATACGTTGAGCACACTATGGGCGCAGGGAGACAAAGAAGGGGAACCTGGAACGATATTTTCACTACCTACAATACAGGATCCTCTGTAATAAATAGCCTGGACGATATAGAACTGCAAACACAAATAAATGGTCTAAAAACCCAACTACGAAAGATCCTAACGGAAGAAAACACAGTGATAGGCTCAGAGCTACACGAGAACCAAGCTATGACGATCCATTTAAAGGAGATCATTGCTGAGCTAGAAAGACACGCAAAAACAGTAAATGCATTCATACGGGAGGATAGGAATGTTTCGGATCAGGCTGCACAGAATGAGGTGTGTGTGCTATACGGGGCATGGTTGCTGCGTGAGGGCTGCAGAAACCTGGAGGATTTAAAACAAGGTTCAGTCCCCTCCTGGATTAGCAACAAGCACCTCGCAGCCCTCCACCTGTTTAGCAATTTGCTGAGCCCGTGTCAGCTCCGTCTAGCCTCTGAAGCCTACCCTGTCCCAGTAGATTGTGGGCATTCCAATCACACTATCATGGGGATAGTAGTGAGGATGCCGGTCATGGGTGCGACAGCCCGACCTGCACCAGTATACAGGATGGAGAACATTGGGATCATTCAAGGGGGTGCACACGTCCGTTTCACAGCGGTCCCACCTTATGTCATACAGTGGGAGCATGCTATGACAGGTATTGACCTCTCCGGGTGCCGGAGCCAGGGTGCACACATAATACTGTGTCCCCAGCACTTGAATGCCTATTCTAGACCACAGTGCGGGTTTAAAGCTGCTGGCGCATGACCTATTAGCTGTACCATGGAGGTAATGGCACAAGGCCATGTTCCCCCACAGGTAGCATTCATAGGGGGTGGGACATATTGTGTCAATGCAAGTGCGCCCCACTACCAGCATGGACAGCACATCTGGTGTCCGGTGAGTGACAGCAGTTTCTGTTTTAAACCCGAGGCAGAAGCTCAAGTGGCCCAGGAACGGATTGTCCCCATTCCTGAACCCTCCACTGTTCACCTCACTGTCAGGGAAAACATAACCAACCTGCAAGACTATGTCACATTCTTTGGCTATAAAATTCCCCCTCTACCTGAACATCTTACCGTCCTACTCAAAGCCGTAGAAGTATCACAAAAACATTTCTCTACTCTAGAACAAATGACAGTCGAGACAGGGGCCAAGATTTCGGATATCATAGTTCCACCCTGGTGGGATATTTTTGAAAATATAGAGGTCCCTTCCTGGATCAGAATGGCTTCCCATATTTTAGTGGCCTGCCAGCTCGGTATAGTCTTCTACTTACTGTGCACAAAGTGCAAGGGGAGGGACAGAATGCTCTGATCCTGACATGAGAGAGCATGGGACGAGCATTACAATAAAGTCTATGACCAAGTATGGGACGAGCCTTAATTGTTATTAAAATAAAGTTTTGTGACCGTGTATTATTTTTCCTATGTATGTACCATATTTTCCAAGTGATGCAGGGGTGTTGGACCCCCTCCGTGCTTAGATATGAATGTAACTGAATTCTTACCTGTGTATGCATCTGAACACTACATCTAAAGGGGAATGTATGTTTTGGGTCTTAGATAGGTAAACTACAGGGGAAGGTTGGCTCTTGAGGATCAAGAATTTTGCTCACCCAGTATGATACTCTAGCGAGTAAAGTATCACAGGGGGGACTGTAAGATTCTCAAAATTAACAGATCTCCCAAAATGGGAAGAAAACCCTTAAAGTAAATGACTTTGGACCCGTGCTAAAAACTTCAGGAGGATAAATTAAATATTGGGCCTACAGAGGGAAATTCAAGTTCAAAAAACCAAGTTTTGAAAGGCATGTTTGGGCTTGTAAAGAAATAAAAGGCTGCAACAGAAAATGGGATCAACCTCTGTAAAGACAGTTTGGATATTGGGGGTAAATCAGTTAATCAAGCTGTCTGGGGAACTGTCTAAATGTCACCCAGCCCCTATCAGACAATTTACATGCTAACAATAGACCCACGGAAGAACAGCCTCACCCAAAATACAGGACCCATCCAAAAACATGCATAAAACAAATCACTTCGCCAAACTACAAAGAATCTCAGGCCCACAGGAAACTCAAAGCCAGAGAACAATTCACTACAATAAAGTAAGAGTTCAGCAGCTCATGAAACCATCCCAAAACCACTTCACACATTCTTAAAACTTCAACAGCCCCCCTGGTGCTCAAAAACAGTGTCCACTGCATCACATCCCTTTTTCCAAGGTCCTGCTGCGGTCGCCATTATGTAGGGGGTGATGTTTGGGGTCAGCTTCACGTCTGACTTATGAGCGGTTTGAATCACTCCCACTCCCTTGGTTCTAGACCTTGGGCTTATTTGGGGGTTGTGACAAAAGTGCAGCAGACAATTGGTTTTGGTGCAAGAAAACTTTGATCTTTATTTTGAGAAAGAAAATACAACACAATAATCTTAACACACTAATAAAATGGGGAACACTTCGATACACATGAGGGAAATTACAGTAGAAAAATACCTCACCCCTCCCAATCCCACTTCACTAGCTAAGTTGGACTCTAAAGGACCAGGGATAATGCTCACCAAACGAATCCTTGATAGTTGGGCTGGTTCGCGGTTTCGGGGTTCGCTGGATATGTTGGTTGGGGCCTGCCATACCCCAGACGTGGTAGAGGACTTCACCTGCGTATCTGGTCAGTCTTTGCGAGTCCGCTGATGCGGTAGGGTGCGTATTGGATTTATCAGGTGAGTAGCCAATTTCCTTCTGTTAGAAATAGGGCTTAGAGTCTCTGAGTAAAATCTTACCCAGGGGTAAGTCAGGAATAGTTTGTAGAGTGGAAAAACTTGCGAATCTTCGGTTTTCTTCCGAGTTGGTTTTCTTTGGTCGCGGTGGCCCAATATTACCCGGTTGGCTGATGGTAATGTTCGGTTGGTTGTTTCGTAAGGCCCTTGTTGCCGCGAGGTGTCTGATGGTCACTGAAACTGTTGCTCCGGTTTCTTCTTGTGTGTTACTTCTTCGAGAGAGAGAACTGCTTCGAGATGCTTGAACTCCTTGATCTTGATGTTGCTCTGAAACCGCCGAGTTTCGATGCTGGAACTGTACTGAACTTGAACGTGGAACTCGCTTGTACTTCTTGGACTCCCACCTTGCTGAAGTGTTCTCTTTGAACTGTTCTCTTGAGAAAACAGGCCTTCAATTATACTAATTGGGGCCTCCTAATCTGCGCGCCAAATCAATCCAGGTTTATTGTTAGATTTTGGCGAGCTCGTTAATATTAAGTTGTTTAAAGTGGTTTCGGGATGGTTCCATGAGCTGTTGAAGTTTTAAGAATGTGTGAAGTGGTTTCGGGATGGTTTCATGAGCTGTTGAACTCTTACTTTACTGTAGTGAATTGTCCTCAGGCTTTGAGTTTCCTGTGGGGCCTGAGATTCTTTGTAGGTTGGCGAAGTGATTTGTTTTATGCATGTTTTTGGATGGGTCCTGTATTTTGGGTGAGGCTGTTCTTCCGTGAGTCTATTGTTAGCATGTAAATTGTCTGATAGGTGCTGGGTGACATTTAGACAGTTCCCCAGACAGCTTGATTAACTGATTTAACCCCAATATCCAAACTGTCTTTACAGAGGTTGATCCCATTTTCTGTTGCAGCCTTTTCTTTCTTTACAAGCCCAAACATGCCTTTCAAAACTTTGTTTTTCGACCTTGAATTTCCCTCTGTAGGCCCAATATTTAATTTATTCTCCTGAAGTTTTTAGCACGGTCCAAAGTCATTTACTTTAAGGGTTTTCTTCCCGTTTTGGGGGATCTGTTAACTTTGAGAATCTTCCATTCTGTCAGCTTGGATCAGTGCATGCAATTTTTCCTCTGGCCTTCCAGTGTGGCAGGGCCCGCTCTACCAGTGCAAGTGCAGTGGAACAGAACCCTGCACCCAACCTAGCTCCTAGCTGAACAGCCTGGCCAAAATCCCAGGGATGGGGTCATTCACATGACTAGGTTGGGTGCATTGTGTCTGCACAGGTGCTTCTGTGCCATGTGCCCTGATCCATCTTCTCGAAAGGCGGGGCCACACAAAGCCGCTCCACTAGGTGGAAGCCCATCTATGGGCCCATGGGAAAAAAACGGTAAAAGTGTCTTCAGCCACGTGGGGAGATAAAGACAATTTTTTTAAAAAGAGAGTAAATGATCCCCTCCAGGATTGGTCACCTTTCTCTCGAGAGACTCTGGGCTCTTTCCTGGCGCATCAGACCAGGGAACTCACGCCAGCTCTCAGTTGAAGTAAGTTCCAGTGAGAGATATGAAGCGTGTAAAACACCAAATGTCCCAGGGAAACCCAGCAGCTGACCCAGGCACAACCCCTTGACATGGCGAGTTCGCAGGCAGAAGGTCTGCCCATGGTTCCCCACTAGCATTTAAAGGGCCAGTCTAAACAGGGCAGAATTGTTGCAGAACCACAGAAAGTAAGCTTTCCACCCTCTCTAGCCCCAGGGATTTCAGAACCTCTGCAGCAGAAGGTAATGGAATTTATGACCTATTCCAGGATTTCTGAATGTAATCTAGGTTGACAATACAGCACTGAGAGGCGTTGTCTTTCAGATCAAACATTGAACCAAAGCCCCATCTGCCAGTTCAGGTGGTCATAAAAGATTCCATAGCATTCTTTCAAAAAAGACCAGGGGAGGGTAATTTTATCTTTTGGTGATATTGTAAATGGGGTTATATTGGATCAGCCACTTATTATATACCTCTCCGTGATTTTGGGGTCTATTCACTTCAAAATTACCCCCAGATTCTTCTGGTGTCTTGGTCAACATTCATCCCTCCATCAACACTTACCAAAAACAGAAAAACTGGTGACTTATTTCATTGCTATTTGTGAGATCTTGGTCTGTACAAATTGGCCGCTACATTTGCCTGAAAAAAAACAACAGTGATCCCTTCCAGCTCAAAGGTAGAAGCATTTTAGAGTGTCCTCGATATGCTATAAGAATTGAAGTTCTTTCTTTCATCTTTTTCCTTAAAAAGGTGGAGGTCTGTTATTTCCTGAGTAAGTTTGCAGGTTCCACATTATTTGTTACATAATAATAGTTAACAAGCCGACAAAAAATATTGGGTTTGTGCCTTATTGTATGTTAGAAAAATTTCCTATTAGGGAGATAGTCTAAGCAGTGTGGGCAAAAATGTACTAATGCTCTATTAATGCTTACACACATAATTACGGCCCATTAACACGTATGTAGTTTGAACGCTGGTTTTAACATAAAGAGCAAATTAAACCCCCAAGTAGAGAATTATTTGAAAACCTGTGCATCATCGGATTTTATGTAGAATTACAGAGAAACAGACCATTCAGCCATACCAGTCCATGTAGGTGTTTATGGTTCAAATCATATGCCCATACGCAGGTCCTTTCGGTTATCAATTTATTCTCTTTTCCATCAACGACCTATCTAACCCATTAGATGCTCATATACTCCTGTGTAAGGACTGGCATAAAATGTATTTAGCATATGATTTTGTGAAGCAGCACAAACAAATTTAATTCATTAACTCCTTGCGGGCCTGAAAACATTGCCCGTGACTGATACTAGTTTGATCTGGAACCCTTGAAGCCAGAGTGACGGAGGGGGTTGCACTGCTTTACTCTTTCCAGGGCTAAAATTCTACCAGTAGATGAAATATCTCCTGTTGTTGTTAAGTGTAAACGAAAAGGACAAGATTGAAATAATTAGATCTCAGTGACTAAAGGGAAATTATAGCTGATTTTGTTCCCCCAAAATATATGAATTGGTGATAAGATGTGGTACTGCGGGTTTAGGATTTGATTATTGGGGAAAATACCTCTGAATTTTCAACCTCAGCTAATTTTAGCCCTTCCACGCGTTATCTGATTTGTAACATCCATCGAATACACCTTTAAGTCTGTCAGTTTGACATAATAACAGTTTTCTCTCCTCTTCTGAAAGTGGGGTACAGTTCCCCAGACACCAGTCATCCTCCAGTTCCTCAGCTAAGTGTCAATTATTCATGTACTAGCCTTGTCTGTGTACAAGTTCTGGAGGGGATATAAGACTGGAGGAGGTTGCACATATGCAGTGAGGCAAGGCCAGGAAAGAATTTGAAGATAAGGATGAGGATTTTAATTTCAATGCGTTGGGAGACGGCGATCCAGTGTAGGTCAGCAAGGACACGAGTGATTGCTGAGAGGATCTTTGTACGAGAAAGGATAAACATCATTTATCTGCTGTTTGTGGGACCTTGCTGTGTGCAAATTGGCTGCCACATTTCCCTACATTTCAAAAGTAATTTATTGGCTGTGAATTGCTTTAGGACATCTTGAGGTGTAAAGGCCCTATATAAATGCAAGTTCTTTTTTTTCTTCCTTTGGTTTTCCTGATGTTCAGTTGGAGAAATTTTTGAGTCAACAATGCCTTGATATTGGACAGTCAGTGTGACCTCATGAAGCCTTACAGAGATGATTGTAGGGTCAAGAGAAGTAATGGAGAGATAGAGCTGGTTGTCACCCTCATACAAATGGAAGCTGCCCCATTCCTACAGATGATGTCTGTTCTGGACCATGTTTACATGCAGATAGCACCCTCTGGTGGTGGTTATTGTGTTAGCAGTGTGTTTGTATGAAGCAGAGGTCATTTGACCTTTGTTCCTTTCTTCCTGTGTGAGGTCATTTGACCTTTGTTCCTTTCTTCCTGTGAGAGGTCATTTGACCTTTGTACCTTTCTTCCTGTGTAACCCAGGATGTAGAATCCCAGGAAGTAGAATTCCAGGAAGAACCTGGCAGTAATGGAGGATTCCATAAGGGTTTCACAATCCAATGTAATCTGATTTCATATGTTAGGCCAAGCACAATATCTGTGAGTATCTTTGTTTGTTAGCATAATAGCAACGTTGTCAGAGTAGTATTTTGACAATAGTATGTTTATAAAAGGTTAATATTTGATAGTTACAGAAGTTAGTCCAAATGTTAATTAGTTATACAATTAATCTATTCTACTGTTGTAAATATGTTTATATCTTATGTAATATCGAATGTATAGCACTCAGTTTATGTACAAAACATACGTTATCTTTGTTTACAGTTTCACAAATTTGTTCAAGTAAAGGCTTCAAACAGCAAACGGCTTCACGAAGAATTATTTTGAATAAGTGTTTAACTTGCTGGATAACTAGATAGGAGCACGTCTAGTGCGGCCAGTACAATGTCACTGAGGGGCATATGGATGAGGAAGAGGAGTAGGCCAAGGAAAAATCCCTTGGGGACTCTGAAGGTGACTGTGCAGAGCTGGGAAGAGAAGCCATTGCTGGAGATGTACTTGATGCAATCAGATAAGAAGGAGTGGAAACACACAAAGAGAGTCCCATGGATCTTGTATGGAGGAAAGTGTTGGAGAAGGATGGTGTGGTCAAGCATATCAAATGCTGCTGAAAGATTGAGGAGGTTAAGGAGGGATAGTGCACTATGGTCACAGTCACAGAGGATATCATTCATGACTTTGGCCAAGGCTGTCTCAGCAGGGCAGGCATTAAACTGCACACCACAAGCTGCACTGTTAACATTGCCAATTACATCATGGATCCATACTTGCATGCCCAGGAGCAGGGGAATCCTGGTTGAAGAAAGAACAGTTATCAACAATCAGAGAGGTTATGTCAGAGGCAACAAGGATCAATTCAACATAAGCTATTATGTAAAATAATATTCAATGATCACTAAGGGGAAGAAATGAAGAGTGACAACAAAGGAGCTAAAAAATAGAGGAGAAAATGAAAGGAATATAACAGAAAGAATAAAATTTGGGAAAACCACCAGAGGGAAGAAAAACAGAAAAGGGCCAGTAAAGTGGAGAAAAATAAAGGAGAGACAATAGAGGGAAGGAAAGGAGGAAAGATAAGAGAACAATAAAATGGAAGGGATGTAAACAACTGAGGGAATGAGAAGACAATAGAAGAGATATAACAGTAGAGGCAAAATGTAGTAATATAATAGAGGGAAGAAAAATAGAGGACAGGAATATAGAGCAGAAAATATGGGAGAAATTACACTGGCAGACAACCGAAAGCCCCTAAGGGACAGAAAGTAGGAGTTAACAACTGAAGAGAGAAAAACAGAGAGAAAACAGATAAAATCTAGGAGTCACAAATGGGGGAATCCAAAACCAGGGGTCATAAATATAAGATTGTCACTAATAAACCCTAATAAAGAATTCAGGAGAAACTTCTTTACTCAGAGAGGCGTGAGATATGTGGAACTCGCTACCTACCACAGGGAGAGGTTGAGGTGAACAGCATAGATGCATTTAAAGGGAAGCTGGATAAGCACACGAGGGAGAAGGGAATCGAAGGTTATGCTGACGTGGTTGGATGAAGTCGAGTGGGAGGAGGCTCGTGTGGAGCAGTTGGGCTGAATGGCCTGTTTCTGTGCTGTAAATTATATGTAATGGAGGCAAAAAAAGGAAGAAAATTGATTACAAATGAAACTACTTTAGCAATTTTCTTTCTGAAATAGTATAAACATATTTTTTGACCCTTTTCACTGGCAAAACACATGTTAAGGTGAGCCACTTTGTGATACAGAGATAAATTTTGTGAGCAAATTTCAGAATTTCAATAGTATCATCCTTATGTCAATATATTTTGTGAAATTATTATAATATAGCTTTTAAAAAACACAGAATGTGCTGAAGGTTCAGAGTACATGGTGTTAAAGGATCTGCAATGCATTTACCAGGGCACATGACACTAAATTGACACTAAAAATAGGTAAGTGAAACAGCCCTCAACATATTTTATGCAGCAATATTCATGATGAGCAGCAGTCAGCACCATTACTTATTCTCACAGGGAAATCACAAATAACTGGGACAACTATTAAAATACCACAATAAGTCACTTAGAGCTTCACACAACCACCCTCAGCGCCCAAGGTAAAGACAATACAGAAGCAACTTTACATAGTTTCCAAAACGTAACCTTTTCCCCTGATTTTTTTTCCTCCTCACTTACTTACAGTGAACTATCACTTTGTCTGAAGGAATCTTATTTGACACACTTGTCAGTGAGTATTTATTGAAGGAATTCTGAAAACACAACAGAAAAAAGAAAGTAAAATGGAAGGCAAACTCTGTGGCAGTTACTAATAGTAGCCTTCCCTCTTTCCCCCTCCCTCAAGCCCCCACTGGTCTTAGAGCTAGAGTTTATGAATCGTACTTCCTGAATTGGTGCGAATCTCAGCAGTCCGCTATCAGAGACGAAAGTGCTTTGACAGGAAAGTGCAGATATGATAACATTTTCAGCCAAGTGAGTAGGAGGTGTGCAATGCAATGTGGCAATGGTTGATAAGTGGGTTTATCCCACATTAACACTCATGAGAAATGACAGAATCGTTTTTTTTTTAAATGCAATCCACAATTGATCTATATTGCAGCTTCTGACACACTTTAGCAAATACATCTTGGTCACCCTCGTTTTTTTTTTCTCCTTCCAGATTGCACATCCTATGAACTACAATTACCATGATGATAAAGGGCTTTGTGCGTCATCTGCCTGTGTGAATCATTATACCCAGGTAATTATCCTGAGAATTATAATTTACATGGAGGCAGTAGAAGAATAGTGTGTGGGTGGTGTGAGTGTGAGCACAAAGTGGGAGGGATGGCACATATAGAGAATACACTGTGTATGTGTCAAGCAAGTGACTGTGCTGTCGTATTTGATCTGAAGACTCTTCGAGCCATTCAATTTATTCTCTCTTCACTCTTAGCATTAATTTCTGTATAGATAAATGCTGCAGAATCACATCTTCTGAGTCTTTCTTCCAGTCTGTATTGAAAGTGAAGTTACAAATGCATTGTCTGCATTGGTATTCCTGCAACTATTTTCTCTCAATCATTTCCTTAACCATTTTATTTAAATGTGAGGAGAACATTGTCAGTCAACGGCAGTCCCAGTTTCTAAATGATGACTGGCTGCTTGGTTGCTTTCAGGCCTCACTTAAATTGAAGTGACCATGTAGATCATTAGCAGAGATCAGCTTTGATACGGCACAGTGCAGAGAGACATCAGTGCCCTGAACACATACTACAGTTAGTGATGGAGGTTCAACCTTTCTATTCGAGTGCTTGATGTCATTATGTTTGCTTGATGCAGACGACAAGACTCTTCCTGTCAGTCACTTCCCTGCGCTCCTAGTTATAGAGTAGCTTTTCCAGATAGTTCGGCTGCCTTTCACTTATCATTCCAGCATTGATAGCAATTGCCTGAATTTTGTCACTAATATTTCTCTTGTCAGTCATTGAGTGCTACAGCCCTTCAGCAAATTAGTGAAAATAGCTTGGAGATAGAAACTTTTCATCTTCATGGAGACGAACATAAAGTATAGATCTCTGCATTAATACTATTTAAATATTCCTGTGTATTTTGAACTGGCTATAGCTATGTTTAATCTTTTTGCTTTGACCTGTTCTGTGCTCGATAGTGGAGACTGATGCTGCAGGTTGATAGTTTCAGATCAGTTATATATAGAGATGGAGGTCAGTACACAGATCCCGGACTTGAAATGATACCACCATTAAATAACAAGTGGACCCAGCTGCGTAGATTATAAGTGACAACGTTGCATGCGTGTTATTTCTGGGAAGGTGCATAAACTGTTTTAAAAGTGGTACCGCATTGCAACCCTGCAGTTTTTTATTTATAAATGGACAACACTAATAAAATATCGTTTTATATTTTTGAAACTTTATTCAAGGGTAGAAAGTGTGAAGAAAGTGGGGAACCATCTCGTGCTAATGCACGTCAGTGAGAAAGGATACCTCGGTGTGTACAGTAACCGTGCAGTTAATGGGCCAGAAATTCGGGTCCCCACAGGTGAGTACGCGCTGGGTACTCACGCGTAGGACCAACAAAAGTGCCGGTTTTGTGCATGCACTGGCGCATGCGCGGGAAACCGGAACTTCCGTTCCCTTGAGAGAAGGGGTTCACAGGTCGACCGCGTGCACCGGAGAGGCAGCGCGTGCGCCTGGAACTTCCGGCTTTTTTGCAGGTTTCTCCGGGAGGGTAAGTCTCCAGCAGCTACGCTTTTAAAAAGCAGTCGCAAGACCTGCTTTTAACAAGGTAAGTGGTGAATTAAGTAAAATTAAAACATTTGTTCCACAGGTTTATTATTTTTAAATACTTTAAAGAAAGGTAAGTTTAATTTTAGCCCCGTTAAAAACTGTAATTAATTTTTTCAAAAATTTAAATTATTGTTTTTAACAGTTATTTTATGTAATTTATAGTTATTTTTAAAATGTAATTTTTAAAAATGTATTTGAAGTTTTAGTTATGTTTTGGGGCCGATCTCTATTCATAGATTTGACAGGTCTTCCTGTCATACAAACCGCTCATCAAAAGAGTGAAATCATCAGTGAGATCAGTGAAAGTATGGCCAGAGGGGGCAGTCTCGGAGCTTCAGGATTGCTTCGAACGCACTGAGTGGAACATGTTTGCCCATAATGACATCGAGGAATACGCATCCACAGTGCTATTCTACATTAACAGTTGCGTTGAGGTCGTCACGACCCATAAAAATATCAGGACATACCCCAACCAGAAACCCTGGATGAACGGGGGTGTCCGCTCACTGTTGAAAGCACGCGACGCAGCATTTAAATCTGGCGACGCGGCGGCTTACAGTGCAGCTAGGACCAACCTAAAAAAGGGTATCAGGACTGCAAAAAGGAAACAGACACTGCGGATAGAGGATCATTTCCACAACAACTCGGACCCCCGGCATATGTGGCAAGGCATCCAGGCCATCACTGACTACAAGAGTAAAAACACCAGCCCCCCGGTCAGTGATGCCTCCCTTCCGGAGGAGCTTAATAACTTCTACGCTCGCTTCGACAGGGACAACAGGGAGCCGGCTACCAAAGCCTTGCCACCCCCGGAAGACCAGGTGCTCACTCTGTCGACCTCTGACGTAAGGGGTGTTCTACGCGGAGTGAACACACGTAAGGCTGCTGGACCTGATAGCATCCCTGGACGGGTACTCAAGGAATGTGCTGATCAGCTGGCTGATGTCTTCACCGCCATCTTCAATCTGTCACTGGCCCAGGCAGTAGTCCCTACATGCTTCAAGACCGCCACCATTATTCCTGTGCCAAAGCAAATGGCTGTGACGTGTCTGAACGACTATCGACCTGTCGCACTCACACCCATCATAATGAAGTGTTGAGAGAGACTGGTCCTGGCTCACATCAAAGCCAGCGTTCCCGCCTCTCTTGACCAACACCAGTTTGCCTATCGTGCAAACAGATCAACGGAGGATGCAATCACAACTGCTCTACACTCTGCACTGAATCACTTAGACGGTAAAGAGACCTACATCAGAATGCTGTTTATAGACTACAGCTCAGCATTCAACGCTATCGTCCCCAACAAGCTGGCCACCAAACTCCACACTCTTGGCCTGAACACTTCCCTCTGCAACTGGACTCTGGACTTCCTAACTAACAGACCCCAGTCTGTCAAATTAGGTAACCACACCTCCCCCCCCTGACCCTGAACACGGGGGCCCCACAAGGATGTGTGCTGAGCCCCCTCCTCTACTCCCTCTTCACCCACGACTGTGTGGCTGTTCATGGTTCCAACACCATCATCAAGTTTGTGGATGATACCACGGTGGTAGGCCAGATCACCAACAACGATGAGTCAGCCTACAGGGAGGAGGTCCAACATCTCGTGAAGTGGTGCACCGATAACAACCTGGCCCTCAACATCAAGAAAACCAAAGAAATCATTGTGGACTTCAGGAAGTCTAAAGGCGGAAGTCACACCCCCATCCACATCCATGGGGCTGTGGTGGAAAGGGTGGACAGCTTTAAGTTCCTCGGAGTCCACATCACGGAAGACCTCTCCTGGTCCCTCAATACCTCCTCTCTGGTGAAGAAGGCCCAGCAGCGCCTAAATTTCCTAAGGAGGCTGAAGGGATGTAACCTGTCACCCCTGATCCTCTCTAACTTTTACCGCTGCACAATAGAGACCACCCTGACGAACTGTATCACAGTATGGTATGGCAGCTGTAGCTACTATGACCGGAAAGCCCTGCAGCGGGTAGTCAAAACTGCCCAACGCATTACCGGCACCCAGCTACCGACCATAGAGCACATATACCAGAAACGCTGTTTACGGAGGTCACGGACCATCATCAAAGACCCTACCCACCCCAGCCACAGTCTGTTCACCCTCCTGCCATCTGGGAGACGCTACAGATGCATTCGCACCCGAACGACCAGATTTAGGAACAGCTTCTTTCCCAGGGCTGTCATCCTACTGAACTCCACAAATAAACTCTAAAGCCTGCACATCTGCCAATTCACTTTATTATGTTTATGTTAATGTATTACAAGCCAAATGAATGTTGAATGTTAAATGTCTTAATCTAAATGTACACTCTCAGGAGCCGCAAGCCTACATTTCGTTGTACTGCACTTGTGCACTAACAATGACAATAAAGTTGATTGATTGATTGATTGAAACAGAATGTTGTGTTTCAAGCCCCACTCCAGAGATTTGAACACTTAGGGCTGGATTTTCCAAGCCCCGAGAAGGCGGGTTTGGAGACGGGAGTGGGGGGAAAATTGCAGAATTGTGGGGCACGAACCCTTCCCACCCCCAACCCGCCTCCATGCCTGTTTCCCAAGAGGCGGGTACCCAACCTGTGCTGGGAGCCGCCTCCCCGAGGCAGGAAGGGGATTAGTGCCAATTAACTGCCTGCTAACAGGTAGTTTTTGGCCTAATCCCTATTTTTATCCCTGAAGTGTGGGCTGCCCGACGGCCCCAAACCACGCCAAGTTAGCGAGGCGGACCGTCGGGCTGAAGGGCTTGGAGGGTTCGAGATGTCCGGTGTTCAGGTGAGTGATGGGTGCATGAGTGCAGAGGTAAGTGTGTTTGGTGTGTGTAAAGTGTTTAAGTAAGTTTTACTTACCTTTACTTACTAATGCAGGCTTCCTTCCTTCAGGTCTCGGGAGTCCCTCATCTCACCGGCACAGAAAGCAGAATGGCCGCGAGCTGTCAAAAGTTGCAGCATTCTGCTTTCTGTTCTGGAGAGATCTCTAAATCAGCCTGAGAGGAAGGAATTAACTTAGAGTACAGATTGTCAGTGTTTGACAGCTTCAAAGAGCTGTCAAACGCTGATATTTCATCTGTCAAAAGCTCTTGACAAATGAAATGTCAATCCCTGACGTCACCTGTAACCGGGTGTCCCTTAATTGGCCTGCTGAGCCCACTGGGTGGGCTCAACAAGGTCAATCAAGGGAAAAGCGCGTGGGTTGGCCAAAAATCGATGGAGGCGGGACTAGAATCCAAAAAGTGGGAGTCCCGTCTCCATCACGTCCCCATTGACAAAATCCAGCCCATAACCTAGGCTGACACTTCACTGCAGTACTGAGGGAGTGCTACACTGTCAGATGAGACATTAAACCGAGATCCCGTCTGCCTTTTCAGGTAGATGTGAAAGATCCCATGGCCCTATTCAAAGAAAAGCAGGGGAGTTATCCCAGTGTTCTGGCCCTGAACCAACATCACTAAAAAACAGATTATCTGGTTATTTATCTCATTACCATGTGTGAGACTTTGCTGTGCGCAAATTGGCTGCCATGTTTCCGACATTACACCAGTGACTAAGCTTCAGAAAAGTCCTTAACTGGCTGTAAAGCACTTTGGGACATCCTGAGGTCGTGAAATGCGCTATATTCTTTCTTTCTGTAACACTGAAACATTGTACATGATTTAGAGATGGCTGACAAAATCAGTGCCCTGTTCTGGAGGTACATGTTACTGTCTTTTTACATATCATTGAAAGTGTATCCAAAGTTCACCTAGTTTGGCAAAATTGCCATCAAAAAATAAATAGTTTCACTTACAGGAAACTTTGTGCTATCCGGCACCGACGGGACCGCGCTGTTGCCGTTCCCTCAAAACTGCCGGACAAACCAGCGTTAATGTTGAAGCGTATCTGGCAACAAACACTGTTGCTTAGCAACAGCTTCTAAACAGTCGGCCGTACCTTGGAAGCGTCTCTGTCGCTTAGCAACAGCTTCAGAGAGACTTTGCAGAGCCTGACTGTTGAAAAAAAAGCCACGAGAAGAAAAAAAACCTAACAAAACGGCTCCTGATTTTTGCCGGTGGCTCGAGCTTGCCAGACATTTAGCCTCCGGATAACACAAAGTTTCCTGTATTTAGAAGCTGTGCAGAATTTTTGAATCCCTGAATTCACAGGTATTTTCAATATATTTCGTCTTATTCTTCTTCTCAGGCAGTCCCTCGGAACCGAGGATGACTTGCTTCCACACTAAAAATGAGTTCTCAGGTGACGGATGAGTCCAATGCGGGACCTACAGTCTCTGTCACAGGTTGGGGCAGACGGTGGTTGAAGGGGTGGGTAGGGTGGGGTGCTTGGGTTGCTGTGCGCTCCTTCCGCTGTTTGCGCTTGGCTTCCGCTTGCTCCCGGCGAAGAGACTTATAGGCACAAGAAAGCAGTGAGGAAATAAACTGTAAAACACTTACACATTGTGAATGGAGATTGTGTTGAGCATGGGACTGAGTGATAAGATTTCATCAATGTTAATACTCACGAAATGAAAAGATTCTATAAATATCAATACCCACAGACAGATGCCGCAGCTGTAGGCCAAAAGCCTTTCTCCAACACCATGAATACTGGTAATGGCGACACTAGGAATAAACTGGTATCAGACATTTTAGGTCAAATTAACACACTGGACTAAACTCATTTTCAAATCATTTCAGCTGGCTGCCACCAGCTACGATGAACTTGTGCTCCGATTTTCTACAATATGTTATTAGCTTGCAATTGCACAAGGCTTAATGTTCATTTATGGAGTTGAACTGTAACCATGACAACACCATTTATGAAAAATATCAGTTTAGTCTGCTGCTGTATCATCTGTTCATCTGCTTGGCACTGAAAGTACAGACTGTGACTAATGATAGATATGTGGCTTCACATTCACAAGAAATACCAAATTATTTGAAATTATGTGCTTCTCAGACCCAATTACAGATATTTCTTCATGTCAAGCTCGTTTTAATTTTAATTTCTTTTCTCTTATTTGTGCCCCCACCCCATTTTACAATTATTTTTTTCTTTACTACCTCCCTCTTGTGCAGCATGAATCATTCACTTGCTAAATGTGTAGGTGGATGACCTGCTCCCCAGCCTCTGCCAATGCTGCCTTTGATCCAAGAGATCTATAAGCCTATTTCGCTCTCTTCGTGAGTGCAAAGATTCCCCAGTGATAGAAGAAACTCACCATTCACAGTGGGACTGACAACAACTGACACATTATACAATAGGTCTTGTCTGTGAGAGATGGCACAACTCTGTCAGTCTCCCCGCTAAGCTTCAGCTTCCTTTGGCACTTAGAGGCAGAAGTAGAGCTAGAATTAAAGAGATACCCATAATAAGGAGCATACACCACAAAAGGTGACCCTTTACATTAAATACACATACCCTAAAACATACTAGCACCTGCACTTTCTCTGCAGTCACCACGTATGATACATTGCATAGTGATTTCATGGACACGGGCTGGGCCTCAAAGACACAAGGGTAGCCAGCCTTTCACAAGCAACTAAGAGGCAACAAGCTTAGCATGGCTCTACCCTACTTCCCCCTTTCCTCATCCAGATTACATTGATTTTCTGGCATAACGTCAAAGGAAATTCAGCCCAATGATTTTCAACGATGATCACACGTGAAGATCACTGTGTTAGATGGGGAATTGTGGCCTTTCGGAATATCATCACTTCTGTCCAGATGTAAGATCGGCTTGTTTACTCCAAAGGAAATGCCTTTTACATGAAAGAGTTATCATGGCATAAAATACCTTTCTACCTGCTAGTTTTCAGTTTGAGCGTAAGAGCAATGAATTCCACTGGTGAACTGGAACCCGTGTTGTATACATATAGAAACTCCACGAAAAACAAAAATTCAACTGGCGCAAGCACGATGGGCCAAATGGCCTCCTTCTGTGCTGTACTATTCTATGAACCGTTCCATCAAAAGGATTTGTTGCTTTTCAGAGGCTGTAAGAAACATATCTCAGAAAAGAGTATACTAACCACTGCGAACTGATTCTTATTCTTTTGTTTATCAGTCTGCTGTTTTAGCATCTTGCTGTGTATTTTTACTTCTGTATAATTTCAGCTGGTCACATTTGACCCAAGTAGCTTTAGCCTGTATGCGTTTGTCTGATGATGGGTTATTTTCTGTCTCTGAATTTTATGGGCATCAGTGTTCTTCAGTTAAGTGGTTTACTGTGGTTCGGGGTTAAGCCTGTGCATGCTAATCCACACAAGGTGGTGAGTAAAAATATAGGCTTTGGTTCTTGGGTACTCAGATATCCAGCTGTAAACGCAAGAGCAAGTGCAGGGAAAAATCTTCAGCAATAGCAACTCCACTTTCTATGCTGTTTCCAATGACCTAACAAAAAGCACGGCTCAAATCAACCCAGGGAGAGAATGGGGCAGAAATTCGGGTCCCCGCGGGTGAGTACGCACTGGGTACTCACGCGTAGGGCCCAACGAAAGTGCCGGTTTCGTTCATGCACTGCGCATGCGCGGGAAACTGGAACTTCCGTTCCCTTGAAGGAAGGGGTTTACAGGTCGAACGCCTGCGCCGGAGAGGCAGCGCGTACGCCTGGAACTTACGTTTTTTTTGCAGGTTTCTCCGGGAGGGTAAGTGGTGAATTAAGTTAAATTTAAACATTTTTTCCACAGGTTTATTATTTTTAAATACTTTAAAGAAAGGTAAGTTTATTTTTAGCCCTGTTAAAAACTATAATTAATTTTTTCAAAAATTTAAATTATTGTTTAAAATAGTTACTTTATGTAATTTATAGTTATTTTAAAAATGTGATTTAAAAAACAAATTATTTGAAGTTATAGTTAGGTTTTGGGGCCGAACTCTATTTCATAGATTTGACAGGTCTTCCTGAATAGAGATTCCCTGCTACGATTGGCTCTCCATGGCCCACGTGATCCCAGGGGACGCTTCGAACTAACTGCGCCCCTGGGATACGCAAGCACTGCGCGCCGGCAGTTGAAGCAGGCCCAGGATCGGAATCCCACGCGGGCCCACAGCACAACGGCCGGCGCGCTAGGTAAGTGCAGGTCGGGGGCTTGCACCCACGGGAAGCCTCCGACCTGAATTTCTGGCCCAATGTCAACATTACCTCCGCCCTGCTCCACCAGCCAGCAAGGGGATCTTTTTATTTCTTGGACAAAGCTTCACTGAACATTCTAGTAAAGAGCTGAAATAAAAGAAGTTTGATTGGCAGGTACCTATCCTGTGATTATCTTCCCTTCTGCTCCATTTATAGTTTTTTTGAGCATTGTGGTAAGGGCAACAGATATGAGGAAATCAATATTTTACTTCGATTCTTACATAACAATGCTAAACACTCCCAAGCAATTATACTGGAACAAGTGGCAATGCTTCATGCAACAAAATATGCCTGACAGGACACTCCAGTCACAATCTCAGATTATTGTCTCGTTAATGTGAAATCCTATTGTGCACATATTTAAAGGGACTCTGTCTTCGACACGAGTGTCCTCAACTCCATCCTGCAGCATGCTACCCGCCACCATCTCAGCACAACCCCAGCCCGGCATGAGGTTGAAAAGGCCATCCGACAACTGAAGAACAACAAGGCCTCAGGAACAGATGGAATCCCCGCCGAGGCACTAAAGCATGGCGGAGAAGCACTACTGGTGTGAATTCATGAACTCATTTCTCTTATCTGGAAGGAGGAGAGCATGCCAGGGGATCTCAGAGACGCCGTAATTGTGACCATCTTCAAGAAAAATGACAAGTCCGATTGCGGTAATTACCGAGGAGTTTCCCTGCTGTCTGCCACAGGGAAAGTCATTGCAAGAATCCTCCTCAATCGCCTTCTCCCAATGGCCGAAGAGCTCCTCCCAGAGTCGCAATGTGGATTCCGCCCACTAAGGTCCCGCATTGGGCTCATCAGTCACCTGCGAACTCATTTTTAATGTGGAAGCAAGTCATCCTCGGTTCTGAGGGTCTGCCAAAGAAGAGAAGAAAGGGAGTGTTGTCCCCTGTAATGATTTATAAATGTGTAATTTGCCTTGTGGAAATGTTATTGGGCCCCTTGCTTGCAACATCAATAAGAATAAAAAAAAGACGGACCACCCAGCATCGACCCCGGCACCGGAAACGACAACGACAATGGCAAACCCAGCCCTGTCGACCCTGCAAAGTCCTCCTTACCAACATCTGGGGGCTTGTGCCAAAATTGGGAGAGCTGTCCCACAGATTAGTCAAGCAACAGCCTGACATAGTCATAATTACCGAGTCATACCTTACAACCAATGTCCCAGACACCACCATCACCATCCCTGGGTATGTCCTGTCCCACCGGCAGGACAGACCCACCAGAGGTGGTGGCACAGTGGTATACAGTCAGGAGGGAGTAGCCCTGGGAGTCCTCAACATTGATTCAGGACCCCATGAGGTCCCATGGCATCAAGTCAAACATGGGCAAGGAAACCTCCTGCTGATTACCACCTACCGCCCTCCCTCAGCTGATGAATCAGTACTCCTTCATGTTGAACACCAATTGGAAGAAGCACTGAGAGTAGCAAGGGCACAAAATGTCCTCTGGGTGGGGGACTTCAATGTCCATCACCAAGAGTGGCTCGGTAGCACCACAACTGACCGAGCTGGCCGAGTCCTAAATGACATAGCTGCCAGACTGGGTCTGCGACAGGTGGTGAGGGAACTAACAAGAGGGAAAAACCTACTTGATCTCGTCCTCACCAATCTACCTGTTGCAGATGCATCTGTCCATGACAGCATTGGTGGAAGTGACCACCGCACAGTCCTTGTGGTGACGAAGTCTCGTCTTCATGTTGAGGATACCCTCCACCGTGTTGTGTGGCACTACCACCGTGCTAAATGGGACAGATTTCGAACAGATCTGGCAACTCAAAACTGGGCATCCATGAGGTGCTGTGGGCCATCAGCACAGCAGAATTGTATTCAACCACAATCTGTAACCTCATGGCCCGGCATATCCCTCACTCTACCATTACCATCAAGCCGGGAGATCAACCCTGGTTTAACGAAGAGTGCAGGAGAGCATGCCAGGAACAGCACCAGGCATACCGAAAAATGAGGTGTCAACCTGGTGAGGCTACAACACAGGACTACTTGCATGCCAAACAATGGAAGCAACATGCGATAGACAGAGCTAAGCGATCTCACAACCATCGGATCAAATCAAAGCTCTGCAGTCCTGCCACATCCAGTCGTGAGTGGTGGTGGACAATTAAACAGTTAACAGGAGGAGGAGGCTCCAAAAATATCCCCATCCTCAATGATGGTGGAGCCCAGCACGTGAGTGCAAAAGACAAGGCTGAAGCATTTGCAACTATCTTCAGCCAGAAGTGCCGAGTGGATGATCCATCTCGGTCTCCTCCTGAGATCCCCAGCATCACAGATGCCAGTCTTCAGCCCATTCAATTTACTCCACGTGATGTCAAGAAACGGCTGAAGACACTGGATACTGCAAAGGCTATGGGCCCTGACAACATTCCGGCAATAGTACTGAAGACTTGTGCTCCAGAACTAGCTGCGCCCCTAGCCAAGCTGTTCCAGTACAGCTACAACACTGGCATCTACCCGGCAATGTGTAAAATTGCCCAAGTATGTCCTGTCTACAAAAAGCAGGACAAATCTGACCCGGCCAATTACCGTCCCATCAGTCTACTCTCAATCATCAGCAAAGTGATGGAAGGTGTCGTCAACAGTGCTATCAAGCGGCACTTACTCAGCAATAACCTGCTAACTGACGCCCAGTTTGGGTTCCGCCAGGGCCACTCAGCTCCTGACCTCATTACAGCCTTGGTCCAAACATGGACAAAAGAGCTGAACTCAAGAGGTGAGGTGAGAGTGACTGCCCTTGACATCAAGGCAGCATTTGATCGAGTGTGGCATCAAGGAGCCCTAGCAAAACTGAAGTCAATGGGAATCAAGGGGAAAACTCTCCTTTGGTTGGAATCATACCTAGCACAAAGGAAGTTGGCTGTGGTTGTTGGAGGTCATTCATCTCAATCACATGACATCACTGCAGGAGTTCCTCAGGGCAGTGTCCTAGGCCCAACCATCTTCAGCTGTTTCATCAATGACCTTCCCTCCATCATAAGGTCAGAAGTGGGGATGTTCGCTGATGATTGCACACTGTTCAGCACCATTCGAGACTCGTCAGATACTGACGCAGTCCGTGTCCATATGCAGCAAGACCTGGACAACATTCAGACTTGGGCTGACAAGTGGCAAGTAACATTCACACCACACAAGTGCCAGGCAATGACCATCTTCAACAAGCGAGACTCCAACCATCTCCCCTTGACATTCAATGGCATTACCATCGCTGAATCCCCCAGTATCAACATCCTGGGGGTTACCATTGATCAGAAACTGAACTGGACCAGCCATATAAATACTGTGGCTACAAGAGTAGGCCAGAGGCTGGGAATTCTGCGGCGAGTGTCTCACCTCCTGATTCCCCAAAGCCTTTCCACCATCTACAAGGCACAAGTCAGGAGTGTGATGGAATACTCTCCACTTGCCTGGATGAGTGCAGCTCCAACAACACTCAAGAAGCTCGACACCATTCAGGATAAAGCAGCCCGCTTGATTGGCACTCCATCCACCTTCAACATTCACTCCCTCCACCACCGGCGCACCGTGGCTGCAGTGTGTACCATCTACAAGGTGCACTGCAGCAACTCGCCAAAGCTCCTTCAACAGCACCTTCCTAACCCGCGACCTCTACCACCTAGAAGGACAAGGGCAGCAGACGCATGGGAACACCACCACCTACAAGTTCCCCTCCAAGCCACACACCATCCTGACTTGGACCTGTATCACCGTTCCTTCACTGTCGCTGGGCCAAAATCCTGGAACTCCCTTCCTAACAGCATTGTGGGTGTACCTACACCATATGGACTGCAGCGGTTCAAGAAGGCGGCTCACCACCATCTTCTCAAGGGCAATTAGGGATGGGCACTAAATGCTGGCCTAGCCAGCCAGCGACGCCCACATCCCATCAATGAATTAAAAAAAAAAATAACACACATTCTAATGTGGGCCCTGCTTCCCCAAGATGGCAACATCTTCCTTTAATCATATAGAATCATAGAAAGTTACGCCACAGAAGGAGGTCAGTTGACCTGTTGTGCTTGTGCTGGCTTTTTTTTTTATTTGTTCATGGGATGTGGGCGTCCCTGGCAAGGCCAGCATTTATTGCCCATCTCTAGTTGTCCGTGAGAAGGTGGTGGTGAGCCGCATTCTTGAACCGCTGCAGTCCGTGTGGTGAAGGTACTCCCACAGTGCTGTTAGGGAGGGAGTTCCAGGATTTTGACCCAGTGACGAGGAAGGATCGGCCGATATACTTCTAAGTCAGGATGGTGTGTGACTTGGAGGGGAACTTGGAGGCGGTGGTGTTCCCCTGCGCCTGCTGCCCTTGTCCTTCTATGTGGAAGAGGTCGCGGGTTTGGGAGGTGCTGCCGAAGAAGCCTTGGCGAGTTGCTGCAGTGCATCTTGTAGATGGTACACACTGCAGCCACGGTACGCCGGTGGTGGAGGGAGTGAATGTTTAAGGTGGTCGATGGGGTGCCAATCAAGTGGGCTGCTTTGTCCTGGATGGTGTCAAGCCTCTTGAGTGTTGTTGGAGCTGCACTCATCCAGGCAAGTGGAGAGTGTAATGTCCATGTGTAATTGAGACACAGACTGCAGAAGTTGGTTATAACAGGTGTTTACTGAATGGAGACAAAACTGGAACTACTATACAAAGTTACTACACAGGCTTATATACAGGGGTGGTCACTACTGGTACTGCAGTATACAGGGGCTGCAGAATATAGTTCCTTCTTCAAGGTACATACACTACAGGGAGTATTCCATCACACTCCTTACTTGTGCCTTGTAGATGGTGGAAAGGCTTTGGGCTTAGTTCCCACATCCCCGCTTTTTGTCCGTAACCCTGTGAGTTCCTCATCCTCAAGTACCTGTCCAACTCCCTTTTAAAATTATTTATGGAATCAGCTTCCACCACCTTTTCATGTGGTTAGGAACTAAATGCAGCTCCAAGTAGGCAGCTGCAGGAAGTTGGACAATAGGAATGGTGCATCAGGACAAGGAGGGAATTTACACTTCTGCATTATTGAGAAGGAATGTATTCAAAGATACATAGGAAGGTCATTCCCTACGTCTCTTATCAGTGGGTGAGGGAGGATTCAATAAAAATGCTTTGAATAGTATAACATGATTTTGTAATTATTTGAAAATGAGTACCTAAACCACGGGTGAACATCATTTATTCCTTTGACGTGTTCCAACCCAAATCTATGAAGGTTTACAGCCTTTGGATGTGTAATCTCATCAGCAATGCATTCTACTATTGCCCAATGTGTGGTGACATCTGTGTTATCACACAAGATTATGCACAAGACACGAGACCTCATCCACAGGGCCACTTTTGTAATTTCAAAGGGTGACAGATAAAATAAATGGAACCGTTGCTTTCTAAGCCTCAGGGTTTTAAAGATTCAGCTAAATCCTGATTTAATATGGTTTATTTTTTTCTAATTTTTAACAGAATAGCTTTATTTTTGCACTACCATGGGTACTACTGCACACTAGTAAAATCTTGCACCTCAAGCACTGTTATTTTGCAAAGTAAAACTATGGGAAAGGATAACATTAATCTGGATAACTTTTTAAGCTGTAAAAAGGACAACACAAGTAGCAGCTTCTTATTACAGAACCATACTAAACCAGGTCTTAGCTGAACCTTTAAAAACCTGAGGCTTATAAAGCAACTGCTACGTGAGACAGACTAAGTACAGATCAGTTTGTGTCTTTTCTTCTCTCCCACAGGGCAGCTGTCTTTCATTCTGTCAGCGCAACTTACACTTCATCTAGAGCCATCTTTTGTTTCTTAACCTGTCCCATTACCACCTCCTCTCGCCTTCAATATCTCTTAATGGGGGAGAAATTGGGTGAGTAGCGCGACCTGTTAGTGCCTAAAGAGGCAGTCAGTGGCTGTAGCGCCACTGGCTGCGTCTCCCGCGATATTCAGTAGGGGCGCTAATGGTGGCGTTAGGCATTTGCGCTGCGCCGCCACCGATGACTTCATCGGTGTGCGCAGCGCCCCATTCGCGATATTTGGTAGTGAACGCCGCAGTTGCGCCACTCGCTACCTGCGCCCGGTTCATGGGGCCTTACTGTGCCGGCAGTGCCGCAAGTTAAGGTGGAGGTGCGGGGCGGCCGCCTGCCAGCACCTCCGTCCCCGGCCTCCTAACCACCCCCCCGCGGCATTGCCGGCTGTTTCCCGAGAGCCCGGCACTTCTCCTTGGTGCCGGGCTCATTTGCCGGCACTCGCGAGCGGGGATCGTGCTGTTGCAGGCACCTCCCCCTTAACAGTGGGAGGAAGGCCTGCAGTGCCGCAGCGTGCCGTGCCGCAGCATGTGGCGCTGCGGCACGTTGCGCTGCGATATTCAGTTTCAGCGCCTTAAGAGGGACGCGGAGCGCCTCGAGCCTCGCCCCGTGTCCCTCGAGGAGCAATGAAACTGAATATCTGACAATCGCTAAAGCCTCGAATGCTGCGCTAAATCCTGCGCTCAGGCGACTTTTGCAACCACTTTGGCGCCCCAACCCAATTTCTAGGCCAATGTCTCTTAACCTCTCCTGCCTCTCTCTTATCCTATCCTATCACAGACCTTCCCTTTTGTTTTCTCATCCCCTCCCCCCTTTCCCAGCCCCTACACTTGCTTAAAAATCTGTTCCATTTCCTGCTTTTTTCCAGTTCTGACGAAAGGTCATCGACCTAAAACGTTAACTCTGTTTCTCTCACCACAGATGCTGCCTGACCTGCTGAGTATCTCCAGCATTTTCTGTTTTTATTTGAGTACAGATCAATCAGCCCAACACCAGGCATTCATGCGACACTGTGGGCGAATAGCAGCAGCAGAATTGTACGCCAGCGCAACATGTAACCTTATGTCATAGAAACATAGAAGATAGGAGCAGGAGTAGGCCATTCGGCCCCTCGAGCCTGCTCTGCCATTCAATGAGATCATGGCTGATCATCCAAATTCAGTACCCTGTCCCTGCTTTCTCCCCCTATCCCTTGATCCCTTTAGCCTTAAGAAATATATCCAACTCCTTCTTGAATATATTTAATGAATTGGCCTCTACTGCCTTCTTTGGCAGAGAATTCCACAGGTTGACCACTCTCTGGGTGAAGAAATTCCTGCTCATCTCTGTCCTAAATGGCTTACCCCTTATCCTTAGACTGTGACCCCTGGTTTTGGACTCCCCGACCATCGGGAACATCCTTCCTGCATCTAGTCTGTCTAGTCCTGTTAGAATTTTATAAGTTTCAATGAGATCCCCTCTCATTCTTCTAAACTCCAACGAGTACAAGCCCAATCGACCCAATCTCTCCTCATACGTCATTCCTGCCATCCCAGGTATCAGTCTGGTGAATCTTCGCTGCACTCCCTCCATGGCAAGAACATCCTTCCTCAGATAAGTCGACCAAAACTGCACACAATACTCAAGATGTGGCCTCACCAAGGCCCTGTACAACTGCAGCAAGACATCCTTGTTCTTGCACTCGAACCCTCTCGCTACCAAGACCAACATACCATTTGCTTTCTTAACCGCCTGCTGCACCTGCATGCTTACCTTCAGCGACTGGTGCACAAGGACACCCAGGTCTCGTTGCACTTCCCCTTCTCCCAATCTATTGCCATTTAGATAATAATCTGCCTTTGTGGGAATAGGTGCATTCCTAACAAATAACGGAGCTTGACTCGGAAGAACAACAAACAGGATTTTAATGTTGAATTCGATGAAGTACAGCAAACAACGTAGAACAATGCAGGAGAATCGTGGAACAGGTCTTTCCCCAGTGGGGACGCCACGAGGACTGACTTGGCAGTCCCGTGGATTGCGCGATGACGTCATCGCGTTTTCCCGTGCTTGGGCAGTCACGTGAATGGCGCGATGACATCATCGCGTTCTCCTGGCACCCGGCACTGCAGCCGACCGTTGCTGCCCAAGTCGCGGGAGGCCGAGCTGAGCTGGCGATTGCCACAGGAGCGGGAGGCCGAGCTAGGCCGGTGATTGTCGCGGGAGCGGGAGGCCGAGCTGGGCCGGCTCGCGTTTAGGTGAGTTACGTGATGCGTGATGTGACGTCATCGCGTTAGGTCACGTTCTTAAAGGGGCAACGCCCCGTATAGGTAAACTATATATATACACATCGTTAAGTTAAAGGGAATTATGTATAATAAGTAAGGGACACTCGGTGGTACCGCTACACCTTCCTGTTTTTGACACCAAAGTGGATAGCCTCGCATTTATCCGCGTTATATTGCATCTGCCATGCTTCTGCCCAATCACCCAACCTGTCCAAATCATACTGGAGTTTCTCGGCATCCTCCTCACAGCACACACGCCCACCCAGCTTTGTGTCGTCTACAAACTTGGAGATATTACATCTAGTTCCCTCGTCCAGATCATTAATATATATTGTGAATAGCTGGGGTCCAAGGACCGATCCCTGCAGTACCCCACTAGTCACTGCCTGCCACTCGGAAGAAGACCCGTTTATTCCAACTCTTTGCTTTCTGTCTGCCAACCAGTTCTCTATCCAAGTCAATACCTGGCCCCCAATCCCATGTGCCTTGATTTTACATGCTAATCTCTTATGCGGCACCTTATCGAAAGCCTTTTGAAAATCCAAATACACCACATCCACTGGTTCTCCCTTATCTATTTTACCAGTTACATCCGCAAAAAATTCCAGTAGATTAGTCTAGCACAATTTACCTTTTGTAAAGTCATGTTGACTTTGTCCGATCCGGTCACTTTTTTCCAAGTGCTCTGCTATTACATCCTTTATAATGGACTCTAGCATTTTCCCCACTACCGATGTCAGGCTTATCGGTCTGTAATTCCCCGTTTTCTCGCTACCACCCTTTTTGAACAGTGGGGTAACATTAGCTACCCTCCAATCCATGGGTACTGTTCCAGAGTCTATCGAATTTTGGAAGATGACCAGCAATGCATCTACTATTTGTAGGGCCACTTCCTTAAGTACCCTAGGATGTAGATTATCAGGCCCTGGGGATTTATCGGCCCTCAATCCCATCAATTTCCCTAACACCATTTCCCTACAAATACGGATTTCTATCAGTTCCTCCCTTTCATTAGACCCTATGTTCCCCGACATCTTTGGGATGTCTGGCACATCGCTCACTCCTTGATCACTGTAAAGCCAGGCGACCAACCCTGTGTAATGTATATGCCTTTAAGGGGGGAACTATCTTTTACAGCTCATGTATACTGCAGTACCGGCAGTGACCACACCTGTATATAGCACTGAGTAGTAATCTGTACAGATCAGTTCCCGTGTGAGCCACGTTGAGTAAACACCTGTTGTACCGTTCTCCTGCAGTCTGTGTCTTATTATACACAGACACAACATTGGCGACAAGGCAAGTTCGAACCTACCTGCAACTCTGCATCACCTCCCGGGGATTCGTTCCTGGAGATCAGTGGATTGGAAGTTAAGGCCAGAGACTCGGGCATCGACCACGGGCAACCGCCCAGTCATCCAGCAGAGACTCGAGAATTGCGGGGGAGGCTGTCGAGAGCCAGGCTTGGCTTTCCAGTTGAGGTGGTCCAGCGAAACGGGCTGGCAACAGGTAGTGTGCAGACCCTTCCCGGACAGCAGCAGGTTAGAGCCCGACCGAGCGGCACAGCAAAGGGCCGAGCAGCGTCGACGGGGGGGAGAGAGAGAGAGAGAGAGAGAGAGAGAGGGCAGAGCGCACAGGGCGCAGCCGGTGTTCAGGGGCTGAGCAGCGTCAAAGAGAGGGAGAGAGAGATGCGCAGAAACCCGCGAGGCATCGCCATTGTCACGAGGACCGCTGAGAGCGGTGTTGGCAACAGCGCAGGAGAAGCGCGCAAAACCTACAGGGCGCCGCCATTGCCACGAGAACTGCCGGGAGCAGCATTGGCAGCAGCGGGGGAGGAAGGAAAGCGCGGGAGATGCCATTTTAAACCACACCCAAAATGCCGTAGAGTGGCAGTATCACCACGTTTGACAATGAAGTCGAAGATTGGACTACATATGTCGAACGAATATAGGTATACTGCAAGGCAAATGACGTGTCAGATGACAAGAAAGCATCGGTATTGTTAAATTTAATGGGTGCAAAGACGTATGGTTTATTACGAAATCTAGTAACCCCAACGAAGCCAATGGAAAAGAGTTTTGAAGACATAGTAATGATACTACAGGAACATTTAAACCCCACAACGCTGCTGATAGCAGAAAGATTCAAGTTTCACAAACGGAACCAGCATAAGGATGAAAGCAATGCTGATTATTTAACAAAACTGCACAAACTATCGAAACACTGCCAGTTTGGAGCGGGACTGGCAGATACCTTAAGGGACAAGTTTCTGTGTGGGCTTCAAAGTGAAGGAACCCAGAAACGGCTTTTATCTGAAAAGGACCTTACCGCAATGCTGAAAGCCTTTTCCAGTGTATCATATGAAGCAGCAGCATGGGGCGCTGCAGAGATACAACAGAGACCACAAGAATATGGCACAAACGAAATGTCATATAGAACAGAGAAGTGCTATCGCTGCGGCAGAACAACACACGACCAGAATGATTGCTGGTTCAAAGACAAAGTGTGCAGACAGTGTGGAAAAGTAGGACGCATAGCACGAGTCTGCAGGTCGGGAAAGAAAACCAGCAATAAGAAACCTACCAAAGAAAAGTACAAGAAGGTACATAAGATGACGGAGAATAGTTCAGACGAACAAAAGAGTGATAACGACTCCGAAAGCAGGAAACTGAGTTGTCTGAAACTACATAATGTGATCACAACGGAGGATCACCGAACCATTTGGGTCACTCTCAAGATAGCAGGAGTCCAGGTAAAGATGGAATTGGACACAGGATCAGCCCTAACAGTCATAAACCGACGGGACTACGAGCAACTATTCTCACACATACCCTTGAGAGGCACAAAAATTATTTTGAAGACGTACACGGGGCAAAAAGTCTACCCCAAAAGGAAAAATAAGGGTGACCGTTATATATAACGGTAAGGAAACACCAAAACTAGACCTGTATGTATTGCAAGATGGAGGACCACCATTACTGGGACGTGAATGGATCCGGAAAATACAACTGGATTGGCATTCCATACAGGCACTGACTGTGGCTGACAAAAAGGATGACGACGTCACACCTGGGCGTCTGTCAAAGATCCTAACTGACGCGAAAGAAATGTTCCAGCAAGGACTCGGAAAACTAAAAGGCATGACAGCGACAATTAAAATTGAAGAAAACGCAAGCCCAAAATTTTTAAGGCCAGACCGGTACCTTATGCGATCCACCCAGCCGTCGAAGCAGAGCTGGAGAGTCTGGAACGTTCAGGTGTACTGCCCAAGGTAGACTGGAGCGAGTGGGCTACACCCATCGTCCCTGTGATGAAAAAGTCATTGAGCAGCACGCCTGGGGAACCAAGGAAGGTTTGCATCTGTGGGGACTTTAAGGTAACAGTGAACCCGGTCCTTCACGCCGTACAATATCCACTTCCGCGGATTGAAGATATTTTCGCCTTGCTATCTGGAGGGAAACGCTTCACTAAGATTGATCTGGCCCAGGCGTATCTGCAAATGGAGGTAGAAGAAGCATCAAAAAAATACCTCCCAATCAACACCCATAAAGGTCTCTACCAATACAACCGGCTGGTATTCGGGGTAGCATCAGCTCCGGCTATTTGGCAGAGGGCAATGGAACAAGTCCTGCAAGGGATCCCAGGGACCCAGTGTTATTTGGACGACATCCTAGTGACGGGTGAAAACGACAGTGATCATTTTGCCAACCTGGAGCAGGTGCTCACTAGATTGCAGGAATATGGGCTCCGAGCTAACCGCCCCAGATGCGAGTTTTTTAGAAAACAGATCTCGTATTGTGGCCACGTTATCGATAAAGAGGGGTTACATAAGTCCCCAGAGAAGATTGAGGCAGTAGTCAAGGCTCCAGCTCCGGAAAATGTATCACAACTGAGGTCGTTCCTCGGGATTGTAAACTACTACCATAAGTTCTTGCCAAATTTGTCTACAATACTACACCCACTGAACACCCTACTGCAAACTGGGGTGCCATGGAAGTGGAGTGACGAATGTAGACGAGCTTTCCAGAAGAGCAAAACACTAATCACATCGAAAGAGGTATTGGCCCATTACAACCCGGCATTACCAATTCGGTTGGCATGTGATGTGTCACCCTATGGCATTGGAGCGGTGCTGTCGCACAAATTCTCGGACGGCTTAGAGAGGCCAATAGCCTTTGTGTCATGATCACTAGCCTCAGCCAAGCGTAACTACGCCCAGATTGACAGGGAGGCCCTCAGCCTAGTGTGGGGAGTGAAAAAGTTCAATCACTATCTGCACGGGCAGAAATTCACCTTGCTGACTGATCACCAGCCTCTTGTCTCCATTTTTAATCCGAAGAAGGGCGTTCCGGTGATGACTGCGCAACGACTACAAAGATGGTCACTTTTTCTAGGGGCGCACCACTATTAGATTGAATATAAGGGCACGAAACAGCATGGAAATGCTGATGGGCTATCACGCCTGCCACTTCCTACTGCGGAGGAAGAACCAGCAGTGGATCCTGTCGAAATATTCCATTCGACTATAGTTGAATACCTACCGGTAACTAATGGTTGTATCGAAAAGGAAACCCGAAATGACCCGACACTGTCTTGGGTATATGATTTGACGGTGAAGGGATGGCCAGCACATGGCAACTCACTGTTGCCAGCATTCTCGACAAGGAGAGAACAGCTGTCAGTGTGCCGGGGGACCTTGATGTGTGGATCCCGAGTGGTAATTCCACCCAAGTTAAGGGATAGAGTGCTCAATGAGCTTCATGAGGGTCATCTGGGAGGGATAAAAATGAAAAGCCTAGCCAGGGCTTGTGTGGGGTGGCCGGGAGCCGATAAACAAATCGAGGACCTGACCAAGAGCTGCTCAGGATGCCAGAAAGTCCAAAATGCACCACCACAGGCCCCTCTACACCCATGGGAGTGGCCCTTATCTCCATGGCAACGGGTGCATATTGATTTTGCTGGTCCATCCATGGACTCAATGTTTTTAATAGCCGTGGATGCGCACTCGAAGTGGCCTGAGGTCATCAAAATGTCCTCCACCACCACGGAGAAAACTATTGCAGTCCTGCGGACCATTTTTGCCAGGAATGGCTTGCCAGAACAGATTTGCTCCGACAACGGACCACAGTTTGTGTCCGAAGAGTTCCGGAGGTTCTTGAAAAGAATGGGGTAAGGCATTACACATCCGCCCCGTATCATCCAGCCACAAATGGATTGGCTGAGAGGTTCGTACAAACCTTTAAGAAGGCAATAAAGGCTATGTACAATTACAACATTCCGCTGCAGCACAAGGTGGACAATTTCCTGTTCGCCTACCGGAATGCGACACATGCAGTCACCAACCAGGCCCCAGCCATGATTTTCTTTAACCAAAGGTTAAGATCTCGCCTGGATTTGCTCAGACCAAACGTACGAAGAGATGTTGAGAGTAAGCAATTCCAGCACATCCATGAGAAGCCAACAAGGAGCTTCAATGTAGGGCAACCAGTCTTGGCCCGCGACTAACGAACAGAAAAATGGCAGCCAGGAACGATATGCACACGGCAGGGCCCACTAATGTACACAGTGGACGTTGGGGAGAGCATCGTGAGGCGCCATGCTGACCAGATCCTAGAGTCACAGGAACAAGTCAACCCCATGCCTTGCCCATACGTACCTGGTGATGAACCCGACGTACAGGTCGCATCTACCCCAGAAACAGTAGCATCGGAAGCTGATGAACCAACCGACAACAGGGGGCCAGAATCGCCTCCGCACCAAGAGCAAGACACTCGGGAAAGGCGCTATCCAGAAAGGATCAGGAAGCCTCCCCAAAGACTGAATATATAAATAGACTATTTTCAGCTAATGTTGCATGTTAAAAGTGTTAATTGTAATTAGTTTGATATTTAATTGTTAAATGAGTGTTATGGTACTGTTAATCTAAAAGGGGAGGAATTGTAATGCATATACCTTTAAGTGGGGAACTATCTTTTACAGCTCATGTATACTGCAGTACCGGCAGTGACCACACCTGTATATAGCCCTGATTAGTAATCTGTACAGATCAGTTCCGGTGTGAGCCACGTTGAGTAAACACCTGTTGTACCGTTCTCCTGCAGTCTGTGTCTTATTATACACAGACACAACACCCTGCGCTCAGCGTTGTAATC
This sequence comes from Somniosus microcephalus, assembly GCF_052327205.1. Lineage (NCBI taxonomy): Eukaryota > Metazoa > Chordata > Chondrichthyes > Squaliformes > Somniosidae > Somniosus > Somniosus microcephalus. Next base: position 12,196,950 of record NC_141000.1, on the reverse strand, counting down.
CTTCAGAAAGGCCCCGCAAGTTCCGGGACTTCCCATGCGCTGCGTATGCGTGAAAACTCGGAACTTGCGACCTGTCACAGTATGCCTTGACAGATCATATGAACCGACTGGAAAATCATTTCCGCTGGCGCAGAGCTGGGCTACTTGCTCAACTACTGCCCAGCAATACCCACGGAACTCTTACAGCTGGTAAAAGCAGGCACAGGGCCTGCTTTCACCAGCGTCAGGGTTATTATAAATCTTAAATTAAAAAATAAAATATGATGCACAAACACCTTGGCCGGAATTTTGCCAGCGCTCAGCGGACGGGATGGGTGGCAGATCAGCTGTTGAATTTTAAATGATTTTCAGCGGGTCGCAAACCCGCTGTCAAAACAGACACACTGGAATTTCCCGATGTCGGGTCTGCCAGCGCTGAGCAGACCAAATAGGCAGCGGCGGGGGAGGCAATTAAAATCATTAGTGGCTTGTTTACAGCCACTTATCAATGGTTTCTTCCCAGCTTTTTGGATTTGACAGGTCGCCCACCGGTTTCCCACTGTGCCTAGACCTTGTCTGTGACGCTGAGGCAGGAGGTCAGTGGCCATTGAATCAGCTGATGAGTTGACAGCTTCAAAAGTCAAGTCAAAGCTCCCAGCTGATTGAGATATGCTCCCTTAACCATTAGCTTCTCTAAACTGCATTTCCACTACAGATTCAGCATGCTGCAAGTCTTTACACATGTCTCCATCCAGTTTGACCTCATTTCCTCTCCCACCATTGACAGATTTCCCCCCACCATTTTTAGCCCCTTTAAAACATGTACATTTATTTTTCAAAAGATTAAATTTTTATTTTAAATATTTAATTAAATGACATTTTAATTAAATTTAAATATGTGATTAAAAAAAAAATTATTTGATGTCTAGGTGTATTTTGGGGGGTATTCCCTGTGCAGAATCCCGATAAGCATGAATGGGGATTCCCTTCTGTCATTCGATGGTCCGGCCCATGTGATCCCAGGGCCGTTCGCAAACTGCTTGCACCCCGGGATATGTGGGCCTCTTCCCACGGGTACCCGGGGAGGCCCAGGACCACGAGTCTCCATGGATCCGGAGGCCCCAGGTACGTGAGCATTTTATTTGCGGATCGGAGGCATTTCCCCACGGGAAGCCTCCGACCGCAAATTCAGGGCCTATAAATTTATTACAGTACCAAAGCCTACACATTTCTAATACTACACTGATATATTTTTTTCTTTCTTACTCTTCTAATCCGTTCATTGTTTGCTTGTATTCCTCATTTTAACTGTCTTCTTTACTGTTTCCTTTAGTGGTATGCTCTCTCCCCTCACTTTGCTTGATTTCCTATTTAGGCTTCTTTCCTATTTTTTTCTTCAAGCAGGGCAATAGAGGCAAAAACATCAGGGCTGAATTTTCTGCCTATTGACCCTGAAGCCAGTTATCAGTAGTTGAACAACAGAGAGCTAGTATAACTCTTACTGACTTACCCGCCAATTTCCTGCCTGCTTCACACCAATCCTGATTTTAACCCGCTCTCCTCAGTCGGCGGCAAAGGCACTGCCTGAAGCCAGTGGGGTCCTACTTTAAATATGCAAATTGGGATCCAATGACATCATCAGACCCTGACTGCCATTTTAAGTCTGGCCTGAGCAGGGAGATGACTGTGGCTTTCCTGACAGGTGAAGACAGCGAGAAGAGGATACAGGACCAGAAGAGGCCATTTAAGGTAAGTTATATTTTTTTTACTTTCCTTGTGGGGCCAAGAAGAGCATGAGTCCAACCAGGTGAGTTTAGGCCTCCCCCGCCTGGGGCTCCCCCCTTCCCTCCCGTGAGACACTTCTGAAACCCCCGCCCTGTGACTTACCTTCTTGAGGGCGAGCCTTCCTTTGGTGCCAGTTGACGGTACCTCGCTGCCCAAATTTCCGCTCCTGCCTGCTGCCCAGTTGCTGCTTGTCACCTGCTTTGGGGGTGGGGGTGGGGTGTGGGCAGATGAGGGCCTGAGTGTTAAAATCACCCTTGGCCTCACACTGCAAACATCAGGTAGGTTTGGCGCTTGCTCTGGTTAAAATCGCTCTCGTGTCATTTCTTCATCTTTCAGGAATATAACAAACTACCTCTTTTCATGAGCTTCTTCAACTAACTGCCTTGCTCATGCAGCCTTCCACCTCCCTACTGCCTTCTTTTAAAGAATCTGCTAACTGCCACTGATTCAAAGAATTGTCTCATTTATATTCCAGAAAAGAGTTATGAAAACAGTCTGGATTCTGAATATCGAGACATTCAAATTCAAAAAGAAGCTGTCAAATACAAGCTGAACTAACCCTGAAGTCTATATATATACTTGAAAAGTGTTAGATTCCTTTTCAAGCCTGTTACCGAAGGAGACTATAACAATAAACTTTGCAACATTGCATTTGGATAGACTTTAGCTGGCTGCTAAATAATGATTCCGTTTTAAAGGGACAGCTACTGATAAAAGTAGGTAAAAAAATACATTTGTTTTGTCGCAGACAGACTAGTCTGTGCATGGAGTGAGCTTGATGGATTGAGTGGCATTTTCTTGTCACATGTTTTCTTAAATTCTTCTTACAGGGATGGCTGCCTTTTAGTTTGTAAACCCACATCATACTTGCTAAATATCGAGCATGCATAAGTAACTTGCTTTTCACTCATGCACTATAATAGGACCAGGCCGCAGCAGCTAGAGGGAGCAGGGGAAAGTCTGCGGCAAATTTATCTTTGTTCTGGAGAACACCACATGCTCAAGGCAGGGAAATGCTAACTGCCGTCAAGGTAATACAGCAGCAACTCGGTTTACATCTGACCTCTGCAACACCTGAGCAGGGAGTACATCAGCCCTAGATGGAACTGGAAAAGTGTTCTGTCCCCTCGTAGCGCTGATAAAAACATAAAATAAATATCTGTCACGCAACAAGTTAATAGCAAGCAACAAGAAGGACAACTTTTTTGATATACATGGAACCCATTTAAGATTAACAACAACTTGCATTTATATAGCGCCCTTAATGTAGTAAAATGTCCCAAGGTGCTTATCAAATAAAATTTGACACCGAGCCACATAAGGAGATATTAGGACAGGTGACCAAAAGCTTAGCCAAAGAGCGTTTTAAGGAGCGTCATAAAGGAGAGATAGGTAGCGAGGTGGAGAGGTTTAGGGAGTGAATTCCAGAGCTCAGAGCCCAGGCAGCTGAAGACACGGCCGCCAATTGGTGGAGCGATTAAAATCGGGGATGCGCAAGAGGCCAGAATTGGCGGAGCACAAAGCTCTCGAAGGGTTGTAGGGCTGGAGAAAGTTACAGACATAGGGATGGGTGAGGCTATGGTGGGATTTGAAAACAAAGATGAGACTCTTGAAGTCAAGGTGTTGCCGGACCGGGTGATGATATAGGTCAGCAAGCACAGGGGTGCTGGGCGAACGGGACTTGGTGCGAGCTAGGATATGAACAGCGGAGTTTTGAATGAGCTCAAGTTTATGGAGGTTGGAAGATGGGAGGCCGGCCAGGAAACCATTGGAATAGCCAAGTCCGGAGGTAACAAAGGCATGGATGAGGGTTTCAGCAGAGTCCGAGGCCCAACCATCTTCAACTGCTTCATCAATGACCTTCCCTCCAACATAAGGTCAGAAATGGGGATGTTCGCTGATGACTGCACAGTGTTCAGTGCCATTCACAACTCCTCAGATAATGAAGCACTCCATGCCCGCATGCAACAAGACCTGGACGACATTCAGGCTTGGGCTGATAAGTGGCAGGTAACATTCGTTAAATGTTCAACGGCCAATTCATTAAATATATTTAAGAAGGAGTCAGATATGTTTCTTAAGGCTAAAGGGATCAAGGGATATGGGGAGACAGCAGGGACAGGGTACTGAGTTTGGATGATCAGCCATGATCTCATTGAATGGCGGAGCAGGCTCGAGGGGCCGAATGGCCTACTCCTGCTCCTATCTTCTATGTTTCTATTCGCGCCACAGAAGTGCCAGGCAATCACTATCTCCAACAAGTGAGAATCTAAACACCACCCCTTGACATTCAATGGCATTAACATTGCCGAATCCCCCACCATCAACATCCTGGGGGTCACCAATGACCAGAAACTTAACTGGACCAGCCACATAAATACTGTGGCAACAAGAGCAGGTCAGAGGCTAGCTATTCCACGGTGAGTGTCTCACCTCCTGACTCCCCAAAGCCTTTCCACCATCTACAAGGCACAAGTCAGGAGTGTGATGGAATACTCTCCACTTGCCTGGATGAGTGCAACTCCAACAACGCTCAAGAAGCTTGATACCATCCAGGACAAAACAGCCTGCTTGATTGGCACCCCACCCACCACCTTAAACATTCACTCCCTCCACCACCGGCGTACTGTGGCTGCAGTGTGTACCATCTACAAGATGCACTGCAGCAACTCGCCAAGGCTTCTTCGGCAGCACCTCCCAAACCCACGACCTCTTCCACCTAGAAGGAAAAGGACAGCAGGCGCATGGGAACACCACCACCTCCAAGTTCCCCTCCAAGTCACACACCATGCTTATTTAGTAGTATATCGCCGATCCTTCATCGTCGCTGGGTCAAAATCCTGGAACTCCCTCCCTAACAGCACTGTGGGAGTACCTTCACCACACGGACTGCAGCGGTTCAAGAAGGCGGCTCACCACCACCTTCTCAAGGGCAATTAGGGATGGGCAATAAATGCTGGCCTTGCCAGCGACGCCCACATCCCATGAATGAATTTTTAAAAAATGATGAGCTGAGTCGGGGCAGAGGCAGGCAATGTTATGGAGGTGGAAGTAGGCAGTCTTGATAATGGAGTGGATATGGGGTCTGAAGCTCAGCTCAGGATCAAATAGGACACCAAGGTTGTGAACAATCACAACATCGTCTCTGTTCTGTTTCTGAATGGCTTCAAGAAAGCAATATTCATTGGAATGAACTGTATGATCTTCTGTCTGTAAACCAATGTCATTCAAAAGCAACAGAAAAATGCCTTCAGGATTGACTTACTGCCCAAGAAAGAATTTGTGTCTGTCATTATTTATTCACATCGAATGAAGTTTGAAACATGACATGTACTTTGGTCAGGCGAAGTGAATGCGGTTAAGCATGTCGTGCTGTATTAGATTAAATCAACCAAGTTCACCAAATTTATAAAATGTATTCTACAGGGGCAACAAAAACAAAATGTGAGAAAATGTCTGTGTGTGTGTAGAACCACCCATGCATCAACGCTAACGATAGCTGTAAGCCATAGTCCATAATTAGCAGTTAACTCTTTCTTATCTCAAGCAGGCTCAATCTACTCCTCAAAGATTTTCCCTCCCCTTCCCTCATGAAGGCGTTGACTTCATTGCTGAGGTTCCACAGGTGTGTGGTTGCCCTCCTGCATAATGATCATGGAGGATATCACAGGTGAACCCAAGCCAGTCCTCACCCATTGTCCACAGGAACACACTTCAAGCAAGGTACTAGAAATTAGCAGCAGAATCACTTGCCAATTATTGCTTGCCTAGCAAAGATCCCAGGGCACCATTTCAAAATTTGCAGATGACACTAAACCTGGAGGTAGAGTGAACAGTGAGGAAGATAGTGATAGGCTGTGTTTCTATAAATCACCTGGCATAGCACTGAGCCAGAGAGACCAAGGGCTAAAAATTCAGGTGTTTTACGACACCCGTTACCGGCATAATAGGACCACTGCTTTTCTTGACATATATCAATGACTTGGACGTGGAGTGGGCCTTTGGCGTAGCGGTAGCATCCCCGCCGCTGGGCCAGAAGGTGTAAGGTTTCGAACCCCGCTCCAGACAGTCCCGACAAGTGGAGTCGGAGCTCCGGCTCTAAATTCTGGGTTGACATCCAGCTGGATACTTGCGTCCGTGGGTGTGGGTGGCACCCCCCCTCGTATGGGTTGTGGGAGCCCGTAAAACCCTCCCGCCATAGGACTAACCACCCTAATGGCTGGTATGTAGATGGTTACAGTCACGGAAGGAGCGTTAACGCGGCCAGAAATCCTTCCACCACTTCATACAGTTCCCCAAAGGGAACAGTGTGAAGACACGTACGACGACGACTTGGACGTGGGTGTACAGGGCACAATTTCAAAATTTGCAGATGACATAAAACTTGGAAGTATAGTGAACAGTGAGGAGGATAGTGATAGACTTCAAGAGGTCATAGACAGGCTGGTGGAATGGGCAGACACGTGGCAAATGAAATCTAACGCAGAAAAGTGCGAAATGATACATTTTGGTAGGAAGAACGAGTAGAGGCAATATAAACTAAAGGGTACAATCCTAAAGGGGGTGCATGAACAGAGAGACCTGGGGGTATGTGTGCACAAATCGCTGAAGGTGGCAGGGCAGGTTGAGAAAGTGGTTAAAAAAGCATACGGGATCCTGGGCTTCATAAATAGAGGCATAGAGTACAAAAGCAAGGAAGTTATGATGAACCTTTATAAAACACTGGTTCAGCCTCAACTGGAGTATTGTGTCCAATTCTGGGCACCGCACTTTAGGAAGGATGTGAAGGCCTTAGAAAGGGTGCAGAAAAGATTTACGAGAATGATTCCAGGAATGAGGGACTTCAGTTACGTGGATAGACTGGAGAAGCTGGGATTGTTCGCCTTAGAGCAGAGAAGGTTGAGAGGAGATTTGATAGAGGTGTTCAAAATCATGAGGGGTCTAGACAGAGTAGATAGAGAGAAACTGTTCCCATTGGCGGAAGGGTCGAGAACCAGAGGACACAGATTTAATGTGATTGGCAAAAGAACCAAAGGCGATGTGAGGGAAAACCTTTTTACGCAGCGAGTGGTGAGGATCTGGAATGCACTGCCTGAAAGGGTGGTGGAGGCAGACTCAATCGTGGCTTTCAAAAAAGAATTGGTTAAGTACCGGAGGGGAAAACATTTGCGGGGCTATGGGGAAAGGGCGGGGGAAATAGGACTAGCTGAAGTGCTCTTGCAGAGAGCCGGCATGGGCTCGATGGGCCAAATGGCCTCCTAATGTGCTGTAACCATTGTATGATTCTACGATTGTACCAGGAGCATCAGTAGGGAGCTACAATCAGCTAACTTGGCACAAACCAAGGATTGAACCTAGGATCTTCCTATTTTGTGAGGCTCAGGGATGGTGGGGGAGAAATAACATTGCTTCTCACCATGTTTTCGGGGACCAAACCATGAGCCACAAAGTCGAGTTCAGCAGCGCTATGTTCCGCGCCGGAAGTGTGTACAAAGCCACATTGGGCCAGGCGCGCGATAAGCGTCCATCGTGATGGCCTGCAATAGGCACAGGCATAATTTAAATATGATAAAAATGGTTCTGCGGCTGAACCAGGGCCCTTTTGTTAAACTGCTGTCTGTGCGTGCCTGAAAGTGTGTCAGTGTTAGAGTAGCGAGAAGATTTGAGCACGTGCACATCACTGAGGAATAGTGTTGCTGGGATGTAAAATATGACAGAGGTGTGAGGAGGTGAAAGAAGTAATAGTTAGGAAAGTAGCAGGTGCAGAGTGCTGCAGAAGAAGGTGGAGTGAAGTGTGATGCAGAGATTGGAGAAAAGTGCTGGTACTCTAGGGAAGGAAGGGCTGTGAGTGCTGGGGCAACAGGTAATGCAAGGCTAAACAGAGAACATAAGAACATAAGAAATAGGAGCAGGAATAGGCCACTTGGCCCCTCAAGCCTGCTCCGCCATTCATTAAGATCATGGCTGATCTTGGGCTCAAAGCCACTTCCCTGCCTGTTCCCCATAACCCTTCACTCCCTTATCTTGCAAAAATCTGTCTATCTCCACCTTAAATGTATTTAATGACCCAGCCTCCATGCTCTCTGGGGCAGGGAATTCCACAGATTTATGACCCTCTGAGAGAAGAAATTCCTCCTCATCTCAGTTCTAAAAGGGCGACCCTTTATTCTGAAACTATGCCCCGAGTTCTAGATTTCCCCACGAGGGGAAACATCCTCTCTGCATCTACCCTGTCGAGCCCCCTCAGTATCTTATATGTTTCAATAAGATCACCTCTCATTCTTCTAAATTCCAATGAGTATAGGCCCAGCCTGCTCAACCTTTCCTCATAAGTCAACCCCCTCATCTCTGGAATTAACCTAGTGAATCGTCTCTGAACTGCCTCCAATGCAAGTATATCCTTCCTTAAATAAGGAGACCAAAACTGTACGCAGTACTCCAGGTGTGGTCTCACCAATACCCTGTACAGTTGTAGCAGGACTTCCCTGCTTTTATACTCCAACCCCCTTGCAATAAAGGCCAACATTCCATTTGCCTTTTTGATTACTTGCTGTAACCTGCATGCTAACTTTTTGTGTTTCATGCACAAGGACCCCAGGTCCCTCTGAACTGTAGCATTTTGTAATCTCTCTCCATTTAAATAATAATTTGCTTTTTTATTTTTCCTGCCAAAGTGGATAACCTTGCACTTTTCTACATATTATGCTCCGTCTGCCAAATGTTTGCCCACTCACTTAGCCTCTCTATATCCCTTTGCAAATTCTTCGAGTCCTCTGCACAACTTGCTTTCCCACCCATCTTTGTATCATCCGCAAACCTGGCTGTATTACACTCGGTATGATATGAGTTAGGAGGCTCACCTTAGCTATCCTCGTGCGGTCATTGAACTTCTTCCTCCACTGCAGCCATATCCTAGGAGTCAATGCTTCTGGCACTGACATGCTCTGCTACCTCTGCCCACTCGTGCCAGGCAGTTTGCCTGGATAGCTTCCTGTCACCTGCACCTGATAGATAGAAAATGTCCCTCCTCCTGTCGACCTCTCCTACCAGAAACCCCAACGCCAAGTCAGAAAACCAGGGCGTCCCTTGTAGCTTCTGCTGTGCCTGCCCTTGTGCAGAATCTTCATCTGGGCAGGCAAATTGCACTTCTCCTTTAAGAGGTGCAGACTGCTTTTAAGTGGCATCAACAATGCCCGAATGTGCCGCCCCCTGAGCTGTGGGCTGCCAATGGAGAGCATGTGAGGCTCTGGCAGCCCACCTATTTTATTTAAATGAATGAGTGGCACCAATTTGGAGCCTTCTTTGTGGCCACGTGATTGTGTGCGCGATCCAACAGCGAGCAACGCCTGTGCACGAAAAGGCACTTGCAGCAATTTCGACTCCAGTACCTTTTACTTCCAAGCCACCAGGTCAACCACAGTAAATACAACTCGATCAGACAACACAAAAGTACTTTTATAGAAGATTAAGTCACCTTTCATTCTCTTTGATTTAAGTAAACAATATTTATAATAAAGGAAAGTATAAGAATTATCGAGTGAGGACTTTTGAAGTGTAGTCACTCCTGTAATGTAGGAAACACGGCGGCCAATTTGCGCACAGCAAGACCCCTGCAAAGCTGTTACACCCTGTAGTTGGAGTGAAACACTCTTGCCCCGATATTGACAGGGGCGGGTTTCATAAACTGGTGGGGGGGGGGGGGTGGGGGGGGGCGGAGGAGTTTCGGTCAGGCCGGCAAGCTGTGGCGTTTTAATCCCACAAACTACGTCTTTTTTTCCTACAGGATCCCTGCCCGGAAGTCGGCCTGATTGACAGGCCTGGCTCCCTGTCGGGTGGCGAGCACTCCAGAGGAGGCCTCAGGAGCGGGAGCAGGTAAGGAACCTGCTGCTGCGTTAGTGGGAGTCAGATCCCCGATCCTTTGGATGGGGGAATGTCTGATGGTGGGGTGGAGGAGGGGGTGGTAGTGCCGGTATAAAGGTAAGTTTGGGGGGCCGGGGGAATGTACTCCTGCTTCTCCTGGATCACAAGCAGTGTTGGAAAGGCACTTAACTTTTCCACAAAGCTGTCCTCGCCTCCCTTGAGCTGCGAGGTTTCCCGAGGCCTGGGAAACCCGGCCAGCCAGGGTTAAACTGGTAAGACAGGTTAAAGGTGAAGCTCCCACATTATAAAATTTAAATGGACAACCCGCCTCCTGGGTGCGTGTTGGCTACCTCAACCTGCCCCATCACCTTTAAACCCCGGTTGGAGACAAGTTTGAGATTTTAAAAGCGTTTACAACTCACCCGACCCCAACCCACCCATTTTGGAGGTTCAAATAAACCGCTCTGAAACAGTCAGGGGGGAAATTTCAGTACCTTAGTGCTTATCATTAGCACCAGCAGATGGCGCTAATGGGGCACCAGAGCATTATCGGTGGGGCGAGGCGAATCCAACGGCACATGCCCGATCCCACGCCCTCCCCCCCACAGCACTGGTGCTAAAACTTATCGCGGGGAGTTGCAACACCAGGTGCATCGTGACGTCAGTGAGTGTGCAACGCTCACTGGCTGCCCGATCTGCAAAATTGATTGTTCCAACCTACCTTTGTGCCTGGAGGAAACAGCAACAGGGAGAGCTGGCATGGAGCAACAGGAAGCCGGCTCCAGGGACGTTATTTAAAGTGATCATCAGTAACGAGTCGCAGCTGCAGATTAGTGGAGTTTCAGTGCTTTCTTGTCGATTTCATATAGTGCAACAGTGTCATTCCATGGTTATTTAGTATCAGGAGTGTTGTGGCAACTAAGAAGTACCTACATTTATTCTTTAAAAAATCAAACTGCTACACTTGGTTACATTAATAGGGGCTGTACTGCCCTCCAGGATCTATGGCAGAGTTAGCGGAGGCAGTGAGAAAGACAGGAACATTTGCCCAGAGGGAGGAGGAGGGCCATCAGTGCTCCCAACGGGAGGCCTTACCCTCTGACGGTATTCCGAGAGCACTTCTCCTACCTCGAATTAAGCGAGGTAGTCACAGAACTCTGTCACCTCCTGCAACTAGACCGAGCCTCCAATCAGGGTGACCACGGCTCTCTCAGTGGTAGTCAAGGTCACCATTGTGGTGTATGTAACCGTTCCACCTTTTTCTCACTATAACACACAGACTTAACAATGGCGACGAGGATGGGATCTTACCCTGCGGCAGAGATACATCCAAGGCAGTTTAACGGGCGTCGAGAAGAGGCATCCGCCCTCATCATTCTGCTGAGAAAAGACTCGGGACTGCAGAGCAAAGGAAGAATTCTGACATGAAGCCTTCCATCAGCAACAGGCAGTGATCATCCCTTCTATCATGGTGGTGGGCAAGCCGATCAGCGACGAGCAGCAAGTCGGCCACGTTGGCTGTGAAGTAGGGGAGGGAAAAACGGAGGATATAAGGGCGGAGAACTCGACCACGGCCGGGGAAAAGAGCCGGACAGAAGTCGGGGCCAGAGGCGCTGAGACTGGGGCAGCGTAGGCACGGGAGCCGCGGTGAATGCAAACGCAGCCGGTGTAAAAGACCGGGCTGCAAGCGGGCTGGAAGACGCAACAGTGTCGAGAGAGAGCTCGACCACGACCGGTGAGAAAGGCCGGGCAGCTACCGAGGCCGCGAGGTGCAGCGACCGGGACAGCGTAAGGCGCGGGAGAAAATAAAAAAAAACCCGCAGAGAACTCAGCCGCAGCCGGGGGAAAGGACCGGACTGCAAGAGGGGCTGGGAGGCACGATTTGAAAACCGCTGGGGAGGGCGAACGCAGCAATACGGCAATCGCCATTACAGCCAGCGGGGGAGAAAGGCAAACGTGGGAAGCCGCCATTTTTGTAGGCGGGGGAAGAAGACAAGCGCGGGAAACCGCCATTTTGAAAAAAAAATAAAAGAAAAATTTCTTTTTGTTTCTCAAGAAGATTGCGAGGATGCCTAAGCATGGTAACATCAACAATTTCAATCCCGATGTTGAAGATTGGGCCACGTATGTAGAACGCATAGAGATTTATTGTAAGGCAAATAAAATATCCGATGAAGATAAAGCACTAACCTTACTAAACTCAATGGATGCGAAGACATACGGGCTATTGAAGCATCTTCTATCACCAGCTAAACCGGCGGATCAGACTTTCGCTAATATTGTTGCTGTCCTGAAGAATCATTTGAACCCCACACCGCTGATGTTAGTGGAACGATTTAAATTTTATGCGAGAACGCAACTGAAAGAGTAAAGCAACGCGGAGTATTTAATTGAACTGCGTAAGCTAGCGAAATACTGTCAGTTTGGGGAAAGCCTGACAGAGGCACTGAGAGACAAATTCGTGTGTAGACTGTCGAAAGAAGGAACACAAAAGCGGCTGCTTGAAGAGAATGATCTTACACTTGATAAGGCTGTCACTATTGCAGCATCGCACGAAGCCGCAGCGAGAGGCACTGCGGAAATGCAGCTGAAGGCAGCAGTACTCAGCGTAGATCAAATGGGTTTGGGTACAACGAAATGTTATCGTTGTGGAAAGACAACACACGATCAGAACCAATGCTGGTTTAAAAACCAGGAATGTAGAAAATGTGGCAAGCTTGGTCACATAGCTAAAGTATGCCGGTCAGGAAAGAAGACCAGCAACAAAAAGTCACTGCAGGAAAAGTGCAGAAAGGTACATAAGGTGGCTGAGAAGAGTTCGGATGAACAGAATTCGGATTCAGACTCCAACAGCAAGGAACTGGGTAGTCTGAGAATTCACAATGTGAGTAAGGAAGCTGACCGACAAACTATCTGGGTCACACTGCAGATAGCAGGAGTCCAAGTGAAGATGGAATTGGACACCGGTTCGGCGTTGACGGTCATGAATAAGCAAGATTACAAAAGGTTATTCACACATATTCCCCTACGGGATACGGAGATAGTATTGCAGACATACACGGGGCAAAGAGTATACCCCATCGGAAAAATAAAAGTCAAGGTGGTACACAAGGGCAAAGAACACCAAGGAATTGACATATATGTACTACCTGAGGGAGGTCCACCACTTCTGGGACGGGAGTGGATCAGGAAAATAAATATGGACTGGCACTCCCTAAAAGGAATAACGGTAGATTCCGGAAAAAAAGATGTCAAACCTGAACGATTGTCCAGAATATTGGATGAGGGCATATGCAGCAGTGACAAAGCAGAGAGTGAGAACTCGGTGAAGACAATCAGCTCAGACTCTGGAACTGATGATGGTAAGACCAGCCCATGTGTAAAAGACAAGTCTAAAATGGACTTGCAGACTAATGATGGAAAAACGAAGGAGTGCATAAATGCTTCAGAAGAGAACAAAGTATCAGAACAGAATTCCACTGAACAACAACAACATAGTTTGACAGAGAATTCTGAGTCTGTCCAGTCTACAGACATGCACATTTCTGAGGAACACCAGGCTCGAACTCAACTCAATTTCAAACTACAACAGCAATTAGAACAAATGATTCGCCGTTTTGAGCAAGAGATGAATGCAAAGAAAAAGTTCTTTGACACAGAGTTGGAGAATCTGGGAAGACAGCAGAAGCAGCTGATTGAGAAAATGGATCAGGAACACACAAACCGTCTGCGCGATGAGGCCAAACGAATCAAAGCTGAGCAAGAAAGGGAATATGTCAAATTCATCGATCAGTTGAAAGCTAAGAAGAAAGAGTACCCTTTTGTGAGCAGTGTCAGCAGTACTAAGCCACTCAGGGAATTGGTGGCAGAGGCAAAAGCTGAAGTGATGGAGGAAATAGAAGACAATAGAGAAGAAGCAGAAGATGATGACTCATCTGAACCATTATCACCCCTACCAGGTCACGCACGTGGTCCCTCCGAACTGAGCCAAATCAGTCTGGAAGTAGAAAAACTTCCCAAGGTACTCGAGCCTTTAGAAGTCAGCAATGCTGGTTCTGAAGTTACGAAAGTTCAAGCTGTTAAGTCCAGTGAAGGACTATTAGATGAGTCACCCCAGCAACGAGAACCTACTACACCACTGAAAACTACTACACCACCGAAGCGTTATCCGGACCGAGTCAGGAGGCCTCCTCGGAGACGGAATCTGTGAACTGTTTTTACATGAAGTTGTGTACGTTATGTTTAATGGGGAATATATACTGTTAAGCTAAAAAAGGGAGGATTGTGGTGTATGTAACCGTTCCACCTTTAAGAGAACTATTTTAAGAGTTGCACTACTTTATCTTGGCTGCTGTATACTGTAATACCGGTGGTGACCACACCGGTATATAAGTGCTGTGTAATGATTTATTGGGCAGTTCCGCCCTGACCTTCGACTCGTAAAGACCTGTTAAAATTTACTCTTGTGGTCTGTGTAGTAATTCTCACTATAACACACAGACTTAACAACCATCGCCCTCAATTTCTTTGCAACGGATCCTTCCAGTCTGCAACAGGAGGCGTAGCTAACATCTCGTAGTTCGCCATCCATCGCTGCATCCAGGAAGTCACAAGAGCTCTTTACAATAGGAGAAGGGATTACATTTCCTTCCCCATCAACAGAGAGAAGCAGGACGAGCATGCATGTGGCTTTTCCAGGGTAGTGGGATTCCCCATGGTGCCGGGCGCCATTGACTGCACCCATATGGCTTTGCAGGCACCATATAACAATCCTGAGATCTTCCGTAGTGAGGCTACTGTAACGATCAATAACATGTCATTCTATAGTGGACACTAGGTGGAGCTGTAGAGCTGGATATAGCTGTATGTACAAGACTACACTACCCAGCTGTATATATATTAAGACTACATTACCCATGAGGCAATAGTACCCACAAGGCAACAGTCAAGATGGAAGCCTCTACAGATACTGTACCTAGTCCACATGTGCTCAATAAAAGTGTCTAGCAAAAGCTAGCTGTGTTCATAATAAGAATGTCTGTTTATTAATGAACATAACAGCTACCACTCACTTAATGTGCAGTTGGTGTGCAACCACACACAGCGAGTCCTCAATGTGAATGCCCACTATATCGGTAGCAGCCACAATGCCTTCATCCTGCGCCAGCACTCTTCCAGCCATCACATCAAGCTCGAGGCTGGCTGGTCGGAGACAAGGGCTATCCACTCTGCACCTGGCTCATGACTCCCCACCGCAACCCCAACGCTCCTGCCCAGCACATATATAATGAGAGCCATGCTGCCACCAGGAACATCATCGAGCAGACCATTGGGGTGCTCAAGCAATGGTTCCACTGCCTTAACCGCTCGGGAGGAGCCCCCCAGTACTCGGCTGAGTGGGTGTCCCATTTCATGGGACAACCTCAGGAGGAGGAAGAGGGAAAGGAGGAGGGGGACGAAGACAAGGAGGAGGAGGAACAGGAGCGAGGGAGGAGGCAGCCACTCAATCGGCCTTCTGGAAGGGCTGTCCATGGCCGCCTCATCAGACTGTAATTCGAATTAATTAAACCCCAGATCCCCATTGCTCACCACATCCCCATTATTCCATCCCTGTCACAGGCCATATCACAGCGCAAAGCTGAAATGAGACACACAACAAAAGAATCCAAATGAAATTAATAAATTCATCAATAATCAGTGAACACATATTTACAACAAAAACCCTTGTGCAATCCCTCACTGCCCCTCGTTACTGTGCCTTTGCCTACTCTAGTGCTCCTATGACGTGTTGGCCCAGTGGCTGGGGCACGGCTGGTGGAAGGCTGCTGAGTGTCCGTGCGGGAGACTTCAGATGGCCTTGCAGGATGCCCTCGACCAGCTCTGGGCCTGGAATGCCTGGCTGTAGACTGCACCACCTCAGCATGGGCGGCAGCAGTCTGGGCTGGCTGGATGACAGGCAGCGACAAGGGCAATGGCAGAGTGGCAGTGGTGAGAGCAAGGATGCTATCATCCTGAGAGAGGACAGCAGCTTCCTGCTCCACTGACCCACTCCCCTGGGGCAGCACCTCAGCAACCCTAGCAATCTGCTGGAGCACAGATTGCTGGCCTGCTGCGACACTGTGAATGCCCTGGTCGACGGTGGTAGACCCAGCCACGATGGTAGCAGTCAGAGCTTGCGTGGCATCAAGCTGAGGCTGCATGAGAGCAGTCTGAGATTGGATGCCTCCAAGCATAGACTGCATTACAGCACTAAGACGTTGCGTCGCTTCCACCTGTGCTGCAATGGAAGCTGCCAGATCACCCATCACATGTGGCATCAGGTCTGGGTCACCACAGTCTCCCTGGAAGTCTACCATCCTTTGCAGACTGGAAATGATGGGCTCCATGTTGTGCGCAGAGCTCTGTGCAATGTTGGAGGTGGACTCCTCCATGCTCCTTATCATTGCCGAGAGGCTCTCGGACACCCTTGCCATTGCACCTATCATCTCCGTTTACATGCCCATCACTCTTTTAAAGGCCTCCCCATCGAGGTCCTCATCTGAGTCCTGTGTGGCGGAACTCACGCACAGGACTCACCCTCCGGGGAGCTGGCCCCTGAGCTACCCTTTTCTCCCTGACCTTGCTGCAACCCGCTCATCCCTGGTGCAACACTCTGTGCAGATCCCACGACTATACTAGCCTCTAACAAGTGCGAAGTGCCAGTATCTGAGCTGGTGCCTGTGGGTTAGACGAGCAGTGACACGGTGTGTTCTTCCTCCTCCTCTTCTCCCGCCTCGCTCTCTGCAGTGCCCTCAGGGACAGGCTGCTCAGGTGCTTGCTCATTATCTGAAAACATAAAGGCACAAGAGTCGGGTTAAGGTGACGGGAGGGGGGCAGGAAGGGAGAAAGGCATGCATACAACATGATTAGCTGAAAGGTGCAAAATGCTTGTGGGGTGAGAGGGAAGTGGGATGTGAGAAGATGGAGTAGGGATGAACATACCGTTGTTGTCCCCAAGGGGGTCAAAGTCGCCGATGGCCACGGCGCCCACCACCTGGCACCCAATAATCTCGAACACTCTATTTTCCAGTGCAGACAGTGGTTGGATGTCGGCCTGTCCCCCGCCTGTGCGCTCCTGCTCCGTCCTGTTGTGAGCCACCTTGGCCTGCAAGAGAAAGGAAAGTGTGTGAGTGAGTGTGGAACAATGTGTCTGGGTGATGTGCCTGCCTTAGTTGAATAGCTGTCATTGTGTGCCACTTGTGAGATGTGGGCGTGAGTGTTGGTAGGTAGAGATTGTTGGTGGGTGAGTGTTGGGGGTGTGGTGCTTTGGGCAGTGTTTAAATACTGTGGTTCAGATGATGGTTTGTAGCATTTGTTGAAGCATTCACTCACCCTGACCACCCGAGCGAGGTTGTTAAATTTCTTCCTGCACTGTGTGTGGGTCCTAGGGACCGCAGTGCTACCTGTGATGTGCTGGGCCACCTCCCTCCACGGTGCAGAAGACTTGCGGCGAGGGCCCCCTGCCACTTGCCGGGTAGAGCACTGCCCTCCGTCTCTCCACAGCGAACACCAATGCCTCCAATGTTTGATCGCTGAATCTGCGGGCGGGCTCGCTCCCTGGGGGCGTGGCTCTGCCATGAGTACAGCAATGCTGAGAATAAGGTTCTGCAGCATCAATGAACCTCCCCTTTAAGAATTGGAAAAAGCATGTGACAATCACGACTTTCAATTAGACTGCACCTGGTATTGGTCCACCCTTTGATTGTAACACCAATGTGCTTGGGCTTCAAGACTTGAATTAGCGCTCCAATCATTTCTTTGAACAGAGAGAATGAATTTTGCATGCAGCCTAAAGCATTAGTGCCTGGTGCTAATTCTCCAACTTATCTAATGATGCTGCCCATTCCTGGGCTGTAATTAATTTCTAGCCTTCAGTCTGGTAATTTGAATTAAACACAAACAGAATTAAAAGTAATTTTTTTTAAAGTGTGTAATTTATGCGATGATAAACATAAAGGAAAAATTACTGGTGGTGGTGGTGTGTGAAACCCCACATAAGGTTACTGATACTAACAGCTGGAATGCAGAGTAACTGTGATATCACTGGACACAAGAAAACATTAAGAGATCGTTAAAAGGAAATTAAATAGTAAAATGAATGGACAGCTTCCTGATAAAAAGATTTTTAGCCAAATAACCAACTTAGGCAGGAGGTGAAGAAGGAGCAAGAAATCAAATGAGCATTGCTTGGGAATTGATGTACAGACTTATTTTAGTGTTAAGTAGCCAACCTCAACAGTCCTTTCCTTGTATGACAGGAAGGCACAATCATGGTGTCGTGGTGAATAATATTACAGTTATTCCTCTTTAGTAGAGCACAGCCTTCAAGAATGTGTTTTCTTGTGGTGGGAAGGGAATGGTTAGGGCTTTGGAGGACTTTAGAACACTGTTAATCAATGGTATGTTTTGTCACTG
Organism: Somniosus microcephalus; assembly: GCF_052327205.1. Taxonomy (NCBI): domain Eukaryota; kingdom Metazoa; phylum Chordata; class Chondrichthyes; order Squaliformes; family Somniosidae; genus Somniosus; species Somniosus microcephalus. Next base: position 12,178,872 of record NC_141000.1, on the reverse strand, counting down.
TTCTAAGCATTTCGTCAGGAGGAGGGTACCGTTGGAGTTGGCTTTCCCTACCTCTTCTCTGCCGATCACACCTCCCCAGAGGTCTGTGTCCTTTCCAACTCAGGCTTGTTGCCTGTTGGGACTCGGGACAGGGATTGTTCGAGGCTGGAGTAGAATTCCTCTTTGGTCTCATCTGTGGCTTCCAGTGTTGGGGCATACGCACTGATGACCGTAGCGCACTGGTTCCGGGCTAGGGTAAGCCGAAGAGTCATGAGGCGTTCGTTTATTCCACAACGGGAGTCTCTGAGACGTTCAACTAGCTCATATTTTTATGGTGAAGCCTACCCCATGGAGGAGGTGTTCTTCAGGTTTGCCTTTCCAGAAGAAAGTGTAGCCATCGCCTTGCTCCTTGAGCTGGCCTTCCCCTGCCTGCTGGGTCTCGCTTAGGGTGGCGATCTCTATGTTGAAACGTCTGAGCTCCTGGGCGTTCCGGTCTGTCGCTGTTGGGGTTGCCCATGAGGGTCCTGACGTTCCAGGTCCCGAACTTCATTTTAAAGGGTGGAAGATGCCTGTGCGTGAATTCTTTTAACGTGGGGTGGCCGTTGCACACCAGCTACCACACGGGCTTGACAGAGCAAGGTCTTGGTCCAATGGCAAGGGGATCCAAGACGATTGGAGACCTGGCTCTGCTACATCGGCCTAGCACACACACATACATACTGCTACTGTCCTCCTCCCTCCTTCCCGCAGGTCCTCTCTGCCTGGATATCATAGGTTGCAGTGTGGTCCTCCCGACCCCACTGCTGGTCCATGCTGCGCCACTCCTGGGCCTTGACCTCACTCCTGGGTCCCACCCTCGCTCCTGGGCCTCGTCCTCGCTCCTGGGCCTCGTCCTCGCTCCTGCGTCCCGACCTCGCTCCTGGGCTTCGTCCTCGCTCCAGGTCTCCTCTCCCCGACTCCCACTCCCGCTCCCCTCGACACCCGCTCCCCCCGACTCCCGCTCTCCATGCTCTCCCCGACTCCCGCTCCCCCCGACTCCCGACTCCCAACTCCCCTTCTTCCCGACTCCCGACTCCCGACTCCCGCTCTCCCCGACTCCCGACTCTTACTCTCCCCGACTCTCAACTCCCGCTCCCGCACTCCCCGACTCTCGACTCCCACTCTCCCCGACTCCCGCTCTCCCCACTCTCCCCGACTCCCGCTCTCCCCCCACTCCCGACTCCCGACTCCCGCTCTCCCCGACTCCCGACTCTCGCTCTCCCCGACTCTCACTCTCCTCGACTCCCGACTCTCGCTCTCCCAGACTACCTCTCTCGCTCTCCCCAACTCCCGCCCTCCCCGACTCCCGATCTCATGGTCTCCTCTCCCCAACTCCCGCTCCCTCTCCCCCCGACTCCTGCTCTTCACGCTCTCCCCGGCTCCCGCTCAACCCCCACTCCCAACTCCCGCTCTCCCCGACTCCCAATTCCCGCTCCCCCCGACTCCCGACTCCCAACTCCCCTTCTCCCCGACTCCCGACTCCCGCTCTCCCCGACTCCCGACTCTCACTCTCCCCGACTCCCGACTCCCGACTCCCGTTCCCACACTCCCCGACTCCCGACTCCCGCTCTCCCCGACTCCCGACTCCCGCTCTCCCCGACTCCCGACTCCCGCTCCCCCCGACTCCCGACTCCCGCTCTCCCCGACTCCCGACTCTCACTCTCCCCGACTCTCGTTCTCCCCGACTCCCGACTCTCGCTCTCCCCAACTCCTGCCCTCCCCGACTCCCAATCTCCAGGTCTCCTCTCCCCGACTCCCGCTCCCGCTCTCCCCGACTCCCGCTCTTCCCGACTCCCACTCTCCCCGCTCTCCCCGACTCCCGCTCTCCCCGACTTCCGACTCTCGCTCTCCCCAACTCCCGACTCTCGCTCTCCCCGACTCCCGACTCCCGACTCCCGCTCTCCCCGACTCCCAACTCTCGCTCTCCCCGACTCTCGCTCTCGCTCTCCCCGACTCCTGACTCCCGACTCCCGCTCTCCCCGACTCCCGACTCCCGACTCCCGCTCTCCCCGACTCCCAACTCTCGCTCTCCCCGACTCTCGCTCTCGCTCTCCCAGGCTCTCGCTCTCCCAGGCTACCATTCTCGCTCTCCCCAACTCCCGCCCTCCCCGACTCCCGATCTCGCTCTCTCCGACTATCGCTCTCGCTCTCCATGACTCCCACTCTCACTCTCCCCGACTCCCGCTCCCACCCTCCCTGACTCCCACTCTCCCCGACTATCGCTCTCACTCTCCAATGGCCTTGTCATAACCAACACCTTGTTCCGTGAGAGAGACAAGTACAAGGCTTCATTGCAACACCCTTGCTCCAAGCACTCGCATCTGCTGGACTACGTCATCGTCCGAGCGAGGGACCGCAAGTACGTCCGTATCACCCGCGCCATGACAGGAGCTGACGACTGCTGGACAGACCACTGCCTAATCCGCTCTGTCATCTCCATCAACGTAGCCCCAAAACAGCGGTGACAACAGAAGCAAAGCGGCAGGAAAGTCAACGCTGGAGCACTCGAAGACCCTGCTAAGAAAGCCCTATTCAGCCCGCGCCTCACAACCAACCTGGCAACTCCCAGTGATTCAGAGACACAGAGTGCCCACAGCGCCTGGACTGCACACAAGGCCTCCATAATCAGCACCTGTGAAGAGACGCTCGGTCACTCAACCAGGAAACACCAAGACTGGTTTGACGAGAACAACCAGGAGATCCAGGAGCTAATAAGTCGCAAGCGCAAGGCATTCCTGATCTGGAAACAGCAACACAACTCGAGAGCAAGAAAGCAGCTCTACAGACGCCTGAAGGCTGAGATCCAACAAAAAACCCGCGACCTAAAGAACAGATGGTGGGTGGAGAAAGCGCAGGAGATCCAGCAGCTAGCTGACAACCACGACATGCGTGGATTCTTTAGCGCAGTCAAGACCACCTATGGCCCAAGCACCCAAGGCCCTACCCCACTGCGGGCCAAGAATGGAGAGGTACTCATCAAGGACAGAGAAGCAGTCAGTGCCCACTGGAAGGAGCACTTCGAAGATCTCCTTAACCAAGACCCTGTCTTCGACGCGAGTTTCCTCAACTCCATCCCGCAGCATGCTAACCGCCGCCACCTCAGCACAACCCCAGTCCGGCATGAGGTTGAAAAGGCCATCCGACAACTGAAGAAAAACAAGGCCTCAGGAGCAGATGGAATCCCTGCCGAGGTGCTAAAACATGGCGGAGACGCACTACTGGCACGAATTCATGAACTAATTTCTCTTATTTGGAAGGAGGAGAGCATGCCAGGGAAACTCAGAGGTGCCGTAATCGTGATCATCTTCAAGAAAAGTGACAAGTCCGATTGCGATAATTACAGAGGAGTTTCCCTGCTGTCTGCCACAGGGAAAGTCATCGCAAGAATCCTCCTCAATCGTCCTCTCCCAGTGGCTGAAGAGCTCCTCCCAGAGTCGCAATATGGATTCCGCCAACTAAGGGGCACAATGGACATGATCTTCATCATGCGTCAACTACAAGAGCAATGCAGGGAACAGCACCAACCGCTGTACATGGCCTTCTTTGACCTCACAAAGGCCTTCGACACTGTCAACCGTCAGGGATTATGGAGTGTCCTCCTCAAATTTGGCTGCCCTCAAAAGTTTGTCACCATCGTCAGCCTGCTTCACGACGACATGCAAGCCATGATCCTGACCAACGGATCCACCACAGACCCAATTCACGTATGGACCGGGGTCAATCAAGGCTGTGTCGTCGCGCCAATGCTCGTCTGAATCTTCTTGGCTCCAATGCTCCATCTCACCCTCAGTAAGCTCCCCGCTGGAGTGGATCTAATCTACAGAACAAACGGGAAACTGTTCAACCTCCGTCACCTCCAGTTCAGCTCCAAGGTCGTCCCATTACAGTATGCAGACAACGCTTGCGTCTGTGCACACTCTGAGGCCGAACTCTAAACCATCGTCAACACCTTCACTGAAGCATATCAGAGCATGGGCCTTACACTAAACTTCCATAAGACAAAGGTCCTCTACCAACCTGTCCCCACCACACAGTACTGCTCCCCAATTATCAAAATCCACGACAAGGCCTTGGACAACGTGGACCACTTTCCATACCCCGGGAGCCTACTGTCAACAAGGGCAGACATCAATGATGAAGTCCAACACTGCCTTCAGTGTGCCAGTGCAGCCTTCAGTCACCTGAGGAAAAGAGTGTTTGAAGGCCAGACCTCAAACGCAGCACCAAGCTCATGGTCTACAGAGCGATAGTGATACCCTCCCTCCTGTATGCTTCAGAGACATGGACCATGTACAGCAGGCACCTCAAAGCACTGGAGAGGTACCACCAACGCTGCCTCCACAAGATCCTGCAAATCCATTGGCAGGATAGGCACAACAACATCAGTGTTCTCGCTCAAGCCAACATACTCAGCATCGAAGCTTTGACCACGCTTGATCAGCTCCGATGGACGGGCCACATCGTCCGCATGACCGATACGAGACTACTAAAGCAAGCGCTCTACTCAGAGCTCCGACATGGCAAGAGAGCCCCAGGTGGGCAGAGGAAATGCTTCAAGGACACCCTCAAAGCCTCCTTGAAAAAGTGCAACATCCCCACCGACACCTGGGAATCCCTGGCTCAAGACCGCACAAAGTGGAGGAGAAGCATCCGGGAAGGCGCCGAACACCTCGAGTCTCTTCGGCGGGAGCAAGCAGAAACCAAGCACAAACAGCACAAGGAGCGCACGTCAAACCAAGCACCCTACCCACCCGCCCCTTCAACCACCATCTGCCCCACCTGTGACAGAGACCGTAGGTCCCGCATTGGACTCATCAGTCACCTGAGAACTCATATTTTTAGTGTGGAAGCAAATCATCCTCAGTTCCGAGGGATTGCCTAAGAAGAAGAAAAATATTTTTAGCAAAATAAACAATTTAGGCAGGTGTTCTGGACTTATTACATGCAGATAGCACCCTCTAGTGGTAGTTAGTGTGTAGCAGTGTTAGTAGACTGCAATAGGTTTTGACCTTCCTGTCTTGACCCGGAAGTAGAATTCAGAAAGAACCTACTGAGTAATGGAGAATCTGCCATGAGGGATTCTCAATCTTATTCCATCTCATCTCATATGCTAGGCCAGACACAATGTCTGTGAGTATCTTTGTTTGTTAACATGATAGCAACTTTGTCAGTGTAGTATTTGACAATACCTTGTTTATAAGAAGTTATTAGTTGGTAGTTACTGAAGTCTAGCTCAAATGTTAGTTAGTTATACAATTAGTCTATTCTATTGTTATAAATATGTTTATATCTTATGTAACATTTAAAGTATAGTACTCAGTTCTATGTACAAAACATACTTTGTCTTTGTTTACAGTTTCACAAATTTGTTCAAGTAAAGCTTCAAAACAGTAAACCGGCTTCTCGAGGAATTATTTGAATAAGTGTTTAACTTGCTGGATAACTAGATAGGAGCACATCTAACGAGACCAGTACAGTGAAAAGATAGCATTACGGCTAGCTGTGAAGAGTGGAGCAGCAGGAACTCAGAGAAGGCCATCAAGACAGAGCCAGCTTAAGTCTTCACCTTGTACACCACACTTACTTCACATCAACATGTCAGAAGATAATTCCGAAAATGCTACTCAGCGAGTAGAAGACTTTAAACAGTCAGACGAAACTGTAGAATGTGACAATCGGTCTATAAGCTCCGGTTACTACAGATCGCAAGCTCTTCACGGTCATCAGGTGGTTCGAGAGTAAGCATGGCCATCGCCAAAGCACGGGCTAAGCTAGGAGCAGCTCAAGCCAGAGCTGCGCATGCCGACAGAGAAATAGAAATAAAAGTAGAACAAGCTGAACTCCGAGCTGAGCTCCAAGCTGATGAGGCCCGTCTCCAAGCTGATCAGGCCCATCTCCAAGCTGATCAGGCCCATCTCCAAGCCGACCAGGCCCGTCTCCAAGCTGACCAGGCCCGTCACCAGGTTGGACGCCAGGCTGAACAGGCCCGTCTCCAAGCCACATTAGACGCTCTGCAGCACCAAAAAGAGATAGATGCTGCGTTAGCTGAGGCACAAGTATTCGAGGCAATTTTGGAGGGAGCTGATCCCAAGACAGCTTACAAACCTTTAATTCCTGTTCCGCGGCAGAGTCGATGACAGCGCACCAGAGATTACGTGAGCGACCATGCCGACATACAGTTTACGAGAGAGAGGGATGAAGGCCCGCACATCTCTACAGACACAAGCACTTCATATAACATGCCCCAAGTTGCCAACCAAGGTCAAAGTAGACAGCGTGCCTCAAGCCACAGAACCTCCCCCAGCAAAACGGACGACACGGTGCAGAGGAATAGAACGCTGAAGAGAGAAAGTCAGCAGCAAACCCCCTTTCGTTTCCTTGAGAGCCCCTACTCAAGGCAACCCTGGCACAGGTCCCAGCACCTACGACCTTGCCAAATACCTTGCAAGCAGCCAGCTGGTGACTACAGGGTTAACCAAGTTTGATGACAGGCCAGAGAATTATCGGGCTTGGAAGTCCTGCTTCCACGATGCCATATCGAGCTTAGACCTGTCGGCAGGAGAAGAGCTCAGCCTCCTTATCAAATGGCTCGGCCCAGAGTCCGCCGGACAGGCACGCAGGATAAAAGCGGTCAATGTGGGACATCCGCCAGCTGGGTTGACGATGGCTTGGGCGAGGCTGGAAGAAAGCTACGGCTCGCCTGAAGCCATTGAAAGGGCTCTCTTTGACAGGTTGGAGAACTTTCCGAAGTTGACGAATAAGGAACCCCAGAAGCTCCGCGACCTTGGAGCTCTGCTGTCGGAACTCGAAGCCGCAAAGCAGGATGGCTACCTACCCGGCCTATGGTACTTAGATACTTCCAGAGGGGTAAGTCCCATCATTGAGAAGCTTCCATTTAACCTGCAGGAGAAGTGGATATCGTTTGGTTCAAAGTTCAAGCTAAAGCACAACGTTACCTTCCCACCATTCTCTGCGTTTGCCAAATTCATCCGTAAAGAAGCCAAAGCCAGGAACGACCCCAGCTTCAACCTCTTCTCCTCCCACACTGCACTTGCCAGAAGAGACAAGTTTGACAGACACGGAAAGACACCAATACCTGTCCACAAAATGCAAGTGTCTTCAACCGAGAACACGAAGGATCAGAAGAAATCTGAGGATTTGAGCAAACAATGCCCCATCCGCAACAAGCCGCATCCATTAAAGAAGTGCAGAGGCTTCAGAGAGATGTCCCTGGAAGACCGCAAACAGTACCTCAAAGAGAACTCTATATGTTTCAAGTGCTGCTCTTCCACGAACCATCTCACCAAGAACTGCAAGATAGATGCAAAATGCACAGAATGTGAAAGTGATCGGCACATTTCAGCACTCCACCCAGGCCCAGCTCCTTGGAAGTCAGAGTCGCCTCCTCCCGCCTCAGAGCACGGCGGGGAGAGAGAGGGAGCTGCCGGTCCGGAGATTACATCCAAGTGCACCGAGGTGTGTGGAGAAGGAGTGAGCGCAAGAGCATGCTCCAAGATATGCCTCGTTAACGTGTACCCTGTAGGACGTCGCCAAGAATCTGAAAAGATGGATGCCATACTAGACAAACAAAGCAATCGTTCTCTAGCAAGAGCCGAGTTCTTCAACATCTTCAAGGTCAAAGGAAGTTCGTCGCCTTACACGCTGAAGACGTGTGCTGGACTTTCAGAGACAGCCGGCAGGAGGGCCTGCGGTTATGTTGTTGAGTCAGCCGACGGGAAGATTAGCCTCCCCCTTCCTACACTCATCGAATGTAATCAAGTCCCCGACAGCCGTTCTGAGAGTCCCACTCCGAATGCAGCTCATTATCACCGTCATCTGAGACGCATTGCAGGCAAGATCCCACCTCTTGATCCAGATGCAGGCATACTTCTGTTGTTGGGAAGAGACATCCTGAGGGTACATAAGATAAGGGAACAGATCAACGGTCCACATGACGCCCCTTTCGCCCAAAGGCTAGACCTCGGCTGGGTCATTGTTGGAGACGTGTGCCTCAAGGGCGCTCACAAGCCATCTCAGGTGAGCACACTCAAGACTTCCATCTTGGAGAATGGTCGTCCAAGCTACCTTACCCCATGCAGTAGTCAGATCCGAGTGACAGAGAAGTTCAGTCCTACGGCTCAGCCTCAGAAAACCCCAGCGCTGATCTCCGCAGACAGCACACAGATGATGCTCACTGGAGAGAACCCGGGTCAGTCAGTCTTCTGTCGCACCGCCAATGACCACAAACTTGCTCCATCGATCAACGACATGAGATTCCTCCAGATTATGGACAATGAGGTCTCTCATGACAGCTCTAACAGCTGGGTTGCACCCTTACCCTTCCAGAACCCCAGACGACGGCTGCCAAACAACAGGGGGTATGCCTATAATCGTCTTAACTCACTCCGTCGCACACTAGTGAAGAAGCCGAAGATGAAAGCACACTTTCTAGAGTTTGCCAAGAAAATGCTTGTCAACGATCATGCAGAGATAGCTCCTCCACTTCAGGAAGGCCAAGAGTGTTGGTACCTCCCTTCCTTCGGAGTCTATCACCCCAAAAAGCCAGAACAGATCCGCGTGGTGTTTGACTCCAGTGCACCATATCAGGGAGTCTCTCTCAACGACGTACTCCTCACAGGGCCCAATCTCAACAACAGCCTCTTGGGGGTACTCATGAGAGTCAGGAAAGAGCCTGTCGCCATCACTGCCGATACCCAGCACATGTTTCACTGCTTTGTGGTGAGAGAAGACCACAGAGACTTCCTCCGCTTCCTGTGGTATCGCGACAACGACCCCAACAGAGACATTGTGGACTACAGAATGTGTGTCCATGTCTTTGGAAATAGCCCGTCCCCTGCTGTCGCCATATACGGACTGAGGAGGGCTGCCAAGGAAGAAGAAGATGACTTTGGCAGTGATGTGAGAGGGTTCATCGACCGAGAGTTCTATGTCGACGATGCACTGAAGTCATTCCCAACCGAAGCTGAGGCCATCAGTACCCTCGGACGAGCCCAGGAACTACTTGCACTATCCAACCTCAGGCTGCATAAGATAGCCTCTAACAGACCAGCAGTGATGGAGGCATTCCCCCCTGAAGATCGTGCTAAGGACGTCAAGGATCTTGACCTCTTCACTGATGACCTCCCCCTACAGCGTAGCCTAGGAGTGTCTTGGAACATAGCAACAGACACATTCACGTTCCAAGTCTTAGATGACAAGAAACCCTTCACACGTAGAGGAGTGCTCTCTACAGTCAACAGCCTATACGACCCTCTCGGCTTCTTAGCCCCTGTCACCATACAAGGCAGGCTGCTCCTCAGGGAACTCTCCACACGCGCTGAAGAGTGGGATTCACCTCTCCCTGAAGAGATGGCAGCAGAGTGGGACAGATGGAGAGATTCACTCCAAGACTTACAGGGGATCCAAATACCTCGCTCCTATACATCCTTCTCTCCCTCAAATGCCCAATTCAAAGAGCTTTGTGTCTTTGCAGACGCATCCGCTAAGGCCATTGCAAGTGTGGCTTATCTGAAGGTCACCACCCAAGATGGACAAAGCAAAGTCGGCTTCGTCTTTGGGAAGGCCAAGTTGGCACCCCAGCCAGACCTCACCATACCCAGATTGGAACTGTGTGCAGCAGTATTAGCAGTTGAAATTGCAGAGTTCATAGAAGAGGAGATTGATCTGAAGTTCGACAGCATCACATATTATATAGACAGCAAAGTGGTGCTAGGATACATCCATAACCAAAGTAGATGGTTCTACGTATACGTGAACAACAGGATCCAACGTATTCGACAGTCCACATCCCCCGACCAGTGGAGGTACGTCCCCACAGACCTGAACCCAGCTGACCATGGGTCTAGATCTGTAACAGCGTCCCTTCTCAGCAGTACGACTTGGCTGTCAGGACCTGCTTTTCTTCAGGATCCGTCCCCGCACTTCTCCGAACTCAATGAGTCTTTCGACCTCCTCAACCCTGTTTCTGACTCCGAGATACGCCCACAAGTCACAGCGAACATTACTCAAATCTCTAAGGACCTGATGAGCACCAAACGCTTCGAGCGTTTCTCCAAATGGAACACTCTCATAAAGACAGTAGCACGCCTAACCCACATAGCTCATACCTTCTCCCAGCCCACACAAGAGAGTAGCTGCCATGGGTGGCACGTCTGTCGTAAAAGTCCCTCTGAAGAGGAGCTCAAGAGAGACAAAATCCTTGTGATAAAGAGTGTCCAACATGAGTGTTACTCAGAAGAGTTGAAGTGCATAGCAGCAGAACGCAACCTACCCCCTCACAGCAGTCTATGGAAGCTGCATCCTATCGTCGACACCGACGGACTGTCTCTGAGGTGGTCCTTCTTTTGTCGTCAGAGGACTCCAGTGAAAAGTAGAGTTCGGACTATGTGCAGTCGTTAACGACCCCAGACGGGGAGTGTTCTGGACTTATTACATGCAGATATAACCCTCTAGTGGTAGTTAGTGTATAGCAGTGTTAGTATACTGCAATAGATTTTGACCTTCATGTCTTGACCCGGAAGTAGAATTCAGAAAGAACCTACTGAGTAATGGAGAATCTGCCATGAGGGATTCTCAATCTTATTCCATCTCATCTCATATGCTAGGCCAGACGCAATGTCTGTGAGTATCTTTGTTTGTTAACATGATAGCAACTTTGTCAGTGTAGTATTTGACAATACCTTGTTTATAAGAAGTTATTAATTGGTAGTTACTGAAGTCTAGCTCAAATGTTAGTTAGTTATACAATTAGTCTATTCTATTGTTTATATCTTATGTAACATTTAATGTATAGTACTCAGTTCTATGTACAAAACATACTTTGTCTTTGTTTACAGTTTCACAAATTTGTTCAAGTAAAGCTTCAAAACAGCAAACTGGCTTCTCGAGGAATTATTTGAATAAGTGTTTAACTTACTGGATAACTAGATAGGAGCATGTCTAACGAGACCAATACAGCAGGAGTTGAAGAGGGAGTGAGAAATCAAATGAGCATTACTTGGGAATTGATGCACAGACTTATTTTAGTGTTAAGCATCACTGGTGCTACACTCTAGCCAACCTCAACAGTTCTTTCCTTGTATGACAGGAAGGCCCAATCATGGTGTCATGGTGAATAATATTACAGTTATTCCTCTTTAGTAGAGCACAGCCTTCAAGAATTTGTTTTCTTGTGGTGGGAAGGGAATGGTTAGGGCTTGGGAGGACTTTAGAACTCTGTTAATCAATGGTATGTCTTGTCACTGCTATATGTTTTGTTAATGTGGCCTTCCATTTTTCTAGCCATGCTTCTGTTAACTGCGACACATGGATTTGGTAATGAAGTTGTCTGGGCACTCAGTTGACTAGGTGCTTTACATGAAACTGTTGATTCTTAACTTAGCACTAAGTTCTTCACCAGTATGGTAGGAATATGAAATAATATCATTTCTGATTTCAGATTTCTGTTGATTTGACTCACCTAAACTCATCACCCCACAAACACAATCAGAAAGGTGGCTTTTACTGCCTTTTATTGTACTCTATTGTAAATCTGATAACGAGGAATACGCAATTGATAGCATGGTTAATACTCTCAAGGTCATCCAATGTATAATGATGGCAATACCTTCAACTTCCACCAGGCAGGGTATCATTTGGATGGCTGTTTTCTTGACTTCCATAACAAGCAGATTGGTTATGACTCTGGAAAATGATGAATTTGTTGTTGTGCAGAAGCATTTAATAGACTTTATTAAGTTAACGAGCCGTCAGAAAATATGATCCGGATCATGGGTCTCGTCTCACAACCCAGGTGACCATAACATGTGCAGTTATCCACACAGCTGGAATTTCTGTCTGCCCGATTTGGAGTACACACTAGGGGTAATTTTCAGCTTCAACACTTGGGCAGTAACTTGTCAGAGCAGATTGCCCACCTGTTATAGAACTCTTCCAATTTTCATCCCATTGAAATCAAAGGGGTGAAAACTGGATGAACTTCGCCTCATTACTGTCCAGATGGTGAATTTGAAAATGACCCTAGGAAGACATCCCATTTACCTAAGTCCAAAGAGCTTTGGTGCAGGCTGACAGAGCCAAGCTTTATGCCCAAATGTGCACAGGAGTGCAATTGAAGTTCAACCAGCTAAAACTGTGCAGCTTACTAGCACAGGCCCCTGGTAAGCTTCTCACTGCTTGTCCAGCTAGAGTCACCCATTAAGGCATTGACTTGCAAGATCATCTAGAGCCAAATGGAAACAATCCCAGCTCCCTAGTGATTAATCTGCCCCTCCAGGTTAGTGAGCCAGGCTGCAATCATTAGCAATGTCCTAGAGTACTGTAGATCTACCTAGATCAGGTATCTGATCACTGAGTCTGTAACAAAGGGATGACTTGGTTCCAAACTTCCACAGACACACGTGTCATCTTGCAGCCAGTTCAACCTTAATGAAACCCAGTTTATCCTCCACCATCCCTTGAAGCGGGATAGTCTGAAGCTGGTCTTTAGATAGGACTGACAAGTGCAGGTTTGAGCCCGCGCTAGGTGCTATATGCTCCTCACAAGCAACATGCAAACAGGACAGCTCATCATAAAATGTGAGTACATTTTCAGCAACCCCTGAACACAGAATAGACATGTTGAGTCTGTGCTTTCAAATGTAGTTATGCTGAATAACTGGACACAGACTACAGAAATACTTAAACAGGTCTTTAGTAACTGAGGGTCAGGGCTGAACTGGAATACACTTTGCTCCACAGGGTTTATATACCGGTGTGGTCACCACCGGTACTACAATGTACAGGAGCCATCAAAAAGTAGTCCATCACCTTAAGGTACCCTCTTAAGGTGGTACAGGTTACATACACTACAAGACACGTAACAGACCACATCAAACCATGGTTTCACCATTTGGAGATAAATGAAATGGAAATTGTGGAGGGGAACAATATTAGGACTGCATGGGTTAATGGCATGATGTTAAAGTCAAACAGTCAAATGATATGAACATTGTACAGCAGATGCAAATAATGCCATAGTGTCATATCCTTTCTTTTGGTTTCAAAATGATCTCATCAACTTATTTAACTAGGTTTTTATTTAAGGATTAATGTATGTTAGCGATGAATGAGCATGATTTTTGCTGCACATTCCCTGCTAATACAGGGATAAATCTTTACCAGAATATTTGCACAATGTAATTGTTTTCTGACACACACCAAAGGTATTTTGTATTAATGCTGTACAACTGTAAAGCTGCAGTTTCTTCAGAGTACTCTATTTGAATATATTTGAAAACTTTCATCTAAGTACACTGTAGAAATACCTTAATTCCACTGATGCTGTTCATTGTGTGCCCAGGGTTCGCAAAATATCACTTTCAGCCATGCTGCCAGCTACTATTTTTAATGAAATTGAAATGAAATGGCAAGTAAAGATTTCTTTACAATTTAGCTTCCATTTTGATCATTTCATCAACAGGGAATTTAGATATAAATGCAACTGGAAAGCAAATGTGTCCTACTCTTGCTTAAAATTGATTTTGACAATAGCATTCCCTCCTTCTCCAAAAACAACCAGCGGTCAGTTTTTGGTTTCCTACTTCTCTAAGACAAGTGTCTGAATCAAATTTTTAAAATGTTTTATGATTATGCCACCTTAATATCAGCTCTGAGATTGTTTTTCATAGGTGGCAGGGTTCTTGTGTGTGGTACTATTGAGAAAGTTTCATGTGACAAGACATAAATGAAACTGGAATGTCTCTACCCAAGTGCTACAGTCTTCTTGAAATGACTTTGTTTCCTCTGCATCGATACAATACTTGCTGTAATGTATATACCTTTAAGGGGGGAACTACTTTTTACAGCTCATGTATACTGCAGTACCGGCAGTAACCACACCTGTATATAGCACTGAGTAGTAATCTGTACAGTTCAGTTCCAGACTGAGCCACGTTGAGTAAACACCTGTTGTACTGTTCTCCTACAGTCTGTGTCTTACTACTGACGGACACAATACTTGCTCTGTGGTAACTACGTTTGTGGGGAAACAAATATACCTCACCACAGTTGGTTGCCATAAAAATCTCATTTACAACAGGTCTAAACAGTTCGTACTGTGAAACCAAACTGCAAATTTTTCTGTCTCCAAATGAGCAAAAATCTCAAGTAGGTCATAACATGAACATTTTTTTAAAACTTATTTTACAGCAAGAAAAATGGCACTGGATATTCAATTTCTTTTCACTCCCCAGAAATATTCACTTATCACATGTTACTTGACCGTCGGAGCTCTGTGAGCATCTCGGAAGGCTGCAGTAATTTTGTTGATGTGCCTTCTAATATCATTCGCAGAAGACCACTGACTGCTTGAAAAGAATTAGTAGACAACAGATATTTTAGCTTATAAATATTTTCTGGACTGCTAGATTTAAGCCTTTAGTTTTAGTTTAGTAATTTTCAATAGAAATGCAAAGGCACTGCATTAAAAGACAGTTACATGTGTGATCCTCCTCTTTTAAACGACTCGCCACCTATGGATGGGCAGATCCAAAGAACAAATATGACCCTTTACCGATTTCTGTGTAAACTTAAAATGAAACTTATTCAACAATCAGTCCGCTTGCATCCCATTTCTATGTCAGCTTTAGTAAACATAGAAACATAGAAGATAGGAGCAGGAGTAGGCCATTCGGCCCCTCGAGCCTGTTCCGCCATTTAATGAGATCATGGCTGATCATCCAAATTCAGTACCCTGTCCCTGCTTTCTCCCCATATCCCTTGATCCCTTTAGCCTTAAGAAATATATCTAACTCCTTCTCGAATAAATTTAATGAATTGGCCTCAACAGCCTTGTGTGGTAGAGAATTCCACAGGTTCACCACTCTCTGGGTGAAGAAATTCCTCCTCATCTCAGTCCTAAATGGCTTACCCCTTATCCTTAGACTGTGATCGCTGGTTCTGGACTCCCCCGCCATCAGGAACATCCTTCCTGCATCTAGTCTGTCTAGTCCTGTTAGAATTTTGTAAGTTTCAATGAGATCCCCTCTCATTCTTCTAAACTCTAACGAATATAAGCCTAATCGACCCAATCTCTCCTCATACGTCATTCCTGCCATCCCAGGTATCAGTCTGGTGAATCTTCGCTGCACTCTCTCCATGGCAAGAACATCCTTCCTCAGATAAGGCGACCAAAACTGCACACAATACTCAAGATGTGGTCTCACCAAGGCCCTGTACAACTGCAGCAAGACACCCTTGCTCCTGTACTCGAATCCTCTCGCTATGAAGGCCAACATACCATTTGCCTTCTTAACCGCCTGCTGCACCTGCATGCTTACCTTCAGCAACTGGTGCACAACGGCACCCAGGTCTCATTGCACTTCCCCTTTTCCCAATCTATTGCCGTTCAGACAATAATCTGTCTTCCTGTTTTTGCCACCGAAGTGGATAACCTCGCATTTATCCACATTATACTGCATCTGCCATGCTTCTGCCCAATCACCCAGTCATAGACTTCAGGAAGACATAGGCTGGTGAAATGGGCGGACATGGGGCAGATGAAATTTAACGCAGAAAAGTGTGACGTGATACATTTTGGTAGAAAGAATGAGGGGAGGACATATAAACTAAATGGTATAATCCTGAAGGTGGTGCATGAACTGAGAGACCTGGGGGTATGTGTGCACAAATTGTTGAAGGTGGCAGGGCAGGTTGAGAAAGCAGTTAAAAAGGCTTACGGGATCCTGGGCTTCATGAATAGAGGGATAGAGTACAAAAGTGTGGAAATTATGATGAACCTGTATAAAACACTGGTTTGGCCCCAACTGTAGTACTGTGTCCAATTCTGGGCACCACACTTTAGGAAGGATATGAAGGCCTAAGAGAGGGTACAGAAAAGATTTATGAGAATGATTCCAGGAATGGGGGACTTCAGTTATATTGATAGGCTAGAGAAGCTGGGGTTGTTCTCCTTGGAGCAGAGAAGATTGAGAGGAGATTTGATAGAGGTGTTCAAAATCATGAGGGGTCTGGACAGAGTAGATAGAGAGAAACTGTTCCCATTGGCAGAAGGGTTGAGAACCAGAGGACACAGATTTAAGGTGATTGGCAAAAGAACCTGTTATGTATTGTGTGTTCTCCTCCCACCTGTGGTGGCGCTGTCACAGGAGATAAATGGTTGGGTGTTCTCGGTTAAGTTTAGCTCTCTTTGTTCGGAACTTTCCAGAACTTCCTTTCCTTCCAATAAAGCACTTCATGTTTGAATCTCTGAGTTCTGAGTCCTAAATTGTGTCTAGGTAGAAAGGTACCGACACAACAACTGGCAACGAGGATCGGATGAATCTGTGTTGTGGGAACTTTCTTGTTTTCGACTACAAAACACTCGGAACAGAGATGGGTGCAGAGAGTAAACAGAAATTTTAATTTGAAACGTGAAATGGCTACTATATTAGGAAACATCGGTGATTTTGATGAAAATGTGGAGCAATGGAGCGCATATACGGAACGTTTTGACTATTTTGTATTGGCAAATGCGGTGGCAAATGAAAAGGTCGTGCCTACCTTTTTGAGTGTAATCGGGCCGAAGACATTCAATTTACTTTGCAGCCTCGTGCAACCAGATAAGCCAGGAACTAAAACATATAAGCAACTAGTGGAAATTCTTGGAGCACATTTTTCACCAAAACCTCTGGTTATTGCTGAGAGATTTAGATTTCACAAACGGAATCAAGAGAAGGAGGAATCAGTGACGATGTTTATTGCTGTTTTAAAAAGGTTATCAGAACACTGCAAGTTCAAGGAGGTGCTGAAGGACACCATTAGAGACAGACTCGTGTGTGGTCTGCAAAATGCAGCCACACAGAAGTGCCTTCTTACTGAGGACAACCTTACTCTTGAAAAGGCCATTGAAGTTAATGTCTCCATGGAGATGGTGGAAAAGGAGGCTCACCAGTTGAGTTCAACAGGGAGAGTTCACAAGGTGTCGTCTGAGCCTAAAGGTGCGCGGAACGGCACATGTTACCGTTGTGGGAAAACGGGCCATCACGCTAATGCCTGCTGGTGTACGGAGCTGGAATGCCGAAATTGTGGCAAAAAGGGTCTCATTGAACACGCCTGTAGAGGTATAAAAAAGTACAGACAGAGCTGGGAAGCATGGAAGCAAAATGTCTGTATTTTGACAAGAGAGGAAAAAGAGTGTTCATTCAGTGCAGTATGATGGAACAAGCAAAACAGAGGGGAGTGACACCTCTGAGGAGGAAGAGGTGCACATACTGACGGTTGCAGATGATTCAAATGGCTACTGGGTGTCACCACTGGTGGAGGGACAATCAGTGCGGATGGAGGTGGACACAGGCGCGGCTGTGTCCCTTGTTTCAGACACTGTCTACAACAAAATGCTAAAGCATCTTACCCTTCAGCCAACAAACATTGTGCTAAAGACATATACCGGCGAACCTGTGGCCATGAGAGGCGCCATTGAGGTGACAGTTAAATTGAACGGACAGACTGCAAAACTGCCACTATATGTGGTAAAGGGAAATTACCCATCACTACTGGGACGTGCGTGGCTAGAGAAAATCACGCTGGACTGGCCTGCAGTCCGCATGATGTCAAAAGGGGAGTCAGGTCTAACTGCAGTGTTAAACAAACATGCAGAACTCTTCAATGGGGAACTTGGGAGCATGAAAAAGATCAGCGTGAGACTGGACATTAAACCTGACAGCAAGCCGAAGTTTCACAAAGCCCGACCTGTACCCTATGCAATTAGGCCAAAAGTTGAGGCTAACTTGGAGGCCTTAGTCGAGAATGGAGTCCTGGAGCCTGTGAACATGAGCAAATGGGCCACACCCATTGTTCCTGTCCTGAAAAAGGATGGATCTGTTCGAATCTGTGGGGATTTTAAAGTGACTATTAACCCGGTGCTGTCTGCGGAACAGTACCCTCTTCCCCTCATTGAGGATCTTTTTACGGGCCTGGCAGGAGGGCAAAAGTTCAGCAAAATAGACTTATGCCAGGCTTATCTACAAATGCATGTCGATGACAAATCAAAGGAGCTGCTGACAATTGTGACACACAAGGGGCTATACAGGTACTGCCGCCTTCCGTTTGGAATTACGTCGGCCCCTGCTCTATTCCAAAGGGCAATGGATCAGATTTGGAGTGGACTGCCAGGAGTCCAGTGCTACCTGGACGACATCCTTGTCACTGGGACAAATGAGGAGGATCATCTTCTGAACTTGGATGCGACACTACACCGACTGAAAGAGTACGGACTCAGAGTTCGTAAAGACAAATGTGAATTCTTTCATTCTTCAGTTGAGTACCTGGGGCATGTGATTGACGCTACTGGCCTGCATAAGGCACCGTCAAAGGTCAAGGCAATCGTGGAGGCCCCAGCACCCTAGAATATGAGCCAGTTACGTTCATTTCTGGGGCTACTTAACTACTATGGGAAGTTTATTCCAGACTTAGCAACATTGCTGAAGCCGTTACATCAGTTGCTATGTCAAGGCAAAACATGGAAATGGACTGAACTGTGCAACGAAGCTTTTGCCCAAGCAAAGAAAGCATTGCTGAAATCGGAGGTCCTGACACACTTCGGCCCAAAGCTACCCGTGCAGCTAGCATGTGATGCATCACCATATGGTGTGGGAGCAGTCATATCCCACATCATGCCTTCGGGTGAAGAGAAACCTATCGCCTTCGCATCACGCACCTTGAACAAGGCCAAAAGTAACTATGCGCAGATCAAGCGCGAGGCCTTGGGAATCGTTTTTGGAATTTGAAAATTTCATCAGTACCTGTTTGGGTGAAGGTTCACACTCCTGACGGACCACCGTCCATTGACTTCAATCTTCGGGCCCCACACCGGAATTCCGTCTCTCGCTGCAAGCAGGATGCAAAGGTGGGCTTTACTGTTGTCAGGACACACATACGACATCAAATATCGCAAATCAGACTTGCACGGCAACGTAGACGGTCTCTCGAGGCTACCCTTGCCTGTTACTCCCCCAGAGTCTCGTCAGATAGACATCTTCTACTTTAGACAAGTGGAGGGAGCACCTGTCACTGCAGTTCAGGTGCGAAGATACACCCGCAACGATCCAGTCCTGTCTGAGGTAATGGACGATGTCATTTGAGGGAGAGCTATAGGAAATTCTCCTAGTTTGAAACCTTACATTTCAAAAAGAAATGAGCTCTCCGTCCAGGCAGGTTGTCTTCATTGGGGATGCCGTGTCATCATTCCGCCACCTCTGAGGGAACCTATACTGCAGCTACTTCATACAGGCCACAGTGGGATGGTTCGGATGAAGGAAATGGTAAGAAGCTACTTCTGGTGGCCAGGTCTCGATGGGAATATTGAGGAGAAAGCCAAAACATGTTCCCCATGTCAAAGGGTCCGGAATGTTCCACAGCTGGCAACGCTACACCCCTGGGATTGGCCTGCAGAAGTGTGGCAGCGTGTACATGTGGACTTCGCCGGTCCTTTCGAAGAGAAGATGTTTATGGTGGTTGTAGATGCTCGTAGCAAGTGGCCGGAGGTCGCTGTGATGAGGTCTACCACGGCAGAGAAAACAATTGAGAAACTTGGTGAGATGTTCAGCCGTTATGGCTCACCGGAACAACTCGTAAGTGACAACGGTCCACAATTTGTATCACAGGAGTTTGCAACCTTCCTGCATGTGAATGGTGTCCAACACATCAGGTCTGCGCCCTATCATCCCTCTACTAATGGCCAGGCAGAAAGGTTGTGCAAACTTTGAAGCACGCCTTGAAGGCATCGCAAGGTCAGGGCTCAATCCACCAATGTCTGAACAGCTTCCCGTTGTCCTACAGGAACGAGCCGCATGCCACAACCAAAACTTCCCCCGCTTCGCTCATGATGAAGAGGCAGTTGCGGACAAGTTTTGACTTACTCAAACCTCCAAGGGCAGAGCAGGTTGTCCATCGTCAACAACAAGCTCAAGTTGAAAAGAGAGAGAAAAGAGCCAAGGAGAGACGGTTTCATCCGGGAGAGCATGACCTAGCTCAAAACTACAACACTGGACCGAAATGGGTTCTGCTACGGTGATCGCGCAGACGGGCCCTGTGTCTTACACGGTTGAGACTGCTGAGGACGTCGTCTGGAGAAGACACACAGATCAACTGTTGCTAGGAGCAGAGACAGCCACAGAGGCTCCAACGGCTGGTTGGCCTGAACTGTTTCCGGATGATACTGCAAATCAGCATCTCTTGCCACAGTGCTCTTCTCCAACACAGGAAGTCAAAGAGACTGTTCCACCTGTGCAAACTCCTGACTTTCAACTGACACAGGCACCTTCTCCATCTAGGCCTGTGTCAATGCCTACTGCTGTGGAAGCCAGCGATGACCGCCGGTATCCTGTCAGAGAGCGCGGCCTCCAAGATGCTTGGATCTGTAGGCTTAGTGACTTACCCACAAGACTGGGGCAGAATAAACCCCAGGGTAAAGTTAGGGTTTGAGGCAGTCTACCTCTACCCTAGGTTCGTTGAGTGCATTGAAAGTAACTTACCTGTTGAGGAATAATGTGGACCTTCCATTTAAGAGGGAAGGAAATGTTATGTATTGTGTGTTCTCCTCCCACCTGTGGTGGCGCTGTCACAGGAGATAAATGGTTGGGTGATCTCGGTTAAGTTCAGCTCTCTTTGTTCGGAACTTTCCAGAACTTCCTTTCCTTCCAATAAAGCACTTCATGTTTGAATCTTTGAGTTCTGAGTCCTAAATTGTGTCTAGGTAGAAAGGTGCCGACACAACAGAACCAAAGGTGACGTAAGAAAAAACTTGTTTACCCAGCAAGTGGTTAAGATCTGGAATGCACTGCCTGAAAGGGTGGTGGAGACAGATTCAATCACAGCTTGCAAAAGGGAGTTGGATAAGTATCTGAAGGAAATAAATTTTCAGGGATCTCATTGAAACTTATAAAATTCTAACAGAGGAGTGGAACTGGCTGAAGTACTCCTGCAGAGAGCCGGCACAGGCTCGATGGGCCAAATGGCCTTTTTCTGTGCTGTAACCATTCTATGATTCTATGATCGCTACGCTCTGGTTTCTGTCCATTAACCAATCCTCTATCCATGCAAATGTATTACCTGCAACCCCATGAGCCCTGATCTTGCATTGCAAACTTTTATGTGGCACATTATCGAATATCGTTTGGAAATCCAAATATACTACATCCACTGGTTCCCCTTTAACTACTCTGCTGGTTACATCCTCAAAGAACTCTAATAAATTTGTTAAACATGATTTCCCTTTCATAAAACCATGTTGACTCTGTCTAATCATATTATGATTTTCTAAGTGCTCTGTTACCACTTCCTTAATAATAGATTCTAGAATTTTCCTGACAAGTGATGTTAGGCTAACTGGCCTGTAGTTCCCTGTTTTTTCTCTCCCTCCTTTCTTGAATAGCGGAGTTACATTTGCTACCTTCCAATCCGCTGGGACCATTCTAGAATCGAGCGAATTATGGAAGAACACAACCAATGCATCCACTATCTCTGCAGCCACCTCTATTAGAACCATAGAAACATAGAAAAATAGGAGAAGGAGTCGGCCATTCATCCCTTAGAGCCTGCTCCATCATTCAATATGATCATGGCTGATCCTCTATCTCAGTACCATATTCCTGCTCTCTCCCCATACCCCTTGATGCCTTTTGTGTCTAGAAAGCTATCTATCTCCTCCTTAAATATATTCAGTGACTTGGCCTCCACAGCCTTCTGTGGTAGAGAATTCCACAGGTTCACCACCCTCTGAGTGAAGAAATTTCTCCTCATCTCAGTCCTAAATGTCCTACCCCGTATCCTGAAACTGTGACCCCTCATTCTAGACCCCCCAGCCAGGGGAAACATCCTCCCTGCATCCAGTCTGTCTAGCCCTGTCAGAATTTTATACATTTCAATGAGATCCTCTCTCATTCTTCTAAACTCTAGTGAATACAGGCCTAGTCGACCCAATCTCTCCTCATACGACAGTCCTGCCATCCCAGGAATCAGTCTGGTGAACCTTTGCTGCACTCCCTCTATGGCAAGTATATCCTTTCTTAGGTAAGGAGAACAAAACTGCACACAGTACTCCAGGTGTGGACTCACCAAGGCCCTGTATAACTGTAGTAAGACATCCTTGCTCCTGTACTCAAATCCTCTTGCAATGAAGGCCAACATACCATTTGCCTTCCTAACTGCTTGCTGCACCTGCATGTTTGCTTTCAGTGACTGGTGTACAAGGACACCCAGGTCCCTTTGTACATCAACATTTCCCAATCTATCACCATTTAAATAATACTCTACCTTTCTGTTTTTCCTACCGAAGTGGATAACTTCACACTTATCCACGTTATACTGCATCTGCCATGTATTTGCCCACTCACTCAACTTGTCCAAATCGCCTTGAAGCCTCTTTGCATCCTCCTCACAACTCACTACTCACAATCCCACCTAACGTCAGCAAACTTGGAAATATTACATTTGGTTCCCTTATCCAAATCATTGATATATATTGGCCCAGAAATTCGGGTCGGGGGCTTCCCGCGGGTGTAAGCCCCCGACCTGCACTTACCTTGCGCGCCGGCCGTTGAGCTGTGGGCCCCCGTGGAATTCTGATCCTGGGCCTGCTCCACCTGCTGGCGCGCAGTGCTTGCGTATCCTAGGAGTGCAGTTAGTTCGATGCGTCCCCTGGGATCACATGGGCCATGGAGAGCCAATCGGAGCAGGGAATGCTCCATTTATAAGTTTGACAGGAAGAGCTGTCAAAACTTATAAATACTACGGGCCCCAAAACATCACTAAATCTTCAAATACATTTTTTTTAATCACATTTTTTAAATAAACTATAAATTACATGAAATAACTATTTGAAACAATAATTTAAATTTTTGAAAAAAATAATTTTATTTTCTAACGGGGCTAAAAATAAACTTACCTTGCTTTAAAGTATTTAAAATCTGTAAAAAAAAAAATGGAAGTTCGATGCGCACGCGCAGCCTCTCCTGTGCATGCATTCCACCTCTGAACTCCTTCTTTCAGGGGAACGGAAGTGCCAGTTTCCTGCACATGCGCAGTGCATGCATGAAACCGGCACTTCCATTGGGCTTACGGGTGAGTACCTCGTGCGTACTCACCCGTGGAGACCCAAATTTCGGGGCCCAAGCACTGATCCCTGCGGTATCCCACTAGTCACCGCCTGCCACCCCAAAAAAGACCCATTTATTCCTACTCTCTGTTTCCTGGCTGTTAACCAATTTTTAATCCATGCCAGTGTATTACCCCCAATCCCATGTGCTTTAATTTTGCACACTAACCTCTTATGTGGGACTTTATCAAAGGCCTTCTGAAAATCCAGATACACCACATCCACTGGTTCTCCCTTATCTATTCTACCAGCTACATCCTCAAAAAACTCCAGTAGGTTTGTCAAACACGATTTCCCTTTCATAAATCCATGTTGACTTTGTCTAATCCCATTGATATTTTCTAAGTGTCCTGTTATCACATCCTTTATAATAGACTCTAGCATTTTCCCTACTGCTGATGTTAGGCTAACTGGTCAGTAGTTCCCGGTTTTCACTCTCCCTCCTTTCTTAAATAGTGGGGTTATATTTGCCATCCTCCAATCTGCAGGAACTATTCCATAATCTATAGAATTTTGGAAGATGACAACCAATACATCCACTATTTCTATGGCTACCTCTTTTAGTACTCTAGGATGCAGATTATCAGGCCCTGGGGATTTATCGGCTTTCAGTCCCGTTAATTTCTCCAGCACTAATTTTTTACTAATACTAATTTCCTTTAATGCCTTCATTTCACTCGACCCTTGGTTCCCTAGCATATCTGGGAAGTTATTTATGTCCTCTTCCGTGAAGACCGAACCAAAGTATTTGTTTAATTGATCTGCCATTTCCTTGTTCCCCATTATAAATTCTCCCATTTCTGATTGTAAGGGACCTACATTTGTCTTCACTAATCTTTTTCTTTTTACATACTTGTAGAAGCTTTTACAATCCGCTTTTATGTTCCTTGCAAGTTTACTCTCATACTCTATTTTTACCCTTTTAATCTCTTGGTCCTTTTTTGCTGAACTCTAAACTGCTCCCAATCCTCAGGCTTGCTACTGTTTCTGGCAACTTTATATGACTCCTCTTTGGATCTAATACTATCCTTAATTTCTTTTGTTAGCCATGGTTGGGTCGCTTTTCCTTTTGTGTTTTTGCACCAGAAAGGAATGTATAACTGTTGCAATTCATGCATTCGTTCCTTAAATGTTAGCCATTGCCTATCCACTGTGATGCCTTTTAATGAAGCTCCCCAGTCTATCATAGCCAACTCACTTCTCATACCATCGTAGTTTTCTTTGTTTAGATTTAGGACCCTAGTTTCGGATTGGACTTCCTCACTTTCCATTTTAATGAAGAATTCACAGAATCACAGAATCACAGAAACCCCACAGTGCAGATAGAGGCCATTTCGGCCCATCGAGCCTGCACCGACACATATCCCACCCGATCCCCGTAACCCCTACACCAACACATAGCCCACCCTATTCCCGTAACCCCACGTATTTAATCCCCCTAACACTAAGGGTCAATTTATCATAGCCAATCAACCTAGCTCACACATCTTTGGACTGTGGGAGGAAACCGGAGCACCCGGAGGAAACCCACGCAAACACGGGGAGAATGTGCAAACTCCACACAGACAGTCGCCCGAGGCCGGATTCGAACCCGGGTCCCTGGCGCTGTGAGGCAACAGTGCTAACCACTAATATCATGTTATAGTCACTCTTCCCTAAAGGACCCCGTACAACAAGATTATTAATTAACCCCTTCTCATTGCACAATACCCAATCTAGGATAGCATGTTCCTTAGTTGGCTCCTCAACGTACTGGTCTAAAAAACCATCTCGTACACACTTCAGGAATTCATCCTCCTCAGTATTATTGCTAATTTGCTTTGGCCAGTCTATATGTAGATTAAAGTAAACAGTAGGATGTAGGCCATCAGGTCCAGTGGATTTGTTGGCCTTTAGTCAAACACTTTTTCTTTACTGATATTAATTATCCTCACTCTTGGTTCCCCACTATTTTTGGTATGTTGCCATTTCTTCCACTAAGTAAGCACTTAGTAGTAAGAACATGAACACATTTACAATGCAAAGAAAGCAACTGAATCAACAAAATACGTCACTACAATTGCACATTGGAATAAGCTCACTTTTATTATATTCCGCAGTTATTTATTTCACTATGCAGAAAAGAAAGCATCATTTTTCTGAAAGGCAAACAGAGTGGATGACTCCTGAGACCTCCCTAATGATTTTCTGGAAGGTCCCTCTAGCATAAAGTTGAGGGGCAGTGGTGATCTTGGCTGCTCACCTCCTGGCTCCCCAAAGCCTTTCCACCACCTACAAGGCACAAGTCAGGAGTGTGATGGAATACTCGCCACTTGCCTGGATGGGTGCAGCTGCATTCCACTTGATCGGCACCCCAGCCACAAGCTTATACATCCACTCCCTCCACCACGTACCGTAGCTGCAGTGTGTACTATCTACAAGGGGTACTGCAGCAAGCTGACGAAGCTTTTTCAGCAGCACCTCCCAGAATGAATATTCTGAGAACGAATATTAATAAAAACCTAGCAATGACTACTACACCCATACTCTCTGACCAAAAAACTCAAGTTTCCTCTGCAATTCCATCACCGCTGAGATGATACTTTGAAATAAGTGAGTTGTTAAATTCACTAACTCCAAGCCTGATCTGGAGTATAATACTCACCTTTCAATGTGACTGTTCAGTTATGGAATGCTGTACAACTCCATCAATAATGACATTTTAATAAGGCCTCAAAAAAGTGAAAATCAACTTTTTGCTAATATTCGTAATTCCATTTTTGAAGTGTAGCAACCCTGAGCGCAGAATTAAACACAATAAGTAGTCTGTTAGTACTTTTCCAGCAGGATTACACCCTTTTAAAAATCATGTCTTTTTTGCTAAAGTTATCTAACAGCAGAATATATCCCTTTTTGGCAATTAGTTACTGATGTTGTATGCAGTACTTGTATTTTAGTGATGATTTCAGATTGGGAATACATGATCTGCTGGGAATATACTCTGTCTACTCTTTTTAACATATATGCCTGTTCCTGTCATGTTGCATCTGGTCTGTAATAATTTAATATATTAAATATTAAAAAAAGTAAAATGATAGCCGAAAACCACACAGAACGTACAGTATATGGTCCGGCCCAGAAATTCAGGTCCCCACAGGTGAGTATGCGCCGGGTACTCATGCGTAGGCCCAACGAAAGTGCCAGTTTTGTGCATGCACTGCGCATGCGTGGAAAACCGGAACTTCTGTTCCCTTAAAGGAAGGGGTTCACAGGTCGAACGCGTGTGCCGGAGAGGCAGCGCGTATGCCTGGAGCTTCCGTTTTTTTTACAGCTTTCTCCAGGAGGGTAAGTCTCCAGGAGTTACACTTTTAAAAAGCAGCCACAAGGCCTGCTTTTAACAAGGTAAGTGGTGAATTAAGTAGAATTAAAACATTTTTTCCACAGGTTTATTATTTTTAAATACTTTAAAGATACTTTTAGCCCCGTTAGAAACTGCGCCCCTGGGATATGCAAGCACTGCGCGCCGGCAGTTGGAAGAGGCCCAGGATCGGAATCCCACGCGGGCCCACAGCTCAACGGCCGGTGCGCTAGGTAAGTGCAGGTCGGAGGCTTGCACCCGCGGGAAGCCCCCAACCCAAATTTCTGGGCCATATATAATATGATTCATTAGTTAGATGTGGCACTGTTCAAGGGGGGGGGGGGCCGGGGGGGGGTGCAGGGAGAAGGAAGAAAAATTGACATCTTTTGCCATATTACAACTACACCCATGCTCTCTGACCAAAAAACTCAAGTTTCCTCTGCAGGTCCATCGCTGCTGAGATGATACTTTGAAATAAGTGAGTAGTTAAATTCACTAACTCCGAGCTGAAAAAGCTTCAGCAGCTTTTAAAAAAAATTTGTTTATGGGATGTGGGCGTCGCTGGCAAGGCCAGCATTTGTTGCCCATTCCTAGTTGCCCTCGAGAAGGTGGTGGTGAGCTGCCTTCCTGAACCGCTGCAATCCGTGTGGTGATGGTAATTGTCGTGTATTGATTGCGAGTTTGACACCAGTCAATACGGTAATGTAATATGCGAGTTTAACACCAGTTAATACAGTAATGTAATGTGCATTGCATTATGGGAATTACCCAGGAAAGCAGCAGTCAGCCATTTTACCAATAAAGAGAAGATTGCAGTTATAAGCCTGTCTGCCTGACTCTGATTTAATTCAACGTATCTACATGCTTGATTGAACGCATTAAAGCATAGATACAACAGTACTCCCACAGCGCTGTTAGGGAGGGAGTTCCAGGATTTTGACCCAGTGCCAATGAAGGAACGGCGATACATTTCCAAGTCAGGATGGTGTGTGACTTGGAGGGGAACGTGGAGGTGGTGGTGTTCCCATGCGCCTGCTGCCCTTGTCCTTCTAGGTGGAAGAGGTCGTGGGTTTGGGAAGTGCTGCCGAAGAAGCCTTGGCGAGTTGCTGCAGTACATCTTGTAGAAGGTACACACTGCAGCCACAGAATGCCGGTGGTGGAGGGAGTGAATGTTTAAGGCTTGCTGCAGTATCTCCTGTTTCTCCTCTTTAGAAATACAACTCCAATTGGCACACTCATTGTGATAAATCCATTTAGTGGAACAAGGACTCAAAGAGGCGATATCTTAGAATTAACACGAGTACTTTATTAACAACTGGGAAACACGTTTACAGACAGCCTGCATCAGCATCCTGGCATTTCACCTTGTGCTGACCTATGCAGGGAGCAAACCTCTGACCTTAACAGGAAGCAAACCTCTGACCTTAGTAGCAGCATTGGCTACAGCACCACCTGGTGGATAACCTTAATCATAACATCCCAGATTACTATATCCCTCCCCCCTTAAGATTTCAGTATGAATTTCTTAACAAACAACCATTCCTGAGGGTCACATAAGGAGTCTCCATTCATCATGTTCCATACTTGACGAATCTAACAGTTCAGTATCAATCTCTCTGGTGGCTTGCGAGTCCTTTGTGAACGCCTAACAGTAAAGTCCCTGCTTGTTTGTGGTGAAGCCACCAGCTACTCCTGAGCAGTGCTCAGAGTATCTGACTCTGCAATGATGGTTTCCTCTTGATGGATAGGTTCCTGTGGAATTATCTCTGTCCCTGGTGGTGGCACCACAGATGCACTTGGATAACTGGGGGCAACCCTGTCTTCAGTTATTGCATCGGGAACCTTCATTTCAATTTCCCCTTGTCTGGGAAGTATCTGATCTACATGAATGCATACTACCCTACCATCTCCCAACATGACCTTGTATGATACTGGACCTGTCATTGAGTCTATGAAGCCAGGAATCCACTTTGGTCCATAACTGAAATTCCTGGTAAGGATCGCATCTCCTTCTCCAAAACTTCGGCTCTTTGTTCTTTTGTCATGGTTCTTTTTTTGTTTGTTTTGTCTGTTTTCCATTTTCCTTTTTAGGTCTGGGTGGACAAGGTCAAGAATGGAGCGTAGTCTACGACCTAATAACATCTCAGCAGGAGAGTGTCCTGTGGTGGATTGAGGTGTTATTCTGTAGCTGAACAGAACCCGTGACACTTTTGCTGCTAAACTCCCTTCTGCACTTTTTTCCATTATCTCCTTAAATGTTTGTTCGTCTCTCTCCGCAAGTCCATTCGAGGACGGATGATATGGAGCTGAGGTCACCTGCACGATGCCATTTTTTCTCAAGAACTCTTTTGTCTCTGTACTCACAAAACAAGTGGCATTGTCACTCTCCGGTAGCCCTTGATTACTGAAGCTCCGACGCAGGCAGTCTATAGTAGTAGTGGCGGAAGCAGAATTTACAGGATAAGCATCCATCCATTTGGAATGTGCATCAATGATTATGAGGAACATCTTCCCCATGAATGGACCCGCATAATCTAAATGCAATCTTCTCCATGGTTTATCCGGCCACTCCCAGGGGTGGAGAGGAGCCGCTGCTGGTGCCTTCCGGTGTTCCTGACAAGTGCTGCATGTCTTGACTAGATTTTCTATCTCCTCATCTAGCTTTGGCCACCACAAGTAACTCCTAGCCAAGGCTTTCATACGCGAGACCCCAGGATGACACTGATGTAGTTGCTCTAGGATAGACTGTCGTGCTGGCCGTGGAATAATCACTCGTGCTCACCACAATACGCAACCATCCTGCACACTCAGCTCTGTTTTCCTGACACTGTGCTGTGGCCATCCCCTCACCACATATTCTCGCACTCTAGACAGTACTGGATCTTTACCTGTCCATGTTCTTACTTGCTCTGCAGTCACAAGTGCCGTGTCAGTGTCCTCCAACATCAAAACTCTGTCCTCTGAAGCTGCACGGATAGGTGTGCCTGGCAGTGGAAGACAGCTCAAGGCATCTGCGTTCCCATGGTACTTGCCCGCCTTGTAGACGATGACATACTCATATGCCCTCAACGTCAGTGCCCACCTCTGGATCCGGGGTGGCACCATCTGTGGAACTGCTTTCATTTCATTGAAAAGAGAGAGAAGAGGTTTATGATCGGTGCATATGGTGAACTTCCTGCCATATATGTACTTGTGGAACCTCTGTAACCCAAACATTACTGCTAACCCCTCTTTGTCGAACTGGGATTAGTTTTTTTCCACTGGTGTTAGAGTTCGGGACATAAACCCTATTGGTCTTTCAGTTCCATCTTCCATGCAGTGTGAAAGAACTGCCCCACCCCGTAAGGTGAAGCGTCACAAGAGAGAATGATGTTTTTGTGTGCATTGTAGTGAACCAGCACATCCGACGACAGCATTAGTTTCTTGGACTGTTCAAATGAAACCCCCTGCTCCTCTCCCAACTGCCACTGTGCCTCCTTGCGCAGTAGTTTGTGAAGAGGTGCTAACACAGTTGACAAGTTTGGTAAAAACCTGTTATAATAGTTCAGCAGTCCCAGGTAAGCTTTTAACTCAGCCACATTTGTAGGAGCAGGGGCATCCTGCAGTGCTTGTACCTTATCCTTGAGTGGATGGAGCCCGGTGGTGTCCACGCTGTGTCCCAGGAACACTGCCTCATTCCCCAGGAAAGTGCACTTACTCCTCTTGAGTCGGCACCCTGCCCTCTCCAATCTCTGTAGTACCTCTCTCAGAGTGCTCAGATGCTCCTGGTCGGTTCTTCCCATCACCAGAATGTCATCCAGATAGATGGAAACATGTGGAATCCCTTGCAGTACACCTTCGATTGTCCTCTGTAAGATAGCTCGACTAGATGAGACACCAAACGGTAAGCGGTTATATGTGAACAAGCCCTTGTGTGTATTTATGGTGACATACTTCTTTGATTCGTCATCCAGTGTAATCTGCAAGTAGGCATGACTCATATCCAACTTTATGAATTTCTTTCCTCCAGCCAGGTTTGCAAAGAGATCCTCTGTTTTGGGAAGAGAACACTGCTCTAGTTTGGACACCCAATTGACAGTCAATTTATAGTCTCCACAGAGTCTTACCGAATTGTCCGGTTTTAAAACAGGTACTATGGGAGCTGCCCATTCCAAACATTTCACCGGCTCCAGTATGTTCTCTCTCAATAGACGGTCAAGCTCAGCCTCTACCTTTGGCTTCATGGCATAAGGCACAGGTCGTTGTTTAAAAAACCTTGGTGGTGCCTCCTTGTCTACATAAATCTTAGCTGGGGGGCCATTAAATGTGCCAAGTTCCTCCTTGAACACATTCTCATGTTCACTCAACACTTCTTGCAAAGTCAACCGTTTGCCCGCATCTATTTGATGTACTGCTCCCCAGTCTAATTTAAGTTCTTTTATCCAGCCCCGACCTAACAGGTTTGGTCCGGTACCCGATACTATAACTACAGGTAGCTGCTCCACTGTGTCCCTGTGTTGCACAGTTACCTTAGCTGTACCTAATGTCGCTACTCGTTCACCTGTATATGTTTTAAGATGCAGGGAGCAAGGCTTTAACTCTGAAACTTTTGCACGGTTCCACAATTCTGAGTACTCTGCCTTGTTCATTATGGTCACGCCGCACCCTGTATCCACTTCAAAGTTCACCTTAGAGTCATTTACTGTCAGTTGCAATGTGATAGGAGCCACTTTTGGAATGTTCTCTAACATGCTATACATTATGAACATGTCCTCTTCTTCCTCAGCTTCCCCGCTGATGTGGTGTGCTCCATGTTTTTTCACTTCTCTCCCTTGGTTTCGCTGTCCTCCCCCTTTTGGTTTGGATTCCTCCACAGGTGATTTCACCCTGCAAGCTCGTTTTATGTGTCCTTTTTTCCCACACTTGTAGCACTTTACCTCCAGGAACCGGCATTCACTCACCAGGTGATCGCCCTTGCATCTATAACATGCCTTCACATGCTCACGTTGTGGTTTCTGACGCATGTTCAACTTGTGCACAACAACCTGACCTGCAACTTGCATAGCATTAGCCCTGTCTGAACCCTGTATTTCTTTTACATCTTAGTTCGCTGTCTCTATGGTTTGGGCAAGTTCCAATGCTTTTTCATAAGTAAGCCCAGTCTCGGATAATAATCTACACTGCATTCGGTCGTCCATAATTCCACAAACTAGCCTACCTCGCAGCATTTCCTTCAGGTTGTTCCCATAATTGCAATCTTGTGCAATTTACACAACACCGCTACATAATCCATTACGCTCTCTTCCTCTTTCCTGTTCCTTGAATTAAACTTGAACCGCTGTACAATCTCACTAGGCTTAGGGTTGAAATGTTCTTTTAGCAAAGCCACTAATTCAACAAATGATTTGTCTCCAGGCTTTTCAGGGCTGAGCAGATTTTTCATCAAACTGTAGGTTTGGCTTCCCACTGAACTGAGCAGAATGGCTTTCCTTTTTCCGGCATCATTTATTTCATTTGCTTCGAAAAAATAACCCAACACTTTACAGTATTCTTCCCAGGTTTGTGCTTGAATATCAAAAGCGGAAACCGTTCCTACCATGGCAGCCATGCTCTCTTCCAGCTTGTAGCTAAATTTAGCTCGTGATTTTGTTGTTTAAACATCCCGGCAGACTTTTCTTCTTTATGCAGGGTCCTTTAGTTGCCTCGTCGCCAAATGTGATAAATCCATTTAGTGGAACAAGGACTCAAAGAGGCGATATCGTAGTATTAACACGAGTACTTTATTAACAACTGGAAAACACGTTTACAGACAGCCTGCATCAGCATCCTGGCATTCCACCTTGTGCTGACCTATGCAGGAAGCAAACCTCTGACCTTAATAGGAAGCAAACCTCTGACCTTAGTAGCAGCATTGGCTACAGCACCACCTGGTGGATAACCTTAATCATAACATCCCAGATTACTATACTCATACATATATATATATATATATCGGTGTGGTTGCTGTTCCAATTTTCATTGATGTTTTGGGGATCATTACAAATTTGACGCATGCAGGCAGTAATAAATTTATAGATTTCTTTGCCAGCAGAAATACCATTACCACCCAAAAACTATACAGAGCCTGTTACAAATCCAGGTCTGCTTTAGATACCATCATGTGGTGAGTGATGTCAGTTGCTCCTGTAAGCAGTCTGAGGGCCTTACTTTTTAGGGGAGTTAACTCACACTGCCCAATATCTACTTGTGCAATAGTGTGACTTGGGGGGTGCAAAAGTACAGATCCCACTGCTTATAGTGGGAGCATTGGTGTCAGCGTAATTTGCCCACTATACGTGATGGGCAGTAAAACCTGACGGCCGAGATCCTGGAGGTGACGGGCAACGCGCTATCCTCTGACACTTACCATTGCAGCACGAGTGCATTTTCTGGGAAAGGATGAGTTGAACGCGGTAGAGTATTTGATTATCTGGATCTATGCTTTGCCTTATATCTCTAAATTTCCTTCATAACCAAGTACCTGCCAAGCTTCTTTTTAAAGTAGCGGATTAATCTTACATTAATTCCGCTTGGTGAGATTCTGCTCTGCATATCTGCTGCTTCAAATGGGGACATAGGAAGCGTTCTGCTAAAGCAGTTTTGAAGTTCGGGGTTGAAGTATGCAGCGGTCCTAGTCAGATTTACCTATGGTCAGTTTCACCACTACAGTAGGTAAATGTTTGTGAGTAGCAATCGCAGGTGTCCCAGAGCAGGGTTCTCAACCTTTTTGGTTCTGAGGGCACCGCCCCCGCTCCCCCCCTCACACCCCATGTTATAAAAATTCCACGGACCCTTTATAACACAAGCACTTTTTTCTTTCGAAAATTAAATATATATATTTATTACTATTTTTTCTTTCACTTACTTAAGGTGAAACTTGTTGCTGGTGCTGAGCAACAATTCGGTAATTTCCTTATTTCACACATACCATACGTCGGCGAGTAAATGGGGCATTTTAGAAATCTGTAATTATCATGGTCCTGTGGAAAGGCCCTAGGACCACATTTTGCTGGCACTAAATCAGTTTTGAAGTTTGGGGTTGAAGTATGCAATAAGTAAAATTTCTAAATTTGCAGATGACACCAAATTGGGGGGGATCGTCAATGCTGAGGAGGACTGCAACAAATTACAAGAAGACATTAATAAACTTGAAGAATGGGCATATAATTGGCAAATGAAATTCAACACAGTGAGGTATTACATTTTGGTAAGAAAAATAGGGAGGTCAAACGTTACTTGGAAAATACAAATCTAAGTTGGGTAGAAGGGCAAAGTGATCTGGGAGTACAAATACACAAATCACTGAAAGTAGCGACACAGGTTAACAAGGCCATAAACCAAGCACTAGGGTTTATTTCTAGAGGGATTGAATTGAAAATGAGAGAAGTTTTGCTGAACTTGCATCAAACCTTGGTTAGACCACACTTGGAGTATTGCGCACAATTCTGATCGCCATCTTGTAAAAAGGATATAGAGGCACTGGAGAGGGTGCAGAGAAGATTTACGAGGATGATGCCAGAAACGCGAGGGTATACCTATCAGGAAAGGACGAACAGGCTGGGCCTCTTTTCTCTTGAAAAGAGAAGGCTGAGGGGTGACCTAATAGAGGTCTTTAAAATTATGAAAGGTTTTGATAGAGTGGATACAGAGAGAGTGTTTCCACTTGTGGGGAAGAGCAAAACTAGAGGCCATCAATATAAGATAGTCACCAAGAAATCAAATAGGGAATTCAGAAGAAACGTCTTTACCCAGAGTGATGAGAAAGTGGAACTCGCGACCACAGGGAGTGGTTGAAGCGAATAGTATAGATGCATTTAAGGGGAGGCTAGATAAGCATATGAGGGAGAAGGGAATAGAGGGTTATGTTGATAGATTTAGATGAGGGAAGACGAGAGGAGGCTCAAGTGGAGCATAAACGCCGGCATGGACTGGTTGGGATCAATGACCTATTTCTATGTTGTATATCCGATGTAAGTAGTGGTCCAGTGGTATTTAATGGATGGGCTGCAGAGCAATTCTGGTACACTATGACCAGGAAATATCTGAGCTGGCGGTGGGGCAGGAAAATGTCCCAAGGAATTTTCCCCAGCTTTCATGATAAAATTTCAAATAACATATCCCGCAAAGAACTACACTTTTGTAAAACTACGCAAAACTCAACATAAGCGGAGATGACTATAAAAATATTGGCCCAGTAATTCCGGGCACAACGCGTGAGTACGGACGGGGTACTCGCGCGTGTGCCCGGAGGAATTGCCGGTTTTCAGCATGCACAGCGCATGCGCTGAAAACCGGCATTTCCTGTCCTCTGACCCAAGGGGTTAAGAGGCAGAACGCGCGCGACTGCACAGGCACTGCGTGCGCAGTGAAATTCCTTTTTTTTTCAGAGTTGCCCGAGTGTAAAGGCCTCCGGTTTTTACGCGTGGAAAAACCAGACGTAAGTACTTAGTTTTACAGGTAAGTGGGCTTTTAGTACAATGTAGAAATTTTTTTCCCACAGGTTTATTATTTTTAAAGAA
The DNA here is from genome assembly GCF_052327205.1 of Somniosus microcephalus. Classification (NCBI taxonomy): domain Eukaryota; kingdom Metazoa; phylum Chordata; class Chondrichthyes; order Squaliformes; family Somniosidae; genus Somniosus; species Somniosus microcephalus. The sequence continues at coordinate 12,143,828 of NC_141000.1, read as the reverse complement.
TTTACAGTAAGGTAAGTTTAGTTTTAGACCCTATTTTTTAAAAATTTATTTTTTTCAAAAAATTGATTAATTGTTTAAAACATTTTTTTAAACTTATTTATAGTTAATATAATCAGTGGGATGTTTTTTAAAATTTTATTTAAAGTTAAAGTAGTGTTTTGGCAGCCCATACTTTTCATGAGTTTGACAGCTCTTACTGTCAAACTCATGAATGAGTTTCCCCTCCCCTGATTGGCTGCACAGTGCTCACCTGATCCCAGCCGGCACATCGCACTAACTACGCCGCTGGATCAGGTAAGCACAGCGCGCCGACAGCTGAACCGGGCCAGTGACAGGAAATGCAAGCAGGCCCGGGCTTCAGATGTCGGCGCGTAGGGTGAGTGCAGATCGGGGGCTTGCACGCGCGGCAAGCACCCGATCCTAATTTCAGGGCCATTAATAAATACTCAACATCGTTTTTTTTAAAGTTCATTTTTAATCGCTGGAAAGTTTGCGACCAGCAGTCGAACGGGATCGTGCGGGAGGCCCAGGCGTGGGATAAGAGGATGACAGCCAGCTTTGCAGCAGCAAAATAAACGCAGTTTCTACTGCAGTCACTTTTAAAGAAATATTTCAGGACTTTTTCAGCTTACTTTCCAATAGTTATTAAATTGAAATCCAGTTTTAATAATAACAGAAGCCAAAAGTGATGCAACGGCACATAACACGTAGCCCGATGTTTTGGTCAGCCTAACGGTGATCCGGTCCCCCCCGCCACCCCATCAGCATTATTAATTTCCAGCCACTGGATTGATTCCCCCACGTGCGATTCGGCACTTTACACATTTCACAGATTAATTCATCCTTTTCTTTTTGTCTCTTGTTGCACGCTCCAAGCCCGGTAACAGTTCCTGTGTGTTCGACTCTCCGCTGCATTCAGTTCCTGGGTCAGGGTTAACACTTTACCCAGCACATCTATGTCGCGCTGTCACATCTGACGAGGAGGGGCTGCGCCGGCTTCTCGTCCACCTCAGTCAGGGCAAGAGGTCACCACCACTCGTGCAAGTCTACGGGCATGTTGCGGCTGCGCCAGCTACACTGTAGCAGGTTAAGATACTCCTGACTTCTGATTAGGCACGGCACTCCTCGCCCTCAATCCTTATTGGCTGCTCTGAGCTGTTGTCCCACAGCTCTGCCCTCCCACTACAGGAAACTCTTTGGTATCCGGCAGCGACGGGACTGCCGTGTTGCCAGTTGATCAAAAATTCCGGATGATGGAGAGGGTTATCTACTGAGGCTATTTTTAATAAAGAAAAATAAAAAAATCAAGAAATGTGCAGTATACAGTAATTGGGTACTCACCTACAGAATGTTGTGTTAAATGGATGGTGGAAGATGCTTGATTAAGTACACTACTGCCAGTTGAGGGTAATGCAATGCAATGACTACCAGCAGCGTGGGAGACACACAGTACCCCTGTAAAATGGCGGGTCAGTAGAGACTACCGGCAGCGCGGGAGAGTCAGACTCCTGTTATTGAGGTGTTCCGACTTCCGACAGCGCCAAGTAGCTGAGTAGTGGCAGTTTGGAGAACTGCCCCCACTGACTAACTCGACCACCGTGGGAGACTCGGACTCGGACACATTGCCGGTTATTGAGGTGCTGTTTTCGGGGTGAGAATTTTGCCGGTTAATAGAGAATTCCGGATATTTACGTGCCGTTTAAACGAGAGTTTCCTGTATAAATAAGGGCACAAAGGGCATCACTGCCAGTCAGCGATAAGAGGTGGCGCTGGGCGGAGCGCAGTGTCAGCTAGAATCTTATTATTGACAGACTCCCTGAAACCTTCTCGCGGACCCCTGGGGGACTTCGGACCTTCTGTTGAGAACCCTGTTCTAGAAGCCACAGGAATGACTGAAGATGGAGGAGCTGCCTGAAGGGACTTAAGGTAACCGCACTTTAACAAGGTGCGAACAGCTGCTTAAACCACCCAAAATAGTTGGCGCACTTAATATGGTTTAAGCGGTGCCTTTGTAATTGACGCCTATGCCAATTAGCATAATTTGCTCCATATAGGCGGCTGTCCGGGATAAGTGGGGACTTTAGTACCCCTTTGTGACCTGAACCAGATGTTCATGTCTTTTGCACATGCACTTCTTCAATCTCTGTGACAGCAGACCAAGTAGACACTTAGTGAAGCAAGGTGAGTTACAAATTGTTAAGCTGCTTTATTTCACACTGAGTAGTTATGATCGAATTCACTTAATTCAATCTTCACATAACAGAAAAATAATGAAAATGCTCCGCTTCCACACATCAGTGGGTCATCTTGCTTGACTCAAATAAATTAATTTTTAATCGCATTGTAGTCTTCTCACCGCCTTTTTCAGGACCTCACTGCTTTGTGGTTTTCTGTTTCTAAGAACCTAATTGCCTGCACAGTATCCTGTTTCAAAAAGCATCTCTATGCCAGCTCGTGCGCCAGCCTCTATCTTATATCAGAAAAAGGGATCAATGACTTTCCATTAGAATGATTCTGAGGTGCTTGTCGATTCACGCCAAGTCTCGCTAACAAATGATCTATTTACAAACCACTAAGCACTTGGTTTGAGTATAAAACAAGGCTTTAATCAACTGTTTCACAACCATGAGCTCTAGTTACATCACTAGTTCCTGGTTACAAAAACGTCCTGGGCAAGCTGGGCCCACGCCCGAGTATTTATACTCCTTGGACGGCGCCACCAGCTGACCGCCCAGTGTTATTTCATGAGTCATTTCTTCATGAATGATAAGATTCATAACACAGTCCATGAGGAAACAATATCAAAGCTAACTCTTTAGCATCTTAACAACTATCATCTCAAAACTCCTTTTTTTAACCAACTTCCATGATTACATTATGCTTTTAAAACCCATTTACAGAAATTGTTTTCTCAAATACCTTCTGCGGAAAAATTATCAAAAGTTTCCAAAACATGACTGGGATCATTTTTTCCTCATCGCTGCCTCTGCATAATGCTCAATTCCCATTGGTCTCCACCCCACTACACTGCCCCAGGATTTCCTGGGATTCCTCGAATGGGCATTACCGCCCCTGCAATGGCACAGGTCCAGCGTTCACATAGTGAGGGAGGGGGGTATTCTGAGTCCTCCTTCTTCATTTTCCGGTATACCCATCTATGGGGTGCCCAAAAGTAGGGGTGCTTCAAGAATCTGATGGTGAGACTTCACCTGGGGCCCTCCTCAGACCAGAGGGTTTTAAGGGGCCCAGGAGAAATCTGCTTTATTTTCTTCCCTCCCCAGCATGATCTTGGGGCCTCTGATTGCCGCTCTCCAGCAGGTCTGCAGCTGCGGTCAGGTCATGTTTCCAGCTCCAACTCTCAAAGCAAGACCCTGCCAGAGGCTGGGTCCATGCTGGGATGGGGATCGGAGTCGTGCTAAGAGCACAAATGGGAACTTTGTTTGATTCTAGCCCTTCACAAGTGCAGCGCACCTTGGAGACGGATTTTCATTGGGCCGTGGAAGCGTGATTGGAGGTGTGTGGGGGCTTAAAATCCTGAAATCGGGGGGGGCACGAACCCATCCCGCCCCCAACCCACCCCCATGCCAGTTTCAAAGGAGGCGGGTACCCGACCCGTTCTAGGACCCGCCTCCCTGAGGCGGGAAGGGGATTAGTGCTAATTTTAGCCTAATCCCTATTTTTAATGTTGAAGTGTGGGATTCCCGACGGCTGCAAACCACGCCAAGTTAGCGCAGGCAGACCGTCGGGATGAAGGGCTTGGAGAGGTCGAGATGTCCGGTGTTCAGGTGAGTGATGGGTGCATGAGTGCAAAGGTAAGTGTGTTTGGTTTGTGTAAAGTGTTTAAATAAGTTTTACATACCTTTACTACCTTTACAGCCTTCCTTCCTTCAGGTCTCGGGAGTCCCTCATCTCACCGGTGTGATGAAATATTCCATTCATCACTGCCTGTGACTGTGGTTGGTTTCAGGTTTCAGTTCCCTTACCTCAGTTCCGTCTCCTCTCCATTGTATTGTATATTGTAATGTATTGTGTGTAGGCCTCCGCCCATACCTGGCCCCTATGTAAGCAAGCTCAGTCTGGCCTCATATCCAGTACTGCAGACCTCCAGATGGAAGATACCTCTCTCCACTGCATGTTACCTTCTAAGTTAATAAAAGCCTTGTTTTGTTTCGCTAACATCGAGTCTCGGAATTATTGAGGCACATCAATTTTATTAACTTATTTTTCAACACAATGGATCAACTCCTAAAACCCGAACGTTTGGATTTGGACCAGCATGCTTCGGACGCATCGGCACGCTTCGGACACTGGTTTATGTGTATGGAATTCTTCCTGGACAATTCCGCAGCCGTCAAAGACGCTACGGACGCTGCGAGTATGAAACTCGGAATTCTGCGGAATTGGCTAAGCCACCGGGTTTACCCCCTCATCCAAGACGCCGACACGTACCTGGCCGCCTGCGACATCTTAAAGGCGCATTACCAGCAGCCTACGAATGAGGTGTATGCTAGGCATCTGCTCGCTACTCGCGCACAGCGACCCGGGGAATCGGTGGAGGAGTTCCTAGGCACCCTGAAAATGCTTGGCAAAGACTGCAAGTGCCAAGATGTAAAAGCCGCAGTGTACACTGACGAGCTTGTTCGCGATGCCTTTATCACAGGCCTCAGCTCCACTTACATCCGGCAGAGACTGCTGGAAAAAACGGGATTGGACCTGAAACAGGCTGCGGACACCGCGCGATCCCTGGATGTGGCCCAGAGAAACTCGGACGCCTACTCTTCAGCCCGCGCCGTCCACGCCGCCACGTGTGCACCAAGGGCACCGCCATCTTGGAAGGCATCTTCCCCGCCCGGCAGCCCGACACCGTCGGGGCCCCGCTCTCCCCCCAGAAGCCCTACGACAGCCGCGACGCGTCGGGGACCCAACTGCTACTTCTGCGGGCAGCCAAAGCACACCAGAAACCTGTGCCCGGCGAAAGGCACCACCTGCTTTAAGTGCGGTAAGAAGGGGCACTTCGGTAAGGTGTGCAGAGGGAACCCCGCCGGAAAACCCGCCACCGCCGCGTGTGCGCCGTGGGAGCGGCCATCTTGGACGCCATCTTGCCCGACCTCGTGGGGTCCGCCATCTCATGAGCAGACAGCGTGGATGCCATCTTGTCTCGATCAGGGCCCTACAGTGGCATCGCTCACAGTGGACCAGACCAGGCCGCACCCGCTATCGAAATCAATGGTGGACATCGAGGTAAACGGGTGCCGGGTTAAATGTTTAATTGACAGTGGAAGCACGGAGAGTTTTATCCACCCTGAACTGGCACAACAACTCTCCCTAAAGGTGGTCCCTACTCAGGGTACCATCTCTATGGCTGATAGAACCCAGACATCGACCATTCTGGGTTACTGCACGGTACAATTGTCCGTTAACGGAACTGTATACGATAATTTTAAAGTATTAATCATGAAGAATCTATGTGCGAGCGTGATCTTGGGCCTGGATTTCCAGTGCAACCACCAAAGCATCACGCTCAAGTACGGTGGGTCCCAGCCGCCCCTCACGGTGTGCGGTCTGGCTACCCTGAAGGTAAAGCCGCCTTCGCTATTCGCGAACCTTACCCCTAACTGCCGGCCAATAGCGACCAAAAGCAGGAGGTACAGCTGGGAGGACAGGCGGTTTATCGCGACCGAGGTAGACAGGCTCCTGAAAGAGCGCATTATTGAACGCAGCAACAGCCCGTGGCACGCCCAAGTGGTAGTGGTAAGGGGTAGCGAGAAGAAACGGATGGTGATCGACTATAGCCAAACGATCAACAGGTACACCCAACTAGACGCCTACCCGTTACCCCGCATATCAGAAATGGTGAACCAAATCGCCCAATACCGGGTGTTCTCCACCATCGACCTCAAGTCAGCGTACCACCAGCTCCCTATCAGACCAGAGGACCGCCCGTACACCGCCTTCGAGGCGAACGGACGCCTCTACCAATTCCTCAGAGTCCCCTTTGGGGTGACGAATGGGGTCTCGGTCTTCCAGAGGGAGATGGACCGCATGGTCGATGACCACCACTTGCAGGCAACCTTCCCCTACCTCGACAACGTCACCATCTGCGGTCACAACCAGCAGGATCACGACTCGAACCTCGAGAGGTTCCTGAAAACCGCACAAAAACTCAACCTCACCTACAACGAGGACAAGTGCGTTTTCAACACCACGCGTCTCTGCATACTAGGCAGCGTGGTGGAGAATGGGGAAATCGGACCAGACCCCGACCGATTGCGCCCCCTACGGGAGCTGCCCCTGCCCAACACTCCCAAAGCCCTGAAAAGGTGCCTGGGGTTATTTTCTTATTATTCCCAATGGGTCCCCAACTACTCCGACAAAGCCCGCCCCCTCTTGAAAGCATCCTCTTTTCCGCTCTCTGCTGAGGCCCACGCCGCCTTCAAAAGCATTAAGCAGGATATTGAGCGGGCCACGCTACAGGCAGTGGACGAGAACACTCCCTTTCAAGTGGAAAGTGATGCGTCTGACTTTGCCTTGGCGGCCACCCTCAACCAGGCGGGGCGGCCCGTAGCTTTCTTCTCGAGGACCCTCCAAGGGCCCGAGATCAGACACTCCTCCGTAGAAAAGGAGGCCCAAGCCATCGTGGAGGCAGTGCGCCACTGGCGCCACTACCTAGCCGGCAAACGCTTCACCCTACTTACCGACCAGCGGTCGGTAGCGTTTATGTTCAATAATAAACAGAGGGGGAAGATTAAAAATGATAAGATTCTTTGGTGGCGGATCGAGCTCTCCACCTTCGAGTATGACATCATTTACCGGCCAGGGGCCCTTAACGAATCCCCTGACGCCCTCTCACGAGGGATGTGTGCCAGCGCCACCGGGGATCGGCTACAGACCCTCCACAACGACCTCTGCCACCCAGGGGTCACGCGGCTGTTCCACTTCATAAAGTCCCGTAACTTACCCTACTCGATTGAGGAAGTTCGGTCTCTGACCAGGAACTGCCGCACTTGCGCTGAGTGCAAGCCTCGGTTCTACCGCCCAGATAGAGCCCACTTAATCAAAGCTACACGGCCCTTTGAGCGGCTCAGCTTAGATTTCAAGGGCCCCCTCCCGTCAGTCGACCGCAATGTTTACTTCCTGAACATTGTGGACGAATACTCCCGTTTCCCATTCGCCTTCCCCTGCCCAGACATGACCAGCGCCACGGTCATTAAATGCCTCAACAGCCTGTTCTGCCTGTTCGGTATGCCGAGCTACATCCATACGGATAGGGGGGCGTCCTTCATGAGTGAAGAGCTACGCCAGTACATGCTGTCCAGGGGGATCGCCACGAGCCGTACCACCAGCTACAACCCCCGGGGTAACGGTCAGGTGGAGCGAGAGAACGGGACAGTATGGAAAGCAGTCACTCTAGCTCTAAGGACCAAGGGCCTCCCTATCTCCCGCTGGCAGGAAGTCCTCTCAGATGTGCTCCATTCAATACGGTCGCTATTGTGTACTGCCACTAATGCCACGCCTCATGAACGAATGTTTGTCTTTCCCCGGAAATCCACCTCAGGCGTATCCATGCCGTCATGGCTCTCCACCCCAGGTCCGGTATTCGTGCGAAGGCATGTGAGGGGCCACAAGACGGACCCTCTCGTGGAGCCAGTGCACCTACTCCACGCCAACCCCCAATACGCGTATGTCCGGCACGCCGACGGAAGGGAGGACACCGTGTCCATAAAAGACGTCGCCCCAGCCGGTAACGACAACAACCACGGCAATAGCAACAACAACGATCACAGCAACTCTTACCCACCCACTACTCTTTCATCACCCCCGGAAGAACATCGACCAACGGCACCCCCACCAACTACCCCTTCAACAACCCTGGCGGCACCCCCGGCAGAGACCCAGGAGGCCACCGGGGACACCCAGCCGACACCCGCGACACCACAACAGCCACGTCGGTCGCAGAGGACTATCAAACCCCCGAGCAGACTAAATCTATAGAAGGGGTGAATGTGATGAAATATTCCATTCATCACTGCCTGTGACTGTGGTTGGTTTCAGGTTTCAGTTCCCTTACCTCAGCTCCGTCTCCTCACCATTGTATTGTATATTGTAATGTATTGTGTGTAGGGCTCCGCCCATACCTGGCCCCTATGTAAGCAAGCTCAGTCTGGCCTCATATCCAGTACTGCAGACCTCCAGATGGAAGATACCTCTCTCCACTGCGTGTTACCTTCTAAGTTAATAAAAGCCTTGTTTTGTTTCGCTAACATCGAGTCTCGGAATTATTGAGGCACATCAATCGGCACAGAAAGCAGAATGGCCGCGAGCTGTCAAAAGTTGCAGCATTCAGCTTTCTGTTTCAGGGAGATCTCTAAATCATCCTGAGAGGAAGGAATTAACTTAGAGTACAGATTGTCAGTGTTTGACAGCTTCAAACAGCTGTCAAATGCTGATATTTCATCTGTCAAAAGGTCTTGACAGATGAAATGTCAATCTGTGACATCACCTGTTGCCGGGTGGCCCTTAATTGGCCTGCTGAGCCCGCTGGGCGGGCTCAACAAGGTCAATCAAGTCAAAATCACGTGGGTTGGCTAGAACTCAATGGAGGCGGGACTACAACCCCGAAAGTTGTAGTCCCGCCTCCTACCCGACTCCTCAATGAAAATCCAGCCCACTGCACCTGTCTGATGCCCGGTGTGGGGGATGGGCAAGAGCAAAATCCACTTTCACATCTCTCTCCACAGCAGAAATCCTATATTTTTAGCTTTTATGCCGCAGCAGTTACTTTTTTCAACTTTTGCTGAGAAAATTATAAGAAACAGCAAGCAATAACTCTGCCTACACAATAAGTATCCACTTTACTAAATGTGTATCTGAGGACCAGAGCAATATTGCCTCATCCAAATGGAAAAGCTGGTGCAGTAAATTGAACTGGCTGCACATATTGTCAGAAAACACCGATCCTTTGAGAAACCACATAATCTTCATTTACACCTTATTGCGTAGGCAGAGTCATGAAGGTCAAGAAGGTAAGAGCCCATGGGATCCAGGGCAATTTGGCACATTGGATCCAAAATTGGCTTAGTGGCAGGAGGCAGAGTGTGATGGTCGAAGGTTGTTTTTGTGACTGGAAGCCTGTGTCCAGTGGTGTCCCGCAGGGATCGGTGCTGGGTCCCTTGCTGTTTGTAGTGTACATTAATGATTTAGATATGAATGTAGGGGGTATGATCAGTAAGTTCGCAGATGACACGAAAATTGGTGGAGTGGTAAATAGCGAGGAGGGAAGCCTCAGGCTACAGGACGCTATGGACGGGTTGGTCAGATTGGCAGAACAGTGGCAAATGGAATTTAAACCAGAAAAGTGTGAGGTGATGCATTTTGGGAGGACTAACAAGGCAAGGGAATAAACAATGAATGGTAGGACCCTAGAAAGGACAGAGGATCACAGGGAACTTGGTGTGCATGTACATAGATCCCTGAAGGCAGCAGGACAGGTAGATAAGGTGGTTAAGAAGGCATATGGGATACTTGCCTTCATTAGCCGAGGCATAGAATATAAGAGCAGGGAGGATATGATGGAGCTGTACAAAACGCTAGTTAGGCCACAGCTAGAATACTGTGTGCAGTTCTGGTCGCCACACTATTAGGAAGGATGTGATTGCATTGGAGAGGGTGCAGAGGAGATTCACCAGGATGTTACCTGGGCTGGAACGCTTCAGCTATGAAGAGAGACTGGACAGGCTGGGGGGCCTAGAAATTCAGTCTGGACACTTTTGGGGCGCTAAAGTCGGGCGCTCGCTAAAGTTAGCGGCCGCCGGAAAGTGTAGGCCACATCGCCGAAATTCAGTAGAGTTGGCCCTAAGTTTGGCCGAGCGCTGAAACTGGCGTTGAAATGCTGTGTTCCGGCGCTAAGCCGGCGATGCGGCCTAATAACGCCGAAGCCGGGCGCAGCGCAGGTGCGGTCATGTTTTGATTGACAGCAGACACCCTGACGCCGGCCAGCTCTTAAAGGGGGAAGGGTCAACTTTGACTGCTGCCACGCCCTGCATACTGGAGCCCTGCAGCTAGGCCTCAGCACTACTGGTGTGCCAAAATAGCGCCTGGAGCAATGGAGAGGGCCCGTGAGCGAGCGCAGCGCTTCTCAGAGCATGCTCTGAGTGTGCGCATTCATGGTGTGGAGAAGAGAAGAGAGATCCTGTGCCCGGACAGTGGCAGGAAGGCTCCCAGGAGCCAGTACAGGAGAGCCTGGGGCAAAATCGCCCGCAGGGTGTCATCCACCTGTGATGTCCCCAGGAGTGCGGACCAATGCCGCAAGAAGTTCAACGACCTCACTCGGATGGTGAAGGTGAGTACCCTTTCCAGTGTCCCCCTCATCCTTGCATGTGCACCTCACATTATGGGCAAAGGGACCTCAAAGGCCTAATGGGCAGCCCTCCTCCCGCAGCAATGGCACTTGCATGTTCATCAATAGCACTTTCTGCACTTAACACACTGGCCAAGCTATTCCACCATGGGAGGCAGTGCACACAGCGACAGGGCACCACATTGTACTTAGAGGCCGTCCTTTCTCTTGCAGGCCAAGCTGGCGAGCAATGTAAGGAGCCAGGCTGTCACTGGTGGAGGCCGTCCCGAGTACCAGGCGCTCACTGATCTGGAGGAGAGCGTGGCACGACTCATGCGTGGCCGGGTGACTGGCCCTGTCGCGATCGGCGAGGCGGACCCTGTACTGGTACCCACTGGTAAGGACATGACTGGTTGCACCTCTCTCGTTGCCCTCGTGCTTCAGATCTACATCCTTTCCCACTGACCGACAAATGCGCATAATGCACCACTCAGGCCTCCCTCGCTGACGGCCTGTCCTCACTCTAAAGCTACTCTTGTGCCTTCCTGCTTTCAGCTGGTGAGGAGGAGGTGGTCCCTGAAGCGCAGAGAGCCAGGCCCTTGGAGGAGGAGGACGTCGAGGACCAGGAGGAAGGCGGCACATCGGGGGAACCCTCCTCCGCGCCAGGGGATGGCAATGGAGGGGAGACGTCTGGCCTGCAGGAGAGCCAGGGGGAGGTGTTGGAGGGGAGGGCCGAAGCTGGTCCCAGTAGGGTGGACGCACGCGGGAAGGCTCCGGCAGCACGCCGGCCTTCTGCCCAGAGGGGGGAGGTGTTGGAGGGGAGGGCAGAACCTGGCCCAAGTGGGGTCGACGCACGCGGGAAGGGTCGGCCAGCTCGGCGGCCTTCTCCCCGGAGGGAGAGTCCGCCCTCCAGTCCAGACACGGTCCTCGCCCAGGAGGTGCGCGTCCTCGATGAGATGTCGGCGGCGTCTGAGCGGCGCCACCAAGAGTTCATGGGGGTGGTCGAACAGATGTCTCACGCCATTGAGTCCCTGGCTCAGAGTGTGGTGGCTTTCGGGGAATCACAGGCCAGGGGGTTCGAACAACTCACGGCAGCGCACGACAGGGGTGTCCAGCAACTGGCCGCAGCGCACGACAGGGGTGTGCAGCGACTCACGGCAGCGCAGGACGCGGGTGTGCAGCAACTGGCGGCAGCGCAGGACGCAACTCGCGAGATGAGTGGTGCCGTTCACACACTGGCAGAGCTGATGCGGGCACATACCAGGGCAGTTCGGGCACTCACTTCTGCCACACTCGCTGTGGCACGGAGGCATCGCCATGGCACCCGCCGCCCTGCTGCAGCACAGCGGTCTGGCCTCCCCCAGATTGCTGCGCTTGCTACACTGCCAGCCCGGCCGAGTGCCAGTGTCTCTGGCGAGCAGCGCGCACCTGCCATCAGCCAGCTTGCCCCCAATGGTGCTGCCGACACTGCCACTCCCCCAGCCAAGGTGCGATGAGCTGCTGCTAAGACTGATGCTGCCCAGCCACAGCTGCAGCAGTCAGCAGCCGGCCCCTCCCGGGCCAGGCCTCGTCTAGGCCGACCCCCAAGGGCATCTGCCGACACGCTTTGTGGCCCTCATGAGCCTTCCCCCAGCCTCGCCACACCCGCAGGGCCCAGGTTGAGGCGGAGCAGCAGGTCGGCCAGGGGCCGGAGAAGCCTGTCTAAGGACTCGCCCTCTCGGCACACCCATTAGAGTGTGGTGAGAGCGGTTTCTTTTATATTGGGGGGCTTGTGTTGTGGGGGGCATTATTTTGTTAAGGCCGAGGATCAAGGCATTTTTTGTTTTCATGGGGGTGTCTCTGTTGTGGGGGGGGGGGGCTTATTTTTGTAAGGCCGCTGTTGAAGGCCTTTTGGATGGGCAAGTTTTGTTAGTCCTCCCCAGGTTTTGGGAGTGACAGATGTTTTTGACTGTTTTTTGGGGGTCTTGTCTGTTTTTCTGTTTCATGTGGGAAGGGCCCTGAGTTTGTGAAATAAAGCTTTTGATTTATTCAGCATGTCCAGGTGTCATGTTTGAAGTGGTTGTTGCGTTAACTGGCTGAGGGCTTGCGGAGCGGCTGCCTCAGGTGCGTTCATTGCCACAGGCCATTCCCTGACAGGGGGCCTAGAAGTGTCGATCAATAAGCCCCCGGCGGACGGCCCTTGGCCCTTGTCGCTCCCTCCTGGGCTGGTCCTCCTCCTCCTCCTCCTCCTCCTCCTCCTGCTCGTCCTCTTGAGGTGGTGGTGCAATGCCAGGTGGCAGTGCCTGAGTCCTGCGGATAGCCAGGTTGTGCAGCATGCAGCACACGACGACGAACTGGGAGACTCTATCCGGCGAATACTGAAGAGATCCTCCGGAACGATCCAGGCAGCGGAACCGTTGCTTGAGGACGCCTATCGTTTGCTCGATTATGTTCCTTGTGGCTTGATGGCTTTCGTTGTATGCCTCCTCCGCTGGGGTCCTGGGCACGCGGAGCGGGGTCATGAGCCATGTACACAAAGGGTAGCCCTTGTCCCCGATAAGCCATCCCCTTGGTGGAGGCTGTGCCTCGAACATGTCAGCCACAGTAGTCTGGCGCAGGATAAATGCATGGTGGCTGCTTCCTGGGAAGCGGGCATTGACAGCTAGGATGCGCTGCCTGTGGTCACACACCAGCTGTACATTTAGGGAATGGTAGCCCTTCCGGTTGCGGTAATCCTCGGCATTGTGGATAGGTGCCCGCATAGCCACATGCGTGCAGTCAATGGCGCCCTGCACCATGGGGAAGCCCGCGATCCTGCCAAATCCGACTGCACGCTGCTCCTGCCTCTGTCGGGTCATGGGGAAGGAGATGAATTGGTGTCTCCTCGCGTAAAGTGCATCGGTGACCTGCCGGATGCAGCGATGCGCGGCGAACTGGGAGATGTTCGCTATGTCCGCAGCAGCGGCTTGGAAGGAGCCGCTTGCATAAAAGTTCAGAGCCACCGTGACCTTCGCTTCCACCGAGAGAGACGTCCTGCACATCAGCTGTGGACGCAGATCTGTGTGAAGCAGCTGGCAGATCTCTGCAACCACCTCCCTTCTGAAGCGCAGCCTCTTCACACAATGCGCCGCAGTCATGGTGAGATAGGACACCTGCTGCCGGTATTGCCTGAGTGGGTAAGGCCTACGTTGCCGACGCCTGATGGCCCCTCTGCGTCTAGGCATGGCTGGCCCTCTCTCACAGCGTCTGCGAGCCCTTCGCACATAATGCTGCAACTGAGGGTTGGCCCCCCATACAGCCCCCATAATAAAGTTGAGAACAGATAAATCACAATGAATCAAATGTCAAAGCACTGGCCAGAAGCCAAAAATACCTCTCCTATGTTGTCCCAAATCTGTAACCTCTGTCCCTTGGTCTCTGTCCAGAAATCCAAAGCAGTAAAGTCATTACAGCAAAATGGCTGGGCTTTATAGGTCAGTGTAAGTGCCCTTTAATTTGCGCTCCCCGAGGCCCACAGGGCCTCTTTTGCGTTCCACCTCACAGTTCTTAGCAGCGCCACGCCCACATTGGGCGGGCGCCACTGAATTTCCGGTTTGGGGCGCACAAACAGCGTTGCGCGACGATATGACGTCATAAGCTGCGCGCGCACCTGAGCGGGCGCAAACACTTTGCGCCGGCGCTAAATGTCAACTGAATTTGGGCGTCGGCGCAGATCGGACTGCGTTCAGGCGCTAAGTGTCTAGCGCCGGAAATATAGCCCTTTTATGGCGTTAGCGGCTGGCGCAACCCACTGAATTTCTAGGCCGGGTTGTTTTCCTTAGAGCAGAGAAGGCTGAGGGGGGACCTGATTGAGGTGTACAAAATTATGAGGGGCATAGATAGGGTAGATAGAAAGGAATTTTTCCCCTTACTAGAGGGGTCAATAACCAGGGGGCATAGTTTCAAGTTAAGGGGCAGGAGGTTTAGAGGGGTTTTGAGGAAAAACTTTTTCACCCAGAGGGTGGTTGGAATCTGGAACTCACTGCCTGAAAGGGTGGTAGAGGCAGGAACCCTCACAACATTCAAGAAGCATTTAGATGAGCACTTGAAACGCGACAGCATAAAAGGCTACGGACCAAGTGCTGGAAAATGGGATTAGAATAGACAGGGCTTGATGGCCGGCGCGGACACGATGGACCGAAGAGCCTCTTTCTGTGCTGTATAACTCTATGAAACATAGAAACATAGAAGATAGGAGCAGGAGTAGGCCATTTGGCCCCTCTAGCCTGCTCTGCCATTCAATGCGATCATGGCTGATCATCCAAGTTCAGTACCCGGTCCCTGCTTTCTCCCCATACCCCTTGATCCCTTTAGCCTTAAGAAATATATCCAACTCCTTCTTGAATATATTTAATAGAAACATAGAAACATAGAAGATAGGAGCAGGAGTAGGCCATTCGGCCCTTCGAGCCTGCTCTGCCTTTCGATGAGATCATGGCTGATCATCCAAACTCAGTACCCTGTCCCTGCCTTCTCCCCATATCCCTTGATACCTTTTAGCTCTAAGAAATATATCTAACTCCTTCTTGAATATATTTAAGGACTTGGCCTCAACCGCCTTCTGTGGTAGAAAATTCCATAGGTTCACCATTCTCTGGGTGAAGAAATTCCTCCTCATTTCTGTCCTAAAAGGCCTACCCCTTATCCTTAGACTGTGACCCCTGGTTCTGGATTCCCCGACCATCGGGAACATCCTCCCTGCATCTAGTCTGTCCAGTCCTGCCAGAATTTTATAAGTTTCAATGAGATCCCCTCTCATTCTTCTAAACTCCAGCGAGTACAAGCCCAATCGACCCAATCTCTCCTCATACTTCATTCCTGCCATCCCAGGTGAATCTTCGCTGTACTCCTTCCATGGCAAGAATATCCTTCCTCAGATAAGGCGACCAAAACTGCACACAATACTCAAGATGTGGTCTCACCAAGGCCCTGTACAACTGCAACAAGACATCCTTGTTCTTGTACTCAAACCCTCTCGATATGAAGGCCAACATACCATTTGCCTTCTTAACCGCCTGCTGCACCTGCATGCTTACCTTCAGCGACTGGTGCACAAGGACACCCAGGTCTCGTTGCACTTCCCCTTCTCCCAATCTATTGCCATTCAGATAATAATCTGCCTTCCTGTTTTTGCCACCAAAGTGGATAACCTCACATTTATCCACGTTATATTGCATCTGCCATGCTTCTGTCCAATCACCCAACCTGTCCAATTCATCCTGTTGTTTCTCAGCATCCTCCTCACAGCACACACGCCCACCCAGCTTTGTGTCGTCTGCAAATTTGGAGATATTACATCTAGTTCCCTTGTCTAGATTATTAATATAATATTGTGAATAGCTGGGGTCCAAGGACCGATCCCTGCCGGACCCCACGAGTCACTGCCTGCCACTCAGAAAAAGACCCGTTTATTCCAACTCTGCTTTCTGTCTGCCAACCAGTTCTCTATCCAAGTCAATACCTTGCCCCCAATCCCATGTGCCTTAACTTTACATGCTAATCTCTTATGTGGGACCTTATCGAAAGCCTTTTGAAAGTCCAAATACACCACATCCACTGTGACTATGGCCCCGATTTTCTGCCAGCCGTCGGGCGGGTTTTCAGGCGGGCGGGAGCCGAAATTCGCAGAAATAGGGGGTCGCGACCCCCACCACCACCTGATTCCCCGCCCCGTCCGACTTTCGGACCGCCGTTTCTCCGCGACCCGAATCAGTCCCGCCCGCTGCTGGTGGGACTGGCCGTTGGGACCCTAATCACCAATGATTGGCATGTTTAATGCCATTTTCAGGGGCCGTTGCTATTTTCAAGGGTTCCCCATGCTAGACACGCCTGTGGGGAACCCCGCTGATGAAACCTGGCGTGAAGCTTGCCGGCTTGCTTGCTCTCAGCTGCAGGTCATTCGGGAAAGCTGCGATTTAAAGGGACAGCATTTGTATGTTGAAGGACCTTGTTGCTGCAGGCTTGGGGTTACTTCTTCAAGGCTTAGGCACAGATGTGGAAGGTTGGAGCCTCACACACTTCTCCAATGTGATCTCCTGGGAAGCCCCTCTCGCCACCCTCCCTCAGCACTTCCTCAGCAGAGGCATCTACGAGAAGCATGGGACGCCTTTTTTTCCTTCCCTTCTTGCCATTAGAGGATCTCCAGCAGCAGAGGCGGCAGCAGCTGAACCAGGAACAGCAGGATGAGCACCAGGAGCACCAGGCTGCTGCTCACTCACCTGAAGCTGCACAGGCCAGAAGGGACCAGCGATTGGAAGTGGCTTGAGAGCACCTTGCTGCGCTTTAGGGGGCCATGGGGACCCGTATCTGCAGTGGCAGTCCTACTCAGAAGGACTTCCATGAAGGTCTGGTTTCTCTGTTCAATAGATGGCCAACGCTCCTCAAGAGATGTCATTCTCTTATGAGCACTCACCATGTTTTCCGTACCCTGGCGAGTTATCTCCTCCATGGAGGTTGCCAACCTTTCCATGGTGATGCGTTCATGCGCCAATGACTCCACAAAGGCTCTGCTTATGGTCGCTATGGACTCCTCCATTCGCTCCACACTCGCAGCGACCCTGGAGACAAAACCTGCCAGAGACTCCTGCATCTGTGCATGGAGATCCATCACCTCTTCTCTTGCGGATGGACCCAGAGGCAGAGGGTCGACATGCAGCGCAGCTGAGCTGAGCTGACAGAGTCCTGCGCCCTCCGACGAGGACTCTCCACTGCTGTCCCTGATTCCAGAATCTGCTGAGGCTCACTTGTGAGCTGTGAAACACCAGGTGACAACACTACTCTATGTCCCGAAGGTCCCCCCGAGGTGTGAGTGTCTGCGCTGGTGCTGGGTGCGCTTACTTCTGCTGACGCTGCTCCCTCAGAGGTTGGAGCTTTCTCTGAGGAGTCTGGCTGCACAGCCTCTTCCCCCTTCACAGTGGGGACGGGGGCTCTGGATGGTCCTGTGGGGGAGTAGAGGAAGGATTAGAGATGTGATGCCAAGGTTACATGCACATTCGAGTTGACATCTGCTGACACCTGCATCCATGCAGCCTTGGTCTCAGTGGGAGGCCTCTTCCTGCCTGACCTAGGGAAGAGGACCTGACCTCCCTGTGGGCCCTAACCCCATCCAATAATGCCTGCAGTGAAGCTTCGTCGAATTTGGAGGCAGCTCGGGGTCTGGCACTGGCCACAGCTGCTGCAGGCTCCTCTGCCATCCTGTATGGTTCGTTTGTTAGCCAACAGAGGAAGCAATGCTTGCTGTGGACTTTGAAAGCACCACGAATGATGACATCATACTGTGAGGCTTTCTGACTAGAAATGGACAATTAGCAAGGCTGTCCACACGCTGGAAATTAATTGTCCACTTGAGGGAAAATTGCATGCAGCTGGCTGACCCATATTTTTGTGGGTTAGAACCCCACATTTGGGGAATCCGACCATTTCCCACACAATCCACAAAATCGGGCCCTATGACTCTAACCTCTGATGACGTTCCTTCTAGCTGAGATCCCAGTGCCTTCAGCAGCTGACAGTCACTGCTTAACAGTGTTGTAGAGAGGTAGCTCTCACATAATATGACATCTTTCTCTTCAACAAGATATACTCTGACAGCTTGTACTCTGAAATTATATTGCCAGTGGTGGTCAGTACAACCCTCCGAGATCTTTGTGCGCCTCCAATTCTGGCCTCTTGCGCATCCCCGATTTTAATCATTCCAGCATTGGCGGCCGTACCCCTTTGACCAAGCTTTTGGTCACCTGTCCTAATATTTCTTTATGTGGCTCGGGGTCAAATGTTGTTTGATAATTGCTCCTGTGAAATGCCTTGGGTTGGTTTGCTACGCTAAAGGCGCTCTATAAATGAAAATTGATGTTGTATGTCCAATTTTACACTAATTGGTACGCCAATTTTGCTGAGGTCAATTTACACCAGAATTTCTTGTGCATCTAATTAGACTATGCCAAAGTGTAGAAAACCAGCGTGATTACAAAGTAACGTAAAAATACCCTCTCGCATTATCCCGATCATCTCTGGTGAATTACAGCTCTTCCTTCCCCTTAATAGTCAACCAATCTATATCAAAGGTACAGCTAATCACTTTTTTTTGTGATTCATTTCTCTGGTTAATGTTCACCAGGGAAAATATAATTTAGTCAAGTTCCTCCTCACCGAGCAGAATGTAAGAGCCTAGATATTGGGTATAGCCCCGCTTGGGGCGGTAGAATTGGCGCTGCGCAAATTTTATAGCCAGACGCAACTTATCGCCACCTCGCGCGATATTGGGTTGCAGCGCCCCTAAAGGTGATTGCGGCGCAAAATCAGGCGTTACACGGGACTCCTAAGGCGCTAGCCTGGCGGCGCTACTCAATATCGGCGTGGGCGGGCGCAGCGCAGGTGCTGTCAATAATCGATGACCACGAGACTTTCAGGCGCCGGCCAGCTCTTAAAGGGGTGGGTCAGTAAGGATCGGCAGCCACACTCTGCGCCTTGTAGGCCTCAAAATCGGCGCTGGGCATTCTGTGGCGTTACAAACTTTGAGAAGATGGAGAGATGGAGAGGGTGAGGCAGAGAGCGGAGCGCTTTACCAATGGGGCATTGGATGATCTGGTTGGCGCAGTGGAGCGCCGGCGAGCTGTGCTGTGCCCCGACCATGGCAGGAGGCCTAATCAGAAGGAATACCGCAGAGCTTGGAGGGAAGTTTCTCAAAAGGTCAACTCCAACAGCATGGTGACCAGGAGCCCTGTGCAATGCAGGAAGAAATTCAACGACCTCACTCGGGTCGTTAGGGTGAGTGGTGTTTCGGCAATCTTCTTCATCCCTCCATCTGCACCTGACTTTATGGCCAGAGGGTGCGCGATGCCCCATTGGCCATCTGTCAGCAAGCACCCATGGCCCTTTCTGGGAACACACATGCACATTAAACTCAGGGCATCATGTAAGGGCTATTCCACCATGGGGGGCATGAGATGACAACTCAGGGCATGATGTAAGGGCTATTCCGCCATGGGGGGCATGAGATGAAAGCTCAGGGCATCATGTTTCATCACTTCCCGTCCTTTCTCCTGCAGGCCAAGCTGGCCAGGAACCGCAAAGAGCAGCTTCGGACCGGAGGAGGACGTCCTCGCCTCCAGACCCTCACGGACCTCGAGGAGAGAGTTCACCAGATTGTTGGAGGCCGGATGACTGGACCTGTCACCACTGGAGCTGCCGACCCCATTGTGCACAGTGATGGTAAGGTCATCACCTTTTTGATCTGTCTCCTTCCACTTGTTCCCCCCACCAGCATGCTTTTCACTCTGGACCCATGTCATAGCATTGCAGCAATCTTGCACCCCTTGCTGCCACCCTGTCCTTTCGCTAAAGCCACTCTTCAACCTCCCTGCTTTCAGATGCTGCACCACCAGCTCGGGAGACGGGCCCTCAAGCTGCCAGTGCCACTGACTCTGGAGGCGACCAGCAGGAGGAAGCCGGACCATCCGTGCCAGCCTCAGGCGAGCCAGCCCATCTGGAGACTGGGGATAGTACTTCCCTGGAGGGGAGCGGGGGGGGTGGGTGACTCTGATGAGGAACCAGTTCCAGGAACCAATGGGCTGCAGCAACGCAAGGGGGGTAGGGAAGCTCGGGGGCCGTCTCCCCGGAGGGCGAGTCAGGCCATGATGACTGCTGCACAGAGCGCGGAAGAGGTGCTGTCCCTCGCTGAAATGAGTGCCCAGGCTCGGCTCAGGCACACTGAGCTGATGGCTGCAGTGGCAAGGATGCCTGAATCCGTCGAGACACTGGCAAGGAGTGTCCAAGACTTTGGGGCAGCACAGGCAAGGAGTGCGCAGGACTTCGGGGCAGCACAGGCAAGGAGTGCGCAGGACTTTGGGGCAGCACTGGAAAGGACTGTCCAGGACTTCGGGGCATCACTGGAAAGGACTGTCCACGGCTTCGGGGCAGCACTGGAAAGGACTGTCCAGGGCTTCACCAAAGCAGTGGAAAGGACTGTCCCGGCTTTCAGCGAAGCACTGGAAAGGTCTGTCCAGGGCTTCACCGAAGCACTGGCACCTGCCATGCAAGTGCTGAGTGCTACCATGCAGTCACTCGTTTGCCTCATGCAAAAGCAGATTGAGGCCACGCGAGCACTGACTGCTGCCACCCTCGATGGATCAGGCAGGATTACCCGGGGCCCTTGCAGCACCACAGCAGGCCGTCAATCTGTGGACCAGCCGATTGGGGCGCATGCTGCGGTGCTGCCCCGTCAGAGTGCCAGTGTGTTGGCTGACCACGGAGCAGGTGTCCGCTCTCAGGATGTCAGCATCCCTGATGCCACCACTGGGACGTCTCCACTGCAGCTGCCACCACCTGCAGGACAGACTGCTTCCACCCATGCACAGTTGGAGCAGTCAGCATCCGGGCCCTCCAAGCCCAGAGGTCGTCCATGCCGTCCCTCAGGGGCTTTTGCACTTTCGGACACTCAGCAGGCGTCCCCCAGCCTTGACGCAGCCACTGGGGTCCAATTACGGAGGAGCTGCAGGGAGGGAAGGGGCCGATCTCATAAGAGAAGTAGATCACCATCAAGGGGGAAAGAGTAGAGGGAACTGCTGAGACGTCTTATTTGTAGAATTCAAGGCCGTATACACCTGCTGTGAATGTTAGTCATGTTTTGGGTAGTCTGGCGGGTTTGCGAGACAGTTATGTGTTATTTCGTTAGTTATGCTTTCAGTTGCCATTGCTTTGTCATGTTGGAAGGAAGCACATTTTTGAAAATAAAGAAAAGGTTTTATTTACAATGGCCATCTATACTATTTGCAATCATTCTGGCCTTCATAGGCTTTGGGTGACCCGGACGGTTCTCTCCCAATGACACCAAGCATTCCGTCAGAGGGGCCTAGAACCGACCCCTTATGAGCCTCTGACGGACGGCCCTTCCAGTTTCTGGAACCCTCCCGTTTTCCTCCTCCTCCTCCTCCTCCTCCTCCGCCTCCTCCTCCTCTGCTGGTCCTTCAAGGTCGGCTGGCATTGGCTGGGTGCGTTGGATGGCGAGGTTGTGGAGCATGCAGCAGACAACGACGACGTGGGCGACTCGCTAGCCCGAGAGTGCCTGGGGAACGTTCCAGTGAGCTGTCACTATTAGCACCAGGCGGAACGGAGGCGGGCGCCACTCAATTTCCGATCCGGGGCGCCAAAAAGGCATTGCACACTGAAATGATGTCATGATCAGCCTGCGCCCGCGAGCAGGCGCTAAGTTTTTGCGCCAGCGCTAAGAGCCCACGCAATATGGGACGAGGAGCGCGGCGCCCAGCTGCTAGCTGCTCAGCCCCCCGCTCCTCGGCTTCTTTAGGCGCTATGCCCTGGCACTACCAACCGAATTTCTCCCCCAAAGTGTTTTCCAAGTGCAGTTTGAAACTATTAATAGAAAGCTGACAACTGTATTGAATTTGAAAGGTCTATCGCTAGCTCTGAACACCCTTAAATTCAGTTCAACACACTTCAATCAAACTAACTGAAATAGGAAGGGGGACTATAGTTTTTTTTTTAAATCCTGGTCATTCAGCATAAAAGCCTCAGTCCTCTTTCTTGATTTGTGAAACCTTTGCAAAACAGTCTCACAGAGGAAATGTGTCCAAATTTCCTAATTTCATTACAACAGTCTTTTGAGATTTACAATGGCAGCTTTATGTGCCACAGTCTTCAGCAAGGATTCTGATGCTTAGTGAATTTCAGTATCCAATACTGAAACACATGCAAGCAGTATGTAGATCCGATGAGTGCAACTCCTGAGGAAAACCTTACATTGCATTTTTACCCATTTACTCCTCAATATATTGAGCTACTAATATGAAGATTGCTTGCCGATCCTTACACTCCAGTATGCTGATATTCACTCAAAGTATGGTTGCAAATACATTGGGGGAGAAATTCAGTTGGTTGCGCCACCCGTTAGCGCCTTAAGAGGGCGCTAAGTGGGTTGCAAGCCAACTCGCGCCCGGGCGCGGCACTGCCCACACCTCCCGCTAAATTCCGCGGGACGTTAGTGGTGGCGCTAACCGTTAGCGCTGCACCGCTGCCGATGACGTCATCAGTGTGCGTAGCACCCCGTTGATGCCCCGGCCGCGATATTCGGCAGCGCTCCCTGATTTACTGCTGGACGCTATGTCCGACAGGGTCAGGGTGGCGTACCTGCGGCCGGGGAGGCGCAAATTAAAGGCGAGGTGCGGGGCGGCCATTTTTGTTGTTGGCCGCCTGCCAGCACCTGCCTGCGCTCCCGTCGCTGGCCTCCTGAATCGCACCCCCCCCCCCCCCCGCAGAGTGCCGGCTGCGCTCCAAGAGCCCTGCACTCCCAATCCTCGGGGGCCTAGCTGGGCCCCAGATCGCGCTGCACAAGGCCCCTCCCCTTTAAGAAGTGGAGGAAGGCCACACGCTGCGGCACATTGCGCCACGATATTCACTCGCAGCGCCCCAAGAGGGATGCGGGGCACCTCCAGTAGCGCCGCGCTTCCCTTTGGGGTGCAACCACTCAATTTCCGGTGCGGGGGCGCTACTTTTAGCGCCCTGGCGAGGCTGGCGCCCCTAACGGGGCGACACTCAATTTCTCCCCCATTGTGTTTCTCTCCACTTCCATTTCTCTTAAAGTGATTAAGTTCACTCTAAATCCACCCTGCTAACTAGTTTACCTGTCCAGTCCTATGGCAGAATTCAAAACCTTAAGATTTGGTGCCAAAGGACCGATGCCAAACAGATTGATAAAACTGCCGGGGCTCCCTCAATAGCTCAACTGGTAAATACTCTGCCTATTGTGGAACTGACCCACCCAAGGCTTCATCCACAGTCTGTGCTGAGTTAGCTGCTGTCAACTACGTGTCAGTAGGGATAATGCAATTTACCTCAGCACCACTGGAGAGGAAAATAACTGTTCCTGATTGCTTTTCAATGAGGTGCGTGTGTGGACATCAGGCTTCGCTATAATCCCGCCCTCTGTAGAACAGGCTTCCAACGCTCGCTGTCTAGGCTCACACATAAAGAATTACCATTCTAAGCAAGATACTGAGCTGATGCCCATGGAACTGCCCCCACCCCTCCCCAGCGCAAGTGAGAGCCATCAGCAAAGGAGGACAGAAATTTGGGAGGGGTGGTGGGGGCGGGGGGCGAAAGAAAGCTTCCATTATATAACGTAGCGAGAGGGCAGGGGGATACGACATAATAAAAATGTGCCCAACAGAATAATGGAATGACCCTCCAGGTCAAAACACTCCTGCTCATGGACAAAAAATTTGTACTTTTCTTTTATCCGTGACACCATCCAACTGCTGTGAGTTAAGAGAAGGGTGTACTTGCCTCACTATATCACATCAAATAGGATTGTAGCTCCATAAATCTGCCACAATGATTTATTTGCTGGCTTTTAATATTTTAACTCCTCTTTTCTACCCTCTCTAAAATGAATGTTAAATTGCATCAATGCACTTAATGATGCGCCAGGGATTAAAATGCATTCATAATGTACCCAATACATCAGAAATCATTACAATAAAACAAGACATGAATACAACATGTTATCAGAACACCATGCTTTAGTTAATATTCTATGAATGAATTCAAAGTGTAGCATTACTTTGGTGCAAATGTTTGATGAACTGAGCCATTACATTAGCTCTAAATATGCTGGTCTTGTTGGTGAACTAACAGAGTCACCTGGGAACCCAAATGGATTATCGCTTTTTTCATTTACCATCGTTCTATTCCCAGGCACCCGTGATTTCTTGCTGGTAATAGTTATGAACCCTGGTAGGGTTCCATGACTCGTTCCTAAATTGACGTAACCCTACGCTAGTTTTCTGAAACTTATCTCCTTTGTGTTTGCAGAGCGATAATTCGTCAGGTTGAAAATAACGCATCTCTTAACTACTGTGCCTGGAAAAACACAACAAAGGCATAAAATCAGTTAACAGTAAACATGGTTTACTCATTCTAGTCATTCTGTTAAATTAGTGAATCTGTATTAGGAGTACAGCAATGAATAAAGAAGTAGACCTGTATTCATATACACCATAAAATTAAGCTTTATTTTAAGTTTTTGGGCTAAAAATTCACTTTGGGGCGCCAAGCTCGCCTGGGCGCCGGAATTACCGCTGCGCGTGGAGCCACTTGCGCCATCAGGATATTCAGTTTCTGCGCCCCAAATGGAAGCCGGCCGCTATACAAGGCTTCCCGCGCCCCGCTTGGGGCGCTGAAACTGAATATCGGCGCGCAAAGTGCCGCAGCGCCACCCGCTGCGGCACGGCACGCTGCGGTACTGCAGGCCTTCCTCCCACTGTTAAGGGGGAGGTGCCTGCAACAGCGCGATCCCCGCTCGCGAGTGCCGGCAAATGAGCCCGGCACCAAGGAGAAGTGCCGGGCTCTCGGGAAACAGCCGGCAATGCCGCGGGGGGGGGTGTGTAGGAGGCCGGGGACGGAGGTGCGGGCAGGCGGCCGCCGAAAAAGCGGCCGGCCGCACCTCCACCTTAACTCGCGCCACTACCGCCACAGGTAGGCCCCTGTGTACCGGTCGCTATTTGCGGCCGGCGCGGAAGAGGCGGCCGCGACCTAATATGGCGTTCGGGGCGGTAGCGGGGCGTTGCGCACACCTATGACGTCATCGGTGGCGGCGCAGCACTACAGGCTAACGCCGCCATTAGCGCCCCGCTAAATATCGCAGTGGTTGCGGCCAGTGGCGCTAAAGCCTCTGAGTGGCCTCTTTGGGCGCAAACTGGTGGCGCAAGCAACTGAATTTCTAGGCCTTTGTCTTTAGCCAGGCATTACTTGGATTAGTCCTTTACTGATTTTTAAAAAAAAATCAGTATTTATTTCTGTGGCAGGAATACTTATCTGACAGTAATATAATTAAAAGTCATAAACACCCTATTAAAATGTTAGTGAGGTGTAAGAAATAGTTTCTGTATAATATTTCAAAACTAGTTTAAGAGTGGTCACACCGACACCAGCCAATGTTTGCTGAGCCTTCCTGTTGGTGTATTCCTTGAATGAAGGTATAAGCCGAGAAGTTACTTTGTGATATGTTACTGCACAAATGCTAAACACATTTGTATAACATTCCCCTGCCCACTATTGAAAGGAAGCATTCACCTATTTATTTTAAACCGGTTAACACCTCAAATAAAACAACAGATTGGAGTAATGTCTGCTCCTGCATTAAACATCCACACACGCACAATGGGAAAGGCAATTCTGGGGCGAAAGCCTGTACTCCGTGGTTAGGGGGCTTAATACAACTTGGCAGATCAATTAGACGACTGCCACTTCTTCAAGGCAAAAGCACATGGCATTCTCTTCTGTTTTTACTTTTACAGTTTATACTGCAAGTACCTTCCCATTTGTGGAATATTTTATCTTGATTGCCCTGCTATAGAGTTTGCTCAGAAATCTTCATATTAATCTTTCTCTATAACAGTTCCCCCTCTCTTAAAAGCTCCCCATTAAAATTTTTCGAAGCAACATTTTTTTTTATTCGTTCACAGGGTGTGGCCGTCGCCGGCAGGGCCAGCATTTATTGCCCATCCCAAATTGCCCTTGAGAAGGTGGTGGTGAGCCACTTTTTGAACCACTGCAATCCTTATGGTGAAAGTACTCCCACAGTGCTGACCTTTTTATTGTAGTGGTTTTTTTTACAATTGAGTGTCTTGCTGGGCCATTTCAGAGGGCAGTTAAGAGTCAACCACATTGCTGTGGGTCTGGAGTCACACATAGGCCAGACCGGGTAAGGACGGCAGATTTCCTTCCCTAAAGGACATTAGTGAACCAGTTGGGTTTTTACAACAATCCGGTAGTTTCATGGTCACCATTACTGATGCGAGCTTTTTCATTCCAGATTTTTATTTGATTAGCTGAATTTAAATTCTCCAGCTGCCGTGGTGGGATTTGAACTCAAGTCTCTGAATTATTAGTCCAGTAACATAACCACAATGCTACCGTACCCCTGTGCACCCATCGATTATATTTGTACTCTGAGGAGCTCCAGGAAAGTAAAACTCTGTACACGTACTCACCTCCATTACAATGTACATATGACCAGATAACATTTGCACCCAGTCACATTTATATAAAAAATGACTATCATGATGATATTACATATGTCCCTGGCAGGTACATGCAATCTCATTTTAGCACATGAATGTTGTTATCCACCTCCATTATACTTCCATTATCCATTCTTGAGCCATCTTTTGTTTCTTAACTTGTTCCATTACCATCTCCTTTTGCCTTGCACCATCATCCCTTTTTGTCACTTAGGGCTCGATTTTCTCAGCCCTGAGGAGGCGGGCATGGAGGCGGGACAGCACGTAAAATCGGAGAAAGTGGGGGCGGATGGCAAACCCGCCCCCATCCCGCCTCCGTGCCCTTTTGCCAGGAGGCAGGAAGATGTGCCGCTTCGGGTCCTGTCTCCTGGAGGCGGGAAAGGCTTTTAATCCTTTTAACTGCCTGTTAACAGATAGTTAACAGGCAGAAAAAGGGATTAGTGCCATTTTACCTTCACAGCTGAAGGCTTCCCGACCTCGGAGAACCCCGCCAGGTTGGAGGAGACGTGGAGGAGTTCTGCGGCAGTCGGAGGCACCTGGAAGTAAGGTGTAGAGGTGAGTGATGGGTGCAAATGTGGAGTGATAAGTATGCAAGGTGAGTGATAAGTTTAAAAAAGTGTTTACTTACCTTTTTTTACTTCTATAGCCTTTAGCCGTGCTGGATCGGGAGAGTGGACATCCACCTTGTCAAACACCCTCCGATCCATCAGACATCTGAAATTTACTTTTTTACAATGTTTTTTCAGTCCTCACCACAAAAACGAATCAAACTCAAGAGAATGTCAGTGTTTGGCAGCTTCACAGAGCTGTCAAATGCTATCATTTCTTCTTTCAAGAAGTCTTGACAGATAGCACGTCTGACGTTGACGTGATCTGTCAGTGACTTCTTCCCTAATTGGCTTGCTGAGCCCGCAAGGTGGGCTTAACAAGCTCAATCAGGGGAAAATCCCTCTGAATGGTCAGGCGAGGATGGAGGCGGGACATTTACACGACGAGCAGCAGTCCCGCCTCCAAGTCGCCTCCATTGACAAAATCCAGCCCTTAATCTCTCCTGCCTTCCATCCTATCACAGACCTTGAATTTTGAAGATCGGGTAGCCAGTGAGCATTGCACACTCACTGACGTCACGATCTGCCTGGCGCTGAGGTCCCCGGCATAACTCATAGTGGCAGTGCTACGGGTGCCGGATTTGGCGTGCATCACTGGATTTGCTTCGCCCTGGTGCTACTGCATCAGCGCCCCATTAGTGCCCCCGCCAGGCGCTAACTAGAGGCACTAACCAACTGAATTTTCCCCCTTTTGTGTCCTCCTCAAAGTTTACTTTCCCACCTAGCTTTGTATCATCAGCAAACCTGGATACGTTACACTTGGTCCCTTCATCTAAGTCATTAATATAAATTTTAAATAGCTGAGGCCCAAGCACTGATCCTTGCGACACCCCAGTAGTTACAGCCTGCCAACCTGAAAATGAGTTTATCCCTACTCTCTGTTTTCTGTCTGTTAACCAATCCTCTATCCATGCAAACATATTAAAATATATTACCCCCAGCCCCAGGAGCCCTTATCTTACCTTTTTGTGGCACCTTATCGAATGCCTTTTGGAAATCCAAATACACTACATCCACTGGTTCCCCTTTATCTACCATGCTAATTACATCCTCAAAAAACTCTAATAAATTTGTTAAACATGATTTCCCTTTCATAAAACCATGTTGACTCTGCCTAATCATATTATGATTTTCCAAGCGCCCTTTTACCACTTCCTTAATAATGGACTCCAGCATTTTCCCAACGACTGATGTCAGGCTAACTGGGTTGTAACTCCCTGTTTTCTCTCTCCCTCCTTTCTTGAATAGCGGTGTTACATTTGTTACCTTCCACACCACTGGGACCGTTCTAGAATATGGGGAATTTTGGAAGGTCACAACCAATGCATCCACTATCTCTACAGCCACCTCTTTTAGAACCCTAGGATGTAGGCCATCAGGTCCAGGGGATTTGTCGGCTTTTAGTCCCATTAGTTTCTCAAGTACTTTTTCTCCACTGATCTTAAATTACTTTAAGATCCTCATTTAACCCTTTGGTTTCCTGCTATTTTTGGTATGCTTTTTGTGTTTTCTACTGTGAAGACCGATAGAAAATATTTTTTAAAGCCTCTGCCATTTCCTTATTCCCCATTATAATTTCTCCTGTCTCAGCCTCTAAGGGACCAACGCTTACTTTTGCTACTCTCTTCCTTTTTACATACCTGTAGAAGCTCTTACAATCAACTTTTATATTTCTTGCTAGTTTACTCTCATTCTATTTTCTCCCTTTTTATCAACTTTTTGGTCATCCCTTGCTGCTTTCTAAAGTTCTCCCAATCCTCAGGCTTACTATTATTATTGGCAACCTATAAACCTCTTCTTTTAATCTAATACTATCCTTAACTTCTTTAGTTAAGGATGTGACCTCACATTTCCCCACATTATACTCCATCTGCCACCTTATTGCCCACTCACTTCACCTGTCTATGTCCCTTGGCAGGCTCTTCGCGTCCTCCTCACAACTTACTTTCCCAGCTAGGTGGGAAGCAGTGCAAAATCGCACGGCCTACAAGCTACCCGCCAACACCAGGTAGGTAGTGGAATCAGCTTCCGGAGACATCGCGCAGGGGTCTTGCATTCGGGAAGTAAGGGGAGTCGGCGGCAGGGAAGGACCCAAGCTTTCCTAATGAGGCCTGAAGGAATACCCCTGCTTCTCCTGGTCCCACAACGAAAGTAAAAGCACTTACCTGTTTGGGCCTCTTCCCACAATCTTTAACTGGTGGGAAAGCCACAACAGCTTCCCCACTCAAGCCACCAGTTAAAATTGCCCATCGGAACCCAATGACATAATCAGGATGCAACAGGCAGATGTAAAGAAGGACCCTGCCGGCTTTGGATGGGCATCCTTGCGGCCTGCTCAATGGAGCAGGTTAAAATCCTGAACGGTAGAAGCCTTGCGGCTTTCTGGTGGGCGGGTAACCCGATTGATTTTACCTGCCCACTCGCCTGGTTTCCGACGAGCTGGTAGGGTTGAAGTCACCTCTCGTAGAATTAGAAAGCTGTATTAATAAACAAAAGACATAAGCCACCACCCACCAGTAAAACCCATCTGGTAAACAAGAGATCATAGGTTCATAATCCAGCACCATGTCTGAGAGAAAGAAATAGAGAGAAAATATATGAGAATTGAGTATGTTTAAATCAGCAAAGTTTCTTTCTCCATCAAATCTAATTTATTTATACAAAATTTGGAAGAAGGATAGGCCAATACTTTGGCACACACAGATGAGCAAAAGGGTTGTACTTGATTGGGGAATTTTTTTAAATTAATTCTCAGGACATGGGTGTCACTGGCAGGCCAGCATTTATTGACCATCCCTAATTGCCCTTGAGAAGGTGGTGGTGAGCCGCCTTCTTGAGTTCACGTAGTGCAGATACCCCTACAGTGCTGTTAGGTAGGGAGTTGCAGGATTTTGACCCAGCAACGATAAAGGAACGGCGAGATATTTCCAAGTCAGGACGGTGTGTAACTTGGAGTGGAATTTGGAGGTGATGGTGTTCCCATGAACCTGCTGTCTTTATCCTTCGAGGTGGTGGAGGTGACGAGTTTGAGAGGTGCTGCCGAAGAGGCATCTTGAAGGTGCTGCTC
Organism: Somniosus microcephalus; assembly: GCF_052327205.1. Taxonomy (NCBI): domain Eukaryota; kingdom Metazoa; phylum Chordata; class Chondrichthyes; order Squaliformes; family Somniosidae; genus Somniosus; species Somniosus microcephalus. The sequence goes on along the minus strand of NC_141000.1, from coordinate 12,113,765 downwards.
GCCGCAACTACGGTACACTAGTGGTGGAGGGAGTGGATGTTTAAGCTCATGGGTGAAATTCCAATCAAGCAGATTGATTTTTCCTGGATGATATTGATGTTATTGAGTATTGTTACAGCTGGACCCATCCAGACAAGTGGAGACTATTCCATTACACTCCTGACTTGAACCTTGTGTTGGTGAAGAGGTTTTGGGGAGTCAGGAGGTGAGTGACTTGCCACAGAATACCTAGCCTCTGACCTGCTCTTGTAGCCACAGCATTTATTTACCAGTTGAATTGCTGGTTAATGGTGACCCCTAGGATTTCGATGGTGGGGGCTCAGCGATAGTAATGCCATTGAATATCAAGGGGAGGTGGCTAGGCTCTTTCTTGTTAGAGATGGTCATTGCTTGGCACTTGTGTGGCACAAGTATTATTTGCCACTTTTTGTGCCACATGTCAGCCCAAGCCTCAATGTTGTCCAGGTCTTGCTGCATGTGGGCACGGACTGCTTCATTATCTGAGGAAATGAGAATGAAGCTGAACACTGTAATCATCAGTGAACAGCCCCACTTCTGACCTTATCATGGAGGGGAGGTCATTGATGAAGCAGCTAAAGATAATTCAGCCAAGGATGTTGCGCTGAAGAACTCCTGAAATGATGTCCTGGGGCTGATATGATTAGACTCCAACCACAACCATCTTCCTTTGTGCCAGGTATTACTCCAGCCACTGGAGAGTTTTCCCATGGATTCCCATCGACTTCAGCTTTTAGGGGTAATGATGACAGTTTTTGAAAGCGAGACTGACAGTACCTGAAGAGAAGGAACCAATTATAATGTCAGCAACCATGGGGGCTGGGAAGGGAAGTTGAATGGGCAATAATTTATTGGGAATGGCATTAGGGAACAGGAGATGGGTCTTGTGGACAGATGAACTCAGAGAAGGCGCATGAGAGATAGGAAATTAACCAGAGAAAGACACGAGTTCCAGGACTATGGCTGGAGGAGCCTTGCAGGAGGTTTGGATTGGTGGACTAGGGAATAAGTATAAGCAGCAGAGGCAGCTGAATGGGTGTTCTCAATCATAGTGACAAAGAACTCCATTAACTCCTTGCAAGGTGAAGCAGGCATGGGGGAGAGACCAAGGTGTGACTTGGTGATAAGGTGGTTTAGGCAAAGCGAATGGTGGAAAGTATAGACAGGCAGGTAGGCTTCCGTAATGGGTAAGGTGTCACAGCCCGTAAGCAGAGATACATTTCTGTCAAAGCCAGGATGCCAATGCAATTGTCCACAATAAGATTGTGGATGGCAAGGTCCTTGTTTGTGAGTGAATTGACACTCCAGTGGAAATGCCGGTGATTGTTGATCCACTGGTAAAGTCCAAAGGGGCAGTGGTGGGTGGAGTGAAGGGTTCAGGAGGAAGGTAACAATTCCCTTTTCAGAAACATCTTGCCTAGCCCTGGTTTGGAAGGATCAAATGTACTTGGGCTGTAGCCGAGAAAGATGACAGACACATCTGTAATAATATTCCTGGTATCACCTGCATTCTCACTAGGTACACGGATGGGTGCACTGCTACAGTCACTAGCGTCTAGGACATTGGCAAAATGAAGTAATTAGAAAGAATACTCTTTAGTTGTCAGTTGCTGATGTAGGGATGTTGCGAAGCTAGGGTGGTGGGTGTCAGTATGATGATTTTGTGAGCATAACAGCAGTGACTCACCCTCTCAGTTGCTCCATATGGGCACTGAATAGTAGCACTATCATTAAAGAGGACAGCATTGATCTTCTTTGCTTCACCAGCAATCTATAATTTATAGGCATATCACATTGCAAATTACCTTGATTTTTCACACCGTCATTAGGTCTCACTGATTACATCTAAATCTTCAACAACTGTGCATTTCACACCAATCTATAAAATTTATGCAGCAATTTTGTCAAAGCTGAGCAATGCCTCTATTTCTGTGATAATGTGGTGCCACCATTGTCTAGCAGCTACTGTATTACTGTATTTAGTTATTTTTCTCAAATGAAAGTAATTTATGCTCAGCATCATTCTTTACTCTCCCTCTCAACAACAGTGATTCATAGATAGGATAGATAGAAAGGAACTTTTCCCTTAGTAGAGGGGTTAATAACCAGGGGGCATAGTTTCAAGGTAAGGGGCAGGAGGTATAGAGGGGATTTGAGGAAAAACTTTTTCACCCAGAGGGTGGTTGGAATCTGGAACTCACTGCCTGAAAGGGTGGTAGAGGCAGGAACCCTCACAACATTCAAGAAGCATTTAGATGAGCACTTGAAACGTCACAGCATACAAGGCTACGGACCAAGTGCTGGAAAATGGGAATTGAATAGACAGGGCTTGATGGCCGGCACGGACACGATGGGCCGAAGGGCCTCTTTCTGTGCTGTGTAATTCTATGACTCTATGGCTCTATAAACTGTCGTGTTACATCTCAATGTTGTAGCAGAGCTGCAATTTCAACTGATAGGGGGGTGAGATGGTTCATTTGCACCACTTGTGAACAATGCCTCACTAAATAAATACTATGTAAAAAGAGGCACATCACGTTATGCACTGAAATATGGAACAAAAACCCAAACCTCACGCTGCACTAAAGAATAAAATTTAGTTCAATGGAGGAAAAATAAAACTGCTACACTTGATAACATTAATGGACGCTGTACTGACAGTCGACCTCGCCCTCCAGGATCTATGGCGGAGGGAGCAGAGGCAGCGAGAAAGACTGGAACATGTGGCCAGAGGGAGGAGGAGGGCCATCAGGGCTCTCAACAGAGGGCCTTACCCTCCGAGGATATTCCGACAGCACTTCTCCGACCTCCAATTAAGTGAGGGGCTGTGTATTAGAAGGCTCTGCTTCAGCAAGGAGGTGGTCACAGAACTCTGCCACCTCCTGCAACCAGACCTCCAGCCTCAGACCAGGGCGACCACAGCTCTCTCAGTGGCAGTCAAGGTCACCGGTCACTGTCACCCTCAATGTCTTCACCAGTGGATCCTTCCAGTCTGCAACAGGAGATATATCTAACATCTCGCAGTTCGCCATCCATCGCTGCATCCAGGAGGTCACGGAAACTCTCTACAGTAGGAGAAGGGATTACATTTCCTTCTCCATCACCAGAGAGAAGCAGGACGAGCATGCATGCAGCATTGCCAGGATAGCGGGATTCCCATTGGTGCAGGGCACCACTGACTGTACCCACGTGGTTTTGCGGGCACCACATAACAATCCTGAGATCTTCCGCATCCGCAAAGGCTACCACTCACTTAATGTGCAGTTGGTGTGCGACCACAGCCAGTGAATCCTCAATGTCAATGCCCGCTATCCTGGCAGCAGCCATGATGCCTTCATCCTGCGCCAGGCCGGTGCACCAGCAATCTTCCAGTCATCACATCAAGCTCGCGGCTGGCTGCTCGGAGACAAGGGCTATCTGCTCTCCACCTGGCTCATGACTCCCCTCCGCAACCCTAACATTCCTGCCCAGCATTCATATAACGAGAGCCATGCTTCCACCAGGAATATCATTGAGCAGACCATCGGCCTGCTGAAGCAACGGTTCTGCTGCCTTGACTGCTCGGGAGGAGCCCTCCAGTACTCGGCTGAGTGGGTGTCCCATTTTGTGGTGGTCTGCTGCATGCTCCACAACTTGGCCATCATGAGGGCCCAGCCCTTGTCACCAGGGATTGCGGGAGGAGGAAGAAGGAGAGGAGGAGGAGGAGGAAGAGGAAGACAAGGAGGTTTCCTTCCCTAAAGGACATCAGTAAACCAGTTAGACTTTTACAAAAATCCGACAGCTTCATGGTCACTTTTTACTGGTACCAGGGCAGCGAAATTCGGTGTGTTAGCGCCTGACGTTCGCGCCTGATGTGGGCGCTAATGGGGCGCCCAGGGATTAGCGCCGGCAAATCCAACACCGCATGCGGCCTTCAGTGGTGAATTAGTGCTGGCGTAAACTGTCAGCGCCTCGGCCTCTATCACCTCTCACATGGTGACGTCAATACGTGTGTAACGGCCCGTTAACGGCCCTGATGCATAATTGCCTTTCGCCCCCCTGCTTTAGCGCCTCACGCTGACAGCGCCAGTAAGAGAAGGCACTGTGCACTCGGAAATGCGTTGGAGGAGCGGTAATTAAAGGGAATGCATCTATGTCGCTTGAACATCATGAAAAAGGGGCGTTCAGTGATCACACCATTTATCGCTTGCACCAGCCTGTTGCTTGCGCAAAATATTTTACACCTTTTCCTCAAACATCTCCAAATGCTGCCCTTTCTGAAGGTGATGGGGGCGGCAATGGCAGTTGCCCAGGTCACGTTGAAAAACACCATTGATGACTATGAGGTTATACAGCGTGATTGGCCCGTTCCTTCAAGAGGTGGAAGAAGCCTGTGTGATTAAAGAGTGCCGTTTGGACTGTGCATGACCTTCTTTATCGCTCTGCCGGTGGTGCCCTGCTCTCAGAGGTTAGCGCCCTAAGTTAGGAGTGTAGCGCTTGATTTAGCGCTCCATTCCCCTCTTGGAGCGCTAGCAATGAATTTCGCGGGAGTCAACAATGATTAGTGCCTGGCGCTAATTCTTCAACTTTTAAAGTGTTAGCGCCCCAAACGGGGTTATACTGAATTTCTCCCCCCGCCCCCCACCCCCGACCCCACCCCCCCCCCCGGGTTTCTACTTCCAGATCTTAAAGGGTTAGGCATCTGTGTGAATTTGCCACTTCACTGCCACTATGTAGAGTATAACAGATGATGTCAGTGTGGATTTTTACTTTTCAAGTTATTAAAAAGGTGAAATATTTTTTGCCTTCTGATTTGGTGAATAATCTTCTCACACAGTACCTCTCGGCCTCAGTTCGGCTATAAGGGGAGGATGAAGAGAGCAAAAGTCAAGTTACTTTCCACAGACAAGAAGGAAAAACTGACCGATGATGTCTTATCGCACCTTGTGACTAATAGCTTAAGAGCAGCATTGGCGGCGATATGGAAACAGGCCAGCTGACCACTGACTTACGCAGGTGGTGGTATACAGCCTAAATGAACCAAAAGACTTTTTTAAAAAAAGGAAAGATGTTCAATACAAATCAGATACACAGGAGTTTCCATTTTGGGTGCAATCGGCGATCCGGGCGCAAATTCCGTCCAAAATAGCGCGAGTTTTAAGAAGTGTTTTTTTTCCCCTCAAAGTTTCAGCTCGTACTCATTTGCATATCGCCGAATGCAACATCTGCCATAAAACAGCACAATCAAGCAGCCTTTTTGAACATCATTTTGTTTTTTCAAATTTGCTTTAAAAATATTCCTTGATGCATTTAAGAGTGGGAGCTTGGTGCAATTTGATTGATGCATCACCAAAAATAATTTTTAATCTAAGTGTCTAGTTCACCACCTGTGAGGAACCTGATTTTAAATAACTGAAAATGAATTTTTAAAAGCTATACGGAACCATTTACTAGGAGTACAGTAGTCAGTTTCTTAGTAAATTCAAAAAAAAATGATATTCAAAAGCTTTTAAAACTTGCCTATTAGTGCCCTTGCGCCCCCCGCAAAAAAAGGGTTAATTTTAAGAGCCTCCTCGAAGGCCCGCAAACAGGCGCAATTACCAGAAGCTCCCAATGGTGATTAATTCATAAAAACATAGAAACATAGAAGATAGGAGCAGGAGTAGGCCATTCGGCCCCTCGAGCCTGTTCTGCCATTTAATGAGATCATGGCTGATCATCCAAATTCAGTACCCTGTCCCTGCCTTCTCCCCATATCCCTTGATCCCTTTTAGCCTTAAGAAATATATCTAACTCCTTCTTGAATATATTTAATGAATTGGCCTCAACTGCCTTGTGTGGTAGAGAATTCCACAGGTTCACCACTCTCTGGGTGAAGAAATTCCTCCTCATCTCAGTCCTAAATGGCTTACCCCTTATCCTTAGACTGTGACCCCTGGTTCTGGACTCCCCCGCCATCGGGAACATCCTTCCTGCATCTAGTCTGTCTAGTCCTGTTAGAATTTTATAAGTTTCAATGAGGTCCCCTCTCATTCTTCTAAACTCCAGCAAGTATAAGCCCAATCGACCCAATCTCTCCTCATACGTCATTCCTGCCACCCCAGGTATCAATCAGGTGAATCTTCTGGGGATTCAATCTGGGGACATGGCCAATTTTGTGGGCGGGGCCAGCTTCTAGCGTGATGTTTTTTAAACCAGCGCCAAAGGTAGTGGAAACACAACTTGCGCTGAACGTAACTCACGCAATCTTTTGCGCTGGCTTGGCCGATTACGGGCGAATTGCACTGAATAAAAACCAGCACAACCTAGGCCAGAGAATGTACATTTGATGCTATTGTGGCAGAACCACTGAATGACTCTGGCTAACTGTATATAATTCTCTTTAACGATGTTCTAACACCAGCCTAAACCTGTACCATTGTGTTAGGCATTACTGTGTTTTGTATATAGAGTTTGCATGTACGGGGCGTGGCCCCTTTAAGGGCGCGGGAAAACGCGGGCAAACACGATGACGTCACGTCGCAAACCACGGGACTGCCCAGTCAGTCCTCGTGGCATCTCCGTTGAGTAAAGACCTGTTTAATTGTTCTCTGGTGTCAAGTTATTCGTAGGAATTCGTCAATTCCTACATTGGTGACCCCGTTTTTGTGAACGTTTTCACAAAAGAAGAGCACAGCATGGAAGCAAATGCCATTTCGCTAAAGCTACCGCAGTTCTGGGGGCAGCAAGCGACCTCGTGATTTATTCAGGTCGAGGCCCAGTTCGCCCTGAAGAACATCGATGCAGATCAGGCCAAGTATCTTTACGTGGTCTCCGCACTCGACAACTCTACCGCCTCTCGGATCGTCAGCCTCCTCGAAAACCCCCCAACGGAGCGCAAGTATGAAACCTTCAAAGCGCGGTTACTGCAGGTTTTCGGGCTCACAAAATGGGAGCGCGCCCGTCGATTACTCGCTATGCCCGGGCTCGGGGACTCCAAGCCTTCAGAGTTGATGAGCCAAATGCTCACACTCCTGGGCTCAGAACGGGAATGTTTCCTATTCCGCGAAATTTTCCTCAGCCAACTGCCTGAACAGGTGCAAGCTGCCCTGGCCAGATCTGAAATTGAAGGCTGCGCAACACTCGCTGTGGAGGCTGACAACATTTTCGCTGTAACTCGGCGTAACTGCGCCGCCACGAGGCACCCATCCCCCGCAGACACCGCCCCAGCTCGTCCACCTGCTGGGCTGTGTTTCTACCACGCGCAGTTCGGCATGAAAGTGAAGCGTTATCACCCTCCCTGCAGTTTTCGCCAAAAAAAACAACGGCTGACACTGCAACCACCGAGGAACGGGACTAACGGGCACCCCGCGGCCGCGATGGCGAGCGGCAACGCGGGAAAATTGCTCTTCATCACTGATACTCTCTCCGGTCGTTGTTTTCTGTGCGACACCGGAGCTCAGTGCAGCATTTTACCCGCGTCCGCCCTCGATGTGCAGACGGGGAATCACGGCCCCGCCCTTGAAGCGGCCAATGGCGGAACAATTCGGACCTTCGGCAGACGGCGAGTGGAGTTGTGCCTCGGAGGGCAACGTTTTCACTGGGAGTTTGTTACGGCCAAAGTTTCCCAGGCCCTCCTCGGCGCAGATTTCCTGTGCGCCAACAGCCTCCTGGTCGACGTTAGGAACCGGCGGCTGATCAGTGCAGCAACTTTTAATTCTCTTCCGTGTTACCGCAGTAACACCACATCACGCATCGTCTCCTGTGCGTTCCCGACTCCTGATGAGTTCGCTCGCCTGCTCAGCGAATTCCCCGACCTGACAAGACCCACGTTCTCCTCCACAGCCACGAAACATGGTGTGGAACACCACATCACCACCAACAGCCCCCCGGTCTACGCGCGGGCCCGGCACCTAGAACCTGGCAAGCTGGCGATCGCAAAGGCGGAATTCGCAACCATGGAACGGTTAGGGATTATTCGCCGGTCGAATAGTCCCTGGTCTTCACCCCTCCATATCATCCCGAAGCCTGGCGGCGGATGGCGGCCATGCGGCGACTATCGACGACTAAACAACGCCACCACTCCTGATCGGTACCCGATCCTCCATATCCAGGATTTCTCTGCCCATTTGGCAGGGAACACCGTGTTCTCAAAAGTCGACCTCGTCTGGGGCTACCACCAGGTCCCAGTTCATCCACAAGACGTCCAGAAGACCGCAGTCATCACCCCATTCAGCCTCTTCGAGTTTTACGGATGCCGTTTGGGTTAAAGAACGCCGCCCAGGCTTTCCAACGCCTGATGGACTCCGTGCTGCGGGACATCAAGTTCCTCTTCGTCTACCTGGACGATATTCTAATTGCCAGTCCTACTAAGGAAGAACATACCTGTCACCTACGCACCCTTTTTCGATGCCTCAGCCAACACGGCCTGATTATCAACCCGGCCAAGTGGCAGTTTGGCCTGCACCAAATTGACTTCCTGGGGCATCGCATCACCTCAGAAGGAGCGGTTCCTTTACCTTCGAAGGTAGAGGCGGTGACATCTTTTCCACGCCCGCAGAACATAAAGGCCCTGCAGGGATTCCTAGGCATGGTAAACTTTTACCACCGTTTCGTGCCTAAGGCGGCACTACTCATGCAGCCCCTGTACGAGGCCCTCAAGGGCAAGACTGGCAAGAACCCGGTAGACTGGACGGATGACATGGCCCGAGCGTTCACCGACACCAAAAGCGCCTTAGCCAACGCGACTATGCTTGCGCACCCGCTGCCAGGACCCACCATCGCCCTCACCACCGACGCGTCGGACTACACAGTCGGTGCCGTGCAACAGCAGTGGGTGAACGGGACGTGGCAGCCGTTGGCATTCTTCAGCCGTCAACTATGGCAGAACGAGAGAGCATACAGCACGTTCGACCGGGAGTTGCTCGCCCTTTTTCTGGCCATCCGCCATTTTGGGTTCCTTCTGGAAGGACGTCCTTTCACCGCTTTTGTGGACCATAAGCCGCTGACCTTTGCAATGTCCAAGACCGCCAAACCGTGGTCAGCCCGACAGCAGCGTCAACTGACCTACATATCCGAATTCACCATGAATATACGGCACGTGGCCGGTAAGGACAACCTGGTGGCAGACTGCCTCTCCCGCGCGATCATCAATACGGTTCATTTGGGCATCGACTACGCCCTCATGGCAGCGGACCAAGCCTCAGACCCGGAAGTCCAAGCTTACCAAACGGCCATCACTGGCCTCCAGTTGGCCGACGTCAAGTTCCATTCGGCAGGTACCACGCTGTTGTGTGACGTCTCCGTACAGGATCCTTGTCCTGTCGTGCCGGTCGTCTGGCGCCGCAAAGTGTTCGACACCATATATGGGTTGTCACACCCTGGAATGAAGGCCTCTCAGAAACTGATGTCAGCGAAATTTGTATGGCATGGCATGCATAAAGATGTCCGCGACTGAGCCAACACATGCGTGGTCTGCCAAAAGGCCAAGGTACAGCGTCACATCAAAGCTCCGTTGGCCGCCTTCACAGTTCCGGAGCGACGTTTTGACCACGTCAACGTGGACCTGGTAGGACCACTCCCACCCTCCCATGGTTTTTCACACATCCTGACCATGGTTGACCGCACCACCAGATGGCCGGAGGCGGTCCCCCTGTCATCCACTACTTCGGCGGACATGGCCAGGGTGTTCATTTCCTCCTGGATCGCCCGTTTCGTAGTACCCGCCGATATTTCGTCAGACAGGGGACCGCAGTTTTCCTCCGAACTCTGGAATGCAGTGGCCCAAGGACTCGGTGTCAAATTACACCGCACCACAGCCTACCACCCACAGGCGAATGGCCTCTGCGAACGTTTCCACCGGTCAATGAAGGCCCCCCTGAGAGCCAGCCTCCAGGACGCTGGATGGGCAGACAAGCTACCGTGGGTCCTGTTGGGCCTTCGCATGGCCCCCAAAGAAGACCTTCACTCTTCATCAGCGGAGCTTGTGTATGGTCAGCCGCTGCGGGTCCCAGGGGACTTCCTACCAACATCGACGGAGCAATGGTCCGCGTTTGCCCAGCTTGCTAGTCACCAAGAGGCGGCCAGATGTTTCGCACCAGTGCCCACTTCGCACCACGGGCCGCAGAGGTCACACATTCCCACGGAGCTTCACAAGGCTGAATAAGTTTTTATTCGCCATGATGCACATAGGGATCCGCTCAAGGCCCCATATACCGGTCCCTTCCGCGTGTTGGAAGCAGGGGACATAACCTTCACGGTAGATGTCGGTGGTAAACCGGACCACATTTGGGTCGACCGCTTAAAACCAGCACATTTGGACCTCAACCGCCCCGTCGAGACTGCACAACCACTGAGACAGGGTCGGCCACCCGTCGTTGTTATGGCAGACCAAGTGCGACCGCCCGCCAGACCGCCAGCCACCCAGCAGCCTCCGCCTCGAGAGTACAGGAGTCGTTCTGACAGGCTTATCAGACCCCCTCACCGTTTGACTTTGTCCGTTAAAGCGAATTCTGGGGGGGGCACATGTGGCAGAACCACTGAATGACTCTGGCTAACTGTATATAATTCTCTTTAACGATGTTCTAACACCAGCCTAAACCTGTACCATTGTGTTAGGCATTACTGTGTTTTGTATATAGTGTTTGCATGTACGGGGCATGGCCCCTTTAAGACGCGGGCAAAGGCGATGACGTCACGTCGCAAACCACGGGACTGCCCAGTCAGTCCTCGTGGCATCTCCGTTGAGAAAAGACCTGTTTAATTGTTCTCTGGTGTCGATCTCAGTTATTCGTAGGAATTCGTCAATTCCTACACTATGTCATTTCTTTCCCCCTTTGCCCATGGAAAGTAAAGGAGGTTAGCAATAGTCCTTTGAGTTATAGAGGAAGGTTTTTTTTCTAATCAACTTAATTTATATACATGCCATTACTAATGAACATAATATTAAATATATTCAGTTAATTAACATAATTAATGTCATCCCTACTAACATAATGAATACACCTTCCAAGATTTGTGCTTAACATTGGCGATTGATACAGATCAGAAATTCTAGTACTGTTCCCAGCTTTGCTTCTGTACGAGCACCAGAAAAAAATTATATTCAAACTGCAAAGCAAGAGTGCGGAACAGATAGCTTCTCATAGTTGATAACATTTTCTTTCATTTAGCCAATTATACAGTATCTGTTCTTCACAGAGAAGTTCTGATTGCTGGTGATAAGTATGGCTCACAGGTACCAACAAGTTGTCGTCTCATTTTACTGCCATGCATTTCAAAAATGCAGCATTTTGGTCTTAATCCTTAAACTATTGACATCTCCAGGAAAATGACTGCCTCCATTAGCTGGGCAATTTAACAAAAGCATTCAACTCATGTACTGTAGCACTAAATCAGTGTGATAAATCCATGTAGTGAGACAAGGACTCGAAGAAGCAAGGTATTAGGATTAATACGAGTGCTTTATTAGACGACTGCGAAACAACCAGGCAGGCTTGCATCCATGCATTGCACCTTTGCTGACCTTGACAGGAAGCAAACCTCTGACTTTAGCAGCAGCATTGGCTACAGCACCACCTGGTGGATAACCTTAATCATAACATCCCAGATTACTATATCCCTCCCCCCTTAAGATTTCAGTATGAATTTCTCAACAAACAACCATTCCTGAGGGTCACATACGGAGTCTCCATTCATCATGTTCCATACTTGATGAATCTAACAGTTCAGTATCAATCTCTCTGGTGGCTTGCGAGCCCTTTGTGAACGTCTAACAGTAAAGTCCCTGCTTGTTTGTGGTGAAGCCACCAGCTGCTCCTGAGCAGTGCTCAGAGTATCTGACTCTGCAACGATGGTTTCCTCTTGATGAATAGTTTCCTGTGGAATTGTCTCTGTCCCTGGTGGTGGCACCACAGATGCACTTGGATAACCGGGGGCAACACTGTCTTCAGTCATTGCATCTGGAAACTTCATTTCAATTTCCCCTTGTCTCGGAAGTATCTGATCTACATGTCTGTGTACTACCCTACCATCTCCCAACATGACCTTTATGATACTGGACCTGCCATTGAGTCGATGAAGCCAGGAATCCACTTTGGTCCATAACTGAAATTCCTGGTAAGGACCGCATCTCCTTCTCCAAAACTTCGGCTCTTTGTTCTTTTGTCATGGTTCTTTTTTTGTTTGTTTTGTCTGTTTTCCATTTTCCTTTTTAGGCCTGGGTGGACAAGGTCAAGAGTGGAGCGTAGTCTACGACCTAATAACATCTCAGCAGGAGAGAGTCCTGTGGTGGATTGAGGTGTTATTCTGTAGCTGAACAGAACCCGTGACACTTTGGCTGCTAAACTCCCTTCTGCACTTTTTTTCATCATCTCCTTAAATGTTTGTATGGCTCTCTCCGCAAGTCCATTCGAGGACGGATGATATGGAGCCGAGGTCACCTGCACTATGCCATTTTTTCTCAAGAACTCTTTTGTCTCTGTACTCACTAAACAAGTGGCATTGTCACTCACCACGATCTCCGGTAGCCCTTGATTACTGAAGCTCCGACACAGGCAGTCTATAGTAGTAGTGGCAGAAGCAGAATTTACAGGATAAACATCCATCCATTTGGAATGTGCATCAATGATTATGAGGAACATCTTCCCCATGAATGGACCCGCATAATCTAAGTGCAATCTTCTCCATGGTTTATCCGGCCACTCCCAGGGGTGGAGAGGAGCCGCTGCTGGTGCCTTCCGGTGTTCCTGACAAGTGCTGCATGTCTTGACTAGATTTTCTATCGCCTCATCTAGCTTTGGCCACCACAAGTAACTCCTAGCCAAGGCTTTCATACGCGAGACCCCAGGATGACACTGATGTAGTTGCTCTAGTATAGACTGTCATGCTGGCTGTGTGAGGGTGCCAGTCAGTTCCTTCTGTAACCTCTAGATGGCACCTTCACTTGTTTGTTTTCCAGTTAATTGTTCCTAGCTTCCTGTGTTAATGCTTAACGGCCTGTTAGCTGTTCATGGGCTGCACCTGGTTTCTTGGTATATAAGTTCTATGGTTGTTTCACTCCTTGCTCAGTCCTAGCCGGGTAACCGGGGGGACTAGCCCTTGCTCTGTGGCTCCTGGCTTTAACTAGTTGGTTGCCATGGTTTTCTCGAGCTCTGTATTTAAGATGTAACTAACTTTGTGTTCTTGTTGTTCTTAGTCTTGATAAGGTACTGGTTGGACTAGCGTGTTGCCGTGCTGGCGCTTGTCTTGAGCTTTGTTTTGAGAAGCCTGTTACCCCTGCGGCAGCCCCTCGTGATAGCTTGTCTCGAGTCTTGTCTCGGCAAGCTGGTTGCGCTTGTGGTAAGCTTATCCCAGCTCAGTATGGACAAGTAGGTTGCCTACATGGAAGCTGTCCTGAGTTCCTATTCTTGACTAGTCGTTTTGTAACTTGTCTCGAGTTCTATGTATATTGTTCTTCTCTCGAGTTCTATGTATGATGTGGTTTCCTGTCTCGAGTTCCTGCGTATGCTGTTGTGTTCTTTGTATGAATCTAGTTATGTGTGAATCTAGTTAAGTAATGAATAAAGTACTGTTCCTTAAGATTGTATACCTGCCTCTAGCCTGGTTTCTGCACTTGGGTCCAGAACCTACCTTGCCCGGAGGGCACGGCCCCGTATCTATACAGCCCCGTGGCTCCCCAATCCTGACAGGCTGTGGAATAATCACTCGTGCGCCCCACAACACGCAACCATCCTGCACACTCAGCTCTGTTTTCCTGACACTGTAGAGTGTGAAGTCAGCCCCTTCCGGATGCTGTGGCATTCCCCTCACCACATATTCTCAAACACTAGACAGTACTGGATTTTTCCTGTCCATGTTCTTACTTGCTCTGCAGTCACAAGTGTTGGGTCAGTGTCCTCCAACATCAACACTCTGTCCTCTGGAGCTGCACGGATAGGTGTGCCTGGCAGTGGAAGATGGCTCAAGGCATCTGCGTTCCCATGGTACTTGCCCGCCTTGTAGACGATGACATACTCATATGCCCTCAACGTCTCTGCCCACCTCTGGATCTGGGGTGACACCATCTGTGGAACTGCTTACATTTCGTTGAGAAGAGGTTTATGATCGGTGCATATGGTGAACTTCCTGCCATATATGTACTTGTGGAACCTCTGTAACCCAAACATTACTGCTAACCCCTCTTTGTCTAACTGGGAATAGTTTTTTCCGCTGGTGTTAGAGTTCGGGACATAAACCCTATTGGTCTTTCAGTTCCATCTTCCATGCAGTGTGAAAGAACTGCCCCCACCCCATAAGGTGAAGCATCACAAGAGAGAATGATGTCTTTCTCTGCATTGTAGTGAACCAGCACATCCGACGACAGCATCAGTTTCTTGGACTTTTCAAATGAAACCCTCTGCTCCTCTCCCCACTGCCACTGTCTCCTTGCGCAGTAGTTTGTGAAGAGGTGCTAACACAGTTGACAAGTTTGGTAAAAACCTGTTATAATAGTTCAGCAGTCCCAGGTAAGCTTTTAACTCAGCTACATTTGTAGGAGCAGGGGCGTCCTGCAGTGCTTGTACCTTCTCCTTGAGTGGATGGAGCCCGGTGGCATCCACTCTGTGTCCCAGGAACACTGCCTCATTCCCCAGGAAAGTGCACTTACTCCTCTTGAGCCAGAACCCTGCCCTCTCCAATCTCTGTAGTACCTCTCTCAGAGTGCTCAGATGCTCCTGGTTGGTTCTTCCCATCACCAGAATGTCATCCAGATAGATGGAAACATGTGGAATCCCTTGCAGTACACCTTCGATTGTCCTCTGGAAGATAGCTGGACTAGATGAGACACCAAACGGTAAGCGGTTATATGTAAACAAGCCCTTGTGTGTATTTATGGTGACATACTTCCAGTGTAATCTGCAAGTAGGCATGACTCATATCCAACTTTGTGAATTTCTTTCCTCCAGCCAGGTTTGCAAAGAGATCCTCTGTTTTGGGAATCGGATACTGCTCTAGTTTGGACACCCGATTGACTGTCAATTTATAGTCTCCACAGAGTCTTACCGAATTGTCCAGTTTTAAAACAGGTACTATGGGAGCTGCCCATTCCGAACATTTCACTGGCTCCAGTATGTTCTCTCTCAATAGACGGTCAAGCTCAGCCTCTACCTTTGGCTTCATGGCATAAGGCACAGGTCGTTGTTTAAAAAACCTTGGCGGTGCCTCCTTGTCTACATAAATCTTAGCTGGGGGGCCATTAAATGTGCCAAGTTCCTCCTTGAACACGCTCTCATGTTCACTCAGCACTTCTTGCAAAGTCAACTGTTTGCCCGCTTCTATTTAAGTTCTTTTATCCAGCCCCGACCTAACAGGTTTGGTCCGGTACCCGATACTATAACTACAGGTAGCTGTTCCACTGTGTCCCTGTGTTGCACAATTACATTAGCTGTACCTAATGTCACTACTCGTTCACCTGTATATGTTTTAAGATGCAGGGAGCAAGGCTTTAACTCTGGACCTTTTGCACGGTTCCACAATTTTGAGTACTCTGCCTTGTTCATTGTGGTCATGCTGAACCCTGTATCCACTTCAAAGTTCACCTTAGAGTCATTTACTGTCAGTTGCAATGTGATAGGAGCCACTTTTGGAATGTTCTCTAACATGCTATACATTATGAACATGTCCTCTTCTTCCTCAGCTTCCCTGCTGATGTGGTGTGCTCCATGTTTTTTCACTTCTCTCCCTTGGCTTTGCTGTCCTCCCCTTTTGGTTTGGATTCCTCCACAGGTGATTTCGTCCTGCAAGCTCATTTTATGTGTCCTTGTTTCCCACACTTGTAGCACTTTTCCTCCAAAAACCAGCATTCACTCACCAGGTGATCGCCCTTGCATCTATAACATGCCTTCACATGCTCACGTTGTGGTTTCTGATGCATGTTCAACTTGTGCACAACAACCTGACCTGCAACTTGCATAGCATTAGCCCTGTCTGAACCCTGTATTTATTTTACATCTCGGTTCGCTGTCTCTATGGCTTGAGCAAGTTCCAATGCTTTTTCATAAGTAAGCCCAGTCTCAGATAATAACCTGCGCTGCTTTCGGTCGTCCATTATTCCACAAACTAGCCTATCTCTCAGCATTTCCTTCAGGTTGTTCCCATAATTGCAATCTTGTGCTAATTTACGCAACACCGCTACATCGTCCATTATTACACTCTCTTCCTCTTTCCTGTTCCTTGAATTAAACTTGAACCGCTGTACAATCTCACTAGGCTTAGGGTTGAAATGTTCTTTTAGCAAGGCCACTAATTCAACAAATGATTTGTCTCTAGCCTTTTCAGGACTGAGCAGATTCTTCATCAAACTGTAGGTTTGGCTTCCCACTGAACTAAGCAGAATGGCTTTCCTTTTTCCGGCATCATTTATTTCATTTGCTTTGAAAAAATAACCCAACACTTCACAGTATTCCTCCCAGGTTTGTGCTTGACTATCAAAAGCGGAAACCGTTCCTACCGTGGCAGCCATGCTCTCTTCCAGCTGGTAGCTAACCGTAGCTCGTAATTTTGTTGTTTAAACATCCTGGCAGACTTTTCTTCTTTATTCAGTGTCCTTTCAGAGTTACCTCATCGCCAAATGTGATAAATCCATGTAGTGAGACAAGGACTCGAAGAAGCGAGGTATTAGGATTAATACGAGTGCTTTATTAAATGACTGCGAAACAACCAGGCAGGCTTGCATCCATGCATTGCACCTTTGCTGACCTTGACAGGAAGCAAACCTCTGACCTTAACAGGAAGCAAACCTCTGACCTTAGCAGCAGCATTGGCTACAGCACCACCTGGTGGATAACCTTAATCATAACATCCCAGATTACTATATTCAGGCACTAATGTTTTAGTATGGGCGCGATCTTGCCAGCCCTGGGGAGGCGGATATGTAGGCGGGACTGCCGGGAAAATAGCAGAATTTGGGGGCGGGTGCCCAACCCGCCTCCATGCCATCTTTCCAGGAGGTGGGTAGCCGTCCCGCGCCGGGTCCTGTCTCCTTGGAGGCGGGAAGGGATTAAAGCCAATTAAAGCCAGGTAGTTAACAGGCAGAAAAAGGCATATCACCATTTTGCCCACACACGTGCAGGCTTCCCGAAGGTTTCGAACCCCGCCAGGGTCACCGAGGCGAGTAGTGGGTCTGCCCGGGTCAGGGGGGCGCAAAGGTATGCTGTGAAGGTAAGTGATGGGTGCAAGAGTGGAGAGGTATGTATCTGAGGTAAGTGGAAAGTGTTAGAAAAAGTGTACTTACCTTTGTTTCTTCCTGCAGGCTTCAGTCGGTGTGTATGCAGAGAGTCTCGCACCTCCACGTTGGATATGACAAATGGCCGTTGCATTCAACCATCTCATTTCTGCAAAAGAAAGAAGTTTGATGAGGTCTTGAATTCAAGACCTCATCAAACTACAGAGAATGTCAGTGTTTGACAGCTGCACAGAGCTGTCAAACAAAGACAATTCATCTGTCAAAAATTGGTGACAGATGAAACATCATACGTTGACATTCTCTGTAACCGGCTTTCCCTTAATTGGCTGATATACCTATCAATTCATCCAATGAAAAGCGACGAGTTAAGAAAGTAACTATAGGTTTTTATTGGCTAAATAACAGAGCCCACCCTCGTGGGTGATCGGATACAACAAGGAGGAATGCCAGCCAGTCGACTACCTTTATACCTGGGCAGGTAGGTGGAGTCATGGGCGGAATCAGCAGTGGTCAGCCCAGGTATAGCAGCGTGACAAGAGGCGACCTCGTATAGTGATACAACAGTGTGAACAGTGATAACCATAGAGTAACGATATAACAGTGATAACTATAGTGTAACGATAGTGAACGATAAAAGTGGTTTACCACATTCACCCCTTGTTTAGATTTGAGTCCGGCAGGGTGAAGTGTACTACCAGTTCTGGTATGTCAGTCTGTCCGGAGGCCTCGTAAGCCTTTCTGATCGTCGCAGCGGCGGTGTTGCATTATCCGGTGTTAATGCTGGTGTCTGCGTGGTCGGCGAAGGCTCGTGGGGTTCCGGCATGCCGTCTACCTGGGCTGGAATTGGGGGGGTGGTGGGGGGGGGTGAAGGTGGTGTCTCCGGAGTGCCCGAGGGTGCGAGGTCTCGTAAGGAGACTGTGTCCTCCCGCCCGTCTGAGTATGCCACATAGGTGTACTGGGGGTTGGCGTGCAGGAGGTCCACCCTCTCGACCAGGGGGTCCATTTTATGGGCCCTCACGTGCTTTCGCAGCAAGACGGGCCCCGGAGAGGTCAGCCAGGTTGGTAGCGTGGTTCCCGTAGTCGACTTCCTGGGGAAAGCAAACATTCGTTCATGGGGGGTGGCGTTGATGGCAGTGCAAAGTAGTGACCGGGTGGAATGCAGCGCTGCCGGGAGGACTTCCTGCCAGTGGGAGGTTGGGAGGCCCTTAGACTTTAAGGCTAAGAGGACGGCCTTCCATACCGTCGCGTTCTCTCTTTCCACCTGGCCGTTCCCTCGGGGGTTGTAGCTGGTGGTCCTGCTTGCAGCAATACCTCTCGCTAGTAGGAACTGACGGAGTTCCTCGCTCATGAAGGAGGAGCCCCGGTCACTATGTATATAGTTTGGGAACCTGAACAAGGCGAAGAGGTCGTTCAGGCATTTAATGACCGTGGTACTGGTCATGTCTGGGCAGGGGAAGGCAAAGGGGAAACGGGAGTACTCATCAACGATGTTGAGGAAGTACACATTACGGTCAGAGGACGGGAGGGGCCCCTTAAAGTCGATGCTCAGGCGCTCGAAGGGGCGGTTGGCCTTGATCAGGCTTGCTCTGTCCGGCCTAAAGAAGTGCGGTTTGCACTCAGCACAGGTCTGGCAGTTCCTGGTCATGGTCCTGACCTCCTCGATGGAGTAGGGCAGGTTGCGGGCCTTAATGAAGTGGTAAAGTCTGGTGACCCCGGGGTGGCAGAGGTCGTTGTGGAGGGTCTGAAGTCTATCACTTTGCACGCTGGCGCATGTAATTCGTGACAGAGCATCGGGGGGTTCATTCAGCTTACCTGGCCGGTACAAGATATCATAATCATAGGTGGAGAGCTCGATTCTCCACCTCAAGATCTTGTCATTCTTGATTTTGCCCCTCAGCTTGTTATTAAACATAAAAGCGACTGAACGTTGGTCGGTAAGGAGGGTAAATCGTTTGCCTGCCAGGTAGTGCCTCCAGCGTCGTACCGCCTCCACAATCGCCTGGGCCTCCTTCTCGACCGACGAGTGTCGGATCTCAGGGCCCTGTAGGGTCCTTGAGAAGAAGGCCACCGGTCTCCCCTCCTGGTTAAGGGTGGCGGCTAGGGCGAAGTCGGATGCATCGCTCTCGACTTGGAAGGGGATGGACTCATCCACTGCGTGCATTGTGGCCTTGGCAATGTCTCCTTTAATGAGGGAGAAGGCTGCGCACGCTTCCTCCGTAAGGGGGAAGGATGTGGACTTCATGAGGGGTCTGGCTTTGTCCACATAATTGGGCACCCATTGGGCATAGTAGGCGAAGAGCCCCAGGGTTCTCTTCAGTGCCTTTGGACAGTGGGGGAGGGGTAGCTCCATGAGGGGGCGCATTCTTTCGGGGTCGGGGCCGATGACTCCATTCTCTACTACACAGCCGAGGATGGCAAGGCGCGAGGTGTTAAACACACATTTATCCTTATTGTAGGTGAGGTTCAGCCATTGGGCCGTATGGAGGAATCTCTCCAGATTAACATCGTGGTCCTGCCGGTCGAGGCCGCAGATGGTGACGTTATCTAGATAGGGGAACGTGGCGTGCAGCCCGTTCTGGTCAACCATCCGGTCCATCTCCCTTTGGAAGACCGAAACCCCGTTGGTGATGCCGAAGGGAACCCTAAGGAAGTGGTAGAGGCGGCCGTTCGCCTCGAAGGCTGTATACTGGTGGTCCTCAGGGCGGATAGGGAGTTGGTGATAGGCCGACTTAAGGTCGATGGTGGAGAATACCCGGTACTGCGCAATCTGATTGACCATATCAGATATGCGGGGAAGGGGGTATGCATCCAGCTGGGTGTACCTGTTTATGGTCTGGCTGTCGTCGATGACCAGGCGGTTTTTATTGCCGGTCTTAACGACCACGACCTGGGCACGCCAGGGGCTGGTGCTCCCCTCGATGATGCCCTCCTTCAGGAGACGCTGCACCTCAGAGCTAATGAAAGCTCTGTCCCCGGCGCTGTACCGCCTGCTCTTGGTAGCGACGGGTTTGCAGTCGGGGGTGAGGTTAGCGAACAGGGAAGGTGGCGGGACCTTGAGGGTGGATAGGCCGCAGGTGTTACGCGGTGGGTGGTTTAAAATCTGCTGGTTGTCGACTGTGAGTGGGGGGAGGGGTCCGCCGTATGCTAGCGTGACGCTTTGGAGGTGGGATTGGAAGTCTAGGCCTAGTAGGACGGCAGCGCATAGCTGGGGCAGGACGAGGAGTTTAAAATTTTTATACTCCATACCCTTAACCGACAGGGTCACAACACAGTAGCCGCTGATGTCTGTGGCGTGTGACCTCGATGCCATCGAGATCCGGTTGCACGTTGGCAGGACAGGGAGGGAGTAGTGGCTCACCGTGTCTGGGTGGATGAAGCTCTCCGTGCTTCCGCTGTCGAACAGGCAGGTCGTGGCGTGGCCATTTACTTTGATGTCCATCATCGACTTGGACAGGTGATGCGGGCGGGCCTGGTCCAGTGTGACGGAGGCTAGTGTATAGCTGAGCAAGTTGTTGTAGTCTGCGGTTGAGGCAGTAGTCGGGTCTAGAGGCACGGTGGCGGTCGGGCGTGGTGGGTAAAATGGCGTTTCCCACGAGGTTGGACAAAATGGCAGAGAAGATGGCTGCCCCCATAACTCACATGAGGCACTGCTGGTGTCGGTTGCCTGTATCAAAGATGGCCACCCCCATGACTCACATGTGGGGATGCTGGCCTCTGTTGCCTTGAAGGAAGATGGCCGCCCCCACAGCTCGCATGAGGCACTGCTGGCCTCTGATGATCCACCTCTGCAGGCCTTAGCAAAGTGGCCTTTCTTCATGCAGTTTGAGCAGGTAGAGTTCCTGGCTGGGCAGCGCGACCTCGGGTGTTTCGCCTGGCCGCAGAAGAAGCAGCCGGCGGCCCGATCGCGGGGGTCCGATGTCGGAGCCGGTACCGGGGGTGGCGGTCTCGATCGGGTCCGGGACGCCGACGCTGAGGTAGGTCCCAGGGGGGTTGCTGCGGGGGGTATCGCGGTCGGGGTCGGTCCCAAGTCCCAGGGTCGCGAGTTACAGTACCTTGAGTATGCCTCGAGGTCCCAATGGGCCACCTCTAGAGAGAGAGCGAGGGCTGCAGCTTTGTCCAGGTCGAGGTCCCTTGCTTCCAGTAGTCTTTGCCGTGAGTAGTCGGACCGCAGGCCTTTCACGAAGGCATCGCG
Source organism: Somniosus microcephalus (assembly GCF_052327205.1). Classification (NCBI taxonomy): domain Eukaryota; kingdom Metazoa; phylum Chordata; class Chondrichthyes; order Squaliformes; family Somniosidae; genus Somniosus; species Somniosus microcephalus. Next base: position 12,092,376 of record NC_141000.1, on the reverse strand, counting down.
GACATTGTCTTCAGTATTTTCTGCCGCCGTTACCGCTTTAAAGTTACAGTCTCTGCCGAGTGCTTGTAGCACCCATAAAAATTCCTCCACGGGCTCTCCTGGCTGTTGCGGGCGGGATCTTAGGAGGTGTCTGGCATACATGGAATTTACCGGGGTTTGGTACTGTCTTTTCAGCCGGTTGATGGCGTCCTCGTATGTTTTAAGGTCCCGGATGAGTGCGAATACTTTAGGGCTCACTTGGGCGTTCAGAACTCTTAGCATGGATTTCTGAGGCACGCCGGATTCTCCCAGGTAGGCTTCGAAGCAGCTCAGCCAGTGTTCGAAGTCGAGGGCTGAGTTTGCTGCCTGTGGGTTTAGGTCCAGGTACGGTGGTCTGAGGGCTCGCAGCCAGGCCGGCTGCTGTGGCTGTTGTAGCTGGGCGTCTGGCTGGTCGCTTGGCTGGTCGTTTGGCTGGTCGTTTGACTGCTCAAGTGTCGACATTTTAAAATTTAGCCAATAAAATTGATATACCTATCAATTCATCCAATGAAAAGCGACGAGTTAAGAAAGTAACTATAGGTTTTTATTGGCTAAATAACAGAGCCCACCCTCGTGGGTGATCGGATACAACAAGGAGGAATGCCAGCCAGTCGACTACCTTTATACCTGGGCAGGTAGGTGGAGTCATGGGCGGAGTCAGCAGTGGTCAGCCCAGGTATAGCAGCGTGACAAGAGGCGACCTCGTATAGTGATACAACAGTGTGAACAGTGATAACCATAGAGTAACGATATAACAGTGATAACTATAGTGTAACGATAGTGAACGATAAAAGTGGTTTACCACATTGGCCTGCTAAGTCTGCTGGGTGGGCTTAACAAGGTCAATCAAGGGGAAATAGCGTGGGTTGGCCAGAAGTTGTTGGCGGCAGGACTGAAACCCGACAAGTGGGAGTCCCGCCTCCAAAAGCTCCCAATTGGCAAAATCACCCCCGAAGTTACTGAAACATCAGGGATATCATTATTGTTTATTGTTTGATATTTGTTCATGGGACATGGCCAATGCAGGCAAGGCCACATTTACCATCCTTAGTTGCTATCATATGAGTCATACATAACTAAAATAAGCATTTGAAAACAAAGAAAACACAAATTAAAATGCAATTTCTTTCTGCACATTTTGGGGCCATTTTTCACCTTCACTGCTGGATGGGAACAGGGCAGCAGTGTGATGAAAATTAGGCACAGCAATTACTGCCCCATACCCGCTGACACTCTGACCACCGCCAGTTAAAATAAGAAGGCACCCACCAGAAAAAAACAGGCACTACATTAGCCCATGCACATCGGGGTTCTATTATGTCCATAGGATCCTGATGCAATTTTTGAGGCACCAATGGACGGATCATGAGCCACCATTGTTCTACCCATTGGTACTTGCTGTTGAGTAGCCTAGCCAGTGGCTCTTAAAGGGGCCATTCCTATTGGACCCACAAAAATTGCCCTCCCCCAGGATCACCTCTCCTCCTTTTGCTTACTGCGATTGGGTTCACTCCACAAGGAGCCACCGGATTTCTCAACTCCTCCAATCAGCGCTCATTTAGCACTGGCAGCTCACTGATTATTATTTAAATGAGACCCAGCCATGACTATCTCTCTAGGCATAGGCTAACTTTTCTGACTAAGCTATTCCAAAATTAGCTGGTTTAGGCTTTCTGTTGCTGTGTCTCAGAAAAACAGAGAGCCCTCCCTCTTAAGCCTGGAAGATGGCAGGTTTGGTCCATCAAGCCATCAAACAATGTTACTAAAATAAAAACAGAAAATGCTGGAAAAACTCAGCAGGTCAGGCAGCATCTGTGAAGAGAGAAACAGAGTTAACGTTTCAGGTCGATGACCTTTCGTCAGACGAAAGGTCATCGACCTGAAACGTTAACTCTGTTTCTCTCTTCACAGATGCTGCCTGACCTGCTGAGTTTCTCCAGCATTTTCTGTTTTTTATTTCAGATTTCCAGCATCTGCAGTATTTTCTTTTTGTAAACAATGTTACTACCCTGATTAAAACATTGATGTATGAGCATGAGGCTCACAAATATCCAGCCCAGTAAACCCCCTGGTCCTGCGGGTGTTGCAAAGGAACCAGCTTCTCTCAATGGCCTGAGATGTATGTAATTGTACATAAAAACACTGCCTTTGTTTACTAATTCGTACTCAAAATTACAATGCTAACCAGCCTGCTTTCTGTCTGCTGGCTAATGCTGGGGCAAAATACTTAATTTAACATCACAGAAATATTATAAATTAAAAAATCCAGTTCAAGTAAAAACCCACCTCATTACATGTCACTCAAATTGTACAGATCCATGTGAAATATTGATTAAATGTATCTGTAAATGCCAAGATATTTGTAATGGAACATGCATTGTATAATTTATCATGACTCACAAAAGTGTATGATCATTCATTTTGTTTTTTCTGTTCAATAAAGTGTAAGAAATAACTAGAAAGGAGAAGATGATGTAGCACTGATAGCATGGGGGATTGCATGGGGAATTGCTAGCTTTATGGTGATGTTCTATCTCATTATACATCTAGCTGTTAGCCTTGAGTGCCTGCCAGTGTAACAATTCAAATCTGTATGAACACAATGGTGTGAAGCATGCTTCTTATTGTAGCCTTGGAATTCTGCCCTCTCCTTTGTCCAGGACTCTGACGGCTCTATCTGTGGTGGTAAAAGTCACTATCTTCTGTCATTCACCTCTCTCTCCTATTGTGTGCTTCTTTCTCCTGCAATCATAAACAATCTGGTGAAGATCTGGAAATTTACAGACCCCCGAACACCGAAATCCACGTGGCCACTCTGACTCCCCAAACATATACAAGCGCATGAAAATATAACGCGCGAATTGCTGTTGCTAGGAGCATCAGTAGGCTTGAATTTTCTGTTAAGTGGGACATGTTATTGAAAGGTTTTCTTGGCTGTTGGAAGGTATGTCGTGCATCAATGTGCGTTGCCTGGTGATAGTATGAGAAAAGCTACAGGGGACCCAAATGATTAACAGATGATTAGCAGTCAAGGTGCAATTGCTTGAGGTGGAACGATTTGGCACCGGCATCGTATACCATTACACTGGATGCAGCTAAACCATGGCAAACTTCATGAAATTGGAAAATTCCACTGTCAGGATGACTTCCTCACACGCTCCTGTTTGATTATCTCTTCCCAGGCATCCCAGAAGCAGACATCACTGCCCCCTAGAAACATAGAAGATAGGAGCAGGAGTAGGCCATTCGGCCCCTCGAGCCTGATCCGCCATTCAATGAGATCATGGCTGATCTTTGCTACATCCCTCTCAGCAACGCCTCCAGATTTCTCAAAGAAGAAAGCAGCGCTCGCTTTGCTATAGCTGCTGCCACTTTTTTTCCCCAGTCAGCTCTGTAATGCCATTCCCACATTGTACCGAATGAATGTCACAAGGGATGAAAAATAGCCAGTTCTCCCGTAAGGCGCAACGACTCTTTAAATCTGATGCCACGCCACACATCCCATCCCCTGCGGCCCACAGGCACCCAACATGTGGTCCAGTCTGCACTGGGAGCACAAAATAATAATTTCAATGATTAAACCTCATGAGCTCTGTTGAAGTCTACGATATACGCCCCTGATGTGGGATGGGCTTGCGAACTTCCAGTTACACGGCCACTGCACTCTGATCACAGAATCGGCCCTAAACCTGATGGACAAATATGAAACAAGCTATACTCCCCTTTAAGAAGCCTATTGCTACAGGTCTGACCATCCACACGTGCTGCACTAAATAGGTAAATAGCTCGACCAATAAGGAGGCAGTGAGAAGGCTGCAAAATCCAGCAAGGCCTCAATTTACATAAAACCTGCAGGCATGGCAAGGCAAGGCTTGCACTTACCAGCTGAGTAATCCAGGCATTCTTCTTCACCACAAAATGCAACCCGTTGCGAATCAGATGCCCACGTTCTATGAGCCAGATTTCTCAGCCCGCGCCTGTCCCCAGCTCTGCCCCATCAGCAGCATTTTGCAAACTTAAATGTCAACACTGTCAATGGGCAGTTACCTTAATTTAAGACCTCCTGGCAAATAAGGTGACATGGGGCAGCCTTCACTTACACTTGTTGAGGGGTCATGTTGACTGCAAGTCCTGATGATCCGAGGTTAAGGTGATCTCTTAAATAAAATAAAACTTTATATTTACAAAATTTGGACCGCTGACCTAATCTGGTGACGTGCAACATATACATTTGGTCCTGGCCATCCCCCTTCCATCCCCTGGACCTCTCAGGTGGGAGAGTTTTGTGCTCGTCTATGATCCATTTTATAGTTAACAGTCTATTGATACTTATTGGCTTATACATGAAGAACAGCCACTCAGACAAAGTGCCGGAGGGCTACCTGAGCCCGTGAATCTGGCCTCCCAGCATAAACCACCATTTTCAGGTGGGGAAGGAAGAAAAAAATTGCTGCTTATGATTGTAATGTTTCAATTACAAGCACTGGACAATTTGACCCAATTAATTTGAAACTTGCTGCAGGCACATTATTCAGTTGTTATAAGCTTGTAATCAGTTTATCATTATGAGTCAGTGAAGTGAAGAACACAGCTTACACTTGCAAGACTTCTTGTTATGGATTTTAATCATTCCTATTGCATCCCGTTGTAAGTATGCAACACAATCTTTGGTGAATATCCAAGTGAGGAAGATTACAGTCAAGCATTTGATCCTCTTCCATGCAGAAAACAAATTCTGAAAATGTACACAGTAGCTATGGAAATATGACAGTTTGTTTGTAATTAATATCGATAGTATCAAAAATCACTAAACAAATCCTTCAGCGCTGCTGATGACTTTTGACATTTTACCTCCAATCAAAGTTTGTTATTATCCGGTGCATGATCTCGTACACTGATGAGGTAAATGTAAGAAGTTACACAACACCAGGTTGTAGTCCAACAGTTTTATTTGAAATCACAAGCTTTCGGAGCGCTGCTCCTTCATCAGGTGAAGTGAAGGAGCAGCGCTCCGAAAGCTTGTGATTTCAAATAAAACTGTTGAACTATAACCTGGTGTTGTGTGACTTCTTACATTTGTCCACCCCAGTCCAACACCGGCATCTCCACACCATGACTGATGAGGTAGTTGGTGAGGGTGCTGAGATAAATGAGAATGTTAATGTGCTTGAAGAGAAAAGTGGCAGCACAGGAATAGTTGCTGCATTGAAGTCTGTGCTGATCTCAGTCAGGGTAGCAATATGGGTATTACAATTGCCCTTTGTACCCCTAGGCTAATGAGGGGGAAAAAAATCAGACAGGGTTTTCATTCCTGATCATTATCCAGTGCAAAGTACGTGTGAACAGATGACTGATAAAGACAGGACTAGGCGCATCCAAGATGACCCCCTCACCACCATATTCAGTTAGCCTGTGTCTTGTTTTGCAAACTTTGTACAAAAATAATAATTTGCAGGACAACGGAGTATTACAGTTTAAACTCTTTTAATGAAGCATCAGGTCTGTTCTGACTCATACAGCAATACAGCACCGTGTGGACCAGATGGAGTCAGGACCCCTGGGTCTGCTAAACAATAGCAGTCCTTACAGATGCCTGCAGGCCAATGACAACTCAGCATGTGATCACATGTGAACATAATAGGTATTCCTTACAGATGCATGCGGGCCAATGATAAATCAATATGCAAATGTTACAGCCTGGTGACATTCAGTGTCCCAGCACACAAGTGAAAAACTTGAGAGTGGTGTACCAGGGAGTGGCCAGTACCTGTGAAAGCACACTGCAGCATAGGCCAGCTGTTTCAGGAGAAGAAGGGAAACAACTGGAGGGCATGCATAAACATTGGGGGAAAAAAGAGATTTGAAAGGGAAGTTGTGTTAATACACAACCGGCCCATCAGCATCTGGAGAAAAAAAAAGGTTAACGTTTTGGGTGTGACCCTGTCATGAATCTTATCATTCATGAAGAAATGACTCATGAAATAACACTGAGCGGCCAGCTGGTGGCGCCGTCCAAGGAGTATAAATACTTGGGCGTGGGCCCAGCTTGCTCAGGACGTTTTTGTTACCAGGAACTAGTGATGTAACTAGAACTCATGGTTGTGAAACAGTTGATTAAAGCCTTGTTTTATACTCAACCAAGTACTTAGTGAGTTTTCTTACGTCAGACCCTTTGTCAGAACTGGCTTGGTGCTTGATAGGGTCAACTCTTTTTTGGGCTGTCAATTTTCTGCGAAAAATATGGTTTAGTCTCATTCTCATCACATCTGGGTGTATAGGAATAGGAGTCGGCCATTTAGCACCTTGAGCCTGTTCCACCATTCATTAAGACCATGGTAGATCTGTATCTCAACTCCATTTACCCACCTTTGATCCATGTCCCTTGATACCCTTATCTAACAAAAGTCTATCGATCTCAGTCTTAAGAATTTTAATTGACTTAATAGCCACAGCCTTGGAGGTGGGGGGGGGGGTGAATTCCAGATTTCCGCTACCCTTTGTGTATAAAACCGCTTGGTAATTTTACTCCTGAATAGCCTGGCTATAATTCTAAGATTGTGTCACCGTGTTCTTAAAGGTGCAGTTACTGCAAGAAGTCATCCTCATACTGCCAGAATTCCATCTGATGGATATATGTATATACACATAGAGAAAATGCTGGAAATACTCAGCAGGTCAGGCAGCATTGTGGAGAGCGAAACAGAGTTAGCGTTTCAGGTCGATGCCCTTTCGTCAGAACTAGGAAACGTTAGACATCTCTAACTTTTCCAGTTCTGATGAGAGGCCATCGACCTGAACCAATAACTGTTTCTCTCTCGGCAGATACTGCCTGACCTGCTGAGTATTTCCAGCATTTTCTCTTTTCATTTCAAATTTCCAGCATCCGCAGTATTTGCTTTTGCATATTTATATATACTGATTACAGAAAGCAGCCAAAAAATTAATTTACTGCCAGTGTAAGAGCCAAGGTATCTGATCCAGAGCAAAATCCAAATTGCTTTTTATGCTCTCTACATGTTACTTTCCCCCCCTCCAATTTAATCCATATATTGTGTGTGGTAATAAGATCTTGTCAATTTATATACAAGCAGACTTATTGGTGAGAGACCTCTATAGTCTCATAACGGATTTTCTGCTATGCTTAGAAACATTGCTGAGCTCCATCACCATTTTGAATAGTGTATTTCACGTGCATGAAAGTAAAGCTTTTCAAGCAAATTACATTACATAGAATCTACAGCACAGAAACAGACCATTCGGCCCAAATGGTCTATGTTTTTTTTTATTCGTTCATGGAATCTGGGCATCACTGGCAAGGCCAGCATTTATTGCCCATCCCTAGTTGCCCTTGAGAAGGTGGTGAGCCGCCTTCTTGAACCGCTGCAGTCCGTGTGGTGAAGGTGCTCCCACAGTGCTGTTAGGGAGGGAGATCCAGGATTTTGATCCAGCGACGATGAAAGAACGGCGATATACTTCTAACTGAGGATGGTGTGTGACTTGGAGGGGAACTTGGAGGTGGTAGTGTTCCCATGAGCCTGCTGCCCTTGTCCTTCTAGGTGGAAGAGTTCGCGGGTTTGGGAGATGCTGCTGAAGAAGCCTTTGCGAGTTGCTGCAGTGCATCTTGTAGATGGTACACACTGCAGCCACGGTATGCCGGTGGTGGAGGGAGTGAATGTTTAAGGTAGTGGATGGGGTGCCAATCAAGTGGGCTGCTTTCTCCTGGATGGTGTCGAGCTTCTTGAGTGTTGTTGCAGCTGCACTCATCCAGGCAAGTGGAGAGTATTCCATCACACTCCTTACTTGTGTTCATACTTTGCAGGAACCTCCTCCCACTCTTAATTGCCTCTTCCTGCCCTGCCCCCATATCCCTCAGTTCCCTTCTCTCATAAGTACATCAAGCCTCACCTTAAATCCATCAATGCTGTCTGCTTGAACTACTCCTTATGGCAAGTTCCACATTCTCACCACTCTCTGTTTAAAGAAATTCCCACTAAATTCTTTATTTGACCTGTTAAATCATTTTGATGCCTAGGTGCCAATTGCAAACATCAGCAAAGTGATGGAAGGTGTCATCGACAGTGCTATCAAGCAGCACTTACTCACCAATAACCTGCTCACTGATGCCCAGTTTGGGATCCGCCAAGACCACTCAGCTGCTGATCTCATTGCAGCCTTGGTCCAAACATGGAAAAAGGAGCTGAATTCCAGAGGTGAGGTGAGAGTGACTGCCCTTGACATCAAGGCAGCACTTGACCAAGTGTGGCATGAAGAAGCCCTTGTAAAACTGAAGTCAATGGGAATTGGGGGGAAAACACTCCACTGGCTGGAGTCATACCTAGCACAAAGGAAGATGGTTGTGGTGATTGAAGGTCAATCATCCCAATCCCAGGACACCGCTGCAGGAGTTCCTCAGGGCAGTGTCCTCGGCCCAACCATCTTCAGCTGCTTCATCAATGACCTTCGCTCCAACATAAGGTCAAAAATGGGAATGTTCGCTGATGACTGCACAGTATTCAGTGCCATTCACAACTCCTCAGATAATGGAGCAGTCCATGCCCGCATGCAACAAGACCTGGACGACGTTCAGGCTTTGGCTGATAAGTGACAGGTAACATTCGCGCCACACAAGTGCCAGGTAATGACTATCTCCAACAAGCGAGAGTCTAACCACCACCCCTTGACATTCAATGGCATTACCATCACCGAATCTCCCACCATCAACATCCTGGGGGGTCACCATTGACCAGAAACTTAACTGGACCAGCCACATAAATACTGTGGCAACAAGAGCAGGACAGAGGCTAGGTATTCTGCCGTGAGTGTCTCACCTCCTGACTCCCCAAAGCCTTTCCACCATCTACAAGGCACAAGTAAGGTGTGTGATGGAATACTCTCCACTTGCCTGGATGAGTGCAGCTGCAACAACACTCAAGAAGCTCGACACCATCCAGGACAAAGCAGCCCACTTGATTGGCACCCCATCCACCACCTTAAACATTCACTCCCTCCACCACCGGCGCACCGTGGCTGCAGTGTGTACCATCTACAAGATGCACTGCAGCAACTCCCAAACCCACAACCTCTTCCACCTATAAGGACAAGGGCAGCACCATCTCCAAGTTCCTCACCAAGTCCCACACCATCCTGACTTAGAAGTATATCACCGTTCCTTCATCGTCGCTGGGTCAAAATCCTGGAACTCCCTCCCTAACAGCACTGTGGGAGTACCTTCACCACACGGACTGCAGCGGTTCAAGAAGGCGGCTCACCACCACCTTCTCAAGGGCAATTAGGGATGGACAATAAATGCTGGCCTTGCCAGCGACGCCCACATCCCATAAACAAATTTAAAAACACAAATGAGATTGTCTACACATATTTTCCGTGTTCATCTCTTCAAATTACTGCCCTCCAGCAAGGTTTATATTTTTGCCTTGATCTGTCGTTGGACTATTGGTACTATTGCTGCAGCTCTAACAGCTGCTGCTTGTTCTAAAATCTTCATTGTGTGACGCAATAGAAATTTACTGAGAATAAAATACACATTTTTGCATTTCCATTCAGATATTTTTCTAAAGTTGGGACCAATATGTCTCTCCTGACTTGTTCGAAATCATTGCCTCTCTTGCGAATACTGTTTTTAAAGCAAGGAGAAAAGCCTAACTGGGAAGTTTCTAGAATCATGTAAAGAATGACATGGCCAAATGATAGATGGCATGCGAACCTGTGTTGTTTGATTGTTCCAATTTAGCAGTTGAGTTCCGGCCAGATTATTAGCATATATATCCCTATCTCAGATGTCAGTGTGTCTCTTCGCGTACTGCTCACCGGCTCTTTTATCTTCTGAGGTAACATTTATATTTGTACGGATCTCCTCCTATTTCAGATGTACTTATTTTGCTCAGGGAGTTTCTTTATCATGCCAAAGATCCTACAATGATGTATCACTGTTTCAGTAATCAATAAATTCTCACCCTTGCTGTTTTTACTGCATCTTGTCTTGCTTTATTCATCTCAACCAGCTAAAACGATGCCAACAGTGATTTGCATTTATATACCACCTTTAACCGAGAAAAAATCCCAAGATGCTTCACAGAGGTGTGATCAGACAAAAATCTTTCTTTTGCACATGTATGACAAAGTAACACACACCTGCGTACAGGCATCATTCCTATTACTGCACTACAATTTACACTTCAATCCTGATTAATATGCACAAACTCGTGCATGTACAAGAGGAAATTTGCACACATTTCCAAAAAACATGGCTTAATATTACATGGTTTAGTATACTGATTGCCCCCATTTGAACAGAGGAAGGCAAAAATAGAGTCTGGAATTTAGTACACACAAACCCTTAATTTTTTGACAGTATAAAAAGAAAATTAGTCAAACGCAGTATCACTTAGGAATCTCAGTTTATGCCAGAAAGGGACGATTTTAATTCCCTTTGCTCAGCGTAAACGGGACGGCAGCAGCCTGAAATGACCACTCTGTTTCTACTGCTGCTCCAGCCGCCACCATCTTGAGTAAGGTCCTCAGATGGGTGGTTGGAGCACCTGGCTGTTTCAAGCAGAAGGCTACTTGTAAAATGCAAATTGCAGTCCTATGACATGTGTAGGACACCAATTGCAATTTTAAGGTATAAATAGGTGGTGTGTGTGAGGTACAGGAAACCCTTACCTTTTTTTTGTTGGGTTTAATAGAGCCACCTGGTGGACTACTGACATATATATATAATAATAAAGCCATATGCAGTACAGTTCTTACCGGAAGCGATGTTGTGCTGTTGTATATATATGCTGTATCCCAAGATATCACAGAATTGGCGATGAGGATGCAAGTGCGGATTCCCTAGCTGAAATTTTTGTTGGAGGATAATCCTGCCAACCGATGGAGGGACTGTTAGAGGTTCTTTATTTTGCAGAGAAACTTAACTATCCAAGGTAAATTTTGAGCACATGTGGCTGAACTGTCGATGTTGCCAGAGTCCAGATGGCCGTGCCTATGGGAATAATAGGGCACTTGGGTGAGTTCCATCGTGACCGAGAGACTTTCGGAGCGTATGTGGAGTGGCTAGAAATGTATTTCACCGTGAATAATATTGTCGAAGTCCCCGATGTTGTAAACCATAACCGGGCAGTTTAAGAAATGAAACAGGCTATTTTTTTGACTGAAGCAGGCCCTGAGGTGTATGAAACCCTGAAAAATGTGCTTGTTCCCACCAAGCCGAAGGACACGCCACTCAGGACCGCGCTTTGCGTGACCGCTTTGTTTCTGGGTTGAAAAATGAACGTATCAAAAGTAAATTGCTGACAACCCCTAACTTGACTTTTGACTTAGCTTGTCAGACAGCTATGTCGATGGATATGGCCGACCGATAATCCCGAGAGTTCCGTGCCATTTCCAGTTGTCAGACAACTGAGGTGAATCGGCTGCAGGCTAAAAGTAAAAGGCAGTTGGGCCCCAAAGGCCTCAGCAACTGGCCAAGGTAACAGTGCATTGAAGTCGTGCTATCGATGCCTGGGACAACACATCGCTCAAAGCTGTCCATACGTGAAAGCAGAGTGTTTCTACTGCAAGAAAACTGGGCATCTTGCAAAGGTGTGCTGACAGAAGAGTAAACCGACTGGCAATGCTAGAAGTAGAAATCGCCAGACACTACATACCGTTGAAGAGAAGCAGCAGGACGAGGAGTTTCTGGAGATTCATGTCATCAGGAGCATGAAGGTATCTAACAGCGCTTCGCGAGGTATCGTCATCCAAGTAGATGTCGCAGGAACCAGGATACCCATGGAAATCGTGAGCGTAGTACTGGAATCAATATATCGCGACAAGTTGCGTGATTATCGACTAGAGAAATCGAAGGTAGAGCTGCGAGACTACTCAGGAGAGCGAATCCCTGTAGTAGGAAGTGTCACCATACCAGTGAAATACAAGGATCAGTGTCAGAGCTTGCCTTTCATAGTAGTGGAAGGAGACAAGCCTGCCTTGATAGGTAGAAATTGGTTGGGATCCCTGAAGCTGGATTGGAATGAGATTTTTGGTGTGGAAGCGAAATTTGCATCGAAAGATGATGTCATCAAGCAGTATCCGAAGGTGTTCAGTGAAACGGGCAGTCCGATCCAAGACTTCAAGGTGAGTGCCAGAGTGCAGAAGGACGCAAGACCAGTTTACTGCAAGCCACATCCCGCGCCATACGTACTCAAGGAGAAAGTTGGGCAAGCATTCAAAAGACTAGAAACTGAGAACATTATCTCTAAGGTAGATCTGAGTAATTGGGCTACACCCATTGTTGTTGTACAGGAGTCAGATGGTAAGGTAAGGTTATGTGGTGATTATAAGGTAACCATGAACCAGGTTCTAGAGTGTAATCTACCCAATACGTTGCCAAATGTGGAAGATTTGTTCACAACGCTGACAGGTGGCCAGATCTTTTTGAAGTTAAATCTAACAAACGCCTACCTACAACTTCAGTTAGATGAAGAGTCCAAGTCATGCTTGACTATAAATACTCACCGAGGCCTATATCAGTTCAATAGGCTAACATTTGTCGTGTCTTCTGCCCCCGACATATTCCAGGGGGTGATGTACCAAATTTTGCAAGGGATTGAAGGGGTAGTGTGTTATTTGGATGATGTACTCATTTCAGCACCAAACAGGCAAATCCATGATGAGGTGTTGAATGAAGTGCTCAAACGGCTAGAGAGGCACGGAGTACGAGTGACAGCTCACAAGTGTGAATTGTTTCAAAAATCAGTGGAGTACTTGGGGCACAGAGTAGACAAAGATGGTTTACATCCAACCAAGGGAAAGCTGGATGCAATCAGAAATGCACCCACTCCCAAGAATTTCTCTCAACTTCGATCATTTTTGGGTCTTTTGTATTATTACGGAAAGTTCCTCCCAAACTTGGCTACATTGTTATATCCACTGAATGAGCTGTTGAGAAAACAGATCCCTTGGAAGTGGTCAAAAGAATGCGACACAGCATTTGAAGAGTGTAAAAGCCAGTTAGTAGAGAGTACCATGTTAGTTCACTATGATGTATCTAAGGAGATCAAGCTAGCATGTGACACCTCTCAGTACGGAGTTGGGGCAATGATCTCTCATGTACTAGATAGTGGGGAGAAGAGAACAATTGCTTTTGCTTCACGCACTCTCAGTGCCAGTGAGCGGAATTATGCGCAGATCGAAAGGGAAGCTTTATCATTGATTTTAGGGGTCAAGAAGTTTCACAAATACTTGTTTGGTCATACGTTTACCATAGTTACTGACCATAAGCCTCTGACAGCAATCCTCCATCCAAGGTCTCCAGTTCCAACCTTAGCTGCAGCCCAAATGCAGAGATGCACTTTAATTTTGTCAGCGTATACGTATGACATTGAGTACAGACGATCAGCTGATCACAGCAATGCTGATGCTATGTCCAGGTTGCCATCCCCATCACAAGTTACACCCAATAAGGAAGAAGTGTTCTATTTCTCATACATTGATGAGCTGCCAGTCACAACTGAAGAGGTTGGTAGGGCAACCAAACGTGACCCAATGATGTCAAAGGTGTATGATTACATAGCAAATGGATGGCCAAACCAGGTATCAGAGGAAGATATCCATCCATACTTCATTCATAGGAATGAATTGTCAGTGGATAAAGATTGCATCATGTGGGGAGCAAGAGTGGTTATCCCAAATAGGTTCAGGTCTAAATTGTTAAGAGATCTTCATGACTAGCACCTGGGAATGTGCTTGACCAAGAGTTTTGCATGCAGTTGCTTATGGTGGCCAGGTTTAGATAAAGAGATAGAGTACATAGTCAGTCAGTGTACAACATGTCAATCGGTGAGCAAGAAACCACCATCAGTAACATTACAGCCATGGAAATGGCCTCCCAGAGTGTGGCAAAGGTTACATGTAGATTTTGCTGAGCTAGAAGGGCAGCAATTGTTCATAGTGATAGATAGTCACTCGAAGTGGGTAGAGGTGTTTCCGATGCGAATAATAACAACAAACAAAACACAAGACAATTTGCGAAGATTGTTTTCTTCATACAGCCTCCCAGAAGAAATTGTGTCTAATAATGGGCTGCAATTTTGTTCAGAAGAGTTCACACTGTTCATGAGCAGAAACGGGGTGAAACATACCAAAGTTCCACCATACCACCCTGCTTCAAATGGTGCAGCAGAACGCACAGTACAAATTGTCAAACGTGCCCTCATCAAGCAAATGTTGGATCCAAATCCAAAGAAACGTCAGTTGTCGTTGGACTACAAACTGGCAAATTTTCTGATTACCTATCAGAATACTCCTTATACCACGACTGGTAGGAAACCAGCAGAGTTGTTTCTTATACGACAGCCATGAACCAGGTTCTTGTTGTTAAAGCCAAACTTGGCACAGTCCATAGAAGAGAAACAGTCAAGGCAGAAAGAGAGTCATGATAAAGGTAGAGTTAGAGAGAAGTGTGAAGTTGAACCAGAAGGTTAGAGTGAAGAACCATCACCATAAATGGTTAAAGTGGTTACCAGGAAGAGTAGTGAAGATATGTGGCCCTCGCACATATTTGGTCAAGATGTTTGATCATGGAAAGGTCAGGTTTGTTCACATTGATCATATCTTACCTACAGATGTGGAAGGAGTTGAAAGCTGGGATGATGCAATTTATTCTGAAGAGTCAGATAGTCTTGTTACAAGTAGAGTACCTGTAGCAAATCCTACATCAGACGTACCAGAAACAAGTCCAAGACAAAGTCAGAATTTATGTCTGAGCCAGAGTCAGGCAGACAAACAGTCTGAAAGTTTAAGCAGTCCAAATGTAGATCAAGGTCAGCCCTTGGAGAAAAATTCTCCGCAGACTCAGCCTAGAATGAGTCAAGGTCTTGCAACGAGATCTGAAAGTTCTGTTCAAGAAAGAAGGTATCCTCTTCGAAACAGAAAACCAGTGGTTAAGTTTAATCTGTAAATATGGGAAATAAGTTCATATCTTTTGTTTGTGTTACAGAATTCTATAGTAGAATTTGGAAACATAAAATGGGTTCCATTTGAGAAATGTATACCAAGAGTTGTGTATACCATGCAAGTCATGTACAATGATTATTTGCTATGATTAACTTCTTCAATAAGGGGGGAGAAGTGTAATAGTGCCACCTGGTGGACTACTGATGTATATAATAATAAAGCCACATGCAGTACAGTTCTTACCGGAAGCCATGTTGTGCTGTTGTATATATATGCTGTGTCCCATGATATCACATTGGGGACAATTCCTCGGCCCACAAGAAAACTCTGGGCTGCTGTTAGCCTGTCCGAGGGTTCTTCCCCTGCCGCCCCCCACCCCCCCACCCCAGAATTGCCTCCCCCCTGGTTCTGGCTGTAAGCCAGCTCAACATGTGAGTCATGATTTTCCACCCTTCCAAAACCAGCGAGCTGCAGCGGGGTGCCAAGCAGGAGCCTGCAAGCTCACCGACATAATGTAAATGAGGCACAGGCCTCACAATGGCTCAGGCCTCATGCCAGCAAGAATACACTGGTGATTGATGTGCTCTGCCGGTAGATAAAATCAGCCTATTTGTCAGTTTGTGGGTCTGTTGCTGTAGAATATTCCCTTCTTTTCTGAACCTGTGTATTAATTAACATTCAAGGTGCTATATATTTTGTCTTGGTGCAGAAATGTATTTAAATAATACTGTAATACCATTGAATCCACTAGGTAAATCGTGAGCCACCCTTACACATCGGGGTGGATTTTCCCGAAGCTGCCGGGAAGAAGGCGGGACTTCCCCTTTCAGGTTTTTGACCCGCCTACATCAACGTCCGGCCAATCCATGCGATTTTCCCTTGATTGACCTTGTTGAGCCCACCCAGCGGGCTCAGCAGGCCAATTAAGTGCCACCCGGCAACAGGTGACATCACAGACTGCAATTTCATCTGTCAAGAGTTTTTGACAGATGAAATATCAGTGTCTCACAGCTGTTTGAAGCTGTGAAGCACTGACACACTGATTTCTAACATGAGTCCTTCTGCACAGACTCAGTTAGAACTCTTACCGGCACTCAAAGCTGAAGGCTGTCACTTTTCACAGATCGCAGCCGTTCAGCTTTAAGTGCCGGCTGAGTGATGGGCTCCCAACACTTACAGGAAGAAAGGCTGTAAAGGTAAGTACAGGTAAGTAAAAGTTCTTTACACACTTTAGACACACCAAACACACTTACCTTTGCACTCATGCACCCATCACTCACCTGAGCGCCGACATCGCGACCCCTCCAACTCCTTCAACCCGACGGCCCGCCTGCTCTAACCTGGTGTGGTTTGGAGCCGTCGGGAATCCCACACGAAACCCCTCAAAATAGGGATTAGGCTAAAAACTGCCTGTTAACTACCTGTTAACAGGCAGTTAACTGGCACTAATCCCTTCCCGCCTGGTTTCGGCGGGTCCCAGTGCGGGGCGGGTACTCGCCGCCCCTGAAACTTACGTGGGGCGGGGTTTTGGGCGGGATGGTGTCGGGACCCCCAAATTTGGGATTTTCCCCCCTCACACGCCTGAAACCCCGCCTGACGGCTCCAGGAAAATCTAGCCCATAGTTTGCAAACAGTCTGTGTGCGTTTTATACTTGTTTGACTGAAGCTCGTCTTAGCTGAATCCATGGGACCTGCTTGAGAATTCAGGCTTTTCTACAACAAGTAGGCAAACTTACATAACTAGAGCCAAGACTCCAATGAACTGAAATTTGTAACCTTATACATGCTACTCCTTTAGATCATTTTAAATATGATTTAAAAGAATTCCTAATACAGTTATCAGCGATAGAGAATTTCAAGTGTCATATTCACTGGAGAAACACAGAGAGAGAGAAAGAGAGAGAGAGAGACCATCATAACTCACTCACCCTTCATAGTTTATGAGCTACAGGCCTTTGGTGTTCATTTAAGAGCTGCAATAACTCACCTTCACCAGTGAGATAGACCATCTATAAACTCATAGTGGCTAATACTGTATCACAAATGATCTTTTTTTGAACATTATTGTGTGCTTATGCTCGTGGTGAAGGGGAAAAAGGCACAAAGGAGTGAACTTGGCCAAAGGCTTTCCATTCTCCGTGAGAGATTGCAACTTGTGGCATCTTACATATAAAAAAAAACCTTTGCCAGGATAAATCGAGCTGTTGTCAAATATGTAAACTCATCACAGCATTTACCTGTTCCAGGTTGAAAATCAGTTACAGAGCCTCCTTAATTTTGTACTTCCATTGCACATGCTAAATATTCAGGAATAAGTCATGTGGGGGAGGTACAGAAAAAGCTAAATTCATTATTTGCATTTTTACTTTGATAAATACCTCTTTTGGAAAGTGATTTTTAATGAAGGAATTTCAGCCGCTCAGTCCCGAGCATCACTTTTGTCATTTAAACACCACAGAATTACAGGATTCTTCAGGGACATAACATTGTAATTTATGTTCTCCTTTTAAAAGCAATTTTATTTACAGAACCTACGATATATCTGTTATATTAACATGCATTCAAAGCCATATAAACTGTTTCATTAAATAGTATGCATATATTTTACAATAGCAACATATTTGTTTTACATTAGACTTATATATTTAATATACATTTTCCAAGCTTAAAAATGAACACAGCGATTTTCCAAATTAAGCAAAATGTTTTAGAAGAATAGTCTTTTGTCAAAAGGCAAAGATGTGTAACAGAAGCTCTTTTTGGATATGGATGATGGCCTTTCACCTCTGGGACCTGAGTTTGAAGCTAGGCCAGACTGCTGAGATGAAGGCCTCCTCTGTATGCTGGCTGTAAAGATTGTGGTCCAGTAATTCCGGGCACAACGCGTGAGTACGGACGGGGTACTCACGCGTGTGCCCGGAGGAATTGCCGGTTTTCAGCATGCACAGCGCATGCGCTGAAAACCGGCATTTCCTGTCCTCTGGCCCAAGGGGTTAAGAGGCAGAACGCGCGCGACTGCACAGGCAGCGCGTGCGCAGTGAAATTCCTTTTTTTTTCAGAGTTGCGCATGTGTAAAGGCCTCCGGTCTTTACGCATTGAAAAACCACACGTAAATATTTAGTTTTTCAGGTAAGTGGGCTTTTAGTACAATTGAGAATTTTTTTTTCACAGGTTTGTTATTTTTAAAGAATTTACAGTAAGGTAAGTTTAGTTTTAGCCCCGATTTTTTATATAAATTTTTTTTTTCAAATTTTAAAATTATTGTTTAAAATAGTTTTTCAGAGTTCTTTATTGTTCATTTAAGTAGTGCAATGTTTTTTTTAATTTTCTTTCAGGTTTAAGTAGTGCTTTGGGGCCAGGAGTTTTCATGAGTTTGACAGCTCTTACTGATTGGCTGCACAGTGCTCACCTGATCCCAGCCGGCACATCGCACTAACTACGCCGCTGGATCAGGTAAGCACAGCGCGCCGACATCTGAACCGGGCCAGTGACAGGAAATGCAAGCAGGCCCGGGCTTCAGATGTCGGCGCGCAGGGTGAGTGCAGATCGGGAGCTTGCACGCGCGGCAAGCTCCCGATCCTAATTTCAGGGCCTACATGTGAGTAATTATAATCAAGTTCTTAGTGGGCAGGGACACACAACACAAAACTTGCCCTAAATTGGCAGTCTTGCTTACACAGGCCACCTTTTCACAGGTGCTGGCTGTCCTCTGATACCGTGTCCAAGAGGCCAGTCTTCATGTCTGAACCTTGGCAATGAGCGTTGGGAGGCCATTTTACCGCAGCACATCACAGCGAAACCAGTCCTATCCTCATCTGACACTCACGCACACGCTCGCATGCACACTTTTCATTACTGGTCGCTGCATAACAATCAAGAGCAGAAACTCTAGCTGTTTTATTTCTGCATTTCTAGCTCAGGGACAGCGAAGCCAGTTGGAGTACCTCCACTGCTGAGGTCAGCTAACTTAGCATAAAGCAAGGGTTGAACCTGGGACCTTCCTGCTGTGTGTGGCTCGCCTTCACACTGAACAGTACATTTAACACCTGAGCCAAGAGAGCACCTTCAATAAACTTTAAACTGAATCTTATCTACATTTTACACTTATAAAAAACCTATTTATTTATTATCTCTGAATGCATGTGCAGAGCTTAACTTTTAAAGCCACATCAGCAGCCTGTTCTAAATATATAATTCTGACAATCAGAAGCAAAACCTGCATCAAGCACTCCTTCAGTTGTCATAGCGACATCAAAACATCTGCTACTGTTAGATGCTCCAAACTTCAATTATTCTTAGGATTTTAAAAAGTGAAATAAATAATAATGTAATATAGGTAATTAGCATTAAAATATTTTACATAATTAATACTTGAATACTGGTCATACCAGTTCTTCATGATTTTAAACACCTCACCCTGTTTAATTCTTATATGAAGCTCTGTCGTTCTAAATTATGCAGAATGGTAAATCATCACATTTCTCCTCAAATGGTAACAACTGTTTCATAACCAAGATATTTGCATGTTTTACTTAGAGGAAAAAAAATCTCCCTCCCACTCACTCCTACAGTTCCTAATAAATTGGCGTTGAATGAATGACATATGTACACTAATAGACGGGTAGGAGTCAGTCACAGCAGTTTGCATATTCACAGGGTTCAGAAGATGTCAAAAACCAAGATGTTGAAGCTTAGAGGTTTGCAAATGTCATTTGAACTAAAAGAGTATATGTGTGTATCTGTGACTAATTTTGACACTGATATCCTCATCATCATACCATATAGACGAGTGGAAATTTGGCTTTCTCTTTCATTTCAGGAGTTCTGAACTTCAAGGGAGCCGTTGAATCTGGACTACCATAAGAAAAATACATCAGGCAGGCAGCTTGTGCTAGACCTGTAACATTGCACAGCCCCCCACCCGCCCCCCGTCCTGTGTTTAGTAACTAACTGGAATGAAGTTGGACAGTTTACCTTTCAGTGTATTGACACGGTTCGATTTGCACCAGGGACTGACTGTACGATAGGATTTGTTCTAATGCAGTAAAGCCAGGTGAGGTAAGGGTATGACTGAAGTTTTGCATTTGGATACCCAGTTCATGCCTGGTGCACACACATATTGGCGACACACAACAATAACTAGCATTAGTGTTCGCCTTTGATGGATGTAAGGAAGCGAGTTTCACTCTGTTTGCTCAGCTGTCTTGACGTGGAAATGCTTTCCAGCTGCTCAAGCCTAATGCAGTCAAATAGATGTAGTAATTGAATGAGTGAAGTGCTTGCCAGGCTGATAATGGTGTTGGAGGATGCAAGGTGTATTATAGAACCTCGTTCAAATCCAATGAGAATACATGACTCTTTAATGGCTCAGTGTTGGATATTCTTCTCAGTATTTTTCTCAAGTCAGAAAGCCTATTCAAAAAACGAAGAGATTCATGTGTGTGTGGCAAAATTAAAGTAATAGGCCATGAAATTCATGGGTGAGGGAGGGTATAAATGGGAAATTGTGCCTTTGGGTGGCCCACAGTTTCTGATAGGGCCGAGTTACCCGGGGTTCCACTGGAGAACCACCTCCGGCATAAATTATTTAGTTTCATGGCAGGCTGAAGAAATGCCCCTCCTCACCCCTCACAGTAGTAGCCCCACAAAAGTGACAGAGTTAGGATGAGATGATGTCACTCTTCCTAAACTCCGTGACCTCTGCCTTCCCATCTGCCCTTGAGAATCTGTGTCCCAGTTTGCCAGGACCAGTCTGTAATGTATACAACATTGAAGGGACTACTTTGTTTTACGGATGTACATCCTTAGTTGCGAGCGTATATAACAGACGCGTATTGATTTGTATAGTCAGTGCCGAAGTTCCAGTTAACCAGTAAAGATCACTTGAAGTTACTCTCAGTCTCCGCTGCTTTATTATTTTATGTAGTTGTGTATAGCGGTACAAACACAACACAGTCCATCAAGGTGGAAGTATTTGGTTAAAAGGGGCACTGCTCAACTGAGATTGCCTGTGGAAACCTTTGGCTACATCTTGCGATAGACTGCAGCTTTTGTCCATCGTACTTAGGAAGCCTTCCCCTACATTATCACAGAGCCGACGCTCCTTGTGCCAGCAGCACTTCCCACATCAGCCTCCGAAAGGTTCAATGCTTCTCTTATTCCTTCTTTAGCACCAGGCATGTCAGTCCCTCTTCTGAGAGTGTGCTCAGCCCTTTAACTGCTCGGAAATCTTCAAGGAAAGACGTTGTGCCCTTACTCTGCCCACTCACTGAATTCTCCGGGCTCTGTCGATGTAGCAGACCCTCTGGTGGTGGGACTCCATTGTTTAAATTATCTGGCTCTGGAATTTCTGATAGCGTCACCCTTCTCCGAATTCAGCAAGCACAAGTCCCACCCCACTGCGCTTATGCTGGTAGAACGGGGCACCATGAATTTCCAGGCCATAGCTTCAAATGAACAGAGCTGAATTTTACTTAAGGAATTTATTGCAATTCCTTAAGGAAGCAGTGGAACAGATGGTTGATGTTGCATATTTTGAATTCTAAAAAATATTTGATGAGGCCCTTCATAAAAAGATCTGTGCCTAAAATGTTAACTTTTTGAGTAAACGAGAAACTGATTAATTATTAATGGTAATATACTATGATCAACAGAATGCACAGGAATCAATCCTAAAACATTCCGCTGTTCATGATATTCGTAAATGATCCTGAAAAAGATTCTTTGTGGAACTAGAACAGCAAAACTAAAGGAGAGGACAATAAGCTAAGAAATAGGTATGCTAAATGAAACTTCAAGCGATTGTGGCCATGTCACTGCACAGCACAAGTAAATAGTCAGAAAATACTGAATACGTGAGGGAGTCTGTGCAAGACTAAAGATGGAATTTACAGCATAGAGACGACAGGCCATTCAACCCAACTGGTCTGTGCCAGTGTTTATGCTCCACACGAGCCTTCTCCCACTCTACATCATCTAACCCTATCTTCATATTCTTCTATCCCTTTCTCCCTCATGTACTTGTCTAGCTTCCCTTTAAATACCTCTGTGCTATTCACCTCAACTACTCCATGTGGTAGCACATTTCTAACTACACTCTGGGTAAATCAATTTCTCCTGAATTCCTTATTGAATTTGTTGGTGATTATCTTATATTTAGCGCCCCTAGCTTTGGACACTCCCACAAGTGGAAACATCATCCACGTCTACCCTATCAAACCCCGTCATAATTTTAAAGACCTCTATTAGGTCACCCCTCAGTCTTCTCTTTTCTAGAGAAAACAGCTCCAGTCCATTCAGTCTTTCCTGATAGATATAATCTCTCATTTCTGGTATCATCCTTGTAAATACATAGAAGATAGAAGCAGGAGTAGGCCATTCGGCCCCTCGAGCCTGCTCCGCCATTCAATGAGATCATGGCTGATCATCCAAATTCAGTACCCTGTCCCTGCCTTCTCCCCATATCCCTTGATCCCTTTAGCCTTAAGAAATATATCCAACTCCTTCTTGAATATATTTAATGAATTGGCCTCAACTGCCTTCTGTGGTAAAGAATTCCACAGGTTCACCACTCTCTGGGTGAAGAAATTCCTCCTCATCTCAGTCCTAAATGGCTTACCCCTTATCTTTAGACTGTGACCCCTGGTTCTGGACTCCCCTGCCATCGGGAGCATCCTTCCTGCATCTAGTCTGACTAGTCCTGTTAGAATTTTATAAGTTTCAATGACATCCCCTCTCATTCTTCTAAACTCCAGTGAGTATAAGCTCAATTGACCCAATCTCAATCTTTGTTGCACCTTCTCCATTATTTTGTAATATGGAGAACAGAACCGTACACAGTCTAACTAAGGTTCTATACGAGTTTAACATAACTTCCCTGCTTTTCAATTCAATTCCTCTAGATATGAATCTCAGTGCTTTGTTTGTATTTTATGTCCTTATTAACTTGCGTTGCTACTTTTAATGATTTGTGAATCTGTACCCCTAGATCCCTTTGCTTCTCTTCCCCATTTAGATTCTTATTTTCCAAGGAGTATGTGGCCTCCTTATTCCTCCTACCAAAATGCACACCTCTCACTTATCTGTATTGAAATTCATTTGCCATTTACATGCCCATTCTGCAAGTTTATTAATGTCTTCTTGTATTTTGTTGCAGTCTTCTTCATTATAAACTATACTCCCAATTTGGTGGCCATCTGCAAATTCTGAAATTGTACTTCCAATTCCTGAGTCCAAACTGTTTATATAAATGGTGTCCCAGCGCCGATCCTTGTGGAACACCGCTTCCCAGCTTCCGCCAGTATATCTTTAACCCATACTCTTTTTTTGTTTTGTAGCCAAATTGCTATCCATTCTGCTACTTGTCCCCTGACTCCACATTCGCTGACCTTAGTCATGAGTCTACTATGAGGTACCTTACCAAAGGGCTTTTGAAACTCCAAGTCTATTACATTTACTGCATTATCCTTGTCTACTCTTTCTGTTACTTCTTCAAAGAATTCAATACGATTGGTCAAGCATGACCTTCCCCTTTGAAATCCATTCTGACGACTCTTATTATATTTTCAGTTCTAGATATTTTTCTATTACACCTTTGAGTAAAGATTCCATTATTTTTTCTACCACCGACGTTAAGTTAACTGGTCTATAGCTCCCTGGACTTGTTCTAGCTCCCTTTTTAAATATAGGAATTATGGATTTTTATTAAACTGTGAAAAATATGGGTAGAAACAAAATCAAAAACTAAACAAAACATTCAAGAAAACAATAAATGAAATTAAAATAAGGAAACTACATACAAATTTTTATTTTAAAATGCACTTAGCTACCCGCATGGCTCAGGGAGTTTAATCATTGAGTAGTTGAGCCATTCAGACCAAAAAGACTTTGGTTCAATCACCAGTTTGTGCTAAGTCAGCTGATCTGAGCCAGGGCAACCGTAGAGGTGACACAAATGGTTTCAGCACCCCTGGGTAAAGAGGGCAAAATATTTGGGGCTCTTGCTCTTGGTGGTGGAAGAAGTGGTCATGAGGTGAGGGCAGGATAAGGCTGACCTGGCAAAAGTCATTGTCAAGGTTCCCACGTAGTTCCTTGGGCAAGGTGCTGAAGTGGAATGCTGGACAATGTTCTCATCCTATCACACTGAAGATAATTATAGCACCTCTATTGAGGCAGCAACACATTTTACAGTGTACAACGGTCGCATATCCATGCACAGAGAGACATGCATATGATTTGCTTTATTCCCGCGCACAGTCAGAGCTGATCAAGATAAGTCTGTGGTGAGTTGCCTGTCAAGTTTCCTTCCCTCTCTGCAGGAGACCATTTAGCCTGAATGCTGAACCTTTCCTTGATGGCAAAAATGAAATAAGACAGGAGCTCACTGTGTCGAGATTTTGGAGTATGAATCTACATCAACTGTTCAGATTTGTTTTTCATTGTATCTCTTTTATCAGTCTCTCTGCAGTTCTCCTGTTATCTCCCCCGCCCCGCTCCCTATACTTTCCATTTCTGGATCGTCACATTACCCAGGGAAGGCGCCGTGCCTGCTCCATAATTATTTTCATTATTTCAAGTTTCAGCTTTATTACATTTCAAAATGAAGTAAGTTGAAAGTGGACTGGAGTTAACGATTCTTGCAGGCCATGTTGACCTGCGACACCATATTTTCTACATTTATTTCCTAGTAGAATGGATCCGTTGCCCTCTGGCCCAGAAGTCAACAGATACAATAAACTACACTATGTTCCACAAGAGGGGAAGGCTCTTAAGAATTGTAAGAGAAACTCTATCTTCGGAAGTAGCAATACTTAATTTCCTTAAATGAATCAATTTGAAGGTATAGCTGAGACAGACTAACATTATATCAATGACATAAAAACAGAAAATGCTGGAGACACTCAGTAGGTCAGGCAGCATCTGTGAAGAGAGAAACAGAGTTAACGGGCAGGATTTTCATTGGGCCATGGAGGTGGGATTGGAGGCGTGCGGGGGGTTAAAATCCCGAAATCGGGGAGGCATGAACCCATCCTGCCCCCAACCCGCCTCCATGCCAGTTTCAAAGGAGGCGAGTGCCCGCCCCGCACTGGGACCCGCCTCCCCGAGGCGGGAAGGGGATTAGTGCCAATTAACTGCCTGTTAACAGGTAGCTAACAGGCAGTTTTTAGCCTAATCCCTATTTTTAATGTTGAAGTGTGGGATTCCCGACGGCTCCAAACCACTCCAAGTTAGAGGAGGCGGACCGTCGGGTTGAAGGACTTGGAGGGGTCGAGATGTCCGGTGTTCAGGTGAGTGATGGGTGCATGAGTAAGTGTGTTTGGTGTGTGTAAAGTGTTTAAATAAGTTTTACATACCTTTACTTACCTTTACAGCCTTCCTTCCTTCAGGTCTTAGGAGTCCCTCATCTCACTGGCACAGAGAGCAGAATGGCTGCGAGCTGTCAAAAAATTGCAGCATTCAGCTTTCTGTTCCGGGGAGATCTCTAAATCATCCTGAGAGGAAGGAATTAACTTGGAGTACAGATTGTCAGTGTTCAAACAGCTGTCGAACGCTGATACTTCATCTGTCAAAAGGTCTTGACAGATGAAATTTCAATCTGTGATGTCACCTGTTGCCGGGTGGCCCTTAATTGGCCTGCTGAGCCCGCAAGGTCAATCAAGTCAAAATCACGTGGGTTGGCCACAACTCGATGGAGGCGGGACTACAACCCCGAAAGTTGTAGCCCCACCTCCTACCCGCCTCCTCAATGAAAATCCAGCCCAACGTTTCAGGTCGACCTGAAAACGTTAACTCTGTTTCTCTCTCTTCACAGATGCTGCCTGACCTGCTGATTGTCTCCCAGCATTTTGTGTTTTTATTTCAGATTTCCAGCATCTGCAATATTTTCTTTTTTTATTATCTCAACAAGTATCTACGGTGCTCATCAGGAAATCATCCATCCATAAGCCAAAAAAATGTTCTTGCCCCAGAAGGTGTTCTCACACTCAGCAACTGACAGCTATTGACAAAGCCCAGAATGAAAAAGAGCAGGTCATTCCAAAATAGCAATGAGTTGA
Source organism: Somniosus microcephalus (assembly GCF_052327205.1). Taxonomy (NCBI): domain Eukaryota; kingdom Metazoa; phylum Chordata; class Chondrichthyes; order Squaliformes; family Somniosidae; genus Somniosus; species Somniosus microcephalus. The sequence goes on along the minus strand of NC_141000.1, from coordinate 12,066,346 downwards.
AAAGAAAAAAAAAGAATACAAGGGAAGCCTAAAAGATAGATAACGGAACACAGTGCCACGGTAAACGAGGATGAGAAATCAAGTACAGTGTACAAATTAGAAAGATGTGTCCTAAACCTCAGAACAGAAATATTGTTTGCAGGATTAATGTATCTTTTGCAGTAATTTGATGTATTTGTATGTGGCTTTACCATGTTAGAATAGTGAGTAGATAACTGGCTTTCCCTGAGACTATTATTAAGTTTACCTCCCCTGATAATTCAGTGGTTAAGCCAGTCTGCAGCATGAATACATACAGACCAGAAGCTCTCAAGTTCAATCCGTGGTGTGTGTGAAGTTAGCTCATCTCAGCTGATGCACCAGTTGGGGCCATGACATTTGCTCCCCGCATCCTGAGCCAACTGGGGGGAAAAGGGCGAGGATCCGATGAGAGGGAACCATTTACAATGTCAGCTAGCATGGGGACTAGGAAGGAAGTTAGTCGGTTAGCCATTTAGTGGGAGTGGGGTAAATGGAGCAGAAGGAGGATCTAATGAACAAGATGAGCTCAGAGAGGAGTTTGGAAAGAAACTAAAAAAGACATGGGTTCAAGGCTAGGGCGGGTGGGAGTCTTGGGATAAGTTTAGCTTTGTAAGGGGAAGGGGCGGAAGCAGCAGTTGAATGAATGGTCTCAATCGTAGTGAAACAGTCCATGAGCTCCTCTCACTTGTTGGTGATGAGGTTGGATGGGGGGATGCAGGGTTGGGGTGGTGGGGGAGGTGGGTGCGTGGGTGGCTTAAGGATACATTTGCTAGTGGAGAAAAGAAGCTAGCGGTTATCTTTGCTGTACAGAATGATCCTGGAGTAGTGAGCAGTGAGGCCTGATAGCGTTTGATGTGACTCAGCCATATCCGGTGATCTGGTTGTGTGCCAGATTCATTAAATCATCGTGCAGATGTGAGGCCATATCGGGGAGAACAACCAGGTTGGGAGATAGTGCAGTATTTACTGGGAACAAGAGCATCAAAGGTGGAGGAGAGAGAGTGGTTGAGCAGATTGACAGCTGCAGAATATCATGTCGAATGGAGGACCAAAGGCTAGGAAGTTGGGAGCTTAAAGCTAGCAAATGTATCCTTAAGTCACCCCCGCATCCCCCCGCCTCCACCCCCAACCCCGCATCCCCCCATCCAACCTCATCACCAACAAGTGAGAGGAGCTCATGGACTGTTTCACTACGATTAAGACCATTCATTCAGACTGGCAATCAGTAACTAGTGGTGTTCCGCAGGGGTCAGTGCTGGGTCCCCAACTCTTTACAATCTATATTAATGATTTGGAGGAGGGGACCGAGTGTAACATATCAAAGTTTGCAGATGATACTAAGATGGGAGGGAAAGTAGTGAGTGAGGAGGACAAAAAAAACCTGCAAGGGGACATAGACAGGCTAAGAAAGTGGGCAGAGATTTGGCAGATGGAATACAATACTGGAAAGTGTAAGGTTATGCACTTTGGCAGGAAAAATCGTAGAGCAAGTTATTATCTTAATGGCAAGAAACTGGAAAGTACTGAAGTACAAAGGGATCTGGGGGTCCTGGTGCACGAAATTCAAAAGGTTAGTATGCAGGTGCAGCAAGTGATTAAGAAGGCCAATGGAATGTTAGCTTTCATTGCTAGGGGGATATAATATAAAAATAGGGAGGTATTGCTTCAGTTGTACAAGGTATTGGTGGGACCGCACCTGGAATACTGCGTACAGTTTTGGTGTCCATACTTAAGAAAGGACATACTTGCTCTCGAGTCAGTACAAAGAAGGTTCACTCGGTTAATCCCGGGGATGAGGGGATGGACATATGAGGAGAGGTTGAGTAGATTGGGACTCTACTCATTGGAGTTCAGAAGAATGAGAGGCGATCTTCTTGAAACATATAAGATTGTGAAGGGGTTGGATCGGGTGGATGTGGGGAGGATGTTCCCGATGATGGGTGAAACTAGAACTAGGGGGCATAGTCTTAGAATAAGGGGCTGCTCTTTCAAAACTGAGATGAGGAGGAACTACTTCACTCAGAGGGTGGTAGGTCCATGGAATATGCTGCCCCAAAAAGCTGTAGAAGCTACATCATTACATAAATTTAAAACAGAAATAGACAGTTTCCTAGAAGTAAAGGGAATTAAGGGTTACGGGGAGCGGGCAGGAATTTGGACATGAGTCTAGGTTTGGATCGGTCATGGCCCTGTGGGTAGCAGAGCGGGCCCAGGGGCCGTGTAGCCTGATCCTGCTCCTATTTCGTGTGTCTAATTCTGTTAGATTCAGGAGATGGTTCTGTGATAGTGGATTGGCAGTTAGGATCAGATCAGCCATGATCTTATTGAATGGCGGAGCAGGCTCGAGGGGCCGATTGGCCTACTCCTGCTCCTATTTCTTATGTTCTTATGTTCTTATTAAGGTGCATTTGTAGTTGACTTGGGGGATAGAGTTTCCACAACTGGATGCAGAAGGAAGTGGGATTGGAAGGGGGGCAGTGATTGTTGAACTGCTGGCAGAGACTGTGGGGGCAGTGGTGGGTGGGGTGAGCAGGAGGGGAAGGAAGTTGGCGAGATTAGCCACCAGAGAGCACACTGAGCAAGAAGATCAGTGAAGAGAGGAGCAGGGGGCAGGTGGGGTCGCTGTCCATAAAGAGGCAGCAACGGGTGCCTTGATGGGCCTTGCAGAAAGACAAGAGTAGAAATATTGTGGGAGCGTAGACTGTTATGTCTGACATTGGTGATAGGTACTCGATTGCCTTGGCCTGAGCACATGGAGTTTGATAGTGCTGTTATCGTTGTATTGTGTCTGACATTGGATATAGGTATTCGATTGCTTTGGCCTGGGAGAGTGTGTTTGGATCAGCCATTAAAAGCAACATGAACTGAGCTCTGCATACGGCCTCTGGATTATCTTTGCAAACGCAACATTTGGTGACGAGGATGGCTGAAATCTCTCTTCCACCACCTCCTCCCTTCCTTGCACTACCCGGTGAGCCCCCGATCCCATGGGTTCGCTAGTTACAGTCCTTTGAAAGCTACCTCATTGCTCTTGGACTAGAAAATGTGAGAACAGCATGGAAAAAGGCACTGTTATCCCATTGCTTGGGAGCGGAGGGCCAGCGTGTTCTTGGGACGTTATGCACAGCAGACTCAATTCAAACATATGATGTGGCTGTGGCTCTGTTAAGCACACACTTCTCTGCCCCACAAAGTGCCCTCCTGGGGCGAGTCATTTTTAGACAGCGTCACCAACTCCCCAGCGAGTCGGTGCATCAATACGTGAATAATTTGAGGGGGTTAGCTAGCTCGTGCAAGTTCGGTGCACTATAAGATGAGATGGTGCGTGATCAACTAATAGAGCACACCAACAACGTGAGAGTGCGTGAAAGACTATTACTCAAGTCCGACGATCTGTCGTTGTCACAGGCAGTCAACATTGCCTTTCAAGTGGAGTCTGCAGCCGAATGTGCAGCGAAACTAACACACACACCCAGTGACAGCGCCCTCGGCCCCGACAGCCCTGACACTGTAATGCTCGCGTGACGGCAGCAAAGCGCGCTACCGCGGCAACAGTGTGGAAACTGCGGATCTCGTTCACATGCTACCAGAGCGCAGAATTGCCCCGTGCGTGGCCAAGCCTGTCGCAATTGTGGAAAACAAAATCACTTTGCCAATGTCTGCCGCTCTGCCCCTGTTGCTACAAATGAACACTCTCAGTCCTCAAGCAGTTGGCCTATAATTCACAACGTGAGCTCTGGGCCAGTAGTAGCTTTCAAGTCATGCACAATTAACCTGAATGATGTGTGCATCCCTCCTCGCCAACTCAAACACCATCCGGACTTGGACACACGCTGCCGTTCCTTCATTATCCCTGGGTCAAAATTATACAACACCACATCTAACGCCACTGTGGGAGCACAATCAGCACAAGGGCTGCAGTGGTTCACAGAGAAAGCCCACCACCTACTCGGGGAAATCAAGGGCTGGCCATCAATACAACTCTGCCAGCATCACCTACATCCCCCAAACATTTTTTTTAAGAGCTCACACATGAAGAAGGGCCACTTGACTGAAGCACCTGTGGACTCCCAGTGGCTGTAGAACTGCATCCTTCAGTGTTTTCTGGAATGATGGGGGGGAAACTGGTGGGGGGGAACAAAAGGTAAGTAACAGGGAACATGTCTTTCCAATATAGACTTAAAAACAGTTGTGGTGAAAAGAGCTTTTAACATCAGAATGAATGGGGAGAGGGATCTCCGAACGGTCATGGATAGGTTGCTCACTTTCTGTTACTGTCATCAGTGCCAATTAGTGTTGCAGTCCAATGTGTCCTATTGGTTGCTCCATTTGAGTGTCTGTATTTTCTGTGATAATATTTCATATTTGTATTGCTGTTTCTGTCAGTATTTGTAAAATTTCTATTTGGAGTATCTTCTGCAATCTTTCTTTTCAAAGTAGATGTCTGGAAATGCAAGATCAATGGTTAAGTCATAATCCATTGAATTTACTGATGTTTCTTTTATCTACATGTTTTTTCTTAAATTGTGAGTAATGGCTCATACTCTGTTTCCATCTTGTGACTGGTTCATGTTGCAGTTGCTATGGGAACAAGGGTGGTTTGTGCTGCAGTTGCTATGGAAATGATGGGACAGAATTGTCACAAGATGCCAGATGATGATATGGTATTGGGAATTATGGGTAGTGGCTTTGAACATGTTTTGTGGGGACAATTGTTTTCTATTAGTTCTTGTTACTTCTCATTGTTTAAATTCAATTAAAGGGGAACATCACGAGCAGGATAAATATATTTGATTTAAATACTTCCCTCAGAAGACTATAGAAAAAACTGTTTGAAATGTCTATTATTGAAAAGGATTCATGTTATCCTATTGGCAACAACTCACTGAATACCTAACATTGCAAATCTCCTAGCCAAAAATGACTTGCTCAGATGGTCTAGTTTCAGCAAGCTGCCATTAAAATGTGTGGAGACTGATATTCTTCCTGTCTGGATGACTGGTTCTGAATTTTTCAATGGCATTGTATTGCTTGGATTGGCATCAAGAAAGTGTAAGGATGTCATAACGACTGTTGGATAAAGACAGACATCCAATGATATTTTTCAACAGGGAGTCCTGTAATGTTGAGTCTGCAGTAAGCACCCTTTGATGGATACAAATGGAAATATATCCTCTCAGGGAGAAGATATTATGAATTTCCCAAGCACTTCAAAGGGATTATGTTAGATTGAAAATACTTTGCTGCCCACAGTAATATCACTCTTTAATACAGTCAGAAATATTTTTGTATTTGGAAGTTATATTTTAATTGTTGGTTTTGAAAGTTCAAAAATATATTGGCCAGGGCTTTGTGGTAAAAATAATGGCGAGGTTAACAGTGCTCGCCGGTACTAAACAATAAATTGGACAGCAACCTCCGGGGACCACACGTGCGCAGTTAAATGTGGAAATCAGGAAGTTGCTGTCCGAGTTGCCCTGCTCCTCCAAAAGTTTCGCTATAACAGTATCTTGCTGAGAAACCTGGCATGGAAAAACATGGCTGGGCGTGAAGTTGGGGCACTTCATAGATACCCACTAAACATACCAGGGCTTGTCCATTCAAGTGTAAGTTAATTTTTAACAGTGTTAATTACTGCCAACCAACATCTCTGACACTGAAAATTAACTTTTACAAGTGTGGAGTCTCATTCCTTCAGATTTTAATTATTGTTGGAGATTTTTTTTTAAATTTAAATAAAAATGATTATTTTTTACTTTTTCTTTTCTTTTATCTCTCTCTCTTAATCCCATCTTTCTTTCCCTCTCTATGGGGGGAGTTTTCCAGGGGGTCAGCAGGCGTGATTGCTGGCGGGTCGAGTGGGAAAGTGTTTTTTTTTGACAGCGCTGTCAACCTGCCAACACGCGCCTTTACCAAATGTCAGGTCTGTCAGCGCTGAGCAGACCCGACACGCAGTGGCGGGGGAGGCAATGCAGGTCATTCTGACCTGGTTAACGGAGGATTAACAATAGTTTTGAGCTTCTCTTTTAGAATTTACCAGCTCACTAACGGGGTCCATGCTACTCGGGAATCACGTCTGTTAATGGTGGGAGTTGAATGGCCGTGGAAACATCTCATTACTTAAAAGCTTGAAATTTGCTATAAAAGCTCCCGCCTTACAGCTGTTTACTTTCCAAACTCAGAAGCTGTTGCTTCCTGCATTTGGAGGACAGATTGAGCTTTATGCAGGTTGCAAGTGTTTGGAGCAAACTCTCTGTCCAGCATCACCTCATTGGATCAACCTCTCTCACCATTGGCAGATTGTTTCTGTCAACTCAAGTTCACCTGCCATCTATTCCATCAGCATGGGTACGGTTTATACTCTCTCACCTTGCCCTCAGAATCTGACCACGATCAGCCGCAACACCAGCAGCACCAGGCACACCAGCACCACCAACAACCACACCACCAACCTTCTCCGCAATCACCTGATGCTGCACAGGACAGAGGGCATCAGCACCTGACCACATTGCTGCCCGGGATGCCAGGGATGGCCAAACCATGGCCACCAAGCACGCAAAGTGTTGAAAATAAAGCTTTCAATGTTTGACAGCACATTAACAGAAACTTCACATGAACATTGGCTGAAATACCCAAGTGCCTACCCTTGTGTGTTGTTAGTTGGTGTGATTGCACGAGGATGAGGGTGAGTGTGAGGGGTGGCTAGTGAGATGGGGAAGTGATAATGTTGTTAGAAAGAGATGGGTGGAGGTGCAAGGTAAGTTGGTGTGAGTAAGGATGTGCAGGAGTAGGGTAGGGAAGGCAGAGTGATGGGGATGTGATGAGTGGCACAGCAGGATGAGGTTGAGTGTGGCTTTGCAGTAACGTTTCATGATCTATTGAGATCATTAAAAGGTTTGCGCCACTGCTACCTGGTCCTCCTGACGACATCGCTGCTTGTGCCCTCCTGTGTGATTTGCAACCGGGCTGCGTTGATCTCCTGGGGAGGTCTCTTCCGCCCATTGGAAGGGGCGAGGACCTCCCTGTGTGCTGTGACTCCCTCCATAAGCATATGGAGACAGTCATGGGAGAGCCTGGGTGGAGCACTGTGTCTTTGTGCAGTGCTTGTCAGTGTTTGCAGCATCTCAATGCTGCAGAAAACTGACAGCACAACTGTCAAAATAAATTTGCGTATGGTCCCTTTAAGAAATCCGGCTGATGATGCGTCATCAAATGACGTCACCAGACCCACTTCCTTCAATTGGACCAGGAAACGCGCTGGGCAGACTTAACAAGCCCCATCAAGGGAAAATCATTCTACAGGACGGGCTGGAGCCAGTAGCAGGGTCAGGACCCGCCACCGATGTCACCCGCCACGGACCCGCCGAGGTAGGGAAAATCGCGGCCTATATTTCACTTTCTGTACACAGTTTGACATTGAATTAAATATTCGAACTTACACTTTCTGATTCAGACTCTGCGGCCGGAATTTTTACCTGAGAGTGCGGGCGGGCGCGTGCGGGCCGCATAGTAGGTCGCCATGCCGATGTTTGTAACAGCGTGTTCTGCACTGCGCGTTACTTCAATTACATCAGTTGAAACTGTCATGCGGGTTCCCCGGCCCTTTTAAATGGAGCGGGTCTGCTGACGTCACCGATGACTCGTTTTCAACTCAGGTATTTAAAGGAGACTTGCACACATCCCAGATGAAGGTTGTTGGAGGAGGCATGAAGGTGTTTGGGAGAGGTGGCAATTGCTCGATGGCGCAGAGATTTGTGTGGGTCCAAGCAGACATGGAGTCACAGCGACAGAGGTCTGCGCCCAGGTTCTCGGCTACCTCCCTGGAAGTCCTGCTCCAGGGGGTCAGAGCACGCAGGGAGTCCTGTTCCTTGGCAGCAGCAGGAAAAGAGCAGCCAGAGACACCAAGAAGGCATGGCTGGAGATCGCCCAGCAATAGGGGTGTTGTCAGCCACTCCTGGATTCAATGCCAGAAGAGATTTAATGATCTCATGAGGTCAGGAAAGGTGAGTGCAATGCCACATTCAACTACATCCTGATGTGCGTGTCACACCAACTCCATCACTCTGCCTTCCCAAGCCTACTCCTGCATGTCACTTCTCACACCAACCTACCTTGCAGGTGCACCCATCCCTCACTGTCTATGCACCTACTCACACCCCCATCTGACTATCCACCACTGACACTCACCCTCATCCTAATGCAATCCTACAAAGTAACGCCACAGAACGATGCCACCTTCCATACCAGTGCTTCCGACATGTCTTCCTTTTTCCACAACTGAGGATTCCCCTCTACTGTGGTTGACATGGCCCTTGACCGTGTCCATTCTATTTCCCGCACTTCTGCTCTCACCCATTCCCGTCCCTCCCGGAACCACGATAGGGTTCCCCTTGTCCTCACCTTTCACTCCACCAGCCTCCACATTCAACGGACCATCTCCTTTTGCCTTGCACCATCTCTTAAGGTCTCTTAATGTCTCTTAATCTCTCCTGCCTTCCACCCGATCACAGACCTTCCCTTTTGTTCTTTCCTCCCCTCCCCCCCTTTCCCTGCCCCTACACTTGCTTAAAAACCAGTTCCATCTCCAGCTTTTTCCAGCTCTGACGAAGGGTCATCGACCTGAAACGTTAACTCTGTTTCTCTCTCCACAGATGCTGCCTGACCTGCTGAGTATTTTCAGCATTTTCTGTTTTTATTTCAGATTTGCAGCATCTGCAGTATTTTGCTTTTGCCACAGAAGGAGGCCATTTGGCAATGTCATGCCACTCCCTCATAGTCACCCTGTACAGATGTAACCCATTCATTCCATACACTTATTCCATCACTCTCATTCCAAGTTCTCTTCTTTCCCTCCTTGCAGAAGAGAGCCCAGAACATCCGGGAGAGGCAAAGAACCTGAGGTGGCCCTCCAATGTACACCAACTTGACTCCAGCAGAGGAGAAGGCACAACAAATCAGTAGAGTTGCAGAGCTGCTGATGGTGGGAGATGAAGAGAGGGGGACCTCCCAGAAACCTGGTGACAGAATTAAATATCATACTTCTTCTTCTTAGGCAGTCCCTCGGAACCAAGGATGACTTGTTTCCACATTGAAAATGAGTTCACAGGTGACTGATGAGTCCAATGCGGGACCTACAGTCTCTGTCACAGGTGGGGCAGACGGTGGTTGAAGGGGCAGGTGGGTGGGCTGCTTCGGTTGATGTGCGCTCCTTGCGCTGCCTGCGCTTGGCTTCCGTTTGCTCCCAGCGAAGAGACTCGAGGTGTTCGGCGCCTTCCCGGATGCTTCTCCTCCACTTTGTGCGGTCTTGGGCCAGGGATTCCCAGGTGTCGGTGGGGATGTTACGTTTTTTCAAGGAGGTTTTGAGGGTGTCCTTGAAGCGTTTCCTCTGCCCACCTGGGGCTCTCTTGCCGTGCCGGAGCTCTGAGTAGAGCACTTGCTTTGGGAGTCTCGTATCGGGCATGCGGACAATGTGACCCGTCCATCGGAGCTGATTGAGCGTGGTCAAAGCTTCGATGCTGGGGATGTTGGCCTGAGCATGAACACTGACGTTGGATTTGCAGGATCATGCGGAGGCAGCATTGGTGGTACCTCTCCAGGGCTTTGAGGTGCCTGCTGTACATGGTCCATTTCTCTGAGGCAAACAGCAGGGCGGGTATCACTGCTGCTCTGTAGACCATGAGCTTAGTGCCGGGTTTGAGGTCCTGGTCTTCAAACACTCTCTTCCTCAGGCGACCGAAGGCTGCACTGGCACACTGAAGGTGGTGTTGGACTTTATCGTCGACGTCTGCCCTTGTTGACAGTAGGCTCCCGAGGTACAGAAAGTGGTTCACGTTGTCCAAGGCCTTGTCGTGGATTTTGATAATCGGGGGGCAGTACTGTGTGGCGGGGGTAGGTTGGTAGAGGACCTTTGTCTTACGGATGTTTAGTGTAAGGCCTATGCTCTCGTACGCTTCGGTGAAGGTGTTGACGATGGTACAGCCACAAGGCATACAACAGTCACTCATGGTGACTTGATGTCAGCAGCCAGTGAAATGTCATCATGTGCATAATGGTAACGCCGCACATTCTTATCATTACATTTCTAATTCATCTCTTTACCCTCTCACAGGTCCATCAAGTGCCCCCCCCCACCCCTCACTGCAAAGCCGGAGGAGGAAGACGACTCCTCAGAGGAAGCTCCACTCTCTGAAGGTGCATTGTCACCAGAACTATGCGCACCCAGCACCAGCGCAGATATGCGTACCTTGGTGGGGCCACCGAGACATACAGTAGAGTTGTCACTTGGGGTCTCACAGATCACAAGTGAGCAAGAGCAGATGGTGGAGACAGGGACAGCAGTGGAGACTCCTCGCCGGAGGGCACAGGATGCTCCCAGCTCTGCTCAGCTGCATGCAGACGCTGAACCTTGGGGGCCGTTGAGAAAGAGGGTGATCGTGGAGGAACAGCAACAAATGCGCGAGACTCTGGCAGCTTTTCCAGCCACGATGTGCATGATTGTGCTGAGAATGGAGGAGTCCATCTCCAGCATGAGCACCACCATATCGCAGGCGATGGCGATGGCGATGATGTGCTCTTCCATGATTCTAGAACAGTCCCCAAGGATTGGAAGGTAGCAAACATAACCCCGCTATTTAAGAAAGGGGGAAGAGAAAAAACAGGAAACTATAGGCCAGTTAGCCTGACATCAGTAGCAGGCAAAATGCTGGAATCTATTATTAGGGGTGTGGTAACAGGGCACTTAGAAAATCGTAATATGATTAGGCAGAGTCAACATGGTTTTATGAAAAGGAAATCGTCTTTGACAAATCTGTTAGAGTTCTTTGTAACTAGTAGGATGGATAAGGGGAACCAGTGGATGTAGTGTATTTGGATTTTCAAAAAGCATTCGATAAGGTGCCACACAAGAGGTTATTACACAAAATTAGGACTCATGGGATTGGGGGTAATATATTAGCATGGATTGAGGATTAGTTAATGGACAGAAAATAGAGAGTAGGAATAAACGGGACTTTTTCGGGTTGGCAGTCTGTAACTAGTGGGGTACCACAAGGATCAGTGCTTGGGCCTCAGCTATTTGCAATCTATATTAATGACTTAGACGAAGGGACTGAGTGTAACATATCCAAGTTTGCTGATGATACAAAGTTAGGTGGGAAAGTAATCTGTGAGGAGGACGCAAAGAGGCTGCAGAGAGATATAGACAGGTTGACTGAGTGGGCAAGAACATGGCAAATGGAATACAATGTGGGGAAGTGTGACACTATCCACTTTGGTAGGAAAAACAAAAAAGCAGAATATTTTTTGAATGGTTAGAGACTGGGAAATGTTTGCACTCAGAGGGACCTGGGTGTCCTTGTGCCTGAATCACAGAAAGTTAACATACAGGTACAGCAAGCAATTAAGAAAGCAAATGGTATGTTAGCTTTTGTTACAAAGGGATTAGAGTATAAGAGTAAAGAAGCCTTACTACAATTATACAGGGCATTGGTGAGGCCACACCTTGAGTACTGTGTACAGTTCTGGTCTCCTTACCTAAGGAAAGACTTACTTGCCTTAGAGGGAGTGCAGCGAAGGTTCACCAGACTGGTTCCTGGGATGAGGGGATTTCCCTATGAGGAGAGATTGAGTAGACTAGGCCTATATTCCCTAGAGTTTAGAAGAATGAGAGCTGATCTAATTGAAACATATAAAATTCTTAAAGGGATTGACAAGTTTAATGTTGGGAAAATGTTTCCCCTGGCTGGGGAATCTAAAACACGGGGTCACACTCAGGTTTTAAATGAATATTTTGCATCTGTGTTCACTATGGAGAAGAACGATGTAGGCATAGAAATCAGGCAGGGGGATTGTGATATACTTGAATAAGTTAGTATTGAGAGGGGGGAGGTACTAGCGGTTTTAGCGGGCTTAAAAGTGGATAAATCCCCAGGCCCAGACGAGATGTATCCCAGGCTGCTGTGTGAGGCAAGGGAGGAGATTGCAGGGGCACTGACACAAATTTTCAAAACCTCTCTGGCCAGAGGGGAGGTGCCAGAGGACTGAAGGACAGCTAATGTAGTACCATTATTCAAGAAGGGTAGTAGGAATTAACCAGGGAATTACAGGCCAGTGAGCCTAACATCAGTGGTAGGGAAATTATTGGAAAAAATTCTGAGGGACAGAATTAGTCTTCACTTGGAGAGGCAAGGATTAATCAAGGATAGTCAGCATGGCTTTGTCAGGGGGAGATCATGTCTAATCAATTAGATGGAATTTTTCGAAGGGGTGACTAGGTGTGTGGATGAGGGTAGTGCAGTTGATGTAGTCTACATGGACTTCAGTAAGGCTTTTGACAACGTCCCACATGGGAGACTGGTCAAGAAGGTAAGAGCCCATGGGATCCAGGGCAATTTGGCACATTGGATCCAAAGTTGGCTTAATGGCAGGAGGCAGAGGGTGATGGTCGAAGGTTGTTTTTGTGACTGGAAGCCTGTGTCCAGTGGTGTACCACAGGGATCGGTGCTGGGTCCTTTGCTGTTTGTAGTGTACATTAATGATTTAGATATGAATGTAGGAGGTATGATCAGTAAGTTCGTAGATGACACGAAAATTGGTGGAGTGGTAAATAGTGAGGAGGGAAGCCTCAGGCTATAGGACGATATAGACGGGTTGGTCAGATGGGCAGAACAGTGCCAAATGGAATTTAACCCTGAAAAGTGTGAGGTGATGCATTTTGGGAGGACTAACAAGGCAAGGGAATATACAATGAATGGTAGGATCCTAGGAAGGACAGAGGATCAGAGGGACCTTGGTGTGCATGTACATAGATCCCTGAAGGCAGCAGGACAGGTAGATAAGGTGGTTAAAAAGGCATATGGGATACTTGCCTTCATTAGCTGAGGCATAGAATATAAGAGCAGGGAGGTTATGATGGAGCTGTACAAAACGCTAGTCAGGCCACAGCTGGAATACTGTGTGCAGTTCTGGTGTTAACAAGTGTTCTATGTGTTATGTTGTTACTGTGTTATGTCTTCATTGAAGGGGGAAGATGTACGGATAACCGTAGCTGTCGTAAAGACAGCGGGGTTTGATTGACAGCTGGTTGAAGGCTGACATCATATCCGGGGGCGGGATCCAACACCACCTTGGCCATGCTGGCAGTACTGTACTACGAGGCACAGAGTCAGGACTGAATAAATGGCACTCCACTACAACTGCTTGGGAGACTCGACTTACGTTATTAAGATAACATTACAGATAGAAAGGAACTTTTCCCCTTAGTAGAGGGGTGAATAACCAAGGGGCAGAGTTTCAAGGTAAGGGGCAGGAGGTTTAGAGGGGATTTGAGGAAAAACCTTTTCACCCAGAGGGTGGTTGGAATCTGGAACTCACTGTCTGAAAGGCTGGTAGAGGCAGGAACCCTCACAACATTCAAGAAGCATTTAGATGAGCACTTGAAACGCCATAGCATACAAGGCTACGGACCAAGTGCTGGAAAATGGGATTAGAATAGATAGGGCTTGATGGCCGGCGCGGACACGATGGGCCGAAGGGCCTCTTTCTGTGCTGTATAACTCTATGACTTTATAGGACTCTATGACTGAGATGGGGAGAAATCTCTTCAGCTCAGCGTCCTGTTGGACATCGTGATATAGGTGCAGGCTGGGTCTGGGGGGGTGGTGTGTAGGGGACAGTGCGGGCTTGGCTGGGGTGCAAGTGTCTCTGGCTGCCCCGGGGAGGCTGACTGGCTTCATTGGGCTGGGCGCTGGTTACCAAATCCGGGCCCCAGGCCGCAGGCCCCAGGCCCAAGCTTGGTAATCCCCTGAAACCGTTACCGGGAGGCTCCGCTCAGCAGTGCAGCTGCTCCTTAGCCTGTCCGGAGGTGTCGGGCCTGCAGCGTTTCCAGAACCTTCCGTCGTCATTAAAGTGTAGCAACTGAATGTGTGACTGGAACTCGGAACCAACACCCCCCCCACTTAAAACCCCACAGTCTGAGACAAACTGTCCCCACCCCACAGACTGTAGGACAAAATGTCCTGCTCCCACCCACAATTTTTATACAGAGAAAATACTTGTGTTGTGTTATAGGGGGTCGGCAGAATTTTTATAACATGGGGGGGAATGTCCTCAGAACCAAAAAGGTTGAGAACACCTGGTATAAAGCCATGCAGTCCAGAGACACTGAACTGCTATTAAAGGCTAAAATTGCCTTTTAAACCTTTCTGTACAGGGACTCCCTGTAAATAATAACATATTCCCAGGGACCCCTAACTCCTGAAAGCCAATCTTATCCACGTACTGTTGCTGTTGCTTTGTTAGTGTAAAACAGCAGAAATAATGGACTAGTAATTCAGCAAATACAGAAAAACTCAGGAACCTAAAGACAGATAGATAGAAATCTGATGCCCGCATGGACATCCTGGGATCTGGGACCCCATTTTGAAATCCTCTGGACTACATCAATCTCAGGCCGGGTGTATTGCTTTGAGAAGGTTATGGCCTAGAATTTCCTTGGAGCTACTCCCACTCCGCTGCCATAACTTCACATTTCCAGCGAAGCAGCTCCAAGGAAAATTTCCAGCCAATCTTTCTGCTGCACAGGCCAGTCAACTTAATTTCACAGTGTTTGCATAGATTCAGGAGTGGGGCAAGCGGTTAGAATTTATTCGAGTTACTTAAATAATGTACAGCAGGGAAAGAGAAAAGCACAGCTGGACACTGGGTTGTAAAGGAAATAGCCATATTTCAAAAGATACACCATCCTATGAACGGAATTTTGACTTTATTAAAACATGAAAACTGGGTTTAAAAATCTAAAAGCCTCAACGACACAGGCTGCAAACAGAATACAGGCTTTTGAGGTAAGATCAGTTGTTAACACAAGCTGTAAACACCATACAAGCTTTTGAAATGGGAATGGGTTATTGACAATAAAAGACTGGCCCTATTGAAGCAAACCATTGGAGTTTCCAGAAAGTCTGCAGTTTGGGAGAAACACAATAGCAATGCCCAAGTAAAGTGTTAAAAACTGACACTTCGAACAGAAACACAGAATATTAAAAAACCATGGCCTAGAAATTCGGTGGCGCCAGTCTCGCCAGGGCACCGGAAGTACTGCCCTGGAAGGAGTCGCGAGCGCCTGCCGGAAATTCAGTTTGAGCGCCCCAAACGGAAGCGCGGCGCTACTCGAGGTGCCCCGCATCCGTCTTGGGGCGCTGCAACTGAAGTTCGCAGCGCAACATGCCGCAGCACCATACGCTGCGGCACGGCATGCTGCGGTACTGCAGGCCTTCCTCCCCTTCTTAAAGGGGGGGGCCTGTTGCAGCGCGATCGGCGATTGCGAGTGCCAGCAAAAGAGCCCGGCACCGAGGAGACATGCCGGGCTCTTGGGAGACAGCCGGCACAACGTGGGGGTGGGGCTCAGGAGGCCGGGGACAGCTGCGCGAGGAGGTGCTGGCAGGCGGCCAGCAAAATAAATGGCCGCCCCGCACCTCAGCGTCTCTACCGCCGCAGGTAGGCCCCCCTGAACCAGTCTCAAATTGCGACCGGCGTTACAGCAGGGGGCGCTACCAAATTTCACGATCGGGGCGGTAGCGGGGCGCTGCGCACACCGATGACATCATCAGTGGTGGCGCAGCGCTAACCGCTAGTGCCGCCATTAGCGCCCCGCTAAATTTCACGGGAGGCATGGCCAGTGGCGCTAAACCCACTAAGTGCCCTCTTTGGGCGCTAATGGGTGGCGCAGCCCACCGAATTTCTAGGCCCATATGCCTTTGATAAAAGTAACATCAAATGAAAGACAGGAAACATAAGTCTGCAATATAAACAACTAAGATGGCTAGGAAAACAAACACCCTAGTTGAAGTGTTTTTGATTTACATATTGTAAAAAATACCTGCAGAAGATTTTGAAAATATGACTTCAATAGATGACACCAAGCAATCACATTGTGTTTGTGTTGAAAATGGAACACATAGGAGTCACGACGTCTGCTTCCAAACAGCTAGGTGATTTTAGAATTGAATGGAAGACCTTCGATAAAAATGACATCAAATAGATAAGTCTGTTGTAGCCATTTTATAAGTTTTTGAAACACCTATTCAGCAGACAGGATTCTGAGAGTTATAAGAACATAAGAACATAAGAAATAGGAGCAGGAGTAGGCCAATCGGCCCCTCGAGCCTGCTCCACCATTCAATAAGATCATGGCTGATCTGATCCTAACCTCAAATCTTCTATCACTCTGCATCCACCCGAACCCATGTGATCTCCCGGGAGAGGCGAAAAACCAGATAAAGACCCAATGGCCAATTTGGGAGAAAAAAATCTGGGAAATTCCTCTCCGACCCATCTAGGCGATCGAAATTCTTCCAGGAGATCACTCTGTCCCTATATTTTCTACAGTACTTACCTTCTGTAAAGGCGATCTCCACCCCAGCCAGGAACAGGAATAAAACCATCTCCTGAAATCTAACAGAATTAGAACACAGTAGGAGCAGAACAAGGCTACACGGCCCCTGGGCCCGCTCCACTACCCACAGGGCCATGACCATTCCGAACCCAGACTCATGTCCAATTTCCTGCCCGCTCCCCGTAACCCTTTATTCCCTTTACTTCTAGGAAACTATCTATTTCTGTTTTAAATTTATTTAATGATGTAGCTTCCACAGCTTTCTGGGGCAGCAAATTCCACAAACCTACCACCCTCTGAGTGAAGAAGTTTCTCCTCATCTCAGTTTTGAATGAGCAGCCCCTTATTTTAAGATTATGCCCCCTAGTTCTAGTTTCACCCATCATAGGGAACATCCTCACCGCATCCACCCGATCAAGCCCCTTCACAATCTTATATGTTTCAATAAGATCGCCTCTCATTCTTCTGAACTCCAATGAGTAGAGTCCCAATCTACTCAACCTCTCCTCATATGACCACCCCCTCATCCCCGGGATTAACCGAGTGAACCTTCTTTGTACTGACTCGAGAGCAAGTATGTCTTTTCTTAAGTATGGACACCAAAACTGTATGCAGTATTCCAGGTGCGGCCTCACCAATACCTTGTACAACTGCAGCAATACCTCCCTGTTTTTATATTCCAACCCCCTAGCAATAAAAGCCAACATTCCATTGGCCTTCTTAATCACTTGCTGCACCTGCATACTAACTTTTTGAGTTTCGTGCACCAGGACCCCCAGATCCCTTTGTACTACAGTACTTTCCAGTTTCTTGCCATTAAGATAATAACTTGCTCTACGATTTTTCCTGCCAAAGTGCATAACCTCACACTTTCCAGTATTGTATTCCATCTGCCAAATCTCTGCCCACTTACTTAGCCTGTCTATGTCCCTTTGCAGGTTTTTTATGTCCTCCTCACTCACTACTTTCCCTCCCATCTTTGTATCATCTGCAAACTTTGATATGTTACACTCGGTCCCCTCCTCCAAATCGTTAATATAGATTGTAAAGAGTTGGGGACCCAGCACTGACCCCTGCGGAACACCACTAGTTACTGGTTGCCAATCTGAGAACGAACCATTTATCCCAACTCTCTGCTTTCTGTTAGAGAGCCAATCCTCCACCCACGCCAGAATATTACCCCCAATCCCGTGATTTTTTATCTTGAGCAATAATCTTTTGTGTGGCACCTTGTCAAATGCCTTTTGGAAGTCTAAATACACTACGTCCACTGGTTCCCCTTTATCCACCCTGTATGTTACTTCCTCAAAAAACTCAAGCAAATTTGTTAAACATGACTTCCCCTTCATGAAACCATGCTGAGTTTGCCCTATTAAATTATGTTTATCCAAATGTCCCGTTACTGTCTCCTTAATAATGGACTCTAACATTTTACCAACCACAGATGTTAGGCTAACAGGTCTATAGTTTCCAGCCTTCTGCCTACTACCCTTTTTAAATAAGGGTGTTACATTAGCAGTTTTCCAATCTGCCGGGACCTTTGCTGAGTCCAGTGAGTTTTGGAAAATTATTACCAATGCATCCACAATCCCTACCGCTACTTCCCTCAAGACCCTGGGATGCAAGCCATCAGGTCCAGGGGATTTATCCGCCTTGAGTCCCATTATTTTACCAAGTACCACTTCCTTAGTGATTTTAATCGTATTTAGTTCCTCCCCCCCTAGAGCCCCCTGTTTGTCCAGTGTTGGGATATTCTTAGTGTCCTCTACTGTAAAGACTGATACAAAATAATTGTTCAGTGTTTTTGCCATCTCCATGTTTCCCACCATTAATTTCCCGGTCTCATCCTCTAAGGGACCAACATTTACTTTAGCCACCCTTTTTCTTTTTTTATAAATCTATAGAAACTTTTACTGTCTGTTTTTATATTTTTTGCTAATTTACTTTCATAATCTATCTTCCCTTTCTTAATCAATCTTTTTGTTATTTTTTGCTGTCTTTTAAAGACTTCCCAATCTTCCATCCTCCCACTAGATTTGGCTACCTTATATGCCCTTGTTTTTAGTCGGATACTATCCTTAATTACTTTACTTAGCCACGGATGGCTATCTTTTCTTTTACACCCTTTTTTCCTCAGTGGAATATATTTTTTTTGGAAGTTGTAAAATAACTCCTTAAATGTACACCACTGGTCATGTACCGTCTCACCCTTTAATCTATTTTCCCAGTCCACTCTAATTAATTCCGCTCTCATACCTTCATAGTCTCCTTTATTCAAGCTCAGCACGCTTGTTTGAGATCCAACCTTCTCACCCTCTAATTGAATATGGAACTCAACCATGTTATGGTCACTCATTCCAAGGGGATCCTTTACTAGGACATTTTTAATTAATCCTGTCTCATTACACAGGACCAAATCTAAGGTTGCTTGCCCCCTGGTCGGTTCAGTTACATACTGCTCAAGAAACCCATCCCTAATACACTCAATGAACTCTTCCTCAAGGCTGCTCTGCCCAATTTGATTTGTCCAGTTAATATGATAATTAAAATCCCCCATAATTATAGCTGTTCCCTTATTACAAGCCTCAACTATTTCCTGATTAATACTCCGTCCAACAGAGTTGCAACTGTTCGGAGGCCTATAGACTACACCCACTAGTGTTTTTTTCCCCTTATTATTCCTTACCTCCACCCAAACTGTTTCACTATCCTGCTCCTTTGACCCAATATCATTTCTCTGTATTATAGTGATTCCTTCCTTTATTAACATAGCCACCCCACCTCCTCTCCCTTCCTGCCTGTCCTTCCTGATTGTTAAATAACCTGGTATGTTTAATTCCCAGTCATAGTCACCCTGCAGCCATGTTTCTGTAATGGCCACAAGATCATACCCATATGTCATTATTTGTGCCGTTAACTCATTCATTTTGTTACGAATGCTACGTGCATTCAGATAAAGAACTTTCAAATATGTTTTGTAACACTTAGTTCCTGTTTTTTCCCTTTTTAGTACTTTACTTTTTACTCCATACCTTCTGTCCCTTCCTGACACATTCTGTTTTTTAATTCCCCCACTGCTACCTAAGTCTATGACCTTCTCTGTTGTCATTTCTATTATTTGCTCTCTAGAAACTTCCCCCCCACTAATTAGTTTAAAGCCCTCTCTACAGCCCTAGTTATATGATTCGCCAGGACTCTAGTCCCAGCACTGGCCAAGTGGAGTCCGTCCCAACAGAACAGCTCCCTCCTGTCCCAGTACTGGTGCCAGTGTCCCAAGAAGCAAAACCCATTTCTCCCACACCAGTCTTTGAGCCACGCATTTAACTCTTTAATTTTATTTATCCTAGCCAAATTCGCTCGTGGCTCAGGTAATAACCCAGAGATTATTACCCTTGAGGTTCTGTTTTTTAATTTGACCCCTAGCTGCTCATACTCCTTTAACAGAACCGTCTTCCTTGTCCTATCTACGTCGTTTGTACCAACATGGACCACGACAACTGGATCCTCCCCCTCCCACTGCAAGTTTCTTTCCAGCCCAGAAGAGATGTCCTTAACCCTGGCACCAGGCAGGCAACACAGCCTTCGGGACTCCCGCTCTTGACTGCAGAGAACCCTATCTATCCCCCTAATGATACTATCCCCTACCACTACAACATTTCTTTTTACTCCCTCCACTTGAATGGCCCCCTGTACCACGGTGCTGTGGCCAGGTTGCTCATCCTCCCTGCAGTCCCCGCTCCCGCCCTCACAGGGAGTAAGAACCTCGATCCTGCTGGACAAGAACAAGGGCTGCGTCTCCTTCAACACTACATCCTGGATCCCTGTACCTTCCTCACTCGTAGTCACACCGTCCTGTCCCTGACCACGGACTACATCTGCAGTAATTAACTTCATAGGTGTGACCATCTCCTGAAACATAGAGTCCAGGAACTTCTCCCCCTCCCTGATGTGCCGCAGTGTCCGAAGCTCGGTCTCAAGCTCCATAACATGGAACTTGAGTTCCTCTAGCAGCAAACACTTGTCGCAGATGTAATCACCGTTAGCCTCAATGGGGTTCACCGGCTCCCACATCTCGCAACAGTAACACATCACCTGCTCCATTCTATATAATTAATTAAATTTCTTATTATTAGTTATGAAGACCCTGCCCGGATATATATGATAATATCACACCACTATTCAATAGGACTTACCAACTTAAAGGTATGAAAGAGAAGAGAAGGAAGAAAACCAACCAACCAGCTGATCACCAACCTCCTCCTTGAATACTGTCTGTGGAGCCTGTTTGGTTGACTCGTCTCGCTGCTCCGCCTCCGCAGTGCTGTCTAAGCCTGGGAGTGGGGAATAAAACAGAGCAAAAAGCACACCCTCACCTCCCACTTAGCAAAACTCCAACAGCACTCAATGCACAAAGCACTCCGTCAGTTGGCAGCTAAACTGACAGTAAGATAGAAATAATTCAACAAAGAATGACTAGAGATAATTAGCTTACATCAGTAAAAAACTTCAAAGGATTTACTACTGCAAAAAGGTATAAAAATAGAGCTTTTCAGATGAAAAGTCAGAAGTCGCTGGAAAGGGCAAGCGATTCTCAACTTCAGAGGCACGCTCTGTAAGTTTTTAATTCTTTGAGTCTCAGGGATCAAAAAGGTACTCTTATTTGATTTTGGTGGATATTCTGGATTAAGAATAAAAGAAATATAAAAATGTACGAAGTTAAGATTTGAGAATAAGGATCTCTGAGAATAAGAAATGTAAGCTATTTGTATTTTGAACTGTTAAAGTTGCGATTGACTCAACAACTGTTAACTGTATGTCAGCTCTTAAATAAATCTATATATTTTTAGAATTGTCTCAAATAGTATTTCTGTGTCAAACTCACGAACTCAATCTCTGTACACTCTTTTGTGAGGAGTTGCAGATTCTGGGGGAGTATTCCGGACCCTCATAATATCCGGAAGGTTACAGTCTAGTTAAACTTATTAAAAGTGCTATCTGGAAGACGGTAACATCTTCAAGTCGTTCCTTTCCTTTAGAGAGAGAGCCTGGACCTTTAGACCCAATTAAGTGTCTTATAGAATTCGGCTATCTCTAACTTTAGTTGGGGAATACGCCTGATCTGGGGTAGGCCGAAAAGGGCTAGGACTAGTAATTATCCCTTCAGGGTAGCATTATAAATTGTTTATGGGCTACATAACTTCTAATGGGGATTTCTGTACATTTTTTTGAAAATAAGTTAAATTTAAATCACATCGTTTTTTCCTTTCAAGTTCTGTGTTACAGGTATTGCTGGAGCAGCCCTCTACATTGATACTGTGATGGGGCGGACATTGACGCAGTACATTGAAACACCCAAGAAATGGTGAGATGCAGGTTCAGTTCTCCCACTGCATTGAGTGGCTGATGTCAGTTGTGCTCTCGTGGGCAGGGGGTTGTGGTGAACAAGGGTACTAGAGGCAATGATCAGCCATATATACCTCCAATGGGCTGCTCAGAGTGACATTGGTAGAAGGTTACCCACATGTCTTTTCTACTGCTGTTGGTGCGTGGGCCAGGAATTTCAGGGGAGAAATATAAGGAATTTATACTCAGCAACAAAACAAAAAAATTATCAGAGACGATTTTCATCTGCCTACTGCTCCGCTTTTCGGTTTTAACGGTTAAGTAGCAGCACGAAAATTGAAATAAAAAGATTGGCTAAATTCGGGCCAGAGGCTCGCCTGCTCCTGGGCCATCCTTTCCACCTCCACTGGCTCCTGCTGACTTGTGTTCAGTGATTCACCCAGTGCAGACCCCACTGACTCACTATCTACAGCACGCGTGGGGCCAATTTCTGAGCTGGTGCTTGCTAAGGTCAAAGCAAGTGATGGTACATCTTTTGGAGGGTTCCCCTCCTCAGCATATGCTTAAGCTTGGGCTGAGACTTGGGAAGAAAGAAGAGGGGCTAGGGTTAGCAGGTTAGTTGGTAGGGTAAGCATTAGCAGACGAGAAACAGAGTTATGCAACCGCAGGTTGTCCTGCGGAGTGAATGAGGCAGAGAGTTCAACATAAGGAGAGAATGAAGTTGAGGTGGCCAAACAGCCTGCTTCATGTGATGTCCAGCTCACCATCTGCTATGCCACGTGCCCTCTGTCTGCCAGTGATGTTGACGACAGTCAACTCCATTGGCATGAGCCCTTGCACTGATACCGGTCCTACTCCAGATCTTGGGAAACAGGATGGGGTCATTGTGTGGGCAGTCGCAGATGTTGATTTTGTAAGTTGTCAGCTGTGGCTCAGCTGGTAGCACACTCGCCTCTGAGTCAGAAGGTTGTGGGTTGAAGTCCCACTCCAGGGACTTGAACACATAAAACTAGGCTGACACTCCAGTGCAGTGCTGAGGGAGTGCTGCACTGTCAGAGGTGCTGTCTTTCGGATGAGCTGTTAAACCGAGGACCTGTATGCTCTCTCAGGTGGACGTAAAAGATCCCGTGGCACTATTTCGAAGAAGAGCAGGGAGGTTATCCCCAGTGTCCTGGCCAATATTTATCCATCAACCAACTTAACAAAAACAGATTATCTGGTCATTATCACATTGCTGTTTGTGGGAGCTTGCCGTGCACAAATTGGCTGCCACGTTTTCCACATTACAACAGTGACGCCACTTCAAAAGTACTTCATTGGCTGTAAAGCGCTTTGAGAAATCCGGTGGTTGTGAAAGGCGCTATAGAAATGCAAGCCTTTCTTGAAGTGGAATGTGAAGGTGCAGTGAAGTGTCCTGCTGTGATTGGAGGAGAGGCATGGAAAGCAGAGGAGGAAAGGATTGGGGCTAAGGTATGGTGGTGTACGACTGAGCAGAGAATAAGAGTGATGTGAGTGGGAGTCTGTACAGATAACTGTAGCTGTAGTAAAGAAAGCTGCTTGACGGCAGTCGTATGAATAGGAAGCCATCTTGGCCATGCGGCAGTACTGCACGAGCTGGCACTGACTCAAGACCTAATAAAGAGTACTCAACGATATCTACTCGTAAGCCTCTTAATACTAAGATATAAGATAACATTACATGATACCAGGATTTATAGAACGCACGATAGGGGCATACCACAACAATGGAAGGGATAAAACCACCGACTAGCCTGCAACTTGAAGGAAATCTGGACGAAAATTGGCGCGAATTCAAACAACGCTTTCTTCTCTACCTCACAGCGATCGACACCACGACTAGCTCTGGAACACGTAAGGTAGCTTTGTTGCTAACAGTGGCTGGCTCGCAAGCAATCGAGCTGTATAATACATTTACGTTTGCAGCTGAAGGTGACAAAAATGATCTGGACAAGGTGATAGATTTGTTCGATAAATACTGCACACCTAAAAAGAATGAAACGTTCGAGAGATTTGTTTTTCGCTCCCACGTGCAAAAGCAAGGAGAATCCTTTGATGTTTTTCTGACGGACTTGAAAACAAAAGCACAAACATGTAACTTTGGAGACTTGAAGGAATCGATGATACGTGATCAGGTCATTTTCGGAATACTTGACAAGAAGGCGAGGGAGAGAATGCTTCGGGACAATGACTTAACTTTGAATGCTGCAGTAAAAATATATCATGCTAGTGAACTCTCAGCCATGCACACGCAAACATTCGATGGGAGAACTACAGCAACGGGCGTGAGAGTGCTGGGACTGGACAACCTACCAGTGGATGTAGTACACAGAAGGGACACAAGAGGGCACACAGAGTTCAGGACTATGATGCTATACGATTGCAGACGGTGCAGCAATAGACACGTGGCAAGACAATGTCCGGCTTATGGGAAGAACTGCGCAAAATGTAAAGGCAGGAATCACTTTGCTCAAATGTGCTTTCGGGAAGAGAAAACCGAGGTAAAAAGACAGTGCATGCTATTGAGACTGAAGACACGGAATCGGAGACTTTATATGTTGGAATGGTGCAAAATGACTTAAAACAGGGTAAAGATATGGAACAGGAAGTACATTCCGTAGGACTAAAGATTGAAGTTTGGATAGCCCCCTTGCTGGTAAATGGCACCATTGTTCCCTTCAAGCTAGATACAGGTGCTAAGGCAAACCTCATAAGCTGGAGTGATGCACAGAATCTCAAAGTGCGACCAAAAATACTGAACAAGACAGTGTCTTTGAAGGCATACAATGGACAAAGCATTGAAACAAAAGGAACGTGTAGGCTGAATGTTAAGGTAAAAAATCACATTCACCCTTTGACCTTTGTTATAGTGCCTGAAGGACATGAGTCACTGTTGGAGGATAAGGCCTTTGTGGATTTGGGCTTGGTAAAACGAGTCTATACTATCAATGAACTGAACTGTGTGCAGAGTGCCCCCCAAGATAGTACAAATCTGACTCATGAGGCTATAGCACACAAATATGCAGATGTATTTCAGGGTTTCGGAGCACTGCCCTTTACATACTCCATCAAACTGAGAGAAGATGCACAACCTGTGATTCACGCACCCAGGAGAGTTCCAGTGGCTCTCCGTGAAAAACTGAGGAGAGAGCTAGATCGCATGGAGGGACTAGCTGTCATAAAGAAGATTGAGGAACCGACTGACTGGGTAAATTCCATGGTCTGCGTCAATTCAAAGAAAACTGATAAATTGCGTGTCTGCATGGATCCCAAGGACCTTAACACCAATATCAAAAGAGAGCACTACCAAATTCCAAAGAGAGAGGAAATAGTCAGTGAAATGACAGAAGCGAAAGTCTTCTCCAAGATGGACGCCTCGCATGATTTCTGGCAGTTGAAACTTGATGAAGAAAGTGCTAAGCTGTGCACTTTTAACACCCCGTTTGGTCGATACTCCTACCAGCATCTGCCCTTTGGTATTAGCTCCGCCCCAGAAATCTTTCACAGAGCAATGGAGCAAATCATCGAGGGCCTGGAGGGAGTGCGGGTGTACGTGGATGATCTGGTAGTATGGGGCTCCACTCAGGGGGAGCACGACACCAGGCTGGAGAAAAGACTTCAGAGAATACAGCAGTATGGACTCAAATTAAATAAAGACAAATGTCAGTTCAGTGTCAATGAAATCACATTCCTCGGAGACAAGATCTCTACAGAGGGGATTCAGCCAGACAAGTCAAAGGTAAAGGCTATACATGACATGGAGAAACCAAAGGACAAGAAAGGGGTTCAGCGGGCCCTTGGCATGGTTAACTACCTAGGAAATTTCATTCCAAATCTAGCAGTGAAAACTGTTCATCTGAGAAAACTGCTGCACCAAGAGACAGAGTTCCAATGGGGACATGAACATGAGAGAGAATGGAAGGGGCTGCTACACATTCTAGCAAGTGAACCCCTACTGAAGTTCTTCTGCCCTAAAAAGAGGACAAAAGTGTCCACAGATGCCTCTAAGAATGGATATGGGGCTGTCCTTCTACAGGAAGATGAAGGAGAATGGCGACCAGTGGCGTATGCGTCACGCTCCATGACGGCTACAGAGTGCCGGTACGTGCAAATCAAGAAGGAGTGCCTGGGCTTGGCATTCAGGTGCGAAAAATTTCATACCTACATCTATGGTCTTCCCAAGGTTATCCTAGAAATGGACCATAAGCCACTGCTTGGGATCGCAAAGAAGAATCTGTGTGACATGTCACCACGGATACAACGCCTAATGATGAGACTTCAACGTTACGATTTTGAGCTAACATATGTGCCAGGGACACAAATGTTCATTGCAGACACACTATCCAGGGCTGTGCCTTACGCCACACAAAACAGTGAATCAGAAGAGGATGTGGCTCTTCATGTGGATATGGTCTACGCAGCATTGCCCGCCACACAGGAACAACTATCAGTGATAGTCACAGAGACATCAAAGGACCCAGTCCTGAGTAAAATAATGAGAAATCTTCAAGAGGGCTGGAAGAAAGGGTCATGTAAACAATATTATCACATTCAGTCTGAGCTCTCTGTGGTCAATGGACTACTGCTTAAGTGTGACAAGATAGTAGTGCCCACCTCTATGCGACGAGAAATGCTCAACAGGATACATGAAGGGCACCTGGGTGCAGAAAAGTAAAAAAGGAGAGCACGTGAGGCACTCTACTGGCCAAACATGAACTCTGATATTGACCAGTTGATCAGCGAGTGTGCTACATGTCAGGAGTATCACTACAAGCAAACAAAAGAGCCCCTCATTACCACAGAGCTCCCATCACAACCTTGGGAAAAGGTCGGATCTGATATATTTCACTATGAAGGAAAAGACTATTTGTTAGTTATTGATTATTATTCCAATTATCCGGAGATGGCTCTCTTGTCCAGTACCACATCGCGAGCTGTGATAACTCACCTGAAGTCAATCTTTGCCAGGCAGGGCATCCCTCTAACCCTGGTCTCTGATAATGGCCCTCCCTATGTCAGTCATGAGTTTCAGTCATTTGCTTCAGAGTATGAGTTTAATCATGTAACCTCCAGTCCGCTCTATCCTCAGGCTAATGGAAAAGCGGAGAAGGGGGTACAGATTGTGAAAAGACTATTAAAGAAAACAGCACACAGCAACACTGACCCATATCTGGCCCTGATGTCGTACAGGGCGCGCCCGCTAGCAAGTGGCAAGTCTCCAGCTGAGCTCTTACTGGGTCGGAAAATCCGTACACGGCTTCCCAGTTATGTCACACCTGACCACAGAGATGAGGTGTGGGCAGACAAGGCTCGGAAACTACAACAGAAACAAAAAACACTTCATGACCGCACAGCCACTACACTAGTGCCTCTACAGGAGAAGGATATAGTTTGCATTGAAGGGCCTGAGTCATGGCCTAAAAGAGCCACCGTTCTACAACAGGTCGCCCCCAGGTCATACAGTGTCATGACAGAGAACGGCAATGTGTTTCACAGAAACAGGAGGAACCTACTGAAAACCACAGAGACCTTTCAGCCTCAGGAGGACAGAGAGGATGACAAGATGAGGGAAATGCCACAAAGTGACGAAGGACACAGTAGTGATAATGTGACAAGGGACCTGTGTGATACAGACATGAAGTTAAGGGATACACTGGGGTGGTTCAGCAAACGCCCGTTCAGCCACGCAGGTCACAGCGCACCAGAAAGCCTGTAGTTAAACTTGACCTGTAGGCAGGGATTGATAAGACTGTAAACAGTTAATGGACTCCTGGGTGTGGGTAAGGTTTATACCTACCTGCAATTAGTTCAACGGTGTAGTTACACTGACTGTTTCTATATGATGTTAACAAGTGTTCTATGTGTTATGTTATGTTATGTTGTTACTGTGTTATGTCTTCATTGAAGGGGGAAGATGTACGGATAACCGTAGCTGTCGTAAAGACAGCGGGGTTTGATTGACAGCTGGTTGACGACTGACGTCATATCCGGGGGCGGGATCCAACGCCATCTTGGCCATGCTGGCAGTACTGTACTATGAGGCACAGAGTCAGGACTGAATAAATGGCACTCCACTACAACTGCTTGAGAGACTCGACTTACGTTATTAAGATAACATTACAGATAGAAAGGAACTTTTCCCCTTAGTAGAGGGGTCAATAACCAAGGGGCAGAGTTTCAAGGTAAGGGGCAGGAGGTTTAGAGGGGATTTGAGGAAGAACCTTTTCACCCAGAGGGTGGTTGGAATCTGGAACTCACTGCCTGAAAGGCTGGTAGAGACAGGAACCCTCACAACATTCAAGAAGCATTTAGATGAGCATTTGAAACGCCATAGTATACAAGGCTACGGACCAAGTGCTGGAAAATGGGATTAGAATAGATGGGGCTTGATGGCCGGCGCGGACACGATGGGCCGAAGGGCCTCTTTCTGTGCTGTATAACTCTATGACTCTGTGACTCTATCCTGTATGACTGGCCTACTGGGGATCCACTTGGGGTAATGGTTTTGATTTGACAGTGGTGTCTGGGGTGAGGACGTGGAGTGGATCTGTGAGAAAGGCAGGGCCAATGCTTTATTGTTGTCTCTTTGTCGGAAAGCTCTGTAGCCAGGACTTTCTGACCATGGTCTGATACTAGGCTCGCTGGACTCTGCTCAACAGTCAGTCTGAGGCCAGCAGAGATACTGAACTAAATCGGTGGCCCCGTGCTAGTATTTTTGCCATGCAAGGACTGAGTGAGCATGGGGGGAGTTTTAATGGAGTGGCCGAGCGGTTAAAATGGGACAGCTCCTTCTCCCTCTCCATTCACGCTGGTGGTTTTGGTGGCGGATGAAGCAACTTCCTGACTCCGGTGGGGCTTTCATGCATGAATGCTAATTGAGGTCCTATGATGGCGCCGATGTTATCTCAGCTGGGATCTGACCAGGGAGGCTGCCCCGCCAGGCTGAAACAGGTCGGCAGCTGTTGAGAAGGATGAAGCAGCCCTCCAGGTAAGTAAAACAATTCCTTGGTGGGGCCAGAAGGAGCAGTTACAACAGTGACTTCGCTTCCAAGGTACGTCACTGATTGTAAATCACTTTGGGACATCCTGAGGTCATGAAAGGTGCTATATAAATGCAAGTTCTTCCTTTCTATTCTTTACTGCTGCTCCAGGCTCCACAAGGAAAGTCACGGCCTCCCCTGTCCCGGATTTCTCCCCATCCCTACTGCGAGACCCGCCCAAAAAAAAACACTCTCCACTACTTAGCTGCAAGCTGGCAGGTGTCTAAGGGCCACCCACTCTTCCCCTGCCATCAGCCGCACTTCATGCCATTCCTGGCTGGGAAGTGGACCAGCGGCATTTAAATCAGGCCCGGGAGGTACAAGTGTTGAAACTTAAGCCAGCAAGTGTATATCTCACCCCCCACCTCCCCAAAACTCCCCCTGGTTTAAAATCAACCCCCATGTTTCAAAAGTCTGTGTTACATTGAGAAATAATACTGGAGAAGCATCGTTTTGGAGAAAACAGTAGGGGGGCTAAATTCAATTGATTTGCGCCTCCTGTTAGCACCATAAGAGGGCGCTGACGGGGCGCAAATCAACTAGCGTCTGGGCGCGGCGCTGCTAACGCCTCCCGTGAAATTCAGCAATAGCGGCGCTGTGCCGCCAGCGATGACGTCATCGCCGTGCGCAGCGCCATGCTCGCGCCCCAGCTGTAATATTGGGTGGCGCCCCCCCAACTTACCGCCGGACGCTATGTCCGCCGGGGTCAGGGGGGCCTACCTGCGGCCGGGGCGGCGCTTGTTAAAGGGGAGGTGGCAGGCGGCCATTTTTGTTGCTGGCCGCCTGCTAGCACCTGCCCCCGTTTTAATTACTCTAAATATACTGTTACCAAATAATGTTCATTTATCACTTTAATCTTAAATTATTTATAGGTTGAGCCACCGTCTGATAGAGTGTATATTAATCTGTCTACCAAAGATGTGGAGATCATGTCGCAGCAATATTGAATCTGATACAGATCTCTTAGGCCCAATAACCATGACATAATAATTGGAGAAGCAGACTACATATGGGAGACTATCATAGCCTATTTGTATGAAATTCTCTGAGCTAGGTTACAGTTATACCAATGCACTCAAAAATAGTCAAGCAACCAACTGCTCTCACTTTCAGTTCTGATGTGGTGTTATTTGCTAGTGTTAAAGTATCTTGAAAGAGATCTTCATGTTACTTTAATTGTAGGTATTTGCTATGTGGTTTACAGTACCATCTGTTCACCAGCTACTGTTGTAAAGTCTGTGTGTTATATTGTAAATTACTACACAGACCACAAGAATAAACTTTAACAGGACTTTACTATTCGAAGGTCAAGGCGGATCTGCCCAATAAATCCTTACACAGCACTTATATACCGGTGTGGTCACCACCGGTATTACAGTATACAGTAGCCAAGATAAAGTAGTGCAACCCTTAAAATAGTTCTCTTAAAGGTGGAACGTTACATACACTACAATCCTCCCTTTTTAGGTTAACAGTATATATTCCCATTAAATATAACATCATAACATATATACACAACTTCATGTAAAACAGTTCACAGATTCAGTCTCTCTGGAGGCTTCCTGACTCTGTCCGGATAACGCCTCGGTGGTGTAGTAGTTTTCGGTGGTGTAGTAGATTCTTCTGGCAAGGTCGATTCGGCTTGAAGGCCAGTGTCAGGTTCATCTGATTCCAGTATTACCGGATTGGAGGTAGATGCTATGGGTATCTCTGCTTCAACATTAGGCGTATAGAGTTGTGGAGTAGGTTGGCCCTTTTCGGATGACTCTATGATCTGGTCAACATGGCGCCTTATTATGCTTTCACCAATGTCCACGGTATACATCAGTGGTCCTAGCCGTTTGCAAATAGTTCCAGGCTGCCATTTCTCGGTACGGTAGTCCCGGGCCAAAACTTGTTGACCTATCTGGAAGGTTCTAGTTGGCCTTTCATTCATGCCTTGAAATTGCCGGTTCTCTACGTCCCTTCTGACGTTTGGCTTGATCAAATCCAGCCGGCATCTTAGTCTTCTATTGAAAAACATCATGGCGGGAGTTTGGTTTGTGACCGCATGTGTTGCATTCCTGTACGCCAACAAGAAGTTATCTACCTTATGTTGTAGATTTATGTCTTCATTACCCATGGCCTTTATGGCCTTCTTGAAGGTCTGGACAAACCTTTCAGCTAATCCATTGGTGGCGGGATGGTATGGGGCGGACGTGTAGTGCTTAACCCCATTGCTTTTTAAGAACTTCCTGAATTCTTCGGACACAAATTGTGGTCCATTATCAGAACAGATCTGTTCCGGCAGCCCATTCCTGGCAAATATGGTCCTTAATACTGTGATGGTTTTTTCCGTGGTGGTGGAGGACATCTTTATTACCTCCGGCCACTTGGAGTGTGCATCCACCGCGATTAAAAACATTGAGTCCATAAATGGACCAGCAAAGTCGATATGTACCCTTTGCCATGGAGATGAGGGCCACTCCCATGGATGCAGAGGAGCTTGTGGTGGGGCGTTTTGGACCTTCTGGCATCCCAGACAGCTCTTGGTCATTTCTTCGATGTCTCCATCGATACCTGGCCACCACACAAACGCTCTGGCTAGGTTCTTCATTTTCACTCCACCCAGATGCCCCTCGTGAAGTTCCTTTAGCACTTTATGCTGGAGTTTGGGTGGAATCACCACTCTAGATCCACAAATCAAAGTTCCACGGCACACTGACAGCTGTTCTCTTCTTTGTGAAAATGCTGGCAACATTGGTTCGCCATGTGCTGGCCATCCCTCCACCGTTAAATCGTAGACTCGTGAGAGAGTCGGGTCATTTCTTGTTTCCTTTTCGATCGTCGAATTTGTTACTGGTAGACATTCCACTATGGTTGAGTGGAACATCTCCACTGGGTCCACTGTAGTCGCCTCTTCTACCACTGGCAACGGTAGGCGTGATAACCCATCAGCATTCCCATGCTGTTTGGACCTTTTGTATTCGATGTCATATTGGTGTGCCCCTAGTAAAATGGACCACCTCTGTAGCCTTTGCGCTGTCATAGTGGAAACGGCCTTGTTAGGGTTGAATATGGATACCAACGGCTGGTGGTCTGTCAGCAGTGTAAACTTCTTGCCCTGCAGGTAATGATTGAATTTCTTTACTCCCCACACAAGGCTGAGAGCCTCCCTATCTATCTGAGCATAATTGCGCTCAGCGGAGGTCAATGATCTGGATGCAAATGCGACTGGCCTTTCCGAGCCATTTGCCAACTTGTGTGAGAGTACTGCTCCAATACCATAAGGGGAAGCATCACAAGCCAGACGAAGAGGTAGCGTTGGGTTGAAGTGAGCCAACACTTCCTCAGAGGTGATCAATGCCTTGCTTTTGCGAAAGGCCTTCTTACAGTCCTCGCTCCACTTCCATGGTACTTCTTTCCGCAACAGAGCATTCAGCGGGTGCAGCACCATGGATAGATTTGGCAGAAACTTATGGTAATAGTTAATCAACCCCAGAAACGACCTCAACTGTGATACATTTTCCGGAGCGGGGGCCTTCACGACAGCTTCGATCTTGTCAGGTGACTTGTGCAGCCCCTCTTGGTCAATGACATGACCACAGTACGAGATCCGTTTCTGGAAGAACTCACATTTCTGGCGATTAACTCGAAGGCCATATTCCTTCAACCTGGTGAGCACCAGTTTCAAATTTGCGAGGTGTTCCTCCTCGTCCTCTCCTGTAATCAGGATATCGTCCAAGTAACACTGAGTGCTTGGAATTCCCTGTAAGACCTGCTCCATGGCCCTCTGCCAAATTGCTGGAGCCGAAGCCACTCCAAAAACCAGTCTATTATATCGATACAAGCCTCTGTGCGTGTTGATTGTGAGATACTGGCGCGACTCTTCCTCGACTTCCATCTGTAAGTACGCTTGCGCCAGGTCTATCTTGGTGAAGTGTTTCCCGCCAAACAATGAAGCAAAGATATCCTCAATCCGTGGAAGCGGATATTGTACCGTGTGAAGCACCGGATTAACTGTGATCTTGAAGTCTCCGCAGATGCGGACCTTTCCCGGTTCCCCTGGCTTGTTACTCGATGAAGGCTTCATGACGGGAACAATGGGCGTGGCCCACTCACTCCAGTCCACCTTAGACAGTACCCCTGAACGTTCAAGCTCTTCCAGTTCAGCCTCCACAGCAGGTCGTATCGCGTAAGGTACCGGTCTGGCTTTGAAAAATTTTGGGCTTGCATGTTCTGCAATCTTGATTCTCGCCTTAATTCCTCTCAGTATTCCCAGTCCCTGTTGGAATACCTCTTTAGCCTCATCCAATATTCTGGACAATCGTTCAGGTTTGACATCTTTCTTTCCGGAATCTACCGTTATTGTGTTTAGGGAGTGCCAGTCCATATTTATTTTCCTGATCCACTCCCGTCCCAGAAGTGGTGGACCTCCCTCGGGTAGTACATATATGTCCATTCCTTGGTGTTCTTTGCCCTTGTGTCTCACTTTGACTTTTATCTTTCCGATGGGGTATACTTTTTGCCCCGTGTATGTCTGCAATACTATCTTCGTGTCCCGTAGGGGAATATGTTTGAATAATTTTTTGTAATCTTGCTTATTCATGACCGTCAATGCCGATCCGGTGTCCACTTCCATCTTCACTTGGACTTCTGCAATCTGCAGTGTGACCCAGATAGTTTGTCGGTCAGTTTCCTTACTCACATTGTGAATTCTCAGACTACCCAGTTCCTCGCTGTTGGAGTCTGAGTCCGACTCCTGTTCATCCGAACTCTTCACAGCCACATAATGTACCTTTCTGTACTTTTTCTGCGGTGACTTTTTGTTGCTGGTCTTCTTTCCTAACCGGCATACTTTAGCTATGTGACCAAGCTTGCCACATTTTCTACATTCCTGGTTTTTAAACCAGCATTGGTTCTGATCGTGTGTTGTCTTCCCACAACGATAACATTTCGTTGTACTCGAAGCCATTTGATCCACGCTGAGTACCACTGCCTTCAGCTGCATTTCCGCAGTGCCTCTCGCTGCGGCTTTGTGCGATGCTGCAATAAGGACAGCCTTATCAAATGTAAGATCGTTCTCTTCCGAGTAGTCGCTTTTGTGTTCCTTCCTTCGACAACCCGCACACGAACTTGTCTCTCAGTGCCTCTGTCAGATTTTCCCCAAACTGACAGTATTTCGCTAGTCTACGCAGTTCAACCAAGCACTCCGCGTTGCTTTCCTCTTTCAGTTGCGTTCTCGCATAAAATTTAAATCGTTCCGCTAACATCAGCGGTGTGGGGTTCAAATGATCCTTCAGGACAGCAACAATATTAGCGAAAGTCTGATCCGCCGGTTTAGCTGGTGATAGAAGATGCTTCAATAGCCCGTATGTCTTCGCACCCATTGAGTTTAGTAAGGTTAGAGCTTTATCATCATTTGCTATTTTATTGGCCTTACAATATATCTCGATGCGTTCTACATACGTGGCCCAATCTTCCACATCGGAATCGAAATCGTTGATGTTACCACGCTTAGGCATCTTCACAATCTTTCTGAGAAACAACAACGAAATTTTTCTTTAACTTTTTCTTTTTTTTTAAAAATGGCAGTTTCCCGCGCTTATCTTCTTCCCTGCCTCCGAGAATGGCGGTTTCCCGCGCTTGTCTTCTTCCCTGCCTAACTGGCGGCTTCCCGCGTTTCTTCCTCTGGCGGGAGGGGTAAGCTTTGCCCTCGGGCGACGACCGCTGGCTTTCGGGGTTCGCAGCCTGCACGCCGGCTTCAGTTTATTCTGAAGCGCGAGAACAGCTGATTGCGTTCCTTGTTCCCTTTTCTCGGCAGGGCAACCGGGCGCTGGGGACAACCAGTTGGCGGCGGACAGTTCCAGCTCTTGGTCCTTTACGGAAAGCTGCTGTAAGCCGCTGGGCGGAATCTCGCTCGGTCTCCCTCGCTCGGTCCCGTTCCCCCCTCGCTCGGGCTCTGTCTCTCCCGCTCGCTTGCACGGTCTCGCTCGCTCTCTCGGGCTCTGTCTCTCCTGCAGCGGCTTTCAATCGCGCCTCCCAGCCCTCTCGCAGTCCGGTCCTTTCCTCCCCCGGCTGCGGCTGAGTTCTCCGCGGTTTTATTTATTTATTATTTTTTTTATTACCTCCCGCGCCTTACGATCCCGGTCGCAGCGCCTCTGGCCCCGACTTCTGTCCGGCTCCTTTCCCCCGGCCGTGGTCGAGTTCACCGCCCTTATATCCTCCGTTTCTTTTTATTTTCTCCCCTACTCACAGTCAACGTGGTCGACTTGCTTCTCGTCGCTGATCGGCTCACCCACCACCGTGATGGAAGGGACGATCACTGCCTGTTGCTGATGGAAGGCTTCGTGTCAGAATTCTTCCTTCTTCCTTGCTCTGCAGACTCGAGTCTTCTCTCAGCAGAATGACGAGGGCGGATGCCTCTTCTCGACGCTCGTTAACTGCTTCGGATGTATCTCTGCCGCAGGGTAAGATCGAACTCGTCGCCACTGTAAAGTCTGTGTGTTATATTGTAAATTACTACACAGACCACAAGAGTAAACTTTAACAGGACTTTACTATTCGAAGGTCAGGGCGGATCTGCCCAATAAATCCTTACACAGCACTTATATACCGGTGTGGTCACCACCGGTATTACAGTATACAGTAGCCAAGATAAAGTAGTGCAACCCTTAAAATAGTTCTCTTAAAGGTGGAACGTTACATACACTACAACTGTAGTGTTCAAATCCGTCTACTGCTCCAGGATTTTCTTCAAGGATAAAGGCAACCCCAAATTCATCTCAATGGCAAACCTCCTCCTCAGACCCTTCCTTCCTACCCCTTCAGTCCAAAATCAAGTTTGAGGAGACTATCCGTTCACCTGCATCAGCCTCCTCCTCCTTTGCCCCGATTCTCCCAGCCTTCACCCCATTTCACTTTATAGCTTCTCCGTCACCTTCTCCATCCAACATTGGCCAGTCTGCCATTGAGAGTATTCCCTGCTCGCACTCTAGTCCTAATCAACCCAACTCCTGATCCCATAGTACCTTTCCTTATCACAATGCTCGCTGACAGGTACCGTTCCCTTCCAGTTCGAAACTGCCCTCATTACCCCTCCTCATAATGTCCATCCACGAGCCCTTTGCTCTCTCCAACTAGTGACCCATCTCTAACTTCCCCTTTCCTCTATAAGTTCCTCAAAACTCATTGTCACCACCCAGCTCCATGCTCAGTTCTCCTAACAAATCTCTTCAATTCAACTTCTGTTCTACTCAGAGCACTGGGACTCACTTCGCTTGCCTCAAGCCCAATGGAAGCACTCACATGAAAATCTACCTCCAGGATTGTATGTCACACATAGGCTGGATCTGGAATACCTTTTGTTATCATTCATTCTCTAGAATCCTTGTGTAGTATGCTATCGACCTAATGACCTTACAAAAGACAACAATATGTTATTCTTGCACCTCAGACTAATGTGTCCCCACTGTTTAGGTATGTGATCAGTGTTCATTCTACTCCCAATTAACTCCCACGCTAACAATCCCCTGAACTATCTAAACTACAGAGACATTCTGAGGACTAATCTTCCACCTTACCCTGCTGGTTCCATCTCTTGCCTTAGAGTTTGTACATATAGGCCATTAAGACGGTTGTTAACAGCAGGCTTAAATTGTTTCCATTATTCCTCAAATTTAGCAAACTCTTGTAGCATACGCCCAATCCACATGAAAAAAAGCAAGTGTGAAAGTAGATCTCCATAACTATATATGTGTATGCTCCTGTGTACACATGTCTGAAGCAGGATATTGGAACTCATCCCAGTAGCCTATCTCTGAAAAACTGCTAATCTGACCATTTATTTCTTGATGTCCAATATAAGCAGTCTTCAGGGATTCCACCAATGATACTAGGGCAAGAAATAGGGCATGAATAGGAGAAGACCATAAAATATATAGATTTGGCATGTAACAAACACAAAAAATGTTTTTATATCACCATTCTTTATTCTTCACAATGTATCCTTTATTTAACATACTTCATTAGACATCTTCTCTTCTTAGGCAGTCCCTCGGAACCGAGGCTGACTTGCTTCCACATTAACAATGAGTTCTCAGGTGACTGATGAGTCCAATGCGGGACCTACAGTCTCTGTCACAGGTGGGGCAGATGGTGGTTGAAGGGGCGGGTGGGTGGGGTGCTTGGGTTGACGTGCGCTCCTTGCGCTGCTTGCGCTTGGCTTCTGCTTGCTCCCGGCGAAGAGACTCGAGGTGTTCGGCGCCTTCCCGGATGCTTCTCCTCCACTTTGTACAGTCTTGGGCCAGGGATTCCCAGGTGTCAGTGGGGATGTTGCACTTTTTCAAGGAGGCTTTGAGGGTGTCCTTGAAGCATTTCCTCTTGTAGGGGGTGGCGGGTGGCGCGTGCGCCCAGTTGGTTATGCCCCTGACTGTGAGCAGTTCGAATCGCTCCCACGCCCCTGGGTTCTAGACACCAGACTTAGGTACAGGCGGCGATACAGAAAGACTCGAGTAGACAAGTGGTTTGGTGTAAGAAAACCAAGATTTTATTAAAACAGAAATTAAAACAGTCTTATGAGAAGTCGCTAGTATAAAATACAGGCAAATACAAAATAACTATACTTATACAGGGAATGGGGGACACACGGCACATCGAGGGAAAACAATTACTTTAACAATCCCCTTAATCCTTACCCCTATACCTAAC
The DNA here is from genome assembly GCF_052327205.1 of Somniosus microcephalus. NCBI lineage: Eukaryota > Metazoa > Chordata > Chondrichthyes > Squaliformes > Somniosidae > Somniosus > Somniosus microcephalus. Next base: position 12,028,846 of record NC_141000.1, on the reverse strand, counting down.
TAGATTAAGCTATGAGGGGCTAGAATTCATGCTCACCAATCCAAAGCAAAACCAGCTGTTTTAACGGATGAGGGTTTTGAGGTTTGGTCTTCTGTCCTTTTAGGTACCCCGTCGCCACGTGGCCTCAGGGTGCGGTGCTGGCGCTGCTGCTGCGACACACCTTTCTTCTCCTCAGCTGCCATCGTCGTCTCGTCGCGATGGGTTCTCTTTTTCGTCTCCCTCGAGCGGTCGTCGGCGGTAACGTTACATCAATGAGACGATTAGCAGTTTTTACTGCTTAGATTTTACTACCCATCCTGAGAACGCCAACATATTCGTCATGGCGTGGACACCTGCATTTATTCGCAATGTTCAACAAGAGGCTTGCCCCCAAGCGCCAGCTTAATTGCAGGGTTCGCCCAACCAACTTCATCTCACTGTCCTCAGATACTTTCTTCCCCGAGCGTCAGCTTATAACTCGGCACTCGGGTTTTTAATTAATACGTCTTCTGCTGCCCTTCTCTGCTCTTTGTCGGGTCTACCTTACTCTTCGTCTCGGTTCGTCTCATCACGTATGGCTACTATACAAGTCCTGGGCTACCTGCTCAGTTTCGTCTCGCCCCTTTTTGCGGCCTGGGTGTCCTGGATGACTATGGACTCGGGTCTCGTTCCCCTCCCTGCTATTGGTATGGTTGTCCTTGACTGCTGAAATCTTACTGCGGGGAGCGAGGAGAGACCCACCACGAGGCCAGGGCACGAGTGCGAGCGGCGGTAGCCCCAAGCCTGACCAGAGCAGAGCGACCAGAGAGAAGAAGACAGCAGCCCCGATTGCTAATAAGGGCCTACAGTTATACTCTTTCCGATGACCCCTTATCTGCGCGCCAAATCAGGTTAGTTCATTGTTTCAATTTTGGCGGGCTGTTTTAAATGATTATAGCAATCTAAGTTAACTGTTTTTAGATGGCCGTTTATCGCACCTAATGGCCTGATGTCCGGGCTGTATTGTCATTAATGCATTTTAATCGGCCTGTCCAGCCTTGATGGCTCCCATAAGCTGTTTCCGATTATTTATGCGGACAACCTAATGGCCTCAAGTATAGGCCTAACTGGTTTTGATCTGTCTACGATCTGACGTAATGCATATTCCATGTTTGCTGTCTGGCTTCCAAAACACAAAGTCCTTTTCACAGAAACTGCATTTTAAGTTTCGAATTCCCAAAGCTGCTTGTTTGAGCTGCAGAGTCCAAGCTTTTAAAATCTTACAGGCTTTTGGTCACGAGGTGCGGACGCCATCTTTGGGTACCCTTTTTAAAATGTCCATGCAGGGTCCCTTTTATTAATAACCTTGGGGGAATGTGGGAATTTTGCGAATCTTACACTCTGGCCACCTGGGGCTCTGTTGCCGTGTCGGAGCTCCAAGTAGAGCGCTTGTTTTGGGAGTCTCGTATCGGGCATGCAGACGATGTGACCCGTCCATCGGAGCTGATCGAGCGTGGTCAAAGCTTTGATGCTGGGGATGTTGGCCTGAGAGAGAACACTGACGTTGGTGCGCCTATCCTGCCAATGGATTTGCAAGATCTTGCAGAGACAGCGTTGGTGGTACCTCTCCAGTGCTTTGAGGCGCTTGCTGCACATGATCCATGTCTCTGAGGCATACAGGAGGGCGGGTATCACTACTGCTCTGTAGACCATGAGCTTGGTGCCGGGTTTGAGGTGCTGGTCTTCAAACACTCTCTTCCTCAGGCGACCGAAGGCTGCACTGGCACACTGAAGGCTGTGTTGGACTTCGTCATCGATGTCTGCCCTTGTTGACAGTAGGCTCCCAAGGTATGGAAAGTGGTCCACGTTGTCCAAGGCCTTGTCATGGATTTTGATAATCAGGGGGCAGTACTGTGTGGCGGGGGCAGGTTGGTAGAGGACCTTTGCCTTACGGATGTTTAGTGTAAGGCCCGTGCTCTCATACTCTTCGGTGAAGGTGTTAACGATGGTTTGGAGTTCGACCATAGGCAACAGTAAGTTAACATAATCAAAGCAGTTGCTGGCGGGACTAAAGAAAAAAGGATTTGTTATGGCTGAAGTTGTATTGTATCCTATAATTGTAAGGCATATAGTTATCTTTCCTGTGGTAAGTTATTTTGATGAGTGAATACATATGACCTGGTATCAACCAATAAAAGGTAATCTCAGCTGCCTTTTGTCTCCACCGGCCTATTACCATCTCGTCTGGTTTCGAATACCTTTTATTGTCTCTTTTACTTCTTTTGTTCGATCGCAGCCCTGCCTTCGATCTATTTTCTTTTCTTTCCAGTTTTGAAAAAGGGTTTCGACCCGAAACGTCAACTCAAATTTCTCTCCACGGATGTTGCCTGACCTGCTGAGTTTTTCCAGCATTTTTCTGTTGTTATTTCCACTTGATCTATACTCTACTAAAACCAGCACTAAACTGGTAGAACTTCTACATCAGTCCTAGACTTTGACTTCATCACAAAACACTACCTTCTTCATAATGCAAAAGAGCAGCTCAACAACACAAAGGCACAGTTGCTGGTATACATATATACATGTTGGAATGTGAACAAAAGGAAAAAAAATAAGAGTGCAAGGTCACTTGTGGAATGCTTTTTGTTCCACAGATTAGCATGTGGTGTTCTATTCATTCCTGCATAGTATATAAAACAATATAATTGAATAATCTGTAGCTCTGGACACTTTTGAATTTGATCATGTTGGATAATCTTGGATACAACGTGGCACATGTGGAATAATCTTGAATTGCATTTCTTGAATCAATATATCCAGTGTAGTAAAGGTGCAGCAAACACTTGAAGTATTGAAACTGATATGATTTACTCTCCACACAGTGCAATCTTCAGTCTTAGTAATCATTGCACGTAAAACATTCTAAGTGATTACTTTTATACTTTCTTGTCCCACTCCTAAAGAAATCCAAATTCTTATACATGTTGTCCATGAAACATACAGAGGCACTAGAGTTTACAACAGCAATTTCTAAGGCCAAATGTGTGAGCCGTCCTGCCGAGAAAACTCTTAACCTGACTCCTGGTATTGTTGACAGTACAGTTCTGATGAAGTGAGGTACGCATATCTTCCTTTGTTGCTGCAGTCATGAAAAAGCCAATGGGATAATGACTATCTACCCAAAGGAGTACATATGGGATTTGAGATCAACTGCCTCATGATTCAATGCACAGATTATTTCTTCCTGCGCCAGTAGCTGGTAATTAAGATGAGTCTTGTAAATATTCAATCAGGCTGTTCTCTTCATCCATTGCACCTGGTCTATTCACTGCTTTGATTTGTAGTTAGTATTCGGTACTTTGATTCCTCAGTAATCCTTTGGATACTGACAGAGAAAGCCTTTAAGCTGTCTCAGGAATCAGGATATAACCATCAGTCCTTCTAAGTAGCCACAATCTGTAGTTTACAGATGAGCAGATAGTAAATTATCCTTACTTGTCCTTCTGGAACTGTCTGCAGCCTTTGACACAGTTGACCACAAAACTCTGCTCTAACACCTCTCCACTGTTGTCCAGCTGGATGGGACTGCACTCGCCTGGTTTCATTCCTATCTTTTCAGTTGTAACCATTGAATCACCTGCAATGGCTTCTCTTCCCGATCCTGCACCATCACCTCTGGTGTCACCCAAGGATCTAACCTTGTCCCCCCTCCTATTTCTCATCTACATGCTGCCCCTCGGTAACATCACCCAACAACACAGAATGAGTTTTCACATGTACGCTGATGATACCCAGATCTACCTCTCCTCCACCTCTCTCGAACCCTCCACCGTCTCTACACTATCAAACTGTTTGTCCGACATCCAGCACTGGGTGAGTAGAAATTTCCTCCAATTAAATATTGGGAAGACCGAAGCCATTGTCTTTGGTTCACACCACAAACTCCATTCCCTTTCCACTGATTCGATCTCTCTCCCCGGCAACTGTCTAAGGCTGACCAGGTCTGTTCGCAACCTTGGTGTCATATTTGATCACGAATTGAGCTTCCTACCTCATATCTGTTCTATCACTAAGACCGCCCATTTCCACCTTCGTAATATCGCCCTTACCTCAACTTATCTGCTGCCGAAAACTTCAAAACCTCAACTTATCTGCTGCCGAAAACTTCATCCATGCCTTTATCACTTCTTTATCACCCCTTGAATGCACTTCTGGCCAGCCTCCCTAGTTCTACCCTCCATAAACTTGAGGCCATCCAAAACTCTGCCACCCGTGTCCTAACTTGCACCAAGTCCTGCTTACCCATCTCCCCTGTGCTTGCTGACCTACATTGGCTCCCAGTTAAGCAATGCCTTGATTTTTAAATTCTCATCCTTATTTTCAAACCCCTCCATGGCCTCGCCCCTCCTTATCTCTGTAATCTCCTCCAGTCCTATAATCCCCCTTAGACCTCTGCGCTCTGCCTAGTCTGGCCTTTTGAACATCCCCGATTTTAATCGCTCCACCATTGGCGGTCGTGCCTTCAGCTGCCTAGGTCCTAAGCTCTGGAATTCCCTCCCTAAATCTTTCCGCCTCTCCACTTCTCTTTCCTCCTTTAAAACGCTCCTTAAAACCTACCTCTTCGACCAAGCTTTTGATCATCTGTCCTAATATCTCCTTATATGGCTTGGTGTCAAAAACATTTTTATAATGCTCCTGTGAAGTGCCCTGCAATGTTTTATTACGTTAAATGCGCGCTATAAATATAAGGGCCTAGAAATTGAGTTTGCGCTGCGCCAGGGCTTTAGCGCCGGAAGTTAGCACCGGCGCTAAGTCCCTTTGCGCGCGCCAAAAATTCAGTAGCGCCGCGCCCAAACAGCTGCCGGCGCTACTGAAGGGTTTTAGCGCCTGAAAACTGGCGCTATTCCGGCGCTGCGGCGCCCGCTGCGGTGCGGCAGGCTCGGGAAGTGCAGGCCTCCTCCTTCCATTAAGGAGGAGCTGCCTGCACCCGGCCGCGGCCCGCGCAAATCTCTTCAAAAATGAGCCCGGCCCCTCGGACAAGTGCCGGGCTTGCATCTGTTCCGGGGGGGGGGGGGGGAGAAGTCCGGGGAGGGAGCTGCGGGCAGGCGGCCGGCGGGAAAGCGGCCGGCCGCCGCGCCTCCTTAAAGCGCCGGCGCAGACTCCGGCAACACTCGTTTGCCGGAGTCTTAGTTGCGGCTGCCACTGGCGAGGCGGCCGCAACTGAATTTCGGCTTGGGGCCGGGTTACCACGGCAACCGGGACGCTGCGCACACCGATGACGTCATCGGTGCCGGTGCAGCGCTACCGGTCTACCGCCGCGGAAGGGCGCCAGGCAATTTAGGAACCGGCGCCAATTGCAGCGCTAGGCCCTCTAGCGCCGCAAAATCGGTGCTAAGGGCACTGAATTTCTAGGCCAAGTTGTTGTTGTTGAGCGGCTTTGCTCAAGCACTATAATACAATTTCCTGTGCCTTCTGAAAGCGTTAGAAAATAATTGAATTTACCTCTCACACTCCCTCGAAACTTTTAATGTGTAAATTGAAACAGTGTAGAAGGATGCAAACATACTCAAAATGTGCCAAATTTACCACCACAGTCCAGTTTGTCTAAATACTGGTGAAACAAATCAATTGCCCTTAGTTCTTGCTAAAGCCAGTTCTGTGCAATTTTTGAGTAAAATGCATGAAAATCTTCAGACAGATCTACCCTTGACTCTCAGCACACAAAGATAGGCTCTGCGTATTGATAATAATGTGAAGTGATCAGCTGTCTTCTTTTGTCCACACAAAGATAACAGCTGTACAGATAGCTTGTAACAAGTGGCTCAGTTGAGAACAATGTAACAACATGTTACCATCTTGTATAAAATCTAGTTCCATATCAGAATTGGCTTCTTGGGCATAAGTAAGGAACAGTGCATATAAGTAGGTTCAGGCTCAGTGGAGAGATGTGCTGTCACTCTGAAGAAGACCTGTAGGAACAATCTACTATCTACAATGGACTGAAGACCCACTGTGGTCTTGTTACACTCACAGAGGAACATGGTCCCTCTGTAGAATGTCTCTGTCTTGATACAATCAGTGCACACAGAACAATGGCCCAGATTTCCCAGTCAAAAGGCTAATGGTGTTGAGTTTCTGCGGCTGTGCCAATTAACTCTTTCACTCCGAAGCCCCAAAAGATTCGACTTGACCGTATTGGTGACAGTAATTATATGTTATTCAGTGAAAGTGAAACTCAATACATTACAGCATCAGAGCAGTAGTTAAACAAAGCACAATCAAGGTTTATATTACCCGTTAGGTCCTGGGTAGAAGACGCGATCTCCACAGTCAACCCCCGTCGGGCCTGGCCTCTAGGCTCGCTCGTTCGCCCGGTGTGACGTGTGTGGGTCCTCCGCCAACCCGAAACCCTCCTCGGCTCATCTAGTGGATGTTCCCAGGCTTCTTACCGAATGCTCCTACAACCTAAGTGTCTGAGAGACCCCTCCTTGTACTTCTTCGGCTCAGCAAAGCCTATGGGGACCAGTAAACCTGATTTTTTATTTACATTATTCATCTGATGGCTTTTTCACAGAAAACATCAAATTTCACCCAAGTGACTACCTTTGTGACTATTTGTGCAGTATCTTTCTCTTACGCGTGCTCCTATGTGGTGCTTCACCTGTGGCTTCAACAGATGTGGAGGCCCCTTGCTCACTTTCCTGCTGCTCCTGCCTCGACACCTTTGGCGGGCGTCCTCTGGGGTTGCGAACCTCTGAGGGCTCGGCAACAGCCTGCTGCTCCTGCGGCTGTGCAGGCGTTGAGACGCCGATCTCAATTGGTTGTGGACTCTGGTGGGGCTTTGCAGTGGCATGGAAGTATGAGCGCTTGGAGAGGAGCCCCCACTTCCTTGATGTCTGCCACCAACTTCCCTCTCATGGGTCAGGTCCCCCTCAGCGCTTGCAAGAGGCTTGAGAGCACCTTGCTGCACATCAGGGTGGTCATGGGGACCTGTATCTGCACTGGCAGTCCTACTCAGACGGACTTCCATGAAGGTCTGGTTTCTCTGTTCAATAGATGACCATCGCTCCTCCAGTGATGCCATTCTATTCTAAACACTCACCATGTTTTCTGCACTCTGGCGACTTATCACCTCCATGGAGGTTGCCAACCTTTCCATGGTGATGCGTTCATGCGCCAATGACTCCACAAAGGCTCTGCTCATGTTCGCAATGGACTCCTCCATTCGCTCCACACTCGCAGCGACCCTGGAGACAAAACCTGCCAGAGACTCCTGCATCTGTTCCTGGAGTTCCAGCACCGCTGATCTTATGGATGGACCCAGAGGCAGAGGATCGACATGCAGCTGAGCCGAGCTGGCAGAGTCCTGCGCCCTCCAACTAGGACTCTCCACTGCTGTCCCTGTCTCCACAATCTGCTGATGCTCACTTGTGAGTTGTGATACACCAGGTGACAACACTACTCTATGTCCCGAAGGTCCCACCGAGGTGCGAGTGCCTGCACTGGTGCTGGGTGCGCTAAATTCTGCTGACGCTGTGCCCTCAGAGGTTGCAGCTTCCTCTGAGGAGTCTGGAGGCTCAGGCTGTTCCTCCTGGCTAGTGGGGACGGGGGCTTGCGATGGCCCTGTGGGGGAGTAAAGGTAAGAGTCAGAGATGTGATGCCAAGGTTACATGCACATTGCATATTGCAGATGATCATTAGTCCATCTGTTAGAGCTTCAGAATCATTATCAGTGACTCATGCAATGTCAATGAGATGGAAAACTATTCTGTCACCAGCTTGCTGTGATGCACCCGTCTGTCCGTCCCCCACTTGCGCATCTTCCTCCACTCCTACGATCTCCAGGACCGCCTCTTCCCAGGGGGTGAGGTGGGCTACCGAGGGTGGCCTTCCTCTTATCCTCGCTCTTTCTCGCTTATTGTGAGCTCTCTTTTCCTGCAATGAGAGAGACAAGTGGAGGTTGAGTGAGAATGAAGGAGTGAGTGAAGAGATTCCATAGCATAGATACTTAGAAGGAGACAAAGGGCCCTCCCTGTGTGTTGTCAGTTGTTTTCATAGAATCACAGTGATAGGGAGTGTGAGGGCTGCATAGTCGAATAGTTAGGTGAATGTGACCATAGAGAGAGAGGGAATGGGTAAGGGTGCATGGATGTCAGTGTCAAGTGGGATGTGGAGGAAGAGTTTGCTAAAGCTGAGTGCTGGTGAGGAGAGGCAATGGGGATCAGATTGAAGGTGATGGGAAATTCATACTCACTTTTCCAGTGTGCAGAAGGTCATGAAATCTCTTCCTGCATTGAATCCAGGTTCTGCGGGTTACCGTTAAGGAGTTGACTTCCTCTGCCACTTGCAGCCACACAGCCTTGGTCTGCTGGGGAGGCTTCTTCCTCCCTGAAGACGGGAAGAGCACCTCTTTATGAGCTCTTGCTCCCTCCACTAAAGCCTGCAGGGCAACGTTGTCAAATCTTGGAGCAGCCCTTGGTCTTTCACTGGTCATTCTGCCTCCAGGTCCCTGTAGCATGAAAGGCCAAAAGGTTGGCAGTCTGCAGAAGAAGCAAGGCTTGTTGCAGACCTTAAATGCAGCAGCAATGATGACATCATCGGAGGCGACTTTCAGACTGGAAAAACTCATTGGCCATGGGTTCCCACACGCTGGAAATCAATTGGCCAATGAAGTTAAAATCGCATCAATCTCCCACATCGATTTAGATTCATGTGGATAACACGAAATGTGGATTACACGACCCCAACCCGCCCCTGAATTAAAATCCAGCCCATTATTTCAATGCAGCAAATACTTAGGAAGGTCTTGCTGTACTAGTCAGTTACTTCCTTGCAAATTATGAATTTTTATTTTCAACATAATTTTATTTATTTATTGCGAGAAGTAGGTAAGTTGATCCTAACAGATTGACTCGGTTGAGAAATTATATTCACCCTGACAACGAGTTGTTTTGTCCAGGACTTATGATTGGAGCTTTTTATTCGCAATTCCTGGTTTTTGGATGGCCTAAGGGGAGGAGCCACAAATTAATATTTGTGGACTAAGCCAAAAGTTGAAAAGACTCTACTGGGCAGTCAGTTTGGAAACCTTCAGAGTGGACTCTGGGGAACCAGCAGACCAGACAGGAGGGTTGTCATCAAACTTAGTAATAGAAGCAGCTGAAGTTTTGCTGCTTTTCGAACTATAGCCCATATTTTCCTCTGTCTGAACATTTTCTCAAAAAGGGTAAGGTTGGAGTTACGAGCTTAATAAAGTTAGGATTTTGAAGTATCACACCAGTTGCAGAGGTGAATAATACAGAGGGGTTTACTGCCCCAACACGTGGGTATACTGGCCATTGCCAGGTTAATTTGCAAAGCAACAGCTGGACAGAGCATGGTCCAGGATTGGGTGGGGATACTTGACTTACAGTAGGCACTACTCAGTCGTTAAGCCGACAACAGCAGAGTTAGATGCTTGGGCATGAGGAAGATGCAGTATATACGTAGGTTCATGCACAGTGGGAAGATGTGCTGTCTCATTCAATAGGGACTTTCTACTGCCCACAGTGGACTACTAGTGGCACTGAAGGTCACCACTGCCAATGGTATTCAAAGAGCTCTGCAATTGGACACCGCTATTGTCTAGTGAACATATTTGCAATTACAGAACCGCTATTTGCTTTAGCTGTTAGCATTAAGTGCTTCTTAATGTCACCTGGAGTTCACTGAATTGGCTGGACACTGGCATCTATGATGGTGGGGACCTTGGGAGGAGGCCAAGTAGGACAATCTGCTCGACATATTTAGCAGAAGACACTTGGAAATACTTCAGCTTTGTCTCTTGCAGTCAGGTCCTGGGCTCTGCCACAGTTGAGGATTGAGATGCTTGCAAAACCTTCTCCTCTGATTGGTTGTTGGGTGTGCACCGCCATACTTGACTAGATTTGCTACGACTACAAGCTTTCTCCTAATTCAACCTCTTAGCTCTGTCTATAGCCTGCTGCTTTTGGTGTTCCTCATGTATGTAGCCCTGAATATAGCTTCACCAGGTTGACACCTCAATCTTAGGTCTGCCAGGTCTGCTCCTAATATGCCCTTCTCAACACTGCCCAACATGTTAGACTAACTGATCTCCTAATCTCTGAATCTTATTCCTTGTATTTGAATATTAAGATAGGATAATGTGAACCACAGATACAGCATTGTATTTATGGGGGGGTTTCAAAATTATTCATCTATTTCTTCACTCATTACCTTGAGAATTCTAAGGTGTTTAGCTCTTTTCTGAGACATTTAATGGTTTGAGTTTCATCATAATATACACCTCTACATATTTAATATATTCCAAAACCATTTTTTACATGTGCAACTTTTACACATGTAATAATCCTGAGCTATCTAACTGATTTATTGATTAAAGGACTTATTTACCTCTTGCCATTTTAATTCTGATTTTAGTTATGCTGAGCTGCCTATGTCTCCGAGCACATTTCTTTTATTTCCCTGGAGGTTTTAAGCTGCGGGATGATAAAATATTTTTAGAACATTGTCTAAATTAACATTATTATTGATTTCTGAAGTTCACACCGCAGGTAAAAAGGACACAATCTATTGCTTTCTTATTAACTTCACACTATATTGTTCCTGTCAACCATGTCAGAAATTCCAACTCATTTTTCAATACACAAAAAAATGGTTGGTCTTTATAGCTCATAATCAGAGTTAGTCCTTTCATAGTTTAGAGTTCATTGAACCAAAGTAGGTGACCTTTTATTATTTTGAAGGTTATGTTTACCTTTGAAGTTAATCCAATACATAACACAATGGCCGGGAATTTTGCAGTCAACAGCGATGCGAAGGTGTTTGTAATGTATGTACCTTTAAGGGGGAGAACTACTTTTTACAGCTCCTGTATCCTGTAGTACCGGCAGTGACCACACCTGTATATAAACCCTGAGTAGTGATCTGAACAGTCAGTTGCAGTTTGAACCCTCATTCATTAAACACCTGTTGATCGTTCCCTGCTGTCTTTTGTCTGATTATTGAAGGACACAACATTAAGATACACGGATCTAACATTGGTGACGACGCAGATTCGAACCTACCTGCAACTCTGCATCACCTCCCAGGGATTCGCTCCTGGAGAACAGTGGAAGGAGGTCGAGTCCAGAAGCATGGGCAACCGCCCAGTCATCCAGCGGAGATTTGAGCATCGCAGGGGAGGCTGTTGAGAGCCAGGCTTGGCTTTCCAGTCACGGTGGTCCAGCGAAACGGGCTGGCAACAGGTACTGCGCAGACCCTTCCCGGACAGCGGCGGCTAGAGCCGACCGAGCGGCACAGAAAAAGGCCGAGCAGCGTCGACGGGGGAGAGAGAGAGGGAAGAGCGCACAGGGCGCAGCCGGTGTTCAGGACCGAGTGGCGTCAATGGGGGAGAGAGGCTAGAGAGAGCAGAGCGCAGCCGGTGTTCAAGGGCCGAGCAGCATTAACGGGGGCGAGAGGCGAGAGAGAGCAGAGCGCAGCCGGTATTCAAGGGCCGAGCAGCGTCAACGGGGAGAGAGGCAAGAGAGAGCAGAGCGCAGCCGGTGTTCAAGGGCCGAGCAGCATCAACGGGGGAGAGAGGCGCGCAGGAAAACGCGAGGCGCTGCCATTGCCACGAGGACCGCAGAGAGCGGCATTGGCAGCAGCGCAGGAGCAGCGCACGAAACCCACAGGGCGTCGCCATTTGCCACGAGGACCGCCGAGAGCGGCGTTGGCAGCAGCGTGGGAGACGCCATTTTAAGCCGCAGCGGGGAAGAAAGGAAAGCGCGGGAGATGCCATTTTAAGCCGCAGCGGGGAAGAAAGGAAAGCGCGGGAGACGCCATTTTAAGCCGGTCTAACCACACCCAAAAATGCCGAAGAGTGGCAGTATCACAGCGTTCGACAATGAAGTCGAAGATTGGACAACATATCTCGAACGCATAGAAATATACTGCAAGGCGAATGAAGTGCCAGATGACAAGCGCTGGTATTGTTGAATTCAATGGGTGCAAAAACATATGGTTTACTATGAAACTTAGTAACCCCAGAGAAGCCAGTAGAAAAGGATTTTGAAAACATAGTGTCAATCCTACAGGACCACTTAAACCCCACACCGCTGCTGATAGCAGAAACATTTAAGTTTCACAAAAGGAACCAGCATAAAGATGAAAGTAATGCTGAGTATTTAACGGAACTGTGCAAACTATCGAAACACTGCCAGTTTGGAACGGGACTAGCAGATACTTTAAGGGACAAGTTTGTGTGTGGGCTTCAAAGTGAAGGAACCCAGAAACGGCTTCTATCAGAAAAGGATCTTACACTGGACAAGGCTTTCAGCATTGCAGTATCACACGAAGCAGCCGCACGGGGCGCTGCAGAGATACAACGGAGACCGCAAGAATATGGCACAAATGAAATGTCATACGGAACAGTGAAGTGCTATCGCTGCGGCAGAACAACACACGACCATAATGATTGCTGGCTCAAGGACAAAGTGTGCAGACAGTGTGGAAAAGTAGGACACATAGCAAGAGTCTGCAGGTCGGGAAAGAAAACCAGCAGCAAGAAATCTCCACAGGAGAAGTACAAGAAGGTACATAAGGTGACGGAGAGTAGTTCAGATGAACAGAAGAGTGATACAGACTCCGGATGCAAGGAGCTGGGTTGTCTGAAACTACATAATGTGATCAAAACGGAGGATCACCAAACTATCTGGGTCACGCTCAAGATAGCAGGAGTCCAAGTGAAAATTGAATTGGACACAGGATCAGCCCTAACGGTCAGAAACCGAAGGGACTACAAGCGGCTATTCTCACATATACCCTTGAGAGATACAAAGATTGTCTTGAAGACGTACACGGGGCAAAAAGTCTACCCCAAAGGAAAAATAAGGGTGAACGTTATATATAACGGCAAGGAAACACCAAAAATGGACCTATATGTATTGCCAGATGGAGGACCACCACTACTAGGATGTGAATGGATCCGGAAGATACAGCTAGATTGGCATTCCATGCAAGTACTGACTGTAGATGCCAAAAAGGATGACGACGTCACACCTGGACGACTGTCAAAAATGCTAACTGACGCACAAGAAGTGTTCCAGCAGGGACTCGGAACACTAAAAGGCATAACAGCGACGATCAAAATAGAGGAAAATGCAAGCCCAAAGTTTTTTAAGGCCAGACTGGTGCCTTATGCGATCCGCCCAGCCGTCGAAGCAGAGTTGGAAGGTTTGGAATGTACAGGAGTACTGTCCAAAGTGGACTGGAGCGAGTGGGCTACACCCATCGTTCCTGTAATGAAGAGGTCGTTGAGTAATACGCCTGGGGAACCAAAGAAGGTTCGCATCTGTGGGGACTTTAAGGTGACAGTGAACCCAATCCTTCACACTGTACAATATCCGCTTCCACGGATTGAAGATATTTTCGCCTCGCTATCTGGAGGGAAACGCTTCACTAAGATTGATCTGGCCCAGGCGTACCTGCAAATGGAGGTAGAAGAAGCCTCGAAACAGTAACTCACGATCAACACTCATAAAGGTCTCTACCAATACAACCGGCTGGTGTTCGGGGTAGCATCAGCTCCGGCTATTTGGCAAAGGGCAATGGAACAAGTCCTGCAAGGGATTCCAGGGACCCAGTGTTATTTGGATGACATCCTGGTCACGGGCGAAAATGACAGTGATCACCTCGCCAACCTGGAGCAGGTGCTCACTAGATTGAAGGAATATGGGCTCCGAGCTAATCGCTACAAATGCGAGTTTTTCCAGAAGCAGATCTCGTATTGTGGCCACGTTATTGATAAAGAGGGGTTACATAAGTCCCCTGAAAAGATTGAGGCAGTAGTCAAGGCTCCAGCACCGGAAAATGTGTCACAACTAAGGTCGTTCCTCGGGCTGGTGAACTACTACCATAAGTTCTTGCCGAATTTGTCTACCATACTACACCCACTGAACACCCTACTGCAAACAGGGGTACCATGGAAGTGGAGTGACGAATGTTAACGAGCTTTCCAGAAGAGCAAAGCATTGATCACATCAAAAGAGGTGTTGGCTCATTTCAACCGAGCACTACCAATTCGGTTGGCGTGTGATGCATCACCCTACGGCATTGGAGCGGTGCTGTCGCACAAATTCCTGGACAGCTCGGAGAGGCCAGTAGCCTTTGCGTCTCGGTCACTAACCTCAGCCGAGCGTAACTACGCCTAGATTGACAGGGAGGCCCTCAGCCTAGTGTGGGGAGAGAAAATGTTCAATCACTATCTGCACGGGCAGAAGTTCACCTTGCTGACTGACCACCAACCACTTGTCTCCATCTTTAACCCAAAGAAGGGCGTTCGAGTGATGACTGCGCAATGGCTACAAAAATGGTCCCTTTTTCTAGGGGCGCACCAATATGAAATCGAGTATAAGGGCACGAAACAGCATGGAAACGCTGATGGGCCATCACGCTTGCTACTGCCTACTGCGGAGGAAGAACCAGCAGTGGATCCTGTCGAAATATTTCATTCGGCTATAGAGTCATAGAGTTTTACAGCACAGAAAGAGGCCCTTCGGCCCATCGTGTCTGCGCCGCCCGTCCATCCCTGTCCAGTCTAATCCCATTTTCCAGCATTTGGTCCATAGCCTTGTATGCAATGGCATTTCAAGTGCTCATCCAAATGCTTCTTGAATGTTGTGAGGGTTCCTGCCTCTACCACCCTTTTAGGCATTGAGTTCCACATTCCAACCACCCTCTGGGTGAAAAAGTTCCTCCTCAAATCCCCTCTAAATCTCCTGCCCCTTACCCTGAATCTATGCCCCCTTGTTATTGACCCCCCTACTAAGGGGAAAAGTTCCTCTTTGTCTACCCTATCTATGCCCCTCATCATTTTGTACACCTCAATCAGGTCCCTCCTCAGCCTTCTTTGCTCCAAGGAAAACAACCCCAGCCTGTTTAGTCTTTCTTCATAGCTGAGGCACTCCATCCCAGGTAACATCCTGGTGAATCTTCTCTGCACCCTCTCCAAAGCAATCACATCCTTCCTATAGTGAGGTGACCAGAACTGCACACAGTTCTCCAGCTGTGGCCTCACCAGCGTTTTGTACAGCTCCATCATAACCTCCCTGCTCTTATATTCTATGCCTCGGCTAATGAAGGCAAGTATCCCATATGCCTTTTTAACCACCTTATCTACCTGTTCCGCTGCCTTCAGGGATCTATGTACATGTACACCAAGGTCCCTCTGACCCTCTGTACTTCCTAGGGTCCTACCACTCATTGTGTATTCCCTTGCCTTATTTGTCCATCCAAAATGCATCACCTCGCACTTTTCAGGGTTAAATTCCATTTGCCACTTTTCCGCCCATCTGACCAACCCATTTATATCGTCCTGTAGCCTGAGGCTTTCCTCCTCGCAATTTACCACCCCACCAATTTTCGTGTCATCTGCGAACTTACTGATCATACCTTTTACATTCTCATCCAAATCATTTATGTAGATCACAAACAACAAGGGACCCAGCACCGATCCCTGAGGTACCCCACTGGACACAGGCTTCCAGTCACAAAAGCAACCTTCGACCATCACCCTCTGCCTCCTGCCACTCAGCCAGTTTAGGATCCAACGCGCCAAGGCACCCTGGATCCCATGGGCTCTTACCTTCTTGACCAGTCTCCTATGCGGGACTTTGTCAAAAGCTTTACTGAAGTCCATGTAAACCACATCCACAGCATTTCCCTCATCCACCCCCCTAGTCACCCCCTCGAAAAATTCAATCAGATTTGTCAGACATGATTTACCCTTGACAAAGCCATGCTGACTATCCCCGATTAATCCTTGCCTCACCAAGTGGAGACTAATTTTGTCCCTCAGAATTTTTTCCAATAATTTCCCTACCACAGATGTTAGGCTCACTGGCCTGTAATTCCCTGGTTTATCCCTGCTACCCTTCTTGTATAATGGTACTACATTAGCTGTTCTCCAGTCCTCTGGTACATCCCCTGTGGCCAGAGAGGTTCTGAAAATTTGTGTCAGAGCCCCTGCAATCTCCTCCTTTGCCTCCCACAGCAGCCTGGGATACATCTCGTCCGGGCCTGGGGATTTATCCACTTTTTAGCCTGCTAAAACCGCCACCATCTCCTCCCTCTCGATGCTAATATGTTCAAGTATGTCACAGTCCCCTTGTCCGATTTCTATGTCCGCATCGTCTTTCTCCATAGTGAACACAGATGCAAAAAATTCATTTAAAACCCTGCCTACATCATCTGGCTCTACACACAGATTGCCACTTTGGTCCCTAATGGGCCCTACCCTTTCCCTGGTTATCCTCTTGCCCTTAATATACTTATAAAACATCTTAGGATTTTCCTTTATTTTGCTCGCCAGTGTTATTTCATGGCCCCTCCTCGCCCTCCTAATTTCTTTTTTAAGTATGCCCCTGCACTTTTTATACTCCTCTAGGGCTTCTTCCGTCTTTAGTCTTTTGTAACTGCCAAAAGCCCCCCTTTTATTTCTAATGCATTTTTGTATATCCCTTGTCATCCAAGGTTCCCTTTGCTTGTTGGTCCCACCCTTGACCTTTACAGGAACATGTTGGCATTGTACTCTCTCTATTTCCCTTCTGAAAGTCTCCCACTGTTTTGATGTGGATTTTCCTATAAGTAGCTGCTCCCAGTCCACTTTGGCCAGATCCTGCCTTATCATATTAAAATCGGCCTTCCCCCAATTTAGAACCCTTATTTCCGGGCCGTCTTTGTCTTTTTCCATGACCACCTTAAATCTCACCGAATTATGGTCACTGTCACCAAAATGCTCTCCTACTGATACTTCCACCACTTGCCCGGCTACATTCCCCAGAATTAGGTCCAGTACCGCCCCCTCTCTTGTAGGACTTTCTACATGTTGGCTCAAAAAGCTCTCCTGGATGCACTTTAAGAATTCTGCACCCTCTAAGCCTTTCACACTCTGACTATCCCAATTTATATTGGGGAAGTTGAAATCCCCCACTATTATTACCCTATTATTTTCACACTTCTCTGAGATTTGCCTACATATCTGTTCCTCTATCTCCCCCTGACTGTTTGGGGGCCTATAGTACACTCCCAGCAAAGTGCTTGCCCCCTTTTTGTTTTTAAGTTCTACCCATAAGGCCTCATTAGAGGAACCCGCTAATATATCATCCCTCCTTACAGCAGTAATTGACTCCTTAATTAATATTGCAACACCCCCTCCCCTTTTACACCCCCCTCTGTCTCGCCTGAAGATTCTATACCCCGGAATATTGAGCTGCCAGTCCTGACCCTCCCTCAACCATGTCTCCGTGATAGCAACAATATCGTACTCCCATGTGCTCAACAACAACTTCAGTTCATCCACCTTATTTGCAAGACTCCTTGCATTAAAATAAATGCCTTCCAGCCCTGCCATATTCCCTTTTGCCTTCACATATTTGCTCTGCCTTCCCAGCTGACTTGTTTTTTCCTCTGTATTTGGCTGTAATTCACCCCCTACTATAGCTCCACTCTGTACCCCATCCCCCTGCCAAGTTAGTTTAAATCCCCCCCAGCAGTGCTAGCAAACCTCCCCGCAAGGATATTGGTTCCCCTCTGGTTCAGGTGTAAACCGTCCGACTTGTACAAGTCCCACCTTTCCCAGAAGCAGACCCAGTGATCCAGGAAACTAAAGCCCTCCCCCCTGCACCATCCCTTTAGCCACGCATTCATCTGTTCTATCTTTCTATTCCTATACCCACTAGCACGTGGCACCGGGAGTAATCCAGAGATTACAACCTTTGAGGTCCTGCTCTTTAATCCTTCACCTAGCTCCCTAAATTCTTGCTGCAGGACCTCATCCCTCTTTTTACCTATGTCGTTGGTACCAATGTGGACCACGACCTCTGGCTGTTCACCCTCCCCCTCCAGAATGCCCTGCAGCCGTTCAGTGGTATCCTTGACCCTGGCACCAGGGAGGCAACAAACCATCCTGGATTCACGTCTACGGCCACAGAAACGCCTATCTGTTCCCCTTACTATAGAATCCCCTACCACTATTGCTCTCCCACTCTTTTTCCCCCCTTCCTGGGCAGCAGGAGCACCCCCAGTGCCAGGAAGTTGGCTGCTGCTGCCTTCCCCTGGTGAGTCATCCCCCTCAACAGTATCCAAAGCGGTATACTTGTTTGAGAGGGGAATGGTCACAGGGGTCTCCTGCACTACCTGCCTGCTTCTATTGCTCCGCCTGGTGGTCACCCATTTCCTGTCTTCCTGTGCAGCCCTTCCCTGCGGTGTGACCAACTCACTAAACGTGCTATCCACGAACCTCTCAGCATCGTGAATGCTCAACAACCCATCCACCCGCAGCTCCAGCGCCTCAATGCGGTCTGCTAGTAGCTACAGATGGATGCATCTCTGGCACACGTGGTCATCAGGGGCACCGGGGTCCCTGAATTCCCACATAGAGCAAGAGGAGCATATCACGGGGCTGGGCTCACCTGGCATGACCTTCCCTTTACTTAATTTAAATTAATTTACTATCACCAATTAAAAATATCTCTAAGGCGCTTGTATAGTCTACCAACAGTCCCTGCTACACCAGAAAGACCCTGGTAACTATAAACTACAGAGTTAAAGTTTAAAAAAGAGAAATACTCACCAACCAATCACTTACCTGCTCCCTGGTGACGTCACACTCTGATTACTTTTTACCTCTCTCCCCGCTGCTGAGTTGGTCGGGCCTCGCCTCTCTCCGGTTTTTATACCGGGCTCCGACTCACTGCTCCCGCTGGTCCCGACTGGTCTCGGGCCTCGCTGCTCTCCGGTTTTTATACCGGGCTCCGACTCACTGCTCCCGCTGGTCCCGACTGGTCTCGGGCCTCGCCTCTCTCCGGTTTTTATACCGGGCTCCGACTCACTGCTCCCGCTGGTCCCGACTGGTCTCGGGCCTCGCCTCTCTCCGGTTTTTATACCGGGCTCCGACTCACTGCTCCCGCTGGTCCCGACTGGTCTCGGGCCTCGCCTCTCTCCGGTTTTTATACCGGGCTCCGACTCACTGCTCCCGCTGGTCCCGACTGGTCTCGGGCCTTGCCACTCTCCGGTTTTTATACCGGGCTCCGACTCACTGCTCCCGCTGGTCCCGACTGGTCTCGGGCCTCGCTGCTCTCCGGTTTTTATACCGGGCTCCGACTCACTGCTCCCGCTGGTCACGACTGGTCTCGGGCCTCGCTGCTCTCCGGTTTTTATACCGGGCTCCGACTCACTGCTCCTGCTGGTCCCGACTGGTCTCGGGCCTCGCTGCTCTCCGGTTTTTATACCGGGCTCCGACTCACTGCTCCCGCTGGTCCCGACTGGTCTCGGGCCTCGCTGGTCACCGGTTTTTATACCGGGCTCTGACTCACTGCTCCCGCTGGTCCCGACTGGTCTCGGGCCTCGCTGGTCGCCGGTTTTTATCCCGGGCTCTGACTCACTGCTCCCGCTGGTCCCGACTGGTCTCGGGCCTCGCTGCTCTCCGGTTTTTATACCGGGCTCCGACTCACTGCTCCCGCTGGTCCCGACTGGTCTCGGGCCTCGCCTCTCTCCGGTTTATAATTGAATGCTTGCCAGTAACTAACGCTGGTATAGAGAAGGAGACCCGAAATGACCCGACACTGTCTCGGGTATATGATTTGACAGTGAAGGGATGGCCAGCACATGGCGACTCACTGTTGCCAGCATTCTCATCCAGAAGAGAACAGCTGTCAGTATGCCAGGGGACCTTGATGTGTGGATCCCGAGTGGTAATTCCACCCAAGTTAAGGGAGAGAGTGCTCAATGAGCTTCATGAAGGTCATCTGGGAGGGGTGAAAATGAAAAGCCTTGCTAGGGCTTATGTGTGGTGGCCGGGGATCGATCAGCAAATCGAGGACCTGACAATGAGCTGCTCAGGATGCCAGAAGGTCCAAAATGCACCACCACATGCCCCTCTACACCCATGGGAGTGGCCCTCATCTCCATGATAACGGGTGCATATTGATTTTGCTGGTCCATTCATGGACTCAATGTTTTTAATAGCCGTGGATGCGCACTCGAAATGGCCTGAGGTGATCAAAATGTCCTCCACCACCATGGAGAAAACTATTGCAGTCCTACGGACCATTTTTGCCAGGAACGGCTTGCCAGAGCAGATTTGCTCTGATAACGGACCACAGTTTGTGTCCGAAGAGTTTCGAAGATTCATGAAAAGGAATGGGGTAAGGCATTACACATCCGCCCTGTATCATCCAGCCACAAATGGATTGGCTGAGAGGTTCTTACAAACCTTTAAAAAAGCAGTAAAGGCCATGTGCGATGACGACATTCCACTGCAGCATAAGGTGGACAATTTCCTGTTAGCCTACAGAAATGCGACACATGCAGTCACCAACCAGGCCCCGGCCATGATGTTCTTTAACCGAAGGTTGAGATATCGTCTGGATTTGCTCAGACCAAATGTACGAAGAGATGTTGAGAATAAGCAATTCCAGCACATCAATGAGAAGCCGACAAGGAGCTTCAATGTAGGGCAACCAGTCTTGGCCCGCGACTACCGAACAGAGAAATGGCAACCAGGAACGATATGCACACGGCAGGGGCCACTAATGTACACAGTGGATGTTGGGGAGAACATTGTGAGACGCCATGCTGACCAGATCCTAGAGTCACAGGATCGAGTCAACCCCATGTCTCGGCCATACGTACCTGGTGAGGAACCCGATGTACAGGTCGCATCTACCTCAGAAACAATAGCATTGGAAGCTGATGAATCAACTGACGACAGGGTGTTAAAATCACCTCCACACCAAGAGCGAGACACTCAGGAAAGGCGTTATCCAGAAAGAATCAGGAAGCCTCCCCAAAGACTGGATTTATAAATAGACTATTTTCAGTTAATGTTGCATGTTAAAAATGTTAATTGTAATTAGTTTGATATTTAATTGTTAAATGAGTGTTATGGTACTGTTAATCTAAAAGGGGAAGAATTGTAATGTATGTACCTTTAAGGGGGAGAACTACTTTATACAGCTCCTGTATCCTGTAGTACCGGCAGTGACCACACCTGTATATAAACCCTGAGTAGTGATCTGTACAGCCAGTTGCAGTTTGAACCCTCATTCAGTAAACACCTGTTGATCGTTCCCTGCAGTCTGTTGCCTGATTATTGAAGGACACAACATTAAGATACACGGATCTAACAGTGTTCACTGCTGGTCCTGAAGTTTTTGTTTAAATTCACTTATGGGATCTGGGCGTCACTGGCAAGGCCGGCATTTATTGCCCATCCCTAGTTGCCCTCGAGAAAGTGGTGGTGAGCCGCCTTCTTGAACCGCTGCAGTCCGTGTGGTGAAGGTACTCCCACAGTGTTGTTAGGTAGGCTCAACGTAAGCTTGAGGAACAGCACCTCATCTTTCGATTAGGCACTTTACAGCCTTCTGGACTCAACACAGAGTTCAACAATTTCAGATCATAACCTCGGCCCCTATCATATATCATTTTTTTCCCACACTTTTTTGTCTGTGTCTTTTTTTCTTCTCTCCCACATGGCAGCTGTCTTTCATAAGAAGTAGGAGCAGGAGTAGGCCATACAGCCCCTCGGGCCTGCTCCGCCATTCAATAGGATCATGGCTGATCCGAACCTAGACTCACGTCCACTTCCCTGCCCTCTCCCCATAACCCCTAATTCCCTTATCATTCTGCCAGCACAATTTACACTTCATCTAGAGCCAACCTTTGTTCCTTAACCTGTCCCATTACCATCTCCTTTTGCCTTGAATATCTCTTAATGTCTCTTAACTTCTCCTGCCTTCTATCCTATCACAGACCTTCCCTTTTGTTCTTTCATCCCCTCCCCCCTTTCCCAGCCCCTACACTTGCTTAAAAATCTGCTCCATTTTCTGCTTTTTTCCAGTTCTGACGAAAGGTCATCGACCTGAAACGTTAACTCTGTTTCTCTCTCCACAGATGCTGCCTGACCTGCTGAGTATCTCCAGCATTTTCTGTTTTTATTTCAAATTTCCAGCATCTGCAGTATTTTCTTTTCCTCTTGCTGTTAAGGAGGGAGTTCCAGGATTTTGACCCAGCGACAATGAAGGATCGCCGATATACTTCTAAGTCAGGATGGTGTGTGACTTGGAGGGGAACTTGGAGGTGGTGGTGTTCCCATGCACCTGCTGCCCTTGTCCTTCTAGGTGGAAGAGGTCGCAGGTTTGGGAGGTGCTGCCGAAGAAGCCTTGGTGAGTTGCTGCAGTGCATCTTATAGATGGTACACACTGCAGCCACGGTACGCCGGTGGTGGAGGGAGTGAATGTTTAAGGTGGTGGATGGGGTGCCAATCAAGCGGGTTACTTTGTCCTGGATGGTGTCGAGATTCTTGAGTGTTGTTGGAGCTGCACTCATCCAGGCACGTGGTGAGTATTCCATCACACTCCTTACTTGTGTCATTTGATTGGTTGCTTAGACAGCCTGTTATCATCACAGCACTTTGCACAAGGATCTCCTGATCCTGGTGTCGAGAACAACAGGTTTTCTGATCTTCAATTCAAATCAATGAACTGTAGTGGGGGATCCCCTTGTGTGAAGTGTTGTGATGACAACAGGCTGTCTAAGCAACCAATCAAAGTGCAGAAATCTCAGAGAGCGAACAAGGACATGAGTAAGCTCATAAAACTGTAAGTTGTTAAAAATGTTAGAGACAGCAAAACAAAGATTGGTGCTCTCACATGAGGAGAAGGAAAACCTGAAATAAAGATGGACAAACTTTTTTTTTTAAAGTAACTTTTTTTTTAATAGTTTCTTTAAAATGTTTTATTTTTTTATTAAAA
Source organism: Somniosus microcephalus (assembly GCF_052327205.1). NCBI lineage: Eukaryota > Metazoa > Chordata > Chondrichthyes > Squaliformes > Somniosidae > Somniosus > Somniosus microcephalus. Next base: position 12,006,077 of record NC_141000.1, on the reverse strand, counting down.
TGGACAAATTTCACACTGCACAAAAATAGAATTCATTTTCCAGGCCCTTAACATTTGTTTAGCAGTAATAACGCTGTCAAACCCCCAGTTACACCCAATCCCTTTGGGTCTAACTTTTAGTGGGGAGTTTAACAGCGTACTTACAGTGGAAGAGCCGAAGTTTTCATCAGTTTCAATGATTTGCAAGATTTCACTGCTTGCCGGCTCTGTAGGAGGGAGACACAGCGCAGCCTGTTTCAGAGCTGTCATTGACAGACGCAACTTCGGGATTTCCGCATACAATGTAGATTCATTTAGTTTCATGTAGTTTCATGGAGTGGATAGTAATCGTGCACTCAGGCTAAGTCAATGTTTTTTCCCCAACACCTCTGAATTGCTTTGGCGAGAATTGGACCTTTTGTCTGTCAGCGCTGAACAGACCCAACACGCAGCGGCAGGGGAGGCAATTCAGGTCATTATGACCTTGTTAACAGCCCATTAAACAGTATTGTCAGCTCAGCTTTACATTTTACAAGGTCGCCCACAGGGTCCACGCTGCTCGGGGATCACGTCAGGTAAGGAGGTCGGGAGTTGTATGACCATGGAATCATCTCATTACTTGACAGCTGCAAATGTGCTATAAAAGCTCCCATCTCACAGCTGTTCACTTTCCAAGCTCAGAAGCTGTTGCTTACAGCATTTGGAAGACAGATTGCGCTTTATGCAGGTTGCAAATGCTTGGAGTAAACTCTCTATCCAGTGTCACCTCATTGGAACAACCTCTCTCACCATTGACAGATCGCTTCTGTCATCTCAAGTTCACCTGTCATCTATTACATCAGCATCGGTGCACTTGAAACTGTCTCATCTTGGTCCTCAGAATCCCACCACGATCAGCCCCAACACCAGCAGCACCAGACACACCAGCAGCACCGACAACAACACCAAACTTCTCCGCAATCAACTAATGCTGCACAGGACAGAGAGTATCAGCACACGACCACATTGCTGCCTGGGAGGCCAGCGATGGCCTCACCATGGCCAGATTTACTTCACTTGACTCTGTATACCCTGGCTGCCACATGATGTGCCAGCTTGGCACCACCCTACACCAACACCATAAAGCATCCCTACAATGTCCAAGCCATTCCTTTCACACTCATCACCATTGTGGGAGGTACTGTTATGTCTCACCATTCACTGCAACTCACTAAGCCGCTTCCAAAGGTGCACACAAATCTGTCCAAGAACGCATCGTGTTGAAAATAAAGGTTTCAATGTTTGACAGCACATTAACAGAAACTTCACATGAACATTGGCTAAAACACCCAAGTGCCTACCCTTATGTGTTGTTAGTTGGTATGATTGGACTAGGATGAGGGTCAGTGTGAGGGGTGGCTAGTGAGATGGGGAAGTGATAATGTAGATAGAGAGGGATGGGTGGAGGGGCAAGCTAAGTTGGTGTGAGTAAGGATGTGCAGGAATAGGGTAGGGAAGGCAGAGTGATGGGGATGTGATGAGTGGCACAGCAGGATGAGGTTGAGTGTGGCTTTGCAGTAACATTTTGTGATCTACTGAAATCATTGAAAGGTTTGGACCACTGCAGCCTGGTCCTCATGACGACATCCCTGCTTGTGTCCTCCTGGACAATGTGCAACCAGGCTGCGTTGGTGTCCTGGGGAGGTCTCTTCTGCCCATTGGAAGGGAAGAGGAACTCCCTGCATGCTGTGACTCCCTTCATATCATATGGAGGGAGTCATGGGAGAACCTGGATGCAGCCCTGCACCTCTGTGCAGTGCTTGTCAGTGTTTGCAGCACCTCAAAGCTAAAAACACTGACAGCACAACTGTCAAAATCAATTTGCGCATGGTCCCTTTAAGGAAACCGGCTGATGACGCATCATCAAATGACGTCATCAGACCCGCTTCCTTCAATTGGCCGGCAAACGCGCTGGGCAGGCTTAACAAGCCCAATCAACGTATAATCATTCTACACAGCGGGCAGGAGCCAGCAGCGGGATCGGGACCCGCCACCGGCATCACCCGCCACAGACCCGCCGAGGTAAGGAAAATCACGGCCATGAGGCTTTGGGTTCAAGTAACACTCCAAAGAATTGAGCAAAAAAATCTAGGGTGACACTCCAGTGCAGTGCTGAGGGAGTACTGCACTGTCGGAGGTGCCGTCTTTCAGATAAGGCGTTGAACTGAGGGCCCATCTGCCCTCTCAGGTAGACGTAAAAGATCCCATGGCACTATTTCAAAGAAGAGCAGGAGAGTTATCCCCGGTGTCCTGGCCAATATTTATGCCGCAACCAGCATCACTAAAACCGATTATCCAGTCATTATCACATTGCAGTTTGTGGGTGCTTGCTGTGCACAAATTGGCTACCATGTTTCCTACATTACGACAGTGACTAACTTCACTGGCTGTAAAGCACTTTGGGATCTGCTTGACTAATCTACTGGAATTTTTTGAGGATGTAACTGGGAAAATAGATAAGGGAGAACCAGTAGATGTGGTGTATTTGGACTTTCAAAAGGCTTTCGATAAGGTCCCGCATAAGAGATTAGTGTGTAAAGTTAAGGCACATGGGATTGGGGGCAAGGTATTGACTTGAATAGAGAACTGGTTGGCGGACAGAAAGCAGAGAGTAGGAATTAACGGGTCTTTTTCCGAGTGGCAGGCAGTGACTAGTGGGGTACCGCAGGGATCGGTCCTTGGACCCCAGCTATTCACAATATACATTAATGATCTAGATAAGGGAACTAGGTGTAATATCTCCAAGTTTGCAGATGACACAAAGCTGGGTGGGCGTGTGTGCTGCGAGGAGGATACCGAGAAAGTCCAGGATGATTTGGACAGGTTGGGTGATTGGGCAGAAGCGTGGCAGATGCAATATAACGTGGATAAATGCGAGGTTATCCACTTTGGTGTCAAAAACAGAAAGGCAGTCTATTATCTGAATGGCAATAGATTGGGAGAGGGGGAAGTGCAACGAGACCTGGGTGTCCTTGTGCACCAGTCGCTGAAGGTAAGCATGCAGGTGCAGCAGTCGGTGAAGAAGGCAAATGGTATGTTGGCCTTCATAGCAAAAGGGTTTGAGTACAGGAGCAAGGATGTCCTACTGCAGTTGTACAGGGCCTTGGTGAGACCACACCTTGAGTACTGTGTGCAGTTTTGGTCACCTTATCTGAGGAAGGATGTTCTTGCCATGGAAGGAGTTCAGCGAAGATTCACAAGGCTGATCCCTGGGATGGCAGGAATGACGTATGAGGAGAGATTGGGTCGATTGGGCTTATACTCGCTGGTGTTTAGAAGAATGAGAGGGGATCTCATCGAAACTTATAAAATTCTGACAGGACTAGACAGACTAGATGCAGGTAGAATGTTCCCAATGGTCGGAGAGTCCAGAACCAGGGGTCACAGTCTAAGGATAAGGGGTAAGCCATTTAGGACAGAGATGAGGAAGAATTTCTTCACCCAGAGAGTGGTGAACCTGTGGAATTCTCTGCCACAGAAGGCGGTTGAGGCCAAGTCTTTAAATATATTCAAGAAGGAGTTAGATATATTTCTTAGAGCTAAAGGTATCAAGGGATATGGGGAGAAGGCAGGGACAGGGTACTGAGTTTGGATGATCAGCCATGATCTCATCGAATGGCAGAGCAGGCTCGAGGGGCCGAATGGCCTACTCCTGCTCCTGCTCCTATCTTCTATGTTTCTATGTTTCTATGTCCTGAGGTCATGAAAGATGCTATAAAAATGCAAGTCTTTCTTTCTTTACCACCAGTAATAAGATAAGATGCTCCATTTTGGAATTTATTTGAATTTTTGCCTGCACGGTAAATGAATGCAATCACTGCCAAATGGTTGTTTGAAGTGCCTTAATGAAGCCCGAATCTTACCTCCCGCCCTCCTCCTATATACCTTGGTTTACTATCAAGCTAATGACCGTGGTGCAAAATTTCTATGACCGGTGGGCAACACAGGAAATCAACTACTCATTGACCTAAATTTCATAATTGTTATTTAAAAATAATTACTAACATGGACCTTTAATTTTGGAAAGACTTTTTGGACAGGTTATTTATTTATTAGTACTGCCTTCCTTTTTTGGAGGTGGGGGTAGGGTGCTTTTAATTGTCCTGGTGGCTTTGAGCTTCATCCAATTCTACCACTTTGCAACCTATAAAAAATAGGATCCGTGTACAAAATAATACATTAAATCCCCGAATGCCCTAGGGCCCTCCATAGATAATACTGATTTAAATAGCACACTGCTGCAAATATTCACTAAAGAGGAAAACACTAGAATATTAATGCAGTAATTTTTATTTTAGTATTTCCTTTGGGAGCTGTAAGAAAAGAATGCTGTAGTCAAGGAAGGGCACGTTAAAATAAAGATCTGACTTTCTTATAATTATTTAGCAAAATTAGTCATTTAACCTTTGCTTTTTGGAGAACACCTTCTGAGACACATGCGTCAGAATCCTCCAGAGCTATAAACAGCATGTGTGTACTGGAAACCACTTTGATACAGAGCTATTTTAGGTATTTTCTGTTTTGAAAAAAAATACTTGTGGGATTTAATTGCATTAATACTGCAGAATGGGAAATTTCCGAGCCAGGAACATATTGAATGACTTCTGTTATTTTGAGTATAGTACCACATAACATTCAAAAACAGTTTGAACAGACTGCTGCTTTTTAGAAGTATACATATATCCGCTGTTGCACTGACTTGAGACCTAACATTAGGTGCGATGATTTTGTTCAGTGCAAATGATATTTTGTGAAATGTGTTTTCATTTACTTACACAATAGTCACTGTGGTTTACAAATAATTTATTGTGTGAAGTACTTTGAATCATTTAACCATCTATATAAAAGGTGCTGTATAAATGCAACTACAGGAAACTCCCTTTTAACCGGCACCTAAAATTTCCGGAAACCTCTCTTAACCGGCAAAATTCAGGAGTAGGTTCAGGTAAGTTTTACTATATAAAAATTAGTGGCTGTGTAACCGGGGTTCCTGCACCTGTGGCCATGCAACAGGGACTCCTGGATCTGTGGCCGTGTAACTGGGACTCCTGCACAAGTGCCGTGTAACCGGGGTTCCTGCACCTGTGGCCGTGTACGGGGCTCTCGTACCTTGGTAAGTATACCTCTCTGTAATCCGGACTTTTTGATCAACCAGCACCACGCCGGTCCCGTCGGTGCTGGATAAAAAAGAGTTTCCTGTATATTTCTTTCTTGCACCTGTTTTAATACTATACTGATGTATCAGTTTGAATATGAGAATGTGGAGATGTTCTCTTAATACCAATAAGTGCGAATATTAATGTTGCAATTTTGAAACTGGTTAGATCTAGACTGAAGTCTGTCAGGCTGCTAAATGGTTTGTTTGTAGCAGAAGCTGCTAAATATGACTATGTGTGTAGTTGTTTTAAACCAGAATAAATAAATAAAATAATTTTCCTTTATCATATAATGAAAGAAAGAAAAAACTTGCATTTATATAGTGCTTTTTATCACCTCAAGATGTCCCAAAGCACTTCACAGCTAATGAAGCACTTTTGAAATGTAGTCACTGTTGTAATGTACAGGAATGCAGCAGTCAACCTTCACACAGCAAGGTCCCACAAGCAGCATTGAGATCAGATCCATCTGTTTTTTATACAGTTGGTTGAGGGATAAATGTGAATAGTGCCATGGAATCCTTCACGCTCACTTAAGAGGGAAAACAGGATCTCAGTTTAACATCTCAGCCAAAAGATGGCGCCTCCGACTGTGCAACACTCTTTCCATACTGCACTGATATGGTTGATTATCAGTACCCCTAACAGCAATCTAACATAAGAATAACATAAAATGTCCCAAATTCTGCACTATTCTTATACAAAAGAGTAATCTGCTCCCAATTTTCTGCTACTGCAATATGTTTACCAGCCATTGAGAGGGTCCTTAGGCAGCCTCAGTTGACTCAACCTCAGTTCCTTTCTATGAGTTTCCTGTTCAGTTGTTACTTCTCTTGAATTGTTGGGCTGAGATAAGGAACTCACCATGTGATTGTGAACAGGTATCATACCACTCTGTAGTGAAGTAAATTAGTGCACCAACAGTATGAGCCACTCGGATGTCATTTCTAAGTATCTTTCAATTGCTTTTAACATATTCTATGACAACCTTTGAATCAATCTGAGGCAATGCCATGCTATCTCTGCATTGTATGCAATTTTAATAATCATTAAATAATAGGAAAATAACTAATACCAGTTTGATCTTACTGGCAATTCAACAGAAAATTAGAAAAGTAACATTTTTTTAAATGACAATGTATTTATATCTATCTAACCAAGCAGATCAATGCACAAGAGATTAACTTTTCTCCCAGAAGGATTGTCCTTCTAGCCATTATTAATGTTTATGATGCTTCTTTCATGATATTTTCTGATCTTCGAAAGGTTCAAATGTAAAATTTTGCTGATGTTGAATAATTTTTGGCCATAAATGGCTATAAATACAGAATTGAAATATAATTCATTTTGTAAGCCTAATGAATTTTGTGCCACAGTTTAAAAACTTCCATAAATTCTTTGAAAAAAGTAATTTTGAAGACATCTGCACAAATTCTTCAGCACACCCACAAGTATGGCTGAACATTGAAATGTGAATGAAAACATGCACTCTTTTAAACTGGGACCCAAAGTTTCTAACAGACTTGAATAAAAGGTTCAATACAATACAAGAATCTGAGTGATTCACCAATTACTCTTGTTTGTGTTGGACATTGATATTTTTCATTAGAACTGGATTTTTCAAAGGATTGTTTAACTCTCTAATTTTTCTACCAGCTTGCTTCCCTCCCCCCTTCCTGAAAGGGCTGACTTTTTTTCTGGGTATGGCTCCATACACATCAACCTTGCTAAAGAGGCCATTCTTCATGCATGAATCACAAAAAGCAAAGGTTGGTGCGACACAACTGATGAGCGTGTGACATCTCAGCCTGATCCAATGCCAGGAACTGACTTTTTTTTTGCTTCTCTAGTCCATGGATGGTGAGGATAATTGACAGCAGGCACCTCAAAGCACTAGAGAGGTACCACCAATGCTGCCTCCGCAAGATCCTGCAAATCCATTGGCAGGATAGGCGCACCAACGTCAGTGTTCTCGCTCAGGCCAACATCCCCAGCATCGAAGCTTTGACCACGCTCAATCAGCTCCGATGGACGGGTCACATTGTCCGCATGTCCGATACGAGACTCCCAAAACAAGCACTCTACTCGGTGCTCCGACACGGCAACAGAGCCCAAGGTGGACAGAGGAAATGCTTCAAGGGCACCCTCAAAGCCTCCTTGAAAAAGTGCAACATCCCCATCGACACCTGGGAATCCCTGGCCCAAGACCGTACAAAGTGGAGGAGAAGCATCTGGGAAGGCACCGAATACCTTGAGTCCCTTCGCCGGGAGCAAGCAGAAGCCAAGCGCAAACAGCAAAAGGAGCGCACATCAGCCCAAGCACCCTCACCCACCCACCCCTTCAACCACCATCTGCCCCACCTGTGACAGAGACTGTAGGTCCCACATTGGACTCATCAGTCACCTGAGAACTCATTTTTAATGTGGAAGCAAGTCATCCTCGGTTCTGAGGGACTGCCTAAGAAGAAGAAGAAGAGTACTCAACTGCTACCCTGACTGAGATCAGATAGTTTAGTACAGACCAGGGATTGAACTTGTGACCTTTCAGGTCTGGTTCATTTTCACAACAGGCAGTTAATTTTACTCACTGATCACTTGAGTAAACCACAACAATTTTAAGGTGTTTTTTTTTTACTATTATATGTGTTTTGCTTAAGCTTTACTCCCCTAAGTCTCCAACTTGTCTAGAAATCTTAGGGTAAATGAAAAGCTGCAAAGCCTCGATTGCAAGATGTGCTTATTTTTGGCAGGTCTTGTAGTGTATGTAACCTGTACCACCTTAAGAGGATACCTTAAGGTGATGGACTACTTTTTGATGGCTCCTGTACATTGTAGTACCGGTGGTGACCACACCGGTATATAAACCCTGCGGAGCAAAGTTGTATCCCAGTTCAGCCTTGACCCTCAATCACTAAAGACCTGTTTAATTATTTCTGTAGTCTGTGTCCTGTTATTCAGCATAACTATATTTGAAAACACAGACTCAACAGTGGCGACGAGTCTGATCTTACCTAGCGGCAGTTGCATCAAAGGAAGCTTCGCCCTCTGAAACGGGCGTCGAATAAGGACATCCACCCTCAACATCCTGCTGGGCACTGCATCGCACGGGAGGCCATCGGGAACCCGGGTTGGGTTCTGGCCACGAAGTCAAACATCAGTGAACATCCCTTCGACGACAGCGGTGGGTAAGCCCGATCAAGCGGCACGGGGGGGGAAGTCGGCCGAGTTGTCAGTAAGAGAAGGGGAGGGTAACGACGAAAAAGGCGGAGAACACGACCGCAGCTGGTGTCAGGGGCCGGACTGCAATCGGGGCAGAGACGCGCAGCAGCCAGAAAAACGTTTATGACCACAAGGACCGCGGGAGCGGCGGGGAACAAGAGCAGCAGCGTAGGGGAAAATAAAGGACCGCTGGGAGACGAGAACGGCAACAGCGCGGTAATCGCCATTTTGAGTCGGCGGGGGAAGAAGACAAGCGCGGGAAAAGCCACCAAGCGCGGGAAAAGCCGCCAAGCGCGGGAAGCCGCCATTTTGAAAAAATAAAATAAAATAAAATAATAATCATATCCGAAGGAAAGGAAACTCAACAAGGATGCCAAAAACGGGTAACATCACTGCTTTTGATAGCGATGTAGAAGATTGGGCCACTTATGTGGAACGCATCGAAGTTTACTGTACAACTAATGAGGTACCGGAGGGTAAGAACGCACTAACCCTATTAAACTCGATGGGTGCAAAGACGTACGGGTTATTAAGGAACCTTGTAACACCAGATGAACCGGTAGGAAAGAGTTTCGCGGATATTGTTACTATCCTGCAAGAGCATTTAAACCCCACGCCGCTGCTGATAGCGGAATGATTTAAATTCTACAAAAGAATTCAGCTTAAAGAAGAAAGCAACGCTGAATTCTTAACCGAACTGCGCAAGTTATCAAAGTACTGTCAGTTCGGTACAGGACTAGCAGGCGCACTGAGAGATAAGTTTGTGTGTGGGCTCCTAAGGGAAGGAACCCAGAAGCGACTGCTAGAGGAAAAGGATCTTATGCTGGACAAAGCTTTCAGCATTGCAGCATCGCACGAGGCAGCAGCACGAGGCGCTGCAGAGATACAGCAAAGGACATTGGAATTCAGCACCAATGAAATGGCATTGGGCGCAGTAAAGTGCCATCGTTGCGGAAGGACAACACATGACCAGAACCAATGCTGGTTCAAAGATAAAGAATGCAGGCAATGTGGCAAACTTGGTCACATAGCGAGAGTATGCCGGTCAGGAAAGAAGACCAGCAGCAAAAAGTCGCCGCAGGAGAAGTACAAAAAAGTACACAAGGTGACAGAGAACAGTTTGGATGAACAGAAGATGGATTCAGACTCCAGCAGTAAGGAACTGGATTGTCTAAAAATACATAATGTGGGTAACACAGCAGACCACCAAACTATCTGGGTCATGCTTCGGATAGCAGAAGTCCAAGTGAAGATGGAATTGGACACTGGATCGGCATTAACGGTCATGAATAAGCAAGATTACAAAAGGTTATTCTCGCACATTCGCCTGAGGGATACGGAGATTGTATTGAAAACATACACGGGGCAAATAGTATACCCCAAAGGAAAGATAAAAGTAAATGTGGTCTACAATGGTAAAGAAAGTCAGAACATGGACTTATATGTGTTACCTGATGGAGGTCCGCCACTACTGGGACGGGAATGGATCCGGAGAATAAATGTGGACTGGCATTCCATACAAGCACTGACTGTAGATGCCTGTAAAGAGGACGACGTCAAACCTAAACGACTGTCCAAAATATTATACGATGCTAAGGAGGTGTTCCAACAGGGACTGGGAACACTGAAAGGAATTACGGCAAACATCAAGGTTGAAGAACATGCAAACCCAAAATTTTTCAAAGCCAGACCGGTACCTTATGCGATACGACCTGCTGTGGAAGCAGAGCTGGAAGGGCTAGAACGTTCAGGAGTACTGTCCAAGGTGGACTGGAGCGAATGGGCCACACCCATTGTTCCTGTCATGAAGCGTGCGTTGAGCAACAAGCCGGGGGAACCTGGGAAGGTTCGCATCTGTGGCGATTTCAAGATCACTGTTAATCCGGTTCTTCACACGGTGCAATATCCGCTTCCACGGATTGAAGATATCTTCGCTTCGCTGTCTGGCGGGAAACACTTCACCAAGATAGACCTGGCGCAGGCGTACCTACAGATGGAAGTGGATGAAGCGTTACGCCAGTATCTCACGATCAACACCCATAAGGGCTTATATCGGTATAATAGATTGGTTTTTGGAGTGGCATCGGCTCCAGCGATTTGGCAAAGGGCCATGGAGCAAGTATTGCAGGGAATTCCAGGCACACAATGCTACCTGGACGACACCCTGATTACAGGAGATGATGATAAGGATCACCTCGCGAATTTGGAGCAGGTGCTCACCAGATTGAAAGAATATGGGCTCAGAGTTAATCGCCAGAAATGTGAGTTCTTTCAAAAGCGAATCTCGTACTGCGGCCACGTCATTGACCAGGAGGGGCTCCATAAGTCACCTGACAAAATCGAAGCTGTTGTGAAGGCTCCTGCTCCGGAAAATGTATCCCAGTTGAGGTCGTTCCTTGGGTTGGTTAACTATTACCACAAGTTTCTTCCAAATTTATCCACGGTGTTACACCCGCTGAACACTCTTTTGCAAATGGGAATACCATGGAAGTGGAGCGATGATTGTAAGTGGGCTTTTCAAAAGAGCAAGGCACTGATCACCTCTAAGGAAGTGTTGGCTCACTTTAACCCAACGCTGCCTATTCGCTTAGCTTGTGATGCTTCTCCATATGGTATCGGGGCAATGCTCTCACATAAGTTTCCAAATGGTTCGGAAAGGCCAGTCGCGTTCGCATCCAGATCATTGACCTCCGCAGAGCGCAACTATGCTCAGATAGATAGGGAGGCTCTCAGCCTCGTGTGGGGGGTTAAGAAATTTAACCATTACCTGCAAGGCCAAAAGTTTACGCTGCTGACAGATCACCAGCCGTTGGTTTCCATTTTCAACCCTAAGAAGGGTGTTCCGGTAATGACGGCGCAGAGGCTTCAGAGATGGTCCCTTTTCCTTGGGGCACATCAATATGATATCAAATTCAAAGGTACAAAGCAACATGGTAATGCTGATGGGCTGTCGCGCCTGCCACTACCTACAGCGGAAGAGGCACCGGCAGTTGACCCTGTCGAGATATTTCACTCGACCATCATCGGATGCTTACCAGTCACCAATGCGGGTATTGAGAGAGAGACCCGAAATGACCCGACACTGTCTCGGGTCTACGACTTGACAGTGAAGGGATGGCCAGCACATGGCGACCCACTGTTACCAGCATTCTCAGCCAGACGAGAACAGCTGTCCGTATGTCAAGGAACATTGATGTATGGAACAAGGGTGATTATTCCTCCTAAATTAAGGGAGAGAGTTCTGAAGGAATTGCATGAAGGTCATCTGGGGGGAGTCAAGATGAAAAGCCTTGCTAGGGCTTATGTGTGGTGGCCAGGTATCGACAAACAAATAGAGGATCTGACTAAAAGCTGCTCAGGGTGCCAAAAAGTTCAAAATGCACCTCCAATTGCACCGCTGCATCCGTGGGAATGGCCTTCAACCCCATGGCAACGTGTGCATATTGACTTCGCAGGTCCATTTATGGATTCCATGTTTTTGATAGCAGTAGACGCACATTCTAAATGGCCAGAAGTGATTAAGATGTCGACCACTACCTCTGAGAAGACGATCGCAGTTCTAAGAACCATATTTGCAAGGAATGGGTTGCCGGAACAAATATGTTCAGACAACGGACCACAGTTCGTGTCAGAAGAATTCCAGAAATTCATGAAAAAGAATGGGGTGAAACACTATACATCTGCCCCATATCATCCGGCTACAAATGGGTTGGCCGAGAGATTTGTACAAATGTTCAAAAAGGCGATAAAGGCCATGAGCGAAGACCATATTCCACTACAACACAAGGTGGACAATTTCCTGATGGCATATCGAAACGCCACGCATGCAGTGACAAATCAAAGCCCTGCCATAATGTTCTATAACAGGAGGTTGCGATCCCAGTTGGATTTGTTAAAACCCAATGTGCGAAGGGAAGTCAAAAACAAGCAATTCCAGCACGTAAATAACAAGGCCACTCGGAGTTTCGAAATAGGACAACCAGTGTTGGCCAGGGACTATAGGGATGATAAATGGCAATCCGGAACAATTCGTGCCTGACAAGGACCCTTGATGTACACGGTAGACGTTGGAGAGAACGTAATACGACGTCATGCTGACCAACTCGTGGAATCGAGAACAAGAGTTGACCCCATGTCTACGGCAGAGGCACCAGTTGAAGAAGTTATTGAGCCTGTAGCATCTACCTCAGACTCGAACGTACATGATGATGTTCAATCCATAGGAGATCAAATGGATGAGTCACCCCAGCAACGAGAACCAGAGACCCCTGAAAGGCGTTATTCGGCCTGGATCAGGAGGCCTCCTCAGAGACTGAATCTTTGAACAGTTTGTGTGAAAATTGTATATATGTTATCCATGTAATGTTTAATTTGGGGTGTACACTGTTAAGCTAAAAGGGGAGGAATTGTAGTGTATGTAACCTGTACCACCTTAAGAGGATACACTTAAGGTGATGGACTACTTTTTGATGGCTCCTGTACATTGTAGTACCGGTGGTGACCACACCGGTATATAAACCTTGTGGAGCAAAGTTGTATCCCAGTTCAGCCTTGACCCTCAATCACTAAAGACCTGTTTAATTATTTCTGTAGTCTGTGTCCTGTTATTCAGCATAACTACATTTGAAAACACAGACTCAACAGGTCTCTTGCTGGCTGACAAATTGTCGTTGACAAACTGAAAACTGCAGCAGGACACTAGCTTTTGAGATGAGTCTGCTTTTGAGATGAGAAATATTGCATGCAGGAATAGATATTGGTATTTTCCGATCAGAGGCTTCCCGCGTGCGAAAGCCTCCGATTTGGAAAAAATCTATGCACTTACCTGAGGGCTCCCGAGGTGCGTATAGTTCCGCTCCTGGGCCTCTCCAACTTGAAATGCGCAGGGCCCACTTATCCCAGAGGCGCAGGCAGTTCGCGAGTGTCCCTGGGATCACGTGGACCATGGGGAGCCAATCAAAGAAGGGAATCTCCCTTCATACACTTGACAGATAGACCTGTCAAATATATGAATGGAGATCACCCCCAAAACACTTCAAAACATTAAATACATTTTTAAAAAATCACATTTTTAAAATTAGTTGAAATTACAATAAATTAAATATTTTAAACAAAAATTTAATGATTTTGAAAAAAATAATAAAAGTTTTTTACAGGGCTAAAAATAAACTTACCTTTTTTAAAGTATTTTTAAATGGTAAATGGCTGAAAAAAAACATTTTAAAAACTTTTTTTTCAACTCTTATCCTGGTAAAAGCAGGCGTAAGAATTCTAAAGATTTTCTGCGGGCAGAAGGGCTCCAGAAAGCGGAACTATCCACCCGCAGAGGCCCTTCTCCAGGGCATACGTCCGATCTGTCAGGAGCATTCTTGACAGATCGGAAATGCCAGTTTTCAGCGCATGCGCAGTACATGCCTGAAACCGGCATTTCCGAAGTCCTTACGGGTGGGTACACAGCGCGTACACACCCGTAGGGATCGGAATATCCGGGCCATTGTGTTTAATGATAGAGCTGGTAGAATCTATTTAATTGCATTTGGTCATCTCCATGCTTTAATTTCTAGCTTCCAAATCTGCCACACTCGAACTGTCAGTTGCAACACTTAAGGTTCTTGAGGTATGTTTTGGGTCTCTGTTCACTGGATACAAATTTCAAGACATGTTCACCTATGTCATTCTGCTTATTTTGACATGTTTTTTGTCGGAGGAACACTGCAGCACAGTGTTGACACATCTATGCCATATAAGTTTTAATTTCTGTCAAGTGTAGATTTCTTATTTCTATCTTTTATACTTGGGATTGATGTTCAAATGAGGCTTTGCATGTTTATACAGATGGACACTACACCAGATTGCTTATTACTTTGTAAAATGGTATTAATATCTTAAGTAGGCCTTCTGTAGTACCTGTGGCAACTCTTAAAGGCAACTTTGTATTACTGGGCCAGATGTAACACGGTACAGGAACGATATATTTCAGATGACAAAAGCACTACATGTACCTTACAAAAAATAGTATTCTAACTATTTTCTACAATTATTATTGTATTTGTGAATTTTGGTATTATAGGACCAATTTTTGTTTTCTCATGCATATATGTAAAGTCATGGGCAAATAGTCTCAGTACGTGGCTATACAAGATTATTTTGTCATCATAGGTTAAAAGGGGACTGAACGTGCAAATAGTTTCAATGTGCATAACAGATCAGGGGTTTGAACTCATAACCGACAGTGCATTTATATTGTAGCTACTAGTCTAATGTTCAATCAGACAGGACCTTGTTAATACTGTCTGCTTCTGATTCTAATTCTCATAATCAGGAGAGATAATGCACAGAACATTACCCTAAGACTTTAAGGGGGAAAAATTCAATTGGTAGCACCACCCGTTAGTGCCTTAAGAGGGCGCTAAGTGGGGCGCAAACCAACTAGCGCCCGGGCGCGGCGATATCTGCGCCTCTCGCAAAATTGACCGGACATTTTGTGGCGGCGCTAAACACTAACGCCACGATCTCCTGCGCCGGCAGATCGTGATGTCAGTTGAGTTCGCAACGCCCCGGTAGCGCCCCGGACCGGAAATTCAGTGGCACCCCCCTCCTTTCCGCCTGGCACTAGCAATGACAGGTTGAGGGGAGCGTTTTGCAGTCGGGAAGGGACTGGGGGAGCGCTATTTAAAGGCAACCACTTCCTGCCTTTTTTTGCTGGTGACATTTTTGCACCATGCATTCTGAGAGAGAGACTTCTGGAGAGATTCTACACTGTGTGAAGGAGTTTTGGGTACTGAGCAGCACGTTGCAGGTTCATTTTGATTTGCCCTTCCTTGTATCTATTCAGAAGAGACTGTGGGGGCTGCACTCTGAGCTCTTTCCCTGGGTCTCTCCATTGTTCTTTCCAGCAGATTTGATCTCCAGGCCGAGACTCAAGGCTGCAATGAACAGGATGTGGATGGAGACTGTAATGTATATACCTTTAAGTGGGGAACTATCTTTTACAGCTCATGTATACTGCAGTACCGGCAGTGACCACACCTGTATATAGCCCTGAGTAGTAATCTGTACAGATCAGTTCCACTGTGAGCCACGTTGAGTAAACACCTGTTGTACCGTTCTCCGCAGTCTGTGTCTTATTATACACGGACACAGCATTGACAATGAGGCAAGTTCGAACCTACCTGCAACTCTGCATCACCTCCCGGGGATTCGTTCCTGGAGATCAGTGGATTGGAGGTCAAGGCCAGAGACTCGGGCGTTGACCACGGGCAACCACCCAGTCATCCAGCAGAGACTCGAGAATTGCGGGGGAGGCTGTCGAGAGCCAGGCTTGGCCTTCCAGTCGAGGTGGTCCAGCGAAACGGGCTGGCAACAGGTAGTGCGCAGACCCTTCCTGGACAGCGGCGGGCTAGAGCCCGACTGAGCAGCACAGCAAAGGGCCAAGCAGCGTCGACGGGGGAGAGAGAGAGAGGGCAGAGCGCACAGGGTGCAGCCGGTGTTCAGGGGCCGAGCAGCATCGGAGAGAGGGAGAGAGAGAGGTGCAGAAACCCGCGAGGCGCCGCCATTGCCACGAGGACCGCCGGGAGCGGCGTTGGCAGCAGCGGGGGAGGAAGGAAAGCGCGGGAGACGCCATTTTAAGCCATTGGGAGACGCCATTTTAAACCACACCCAAAATGCCGAAGAGTGGCAGTATCACCGCATTTGACAATGAAGTCGAGGATTGGACTACATATGTCGAACGAATAGAGAAGTACTGCAAGGCAAATGAGGTGTCAGATGACAAGAAAGCATCGGTATTGTTAAAATTAATGGGTGCAAAGACGTATGGTTTATTACGAAATCTAGTAACCCCAACGAAGCCAATGGAAAAGAGTTTTGAAGACATAGTAACGATACTAAAGGAACATTTAAACCCCACACCGCTGCTGATAGCAGAAAGATTCAAGTTTCACAAACGGAACCAGCATAAGGATGAAAGCAATGCTGATTATTTAACAGCACTGCACAAACTATCGAAACACTGCCAGTTTGGAGCGGGACTGGCAGATACCTTAAGGGACAAGTTTGTGTGTGGGCTTCAAAGTGAAGGAACCCAGAAACGGCTTTTATCTGAAAAGGACCTTACGCTGGAAAAGGCTTTCAGCATTGCGGTATCATATGAAGCAGCAGCACGGGGTGCTGCAGAGATACAACAGAGACCGCAAGAATATGGCACAAATGAAATGTCATATGGAACAGAGAAATGCTATCGCTGCGGCAGAACAACACATGACCAGAATGATTGCTGGTTCAAAGACAAAGTGTGCAGACAGTGTGGAAAAGTAGGACACATAGCACGAGTCTGCAGGTCGGGAAAGAAAACCAGCAATAAGAAACCTACCAACGGAAAGTACAAGAAGGTACATAAGATGACAGAGAATAGTTCAGACGAACAAAAGAGTGACAACAACTCCGAAAGCAGGGAACTGAGTTGTCCGAAACTACATAATGTGATCACAACGGAGGATCACCGAACCATTTGGGTCACTCTCAAGATAGCAGGAGTCCAGGTAAAGATGGAATTGGACACAGGATCAGCCTTAACAGTCATAAACCGATGGGACTACGAGCGGCTATTCTCACACATACCATTGAGAGACACAAAAATTATTTTGAAGACATACACGGGGTAAAACGTCTACCCCAAAGGAAAAATAAGGGTGACCGTTATATATAACGGTAAGGAAACACCAAAACTAGACCTGTATGTATTGCAAGATGGAGGACCACCATTACTGGGACGTGAATGGATCCGGAAAAACAACTGGATTGGCATTCCATACAGGCACTGACTGTGGCTGACAATAAGGATGACGACGTCACACCTGGGCGACTGTCAAAGATCCTAACTGACGCGAAAGAAATGTTCCAGCAAGGACTCGGAACACTAAAAGGCATGACAACGACGATTAAAATTGAAGAAAACGCAAGCCCAAAATTTTTTAATTCCAGACCGGTACCTTATGCGATCCGGCCAGCCGTCGAAGCAGAGCTGGAGAGTCTGGAACGTTCAGGTGTACTGTCCAAGGTAGACTGGAGCGAGTGAGCTACACCCATCGTCCCTGTGATGAAAAAGTCGTTGAGCAGCACGCCTGGGGAACCAAGGAAGGTTCGCATCTGTGGGGACTTTAAGATAACAGTGAACCCGGTCCTTCACACCGTACAATATCCACTTCCGCGGATTGAAGATATTTTCGCCTCGCTATCTGGAGGGAAACGCTTCACTAAGATTGATCTGGCCCAGGCGTATCTGCAAATGGAGGTAGAAGAAGCATCAAAAAAATACCTCACAATCAACACCCATAAAGGTCTCTACCAATACAACCAGCTGGTATTCGGGGTAGCATCAGCTCCGGCTATTTGGCAGAGGGCAATGGAACAAGTCCTGCAAGGGATCCCAGGGACCCAGTGTTATTTGGAAGACATCCTGGTCACGGGCGAAAATGACAGTGATCACCTTGCCAACCTGGAGCAGGTGCTCACTAGATTGCAGGAATATGGGCGCCGAGCTAACCGCCCCAAATGCGAGTTTTTTAGAAAACAGATCTCGTATTGTGGCCACGTTATCGATAAAGAGGGGTTACATAAGTCCCCAGAGAAGATTGAGGCAGTAGTCAAGGCTCCAGCACCGGAAAATGTGTCACAACTGAGGTTGTTCCTCGGGCTGGTAAACTACTACCATAAGTTCTTGCCAAATTTGTCTACAATACTACACCCACTGAACACCCTACTGCAAACTGGGGTGCCATGGAAGTGGAGTGACGAATGTAAACGAGCTTTCCAGAAAAGCAAAACACTAATCACATCGAAAGAGGTATTGGCCCATTACAACCCAGCATTACCAATTCGGTTGGCATGTGATGCGTCACTCTACGGCATTGGAGCAGTGCTGTCGCACAAATTCTCGGACGGCTCAGAGAGGCCATTAGCCTTTGCGTCACGATCACTAACCTCAGCCGAGCGTAACTACGCCCAGATTGACAGGGAGGCCCTCAGCCTAGTGTGGGGAGTGAAAAAGTTCAATCACTATCTGCACGGGCAGAAATTCACCTTGCTGACTGATCGCCAGCCTCTTGTCTCCATTTTTAATCTGAAGAAGGGCGTTCCGGTGATGACTGCGTAACGACTACAAAGATGGTCACTTTTTCTAGGGGCGCACCACTATGAGATTGAATATAAGGGCACGAAACAGCATGGAAATGCTGATGGGCTATCACGCCTGCCACTGCCTACTGCGGAGGAAGCACCAGCAGTGGATCCTGTCGAAATATTCCATTCGACTATAGTTGAATACCTACCAGTAACTAACGCTTGTATCGAAAAGGAAACCCGAAATGACCCGACACTGTCTCGGGTATATGATTTGACGGTGAAGGGATGGCCAGCACATGGCAACTCACTGTTGCCAGCATTCTCGACAAGGAGAGAACAGCTGTCAGTGTGCCGGGGGACCTTGATGTGTGGATCCCGAGTGGTAATTCCACACAAGTTAAGGGATAGAGTGCTCAATGAGCTTCATGAGGGTCATCTGGGAGGGGTAAAAATTAAAAGCCTAGCCAGGGCTTATGTGTGGTGGCCGGGAATCAATAAACAAATCGAGGACCTGACCAAGAGCTGCTCAGGATGCCAGAAAGTCCGAAATGCACCACCACAGGCCCCTCTACACCCATGGGAGTGGCCCGCATCTCCATGGCAACGGGTGCATATTGATTTTGCTGGTCCATTCATGGACTCAATGTTTTTAATAGCCGTGGATGTGCACTCGAAATGGCCTGAGGTCATCAAAATGTCCTCCACCACCACGGAGAAAACTATTGCAGTCCTACGGACCATTTTTGCCAGGAATGGCTTGCCAGAATAGATTTGCTCCGACAACGGACCACAGTTTGTGTCCGAAGAGTTCCGGAGGTTCTTGAAAAAGAATGGGGTAAGGCATTACACATCCGCCCCGTATCATCCAGCCACAAATGGATTGGCTGAGAGGTTCGTACAAACCTTTAAGAAGGCAATGAAGGCTATGTACAATGACAACATTCCGCTGCAGCACAAGGTGGACAATTTCCTGTTCGCCTACCGGAATGCGACACATGCAGTCACCAACCAGGCCCCAGCCATGATGTTCTTTAACCGAAGGTTAAGATCTCGCCTGGATTTGCTCAGACCAAACGTACGAAGAGATGTTGAGAGTAAGCAATTCCAGCACATCCATTAGAAGTCAACAAGGAGCTTCAATGTAGGGCAACCAGTCTTGGCCCGCGACTA
The DNA here is from genome assembly GCF_052327205.1 of Somniosus microcephalus. Taxonomy (NCBI): domain Eukaryota; kingdom Metazoa; phylum Chordata; class Chondrichthyes; order Squaliformes; family Somniosidae; genus Somniosus; species Somniosus microcephalus. The sequence continues at coordinate 11,986,392 of NC_141000.1, read as the reverse complement.
CCGAACAGAAAAATGGCAGCCAGGAACGATATGCACACGGCAGGGCCCACTAATGTACACAGTGGACGTTGGGGAGAGCATCGTGAGACGCCATGCTAACCAGATCCTAGAGTCACAGGAACAAGTCAACCCCATGCCTCGCCCATACGTACCTGGTGATGAACCCGACGTACAGGTCGCATCTACCCCAGAAACAGTAGCATCGGAAGCTGATGAACCAACCGACGACAGGGGGCCAGAATCGCCTCCGCACCAAGAGCAAGACACTCGGGAAAGGCGCTATCCAGAAAGGATCAGGAAGCCTCCCCAAAGACTGAATATATAAATAGACTATTTTCAGATAATGTTGCATGTTAAAAGTGTTAATTGTAATTAGTTTGATATTTAATTGTTAAATGAGTGTTATGGTACTGTTAATCTAAAAGGGGAGGAATTGTAATGTATATACCTTTAAGTGGGAAACTATCTTTTACAGCTCCTGTATCCTGCAGTACCGACAGTGACCACACCTGTATATAGCCCTGAGTAGTAATCGGTACAGATCAGTTCCACTGTGAGCCACGTTGAGTAAACACCTGTTGTACCGTTCTCCTGCAGTCTGTGTCTTATTATACACAGAGCCAACAGAGACCAAGATAAACCCTCCCCTGTAAGATAAAATCAGAAAATGCTGGAGAAACTCAGCAGGTCAAGCAGCATCTGTGAAGAGAGATACAGAGTTAACGTTTCAGGTCAATGACCATTCATCAGAACTCCCCTTTAAGAATTGGCCGGTGCCAGTGTATCTGTGTTCCATTGCTGACTGACATCACATGAGCTTCACCAGCGCTCCGAGGTAGCACCTCGCTCCTTGGCCTTTGCGCCTTAAGACAGATGTGAAGCGCCTAATTTAGCGCTGCAATCACCTCCAGGGGCGATAAAAGCCAAGTTTGCAGTCGGAGGCGATAATTAGCGCCAGGCGCTAATCTTTGCGCCCGGCCGATAATTGCACCCCAAATGGGGCGATACTGAATTTCTCCCCCTAAATATTCATTGTTAAAACCATGTGTGGCAACACACACACTCTTCATACAATTAAATAAGCTTTGGGTGCATTCATAGAATGTCCAAGGGACAACCTGAATACTGTTTAAACCCAGTGTGACACTCGATTGACGCATTGTTAAAACCAAGTTGTGTAAATCTGCTTCCTTCGAGGGTCTCACGCTGCTCTCCCCCACCCCCACCCAAGCCCCCCCCGTCCCAACCCACTACTCAAATTAGGAATGACTCCAGAGTTAAACAGCATCTGATGCATTGCTGCAAAGTGGAAGCTGTAAAAATTGCAGAATGAAAACACCCTGACGACGCTCCGGCGCAATATTACGAGAGTTCTGTATTGTTGAAGTTGCTGTCTTTTTGGATGAGATGTTAAACCAAGGGCCAGTTCAAAAGGATATTCAAGATACTTGGAAGAAGTCCAGAGAGTGTGCAGGCTTTTTCCCAATACCTTTCATATTCCCACAGTGTTTGTTAGCAGACTGAGTCTCCTTTGAACTGAAACCTGCATCTCTCTTCTCTATTGAATATAGTTTAGCCCAACCTAAGTAAGTCTGAATTGCAGTAAATCACTTACTGTGAATACATGGGCTGCCTGCTACATTCACAGAAGGCAGAAAAATAACACTACTGCAGACAACCACAACTCCGCTAAACACTTGGTGGGGGTGAAATTGGAGACGGGCAGGGACACAAAGCAGGGGTATCGCATTGGTCAGCCATTATACGCTCCGCCCAATATTCAGTTCCATTGACTTCAATAGGTCTGAATAGCGGGTGTGTCGTATAATGGCTGGCATATGCGATTCAGCCTGTTTTGCGGCCCCGCCCATGCCCAATTTCACCCCCAGTGAGACTTATTTGCAGAAGCACCTGGGGCTCTTTACTACGTTAAAGGAGCTATATAAATGCCAGTTGCTGTTGATAAAGTGATAAACTGAAGCAAAATGCACCACCTCTGGTAGGAGGGTGTAACTACAGCGCGACACATTTACATATACAGGAAACTCTTTGGTATCCGGCACCGACGGGACCGGGATGGTGCCGGTTGATTAAAAATTCCAGATGAGGGAGTGGGTTATCTACCGAGGCTATTTTTAACAAACAAAAATAAAAAAAATCAAGAAATGTGCAGTATACAGTAATTGGGTACTCACCTACAGAATCCCATAATGCAAGATGGGGGAGATAATTCACGAGAAAGATGGAGAGACACACAGAAAAATGGCGGATCGGAAGAGACTACCGGCAGCGCGGGAGACACACAGAAAAATGGCGGATCAGAAGAGACTACCGGCAGCGCGGGAGAGTCAGACTCCTGTTCTTGAGGTGTTCGGACTCCCGACAGCGCCAAGAAGCCGAGTAGTGGCAGTTTGGAGAACTACCCCCACTGACTAACTCGGCCACCGCGGGAGGCTCGGACTCGGCAACATTGCCGGTTATTGAGGTGTTGTTTTCGGTGTATGAATTTTGCCGGTTAATAGAGAATTCCGGATATTTAGGTGCCGTTTAAACAAGAGTTTCCTGTAAGTGTGGGTGTAGGAATTTATAATACAAACAGTTGACACAAAAATGTGACAACAGGGTGTATAGTTTTGTAGACAGCAAGCATGTTCAGACGCAAGATTTTTAATTTGGATATATTTTATAACTTAGTAACGTAAAAAAGTTATCTGGTAATATTCTGTAGGATACCTCTTTTGAGGGCCAAAATCATAGAAACAGAATGGTTACGGCACAGAAGGAGGCCATTTGGCCCGTCGAGCCCGTGCCGGCTCTCTGCAAGAGCACTTCAGCTCGTCCTAAAATCATAAAATGCCTTTTATTCCTGAAAAATTAGGTGAAAGTTTATAGACTGCTTCTAACAAAATTGTGCAGCGCACAGATTAAAAGAGTGTGATTTCTGAGATATGATTTCATTAGGATTAATGAGAACAAAATCAGCTATTCATGATGTACTTACAATACTGAACCTTTAACACATCAAATGCACCTAACAAGCCACTGAAATAGTAAAAATGCTGAAAAGTTTCTTCCAGCAGTTGTAGAAAATGACTGTTTGCCAGCAGAGAAAATCCCTATTTACCCACAGGGCACGATCAAGGGCTAGGTTTTCTGCCCATGGACTATGAATGAGTGGTATATCTAGTCGATCTGCTCAGGGTTATTCTGACAATGTGAATTTCCTACTGGAGAATAATTTGAAGTGTGGCATAGACAAACATGTAAATTTTTGACACTGGTGACAGTTTCTACAGGGGGAGGGGGTTTCTGGGGGGTCAGCGGGCGGGATCGTTGGCGGGTCGGGTGGGAAAGTGGTTTTTTTGGCAGCGGGTTGGGACCTCGCTGTCAACCCGCTGCCACGCGCCTTTCCCAATGTCATGTCTGTCAGCGCTGAGCAGATCTGACCAGCAGCGGCGGGCGACCCAATTAAGCTCATTATTGCCTTCTTGACAGATCATTCAGATCATTAACAGACTTTTTTAACTTACCTTTTCACTTTAACTTCATGGCCACGGGAATCATGCTGTTCGGGGACCACGGCTGTCAACCTGAGGCGGGAGTTCAATGGCCATTGCTCCAGCTGATTACATGACAGCTTCAAATGTACAGTAAATCTCCCACCTGACAGATCATCACTTCTTCAGCCACAAGCTATTGCTCAGTCCATTTCCAGCACAGATCCTGCAGGCTTTCCACTTTCCACTCTCCATCCAGTATCACCTCTTTGGAAGAACTCTCTCACCATTGACAAAATGCTTCTGTCATCTGTACTTCACCTGCCATCTATTCCATCATAGAAACATAGAAAAATAGGAGTAGGAGTAGGCCATTCGGCCCTTCAAGCCTGCTCCGTCATTCAATATGATCATGGCTGATCCTCTATCTCAATAACATATTCCCACTCTCTCCCCATACCCCTTGATGCCTTTTGTGTCTAGAAATCTATCTCCTTAAATATATTCAGTACTTGGCCTCCACACCCTTCTGTGGTAGAGAATACCACAGGTTCACCACCCTCTGAGTGAAGACATTTCTCCTCATCTCAGTCCTAAATGTCCTACCCTGTATCCTGAGACTGTGACCCCTCATTCTAGACCCCCCAGCCAGGGGAAACATCTTCCCTGCATTCAGTCTGTCTAGCCCTGTCAGAATTTTATACGTTTCAATGAGATCCCCTCTCATTCTTCTAAACTCTAGTGAATACAGGCCTAGTCGACCCAATCTCTCCTCATACGACAGTCCTACCATCCCAGGAATCAGTCTGGTGAACCTTCGCTGCACTCCCTCTGTGGCAAGTGTGGTGCTACTTGTGTAAACCCGTCCAATTTCATTTGTATAACGAAGTGAGTAAAAATCTCTTAAGAGAGTAGAGAGCTAAGGAAGGACAGAGGGGAAGCAATATATAAATATGTAGGGCACAATAGGGAGATTTTTTAAAATAGCTAAAGTTGAAAAGTTGGGGTCACGTTATTTACAGCAGTGGTGGTCACCCTTTTCAACGAAACGACTGAATCCATGCGCCACATCCAGTGAATGGGCTGTGTGTTATTACACAAAAATATGAGCCTCTAGACAGAAAAATGTGAGCCCCTCCATATGCAAACAATCTATGTCCTCCATACACAAAAATGTGCACCATTCCAAGCTCCCAAAACACAAAACTTCACACCCACTGTACACCAAAAATCTGACTGTTGCATCTAAAAGTCTTGATCTAAAAATAGCCCTCAGGAAGAGGAGGGAAGTGATCCGGAGGGTGGGGGAGGTGTGTGGGGGGGGGGGCGACTGAGACATGGTAGGGGGGAAGCAATTGTGAGAGAGGAGGAGGAAGTGACATGGGGAGGGGAAGGAGGCAGCTACCGAGAGAGAGGCGGGTGGAGGGAAGCAGTGATTGGAAGAGGAGGGCGGCAGTGATTAAAAGAGAGGAGGAAGCAGTGACTAGGCGAGGGAAGGAGGCATTGATCGTGAAGTGGGTGAGCGGTGGCTGGCAGTGGCCCGTGGTTTTAATGTGGGGTCAGGGGAGAGCACTCCTGCACCTCCCGGCTCCCCATTCAGATAATTATTTTTAAGAAAACCTATCTTTTTGGTGGGGGCTCGCAGTGGTCCCTTTAGGACTGCCGGTTAGGTCAGGTCACCTGTAGACCATGTTTTCCTGAGCGCAACTAGCCTGGTGTCAGTTGCATTCAGGGCAGCTGAATTTAACAAAGGTGGCCTCAAACTGCTGTCAGGCCTTCTATTTGCATATGCAAAGGACCTAACGCCTGTTTCAGGTGTACACCCTCAATGCCTCTTCTGATGCCTATATACCTATATGACAGGCAGCACACTTCCACCTCAGAATGTCTATGCCGCTCTCCATATTGTACACTTTTTGCACTCATTTTATGCCCGTAAAAGGGCCGCAAACATTGAATTTCTAGGCCCTTGTCTCTTACCTAACTCTATAAGAAATGCATCTAGAAGTATTATTTTATTTGTGGACTAACATTGATTAATTTTAGTAGTGTGCTAATTCAGCATCTTGCTGTTTCATTTGGCGTCTGTTCTAATTAACCTGACAACAATTCTAATTCTTGTAAAAAAAAAATTGCGTGTAATAAACCTCATGAGATTTCATGAAGATTTGGGAATGTTTCTAAACAAACAGTCAGATGCCTCTCATTATAACTACTAAGTGGTGTATTACGCTGTACACATTGGCCTGACGATGTGCTATTTTCCACCTTTCAGGAGAGACAACCCACATAATCTCTAGTGATCTAGTTACTGCAAGTTATGGGAGGGGCAAGAAATTGTAAAATCTGGGCACATTAACCCATACATAGCATGTATAAGTGAGCAGGCTTTAAATCATAGGAAACTTGACCTTGAAACCTCCTTTTTTTTGCTGCTAGCACAAGAGAAACATGTTACGAAACAGCTCAAACCGTAAAGTATATTCCCAAAGAATTATGACAGAAGTTGGAAGCTAAACTGACACTGATAGAAATTGCAAGGTGCAATAGTAAAGAGTATGAAACAATTACGTGAAGAAAGGGAAGCATCCCAGGCACTGAGGTTCAAAATGTTTGCTGATGTACTTTTCCAGGGTATTGTCTATGAATTTCAAGTTGTTCTAAAATCTACAACTTTTGCAGTATTTACAATATGTTAAAACATTTTCTGCAATTAAAAATTTGTAAAGTATTTATTTTACATTATGTACTAAAAGATAAATATTGTCCAGAAATATACATTGGCCCAGAAATTCGGGTCAGGGGCTTCCCCGACCTGCACTTACCTAGCGCCCGCCCGAAGTTAGCGCCCGCCCGAAAGTAGCGCCCCGTTGCCGGAAATTCAGTGACTTCACCCTAAGAGGTTGGTGGAGCGCTAAAAGAGGCGTTCCACTACTATCTTTAGGCGCTAAGCCGGCGGTGCAGAGCGCAGCGCCCGGCAGACACTCTGGTGCCAGTGAGCTCTTAAAGGGGAACGGTGGTGGTGGTGGTGGTGGTGGTGGTGGTGGTGGTGGTGGTGGTGGTGGTGGTGAACATAAATACACCGTTCACAACAACACACTGGATCCTTCCACACAACACATGCAGACTGCCGTGTATAGTGCAGGAGGAGTGCCCTTTAATTTGCGCTCCCCAGGGTGTGTTGCGTTTCATTTTACAAACGCTCTGGACGCCAGCCGCACAATGGGGCGGTCCGACTGAAGTTTGGAATCGGGGCGGCCAAAGGGCGTTGCACGAGGATGTGACATCATTTTCTGCGCGCGCATCCGGGCGGCCGCTAAACTTTGCGCCGGCGCTAACGGCCAACTTAATTTGGGGCGGGGCGCAAACTGCGCTGCGCCCGGGCGCTACACGAATAGCGCCCAAAAATCACTTCTCTTAAGGCGCTAACTGCTGGCGCAAGCAACTGAAAATCTAGCCCTCAGTCTCTGAGGAGGCCTCCTGATTCGAGTTGGATAACGCCTTTCAGGGGTCTCTGATTCTCGTTGCTGGGGTGACTCATCTAGTTGGTCTCTTATGGATTGGACATCATCATCAGGTACATTCACTTCTGAGGTAGATGCTTCAGGTTCACTAACTTCTTTCACGGTTGTCTCTGCCGTAACCATGGGTTCGACCCTTGTTCTCGATTCTACCAGTTGGTCAGCATGACGCCGTATTACATTTTCACCAATATCTACCGTGTACATCAGGGGTCCTTGTCTGGCCCGAATTGTTCCAGATTGCCATTTCTCGTTTTTATAGTCCCGGGCTAACACTGGTTGTCCTATTTCGAAACTCCGAGTGGTCCTGTTATTTATATGCTGGAACTGTTTGTTTTCAACTTCCCTCCGCACATTTGCTTTTAACAAGTCCAACCTGGACCGCAACCTCCTGTTGTAGAACATCATGGCAGGACTTTGGTTTGTCACTGCATGAGTGGCGTTTCGATATGCCAGTAGGAATTTGTCCACCTTGTGTTGTAGTGGAATCTGATCTTCGCTCATGGCCTTTATTGCTTTTTTAAACGTTTGAACAAACCTCTCTGCCAACCCGTTTGTAACCGGATGATATGGGGCAGAGGTATAATGTTTCACCCCATTCTTCTTCATGAATCCCTGGAATTCTTCTGACACGAACTGCGGTCCATTGTCTGAACATATTTGTTCTGGCAATCCATTTCTCGCAAATATCGTTCTCAACACCGCGATCGTCTTTTCCGAGGTAGTGGTAGTCATCTTAATCACTTCTGGCCATTTAGAATGTGCGTCCACCGCAATTAAAAACATGGAGTCCATGAAAGGACCAGCAAAGTCAATATGTACACGTTGCCATGGGGTTGAAGGCCATTCCCATGGATGCAGCGGTGCAATCGGAGGTGCATTTTGCACTTTTTGGCATCCTGAGCAGCTTTTCGTCAGCTCCTATATCTGTTGGTCGATACCCGGCCACCACACATAAGCCCTAGCAAGGCTTTTCATCTTGACTCCCCCCAGATGACCTTCATGCAGTTCTTTTAGAACTCTCTCTCTTAACTTAAGAGGAATAATCACCCTTGTTCCATACATCAATGTTCCTTGACAGACGGACAACTTTTCTCGTCTTGCTGAGAATGCCGGTAACAGTGGATCACCATGTGCTGGCCATCCCTTCACTGTCACTTTGTAGACCCTGGACAGTGTCGGGTCGTTCCTGGTTTCTCTTTCAATACTTGCATTGGTGACTGGTAAACATTCGATGATGGTCGAGTGAAATAACTCAACAGGGTCAACCGTCGGTGCCTCCTCCTCTGTAGGTAGTGGCAGGCGCGACAGCCCATCAGCATTACCATGCTGCTTTGTACCTTTGAATTCTATCTGATATTGATGTGCCCCTAGGAAAAGGGACCATCTCTGGAGTCTCTGTGCTGTCATCACCCTTCTTAGGGTTAAAAATGGATACCAACGGCTGGTGATCTGTCAGAAGTGTAAACTTTTGGCCCGGCAGGTAATGATTAAACTTCTTTACTCCCCACACAAGGCTGAGAGCCTCCCTATCTATCTGAGCATAATTGCGCTCAGCGGAGGTCAATGATCTGGATGCGAACGCAACTGGCCTCTCCTGGCCATTTGGCAACTTGTGTGAGAGTACTGCCCCAATACCATATGGAGAAGCATCACAAGCCAAACGAATAGGCAGCGTTGGGTTGAAGTGAGCCAACACTTCCTCTGAGGTGATCAATGCCTTGCTTTCGCGAAAGGCCCTCTTACATTCCTCGCTCCACTTCCATGGTACTCCCTTCTGCAAAAGAGCGTTCAGCGGGTGCAGCACCGTGGATAAATTTGGCAGAAACTTATGGTAATAGTTAATCAACCCTAGAAACGACCTCAATTGGGATACATTATCCGGAGCGGGAGCCTTCACAACAGCTTCAATCTTGTCAGGAGACTTATGAAGCCCCTCCTGGTCAATGACATGACCACAGTACGAGATCCGCTTCTGAAAGAATTCACATTTCTGACGATTAACTCGAAGACCATATTCTTTCAATCTGGTGAGCACCAGTTCCAAGTTTGCAAGGTGTTCCTCGTCATCATCTCCTGTAATCAGAATATCGTCCAGGTAACATTGTGTACCTGGAATTTCCTGTAATACCTGCTCCATGGCCCTCTGCCAAATTGCTGGAGCCGATGCCACTCCAAAAACCAGTCTATTATACCGGTACAAGCCTCTATGCGTGTTGATCGTGAGATACTGGCGTGACTCTTCCTCAACTTCCATCTGTAAGTACGCCTGCGCCAGGTCTATCTTGGTGAAGTGTTTCCCGCCAGACAATGAAGCGAAGATATCCTCAATCCGTGGAAGCGGATACTGCACCGTGTGAAGCACCGGATTAACAGTGATCTTGAAATCACCACAGATGCGAACCTTCCCCGGTTCCCCCGGCTTGTTGCTCGATGAACGCTTCATGACTGGGACAATGGGCGTGGCCCACTCACTCCAGTCTACCTTAGACAGTACTCCTGAATGTTCTAGCCCTTCCAGCTCAGCTTCCACAGCAGGTCGTATTGCATAAGGTACCGGTCTGGCTTTGAAAAATTTCGGGTTTGCATGTTCTTCAATCTTGATGTTTGCCGTAATTCCTCTCAGTGTTCCCAATCCTTGTTGGAACACCTCTTTAGCATCGTCCAATATTCTGGACAATCGTTTAGGTTTGACATCTTTTGTACTGGAATCTACCGTTAGTGCTTTTAAGGAATGCCAGTCCATATTTATTTTCCTAATCCACTCCCGTCCCAGTAGTGGTGGACCTCCCTCAGGTAGCACATATAAGTCCATTCCTCGGCTTTCTTTGCCCTTGTGGACCACCTTTACCTCTATCTTCCCGATGGGGTATACTCTTTGCCCCGTGTATGTTTTCAATACAATCTCCGTATCCCGTAGGGGAATATGTGGGAATAACCTTTTGTTATCTTTCTTATTCATGACCGTCAATGCCGATCCAGTGTCCAATTCCATCTTCACTTGGACTCCTGCTATCTGAAGTGTGACCCAAATTGTTTGGAGGTCTGCTTCCTTACCAACATTGTGTACTCTTAGACTACCCAGTTCATTACTGCTGGCGTCTGAATCTGACTTCTGTTCGTTCGAACTGTTCTCTGTCACCTTGTGTACCTTTTTGTACTTTTCCTGCGGTGACTTTTTGTTGCTGGTCTTCTTTCCTGACCGGCATACTTTAGCTATGTGACCAAGCCTGCCACATTTTCTGCATTCCTGATTTTTGAACCAGCACTGGTTCTGATCGTGCGTTGTCTTTCCACAACAATAACATTTTACTGTACTCAAGACCATTTGATTGGTGCAGAGTTCCGGTGACCGTAGCTGCATTTCCGCAGTGCCTCTGGCTGCGGCTTCTTGCGATGCTGCAATAGTGACAGCTTTATCAAGCGTAAGATCATTCTCTTCAAGCAGTCGCTTTTGTGTTCCTTCTTTTAACAATCCACACACAAATTTATCTCTCAGCGCATCTGCTAGCCCTGTCCCAAACTGACAGTACTTCGATAGCTTACGTAGTTCAATTAAAAATTCAGCGTTGCTTTCGTCTTTCAACTGCGTTCTTCTGTAAAATTTAAATCGTTCCGCTATCATCAGCGGCGTGGGGTTTAAATGATTTTTCAGGACAGTAACAATATTCGCGAAGGTCTGATCCGCCGGTTTATTTGGTGATAGAAGGTGCTTCAATAGCCCGTATGTCTTCGCCCCCATTGAGCTTAATAAGGTTAATGCTTTCTCCTCATCTGGTACCTTATTTGCTTTACAATAAACTTCCAGGCGTTCTACATACGTGGTCCAATCTTCGACATCACTATCAAAGGTATTAATGCTCCCATGTTTAGGCATCCTTGCAAGTTTAAAAAATTTTTTTTTTTTTTAAATGGTGGCTTCCCGCGCTTGTCTTCTTCCCCCGCCTACTAAAATGGTGGCTTCCCGTGCTTGGCAGTCTTTCCCGCGCTCGTCTTCTTCCCCACCGACTACAATGGCGGATTCCCGCGTTTGCCTTCTTCCCCCGCTGGCTGCAATGGCGATTGCCTTGCTGCTGCCATTCTCGCCTCCCCAGCGGTTCTCACTCCCCGACGCTGCTTTGCCTTGCAGCCCCGCTTGCAGTCCGGTCCTTTACACCGGCTGCGTTTGAATTATCCGCGGCTCTCGTGCCTTAAGCTTCTCAACTCCCCGACGCTGTTTTGCCTCGCAGCCCCGCTCGCAGCCCGGTCCTGTACACCGGCTGCATTTGAGTTCTCCGCGGCTCTCGAGCCTTAAGCTGTCCCAGTCGCTGCGCCTCTCGGCCTCGATTGCAGCCTGGCCCTTTCTACCGGCCGTGGTCGAGCTCTCCGCCCTTATTCCTCCGTTTTCCCTCCCCTACTCCACAGCCAACGCGGCCGACTTTCTGCTCGTGTCGCTGATTGGCTTACCCACCACCGTGGTAGAAGGGATGAACACTGCCTGTCGCTGATGGAGGGCTTCGTGGTCAGAATTCTTTTTCTTTTTAACCCGGGTTCTCGATGCCTCCCGTGCGATGGTGCTCAGCAGGATGATGAGGGCGGATGCCTCTTCTCGACGCCCGTTTTGAGGACGAAGCTGCCTTGGATGTAATTTTGCCGCAGGGTAAGATCGGACTCGTCGCCACTGTTGAGTCTGTATGTTCCAGTTAGGTTTAGGATCAATCACTGGACACAGACAACAAGAATAACTTTTAACAGGTCTTTACTATTCGAAGGTCAGGGCTGAACTGCCCAGCAAATCCTTGCACAACACTTATATACCGGTGTGGTCACCACCGGTATTACAGTATTACAGTATACAGCAGCCAAGAGAAAGTAGTACATCTCTTAAGGTAGTTCTCTTAAGGTGGAACAGGTTACATACACCACAACTACGGCCCCAAAACATCACTAAATCTTCAAATAATTTTTTTTTAATCACATTTTTTAAATAAACTATAAATTACATGAAATAACTATTTTAAACAATAATTTAAATTTTTGAAGAAAATAATTTTATTTTCTAAAGGGGCTAAAAATAAACTTACCTTTCTTTAAAGTATTTAAAAATAATAAACCTGTGGAAAAAATGTTTTAATTTTAATTAATTCACCACTTACCTTGTAAAAAGCAGGCCCTGCGACTGCTTTTTATATGTGTAACTTCTGGAGACTTACCTTCCCGGGAAAACCTGCAAAAAAACATAAGTTCGATGCGCACACGTAGCCTCTCCTGCACATGCGTGCGAACTCTGAACAACTTCTTTCAGGGGAATGGAAGTGCCGGTTTCCCGCACATGCGCAGTGCATGCACGAAACCGGCACTTCCATTGGGCCTACGGGTGAGTACCCCGTGCGTACTCACCCGTGGAGACCCGAAGTTCTGGGCCATTATAAAATATAATATTTCCGATGTTCTCAAATGATTATCATTTGTGATAACACTGGATTTTACTGTTTGCTGTGTCACAGAATATGCTGCTATAGACTGACCAGAGTATTATACAGTGTAATGCACAATGTATTATTCTGCTGGTGCAGTAGCTCTGTGTTTAAACCTGGACAGTTCCATTGTTGCACACAAGGGCCTAGAAATTGGGTTTTGGCTTAGCCAGGGCTTTAGCGCCGGAAGTTAGTGCCGGCGCTAAGTCCCCCTGCGCGCGCCAAAAATTCAGTAGCGCCGCGCCCAAACGGCTGCCGGCGCTACTGAAGGGTCTTAGCGCCTGGAAAAGGGCGCTAACTGCCGTTTATCACCGCAATTCCGGCGCTGCGGCACCCGATGCGGTGCGGCAGGCTGGGGAAGTGCAGGCCTCCTCCTTCCGTTAAGGAGGAGCTGCCTGCACCCGGCCGCGGCCCGCGCAAATCTGTTTAAAAATGAGCCCGGCACCTCGGACAAGTGCCGGGCTTGCATCTGTTCCGGGGGGGGGCGGGGAGAAGTCCGGGGAGGGAGCTGCGGGCAGGCGGCCGGCGGGAAAGCGGCCGGCCGCCGCGGGGCCTTTAATGCGCCGGCGCAAACACATGTTGGACTCTGTTGCCAGAGTCTTAGTTGCGGCTGCCACGGGCGAGGCGGCCGCAACTGAATTTCGGCGCTGGGGCCCGTCGGCATGGCAACCGGGACGCTGCGCACACCGATGACGTCATCGGTGCCGGCGCAGCGCTACCGGTGCAACGCCGCTTTAGGGCCCCAGGGAATTTTTCAACTGGCCATAACTCTGGCGCTAGTCCCTCTAGCGCCTCAAAAGCGGCGCTAAGGCTAGTGAATTTCTAGGCCAAGATCTAATTGCTGTAAATAGGAACATTCAGAGGTCAATCAGAGGCCAATGGATGCTGCTGAGTGAAATTTATAGATTGGCAGCTTTTGTAAACCCCCAGTTCATGTCAGAAGAAGGCAGCAGGAAATGACTGGCTTTCTTTTTTAGTGCTATTTTTTTTAAGATGGAACTTGTTCATTAAAAGGTCTCCTATCTGTTCAGTTCTGATTTATTGCTGTTTTATAAATATGGTATTTGAGTTCATCGTCAGGCTAACCTGCATTAAATGGAAAGGTAAGAAATAAAAATTCAGCACATCGATAAAAGATTCTAAAATAATCATCTACTGATTTAATTTTCACAGAAAAATGAGTACACCTGAAAGTAATACATTGTGCATTACGTGGCCTAACACCACTATTCTCATGAAAAATGTATCCTCCAATTCAATTCAATTTCAATTCAATTTCAATTTCATTGGTCACATAACTAAATACAAGAAGTGTAATCTAGTCAGTGAAATGCTTTTTTCTTGACGAGCCGAGAGCCCCAAGCAGCAAGAACACTTAGCTGCCTGGTACGCACGGAGCTCGCAAGGACGGCAGCCATCTTCATCGGCGCCATCACAAAAAAACACATACCGACATATACACGCATACATACTTGAAATATAAATAAAGCAGACATAAAATAAATAAAAGACATAAAAAGACAGCACATAAAATGAACAAGCAATAATGTAAAAAAAGTAATTTCTACAGTAATTACATTGATATTTCTACCCAGGCTTCTAGAATAATCTCTGGTTACAGGGTGGCCGCACTGGGAGAGCATCGTGAGGAACTCACAACTTATAACTCTGCATGAACAATGTCACCAGAGATCTTTTAATAAATATATATTATATAAAAACCTTTATATCTGCATGCACATCATGTCTACAAACCTTACTTCCTGTTGTCAACTTTTCCTGTTATAAATATCTATCTCCAAGTTTATAAGGGAAACTGCTTGTGAACGTGTGACACTCTAATTATAACCTGGCGCCAGTGGTGGTGATGTAGCATTTCAATTTTGCTTCTCCCAGCTCCTCAGCCATTACTGCAGAGAAACACCCATGATCCAACCAACTCTATTTCCCAAACTGCTCTCAGTTTCATTATTTAACTAAAATTGTAATCAATAATTGAAATTTTATGGAGAATTCAGACCAGAAATGCATGACATTAAAATTGGGAATGAATTATGTCTGCATGCACTGGTTCCATTAACACCCCCCGAATTATTCACAAGACAATACTTGGTCTTGACTTCCCACATATTATATATAATATATATATGAGGTGAAATAAATACAATCACCGGTAATTTCAACAGGAGATGTCCCACTAACAATTGTTAACACTGATTCTCCACAATTTCCACCAATCTGCACTAAAGTTACAGGGTGAGACTGGCGAGACCCCACAAATTTTACCCCAAGTAATTGCAATTACAGAGCAAAAGGTAAATATTTTCAATGCTGGCTCTTCAACTTATTCAATTGTACTAAAGGTTCAAAATATGTTTCCCTAGTTTAACCTCTATTATAATGTTGCTGCAGTAACCAATTAAAAAAAAAAATCCACTCATGGGATGTGGGTGTCACTGGCAAGGCCAGCATTTATTGCCCATCCCTAATTTCCCTTTGAGAAGGTGGTGGTGAGCCGCCTTCTTGAAGCGCCGCAGTCCGTGTGGTGAAGGTACTCCCACAGTGCTGTTAGGGGGGTGTTCCAGGATTTTGACCCAGTGACGATGAAGGATCGGCGATATACTTCCAAGTCAGGATGGTGTGTGACTTGATGGGGAACTTGCAGGTGGTCGTGTACCCATGCACCTGCTGCCCTTGTCCTTCTATGTGGTAGAGGTTGCGGGTTTGGGAGGTGCTGTCGATGAAGCCTTGACGAGTTGCTGCAGTGCATCTTGTACATGGTACACACTGCAGCCACGGTGTGCTGATGGTGGAGAGAGTAAGGCCTATAAATTCAGTTGCTTTGCGCCTCCCATTAGCACCCTAAGAGGGCCCTAATGGGGCGCAAAGCAACTAGCGCCCGGGCGCGGCGCCAACAACGCCTCCTGTGAAATTCAGCGGGAGGTTAGCAGCAGCGGTAACCGTTAGCGCCCCGTGGTGCTGCGCCAGCAGCGATGACATCATCACCATGCACAGCGCCCTGCTTGCGCCCCGGCCGCGATCTTCGGTAGCGCCCCTGACTTACCGCCGGATGCTATGTCTGACGGGGTCAGGGGGGCCGACCTGCGGCCGGGACGGCGCAAATTAAAGGAGAGCTGCCAGGCGGCCATTTTTGTTGCTGTCCGCCTGCCAGCACCTGCCCCCGTTGCCGTCTCCGGCCTCCTGACCAGCCCTCCCGCAGAGTGCCGGCTGTGCTCCATGAGCCCGGCACTTCTCTTGAGTGCCAGGCTCTTTTGCCAGCACTTTAAGAAGGGGAGGAAGGCCTGCAGTACCGTGGCGCAACATACGCACTGCGGCACGTAGCGCTGCTATATTCACTCGCAGAACCCCAAGAGGGAGGCGGGGCGCTTCCAGTATCACCGAGCTTCCCTCTTGGGGTGCTACCGATGAATTTTGGCCGTGGGGGTGCTAATTTTTTCGGGCCGCTAAATTTTTCCCCCTAAATGTTTAAGGTGGTGGATGGGGTGCCAATCAAGTGGACTGCTTTGTCCTGGATGGTGTCGAACTTCTTGAGTGTTGTTGAAGCTGCACTCATCCAGGCAGGTGGAGAGTATTCCATCACACTCCTGACTTGTGTCTTGTAGATGGTGGAAAGGCTTTGGGGAGTCAGGAGATGAGTCACTCGCCGCAGAATACCCAGCCTCTGACCTGCTCTTGTAGCCACAGTATTTATGTCACAGTCATAGGGTTAAAAATTGAGTAGTGCCCCATTTGGGGTGCCAACTTCGCTGGGGCGCTACTTCCCAGAAAAATTAGCATCCCCGTGCCAGAAATTGAGTAGTTGCACCCCAAGAGGGAAGTGAGGCGCTACTGGAAGCACCCTGCATCCCTCTTGGGGCGCTGCAAGTCAATTAAAACAAATCCAGCTTCTCCAATCTGTCCTTGTAGCTAAGATCCCCCAAACCTGGAACCATTCTGGTAAATCTCCTCTGCACCCTCTCAAGGGCCTTCACATCCTTCTTAAAGTGTGGTGACCAGAACTGGACACAATACTTCAGTTGTGGCCTGACCAGCGCTTTATAAAGGTTCAGCATAACTTCTCTACCTTTGTACTCAATACCTCGATTGATGAAGCCCAAGATCGCATATGCTTTGTTAACCACTCTCTCAATATGTCCCGCCACCTTCAGGGACCTATGCACATTAACTCCCAGGTCCCTCTGTCCCTGCACACTCTTTAAAACCGTGCCATTAAGTGTATATTGCCTCTCCCTGTTCCTTCTGCCAAAATTCATCACCTCACACTTCTCTGTATTAAATTCCATCTGCCACTTGTCTGCCCATTCTACTAACCTTTCTATGTCCTGTTGCAGTCGACTGGTATCATCCTCACTGTTTGCCCCCCCCCAAGTTTGGTGTCATTGGCAAATTTAGAAATTCTACTCTGTATTCCAGTATCCAGGTCATTTATATATATCAAAAAAAGCAGTGGTCCCAGCACTGACCCTTGGGGAACACCTCCAGTCTGAAAACTCGTTGTTTTCTGTCCTTAAGCCAATTCCTTTTCCAAGCTGCCACCGGCCCACCTATTCCATGAGCCTCAATTTTGTTAACCAGCCTTCTATGTGGTACTTTGTCAAACGCCTTCCGAAAATCCATGTAGACAACATCCATTGCATTCCCTTCATCAATCCTCTCTGTTACTTCATCAGAAAATTCATTTAGATTAGTCAAACATAATCTGCCTTTTACAAATCCGTGTTGGCTCTCCTTAATTAGCTTAAACCTCTCCAAGTGCCCATTAATTTTTTCCTTGATTATTGTTTCTAAAACTTTACCCACCACTGATGTTAAACTGACCGGCCTATAGTTACTAGGATTGTCCATACACCCTTTCTTGAACAATGGTGTCACATTTGCCACTTTCCAATCCTCAGGCACCTCCCCCTGAAACTAGGGTAGATTGGAAAATTATGGCAAGCCCTTCCGCTATCTCCTGCCCCAATTCCCTTAGCAACCTGGGAAGCAAGCCATCTGGACCAGGCGACTTGTCCACTCTAAGCATACCCAGCCTTTCCAGTACATCCAGTCTATCAATTTTCACCCCTTGCATTGCTTCTACCTTTTCCACTTCTACCGATATTTTGTCAGCATCCACCTCCTTAGTAAACACCGATACAAAGTACTGATTGAGTATTCTAACCTTGCCCTGCGCCTCTAAGGATATATCAATTTCTTTATCTCTAATAGGCCCCACCCCGCCTCTTACTATCCACTTACTGTTTACATGCCAGTAGAATATTTTTGGGTTCCCTTTTATGTTAACCACCATTTTACTCTCATATTCTCTCTTGCCAATCTTATTTTCCTCTTCACTTCCCCTCTCAACTTATTGTATTTGGTGTGGCTCTCCCTTGAAGAATTCACCTGACATGCATCATACACCCTCTTTTTTTGTTTCACGATCTTCTCCATCTCCCTCGTCATCCAAGGAGCCCTTGCTTTGGTTCCCTTACCCTTTCCTATTGTTGGAATGTACCTAGCCTGTACTTGGAACATCTCCTCCTTAATGATCACCCATTGTTCCATTACAGTTTTTCCTGTCAGTCTTTAGTTCCATTTTACCCTGGCTAGATCCTTTCGCATCCCATTGAAGCTAGCCCTATTCCAGTTTAGAAGTTCCACTCTAGATTGTTCTTTGCTCCTCTCCATTGCTAATCTAAATCTTATGATACGATGATCACTCGTACCCAAGTGTTCTCCCACAGACACTTGGTTGACCTGGCTCACCTCATTCCCCAGCACCAGATCCAGCAATGCCTCCTTCCTAGTTGTGTCTGGTCCAATTAAGTTTCTGGTCAATGGTGACCCCCCAGGATGTTGGTGGTGGGGATTCAGTGATGGTAATGCAGTTGAATGTCAAGGGGAGATGGTTAGACTCTCTCGTGCTGAAGATAGCCATTGCCCAGCACTTGAGTAGCACAAATGTTACTTGCCACTTATCAGCCCAAGCCTGAATGTTGTCCAGGTTTTGCTGCAAGTGGGCACGAATTGCTTCATTATCTGAGGAGTTATGAATGGAACTGAACACTGTGCAATCACCAGTGAACATCCCTACTTCTAACCTTATGATAGAGTGAAGGTCATTAATGAAGCAGCTGAAGATGGTTGGGCCTAGGACACTGACCTGAGGAACTCCTGCAGGGATGTCTTGGGGCTGAGAAGATTGGCCTTCAGCAACCACAACCATCTTCCTTTGTGCTAGGTATGACTCCAGTCAGTGGAGAGTTTTCCCCCTGATTTCCATTGACTTCAATTTTACTGGGGCTTCTTGATGCCACACTCAGTCAAATGCTGCCTTGATGTCAAGGACAATCACTCTCACCTCACCTCTGGAATTCAGCTTTATTATCCATGTTTCGATCAAGGCTGTAATGAAGTCTGGAGCTGAGTGGTCCTGGCAGAACCCAAACTGAACATCAGTGAACAGATTATTGCTGAGTAAGTGCCGCTTGATAGCACTGTTGATGACACCTTCCATCACTTCCTGATGATTAAAAGTAGACTGATGGGAAGTTAATTGGCCGGATTGGATTAGTCCTGCTTTTTGTAGACAGGACATACCTGGACAATTTTCCACTTTGTCGGGTAGATGCCAGTGTTGTAGTTGTACTAGAACAGCTTGGTAGATGTGAGGCTAGTTCTGCACTACAGCCGGGATGTTGTCGGGGCCCAAAGCCTTTGCTCTATCCAGTGCGCTCAGCCATTTCTTGATATCACTTGGAGTGAATCGAATTGACTGAAGACTGGCTTCTGTGATGGTGGGGATCTCAGGAAGAGGTTGAGATGGATCATCCACTCAGCACTTCCGGCTGAAGATGGTTGCAAACACTTCAGCCTTGTCTTTTGCACTGACCTGCTGGGCTCCGCCATCATTGAGGATGGGGATATTCATAGAGCCTCCTCCTCCCGTTAGTTGTTTAATGGTCCACCACATTCACGACTGGATGTGGCAGGACTGCAGAGCTTTGATCTGATCCGTTAGTTGTGGGATCGCTTAGCACTGTCTATAGCATGCTGCTTCTGCTGTTTAGCATGCATGTAGTCCTGTGCTGCAGGTTCAAAGGTTGGCAACTAATTTTTAGGTATGCCTGGTGCAGCTCCTGGCATGCTCTTCTACACTCCTCATTGAACCAGGGTTGGTCCCCTGGCTTGATGGTAATGGTCGAGTGAGAGGTATTCTGGGCCATGTGGTGGAATACAATTCTGCTGCTGCTGATGGCCCAGAGTGTCTCATGGATGACCAGTTTTGAGCTGCTAGATCTGATCTGAATCTACCCCATTTAGCACGGTGGTAGTACCACACAACACAATGGCGGGTGTCCTCGGTGTGAAGGTGGGACTTCATCGCCACAAGGACTGTGCGGTGGTCACTCCTACCAATACTGTCATGGACAGATGCATCTGCGACAGGTAGATTGGTGAGGGCGAGGTCAAGTAGGTTTTTCCCTCGTGTTGGTTCTCTCACCACCTGTCGCAGGCCCAGTCTGGCAGATATGTCCTTCAGGACTCGGCCAGCTCGGTCAGTAGTGGTGCTTCCGGGCCACTCTTGGTGATGGACATTGAAGTCCCCCACCCAGAGTACATTCTGTGCCCTTGCTACCCTCAGTGCTTCTTCCAAGTGGTGTTCAACATGGAGGAGTACTGATTCATCAGCTGAGGGAGGCCAATTCAACATGATCAATATTTCTCATTTTAAAAAGGCTCCTGGTTGTTGAACCATTCCCAAGTATATCTTTTTCAAGGCATATTATAAAAATTGTCCCTATTGTAAGTGCATTTCTGCAGCTCTTTGTTCTTCAGAGCTAAAGCTGCTTCAGCACTGAAACCCCACGCTATGAATTCAGGTTTGAATTTTGGCTATCGCACAGACTTGAACATTTCCAAACATGGGAGTGATTAATGTGGTGGAAGAATATAGTTTGGAACCTGATGGTTTGAAGTAATGTGCCACTTGACAATTGTTATGAGAGGTGTCTATATGTTTAGAAATATTTTCAAATCTTTTTGTAATGTCCTGAGGTTTGTTTTATTTATATGATGATGCAGATGAAGACAAATATGTTGGAGTTGTAGAACTGGATTACATGCAGCTCAGTGCACCTGTGAGAAATAACGGGCTAGTCTATATCTTCATCTGAAAAGTTTGTTATTAATTGTCTGAATATCTGCCTTGAATGAGCCTTTTCTGTTGTGTTGAGATATAGTTCTGCATAAAATTTGCAATCAAATGCTATCAAGAACAAGGGATAGATCATTATATTTTTTTGCCTATTTGCAGTTTTTGTTATGGAACTGTTAGTTGTGCTCGCACGAGTTTGTATGTTATGGGTTAGGTACTGTCCTTGTTGGACTGGGTGCTGAAAAGCTGTTATACTAATGGGGGAGATTCTGCTTGTGGCTTGGGTTTTTCTTTTTTGGAGACACTGGTAGACGTGTAAAATAGGAGTGGATAGATACTGAATGAGATTGCTAGACAAGAAAGCTGGGAAGAAATGTAGAGTGACTGACAATAACACCAAGTCTGAGATCACTCACCATGACAGTGTATGAGGGAAAAGGAGAGTTGGACAGTGAATTAATGTGACCACTTCCAGTCCATGATCTCCTCTTGTTTTTATCCAAGGTGTCTTTCAAATGGTTTTAACAGAAACTACTGAATGTTTCACCAAGAATGAATTGAGAAAAAACGTATACATTCTCTGCAGAGACAGACAGTAGCTTAATCAGAAAATGCATTTTTTTCTGTATGTCTCTGTGAAGCATTGTGGGATGTTTTTCTACAATAAAGGCACTATAAAAATGCAACTTGTTATCGATGTTATTGTTGACTTGACTACCATTTGCCTTGATTTTCTAATAGGGGCATTATCTCCAGCAGGGTGGGACTTCTGCCCACCCTTTGACTCCAGGGTCATGAACTGGGAGGTTGCAATTGGGAATGCACCTATGAAAAGATATGGATTTGGATGGGGTACAATGTTCCTGTGATCCAGGTCTCAAAGGGGATAGGGTGCCTTTGCGACTTGGAATGGGACTGGATGTGGAAGAGTGACTACAGAAGAGGTAACTTTTGGGTAAGTGATGGTCTGGTTGGTCTGCAGAAAATTTAAATGTCACTTTGTTTTTCCTTTTCTTATATCAAAAATGTATTAATTGTAAAGTATGAGTTCATAAAATTGACCAGAACGTAAAATTTTTAGTGTAAAAATTCATGTGAATAAAGCATGCTTTTCACCCCCTTTTAATTGATGCACCACCAATTTTGAATCTTCAACATTCTTTCATGTACTTACGTTTTCTTCCCAATAGAAGCGAAGGAGTGCTATATATACCTACAGCCTAAAGGTACATGTCAGGGGTATTCTTGAGTTGTCAGCTTTTTGAGGGCTGTGTGAGTGTTTGCTAGTTTTTCAGGTTGGCATGTGTATTTAAGTTTTCTAAATGCATAATTCTAGTCAGCTCCATGTTTAATTTTGTAGCAATGAATTAACATTGCCGCTGTCAGCTCACTGCATCCCAAACGCTTTTCAATTGTCCTAATGTAAGTTTTTTGGCTCTAAGCTCTGGAATTCCCTTCCTGAACCTCTCTGCCTCTCCCTCCTTTTGAGACGCTCCTTAACGCCTACATCTGTGACTCAGCTTTTGGTCACCTGTCCTAGGATCGCCTTATATGGCTCAGTGTAAAATTTTGTCTGATAACACTCCTGTGAAGCACCTTGGGACATTTTACTACATTAAATGCGCTGTATAAATGCAAGTTGTTGTGGGTTCAAAAAGTAGTGGAAAAATATAAGAGCATGTGCATTTTCACTTCATTTTTAAACGTCAAAAACATCTGCAAGCAGGCTAGACGTCCAGGATAAAAGCTGGGAACAGGTGGACACCATATTTTCCTCCCTGTTTTAGCCAAATTGCCCTACAATGTAAACCGGGGTGCCAATTCCACCATAGGGGGGGAAAAAAGTGCTTAAACCTACATTTGCATTGCAGCAGTTCTAAACATAACGACGGGACCTGTTCCTTTACTCTATTGTCCCTCCCCCAAGGTATTGCCAAGAAGCAACACCTCTTCTACCAAAATAACAACAGAAAACGCTGGAAAAACTCAGCAGGCCAGGCAACATCCGTGGAGAGAGAAACAGAGTCAACGTTTCCCTTCTACAGAACCTCTTCTGTCAACCACGCTGTCGTTAGCAACTGCGTCACATTCAGTACATTGCTATTCACACACTGCAGACTACATTTGCAGCGATTTGAATGCATCCACCGTCTTTGTTTTAGTCAGCAAGCCCATTTTCACTGTGACCCTTTCTGCTATTCCCCCCCCCCCCCTCCCGTTCCTGGACCGATAAAAAAGCGCTCACAAAAAAGCTGGATCTTTAACCAAAAATCAAGAATTTCCCCGAGTGTGTGTGTTTGTATGTTTTCTTCTCTCCCCTCCTCCCTCTCCTCAATGCACGTCGAGCCGTCATTTCCGACAGGATGGGTGCGTGCAGCAGAGTGAGGGGTGTATGTACGCGCGGGGGCCAGCGGAGAGCGCCGGCAACACGCTCTACTGCTCGCACAGTGCAGCGACAATCCTGAGGCTTCATACAGACAGAGAGAGAGAGAAAGACAGCAGACACCCGGCCGGCAGAAAGAGCGGGAGCATCATCGTACTGCTTGATGGACGCTGCATACCAACACACCGCACTTGCATAGTTCACACAGACTCTCCCCCCCCCCCCCCACACACAAACCCCCCCCCCAAAAAAACACATTCATTCCCCTTAGCGCAAGAATTCAATGCAACAATAATTAAAACAATCTGCAAGGAATGTTCCACTGGTAATTCGGCAAAACAATTACCCACAATAAGCAAAACTTTTAAAAGAAAAAAGTCCGACAGAGAGGAAAATAAAGAAACATTGGTGCTGTGGGAGTAGTCGCGATTTGACAAGACGAAAGAAGAGAGGATTCCACCGCCACCGGGAAAGCAGCACAAGTGACAGAACGCTCCGGGCGACCTTCGAAACCAAGCCCGCGTCTCATATTTTTTTGTTTGTTGTTTTTATTTAATTGTTTCCCGGGCAGAGGAAACTTCTAGCATGGCTCTGATCATGGAACCTGTCAGCAAATGGACCCCGAGTCAAGTGGTGGACTGGACGAAAGGTAACTGTTGTGTGTGTGTGTGTGTAGTAACAAGTTCTGTGGGGTGGCGAGTTCGCTACTTGCTTGCCAGGGCAACGAGTGAGCCCGGCAGCTAAATTGTTGCATTTTAACAACTTTCCTCCTCACCCCCCCCTTCCAAAATTTTCCCCCTTTTCAATTAGAGTTTATTTAGAAAGTTGTTTTTTTTTGGTGGTGCCTGGTACGTTTTAGAATCTCAATGTTTGTTTAAAGAAACCTGATCAAATGGATTGTGAGATGTTCACTTGTATCCTGGCGGCACATGTTTGTTTTTTTAGCTGGGGATAAAACAGAATGATGTTTTGCTGTTAGCTGGTTTTATGTTTTTCTTTTATTATTGAAGACTGCGATTTCTCCTACAGAATGGTTTAGGTTTGTGGCTCTGTGGAGCTGCGTGCCAGTGTGATAACCATGGAAACGTCGCTTCACATACTCCATTAGCATTGAATTGGGCAATGTGAAGGAAAGCTCCTTTGAGAAAACACTCAGATTTTTTCACAGAATGTGCATCAGGTTTTAGAAAACCGAACGTGCACTCTTTTCCCCCCCGGAAAGCTTATCAGCTACAATTTATTTTTTTTGTGCAGGTTTGCTAAGGTGGTGGGGGGGGCTATTTAATACAAACATTAAGGAATTTTCCAAATGTTGCTTCCACGATGGGGAAATTTTGACAGCTGGGATTAGGGAAGACAAGTTGGGACCACTGCGTTTACATTTACACGCGGTTATCTTGAATCAAAGCGATATGTTTGATGCAGGCTAGCGGTGTGATGTCGTTGCTTACACTCGGGAGCAGCTCCAAGAGGGAAGCTCCGCTCCTCTGAACCCAACTCAGTCCAATTTCGTTCCCAATACAGCTTTCGATCAGTTTGTGTGTGGAACGTGCTTTTGGATGAGACACATCACATATCGACAACTATATGTTTGGCGCACCGACTCCAGAAAGCAAAAAAAAAAAGAAATGCTCCGGAGTTGATTCTCAGTGCATTATTAACTTAAAAAAAAACTTTGGAGCCAATCCGCCCTTCCATCCCGAATTGCATTTAGCGAGTTAGGTTTGTAAACGGAATTGGGAAACCCTGCCGTGTGTGTATCAAGACGAAGGGGGTGAACATCCTTTCTTTCCATCTTGGGTGGAATTATACCCTGGTGACCAGATGGTTGGTTATGAAGGAGCAGCTTGTTTACCGGCATTGGTGGAAGGGTCAATTTTAGGATTCTACTGTTAAATCTATACATTTGCAAACAGGTGGCGAAGCGCTGCTGATACCTGCCATGGTTGGCATTTTGCAGATGGGCATGGTGAGCAGATGGCAGCTGTGCACTCTGGCGCACCTGCATTACACTTTATAGAATTACAAAGAATTATACAGCACAGAAACAGGCCATTCTGCCCAACTGGTGCTTATGGTTTACACGGGCCTCCTCCCACCTTAATTCAGCTCATCTTATCAACATATCGAGATGGAGAACACCCAATAGATTGAAAGGCTAGAACTAGACGAAGGGAACAAAAACAACAGGAAAATATGCCAGAATAAACTAAACAATGAAAGTCAAACACAAGATAATAGAGAGACAGCTCAGTGTGGAAAAGCACCGTCACATTTGGCCCAATCTGATATGATCATTCAAAGCATATTGAATAGCACTAGTTGATCTGGTTGTTGAATGTGTGCTGAATATATAGGACTGATTCTGAAAGGAAAGACAGTTTGGCTTGTTATACTTTTCACAAAAACAGGGTATTCAAGAATATATTTAATTTGAGATATACATGGGAAAAGAAATTCACAGTAATGACCTGCCCATTATTTCTTGCTAAACCTACAGCAAAATGACAGCACAATCATTAGTTATTTTGCATGAATGTCATCACATATTAAGGACAAAGAACACATCAACAGCCACTGCTGCCACAGAAAAAAACTAAAACCTACATTAAATAAAATGTTACAATAACATGGAATGATTTCAAGGCTAATCTCCCTTTGGAATCCAGGTGCGAGCTATAAATCACTCAAACTTTATTGCTGGCACTTGTATTATCTGAACTTGTCAATTTGCTCACTTCCCCACAAACCCTGCCAAGTATTAAATATTTTTTTTTAGTTTTATGTGTACATTGGGCTTATTTCATCCTTCTACAGTTTTTCTTCTGAAGTACAAGACTTAGAATGACCTGTGCAATAGACACACCATCACATCGGTTATTGCGGCTGATGTATAGACAGGAAAGACGATCTTGGTGATGGGTGAACCAGATTAACTATTTAACTGAGTTAGGCATCTTAAGAAATTCATGGTCATGGGGGTGTTGGTAATGCCGAAGTAAGCATGAGGGTTTCAGCCTGCCAATAAATGCAGGTAAAATTCATCCTTTTTTAAAAATCAATTCCTGTCAGTTCTGGAATTCTCAGATAAGAACTGCTCGTAGCTTGATGTCACAAACAATGATGAGGGAAGCTTTAATTGTGTCGATACAGAATTTTCAGTAGGTAGTTTACAAGGGCAGCTCCTCCAATGGAGACCAAAGAACACTTGATTTCAAGTGACCTGTTCAAACCAAATGCAGATATAAAAAAAAGGGGAAAAAATACTGCAAATGCTGGAAATATATAACAGATCGATCATCATCTGTCAGGGGAAACAACAGCTTCATATTTTGGGGCTTTCCAATGAAGGGTTATGCCTGAAAATCTTACCCGTCAATTTTGTTTACATTCTGATGTACCTGCTGTGTATTTCCAACATTTTCTGTTAATGTTTACAGATTTAAGTTCTTTAACTCAACTGGATTATTTTATTTTTTCCCCAAAATATTTATTTTGAATTTTAAAAAAAGGAAAAGTTCTTATAATAACAGTGATGAGAACAGTCTTGCTCAAATGTATTCCCCAAATGAAATGCAATAGGACTGCAGCCAAAAGGGAGTCCTAACTAAATATCTGTCTCCAATGGTGGGGGCATAACTAATCTCACTTGTGGCCCTATAATATTAAGACCATCTCTTAAACTTATAAATGAGACATAAAAACAGAAAATGCTGGAGAAACTCAGCAGGTCAGGCAGCATCTGTGAAGAGAGAAACAGAGTTGACGTTTCAGGTCGATGACCTTTCGTCAGAACTGACGAAAGGTCATCGACCTGAAATGTTAACTCTGTTTCTCTCTTCACAGATGCTGCCTGACCTGCTGAGTTTCTCCAGCATTTTCTGTTTTTATTTCAGATTGCCAGCATCTGCAGTATTTTCTGTTTGTATTATAAGTGAGACATATGGGAGGTGGGGAGGGGGGGAGAGAGGGAAGTTGTCTAAAAATTGAACCTTTAATTTCACATCTGATTGTGGCACTTTTCTGTAATGTTACAGGAATGCATGTACTACAGTTATAGAACACCAGCCAATCCTAGTGATGCTTTACCCAAAGTGCATTGGAAGAACGAGAAGCAAATGTTTCAGTCACTCAGATGGACAGGAGTAGGCCATTCAGCCCCTTGAGCCTATATCGCCATTCAATTAGATCATGGCTTATCTGCATATAAACTCCAGCTACCTGCTTTGGTTCCATATTCCTTAATACCCTTACATAACAGAAGTCTATCAATCTCACCACTATCCCATTCACCTTGTCACTGGAAAATGAAATGCTGTGGACAGGATTTTTCCCACTGTGCCGTAGCACATGGTTGAAAGCACTTTACAAGGCAAACTGTTGAAGGTGATGGCACTTTAAATTCTGGAAGACTTTTCCATTTAACAATTATTTTAGCAGTAGTATAAACGGATTTGAATCAAAATTTTTAGGTATTTTGGTAATGTTTGGAATGTGCCTTTTTGACTCTTGGAAGATTGATGTACCCTGTACATGCACTCTTAACATTTTGTTTTCCAGTTTTCAAGAAATGGAGTAAAATCAGTTTTGAAATACAGGTTGTACAATTAGGGTGGCAAGTGGTTTTGTTTTTGAACAAAATGTTGGGCTAGAACAAGTTGACAAGGTTCTTTTTCCAAAAAGCCCTAATTAGTTTGATCTTATGAATACTCTCTGGCACTGAGCCAATGTTTACCCATTACACACAGTACAGTACACACTAAATGCCAATGATCTGAATAGCTCCCAGGCAGTGCATGGGCACTAACGGATGTGTTTGGATTGCTGATTTTTTTTGTGTCCTTACTGATTTTGCTAAAAGGTACAGACTCGCGGGGCTCAATGGCCTACTCCTGTTCCTATATTCCTACGTTCATTGTGCAAACATTCCATGTGCCTTTTGTGGCTGAATGATATTTGAACCAACAACTTTTGGGGTGTTGAAACACATCAATGCAAGTGGTTGAACTATTAAAGTTTGAGGGAAAAGTTCAAATGAATGAAAATCTGCACTGAGTAGTTGTTTTTATTTCTGAGAACTGCTAATTGGGACTTTTTTTTCTTTTGTGGGAAGGTGCAAAATAGTCATGGAGTTAGTTACATGGCTGCTGCAATACCAATAGAGTCCTCAGGGGGAAGAAATCCTGATTTAGTCTTTCACAGCCCCGCTAGGCAACAAAAAAAGTATTGGTAGGAACTGGAACAACAGAGTGTGACAATGAGTTGTCTAATGTGGTGTTTGTAGTCGCAGGGGTGGTTGGTTAGAATATGTTTAACAATCTTGGCCAATATATTATTGGCTACTTGGATTATATCTAATCAGTACAGCTGGCATTGAGAGTGCGTGTGCGCGTGTAAATAATATTAGGGAGTTGTGGGTCTCCATTTCTTTGTGCTATGAAAACTGAACTCCCACAGTTTTTCTGCACTGTGTTTTGCTTCTGCATTTTTTAAACCATCTCATGAACCAACTTGTAAGTTTAATTGAAACATCAAAAAATCTGACCAGATGTCCTTGTTTTCAATCAGCTAAATAATTAAGCAGGAACATGCAGGATTTTCTGTTAACAAATCTTTAGAATTTATTTGTAAATTGCAGTAGACTTGGAAAACTGCTTGTAATTAGCTTTCAAATTGACTGAACAAATCACATGCAAATCGCAGTATTTTTTACTTTGTAAACCATGTGAGAATTTCCTTGTCAGTCAGTAACATTGTTTATAGGTCTGAAAGATGGTGTCTGTAACTAATAATTTTTGGGAAGGTCTTAACAATTTCCCCCCAGTGTAGTATAAGTTGCTAACTGGGTGTTTAGGAAATATTGAAACCAATTGTTGTGTTTCTTTGATTTATTTTGAACATCTTGTCCTAACTGCACATGATTGTAGCTCAAATGTCATATTGATATTCACACTATTTTTACAGTTTCTCTTTTGCATAACACTTCACTTGATGGTATATGACTATTATTATGATAAGTTTTTTCCATCATTTTCAGGCGAGTGAATTTAAAAGAACTATTTGTCCTAGTGCATAATTAGGTTTGGAATATAATTGAGAAACTTAAGTCGAACTGTGACTTGGGAAGTCAGCAGTTCAGCCACCTGTGAAGTACACCTCTCATTAGTTACTCAGTTGAATACATGATTTGAATTATTACAAAACAGTATGTTTTGCAGGTTAAACACGTATTGATTATTCTGTATACCGTGACATACTGATGTCTCAATGAATTAACAGTGTGTCTTTCAAATGCCTTTTTTCATCAAGTGCTTGTGTCAATTGCCCAGCCATCAAATTAAAGTCTGAAGCACATTTTCCTTATTGTGCATTTAGAACTATGCCATCAATCTTTTAATGGCTCTGAAAGATTAACTCAAACTGTGTGGGGTGCTATACTATTACCGTATTAACTACGTCAAATAATTTATATATTTCTAAAACAATATTTGGCGAAGTTTTGCTCTGTACAAATACGGTCGATTTAAGCATAATTCAACGATGAACTGTAGTCCTACTTCTGAAATAACTTAATTGGTCTAGAACAGGTAGAAGTTAATAGGAATACGTGATTGCTTTCCACAGCCAAGTATCTGTATTTCTAAATGTGCACTATTTTATACTAGCTGGGGGGAGCCCGGCTTTGCCAGGGCTGTTTTGGGCCGGGCGGTTTAAATCGAGTCCCAGGCTTTGGCGCCTCTCTGTGTCCCTCTGTGAATCTGCTGCCGGGCAACATTTAAAATCAAGTACCAGGCTTTCAGGCCCTGTCTGTCTGTCCCTCTGTGAATCTGCTGCCGGGCAACATTTTAAATCGAGTGCCAGGCTTTTGGGCCCTGTCTCTCTGTCCCTTTGTGAATCTGCTGCCGGGCAACATTTCTACCTTTTAATACCTTGAAAGATGAAAGTGAAAGTACTTCTAAAACGTTTTTGGTAAATCTTATGTTATTTTTAAAAGAGATACTAACTTTTTCAAAGATGGATGATCAAAGTAGTTTGAGCTGGAAGCTGAAGTAATGGCAGTGAAACAATGGCTGCCACATCCCTGAGATGAAAACGATTAGTCCCGCCCACACACACACACACCGATTGGCCAACCATCAGGGGACTGTACTGTAGGATTGGTCAATCGTGACGGCACAGGATTGGTGGAACCTTGACGTCAGTCAATCAATGCTAAGTAGCAGATAATGAGTTTAATTTTGAAGGTTTTTTGCATAAGGCGCGAACAATTTTCGTCCCACCAAAAAGTAAATACGCTTACGAGCGTCCCGGAAGCGTAAGCTTTCTTCAGAGGTAACGCGCGCGTAGGTACGCTCTATAACTTTCGATCGCATAGCCGGACAGACGCACACGTGAGGACAGACAGACAGAAGGACAGACAGACAGATCAATTCCTTTATATATATAGATACTTCTTGGTTCCTTTCTTAAGATTGTATTTTAAATGAAAGTGTCTTGCAGTTATTTCCAGGCTGTGTCTTTTTTTATGGAGGTTGTAAACTTGCAGTCATCTTGATGTGCATTGCCAAAGGATCTCTAAGTGACAGCAAATTATTCACCTGGGACATGCAATTCCTGCTCCATGGCAAAGATGAAGTAGAATCACTATTGTCAGGCACTTGAATGTGTTACTTGATTATTGGAAATATCAGGGCTGCTTTTTGTAAATGTGTTGGGCTTTGTGTGTACCCTAGTGTAGTCACAATCGTTGACCAGTCCCTTTTGTAAAACAATTACAGTTACCATTACACATATTGAGTAAAAACATTAACAACTGCTGCCACTTGCTAAAATTACAAATATCAGTTTGAATAGCTATTGTGTTATAGTAGGGGTTTTAGTATTGTTTTTTCCCCTATGTTTATGTTTAGCCTTTCTCAGTTGCAGCAAAGCACAGGGTCTATCTGTGCTTTCTGCATTTAGTTTTTTTTTCAAATTCAGAGTAAAATTGGGTGACCTTGGTATGTGTAATAACAGCCACAGTAATAAGATGACCCATAAGGGGATGTCCAGTGCTACACAGTGGGAGAAGAGGTGGGACAGGATTTGTCAGTGGTTCTTCAGTGTGGAAAAATTGACCCTATTGGTCATCTCTAAGCATGTACCAGTGTTTTTTAGGTGTATTATTGGTGTTATCATCTATAAACACCAATTTCAAATTGAGAATGAGATTGATTGGTGGGGCAGCTGCAGCGAGGGATTCTGATTGGCTTTCTAATTGGGTTTTAGTTTAATTTGAAAACTGGATTTTGGGTCCTTTCAATTAATTCCTACAAAGTTGTAAGTGTTTATAGTGCATTTTTTCAAATTAATTGCGCCCCAGATTTAATTTCAGATGGGTATGGTAGTGTTGTGGTTATTGAGCTGGAGCAGCGGTTTTGAGGTCGGGAGTTCAAACCTGACCATGGAAACTTGTGAAATTGGATTATGTAAATCTGGTAATTTGTGGAAAAATTATCACAAGTGCTGCTGATGGGTGGAAAAATCCAACTGGTACACTCATACCCATCAAGGAAAGGAACCTGCAACCTCTAACTGGTCTGGATGAAACATGATTCCAGTCCCGTGCTACTTGATACGATAGCAAAATACTGCGAATGCTGGAAATCCGAAATAACAACAGAAAACGCTGGAAAAACTCAGCAGGCCAGGCAACATCCGTGGCGTGGAGAGAGAAACAGAGTTAACTTTTCAGGTCGTAACCCTTCTTCAGAACTGAGAAAAAAAAGCAGGAAATGAAACAGATTAAAAGGCCAGTTTGGGGGCTGGGAAATGGGGGAGGGGATGAAAGAACAAAAGGGAAGGTCTGAGAGAGGTGAAGAGACATGAAGAGATATTCAAGATGAGACGAGGTGGTAATAGGACAGGTAAAGAGACAAACAATGGCTCTAGATGAAGTGTGAAATGCGCTGGCAGAGTGAGAGACAGCTGCTATTTGGGAGAGAAAAAAAGGAAAAGGCACAAACCAAAAGTGTGGATAAAAAATATATAAAAATATAATAGGAGCCGAGGTTATGATCTGAAATTGTTGAACTCGATATTGAGTCCGGAAGGCTGTAAAGTGCCTAATCGGAAGATGAGGTGCTGTTCCTCGAGCTTACGCTGAGCTTCCGTGGAACAATGCAAGAGGCCGCGGACAGTGAGGCCTGAGTGGGAATGGAGCGGTGAATTGAAATGACAGGCGACCGGAAGCTCGGGGTCCCCCTTATGGACTGAACGGAGGTGTTCCGCAGAGCGGTCACCCAATCTGCGTTTGGTCTCCATAATTACATAATCCCGTGCTACTTGGTTGATTCTTAATGTCCTCTGAAGTGGCCGAGCAAGCAACTCATTTGGAAAAGCAACTGCAACACATTGGAGGACCATCCTCACATGATAACTACGGATGGGCAATAAATGCAGCCTTGCCAAAGTTGCCAATATCTCAAAAACAACTTTTTAACATAAATAAGTGGTTTAGGATGTTGGGCAGGAAATCATCAAGTGTTAATTGCATTATAAAGTATTGCTGTATTTGTTTTTGGACTGTAAATTATTCCAAAATCCCAGTAGCTAGATTGAAACAATTAATCTAAAGCCAGTAATGCCAAAGAAAGAGAATCCAGAATTTTTAAATCATTTTTCTATCAAAACTTTTTATGTTGTCTTGTGAAGCACTATATCTGCAGAAATGTAAACCGATGGGTCCTGTTCAGATCCTCCACCAAGTAGTGAGCGTGAATGCCTATGTGATTTCTCCTCTGAATTCCCCCACTTCTATCCGGTGGATTGGCCAGTATTGTGTGGTGCTGTGGCCTCTGTTCATAAGTAAACTGAGACAGTGATTGCAGCTGAACCAAACCCTGTTGTTGCCTGATGTTCAAACAAGTACCCTTTTCAAGCAGGGTCCACTGGAGAGCTATCAGGATAGGGAATTCTGCCTCATTTTTCTTCTCGTGGCCCATGATGTTGAGGCCTATTGTAATGCTCCATCTGTTGCCTTGGTTCAAATTGGCAAACTCAGTGTAGCTTGCGGGACGTAAACTGGGACTTTCTGGTCAGTATGGTTCAGTACACCACACAGTACATTCAACCACGAAGTTAAACTTACAAATGTGTTTAATTGCTTTACTTAATTATTTGCGCACGTTGAATTTTATTGTCCATTTTTAATTAATATTATCTAGACCTAGACCTGTTGAGAAATATGATGCTCATTACTGTGTAGAAATCTTGATGCA
Source organism: Somniosus microcephalus (assembly GCF_052327205.1). Classification (NCBI taxonomy): domain Eukaryota; kingdom Metazoa; phylum Chordata; class Chondrichthyes; order Squaliformes; family Somniosidae; genus Somniosus; species Somniosus microcephalus. Next base: position 11,953,115 of record NC_141000.1, on the reverse strand, counting down.
TGGGTGGACTGGGTGGTACCTTGAATTCAACACTAGTTGTTAACCTCTAGGCCCAAACTGATAAGGTGAAAGTCCCTTCTTTCTGCTGTGTGTAAGGGTCCTGTGTGAAATGAATTTGGGAAGTTCCAATCCTGTTGATTCATCCCTAATTTGGTATTAATTGGTAATCTTTCTTAGGAGACCATAGGATGGTTGATGTGAAGGAAAGAAAAAAAAGGGTCAGTTTATTCTACATCAGGATGTTCTAGTCCTGACTTGGGAATGCTTGATGATGATAGTGCCTGAAATGGAAAGGATCCCATTCTGCTGCACTAATGTCGCTTACCTTGATAAGCCTGAAAATGTAAAATTTTAATAAAAACTATACAGTGCACTCAGAAAATAAATCCTGTTAAAATGTATCTGTAGACCATGGTAAATGCAAATAATGGGATTTGCAGTGGATATTTGGAAAATGATTAGTAACCAGTCATGTTTCCTAGTATGCCATAGCTACAGTAGATGATTCACCTGAGTCACTGAGCGGCTGCAGGGCATTCTGGAGGGGGAGGGTGAACAGCCAGTGGTCGTGGTCCACATTGGTACCAACGACATAGGTAAAAAGAGGGATGAGGTCCTGCATCAAGAATTTAGGGAGCTAGGTAACAGACTAAAGAGCAGGACCCCAAAGGTTGTAATCTCTGGATTACTCCCAGTGCCACGTTCTAGTAAGTATAGGAATGGGAGGATAGAGCAGATGAATGCGTGGCTAAAGAGTTGGTGTAGGGGGGAGGGTTTTACTTTCCTGGATCACTGGGCCTGCTTCTGGGAAAGGTGGGACTTGTACAAGTCGGACGGGTTGCACCTGAACCAGAGCGGGACAAATATCCTTGCGGGGAGGTTTGCTAGCACTGTTGGGGGGGGTTTAAACTAACTTGGCAGGGGGATGGGATACAGAGGGGAGCTGAAATAGGGGGGGATGTGCTGCCAATTATAGAGAAAAAAACAAGTCAGCTTGGTAGACAGGGCAAATATATAAGGGCAAGGCTGGATGGCATCTATTTTAATGCAAGGAGTCTTGCAAATAAGGTGGATGAACTGAAGGTGTTGATAAACACATGGGAGTATGATATTGTTGCTATCACGGAGACATGGTTGAGGGAAGGGCAAGACTGGCAGCTCAATATTCCGGGGTACAGAATCTTCAGGCGAGACAGAGGGGGAGGTATAAGAGGAGGGGGTGTCGCAATATTAATTAAGGAGTCAATTACTGCAGTAAGGAGGGATGATATATTAGCAGGGTCCTCTAATGAGGCCATATGGGTGGAGCTTATAAACAAAAAGGGGGCAAGCACTTTGCTGGGAGTGTACTATAGGCCTCCAAACAGTCAGGGGGAGATAGAGGAACAGATATGTAGGCAAATCTCAGAGAAATGTGCAAATAATAGGGTAATAATAATGGGGGATTTCAACTTCCCCAATATTAACTGGGATAGTCAGAGTGTGAAAGGCTCAGAGGGTGTAGAATTCTTAAAGTGCATCCAGGAGAGCTTTTTGAGCCAGCATGTAGAAAGTCCTACAAGAGAGGGGGCGGTACTGGACCTAATTCTAGGGAATGTGGCCGGCCAAGTGGAAAAAGTGCTAGTAGGGGAGCACTTTGGTGATAGTGACCATAATATGGTAAGATTTAAAGCGGTCATGGAAAAGGACAGGGATGGGCCGGAAATAAAGGTTCTAAATTGGGGGAAGGACGATTTTAATAGGATAAGGCAGGATCTGGCCAAAATGGACTGGGATCAGCTACTTGTAGGAAAATCCGCATCGGAGCAATGGGAGGCTTTCAGAAGGGAGATTGAGATCATACAATGGCAACATGTTCCCGTAAAGGTCAAGGGTGGTTCCAAAAACCACAGGGAACCTTGGATGTCAGGGGATATACGAGAATGGATTAGGAAAAAAAGGAGGGCTTTTGGCAGATACAAAAGGCTAAAGACGGAGGAAGCCCTAGAGGAGTACAAAAAGTGCAGGGGGATACTTAAAAAAGAAATTAGGAGATCAAGGAGGGGCCATGAAATAACACTGGCGAGCAAAATAAAGGAAAATCCGAAGATGTTTTATAGGTATATTAAGGGTAAGAGGATAACTAGGGAAAAAATAGGGCCCATTAGGGACAAAAGTGGCAATCTGTGTGTGGAGCCGGAAGATGTAGGAGGGGTTCTAAATGAATTTTTTGCATCTGTTTTCACTATGGAGAAGGACGATGTAGACATAGAAATAGGGCGGGGGGACTGTGATATGCTCGAACATATTAACATCGAGAGGGAGGAGGTATTGGCGGTTTTAGCTGGCCTAAAAATGGATAAATCCCCTGGCCCGGATGAAATGTATCCCAGGCTGCTGTGTGAGGCAAAGGAGGAGATTGCGGGGGCTCTAACACATATATTCAGGACCTCTCTGGCCACAGGGGATGTGCCAGAGGACTGGAGAACCGCTAATGTAGTACCATTATTCAAGAAGGGTAGTAGGGAAAAACCGGGGAACTACAGGCCAGTGAGCCTAACATCAGTGGTAGGAAAATTATTGGAAAAAATCCTGAGGGACAAAATTTGTCTCCACTTGGAGAGGCAAGGATTAATCAGGGATAGTCAACATGGCTTTGTCAAGGGAAGATCATGTCTGACTAATTTGATTGAATTTTTTGAGGGGGTGACTAGGTGTGTGGATGAGGGTAACGCAGTGGATGTGGTATACATGGATTTCAGTAAGGCCTTCGATAAAGTCCCGCACAGGAGACTGGTCAAGAAGGTAAGAGCCCATGGAATCCAGGGTGCCTTGGCACATTGGATACAAAACTGGCTTAGTGGCAGAAGGCAGAGGGTGATGGTCGAAGGTTGTTTTTGTGACTGGAAGCCTGTGGCCAGTGGGGTACCACAGGGATCGGTGCTGGGTCCCTTGCTGTTTGTGGTCTACATTAATGACTTGGATATGAATGTAAAAGGTATGATCAGTAAGTTCGCGGATGATACAAAAATTGGTAGGGTGGTAAATAGCGAGGAGGGTAGCCTCAGTCTGCAGGATGATATAGATGGGTTGGTCAGATGGGCGGAACAGTGGCAAATGGAATTTAACCCGGAAAAGTGCGAGGTGATGCACTTTGGGGGGACTAACAAGGCAAAGGAATACACAATGAATGGAATGACCCTAGGCAAGACGGAGGGTCAGAGGGATCTGGGTGTGCAAGTACACAGATCCCTGAAGGTGGCGGAACAGGTGGATAAGGTGGTAAAAAAGGCATATGGGATACTTGCCTTCATTAGCCGAGGCATTGAATATAAGAGCAAGGAGGTTATGATGGAGCTGTATAAAACACTGGTTAGGCCACAGCTGGAATACTGTGTGCAGTTCTGGTCACCACACTACAGGAAGGATGTGATCGCGTTAGAGAAGGTGCAGAGGAGGTTCACCAGGATGTTACCAGGGCTGGAGCGCTTCGGCTATGAAGAGAGACTGGGCAGATTGGGTTTGTTTTCCTTGGAGCAGAGGAGGCTGAGGGGGGACATGATTGAGGTGTACAAAATTATGAGGGGCATAGATAGGATGGATGCTGAGGAGCTTTTTCCCTTAGTAGAGGGGTCAATAACTAGGGGGCATAGATTCAAGGTAAAGGGCGGGAGGTTTAGAGGGGATTTGAGAAAGAACTTTTTCACCCAGAGGGTGGTTGGAGTCTGGAACTCACTGCCTGAAAGGGTTGTGGAGGCAGGAACCCTCACAACATTTAAGAAGCATTTGGATGTGCACTTGAAATGCCATAGCATACAAGGCTACGGGCCAAATGCTGGAATATGGGATTAGATTAGGCAGGGCTTGATGGCCGGCGCGGACACGATGGGCCGAAGGGCCTCTATCCGTGCTGTATTACTCTATGACTCTATGACCTCAGTGAAAATAACTGCAAGAGCTGGGAGCACTAATTCAAACTGCTGCAGTATTGCTTAACTGCCTACCCTGTACATCTCTCAGAGAGTTGCTAGTTCAGGTGAAGTACTGATGCAGATTGTTAAATTTAAACGTTGTGTGCAAACTTGTATAGGAAACTCTTTTTTATCTAGCACCGGCGTGGTGCCGGTTTATCAAAAAGTCCGGATTACAGAGAGGTATAGTTAAAAGTTACAAGAGCTCCGTACACAGCAACAAATCCAGGCTTCCGTGTTGCTTAGCAACATGTGCAGGAACCCGGCCACAGATCCAGGAATGGCCACTAATATGAAGTAAAACTTACCAGAACCTACTCCTGAATTTTGCCGGTTAACAGAGATTTCCGGTTATTAGGTGCCGGTAAATCGAGTACAAAGCTACCTCCATGACAGCTGGACATATCGGCATCAAAAGATAAGGGGTAAGTCATTTAGGACAGGGATGAGGAGGAATTTCTTCACCCAGAGAGTGGTGAACCTGTGGAATTCTCTACCACAGAAGGCAGTTGAGGCCAATTCATTAAATATATTCAAGAAGGAGTTGGATATATTTCTTAAGGCTAAAGGGATCAAGGGATATGGGGAGAAAGCAGGGACAGGGTACTGAAATTGGATGATCAGCCATGATCTCATTGAATGGTGGAGCAGGCTCGAGGGGCCGAATGGCCTACTCCTGCTCCTATCTTCTATGTAATTCAATACTAATTTCTGCAGAATTTCATTTGTGCTTACAGTATTTAACCACTAAATTGACCACCCATTCACACGAACAAAAATTATTTCTTCATATTGAGATGGCTTAAGGTGCCCCCACCCACCATGTAGGTCTCTTGCAACATGCAACAACCCAGCAAAAGGGTGGTGAATAGCCTGCTTCCAGGGCACCTAAATGCTGCTTGGTAATGAGGGGATATGGAGTGTGTGAACAAATGCATTTCATCTCTTTTCCTCTATTTTAGTTTCCACCACCCTTTCCTCTTTATGGAAAAATGCTTATTTTCTGTACAACATTCCTCCACAGGGATATAGCTGAGATTCCATGTATGAAGGAATGCATCTATAAATCTACATCATAAATATTACAGATCTGTCATATAACATTTTTGCGTCTGTAATATCCATCTGATTGTAAGCTCCTGAATAACTTTACTAATTCCAATCACATTCCATCAAAGAAATTTTCAGAAGATACAGCCACTATGACTGTTCCTCACCCAACCCAACCCATGACTCTTTACAATCTATATTAACGATTTGGAGGAAGGGACCGAGTGCAACATATCCAAGTTTGCCGACGATACAAAGATGGGAGGGAAAGCAGTGAGTGAGGAGGACATAAAAAACCTGCAAAAGGACATAGACAGGCTAAGTGAGTGGGCAGAGATTTGGCAGATGCAATATAATGTTGGAAAGTGTGAGGTTATGCACTTTGGCAGAAAAAATCAAAGAGCAAGTTATAATCTAAATGGAGAGAAACTGCAAAGTGCTACAGTACAAAGGGATCTGGGGGTCCTGGTGCATGAAACACAAAAAGTTAGTATGCAGGTGCAGCAGGTGATCAGGAAGGCCAATGGAATCTTGGCTTTTATTGCGAGGGGGATGGAGTCTAAAAACAGGGAAGTCTTGCTGCAGTTATACAGGGTATTGGTGAGGCCACACCTGGAATACTGCGTGCAGTTTTGGTTTCCATATTTAAGAAAATATATACTTGCTCTCGAGGCGGTTCAGAGAAGGTTCCCTCGGTTGATTCCGGAGATGAGGGGGTTGACGTATGAGGAAAGGTTGAGTAGGTTGGGACTCTACTCATTGGAGTTCAGAAGAATGAGAGGCGATCTTATCGAAACATATAAGATTGTGAGGGGGCTTGATCGGGTGGATGCGGTGAGGATGTTTCCACTGATGGGTGAGACTAGAACTAGGGGGCATAATCTAAGAATAAGGGGCTGCCGTTTCAGGACTGAGATGAGGAGAAACTTCTTCACTCGGGTAGTAAATCTATGGAATTTGCTACCCCAGAGAGCTGTGGAAGCTGCAACATTAAATAGATTTAAAACGGAGATAGACAGTTTCCTAGCAGATAAGGGAATTAGGGGTTACGGGGAGAGGGCAGGGAAGTGGACGTGAGTCTAGATTCGGATCAGCCATGATCCTATTGAATGGCGGAGCAGGCCCGAGGGGCCGTATGGCCTACTCCTGCTCCTACTTCTTATGTTCTTATGTTCTTATAACCATAATTTAAATTTATTGCATAATAAACTCACAAATTCAAAAATTTCCAAAAGCCCCACAAACATAAAAACATATTCCGGATGTGGGTGATGCTGACAGTGTCACATTTATTGTCCATCTCTAGTTGTCTTGAGAAGGTGGTGGTGGGCTGCTGTAGGGGGTGGTGGGTTTGTCGGCCTTTAAATTGACCTTGACGGTTCGAATCGTCCCACTCCCTGGTTCTGGGGCTTGGAATTATTTAGGGGATGTGATAGGCAACTGTTTGGTGCAAGAACAAATATTTTATTTAGAAATTGCACACCACACGAATTAATTAAACAAAAACGTATACGCAACGGGTCCAGAGGTTATGCAGTGAGAGAAAAAAAAACCAAAAACAAAACAAAATAAAACCACCTCCCACCACTACACTAACTAAGTTAGGCTCTGAAATTACAGGGACTATGCTCACCAAAGGATTTCTCCACAGTTTAGACCAGTTGCTCACTGCTTCCTCTCTCCTCAATCTTGTGGACTCCTTGGCTGGTTGCGGTGTCTTTGATATTAGCACTGGTCGACATTTTGATGGTAAACAAGTTTTTCCTAGAGTCAGCGCTGGATGATGGTTGATCTTTCAGTGACTCCGAGGCTTCTTGTTAGGTTTTCTTGTTGTGTTGCTGTAACCTCGTGTGGTAAGTTAGATGTTTCAAAGCCAGAGTCAAAGAGCCCAGAGTCCAAGTGCTTTTCTAGCTTATTCTCTGGTACGTTTCTTCTGCTCCGGTGTGCTGCTGCTGCTGCCCGCCGGCACTCTCTCTCTTCAGCCTGTCTGTTGAGGTCTCTTTAGCTACTAGCAAGCCCCCAGTTATACCTGAGAGGCTGCTTAAACTTTTGCGCCAAAACTCGGTGCACAATTGATTTTAGATGACTCCCTTTTGTGCGATTTTGGCAGGCTGACCAATTCTGATGTGATCCCTTTGTGAGAATTTTGGTGGGCTGATTGAGCATTAGCATGATACAAGATTCACAAAGGTATGGATGGGGTTTTTGAATGGTGCTGTTAGAATGTAATCAGGTCTTGATACTGTCCATTGTGTGTTTTGCTGATGCCAGGGTTTTTCTGTATAGCCGTTTTAAGAACTATTAAAATATGTATGTATCTGGGTCCCTGGTAAGTGGGCTTTTGTTAGACTGCTAATGTCTCCCTGGGGGCCTGCCTTCCAGGTGGGTTAGCAGCCCTATAAGGATCCCATTTCCCTGTGCAGACCCAGCATACAATTTAAAATGTCCAAACTCAATCCAATAAGCCCTAGTTTAGTCCAAAGGCGCCTAATAGTGAAATATTTCTGTCCACATTTCTCCTGCAAAAGATCCAACACAGTCCCTTTTTAAATTCCAGACACATGTCCATTGAGTAGGGTGTCCTGGAATTTTGTGAATCCTACACTGCCTTCTTGAACTGCTGCAGTCCTTGTGGTGATGGTGTTCCTACAAAGCTGTTCGGCAAGAAATTCCAGGATATTGACCCAGTGACGTTGATAGAATAATGATTATATGTTCAAGTCAGGATGGTCTATAACTTGTTGAGGAACCTAGAGGTGTGTTTCCACGATGTTGCTTTTGTCCTTCTTGATAGCAGAGGTCGTAGAGGAGAGGGCTGCTGTTGATGTAACCTTGATGAGTTGCTGCATTTCATCCTGTAGCTTGTTCATACTGCAGCCACAATGTGCCACTGGTGGAGGGAGTGGCTATTGAGTCTAGTGGCAGGGGCATCGATCAGGTGAACTCTTCTGTCTTGGATTGTGTTGAGATTTTTAAGTGTTGTTGCGGCGGCACCCATCCAGATAAGTGGTGAGTATTCCATCACACTTCGGACTTTAGCCTTGTAGATGGTGGAGAGACTGTGAGGGTTCAGGAGGTGAGCCACACTCCACAGAGTACCCAGCCTTTGTCCTGATGTTGTCGACATGGTGCCAATGTTGCTGGTTCGATGAAGGTTCCAGTCATTGATGGGGTACTCTTTGCTGGTTAAAGGTCAGGGGGCAATGTCTGAACTTACTGTTGCTCGAAATGGTTATTTCGTGGCCACTTATGTGACACAAATGTTACCTGTCACTTGTCAGCCCAATGCTCGCATAGGCTGCTTCATTATCAGAGAAATTGTAAATGGATCTGAATGCTGTGGAATAGTTAACAACAGCCCCAATTCTGACCTTCTGACGGAGGGAGGGCCATTGATGAAGCAGCTGAAGATGGTTGTGCAGAGGTTATTTCCCCAAGGAACTCCTGCACTGATGTTCTGAGGTGTGGTGATTGGCTTCTGTCAACCAGAACCATCTTCCTTTGTGTCATGTATGATTCCAGCCATTGGAAGGTTTTTTCTTTGACCTCCATTGACCTCAGTTTTGCTAGGGCTCCTTGGTGCTATACTCAGTCAAAAGCTGCTTTGATGTCAAAGGCAGTTGCTCTTGCCTCTTCTCTGGTATTCAGCTTTTGCGTCCACATCTGGACCAAGGCTTTGATAAGGTCTGGAGCTGAGTGCTTCTGGTGGTACCTGAACTAAATATCTTTGAACGGGTTATTGGTAAGTAGTTGTTGCTTGATGGCACAATTCCATCATCTTCGCTGATGATTGGGAGGAGGCTGACAGGATGGTAATTGGCAGGATTAGATTGATCTTGTTTTTTGTGGATAGGACATGCTTAGGTAATCCTCCACATTGTTAGGTAGATGCCATTGTCACAGCTGTACTGGAACACTTGATTAAGGAGTGGATAGTTCTGGTGCACAGGTCTTCTGTACTATAGGCTACAGGTTCTGTTAAAGGAGTATGAGCAGCTAGGGGTCAAATTAAAAAACAGAACCTCAAGGGTAATAATCTCTGGATTATTACCTGAGCCACGGGCGAATTTGGCTAGGACAAATAAAATTAGAGAGTTAAATGCGTGGCTCAAAGACTGGTGTGGGAGAAATGGGTTTTGCTTCCTGGGACACTGGCACCAGTACTGGGGCAGGAGGGAGCTGTTCCGTTGGGACGGGCTTCACTTGGCCAGTGCTGGGACTAGAGTCCTGGCGGATCATATAACTAGAGCTGTAGCGAGGGCTTTAAACTAACTAGTGGGGGGGAGGTTCCTAGAGAGCAAATAATAAAAATGACAACAGAGAAGGTCATAGGCTTAGGCAGCAGTGGGGAAATTAAAAACCAGAGCGTGTCAGGAAGGGGCAGAAGGTATGGAGTAAAAGGTAAAGTAATAAAAAGGGCAAAAGCAGGAACTAAGTGTCACAAAACATATTTGAAAGTTCTCTATCTGAATGCACGTAGCATTCATAACAAAATAGACGAGTTAATGGCACAAATAACTACATATGGGTATGATCTTGTGGCCATTACAGAAACATGGCTGCAGGGTGACAATGCCTGGGAATTAAACATACCAGGTTATTTAACGATCAGGAAGGACAGGCAGGAAGGAAGGGGAGGTGGGGTGGCTATGTTAATAAAGGAAGGAATCACTGTAATACAGAGAAATGATATTGGGTCAAAAGATCAGGATAATGAAACAGTTTGGGTGGAGGTAAGGAATAATAAAGGGAAAAAACACTAGTGGGCGTAGTCTATAGGCCTCCGAACAGTTGCAACTATGTTGGACGGAGTATCAATCAGGAAATAGTTGAGGCTTGTAATAAGGGAACATCTATAATTATGGGGGATTTTAACTATCATATTAATTGGACAAATCAAATTGGGCAGGGCTGCCTTGAGGATGAGTTCATTGAGTGTATTAGGGATGGGTTTCTTGAGCAGTATTTAACTGAACCGACCAGGGGGCAAACAACCTTAGATCTGGTCCTGTGTAACGAGACAGAATTCATTAAAAATGTCCTAGTAAAGGATCCCCTTGGAATGAGTGACCATAACATGGTTGAATTCCATATTCAATTAGAGGGTGAGAAGGTTGGATCTCAAACAAGTGTGCTAAGCCTGAATAAAGGAGACTATGAAGGTATGAGAGCGGAATTGAGTAGAGTGGATTGGGAAAATAGATTAAAGGGTAAGACGATACATGATCAGTGGTGTACATTTAAGGAGTTATTTTACAACTTCCAAAAAAAAAATATTCCACTGAGAAGAAAAGGGTGTAAAAGAAAAGACAGCCATCCGTGGCTAAGTAAAGAAATTAAGGATAGTATTCGACTAAAAACAAGGGCATATAAGGTAGCCAAATCTAGTGGGAGGATAGAGGATTGGGAAAACTTTAAAAGACAGCAAAAAATAACAAAAAGATTGATTAAGAAAGGGAAGATAGATTATGAAAGTAAATTAGCAAAAAATATAAAAACAGATAGTAAGAGTTTTTATAGTTATATAAAAAGAAAAAGGGTGGCTAAAGTAAATGTTGGTCCCTTAGAGGATGAGACCGGGAAATTAATGGTGGGAAATATGGAGATGGCAAAAACACTGAATGAATGTTTTGTATCAGTCTTTACAGTAGAAGACACTAAGAATATCCCAACACTGGACAAACAGGGGGCTATAGTGGGGGAGGAGCTAAACACGATCAAAATCACTAAGGAAGTGGTCCTTGGTAAAATAATGGGACTCAAGGCGGATAAATCACCTGGACCTGATGGCTTACATCCTAGGGTCTTGAGGGAAGTGGCGGTAGGGATTGTGGATGCATTGGTAATAATTTTCCAAAACTCCCTGGACTCAGCAAAGGTCCCGGCAGACTGGAAAACTGCTAATGTAACACCCTTATTTAAAAAGGGCAGTAGACAGAAGGCTGGAAACTATAGACCGGTTAGCCTAACATCTGTGGTAGGTAAAATTTTGGAGTCCATTATTAAGGAGACAGTAACAGGACATTTGGATAATCAAAATTTAATAGGACAAAGTCAGCATGGTTTTATGAAGGGTAAGTCATGTTTGACAAATTTGCTGGAGTTCTTTGAGGAAGTAACATATAGGGTGGATAAAGGGGAACCAGTGGACGTAGTGTATTTAGACTTCCAAAAGGCATTTGACAAGGTGCCACACAAAAGATTATTGCTTAAGATAAAAAATCACGGGATTGGGGGTAATATTCTGGCATGGATAGAGGATTGGCTATCTAACAGAAGGCAGAGAGTTGGGATAAATGGTTCATTCTCAGAATGGCAATCAGTAACTATGGTGTTCCGCAGGGGTCGGTGCTGGGTCCCCAACTCTTTACAATCTGTATTAACGATTTGGAGGAGGGGACCGAGTGTAACATATCAAAGTTTGCAGATGATACTAAGATGGGAGGGAAAGTAGTGAGTGAGGAGGACATAAAAAACCTGCAAGGGGACATAGACAGGCTAAGTAAGTGGGCAGAGATTTGGCAGATGGAATACAATACTGGAAAGTGTGAGGTTATGCAGTTTGGCAGGAAAAATCGTAGAGCAAGCTATTATCTTAATGGCAAGAAACTGGAAAGTACTGAAGTACAAAGGGATCTGGGGGTCCTGGTGCACAAAACTCAAAAGGTTAGTATGTAGGTGCAGCAAGTGATTAAGAAGGCCAATGGAATGTTGGCTTTCATTGCTAGGGGGATAGAATATAAAAATAGGGAGGTATTGCTTCAGTTGTACAAGGTATTGGTGAGACCGCACCTGGAATACTGCATACAGTTTTGGTGTCCATACTTAAGAAAAGACATACTTGCTCTCGAGTCAGTACAAAGAAGGTTCACTCGGTTAATCCCGGGGATGAGGGGATGGACATATGAGGAGAGGTTGAGTAGATTGGGACTCTACTCATTGGAGTTCAGAAGAATGAGAGGCGATCTTATTGAATCATATAAGGTTGTGAAGGGGTTGGATCGGGTGGATGCCGGGAGGATGTTCCCGATGATGGGTGAAACTAGAACTAGGGGGCATAGTCTTAGAATAAGTGGCTGCTCTTTCAAAACTGAGATGAGGAGGAACTACTTCACTCAGAGGGTGGTAGGTCCATGGAATATGCTGCCCCAAAAAGCTGTAGAAACTACATCATTACATAAATTTAAAACAGAAATAGACAGTTTCCTAGAAGTAAAGGGAATTAAGGGTTACGGGGAGCGGGCAGGAATTTGGACATGAGTCTAGGTTTGGATCGGACATGGCCCTGTGGGTAGCGGAGCGGGCCCAGGGGCCGTGTAGCCTGATCCTGCTCCTATTTCGTGTGTCTAATTCTGTTAGATTCAGGAGATGGTTCTGTGATAGTAGATTGGCGGTTAGGATCAGATCAGCCATGATCTTATTAAATGGCTGAGCAGGCTCGAGGGGCCGATTGGCCTCCTCCTGCTCCTATTTCTTATGTTCTTATGTTCTTATGTTGTCAGTGCCCATAGTCATTTCTGTGTCCATTGCACTCAGCTGCTTCTTAATATGAAGGAAATTGGTTGGACACTGGCATCTATGATGTATGATCATTCACTTGGTACTTGTGACATACAAACACTTCAGCCTTGTCCCTTGCACTGACATGCTGGTCTCTTACGGCTGAGGATGGGGATATTCCTGGAGCCTCCTTTTTCAGTTGCCTGGTTGTCCATCACCATTCTTGACTGTTAGAGCTGCAAAGCTTTGCTGTGCTCTGTTTTTGTGACACCACTTATCTCCATCTATAGAGCCCGCTGCTTTTGATGCGTAGCATCTGGCAGCCCTGTGTAGTAATTTCACTAAGTTGGTACCTTATTATAAGATATGCCTGATGCTGATCCCGGCATGCTATTCTGCACTCTGCTTTGAATAATGCTTTGGTCTCTCGGCTTGATGACGTTCAAGGAGCGAGGTGGACCTTGAGGTTACAGATTGTGGTGATAGACAATTCTGATGCTGCTGATGGCCCACAGTCCCTTGTTGATGGCCCACAGTGGCTTATAGTCTGTCCCACTTAGCACAGCTGTAGTGCCACACTACATGATGGAGGATGTTTCACTTGGTCTTTACAAGGTCTGTGCAGCGGTCATTCGTATCAATGCTATCTTGGTCAAATGTGTCTATGGCAGGTAGCTTGGTGAAGATGAGGTCAAGTAGGTTATGTTCTCATGTTGCTCCCTTTTCCACCTGATGCAGGCATAGTCCAGCAGCTGTGTTCTTCAGAGCTCAGTCAGTGGCAGTACTGCTGAACCAGTCTTGGTGGCGGACATTGAAGTCCCCACTCAGAGTACATTCTGTGCCCTTGCTTACCACAGACCTTACTCCAAGTGATGTTCAAGGTGAAGGAGTACTGATTCATTAGCTGAAGAGGGTGGGTGGGGGGTGGGGCGGTGGATGGTAGGTAGTGATCAGCAGAAGGTTTTCTCAACACTGTTTGACCTGAAGCCATGAGATTTCATGGAGTCAATTTTGTGGATTTCTATACTACTGTATTTCTATGTCTCCACCTCCGGTGAGTCTATCTTGCCGGTGGGACATGACATTCCTCGAGATAGTGATGAAGCATTCTTGGATTTTGGCAGAAACATCTGATTCTGTGAGTGCGACTGTGTCAGCCTGTTGTTGTCTAGTCTGTAGGATAGTTCTCCCAACTTGGGCACCAGTCTCCAGATGTTAGTGTGGAGGACTTTGCAGGGTTAACTACAACATCAGCAACAACTTGCATTTATGTAGCACCTTTAACGTAGTAAAACATTCCAAGAAGCTTCACAGGAGCGTAATCAGGCAAAAATTGACACCGGGCCAAAGAAGGAGACATTAGGACAGGTGGCTAAACGCTTGGTCAAAGAGGTAAGTTTTAAGCAGCGTCTTAATGGACGAGGAGAAAGGTGGAGAGGCAAAACGGTTTGGGGAGGGAATTCCAAAGCTTAGAGCCTAGTCGGCTGAAGGCATGGCGGCCAATGGTGGATCGAAGAAAGTGGGGGATGCACTAGAGGCCAGAGTTCAAGGAACACAGAGTTCGCTGAGGGTTGCAGGGCTGGAGGAGGTTACAGAGATGGGGAGGGGCGAGGCCATAGAGGGATTTGAACATAAGGACTGAGATTTTCTAAATCTCTGCGTCTAAATGTCTGCGTCATTGCCGATAGGTTTGATTAATTTTTTCCCCTTATTTTTGAACTTGGTAGCCAACGTGAGTGACAACAGAAATTGCTGGAAAAATTCAGCAGGTCAGGCAACATCCGTGGAGAGTAATTTGAGTTGACGTTTCGGGTCGAAACCTTTCTTCAAAACTGGAAAGAAAAGAAAATAGATCGAAGGCAAGACTGCGATCGAACAAAAGAAGTAAAAGAGACAATAAAAGGTATTCGAAACCAGACGAGATGGTAATAGGCTGGTGGAGACAAAAGGCAGCTGAGATTAGGTGTGAAGTGTACTGGCAGGATAGGAGACAGCTGCCAGGTGGGAGAGAGAAACAAAAGGAAAGGGGGGGGGGGCGGAAAGGAAGACCCAAAACAAAGGGGTGGAAGAAATTATAAGTAAAAAAGTAATAGGGGCCGAGGTTATGATCTGAAATTGTTGAACTCGATATTGAGTCCGGAAGGCTGCAAAGTGCCTAATCGGAAGATGAGGTGCTGTTCCTCGAGTTTACGCTGAGCTTCCGTGGAACAATGCAAGAGGCCGCGGACGGTGAGGTCCGAGTGGGAATGGAGCGGTGAATTAAAACGACAGGCGACCGGAAGCTCGGGGTCCCCCTTACGGACTGAACGGTTACAACTCAAATTTCTCTCCACGGATGTTGCCTAACCTGCTGAGTTTTTCCAGCAATTTCTGTTGTTATTTCGGATTTCCAGCATCTGCAGTATTTTGCTATTGTACAACCGAGTGGCTTGCGAGACCACTGCAGAGGGCATTGACAGTCAACCACATAGTGTTGAACTGAAATCACCTGTAGGCCAGACACAATATCACCTACATAACATCACCACTTATGAATTGTTTGGTCCTTTATATGCGAAACATTAAGGATTATCAGAAGGAAATTCAAATGATAACTGCCCCTCCCAGTGGTTAATAAAATAGGGATTCTAGATTCTAATGTAAAATAGCAATTATCCTGCCACCTTAGAAATCCAACTCCAGTGTGAGCATGATTCTTGCCAAAAGTAGCAATTCAGGATGATAATTAGTTTCAATAAAATATGGCCTTACTGAACTTGTGGGATCATTATGTGATCAATTACACCTTCAAACCGTTGATGAGAAAAGGTAAATCTTGCTCAGAATGGCTCCCAAAATCCAGCCCACCCTAAAAGGAGCTGTACACATGATTTGAATTGTTCTGCAGACAGTGTTTTGCTATGTGCCATAATATTAAGACAAATTATGCCATTAATTACTCATAAGTAGCAAACTATTGTGTTAATTCTGCTAAATACGATTCATTTTGCTACATTACTCTATTTATTAACTAGAATGATGACCAAATGTGTCAAAAACCGTTGTCCTTGTCTATAATATACAAAGGGTCTGCTGCTTTCTATGGTTCCGTCCACGGGGTAGAATTTCTCTCACGTGGTGGCACAAAGCAGGCGGAATCAGATCATCCTCCCACTATAAGCAGACCTGATACAGGAAACTCTTGTTTAAACGACACCTAAATATCCAGAATTCTCTATTAACCGGCAAAATTCTCACTCCGAAAACAACACCTCAATAACCGGCAATGTTGCCGAGTCCGAGTCTCCCGCGGTGGCCGAGTTAGTCAGTGGGGGTAGTTCTCCAAACTGCCACTACTCGGCTTCTTGGCGCTGTCGGAAGTCCGAACACCTCAATAACGGGAGTCTGACTCTCCCGCGCTGCCGGTAGTCTCTTCTGATCTGCCATTTTACAGGGGTACTGCATGTCTCCCACGCTGCTGGTAGTCATTGCATTGCATTACCCTCAACTGGCAGTACTGTACTTAATCAAGCATCTTCCACCATCCATTTAACACAACATTCTGTAGGTGAGTACCCAATTACTGTATACTGCACATTTCTTGATTGTTTTATTTTTCTTTGTTAAAAATAGCCTCGGTAGATAATCCTCTCCGTCATCCAGAATTTTTGATCAACCGGCAACACGCCGGACCCGTCGGTGCCGGATACCAAAGGGTTTCCTGTATTCAGTTTCATTGACTGCAGTGGAACTGAATATCCGGCTCTGTGTATAACGGCCGGTCGATCCGATACCGCCCGCTTTGCAGCACCGCCCAAGATGAATTTCTAACCCCACTAGCTTATAGCGACCGAATAAGCCCAGATTTTCATTAGATGGGATTCCGGACCTTGTGTTTTGGGGATCCTTTGATTGCATCTTGCATGAAAACTGCAAAGTGGTGACTGTCGTAAGAAAACTACTAGGCACTTGGTTTAAGCATTAAACAAAGCTTTAATCAACTGTTTTACAACATGGAGATCTAGTTGTGTCCTTCACTAGTTCCTGTTAAAGAATGTCCTGAGCAAGCAATACTGGATTGGCGGTTAGGATCAGATCAGCCATGATCTTATTGAATGGCGGAGCAGGCTCGAGGGGCCGATTGGCCTACTCCTGCTCCTATTTCTTATGTTCTTATGTTCTTATGTAAGCTGGGCCCATGGCCGAGTATTTATACTCTCCCTGGACAGCGCCACCAGCAGGCCGCCCAGCATCATTTCATAAGTCATTTCCACATGAATGACAAGATTCATGTCAGTGACCTTCGTGAAGGTAAAGAGCTCCTTTATTGTCAAGTCCCAGGAAAGGATGAGTTGGAGTAGGTTGGAGCTGATGCAGGAGGGAGGAATTGTCTGTGGGTGGTGCGTTTTGGAGCTTAGGAAGAACAACAGAATAAAGCTCAGAGGAGCAATGACCATAGAAGTTTGCTTTAAGTTAGGAAAAAGCAAGAAAGCTTGCAGCAGAGAGTATCGGCTAGGGGTCGTGCTTTTTGACAACTTCATTTAACAGTATGAGCTACTTGAAGTTTCACAATCATGACTTCTTTTAAAATCAGGGTTGGAGCTCCCAATGGCTCATTTGGTAGAGGCAGTGACTGAGCCATACACACAAGGAAGGTCCAAAGTATAAATCCCCGGTCTGCGTTGAGTTGATTGCTACAACTGCCCTAAACTGCACTAGGCTAGGGAGAGGAATAATTCGGCCAGGGTCCCTGTTCCTGATCTGCATGCACTTAACCCCTGCTGGATTGTGCATGTGTGTGGATTTTGGATGAAGACAGGAATGGTCTTAGCTTTGACATTGGCCCAGAAATTCGGGTCGGGGGGCTTCCCGCGAGTGCAAGCCCCCGACCTGCACTTACCTAGCACGCCGGCCGTTGAGCTGTGGGCCCGCGTGGCATTCCGACCCTGGGCCTGCTCCAACTGCCGGCGTGCAGTGCTTGCGTATCCCAGGGGCGCAGTTAGTTCAGTGCGTCCGCTGGGATCACGTGGGCCATGGAGAGCCAATGGTAGCAGGGAATGCTTCATTCATAAGTTTGACAGGAAGAGCTGTCAAACCTATAAATGCTATAAGCCCCAAAACATCACTAAAACCTCAAATAATTTTTTTTTTAAATCACATTTTTAAAATCAACTATAAATTACATGAAATAACTATTTTAAACAATTTAAATTTTTGAAAAAATTAATTACATTTTCTAACGGGGCTAAAAATAAACTTACCTTTCTTTAAAGTATTTAAAAATAATAAACCTGTGGATAAAATGTTTTAATTTTAATTAATTCACCACTTACCTTGTTAAAAGCAGGCCTTGCGCCTGCTTTTTAAAAGTGTAACTGCTGGAGACTTACCCTCCCAGAAAAACCTGCAAAAAAACCGTAAGTTCGATGCGCACGCGCTGTCTCTCCGGCGCACGCGTTCGACTTCTGAACCCCTTCTTTCAGGGGAATGGAAGTGCCGGTTTCCCGCGCATGCACAGTGCATGCACGAAACCAGCACTTTCGTTGGGCCGACACGTGAGTACCCCGTGCGTACCAGAGGTCTTGAGGTGAGGAGTGGAGCTGAAGGACACTGGGCAGGTCTGCCCCCACCAGGACCGTAGAAAAGGTGACACTGGGTGGATACTTGGGCCAGAATTGAAGCAGTTGGGTGGGCTTATGTGTCTGGGAAACAGTTGTAACATTTTAATAACACTTAACTGGGCCAGCCGCATAAATACTGGGGTCACAAGAGCAGGTCAGAGGCTGGGTATTCTGCGGCGAGTGTCTCACCGCCTGACTCCCCAAAGCCTTTCCACCATCTACAAGACGCAAGTCAGGAGTGTGATGGAATACTCTCCACTTGCCTGGATGAGTGCAGCTCCAATAACACTCAAGAAGCTCGACACCATCCAGGACAAAGCAGCTCGCTTGATTGGCACCCCATCCACCACCGTAAACATTCACTCCCTCCAGCACCGGTGCACCGTGGCTGCAGTGTGTACCATCTACAAGATGCACTGCAGCAACTCGCCAAGGCTTCTTCGGCAGCATATAAAGTCAAAGTTAGCCAGTGATTATGCTATTTAGCATTAATTACTATACAAGGGGAGGCTTACACAAACATTTTAAGATAATTGGTGGCCCAATAGATAAATTGTCAAGCAAGAAGTACTGCTGCAAATTCCAAACACATTATAATCAAAGCTTCCATTCCTTTATTGTCTGGCTTGCATCAATGTATATTGTATAAAGTTTACTCCCTTTGTACACAACCTCGACAGGTATAATCAATCAATTTCGATAATAAATGGCATTTTCAAAGCTCATATCACCCAAACTAAACTGTTTTTTTAAGGAACAACACATTAACTTGGATCTAATTTCATTAATCGTTATATAATGTTTACCCTCCTGTAATGCTATTTTTTAATACAGAGGATCAAAAGTGCCAACACCCTCCCAAACCCGCGACCTCTACCACCCGAAGGTGTTGATAAACACATGGGAGTATGATATTGTTGCTATCACGGAGACATGGTTGAGGGAGGGGCAAGACTGGCAGCTCAATATTCCGGGGTACAGAATCTTCAGGCGAGACAGAGGGGGAGGTATAAGAGGAGGGGGTGTTGCAATATTAATTAAGGAGTCAATTACTGCAGTAAGGAGGGATGATATATTAGCAGGTTCCTCTAATGAGGCCATATGGGTGGAGCTTAAAAACAAAAAGGGGGCAAGCACTTTGCTGGGAGTGTACTATAGGCCTCCAAACAGTCAGGGGGAGATAGAGGAACAGATATGTAGGCAAATCTCAGAGAAATGTGCAAATAATAGGGTAATAATAATGGGGGATTTCAACTTCCCCAATATTAACTGGGATAGTCAGAGTGTGAAAGGCTCAGAGGGTGTAGAATTCTTAAAGCGCACCCAGGAGAGCTTTTTGAGCCAGCATGTAGAAAGTCCTACAAGAGAGGGGGCGGTACTGGACCTAATTCTAGGGAATGTGGCCGGCCAAGTGGAAGAAGTGCTAGTAGGTGAGCACTTTGGTGACAGTGACCATAATATGGTGAGATTTAAGGTGGTCATGGAAAAGGACAGGGATGGGCCGGAAATAAAGGTTCTAAATTGGGGGAAGGCCGATTTTAATAGGATAAGGCAGGATCTGGCCAAAATGGACTGGGATCAGCTACTTGTAGGAAAATCCGCATCGGAGCAATGGGAGGCTTTCAGAAGGGAGATTGAGATCATACAATGGCAACATGTTCCCGTAAAGGTCAAGGGTGGTTCCAAAAACCACAGGGAACCTTGGATGTCAGGGGATATACGAGAATGGATTAGGAAAAAAAGGAGGGCTTTTGGCAGATACAAAAGGCTAAAGACGGAGGAAGCCCTAGAGGAGTACAAAAAGCGCAGGGGGATACTTAAAAAAGAAATTAGGAGATCAAGGAGGGGCCATGAAATAACACTGGCGAGCAAAATAAAGGAAAATCCTAAGATGTTTTATAAGTATATTAAGGGTAAGAGGATAACTAGGGAAAAAATAGGGCCCATTAGGGACAAAAGTGGCAATCTGTGTGTGGAGCCGGAAGATGTAGGAGGGGTTCTAAATGAATTTTTTGCATCTGTTTTCACTATGGAGAAGGACGATGTAGACATAGAAATAGGGCGGGGGGACTGTGATATGCTCGAACATATTAACATCGAGAGGGAGGAGGTATTGGCGGTTTTAGCTGGCCTAAAAATGGATATATCCCCAGGCCCGGATGAAATGTATCCCAGGCTGCTGTGTGAGGCAAAGGAAGAGATTGCGGGGGCTCTAACACATATATTCAGGACCTCTCTGGCCACAGGGGATGTGCCAGAGGACTGGAGAACCGCTAATGTAGTACCATTATTCAAGAAGGGAAGTAGGGAAAAACCGGGGAACTACAGGCCAGTGAGCCTAACATCAGTGGTAGGAAAATTATTGGAAAAAATTCTGAGGGACAAAATTTGTCTCCACTTGGAGAGGCAAGGATTAATCAGGGATAGTCAACATGGCTTTGTCAAGGGAAGATCATGTCTGACTAATTTGATTGAATTTTTTGAGGGGGTGACTAGGTGTGTGGATGAGGGTAACGCAGTGGATGTGGTATACATGGATTTCAGTAAGGCCTTCGATAAAGTCCCGCACAGGAGACTGGTCAAGAAGGTAAGAGCCCATGGAATCCAGGGTGCCTTGGCACATTGGATACAAAACTGGCTTAGTGGCAGAAGGCAGAGGGTGATGGTCGAAGGTTGTTTTTGTGACTGGAAGCCTGTGGCCAGTGGGGTACCACAGGGATTGGTGCTGGGTCCCTTGCTGTTTGTGGTCTACATTAATGACTTGGATATGAATGTAAAAGGTATGATCAGTAAGTTCGCGGATGATACAAAAATTGGTAGGGTGGTAAATAGCGAGGAGGGTAGCCTCAGTCTGCAGGACGATATAGATGGGTTGGTCAGATGGGCGGAACAGTGGCAAATGGAATTTAACCCGGAAAAGTGCGAGGTGATGCACTTTGGGGGGACTAACAAGGCAAGGGAATACACAATGAATGGTAAGACCCTAGGCAAGATGGAGGGTCAGAGGGATCTGGGTGTGCAAGTACACAGATCCCTGAAGGCGGCGGAACAGGTGGATAAGTTGGTAAAAAAGGCATATGGGATACTTGCCTTCATTAGCCGAGGCATTGAATATAAGAGCAAGGAGGTTATGATGGAGCTGTATAAAACACTGGTTAGGCCACAGCTGGAATACTGTGTGCAGTTCTGGTCGCCACAATACAGGAAGGATGTGATCGCGTTGGAGAGGGTGCAGAGGAGGTTCACCAGGATGTTACCAGGGCTGGAGCGCTTCAGCTATGAAGAGAGACTGGGCAGATTGGGTTTGTTTTCCTTGGAGCAGAGGAGGCTGAGGGGGGACATGATTGAGGTGTACAAAATTATGAGGGGCATAGATAGGATGGATGCTGAGGAGCTTTTTCCCTTAGTAGAAGGGTCAATAACTAGGGGGCATAGATTCAAGGTAAAGGGCGGGAGGTTTAGAGGGGATTTGAGAAAGAACTTTTTCACCCAGAGGGTGGTTGGAGTCTGGAACTCACTGCCTGAAAGGGTTGTGGAGGCAGGAACCCTCACAACATTTAAGAAGCATTTGGATGAGCACTTGAAATGCCATAGCATACAAGGCTACGGACCAAATGCTGGAATATGGGATTAGGTTAGACAGGGCTTGATGGCCGGCGCGGACACGATGGGCCGAAGGGCCTCTATCCGTGCTGTATAACTCTATGACTCTATGACAAGGACAGCAGGCGTATGGGAACACCATCACCTGCAAGTTTCCTTCCAAGTTACACACCATCCTGACTTGTAAAATATATCGCCGTTCCTTCATCGTTGCTGGGTCAAAAACCTAGAACTCCCTCCCTAACAGCACTGTGGGAGTACCTTCACCACACGGACTGCAGCGGTTCAAGAAGGCGGCTCACCACCACCTTCTCAAGGGCAACTAGGGATGGGCAATAAATGCTGGCCTTGCCAGCGACGCCCACATCCCATAAATGAATTGTAAAAAAAATCTGAGCTGGCATGCCCAGCTGCAAGACGAGCTTCAGAAACGGAGTAAAACTCAAACACCTGTTCCCTGAACTTATTGGACAAATTTCCAATAGGACATGGAGGCCACGAAATCGGGACGTTTAGTGCTGGCTGTTAAGCCTGGTTTTGCAGATAAATTAGCAGCTGCCTCGCTTCTGGCACAGAATGCCACACACAGTTAAACGATGTGGGTCGTGACATCTGCGTCTCAATTGATGCACAATCTGTGATTTTCGACGTCGCCACTCTTAATACCGCCCTCTCCAAACCACACATGGAAGAATGTGCGTGCAGCAGTACAACAGAGTCGCTGCCAGTGCTTTTTAAAGGGACACACACATCTTACAGGTAAGTTTAAATTTTTGCTTTTGGACTTTTTTTTTACATTTTATTGGAGCGGTGGCTTGGTGCAATACATTAAAAAAGTTGTTAAAGTGTGCAGGGAGTGCTGCTGGATGTTTGCAAGGCTTTGGCTGTTAAAGGAAGGGCTCTGAGAAGACCCCTTGCTCCCAGTCCTGGGGGCTCGAGTTGCAGTCCCCCCTGGGCTGCACGGAGATGGAGCAGAGGCAGCAAAGGGGACGAGCTGCTCGCAGAGGGAGGAGGAATCAGAAGAGGAAAAAGCAGAAGGAAGGAGGCAACCGAGACAGCCCCTTTCTGGCTGGAATGTCAGGGATCGAATCATCCGCCTGCGGTACGAGTGAACACAACCCCAATTCCCCTTTCAACATTTGTCCCACACCTTACCTTCCCTCTGTTACTGACCATCACAGCGTTCACTGAGCCACACTGCTGAAATAAAAGCCACCACAAAGCAAACTTTCCAATCCAACTTTATCCATATATGCATCCATAATTACATCAAAAAATCAACTAATCACCCTTGTGCATCCCCTTAGTGACTGTCTTGTGTCTGCCTTTGCCTATCCTAGTGATGTTACGCAGTGCTACCCCAAGTGGCTGCAGCATGGCTGGTGGAAGGCTGCTAAATTTCAGTGGGGGACACTGCAGATGACCTTGCAGGGTGACCTTGAGGAGCTGGGAGTGTGAAATCGAGTGAGGTGTTTCTTCTTCTTCACTCTCCTCTCCCTCTTCTTGGTCAACCACTGGCTGGGCAGGCTGGATTTCTTGGGTCTGTGAAGTGAGGAATTCACAATGGTAGGGTTGTGGTAAGGGGAGGGCGGTAAAGCGTGAGGTGCATGCTTACACCACGTGTAGCTTGCAAATCCGAAGAGATTGTGGGACGAGGAGGAAGGGGGATGTGAGAAGGAGGATAACGTATGATGATGCCAGCATCTTGTATCCTTTCTGCCTCGCTGCTGGCCAAGGGCTCAACCATGCCCCTGCCAAGAGCGGTCAGCACCGTCTCCTCCAAGGGGGTGAGGCGAAGTTAGGAATGTGAGGTGTGCCTCGTGTTTGGTAGAGATTGTTGGTAAGTGATGGTGGGGTGGGGGGGGAAGGGGGGATCGTGCAGTGTGTGAGGCTAGTGGTGCAGTTGGTAGGAGACGGCTTTAGAAGCTCCAATCACTGACCTTGACCACTGGTCTGAGGTCATGAAACTTCTTTGGGCACTGGGGCCAAGTCCTGGGGTGACACTGCTGGCAGTGACCACCTTGGTGATCTGGTCCCACATCCTTCTTTCTGGAGGGCCTCCTGGCCCCCTGTGGGTAGAGGACCTCTCTTCCAGTGTTGACCCCCTGCAGGAAGCTGGAGTGCTGCGTGCGAGACCCTGGATGACCCTTTCCCTGGCCTGTTGAGCCATTTGTGTTAGTGCTGAAGCACTTTCAACATTTTTTACGTGCAGAAGGCAGCTCAGCTTTCAGAGCTGCAGACTGCCTTGAAGAGGAGCAGGCTAGTTTAAGAAAAGCCAACCTTGCTCCAGGGGCGCGATCCTCAGCCCCCCTGCTGAGCACACAGCCAGTCAGCAGCGCATTCCGCCCTAGGCTGTGCGCTCCTTTCATGTTAATTTACAGGCAGCACCAAATTGACGTGATATCTGCGCTTTCTGAACGGGCATGGGCATATCTCACATCGTGGTGCCCGCGCCCGTTTTTTTTTTGCGCTATCGAATTTCACCACCCAA
Source organism: Somniosus microcephalus (assembly GCF_052327205.1). Taxonomy (NCBI): domain Eukaryota; kingdom Metazoa; phylum Chordata; class Chondrichthyes; order Squaliformes; family Somniosidae; genus Somniosus; species Somniosus microcephalus. Next base: position 11,928,921 of record NC_141000.1, on the reverse strand, counting down.
GAGAGTTTTATGGTATGTTGTTTTGTGTATTATTTAAGTTTCATTACGTGATTGTTATTTTAGAAATCTTGGGGGAGAAATTGTGTGCCTGTGTGCCTCCCGTTAGTACCGACGCCCGTGAGATTGAACTGGAGGTTTGCGGCGGCGTTAACCACTAGCGTCACAATCTCCTGCGCCCGGAGATCATGACGTCATCTGGGTGCGCAGCGCCCCGGCTCAGAAATTCACGCTCGCCCCCTGCCTGAGCGCCTGCCGTTAGCAACGACAGGTACAGGAGGCGGTTTGCAGTCGGATGAGCGCTGGAGAAGCGCTATATAAAGGGGTCAACTTCCGGGGGTTTTTTTTGGTCGGCAAACAATGCTGTCTTGTCAGTTTGACACAAGCAGACAGGCGTTTTGACCCATTTGACCGTTTTCAACTTGAAGGAGTATTCTGGCTGAGAAAAATTTATCACTTTCATTTGGGTTGCATTTGATAGTGCAACATTTCCATCATTTAATGGGGGCTGTACTGGCACTGGACCCCGCCCTCCAGCGTCACCATCAGAGGCAGTGGAGGCAGAGAGAAAGAGTATAAAACGTGGCCAGAGGGAGGAGGGCCAACAGGGCTCTCCACAGGAGAACTTACCCTCTCAGGGTATTCCAGGAGCACTTCTCCTACATTCATCTCTCAGAGGAGCAGTGCCTTAGAAGGCTCCGCTTCAGCAAGGAGGTGGTCACAGAGCTTTGCCACCTCCTGCAGCCAGAGCTCTAGCCTCAGCTCAGGACGTCTCTCTCAGTGGCAGTGAAGGTCACAGTCGCTCTCAATTTCTACGCCAGTGGCTCCTTTCAGGCTTCAATAGGGGATATTGCAAACATTTCACAGTTCGCCGTCCATTGCTGCAACCGGGATGTAACAGACGCTCTCTACAGAAGGAGAAAGGAGTACATCTCATTGCCCATGACCAGAGAGAAACAGGACAAAAAAAAACCTGGAAGTTAACCCCTTTATATAGCGCTCATGTGGCTTTGTAGGGATAGCAGGCTTCCCCATGGTTCAGGGCGCCATTGACTGCATCCACGTGGCATTGAGGTGTTCCGCAAGCGCAAAGGCTACCACTCTCTGAACGTTCAGTTGGTGTGCGACCACAGACAGCGCATCCTCACCGTCAATGCCCGCTATCCTGGTAGCAGCCACGATGCATTCATCCTGCGACAGACCAGTGCCACAGCAATGTTCCACCCACCACATGAAGCTGGCTGCTCGGAGACAAGGGTTATCCACTGGCCACCTGGCTGAGGACACCCCTCCGCAACCCCAACACTCCTGCTCAGCACGCAGACAATGACAGCAATAGCGCCACCAGGAACCTGATCGAACAGACTATTGGGGTGCTAAAGCAACGGTTCCGCTGCCTTGACCGCTCTGGAGGAGCCCTGCAGTACTCCCCTGATTGAGTCTTCCTTTTCATCGTCGTGTGCTGCATGCTGCACAACCTGGCCATTCTGAGGGCCCAGCCAATGCCACCAGGGATTGCAGGCCCGCCTCAGGAGGAAGAGGGAGAGGAGGAGGAGGATGAAGAGGAGGAGGAGCAGCAGCAATGGAGGAGAGAGCCACTCAATCTTGCATCTGCAAGGGCCGTTCGTGAGCGCCTCATTAGACACCGCTTCCAATAAATGATATATCACATGGCGTTTGCGCAGCACAGCCACATCATTACATCCAGCTCGCAGCCCTTATCACCGGGCAAAGGGCAAATGAGAAACATCACAAAATGTGCTACGTCAAATTAACTATTTATTATCAAACACAACTCTCTCTTATGAAACACAACTATTCATAAATAAACACAATCGGCTGAAAATTCAGTAGCCTTAGCGCCTCATTTGAGGCGCTAGAGGGCCTTGCGCCGGAGTTATGGCCAGTAGTGAAATTCCCTGGGGCCCTAAATCGGCGTTGCTCCGGTAGCGCTGCGCCGGCACCGATGACGTCATCGGTGTGTGCAGCGTCCCGGTTGCCGTGGTAACCCGCCCGAACTCCGAAATTGAGTTGCGGCCGCCTCGCCCGTGGCAGCCGCAACCAGCGTTTTGTCAGAGGTGCCTTACTGCAGTTAGCGCCGGCGCATTAAAGGCCCCGCGGCGGCCGGCCGCTTTCCCGCCGGCCGCCTGCCCGCAGCTCCCTCCCCGGACTTCTCTCCCCCTCCCCCCCGGAACAGATGCAAGCCCGGCACTTGTCCGAGGTGCCGGGCTCATTTTGAAGCAGATTTGCGCGGGCCGCGGCCGGGTGCAGGCAGCTCCTCCTTAACGGAAGGAGGAGGCCTGCACTTCCCCAGCCTGCCGCACCGCATCGGGTGCCGCAGCGCCGGAATTGCGGTGCGAAACGGCAGTTAGCGCCCTTTTCCAGGCGCTAAGACCCTTCAGTAGCGCCGGCAGCCGTTTGGGCGCGGCGCCACTGAATTTTTGGCGCGCGCAGGGGACTTAGCGCCGGCACTAATTTCTGGCGCTAAAGCCCTGGCTAAGCCAAAACCCAATTTCTAGGCCAATATATTTACAAAACACATCAACTTTTTAACACACACTACCCGCATTTGCTAATAAAGTATTCCATACACCTCCTTCTTCAATGATTTCCCTCCCCTTTGGAGTTCCCCCCGCCCAACCCTACTGCTCCTCCCTAATGGGGCCCCAGTGGCTGCAGCAAGGCTGGTGCAAGGCTGCTGAGTCTGGGAGCCAGAAACTGCAGATGGCTTTGCAGGACGCCCTTGACCAGCTCTGGGCCTGGAAGGCCCGGCTGCAGACTGCACCACCTCAGCATGGGCGGCAGCAGTCTGGGATGGCTGGGTTACAGGCAGCGGCAAGTGCAATGGCGGAGTGGCAGTGGTGGGAGCAGGAATGCTGTCATCCTGCGAGAGGGCAGCACCTTCCTGCTCGACCGACACACTGCCACTCTCCCGGGGTAGAACCACAGCATACGGAGCAATCTGCTCGAGCACAGATTGCTGGCCTACTGTGGCACCGTGCGATCCCCGGTGGACTGTGGTCGACCCAGCGAGGATGGCAGCAGTCAGCGCTTGCGTGGCATCAACCTGAGACTGCATGAGAGCAGTTTGAGATTGCCTGCCAGCAACCACTGACTCCAGTACAGCTCTAAGCCTTTGCGTTGCTTCGGCCTGGGCTGCAGTAGCTGCTGCCACCTCACCCATGACACGTGGCATGAGGTCTGGCTCTCCACCATCTCACAGAATCACAGAAACCCCAAAGTGCAGATAGAGGCCATTTCGGCCCATCGAGCCTGCACCGACACATATCCCACCTGATCCCCGTAACCCCTACACCAACACATATCCCACCCTATCCCCGTAACCCCACGTATTTAATCCCCCTAACACTAAGGGTCAATTTATCATAGCCAATCAACCTAACCCGCACATCTTTGGACTGTGGGAGGAAACCGGAGCACCCGGAGGAAACCCACGCAAACACGGGGAGAATGTGCAAACTCCACACAGACAGTCGCCCGAGGCCGGATTTGAACCCGGGTCCCTGGCGCTGTGAGGCAACTCTCTCTGTGAGTCGACCACCCTTTGCAAACTGCCATGGATGAGCTCGATGGCATGCACACAGTTGAGTGCAATGCTGGAGGCGGACTCCTCCACGCTTCTAGCCAGTGCATCCATGCTCTTGGGCACCCTTGCCATTGCATCCATGAGCTCAGTATGCATGCTCATCGCCTGTGTGGTCATCGCCTCCACATCGAGGTCCTCATCTGAGTCCTGTGCAGCAGAACTCGCGCGCGAACTCACCCTCTGGGGAGATGGCCCCCGAGCTTCCCTTTCCCTGGGGCGTTGCTGCAGCCCACTGGGTCCCGGGGCTTCACCCACATCAGACCCATGTACTAGGCTCCCCTCCAGCGACCGCATCGCCCCATTATCGGACCTCTCGCCCTCGGGAGACACAGGCAGTGAGGCTCTGGCTTGTTCTTCCTCCTCCTCTCCCGTGTCGCTACCACTGGGAGGCTGAGGGACAGGCTGGTCATGTGGTGGCTGATTATCTGAAAGTATTAAGGCACAAGAGTGGGGTTAAGGTCAGGGGAGAGGATAGGAAGGGAGCAAGGAATGGAGACAGTATACTTAGATGTAAAGTGGGAAAGGCTTGTGGTGTGAGGGGGAAGTGGTAGGAGAGAAGAGGGAGAGATGATGAATATAACGTTGTTGTCCCCAAGGGGGTCGATGTCTCCGACAGCCACAGTGCCCACGACCTGGGCGGCAATGATGCGGCCCACTTGCTCCTCCAGGCCTGTAAGGGGGTGCAGGTCCGCCTCACCTCCTTCCGTTCGTACCTGCTCCCTCCTGTTGTGAGCAAGCTTGACCTGCAAGAAAAAGGACAGCGTGTGAGTGAGTGTGCAGCTATGTGTTTGGCAGATGTGCCCACCATAGTTGAATGGCTTTTAATGTATGCAAGGCGTGAGATGTGCACGTCACTTTTAGTAGGTGGACATGGTTGGAGGGTGAGTGTTGTGGATGTGGTGGTTTGTACAGAGTGTGCACAGAGCGAGGTTGAGATGGTGACATGTCGAGGATTTTGACTCGCCTCATCTTGACCACACGAGTAAGGTCGTTGAACTTCTTCCAGCACTGGGTGGGAGTTCTGGGGACCACACTTCTGGCTGACACATGCTGGGCAGCCTCCCTCCACATCCTCCAAAAGGCAGAGTCCGGGAAGAGCACTGCCCGTTGGTGTTCCACGGCCGCGACCAGAGCCTCCAAGGCATGATCGCTGAACCGGCTCTCTCTCTCTGGGCGTCTGATTAGCCATCAGTTGCTTGAATGAAGGTTTGCAGCTCCTTGCAGGCTCAGTTCACAAGCAGCAATAATCAGGGTGAGGCTGTGCAGCATGATTGAACCTTCCCTTTAAGAACAGGAAGGTGACAGTCTGTCTGAGGACTCTCTAATTGGCAGCGCCGGAACTTGCGTAGCGCTCTGAAGGTAGTGCCCCGCTCTGCGACGTTAGCGCCCTAAGAGAAGCGTGTAGCACTTGATTTAGCGCTCCGTTTCCTTCTTGGGGCGCTAAAACTCAATTTCGCATTCGCCGGCGCTAAAGTTAGTGCCCAGGCGATGGTAACGCCCCAAAATGGTTGATACCGAATTTTCCCACCTAATTTTTAGTGCAATATCAGCGGGTTACTGCCCAAGCATGGTACGTGTAATGCTACCCTGAACACCTGTGAATTTGATTGTGATGTTGATTGTGGCTGAAAACATATTTTGGGAGTGAAATTATTAGCTCAAAACAAGCAACAGCAAATTGGCAGCCTGCTTTGCACCCTGCCTGATTTTATTTTCTATTGCTTCAATGTAAAAGAAAATTGGCCGGGGTGTGAAACAAGCTGCTGATTCCCTGACGCTCGTTTTGCCTTACAGCTCAAGACCAATTGCTTTTTGCTGATTTCTTTTTTTTATTGATAGTCTCCTGCTTGTTCATTTTTAGGTTTTCTATCCAGTCAGTAATATTTAAGGTAATCATAACATTTTGATTAATTGTAATTTTCTTTTTTATGAATGTGATATTTGAGCCAGCCAAGCAAGTGTGACATGGGGCTGGATTCTACCAACCTCGGCGGGTCCGGGGTGGGCAATGTCAGTGTCAGGTCACGGCCTCGCTGCAACCTCCAGCCCGCTGTCCAAAATGATTTTTCCCTGATTGGGCTTGTTAAGCCCGCCCAGCGCATTTGCCGGCCAATTGAAGGAAGCGGGTCTGATGATGTCATTTGGTGACACGTCATCAGCCGGTTTCCTTAAAGGGACCACGGCCACATTGATTTTGACAGTTGTGCTGTCAGTGTTCTACAGCATTGAGGTGCTGCAAACACTGACAGTCACTGCACAGAGGTGCACAGCTGCACCCAGGCTCTCCCATGACTCCCTCCATATGCTTATGGAGGGAGTCACAGCACGCAGGGAGGTTCTCTTCCCTTCCAATGGGCGGAAGAAACCTCCCCAGGAGATCAACGTAGCCTGGTTGCACATTGCACAGAAGGACACAAGCAGGGATGTCGTAAGGAGGACCAGGCTACAGTGGCGCCAACCTTTCAATGATCTCAGTAGATCACGAAACGTTACTGCAAAGCCACACTCAATCTCATCCTGCTGTGCCTCTCATCACATCCCAACCACTCTGCTTTCCGTAACCAACTCCTGCACATCCTTACTCACACCAACTCCACCCATCCATTTCTCTCTACATTATCACTTCCCCATCTCGCTAGCCACCCCTCACATTTACGCATTAAGAGATTAGCGTGTAAAATAAAGGCACATGGGGTTGGGGGCAAGGTATTGACTTGGATAGAGAACTGGTTGGCAGACAGAAAGCAAAGAGTTGGAATAAACGGCTCTTTTTCTGAGTGGCAGGCAGTGACTAGTGGGGTACCGCAGGGATCGGTCCTTGGACCCCAGCTATTCACAATATATATTAATGATCTGGACGAGGGAACTAGATGTAATATCTCCAAGTTTGCAGACGACACAAAGCTGGGTGGGCGTGTGTGCTGTGAGGAGGATGCCGAGAAACTCCAGTATGATTTGGACAGGTTGGGTGATTGGGCAGAAGCATGGCAGATGCAATATAACGTGGATAAATGCGAGGTTATCCACTTTGGTGTCAAAAACAGGAAGGCAGATTATTATCTAAATGGCAATAGATTGGAAGAAGGGGAAGTGCAAAGAGACCTGGGTGTCCTTGTGCACCAGTCGCTGAAAGTAAGCATGCAGGTGCAGCAGGCGGTTAAGAAGGCAAATGGTATGTTGGCCTTCGTAGCGAGAGGGTTTGAGTACAGGAACAAGGATGTCTTGCTGCAGTTGTACAGGGCCTTGGTGAGGCCACATCTTGAGTATTGTGTGCAGTTTTGGTCGCCTTATCTGAGGAAGGATGTTCTTGCCATGGAAGGAGTGCAGCGAAGATTCACCAGGCTGATACCTGGGATGGCAGGAATGAGGTATGAGGAGAGATTGGGTCGATTGGGCTTGTACTCGCTGGAGTTTAGAAGAATGAGAGGGGATCTCATCGAAACTTCTAACAGGACTAGGCAGACTAGATGCTGGAAGGATGTTCCCGATGGTCCGGGAGTCCAGAACCAGGGGTCACAGTCTAAGGATAAGGGGTAAGCCATTTAGGACAGAGATGAGGAGGAATTTCTTCACCCAGAGAGTGGTGAACCTGTGGAACTCTCTGCCAAAGAAGGCAGTTGAGGCCAATTCATTAAATATATTCAAGAAGGAGTTGGATATATTTCTTAAGGCTAAAGGGATCAAGGGATATGGAGAGAAGGCAGGAACAGGGTACTGAATTTGGATGATCAGCCATGATCTCATTGAATGACGGAGCAGGCTCGAGGGGCCGAATGGCCTACTCCTGCTCCTATCTTCTATGTTTCTATGTTTCACCCTCATCCTAGTCCAATCATACCAACTAACAACACACAAAGGTAGGCACTTTTGTGTTTTAGCCAATGTTCATGTGAAATTTCTGTTAATGTGATGTCAAACATTGAAATCTCTATTTTCAACACTTTGTGTTCTTGGACAGATTTGTGTGAACCTTTGGAAGTGGCTTAGTGAGTTGCAGTGAATGGTGAGGCAGAATGGTACACCCCGCAATGGTGATGAGTGTGAAAGGAATGGCTTGGGCATTGTAGGGATGCTCTATGGTGTTGGTGTGGGGTGGTGCCAACCTGGCACATCATGTGGCAGTCAGGGTGTACAGTGTGAAGTGAAGTAAATCTGGCCATGGTGAGGCCATCCCTGGCCTCCCGGGCAGCAATGTGGTCGGGTGCTGATGCCCTCTGTCCTGTGCAGCATCAGTTGATTGTGGAGAAGATTGGTGTTGTTGGTGCTGCTGGTGTTGGGGCTGATCGTGGTGGGATTCTGCGGACTAAGGTGAGATAGTTTCAAGGACACTGATGCTGATGTAATAGATGGCAGGTGAAGTTGAGATGATAGAAGTGATCTGTCAATGGTGAGAGAGGTTGATCCAATGAGGTGACACTGGATAGAGAGTTTACTCCAAACACTTGCAACCAGCATAAAGCTCAATCTGTCTTCCAAATGCAGTAAGCAACAGCTTCCGAGCTTGGAAAGTGAACAGATGTGAGATGGGAGCTTTTATAGCATATTTGCAGCTGTCAAGTAATGAGATGATTCCATGGTCATACAACTCCCGATCTCCTTACCTGACACGATCCCCGAGCAGCGTGGACCCCGTGGGCAACCTCATAAACTGTAAAGGTGAGCTCAAAATACTTCTTAATGGGCTGTTAACAAGGTCATAATGATCTGAATTGCCTCCCCCACTGCTGCGTGTCGGGTCTGTTCAGTGCTTACAGACCCGACATCTGGGATAGGCGCGTGGCAGCAGGTTGACAGCGGGGTCCCGACCCGCTGCCAAAAAAAGAATTGGCTCACCCGACCCACCACCGAACGTGCCTGCTGACCCCCAAAAAATTCCCTTTCATAGACTTTGCTTGTGTAGCACTTGGAGGTGCACTATCCATTACACTTGGCGCAAAATTTTTAATTATACGGTTACCATCGATTCACAGTTCAGAGTCGGATCACAGGTACGAAAAAATGGCATGTTTTTATCAAATTTAAACTTGTGGCTGTCCCCATTAAATCCAATCATAGTACATAAGCAGTTAGAAAAATACTGCAGTTTGGATCCCTGAGGTAAGCTTATTTTTTGATAAAATGTTGCAAGTATTGTTGGTTACAGGCTGGAGAGGAATAATTCAATCTCAAACAATGCTGTGTAATTGGTTCAGTTTGTACATGATTTTTGAAATCTGAGTGGTGAGATATTTAAATTCCAGGAAGCTTCACTGACTCTTTGCCACGTTATAAACAGGACCTACTCTGTTCAAATTAAAGAGTCTGTTTGAGTAGTCAGTTTGAAAAGGACCAATCAGTTTGAAACTCCTGAGAGAGAGATAAAATCGGTTTGAAGCGTAGATTAATTGGGCTTTACACTGGTAAAAATTGAGGGAACAGTAACACCTATTTAAAAATTATTTACAAAGACTTGCATTAGTTCTTAGATTTGCTACCTTATATTTTGTACACTTGGAGTTAAGCGGAAGGTTGTCTAGTGTAAATATATAACAACTATATGACTGTTACTTAGGTGCTCGTTTATCTTTTGTGAAATAAACTTGCGTGATACTTTAAACTTGGGTCTGATGTGATGCTGCACTGTTTTTAATGAGTTAAGCTAGATTTGTAGAGGCCAGCATCCAAAAATAGTTACCAGACAGTGTTTGCTGTTCATTTCCTGGCCATGTTAGTGAAAACTTAGCTGAATCTTAAGACAGCAATCGACACTCTTAAAGGTATGGGGAGTTGGGACTCAGCCATGAGTGATCTGAGATTTGGGGGCAAAAATTGTAACAACAAATATAATGAGACCTGTGAAGTTTAGAAACACCATCATCCGTTGTGCATTTAGTTGAGTGAGGAACATCAGAGTCAATGACTGAGCTACAGTTCTGCTGGCGGTTTGGGAGACGCGTGAAAAAAATTGGGATTCCTTGGACCGGTGGAGGCCAGTCTATTTACATTTGCTAACGTGGTAAACAGCAGGCGAACCGACAATGGGATTTGCTAACACAAGAATAAAGTAAAAGTGTCTTTTGATAGTGTACCCAATGAGGAGATAAAGGAGAATGCTAATGGTCATGCCAGAAACCATCTTCATGAGCAACTGAAAGAGCTGCATAAAATAGATCATTGGTACGGAAACTCTTTTTTATCCGGCACCGACAGGACCGGCGTGGTGCGCCGGTTGATCAAAAAGCCCGGATTACAGAGAGGTATATTTGCCAAGGTATGAGAGCCCCGTACACGGCCACAGGTGCAGGAGTCCCGGTTACACGGCCACAGGTGCTGGAGCCCCGGTTACACGGCCACAGATCCAGGAGTCCCTGTTGCACGGCCACAGGTGCAGGAACCCCGGTTACACGGCCACAGATCCAGGAGTCCCTGTTGCACGGCCACAGGTGCAGGAACCCCGGTTACACGGCCACTAATATATAGTAAAACTTACCTGAACCTACTCCTGAATTTTGCCGGTTAAGAGAGATTTCCGGATATTCAGGTGCCGATTAAAAAAGAGTTTCCTGTAGCTCAGAAAAGTCAAGAAGTGGAACTTTTAAGTTAGCAATTATGTCAGTTTTTGGGTAAAAATCAGTAAAAACAGATTAGGATTTAAAAATGTTTATTTTATCGGGAGAAGAAATGATTGAAAACAGAGAGCCCTACGTTTGCCGTAATTTGCTTTTTGTCCTTAATTATAACTGCTGTTGCAACTCCTCTCCCTGTCACATGAATTAATAGCCATTGCAATCTTCACATGGCAAATGTTTGCAGATTTAAGATTTCATCTACTGTAGCCAAAGTACATAAGACTATATGGGGGAAAAATTCGGTAACTTAGCATCTCCCGTTAGCGCCATCTGCTGGCGCTAACGGGGCGCCAAAGCATTATCGCCGGGGTAAGGCAAATTCAACGGTGCACGCCAAATCCGCCCCCCCCCCCCGCAGCACCGCCGCTAACAATTATCGCAGGGAGCCTCAACGCCAGGTGGATCGTGACGTCAGTGAGTGTGCAACGCTTACTGGCCGCCCGATCTGCAAAATTGATTGTCGCCACCTACCTTAGCGCCTGTAGGAAACAGCAACAGAAGCACCAGGAAGCCGGCTCCAGGGACGCTATTTAAAGGGATCATCAGTAATGAGTCACAGCTATAGGTTAATGGAGTTTCAGTGCTTTCTTTTCAGTTTCACATAGTGCAACAGTCTCATTCCGTATTTTCAACGTTTCAACAAATTGCCTCAGATCAGGGTGATCACGGCTCTCTCAGTGGCAGTCAAGGTCACCGTCGCCCTCAATTTCTTCCTTCCAGCCTGCAACAGGAGACGTAGCTAACATCTCGCAGATCACCATCCATCGCTGCATCTGGGAGGTCACATAGGCTCTCTACAGTAGGAGAAGGGACTACATTTCCTTTCCCATCACCAGAGAGAAGCAGGACGAGCGTGCATGCAGCTTTGCCAGGATAGCGGGATTCCCCATGGTGCGGAGCGCCATTGACTGCACCCACATGGCTTTGCGGGTACTGCATAACAATCCTGAGATCTTCCGTAACCGCAAAGGCTACCACTCACTTAATGTGCAGTTGGTGTGCGACCACAGACGGCGAATCCTCAATGTGAAAGCCCGCAATCCTGGCAGCAGCCATGATGCCTTCATCCTGCGCGAGACTGGTGCGCCAGCACTCTTGCAGCCACCATGTCAAGCTCACGGCTGGCTGGTCAGAGACAAGGGCTATCCGCTCTCCACCTGACTCATGACTACCCTCCGCAGCCCCAACACTCCTGCCCAGCACACATATAATGAGAGCCATGCTTCCACCAGGAATATCATCGAGCAGACCATCGGCCTGCTGAAGCAACGGTTCCATTACATTGACTGCTCGGGAGGAGCAGAGCGGGTGTCCCATTTTGTGGTGGTCTGCTGCATGCTCCACAGCTTGGCCATCACGAGGGCCCAGCCCTTGCCGCCAGGGATTGCGGGACCAACCAAGGAGGAGGAAGAGGGAGAGGAGGAGGAAGAGGACGCGGAGGAAGAGGAAGATGAGGAGGACGATGAGGACGAGGAGGAGGAGGAACAGGAGCGAGGGAGGAGGCAGCCACTCGATCGGCCTTCCGGAAGGGCGGTCCATGACCACCTCATCAGACTGCGGCTCCAATGAATTAAACCCCAGATCCTCGTTGCTCACCACATCCCCATCATTCCATCCCTGTCGCAGGCCATATCACAGCGCAAAGCTGAAATTAGACACATCACAAAAGAATCCAAACTGAATTAATAAATTTATCAAAAATCAGTGAACACATATTTACAACAAAAATATTAATTATTCACCCTTGTGCAAACCCTCAGTGCCTCTCGTTATTGTGCCTTTGCCTACTCTAGTGCTCCTACAAAGTGTTGGCCCAGTGGCTGCAACAGGGCTGGTGGAAGGCCGCTGAGTGTCCGTGCGGGAGATTTCAGATGGACTTGCAGGACGCCCTCGACCAGCTCTGGGCCTGGAAGGCCAGGCAGTGATTTGCACCACCTCAGCATGGGCGGCAGCAGTCTGGACTGGCTGGATAACAGGCAACGACAAGGGCAATGACGGAGTGTCAGTGGTGGGAGTAGGAATGCGGTCATCCTGAGAGAGGACAGCAACTTCCTGCTCCACTGACCCACTGCCACACCCCGGGGCAGCATCTCAGCATCACTACCAATTTGTTGCAGCACAGATTGCTGGCCTGCTGCGACACGATGGTGGTAGACGCAGCCATGATGGCAGCAGTCAGAGCTTGCGAGGCATCAAGCTGAGACTCCATGAGAGCAGTCTTGAGATTGGATGCCACCAAGCATAGACTGCATTACAGCACTAAGACATTGCGTGGCTTCTGCCTGTGCTGCAATGGAAGCTGCCAGATCGGCCATCACACGTGGCATCAGGTCTGGGTCGCCACGGTCTCTTTGGGAGTCCACCATCCTTTGCAGACTGGAAATGATGGGCTCCATGGTGTGCGCAGAGCCTTGTGCAATGTTGGAGGTGGACTCCTCCACGTTCCTTATCATTGTCGAGAGGCTCTCGGGCACTCTTGCCATTGCACCTATCATCTCCGTGTGCATGCCCATCACCCTTCTTCTAAAGGCCTCCCCATCGAGGTCCTCATCTGAGTCCTGTGCAGCAGAACTCGCCCTCCGGGGAGCTGGCCCCTGAGCTACCCTTCCCCCTGGCCTTGCTGTAGCCCACTCATCTCCGGTGCCTCACCCTGTGCAGATCCCACTACTATACTAGCCTCTAAAGAATGCGTAGTGCCAGTTTCTGAGCTGGTGCCTGTGGGTGAGCCATGCAGTGACGCGGTGTGTTCTTCCTCCTGCTCTTCTCCTGCCTCGCTCTCCACGGTGCCCTCAGGGACAGGTTGATCAGGTGCTTGCTCATTATCTGAAAGCATAAAGGCACAAGATTCGGGTTAAGGTGACGGGAGGGGGGCAGGAAGGGAGAAAGGCATGCATTCAGCGTGATTAGCTGGAAAGTGCAAAACACTTGTGGGGTGAGGGGGAAGTGTGATGTGAGAAGAAGGAGTAGGGATGAACATACTGTTGTTGTCCCCAAGGGGGTCAACGTCGCCGGTGGCCACGGCGCCCACCACCTGGCACCTAATAATCTCCAGCAATCTATTTTCCAGCGCAGACAGTGGTTGGGTGTCGACTTGTCCCCCGCCTGTGCGCTCCTGCTCCCTCCTGTTGTGAGCTGCCTTGGCCTGCAAGAGAAAGGAAAGTGTGTGAGTGAGTGTGAAGCAATGTGTTTGGGCGATGTGCCTGCCATAGTTGAATAGCTGTCACTGTGTGCAAGGTGTGGGATGTCGGCGTGAGTGTTGGTAGGTAGAGAGTGTTGGTGGGTGAGTGCTGGGCAGTGTTTGAAGACTGTGGTTCAGATGGTGGTATGTGGCATTTATTGAAGCACTGACTCACCCTGACCACCCGAGTGAGGTCGTTAAATTTCTTCCTGCACTGTGTTTGGGTCCTGGGGACCACAGTGCTGCCCGAGACCTTCTGCACTACTATAGTAATCTGGGATGTAATGCTTAAGTTATCCACCAGATGGAGACAAATATTAAGGGATCATATTTACCAGTATTAAGGTAATGTCCTAGCACACCACTTATTAAAGTAGTGGCATTGCATTCTGGGTATGACTCAGAGGTTGATCCTCCACCTTGTGATCGCACAGTAAGAACTGTGTATCTTGCTGGCACCCTGTAAGAGCTATGTTCTCTGCTACATATGTATAATAAAACAGTTGAGTTTTGGTTCCTGAAGTCTGGCTAATCTCAGTTTCTGACCTTACCACTCGGATATCACAACTACCTCCCCCCACATTGTAAGATTTGGATCACAGGTCACACACAGATTACCCAAAGGGTCTTAGTCCGTCATAGGTCGCTTTATTAAGGAGCGACAGTTTAAGTTAAGTACAACACGCAATCAAGATTGACATAGTCGACATACGACTGTGACAAGCAGCTGGTATCGGTCCCGATTGGACAGACGGCTGGCGTGCCTGAACAGCTCTCCCCTTCACCATCTGTGTTAAAGGCCCTTTAGATATCTCTTTTATTCTCTTTTTAGGGTTGGGCCTAGGGTAGATTATGGACATGACTATCTAACCTGTAAGGGCTCTTCCTAAACCAAGTTGCCCAATGGAATGTCGAGTTCTTTGTCTGAACTTTCGGATGAAAACCCTCCCCTTCACATGTCTTTCCTGTTTATACTTTCAAACGATTTCCTACTATCGCTCCTGTGCTTATCCTTCCAAGTTTGGAGTCAGACATGCCATTCTCGGCCTTAAGATGTTCGAAGCTGCTTGTTATCAGTTATTTATGTTCACGCTGTTCATCAGACCATTGTACTATGGAATGAATCATTAAGTTCCCAAAGATATCTTCTATTCTATGTCCTTATACTTAATTAACTTACGTATTTTAAAGCAGCTTTGTTAAACAAAGTCAAAATCCTAACCTAGCATTATAATATGGTTATTAGCAATAATGGAAGAAACATAGGCATTGGGCCTCAGTTGGCCAAATCAAAGATACCGTCAACAACCTTTCTAGCACACAAACAGCAGACAGCATGTCTGGAAACAAGGTCACCGCCAGGGTGCAGAATGTTATAACATCCGCAGGGAACCAAGAACATCAGCAAATTCTAAGCGTCTAGCCGGTTATTCTAACACCAGCCTGAAGAGATTCTTTTGTCTCAAGTTATTTTTTCAAATTCACTATTTCTTACAACATGGTGCGGAAGACTTGCGGCGAGGGCCTCCTGCCACTTGCCAGGTAGAGCACTGCCCTCCATCTCTCCACAGCAAACATCAACGCCTCCAATGCTTCATCGCAGAATCTGCGGGCTCTCTCCCTGGGATGTGGATCTGTCCTCAGTGCAGCTGCTTCAGTCCTCCAGCTCCTTCTCCTTCACCTGCTGCTGCTTGCTGAGGCAGCTGCACAGCCAGCATTGCTGAGAATGAGGTTCTGCAGCATCAATGAACCTCCCCTTTAAGAACTGAAAAAAGCCTGTGACAATCATGGGGGTAAAATTCGGTACCTCAGCACCTCCCGTTAGTGCCAGCAGATGGTTGTAATGGGGCGCTGATGCAGTAGCGCCGGGGCGAGGCGAATCCAGTGATGCACGGCAAATCTGGCCCCGTCGTTGCGCTGCCACTATGAGGTACCACCGGGGACTTCAATGGCAGGCAGATTGTGACGTCTGCGAGCGTGCAATGCTCATTGGCCGCCCGATCTGGAAAATTCATCGTTGCCAATTACCTTAGCGCCTCGACCAGCCAACGACAGGGAGAGCTGGCGTGCAGCTCCTGGAAGCCGGCTCCAGCAACGTTATTTAAAGGCATCAGCATTAATCACTCCCAGCTGTCAGGGCAGGTTAGTTTCAATGGTTTGTGGCTAGTTTCACCCAATAGAACAGTTCCTATGAGTAATTTCAAGCTTCCTTTGTATCAGCCATCTTCTGGCAACTACAGAGTAGCTACATTTATAATACATTTATTGTTCAAAGATTCAAACTGCTACACTTGGCAACATTAATGGGGGCTGTACTGGCATGTCACCTCGCCCTCCATGAACGACGGCAGAGGGAGCGTAGGCAGCATGTGTGCAGAGGGATGAGGAGGGACCTCCGGGCTCAGGCCAAGAGGCCTTACCCTCCGAGGGTATTGCAACAGCACTTCTCCTACCTTCAATTAAGCGACGAGCAGTGTATTAGACGGCTGTGCATCACTATAGAAACATAGAAGATAGGAGCAGGAGTAGGCCATTCGGCCCCTCGAGCCTGCTCCGCCATTCAATGCGATTATGGCTGATCATCCAAATTCAATACCCAGTCCCTGCTTTCTCCCCATACCCCTTGATCCCTTTAGCCTTGAGAAATATATCCAACTCCTTCTTGAATATATTTAATGAATTGGCCTCAACTGCCTTCTGTGGTAGAGAATTCCACAGGTTCACCACCCTCTGGGTGAAGAAATTCCTCCTCATTTCTGCCCTAAATGGTCTACCCCTTATCCTTAGACTGTGACCCCTGGATCTGGACTCCCCGACCATCGGGAACATTCTTCCTGCATCTAGTCTGTCCAGTCCTGTCAGAATTTTATAAGTTCCAAGGTAGTGGTCATAGAACTCTGCTATCTCCTCCAAACAGACCTCCAGCCTCGCACCGGGATGACTTAAACCCCAGATCCCTTTTGCGCCCCGCATCCCCATCATACCATCCCTGTGTCATGCCATATCACAGCGCCCTCCAAAGATGAAATGAAAGAGACCACAAAATATTGCGAACTCCATTAATAAATTTATGCGTAAACATATCACGCATATCACATTCATTCTATTAACTAATGACCCTTGTGCCTCCCATAGTTGAATAGCTGTCATTGTGTGCAAGGTGTGAGATGTGGGTGTGAGTGTTGGTAGGTGGAGTGATTGTTGGTGGGTGAGCGCTGGGGGTGTGGTGCTTTGGGCAATGTGTGAAGCTTGTGGTGCAGATGGTGGTATCTAGCAATTGTTGAAGCATTCAATCACCCTGACCACCCGACTGAGATGGATCTGCCATGAGCACAGCTGCACAGTCAGCAATGCTGAGAATGAGGTGCTGCAGCATCAATGAACCTCCCCTTTAAGTACTGGGAAAAGCCTGTGGCAATGATGAGTTGTGATTAGACTGCACCCGATATTGGTCCACCCTTTAAGTGTAACGCCAATGAGCTAGGCTGTTAAGACTTGAATTAGCGCTCCAATCATTTCTTTGAGCAGTGAGAATGAATTTTGCGTGCAGTCTAAAGCATTAGTGCCTGGCGCTAATTCTCAAACTTTTCTAATGATGCTGCCCATTCCTGGGCTATAATGAATTTCTAGCCCCGTGATTTGCGATTAGACTGCACTTGATATTGGTCCACACTTTGAGTGTAAAGCCAATGAGCTTGGGCTAGACATGAATTAGCACTCCAATAATTTCTTTGAGCAGTGAGCATGAATTTTGCATGCTGTCTAAAGCATTAGCACCTGGTGCTAAATCTCCAACTTTTCTAATTTTACTGCCCATTCATGGGCTTTAATGAATTTCTAGCCCTATATTTCATAATTAACTTGGTGTGCTTCCATGGTGCAACACAACTCATTGGGACAGATCATGATCACAGGCCTCATGAACTTTGCTGTCACTTTGGGATGACCTCTGAAACCACCAATGGTGTAATATCCTTGTAACTGTACAAGCCTACTGTTACTCTATGTTATTGGTTGACTTGCACTTTGGCTGCAACTCTAGGCATCACCTTAATACTGTAAAAACATTGGCAGTCTTATTCTTGTAGGGCCCAGATACGGTGTAAATTATGGAAGTCCCCAATGGCATTTTAATTACGTGATTTAATCATTTAATTTGTTTATCTGTATAAGCAATGCCCATTTTTATGTAACTCAATTACACTTGGGTTATGCAGTAATGTAAATTAGCTTGTATTTCACTTGAGAATTAAGTTATTTTTGAAGTGGTTAGGGTCTGCTCATTTCTATTCAAAATGTGGTTTCTTTCTTGCATGGTTATATGTATTACCTTTTTATGGTGTGGTGAGGGAATCTATAATAAATTGCTTAATTAACCCACATTTATGGAAAAATACTTCAGCATTTTCAGTGGTGATCATGCATAGTAAAACTGTTGAAAAGAATCTTGTACTTCAGAAGAAAAACTGCAGAAGTACGAAATAAGCCAACTGTACACATAAAACTAAAAAAAAATCTTTAATACTTGGCAGTGTTTGTGGGGAAGTGAGCAAATTGACAAGTTCAGATAATGCAAGAGCCAGCAGTAAAGTTCAAGTGATTTATAACTCGCACCTGGATTCCAAAGGGAGATTACAGTCTTGAAATCATTCCATGTTATTATAACATTTTATTTAACGTAGGTTTTTTTCTGTGGCTGCAGTGGCTGTTGATGTGTTCTTTGTCCTTAATATGTGATGGCTTTCATGCAAAATAATTAATGATTGTGCTGTTGTTTTACTGTAGGTTCAGCAAGAAATAATGGGCAGGTTATTACTGTATAAAAAAGCCAAACTGTTTTTCCTTTCAGAATCAGTCCTATATATTCAGCAAACATTCAACAGCCAGATCAACTAGTACATGATCACCATGGAAAATGTTGAAGTATTTTTCCCTAAATGTGGATTACTTAAGCAAAATGTGTTGAATGATCACATCAGATTGAATGACCAAATTCAATGGTGCTTTTCCACCCTGAGCTGTCTCTCCATCATCTTGTGTTTTACTTTCGTTGCTTAGTTTATTCTGGTATATTTTCCTGTTGTTTTTGTTCCCTTCATCATCTAGCCCTATCCTTTCAATCTATTGAGTGTTCTCCATCTCGACATGTTGATAGGATGAGCTGAAGTAAGGTGGAAGAAGGCTCATGTGAACCATGAACACCAACAGGGGGATGGGGTACAGAGTGGAGCTATAGCAGGGGGTGATTTACAGCCAAATACAGAGGAAAAAACAAGGCAGAGCAAATATGTGAAGGCAAAAGGGAATATGGCAGGGCTGGAAGGCATTTATTTTAATGCAAGGAGTCTTGCAAATAAGGTGGATGAACTGAAGTTGTTGTTGAACACATGGGAGTACGGTGGTGTGGAGATGCCGGAGTTGGACTGGGGTGGACAAATGTAAGAAGTCACACAACACCAGGTTATAGTCCAACAGCTTTATTTGAAATCACAAGCTTTCGGAGCGCTGCTCCTTCTTCAGGTGAAGTGGAGAAATGCATAAAGACACAGCTTATATAGTCAGAGAATCATGTCAGATGTTTACAGGTAACCTTTCCAACTGCCATTTATCACACCTCGGCAGAGAGATAATCACAGCAGTCAAAGGTGTGAATGGTGTCCAAACAGGTCAGTCAGGGAAACATTACATCAAAGAACAATGAGGTGGGGTCACAAGGGGTCAAATATTGCAGATGCTGGGGTCTGTATGAAAAACAAAAAAACAGACAAAAAACATTTTTTTTTTGGCTGGAAATCACAGCAGGTCCGGCCGCATCTGTGTAGAGCGAACAAACCAATGTCGACTCAAATCTGGATGACCCTGCGTCAGGTGGGGTTACATGTAGCGTGACATGAACCCAAGATGGGAGTACGATATTGTTGCCATCACGGAGACATGGTTGAGGGAGGGTCAGGACTGGCAGCTCAATATTCCGGGGTATAGAATCTTCAGGCGAGACAGAGGGGGGTGTAAAAGGGGAGGGGGTGTTGCAATATTAATTAAGGAGTCAATTACTGCTGTAAGGAGGGATGATATATTAGCGGGTTCCTCTAATGAGGCCATATGGGTAGAACTTAAAAACAAAAAGGGGGCAAGCACTTTGCTGGGAGTGTACTATAGGCCCCCAAACAGTCAGGGGGAGATAGAGGAACAGATATGTAGGCAAATCTCAGAAAAGTGCGAAAATAATAGGGTAATAATAGTGGGGGATTTCAACTTCCCCAATATTAATTGGGATAGTCAGAGTGTGAAAGGCTTAGAGGGTGCAGAATTCTTAAAGTGCATCCAGGAGAGCTTTTTGAGCCAACATGTAGAAAGTCCTACAAGAGAGGGGGCGATACTGGACCTAATTCTGGGGAATGTAGCCGGGCAAGTGGTGGAAGTGTCAGTAGGAGAGCATTTTGGCGACAGTGACCATAATTCGGTGAGATTTAAGGTGGTCATGGAAAAAGACAAAAACGGCCTGGAAATAAGGGTTCTAAATTGGGGGAAGGCCGATTTTAATATGATAAGGCAGGATCTGGCCAAAGTGGACTGGGAGCAGCTACTTATAGGAAAATCCACATCAAAACAGTGGGAGACCTTCAGAAGGGAAATAGAGAGAGTACAACGCCAATATGTTCCTGTAAAGGTCAAGGGGGGGACCAACAAGCAAAGGGAACCTTGGATGACAAGGGATATACAAAAATGCATTAGAAATAAAAGGGGGGCTTTTGGCAGTTACAAAAGACTAAAGACGGAAGAAGCCCTAGAGGAGTATAAAAAGTGCAGGGGCATACTTAAAAAAGAAATTAGGAGGGAGAGGAGGGGCCATGAAATAACACTGGCGAGCAAAATAAAGGAAAATCCTAAGATGTTTTATAAGTATATTAAGGGCAAGAGGATAACCAGGGAAAGGGTAGGGCCCATTAGGGACCAAAGTGGCAATCTGTGTGTAGAGCCAGATGATGTAGGCGGGGTTTTAAATGAATTTTTTGCATCTGTGTTCACTATGGAGAGAGACGATGCAGACATAGAAATCGGACAAGGGGACTGTGACATACTTGAACATATTAGCATCGAGAGGGAGGAGGTGCTAGCGGTTTTAGCAGGCCAAAAAGTGGATAAATCCCCAGGCCCGGACGAGATGTATCCCAGGCTGCTGTGGGAGGCAAAGGAGGAGATTGCAGGGGCTCTGACACAAATTTTCAGAACCTCTCTGGCCACAGGGGATGTACCAGAGGACTGGAGAACAGCTAATGTAGTACCATTATACAAGAAGGGTAGCAGGGATAAACCAGGGAATTACAGGCCAGTGAGCCTAACATCTGTGGTAGGGAAATTATTGGAAAAAATTCTGAGGGACAAAATTAGTCTCCACTTGGAGAGGCAAGGATTAATCGGGGATAGTCAGCATGGCTTTGTCAAGGGTAAATCATGTCTGACAAATCTGATTGAATTTTTCGAGGGGGTGACTAGGGGGGTGGACGAGGGAAATGCTGTGGATGTGGTTTACATGGACTTCAGTAAAGCTTTTGACAAAGTCCCGCATAGGAGACTGGTCAAGAAGGTAAGAGCCCATGGGATCCAGGGTGCCTTGGCGCGTTGGATCCTAAACTGGCTGAGTGGCAGGAGGCAGAGGGTGATGGTCGAAGGTTGCTTTTGTGACTGGAAGCCTGTGTCCAGTGGGGTACCTCAGGGATCGGTGCTGGGTCCCTTGTTGTTTGTGATCTACATAAATGATTTGGATGAGAATGTAAAAGGTATGATCAGTAAGTTCGCAGATGACACGAAAATTGGTGGGGTGGTAAATTGCGAGGAGGAAAGCCTCAGGCTACAGGACAATATAAACGGGTTGGTCAGATGGGCGGAAAAGTGGCAAACGGAATTTAACCCTGAAAAGTGCGAGGTGATGCATTTTGGACGGACAAATAAGGCAAGGGAATACACAATGAGTGGTAGGACCCTAGGAAGTACAGAGGGTCAGAGGGACCTTGGTGTACATGTACATAGATCCCTGAAGGCACCGGAACAGGTAGATAAGGTGGTTAAAAAGGCATATGGGATACTTGCCTTCATTAGCCGAGGCATAGAATATAAGAGCAGGGAGGTTATGATGGAGCTGTACAAAACGCTGGTGAGGCCACAGCTGGAGTACTGTGTGCAGTTCTGGTCGCCTCACTATAGGAAGGATGTGATTGCTTTGGAGAGGGTGCAGAGAAGATTCACCAGGATGTTACCTGGGATGGAGTGCCTCAGCTATGAAGAAAGACTAAACAGGCTGGGGTTGTTTTCCTTGGAGCAAAGAAGGCTGAGGAGGGACCTGATTGAGGTGTACAGAATGATGAGGGGCATAGATAGGGTAGACAAAGAGGAACTTTTCCCCTTAGTAGGGGGGTCAATAACAAGGGGGCATAGATTCAGGGTAAGGGGCAGGAGATTTAGAGGGGATTTGAGGAGGAACTTTTTCACCCAGAGGGTGGTTGGAATCTGGAACTCACTGCCTGAAAGGATGGTAGAGGCAGGAACCCTCACAACATTCAAGAAGCATTTGGATGAGCACTTGAAATGCCATTGCATACAAGGCTATGGACCAAATGCTGGAAAATGGGATTAGACTGGACAGGGATGGATGGGCGGCGCAGACACGATGGGCCGAAGGGCCTCTTTCTGTGCTGTAAAACTCTATGACTCTATGACTCTATAACAGCATTGAGCAGTTGGACAGAATGGCCTGTTCCTGGGCTGTAAAATTCTATGACTTTGGGCTGGATTTTCATTGAGGAGGCGGGTAGGAGGCGGGACTACAACTTTCGGGGTTGCAGTCCCGCCTCCATCGAGTTCTTGCCAACCCACGCGATTTAGACTTGATTGACCTTGTTGGGCCTGACAATTAAGGGCCACCCGGCAACAGGTGATGTCACAGATTGAAATTTCATCTGTCACGACCTTTTGACAGATGAAATATCAGCGTTTTACAGCTGTTTGAAGCTGTCAAACACTGACAATCTGTACTGCAGGTTAATTCCTTCCTGTTTAGAGATCTCCCCGGAACAGAAATCAGAGGCTGTCACTTTTGACAGCTGGCAGCCATTCTGCTTTCTGTGCCGGTGAGATGAGGGACTCCTGAGACCTGAAGGAAGGAAGGCTGTAAAGGTTAGTAGAACTTCTTTAAACACTTTACACAGACCAAACACACTTACCTCTGCACTCATGCACCCATCACTCACCTGAACACCGGACATCTCGACCCCTCCAAGCCCTTCATCCCGACGGCCCGCCTCGCTAACTTGGCGTGGTTTGGAGCCGTCGGGAATCCCACATTTCAAGAATGAAAATAGGGATTAGGCTAAAAACTGCCTGTTAACTACCTGTTAACAGGCAGTTAATTGGCACTAATCCCCTTCCCGCCTCGGGGAGGCGGGTCGCAGTGCGGGGCGGGATGGGGTTGGGACCCCCGATTTCGGGATTTTAGCCCCCCCACACGCCTCCAATCCCGACTCCAGGGCCCAATGAAAATCCTGCCCTTTGACTTTATCTTTTTGGGCCAGTTTACCAATGGAAATACACAAGGAATTGCTGCTGCTCCTGAGATGCCGCATCTCTTGCTGTGCTCCTCTGAGACTACTGCGTTTTTTTTAGATTGGAAACACCGCTGTTTATTTCATCCCTACAAGCTTATATTAGCATAGGTAACTGTCCTATCAAACCAATTTGCAATTCTAAAAGTAAACTGTACAAGGATATTCTGAAATGCACCTAATGTGAAATTTATTTCATGATACACAATTATCTGTATGTTTATCTGATTAAAAGTCTTACTTCTATTGCATGGTAGTCATGTGGCATAGCGGTTAGCACTGTTGCCTCACAGCGCCAGGGACCCGGGTTCGAATCCGGCCTCGGGTGACTGTCTGTGTGGAGTTTGCACATTCTCCCCGTGTTTGCGTGGGTTTCCTCCGGGTGCTCCGGTTTCCTCCCACAGTCCAAAGATGTGCGGGTTAGGTTGATTGGCTATGATAAATTGACCCTTAGTGTTAGGGGGATTAAATACGTGGGGTTACGGGGATAGGGTGGGATATGTGTTGGTGTAGGGGTTACGGGGATCGAGTGGGATATGTGTCGGTGCAGGCTCGATGGGCTGAAATGGCCTCTATCTGCACTGTGGGGTTTCTGTGGTTCTGTGGTTCAGAGCATCACATGGAGGGCAAGAAATTGCAGTTGGTTGAAATGAGCACTATTCTGTTACCAAACCTCTGATTGATTAAACATGAATACATGAAGTCCGTTTGATTCAGTCGGTAAGCACCAAGGAATAACGAGTAAGCAATCAGATTGCTCAATTTTTTAAAGCTACCAATCCCAAACTAGCAATCAGCAGAAACCAGTCAATACGCTCAAATAGTTTTGTGAACTTAGTTTGAGCCACCATCTTTATTTTTCAGTGAGCTGAAAATATACTCATGTAAGTAACATTTTGAACATAAAAAACCCAGAAAAAATTGAACAATTCAGAATAAAGTGTTTTTTCTTACTCATAGACTTGCCTGTACACTTTTATAAATCCCCAGAAAATGTGTTCTCGCAGAGCTAAGAAGTAAAAGTATCGCCACCTGACTCTGTACCCACTTCTCCCAGCAATCATTGTCCAGTTCTTCCGATCTGGTTTTCAACCTACCACACCACTCAGACCCCCTTGGCCAAAGTCACCAACAGTATTCTGTAAGACTGCTACCATGGCTCATTGTTGCCCCATGACCTCTCCTCTGCCTTCAGCAGCATCAATAACTCCATTCGCCTCCACTGCCTGTACCTTGTGACACGCTCTTTCCTGATTCCATTTCTGTTTTGAATGGCTTCCCTTTTTGTCAACTGGTAGTGTCTCCAGGATTCCAAATCCTATGCCCCCCTCTTTATTTAAATGGTATTTTGTAAACGATGACCCTGCGTTTCCCCTGAAAGCATGTGCAGACTGCACCCAACTACCATCTGTAAGGCTATTGGGGGGGAAAATTCAGTTGTTTGCACCTCCCGTTAGCGCCTTAAGAGGGCGCTAATGGAGCGCAAAGCAACTAGCGCCCGGGCGCAGCGATGTTTGCGCCGCTCGCAAAATTAACTAGACATTTTGCGGCAGCGCTAAACACTACCGCCACGATCTCCTGCGCCGGCAGATCGTGACGTCAGTCGAGTGCGCAACGCCCCGGTAGCGCCCCGGACCGAATATTGAGTGGCGCCCTCTGCCTTACCGCCTGCCGCTAGCAATGACAGGTTGAGGGGAGCGTTTTGCAGTCAGGAAGGGACTGGGGGAGCGCTATTTAAAGGCGACTGCTTCCTGCCTTTTTCTGTTGGTGACATTTTTGCACCACGCATTCTGAGAGAGAGAGAGGGAGACTTCTGGAGAGATTCAACGCTGTGTGAAGGAGTTTTGAGTACTGAGCGGCACTTTGCAGGTTCATTTTGATTTGCCCTTCCTTGCTTCGCCCGCGCTCTGAGGTAGCGCCTCGCTCCTCGGCCTTTGCGCCTTAAGACAGGTGTGAAGCGCCTGATTTAGCGCTCCAATCACCTCCAGGGAGCGATAAAAGCCAAGTTTGCTGCCTGAGGCGATAATTAGAGCCAGGCGCTAAACTTTGTGCACGGCCGATAATGGCGCCCCAAACGGGGCGATACTGATTTTTTCCCCCGTGATGTACTATCTGATTGTCGATCTGATATCAAGTCATAGGTGAGTTGAAAATTTCTTCACGTCATTGTCTGCAAAACCAAAGCCAGCCAGCCTCTCACTGGTTGCGTTCCCAGTCTGAACGAAATGGCGTGCAATCTTGGCTGTCTGCTTGATCATCTTTCATTTTAAAAAGCATACAAAGATGCTGCTCTATTGGTATGAGACATTAAAAGGTGTACCCCTTTTATTTTACTTTTGCTGAAATCATTGACCAAATATATTTGGCACATTATTCTGAAGTGTGTAGAGGAAAGTAAGATTACCTTTCTTTGATATAATCTTTAAGGCATTTTTAAATACAGTAGTTCAACTACAGACATGCAGGTCTCCTCCGTTAGTTGTACTCTATAGTGTAAACAAACTCAAGTTCAAGTAACTAATGGCATCGTAGGCCCATGGAAACATTAGAGTGTGATTCTGCCTTGATTATAAGGCTTTCAGCAATGTAAACATGGGGAGCTGGCCCTGAACGTTTCTTCTCTGGGTCTATGCATTAACAACAGAGCCCAGCACGCCTCCAAATACTAGCTTCCGACAGAGTGCAGAACTGAAAGCAGCATATGGCGGTTACTCTCCCAAACAGGATGCAAAGTGAAATCAGCTTTTCACAAGGTTTAAGTAAAGATGCAGATGCGGGAGGTTCCTTGGCCCACTTAGCACATCCATGAATAACTACAGTTCCCCATCACAGCATTGAACTGCATCTTGAATTATAGAACTCCAGGAATTAATCACTCAGCATGAATAAGTGCTTTTTGACATCAGTCTTTAACTTAAAACCCACTTCTTCGACCAAGTTTCTGGTTCCCCTCCTAATTTTTCTTCCTTAGGCTTGGCATCCATTTTCTCCTTATGCCTCTGTGAAACGTGTTTCTGTATTAAAGATTGTTGCTTAACATGCCTTTTATTAGTTTATTTTATGTTCCTTATCCTGAAGTCATGGTTTAATTTGAAAAAATACCGTAGATTAAACTTTTATGTTGGACTTTGTATCTTGTACAGCTGTATAAGGTCCTTTCTCATTCACTTCCTTTCATGTCTGAAGAGTCTCTGGCACTAAGGACCATCCTTGTGGCCTTTCTATACACTACGATCTCTTTTATATCTGGGTGATCAGAATTCAATTCAATAGTCAAGGTATGACCTGACTAAAACACTGTACAGCTTCAGCATTACTGCATTAGAGTTCTTGGCCTAGAAATTCAGTTGGCTGCGCCAGCCGTTAGCGCCTTAGGAGGAGCAGATCTCGAGCGCTAGGCGCTTAGCGCCCGGGCGCTGCGCGATCTGCGCCTCGCCCCAACTTCAGTAGACTTTTAGCGCCGGCGCAAAGTCTTTGCGCGCGCTCAGCTGCGCGCGCAGATCATGACGTCATTTCGTCGTGCAACGCCCTTTGTGCGCCCGGAACCGGAACTTCACTCGCACCGCCCCATTGTGCGCCGGGCGGCCCTAACGACTGTGAAGTGGAACGGTACACAGCCGAGGCGGGCCGCGGGGAGCGCAAATTAAAGGGCACTTACCCTGCACTATAAAGGGCAGCCATTTTGCAGCATTCACTCTTGTGCAACGGATTTTTGGAGAGAGAACAAGGAAGAGAGCTTACTGCTTTGGCCCAACACTAGGACAGGTCTTTTTGGCTTCAGGCCAGAGCTTTGCAATTATCTTTGCCTTCATTGAGATCTCAGTGTTTGCCAGCATATTATGGGTGCTGCATTGGATGCCAACGCTGAGTTTCAGCCTTATGTCGGAAGGGCTTACAGACGCCGTGAGAGAGTGGCAGCCCTGGCTAGACGCAGAGGAGGCAACAGGCGTCGCCAAGTGAGGCCTTACCCACCCAGGGTCTACCGCCAGCAGTTCTCCTATCTCAACATGTCTGCCGCGCAGTGTGTTAGGAGGCTGCGATTCAGAAGGGAGGTGGTTGCAGACATCTGCCAGCTGCTTCACAGAGATCTGCGTCCACAGCTGATGCGCAGGACGTCTCTCTCGGTGGCAGTGAAGGTGACGGTGGCTCTCAACTTCTATGCCACCGGCTCCTTCCAATCCGCTGCTGGGGACATCGCTAACATCTCCCAGTTCGCCGTGCATTGCTGCATCCGCCAGGTGACCAATGCCCTTTTCAGAAGGAGACGTCAATTCATCTCCTTCCCCATGACCCTGGACAAGCAGCAGCAGCGTGCTGTGGGATTTGCAAGAATAGCGGGCTTCCCCATGGTGCAGGGCGCTATTGACTGCACGCATGTGGCTTTGCGGGCACCTCTGGAGCATGCCGAGGATTACCGCAACCGGAAGGGCTACCATTCCCTCAACGTACAGCTGGTGTGTGACCACAGGCAGCGCATCCTAGCTGTCAATGCCCGCTTTCCAGGCAGCAGCCACGATGCCTTTATCCTGCGACAGACAACTGTGGCTGACATGTTCCAGGCACAGCCTCACCGAAGAGGATGGCTTATCGGGGACAAAGGCTATCCTTTGTGTACCTGGCTCATGACCCCGCTCCGCGTGCCCACGACCCCTGCTGAAGAGGCATACAACGAGAGCCATCAAGCGACCAGGAACATCATCGAACAAACAATCGGCGTCCTGAAGCAACGGTTCCGATGTCTGGATCGCTCCGGGGGAGCCCTCCAGTATTCGCAGGAGCGAGTCTCCCAATTCGTCGTCGTTTGCTGCATGCTGCACAACCTGGCTATCCGCAGGACTCAGGCACTGCCACCTCACGTTGGACCACCACCTCAGGAGGAGGAGCATGAGGAGGAGGAGGACGAGGAGTACCAGCCCAGGAGGGAGGCAGAAGGTCCAAGGGCCGCCCGTCGGGGCTTATTGAACGTCACTTCTAGGCCCCCTGTCAGGGAATGGCTTGTGCCAATGAAAGAACATGATTGCAGCCGCTGCGCAAGCCCTCAGCCGGTTAAGGCAACAAACACTTCAAAGATCAAACATGGACAATGTGAATAAATAAAATGGTTCATTGTACAAACTCAGGGCCCTTCCCACATGAAAACCAAGAACACACGAAACCCCCAAAAAACACTCACACACATGACTCACTCCCACAACCTGGGGAGGATTAACAAAAGATGTAAACAAAAATGGCCTCATCCTTGGCCTTCAAAAAACAACCATTCCAAAAAAAACAACATTTGGACACACCCTCTACTTTGTGTCCCGCGAGGGCGATGCCTTCGGCAAACTTTGCCGGCCCCTGGACGCCCTGCTGCTCCTCCTCAAAGTGAGGCCAGTGGCTGCTGCAAGGCTGGGGGACGGCTCCTGAGGGGCACATGTCGTGACGGCAGATGCCCTTGGGGGTCGGCCTAGACGAGGTCTGGCCCTCGAGGGGCCGGCTGGTGAATGCTGCAGCTGTGGCTGGCCAGCATCAGTCGCTGCAGCAGCTCGTGGCAGCTCCACTGGGGGAGTGGCAGTGGCGGCTGGAGGAATGGGGGCAAGCTGGCGGATGGCAGGCGGTCGCTGGTCGCCTGAGACACTGGCACTCGCCTGGGCCAGCACTGCAGCATGCGCAGCAATCTGCCGAGGGACAGACCGCTGTGCTGCTGCAGCGCGCCGGGTGCCCTGGCGATGCCGGGCTGACACAGCGAGTGTGGCAGCAGTGAGTGCCCGTGTTGCCCTGTTCTGTGACCGCATCAGAGCAGCCAGTGACTGGACGGCACCACTGATCACCTGGCCAGTCGCTGCCAGAGAGGCCCCGAATTCGGTGACACTCCGAGACAGGGACTGGATGGCCTCAGGCATCCGTCCCACTACCCCCATGAGCTCCGTGTGCTGGCGCTCCGAGTCCGCGGACATGTCCTCGAGGCGGCGCATCTCCTCGGCGTTGACCGTCTCCGGACTGGAGGCCGGACTCTCCCTCTGGGGAGAAGGCCGCCGAACTGGCCGACCCTTCCTGCGTTGCTGGACGCCGCTGGGCCCAGCAATTGGACTCCCCTCCGACCCTTCCCCCCTCTGGGGAGAATGCCGCTGAGCTTCCACCCCCCTCCCGCGTTTCTGCAGGCCGCTGGTCCCAGGAGCTACACTCCCCTCCGACACTTCCCCCACGCTCCCCTCCAGGGAAGACGTCTCCCCGACAGTGGCATGGCTTGCCGCGGCTGAGGGTTCCCCTGATGGGCCGCCTTCCTCTTGCTCCTCCTCCTCCTCCTCTTCTGAGGGGCTGTCACTGGCAACTTCAGGGACCTCCTCCTCACCATCTGAAAGCAGGAAGGCACAAGAGTAGCTTTAGAGTGAGGAGAGGGCGTCAGCGAGGGATGCATGAGTGGTGGCATTCAGCGCATTGGTCGGACAGTGGCAAAGGATGTAGATCTGATGCGCTAGTGGGACGAGAGAGGTCCAAAAGGTGATGTCCTTACCATTGGTGCCCAGAACAGGGTCGGCATCTCCAGATGCAACGGGGCCAATCACCCGGGCACCCATGATGCGCTCCACGCGCTGTTGCAGCTTGGTGAGCGGTTGGATCTGGGGTCCGCCTCCCCTGGTCACAGTCCGGCTCCTCTTATTATTGGCCAGCTTGGCCTGCAAGAGAAAGGACGGCCTCTAAGTACAGTGTGTAGCCCTGATCTTGTGTGCACTGCCTCCCATGGTCGAATAGCCTGGCCAGTGTGTTAAGTGCTCAATGTGCAATTGATGTTCATGACTGTCCCATAGCTGCTGCATGAGGGCTGGCCATTAGGGCTTTCAGGTCCCTTTGCCCATAATGTGAGGTGCACATGCAAGGATGAGGAGGACACTGGAAAGGGTACTCACCCTGACAATCCTGGCGAGGTCATTCAGCTTTTTCCGGCATTGTACAGCGCTCCTGGGGACCTCACTGTTGGATGTCACCCTGGTGGCGACATGCCTCCAGGCTCTCCGGTAGACGCGGGACGGCGGCTTCCTCCCATTATCTGGGAACAAAATATGGCGTCTCTTCTCCACAGCGCTAACCAGCACCCTCAGATCATGCTCTGAGAAGCGCTGCGCTCGTTCACGGGCCTTCTCCATACTTTGAGGCGCTATTTGGGTCCAGCAGCAGTGTTCAGGCCTAGCTGGAGGGCTCCAGTGTCCAGGGCGTGGCACCGGACCAAGTCGACCCTTCCCCCTTAAGAGCTGGCCAGCGCCAGGGTGTCTGCTGTCAATCAAGAAATGGCCGCACCTGCGCTGCGCCCGGCCTCGGCGGTATCGCTCAGCACCTCCGGCTTAGCGCCTAAAGAGAGCCGTGCATCGCCAGTTTTAGCGCTCGAGCAAACTCTTTAGGCGAAGCTAATGAATATCGGCGATGTGGCCTCGAATTTGCGCCGGGTGCAAACTTTAGCGGCCGCCCGACTTTACCGCCCCAAAAGTGGCTATAATGAATTTCTAGGCCCTTGTATTCTACTGATTTAGCAATGTAACTCGGTTTGCTTAATTGATTCATACTCTTCATGACTGGACATGGTAGATGCTGTGTTGATTGTTATTAGAGCTCTCTATCTCCCCCTCAGCTGGCTCAAAACATTTCCTTCAATCTGCCCCCCTATTTTTTTGCAGTCTGTAACAGTTTGCACTCCTTTGCTTTGAACGTCAGCTGCTCAAGTTCTACCCATTTGCAAATTTTGTCTCAGATCTCCTGTAGTTTATTTTATTTCATTTGACTTGATTGCCACCCTCCTCCCCTAGTATAGTGCCATGTTTGAATTTGGTATTACGGGGAGAATTTTCCCAGCCCCGGGGAGGCGGGTATGGAGGCGGGACTGCCGGGAAAATGGCAGAAACTGGGAGCGGGTACCGAACCCGCTCCCAACCCCGCCTCCGTACCATCTTCCCGGGAGGCGGGTCCCCGAGTCGCGCAGGGACCTGTCTCCTGGAGGCGGGAAGGGGATTAGAGCCAATTAACTGCCTGTTAGCAGGTAGTTAACAGGCAGTTCTGAGGCTTTTCCCCATTTTACCCCTGCAAGTGCGGGCTTCCCAACGGCTGCGAATCCCGTCATGGTCAGCGAGGTGAGCAGTGGGTCTGTGGGGGTGAGAGGGATCGAAAAGTCTGCTGTAGAGGTGAGTGATGGGTGCAAGTGTGGAGAGGTAAGTATGAGAGGTGAGTGTAAAGTGTTAGAAAAAGTTTACTTACCTTTACTTCTTCCTGCAGGCTTCAACCCTTGGGGATCTGGAGGTGCCTCCTCTCAACGGCAGAGATGACAGAATGGCTGCTGCATTCTCAGATGTAGCAGCCATCTGATTTCTGCTGAGGAAAGAGGTTTTGGTGAGCCTTCAGTGCAAGGGCTCACCTTTGAACAGAGATTGTCAGTGTTTGACAACTTCTCAAAGCTGTCAAACGCTGACAATTCATCTGTCAAAAAATTTTCAACAGATGAAATGTCATACGCTGATGTCCTCTGTCACCGGCTTTCTCTTAATTGGCCGGCTAAGCCCGTAGGGCGGACTTAACAAGGTCAATCAAGGGAAAATAGCGTGGGTTGGCCAGATGTCGTTGGGGGCAGGACTGAAACCTGAAAACCAGCAGTCCCGCCCCCAAAATGCCCCCATTGACAAAATCCAGTCCATCGTTTCTGAATCCAGGCCATTCATGTAGAGCTGTATTGTTCAGTTTCCCAGTGGCACGTGTTTTAGCTGGGGATAAAACAGGTGCTTATGCTTGGTTCACTTCAGTCACTCTCCTAATCATTATTCGATGGTCTCTCTCTCTCTCTCTCTCTCTCATTCAGCCAATTCTTTTTTCGTTTTCAAGTTTTACCTAGGATGTCCACAGCTTTAAACTTGTGTAATAGCCTTTCATGCGGATCTTAATCAAAGACTTTCTGGAAGTCTAGTTACATTACATCATAGGGTTTTCCAGTATCCCTGGGATGTCACTTCCTCAAAAAATCTCAAGGAAGTCCCTCAACTGAAATGGTGCAGGTGGTAATTCACTTGATTATTTTCACACAGGTGGTCCTCAAGTTTATTCATAAGGAATAATTCCATTACTTTGCCAGTTCCTTCCACATGACTGGTGACTCGTGTGTTAGGTTGCCGCATATGAAAGTAGACAACTTGTTGGCTTGATTCTAATCTAGGGGGAGCTCCCCTGGAATAAGCCATTCAGCCATTCAGCCTGACAGCCATGGAACCAGCCAGCCATTCAACCATTCAACATGCCTGCCATTAACCCATTCAGCCGTTCAGCCAGCCAGCCATTCAGCCTGCCAGCCATTCAGCCTGCCAGCCAGCCAGCCATTCAGCCATTCAGCCTGCCAGCCATTCAACCATTCAGCCATTCAGCCTGCCAGCCATTCAGCCTGCCAGCCAGCCAGCCATTCAGCCTGCCAGCCATTCAGCCTGCCAGCCAGCCAGCCATTCAGCCTGCCAGCCATTCAACCATTCAGCCTGCCAGCCATTCAACCATTCAGCCATTCAGCCTGCCAGCCATTCAGCCTGCCAGCCATTCAGCCTGCCAGCCATTCAGCCTGCCAGCCATTCAGCCCGCCAGCCTGCCAGCCATTCAGCCTGCCAGCCTGCCAGCCTGCCAGCCTGCCAGCCATTCAGCCTGTCAGCCATTCAACCATTCAGCCTGCCAGCCATTCAGCCTGCCAGCCATTCAACCATTTAGCCATTCAGCCTGCCCAAATCTTATTCCTTGGGTATATACCATTTGACCATGGGGGATCTATTGATTTTAAACCTACCTAGGGTGCCTTTGTAAACAATATCAATGTCATTACTTTCAGTTGTGAAACCTGTTATGATGGGTGGCCTGCTATTGGTATCTTCTCTAATGAATACTTCCTGGAAGTAATCATTTAGTATTATGTTAACTATTTTTAGTCGATCCTCTGTTGGAACCCTCTTTGCCTACTACAAAATCTCAGTTCTTTCATAACCCTTTTGCTATTAATACTGAAAGAATTTCTGACGATTGTGTTTAGTTGCTGGAGCTGACCTAATTTTATTTCCCTCTGTGCCCTCTGATACCCTTTTAAAAATATTTTTTGGAGGTTCCTGCATTCTTCCCATTTATTGCTATTCCATTTAGAGAAACCTGCCCTCCTTTTTTCTGTTGACCCGGAAGTCTATAACAAATCTTCTGGTTATCTTTTCTTCGCGCGACATACCTCCTACCAGGCTTGGTCATTGGGAAGGTTATGCTGTCCCAATGGGTAGTGATCTTGTCCCAGTGGGGCTACATCCTTTAGCTTCCAGTTGTCCCTGAAATATAATAATAATAATAATCATAATCAACTTTATTGTCATTGTTAGTGCACAAGTGCAGTACAACGAAATGTAGGCTTGCGGCTCCCGAGAGTGTACATTTAGATTAAGACATTTAAACATTCAACATTCATTTGGCTTGTAATACATTAACATAAACATAACCATAATAAAGTGCATTGGCAGATGTGCAGGCTTTAGAGTTTATTTGTGGAGTTCAGTAGGATGACAGCCCTGGGAAAGAAGCTGTTCCTAAATCTGGTCGTTCGGGTGCGAATGCATCTGTAGCATCTCCCAGATGGCAGGAGGGCGAACAGACTGTGGCTGGGGTGGGTAGGGTCTTTGATGATGGTCCGTGACCTCCGTAAACAGCGTTTCTGGTATATGTGCTCTATGGTCGGTAGCCGGGTGCTGGTAATGCGTTGGGCAGTTTTGACTACCCGCTGCAGGGCTTTCCGGTCATAGTAGCTACAGCTGCCATACCATACTGTGATACAGTTCGTCAGGATGCTCTCTATTGTGCAGCGGTAAAAGTTAGAGAGGATCAGGGGTGACAGGTTACATCCCTTCAGCCTCCTTAGGAAGTATAGGCGCTGCTGGGCCTTCTTCACCAGAGAGGAGGTATTGAGGGACCAGGAGAGGTCTTCCGTGATGTGGACTCCGAGGAACTTAAAACTGTCCACCCTTTCCACCACAGCCCCATGGATGTGGATGGGGCTGCTCAACCTCCTTTTCTGTTTAGTCTGTCCTTCTTGAACGCTTTAAACCTGATTATCTCTAACATCTTTCAATTTTGATGAATGGTCATCGGCCTGAAATTTTAACTCTGTTTCTCTCGCTACAAATGCTGCCTGACCTGCGGAGTGTTTCCAGCATTTTCTGTTTTTGTTTTAAACCCTATTATGTTGGGCTTGTTTCCATTATTGGAGGTAAAACCATGTTTCTGAGATTCCTATTAGAATTTCCAATTACTACGGCACTTTGAAGCAGAGTTTCCAGCATTCACACGTAACAGGGGTGTCCAAACTATGGTCTGTGATCCAGATCCAGCCCAAGAGCGCCAACTACCTGAACTGCATTTTACGGAACGAATGCCACTGTAGACTGGCTGGGAATTCCAGCCCACACTGTGCATTGTGCTAAGTCAGTTGGAGCAGCGGCGGGATGTGATAGGAACTGACAAGAGTTGCTGAGGTGGGAGGAGTTGGGGGCTGCACTAAAACCCGCATGAGATTGGAGGGGTGGGGGGAAAAAGAATGCCAGCATGAAATTAGAGGAAGGGATGGAAATAAGAGTACCAGTATGACATTGGAGGAGGGGGAAAAGGACCAGCGTCTTCATGACTGGGGCAAACTGACTCCCTTGAAAGGGCGCGGGATTCTTGATGATTCTCATGGAAAAGGGGAGGGGACGGGCAATAATTCAGCACAATGGAACGATTCACGGGGGCACTTGAGAGATCTCCCGATTTCCCATATGGCCAATCCGCTCCGGCTTCATGAAAATGTTGGAAAGGAAGAAAAGTAGTGTGAGCACTAAATTGGAGGGAGGGAACAATGATGATGCCAGCATGAAATCTGAGGGGAGGGGAACAAAGGTATCAGCAAGAACTGAGGGAGGAAGGTGCAGAAAAGCATGAACAGGATGTGAAATGTGTAACAAACCTGAGACCGTCCTAAGAAGGTTAGCTGTTGCCGTTATCATAGTACAGCAGATTTTTATATTCATCCAGTGTGCTTCATGATAAACAATTGAGTGGCCCATGAGAAAACGTTTGCACACCCCTAATATATCTGCACCTTTGTAAATTAAGCCGATATCCCTGAAAACCTTTTCAAAGTCCTTTTCTTATGCTTTTGAAGGTTATCCTCCACATGCATAGTTCCCACCCTCCGACATCATTCTCTTTCACTGTTGATGAAAAGTGCCCACTGAATAGGCATTGTTCATCCTTTAGATTGCCTGTCAAAAAGAACTGAAAATTGGTGTGTGACTGCAGCACATATTCAATGTGGGGGTCAAAGGGAATTGGATCACAAGGCTACGGAAAGAAAAATTCTTGAAGTATAGATTGCTCGATGTACTTCATTTCTCTACCTCTGCTTTATTTGTTTTGTTTATTGCTCGTTTTATTTTTACCTGTTAAGAATTGTTTCATACTTTATTTGAGAGATTTCAGGCTTTGTCAACTAGAGATGTTTTTAAAAAATGTTTCCTGTTTCCTTCTGACTGTTTCATATTGCCTCGAGTTTGTTTTGCTTTCCAACGTGTATTTATTTTAACGTTATTCATTTTTATTTCTTCTACACACCTCATTGTATCTTCAATTCTTATGAAATTGTCTTGTTTTTGTATATACTAGCAGCATTAGGTCTAGTCATATGTTCAAATATGCAATGGATAGCTGACTTCGCATTTAGACAACATACAAAGAGCCAACGTGTTTGAATATTTTGTCATTAGCACATTTAGAAGTACCGCATTATCTTCAGTATTTTTTTTTGTAAATATCTAGAAGCAAAACATCCTTATTGCACCAACGTTTTTTCCACTTTGACTTCATGACTTCAGTATTTGGCCGTGAAATCCGGCCCGTTAGTGCCAGCTGATGAGGCTGATTTTGGTGAAAAAATGGTGGCCATCTTGCTTCCTCCCCCTTCCGGTGCAGAATGCGGTGGCCGCCATTTTGGACAGGTCAGTAGCGCAGCTGTTGCCTGCGCTTGCTACAGATATGGTAATTAGTCAGATCGTGACGTCAATCAGCGTGCAGCGATGAATTGACGCACGACCTTCTATTTTGGATATCGCCACTCCTTTTAACATCCTCTCCAAAGCACGCACAACAGAGCGTACGTTCAGCTGTACGATGGATCCCCTACCAGTGCTTCGTAAAGGGACACACGCTACTTTCAGGTAAGTTTAGATTTTTGCTTGTCTACTGGTTTCTTTACATTTTATATGAGCAGTGGCTTGGTGTAAGACATTTAAAAAGTTGTTAAATTGTTCAGGGAGTGCTGCTGGACGTTTGCAAGGCTTTGGCTCTTAAAGGAAGGCCTCTGAGAACATCACTTGTTCCTAGTCCTGGGGGCTCTAGTTGCAGTCCCCCCATTGGGCTGCGGCACACATGGAAATGGAGCAAAGGGAGGAGGAGAAGGAAGAGGAAGAGGAGGAGGGGGAAGCAGAAGAGGAGGAAGTAGAAGGAAGGTGGCAACCCAGACAGCACCGTTCTGGCTGGGATATCCAGGATCGAATCATCTGCCTGCGGTACGAGTGAACACAGCCCCAATTCCCCTTTCAACATTTGCCTCACACCTTGCCTTCCCTCTGTTACTGACCATCACAGCGCCCTCTTGGCTGCCATGCTGAAATAAAAACCACCACAAAGGAAACTTTCCAATCCAACCGTATCCATATATGCATCCAAAAAATCAGCTAATCACCCTTATGCATTCCCTTAGTGAGTGCCTTTGGCTATCCTAGTGCTCTTGTGCAGTGCTACCCCAGTGGCTGCAGCATGGCTGGTGGAAGGCTGCTGACTTTCAGTGGGGGAGACTGCAGATGGCCTGGCAGGATGACCTCGAGGAGCTGCTGGCTGAGAGTGTGAAATCGAGGGACAGTGTTTCTTCTTCTTGTGGGAAACGCAGCAGCCAATTTGCGCACAGCAAGCTCCCACAAACAGCAATGTGATAATGACCAGATAATCTGCTTTTGTTATGTTGGTTGAGGGATAAATATCGGCCAGGTAAAGAAAAGAGGTGCATGCTTACACCATATGCAACTTGTAAATCCGGAGAGATTGTGGGATGAGGGGGAAGTGGGATGTGAGAAGGAGGATAGTGTATGAGGATACCCAGCATCTTGTATTCTTTCAGCCCCACCACTGGCCAAGGGCTCAGCCATGTCCCTGCCAAGAGCGGTCAGCACTCTCTTCTCCAAGGGGGTGAGGCGAAGCTAGGAATGGGAGGTGTGCCTCGTGTTTTGTTGATTTTGTTTTGTAGATATTGTTGGTAGGTGAGTGATGACGTGTGGGGGGCGGGTCATGCATTGAGTAGTGTGTGAGGCTAGTGGTGCAGTTGGTCGGAGACGGCTTTTGAAGATGCATTCACTGACCTTGACCACTGGCCTGAGGCCATGAAACTTCTTTGGGCACTGGAGCCAGGTCCTGGGGGTGACACTGCTGGCAGTGACGGCCTCGACGATCTGGTCCCACATCCTTCTTTCTGGAGGGCCTCCTGGCCCCCTGTGGGTAGAGGACCTCTCTTCCAGTGTTCACCCCCTGCATAAAGCTTGAGTGTTGTGTCCGAGACCCTAGGTACCCCTTCCCTGGCTTGTTGAGGCACTTGTGTTAGTGCTGAAGCACTTTTTACATTTTTGATCACCAGAAGGCAGCTCACCTTTAAGAGGTGCAGACTGCCTTTAAGAGGCGCAGGCTAGCTTTAAGTAAAGCTAGCCTTGCATGAACATCGAGAACTTGGGCCCCCTGCTGAGCACACAGCCTGTCAGCAGCACGTTCAGTGCTGGGCTGTGCGCTGCAATCATTATAATTAGCAGGCAGCATGAATTTGACAGGCTGCCTGATCTCCTTGAACAGGCGGAGGCATATCACGCATCACGGTGCCCGCGCCCGCTCTTCAACGCGATCGAATTTCACCCCCGACTCTTGGATCTGATGATGGCTTCCATTATGACTGTGAGTGTACTCTAGTATCACCATGGGATACAAGATTACAGATGCTCTGCATGTTTGTCTGAAGTTCCCCACTCACTTCAGTAGAGGTATTAACCCATTTAAAATAAATGAGTTTGTATCTCCATGGAATTAGCAGAGAGATGAATTTCAGATGACGGCACTAATCTTAACTCCCAGCATTATTTTTAACCAAAGTTGTACAGACGAGGGCACTGTGACATTTTGGCTATCAGAAGCCCTGGGTACATAATTGTTCAGTCTCCTCTTACAGTTTGTTTTATACATAAAGTACATGTTCCTTTACCACCTTCAATATCTCTCTGAATCTGATCATCAGGAGATGAGCAAGAGTATTCCAGAGTGATTCACCATCCAGCCATTTTCTTGACTTCAGTTTCTAACCGCCATTTGGCGTTATTGCAGTTGAGAAGCTGTGCCCTATCTTTCACAAATTTGATTACAGAAGTTAAAATTAAACGTGCAAATTAAGAAATGCGTTTTTGATTCCAGACTGTCTTTAAGGCGTTCTGCTCCCAAGGTATCAATCCCTGAGGAGGCCATCTCTGATCATTTCCTGTTGCCCAGTCATTTCCCTAACCCCACTACCCTCACCATCTGTCCTTGGGGAAAATAAACTCTCCTCAGCTCACCAATGCACTCTCAAACTCCAACTCCCTCTACTCTGACCTACTACCCATTATGTGACTTCTGTTGCTGTTGCCCTGATAGACGACACAATCTGCTCAGCATCCTCATTTTTTCCCAAATCACTGACTGAGTCTCCCCCCCCCGCCCTCCCCCCTCCATTCCCCATCTTTTCCCCCTCAGGCAGAGAGTTTCAAACTCAAGCACGTAACCGGTCGAGTCATTCATCACCAGATTTAGCTTGACTATGTCAAGAATAGAAACATAGAAGATAGGAGCAGGAGTAGGCCATTCGGCCCCTCGAGCCTGCTCCGCCATTCAATGAGATCATGGCTGATCACCCAAACTCAGTACCCGGTCCCTGCCTTCTCCCCATATCCCTTGATCCCTTTAGCCTTAAGAAATATATCCAACTCTTTCTTGAATATACTTAATGAACTGGCCTCCACTGCCCTCTGTGGTGTCTCTGTGTCTTGTTCTCCTCAGCCAAAACTGTCTGCTATTGCAGGATCGTCCTGCAGGACAAGGACAACCCAAGGATCTTTTTCTCCATGACCAATTGGCCCTGCAACAGCAAGCACGAAGAGCTCGTGAATTTCTTTGTTTCCAAGGTTGCGACATTTGTGCAGCTGCCTCTGCTGCTACCTCCTCCTACTTTAAACTTGTGTTATCATTGCCCCCATTGCAGCCCCAATCCCCCTGTAGTCTCTTTGCCATCTCCTCCCCGCCCCCACCCCGTGCTCTCCGAGTTATTGTGAGATGCCATTTCTGCCCCTTGACATGTTCCCCACTCAGTTATCCCTCAAGATACTGCTCTTGCGGGATTCCACAAATACCTGTCTGAACACAGCCAGCACAATTGGCTTTTCTTCCTGCTCATGAAACGTTTCCGATCCCTTGCCATAGATTCCATCCCCTTTCCTAGCCAGTTACTCGGGCTGAACCACATCGTTGGAAACCTTGGTGTATATTTGACTCGGAGCTGAGCTTCACACCATACACCCTGTCCATCACCAAGGACACTTATTTCCACCTGTTTTCCCCTCTACCTCAGCCCTTCCACTGCTGAAACCTTTACATATTTTTTCACCTTTAATCTTGATTTCTTCAATTTTCTAATTTCTGGCCATCTTGCATTCCCTATAACCTCCTCCTTGTCCAAAACCGAGCCACCTTTATCCTACCTTGCCCTAAGTCTGGCATGCCCATCTCCCTGTCCTTGTTGATCTACTCCCTGTCCTCAAATGCATTCAATTTAAAATCCTCAACTTACCATGGCTTTGTTGCACCCTATCTGTGCAACCTCCTCCAGCCTTAGGTCCCCTCTCGCACCTCGTCATTTGTGAAGCCTTCCCTCCCTTTGCCCTAATATTGGTGGCAGAACCTTCAACAACCTTGGCCCTACTCGTAGGAACTTCCTTCCCAAACTCTTCCACTTCTTCATTAGTCTTTCCACCTTTAGAAACCGTCTCAAATTGTGTTATTCGAACAAGCCTTCGGTCACCCTTTCAAATCTCTCCCTCCATGTATCAGCATGGGCTCTCTTAAAAGGTGCCTTGGGACGTTTTCTACATTAAAGGTGCCATATAAATGCAAAGTTTTTGTTGTTTTCGCAGTTGTATTGCTTTGCTG
This sequence comes from Somniosus microcephalus, assembly GCF_052327205.1. Lineage (NCBI taxonomy): Eukaryota > Metazoa > Chordata > Chondrichthyes > Squaliformes > Somniosidae > Somniosus > Somniosus microcephalus. The sequence goes on along the minus strand of NC_141000.1, from coordinate 11,888,661 downwards.
TTGAAATCCTTGTGAAGAAAGGACCATGTCTCTGCAGTAAATTTACCTCACAGGGCCATATAATTTATTTTTGAACCAGTGACTTTAAATTCCAGACCAGTAAGCTTGAAGAATAATTTTTAACTCTCGTACAATCATTCAGGGGGTGATTTTCATTCAGAAGTCGGGAAGGAGGCGGGACTACAACTTTCGGGGTTGTAGTCCCGCCTCCATCGAGATGTGGCCAATCCACACGATTTTAACTTGATTGACCTTGTTGAGCCCGCCCAGCGGGCTCAGCCGGCCAATTAAGGGCCACCCGGCAACAGGTGACATCACAGACTGAAATTTCATCTGTCAAGACGTTTTGACAGATGAAATATCAACGTTTCACAGCTGTTTGAAGCTGTCAAACACTGACAGTCCTACTTCTAACCTGAGTCCTTCTACACAGACTCAGTTAGAAATCTCACCGGCACAGAAAGCTGCAGGCTGTCACTTTTGACAGATTGCAGCCATTCTGCTTTCTGTGCCGGTTAGATGATGGACTCCCGAAACTTAGAGGAAGGAAGGCTGAAAAGGTAAGTACAGGTAATTTAAACTTCTTTACACACTTTAGACACACCAAACACACTTACCGTTGCACTCATGCACACATCACTCACCTGAACACCGACATCTCGACCCCTCCAAGTCCTTCGACGCGACGGCCCGACTCCTCTAACTTGGCGTGGTTTGGAGCCGTCGGGAATCTCACACTTCAAGCTTTAAAATAGGGATTAGGCTAAAAACTGCCTGTTAACTACCTGTTAACAGGCAGTTAATTGGCACTAATCCCTTCCCGCCTCGGGTTGGTGGGTCCCAGTGCGGGGCGGGTACCCGCCTCCTTTGAAACTTACATGGAGGCGGGTTGGGGGCGGGATGATGTCGGGACCCCCGAATTCGGGACTTTAGCCCCCCGCACGCCTCCAATCCCGACTCCACGGGTCAATGAAAAAGCCTTTTTTGTGAGCTCTTGGAGTATCGTCAATTTGCAATTCCCATTATCATTGCATTGATAATTTATTGTTCCCATTCATAAACAGGTGAAAAGGTCAGCAGTCTTAAACTGTGCAATTTTGAAAGCTGGTAGTCCTTTCTTTTAGAATCATAGAAAGTTACAACACGGAAGGAGGCCATTCGGCCCATCATGTCTGCGCCGGCCAACAAAGAGCTACCCAGCCTAATCCCACTTCCCAGCTCTTGGTCCATAGCCCTGCAGGTCAGAGCATCCCAAGTGCACATCCAAGTACTTGTTAAATGTGGTTAGGGTCCCTGCCTCTACCACCCTTTCGGGCAGTGAGTTCCAGACCCCCACAACCCTCTGGGTGAAGAAGTTTCCCCTCAAATTCCCTCTAAACCTTCTACCAATTATTTTAAATCTGTGCCCCTGGTTTTTGACCCCTCTGCTAAGGGAAATAGGTCCTTTCTATCCACTTTATCTATTCTCCTCATAATTTTATACACCTCAATAATGTCTCCCCTCAGCCTCCTCTGTTCCAAGGAAAACAGACCCAGTCTATCCAATCTTTCCTCATAACTAAGATTCTCTACTCCCGGCAACACCCTTGTAAATCTCCTCTGTACCCTCTCTAGTGCAATCACATCTTTCCTGTAATGTGGTGACCAGAACTGCACGCAGTACTCTAGCTGAGGCCTAACTAGTGCTTTATACAGTTGAAGCATAACCCCCCTGCTCTTGTATTCTATGCCACGGCTAATAAAGGCAAGCATTCCGAATGCCTTCTTAACCACCTTATCTACCTGGCCTGCTACGTTCAGGGATCTGCGGACATGCACTCTAAGGTCCCTTTGTTCCTCTACACTACTCAGTGTCCTACCATTTAATGGCCCATTAATTCCTCTCCCAACACGTGAGTACGGACGGGGTACTCACTCGTGTGCCCGGAGGAATTGCCGGTTTTCAGCATGCACAGCGCATGCGGGGAAAACCGGCATTTCCTCTCCTCTGACCCAAGGGGTTAAGAGGCTGAACGCGTGCGCGCAGGAGTCTGCGCGTGCGACTTAGATTTCCTTTATTTTTGGAGAGTTGCGCATGTGTAAAGGCCTCCGGTTTTTACGCATTGAAAAACCACACATAAGTACTTAGTTTTACAGGTAAGTGGTCTATTAATACAATGTATAAAAAAAATTTCCACAGGTTTATTATTTTTAAAGAATTTACAGTAAGGTAAGTTTAGTTTTAGCCCTGATTTTTTATATAATAATTTTTTTCAAATTTTAAAATTATTGTTTAAAATAGTTTTTTACAGTTATTTATGGTTCATTTAAGTAGTGCAATGTTTTTTAAAATTTTCTTTCAAGTTTAAGTAGTGTTTTGGGGCCAGGAGTTTTCATGAGTTTGACAGCTCTTACTCTCAAACTCATGAATGAACTTTTGCAACCTCCCATTGGTTGCCCTGTGCTCACGTGATCCCAGCTGGCTCATCGCACTAAGTACGCCGCTGGGCCACGCACGCACAGCGCGGCATGACCTCAAGCGGGCCAGTGAGAGGAAATGCAATGCGGGCCAGGATTAAAATGTCAGCGCGCCGGGTAAGTGCACATCGGGGGCTTGCACGCGCGGCAAGCTCCCGATCCTAATTTCAGGGCCAATGTGTATTCCCTTTCCTTGTTAGCCCTCCCCAAATGCATTACCTCACACTTCTCCGGATTGAATGCCATTTGCCACTGTTCTGCCCACCTGACCAATTTATTGATATCTTCCTGCAGTCTGCAGCTTCCTTCTTCAGTATCAACCACACAGCCGATTTTAGTATCATCTGTAAACTTCATAATCATACCCCCTATATTCAAGCCTAGATCATTGATATATACCACAAAAAGCAAGGGACCCAGTACCGAGATGTACTTTAGACTTCACAATATCGTAGTGGAAATTTGAGAGGATAAGTTTGAATGGGCCAACCACTGGGAAGGCTGTATACTCTGTTATTTGAGGTTAGCACTTGGCTAATTTCTGAAGTTCAGAGTGAGATCCAGAAAATATCCTAATACATAGGTTGGTGATTTATGGAGTGAAATATAAGATATGTAATTTTGATAACTTATTTACAGAAGGAATATGTACTGGGAAGGAATTGAAAATATAATTCTTGCTAAATAGAATGATGTACTTTTTGGCAGTGATTAAAGTTAGATTCATGCCTAAAAATGTATCTTATTTAAATGTTGCAGAGCTAGCTTTGCAACTCATTGGCACTTTAAACACTGCATTAGAAAAATCAATTTTCTATCCTTTAAAAGTCCTTTCTTGACTTTGAGATGGAATGTTATTTGCCGCACGTTAGAGCAGAAATTCAGCAGCCCATCAGATGCAAGATCATGCTTCGGATTCTTGATGTGGTGAGCTTCTGATCTGAGCCCCGCTTTCAGTGGGAGATAAAATGCAGAAGTAAAACTTCTTGTTCCTGCAAATCTGATTGTGCCTGCTGCGAACTAGGATTGGTGGAGGCTTGAGCACAAGTCACCAGCTGTCCTTTTGGCAGGGTTTGGTGCATGTATTTACAGTACCAATGAGTCACCTAAGTTAGAAATTTAAAGTAGATGACAGCTCTGTTTTCTGAGAGTGAGTGGGGATTTAGGAGGAGTTGATTGACACAAATTTGTGCTGTGGGGATAGTTTCAATATGGTGTCCATGGAGAAATAGGGTGCATTGTGTTTGGCGAGCAGGAACACATTTGTAAAGCAAAAGGTTGTGTTTTTAAAAAAAAAGAAAATTGTTGATGCATGTTGAAAATCATTTTATAGTTGCGATGTTTGCATGTATATTATCATAAATGAAAACAGTAATATTTTTCTGCATGCAAAACAACTGTTGGGCAATTGAAAAAGAATTGGCCTAAACTACATAATGGTTTTTAATGAAATAGATCTGCTCAGTATGATAAGTTTCACAAATACTGTTGTTACTTCATCCCGAAGGCATGCTTTTTTTTACTTATTCATTCACGGGATGTGGGTGTCGTTGGCAAGACCAGCATTTATTGCCCATCCCTAGTTGCCCTTGAGAAGGTGGTGGTGAGCCGCCTTCTTGAACCGCTGCAGTCCGTGTGGCGAAGGTACTCTCACAGTGCTGTTAGGTAGGGAGTTCCAGGATTTTGACCCAGCGACGATGAAGGAATAGTGATATATTTCCAAGTCAGGATGGTGTGTAACTTGGAGGAGAACTTGGAGGTGATGGTGTTCCCATGCGCCTGCTGCCCTTGTCCTTCTAGGCGGAAGAGGTCGCGGGTTTGGGAGGTGCTGTTGAAGAAGCCTTAGCGAGTTGCTGCAGTGCATCTTGTAGATGGTACACACTGCAGCCACGGTACGCCGGTGGTGGAGGGAGTGAATGTTTAAGGTGGTGAACGGGGTGCCGATCAAGTGGGTTGCTTTGTCCTGGATGGTGTCGAGCTTCTTGAGTGTTGTTGGAGCTGCACTCATCCAGGCAAGTTGAGAGTATTCCGTCACACTCCTTACTTGTGCCTTGCAGATGGTGGAAAGGCTTTGGGGAGTCAGGAGGTGAGACACTCACTGCAGAATACCCAGCCTCTGACCTGCTCTTGTACCCACAGTATTTATGTGGCTGGTCCAGTTAACTTTTTGTTGAGGTAATTTCTTTATTGTTGCTTTGTTCAGTTTAAAAGTATTAATTTTGTGCATTCTAGAGATTGGGATTTTTCATGTCTTCACCCTTTCCTCCCCACAGCGCAACTGTTTAAATGTTGCTGCAGTTAAATTATTTAATAATTAATTTTCTGTGGCATTGCTCACAGGAAAAATAGAAAAATATTCTCTCTTCTTGTAGCTGTCTCTTTGCTTCTCTATTGCCCTCTAGTTTTTAATCTCACGCTCACTGTCTTTCTGTCTTCCACTCTTTTTAGTCTCTTTCTCCCTTTCTCCATCTTTGTCTCTCCGTTTCTCGCTGTCCCCCGCCGCCCCCCTCCCCCCATTCATGCTTTCTGTTATCTCTGCAGTGATTTTTATCATCGGTTTTGTTACCCCTTTCTCTCTTTCCCGACTCTTCCTACATGGCGATGGCTCTCTCTTACAATGGCCCAGAACTTGGTGTCGGGGGCTTGCCGCGCGTGCAAGCCCCCGATGTGCACTTACCCGGCGCGCCGACATCTGAAACTTGGCCCGCAGTGGATTTCCTGTCAGTGGCCCGGTTCTGATGTCGGCGCGCTGTGCTAACCTGACCCAGCGGCGTAGTTAGTGCGATGTGCCGGCTGGGATCAGGTGAGCACTGTGCAGCCAATCAGGGGAGGGGAAACTTCATTCGTAAGTTTGAGAGTAAGAACTGTCAAACTCATGAGAAGTACTGCACCCCAAACACTACTTAAACTTTAAATAAAAATTTAAAAAACATCCCAATCATTAAATTAAGTATAAATAAGTTTTAAAAAAATAATTGAAACAATAATTTTTTTTTTGAAAAAAATAAATTTTTAATAAAAAGGGTCTAAAACTAAACTTACCTTATTGTAGATTCTTTAAAATAATAAACCTGTAGAAAAAAAATTTCTAAATTGCACTAAAACACCACTTACCTGTAAAAATAAATACTTGCGTGTGCTTTTTACAAGCGTAAAGATCGGAGGCCTTTACACATGCGCAAATCCCCCAAAACAGAGGAAATCCAAGACGCACGCACTGCCCCCTACAGCGCACACGCTAGCCTCTTCACCTCTTGGGTTAGAGGAGAGGAAATGCCGGTTTTCAGCGCATGCGCTGTGCATGCTGAAAACCGGCATTTCCTCCGGCCAGACGCGTGAGTACCCCTTCCGGGAAATGGGAAATTTGAATCAGTGACTTAGCAAGAGTTAAAAATCAATGGAAAGTTGAGGGGAGACTACATTAAAGTTGATTGTTCTTTGAAAGTCTTTCCCCCAAACTGCTGGAATTAGAAGGAAATAAATAATTTTATTTGCATAATTTAATTTTGGGGGTATTAAGGCAATAGAACATTTGGCTATTCCAAATTGCTCTTAATGTCAAATGGTGTTCTCCTCGAACAGCAATGAGTCACTCTTGTTGAGCTGGTGACCTCATTCAGTTTTTAAAAAAATAATTGCACAATACAATCTGGGATTTAACCTTCGTAAATAGGAACAAGAAGTGCGTAAATAATATTCACAGATCTGTCACGACGCTGTAGCCCACACTGCACTATAAATACCTGTCAGTAGGATGAAATTTAAATATTCGTGTTTGTCAATTACCACAATCCGTTCAGCTGTAAGTATTGTGGTTGTGCAGATCTTTCTAATCTTGACTTCGGCTGCAAGATGTTAAGCTATTACTAATATCTGTACAATCTACATATTTTTATTTCTTAAACAGAACCTGCTTTATATCAGTTTTCTCGACAGTACAACACTTCAGGGAATGAGACAACATTAAAAACAAATCAGAATGTGTGTTAGTACCTGGGGGAAAGAAGAAGCAAGGTCAGGATCTTTATAAGTGCTAATTTGGTAAAATTGTTCTGATAAGGAGAATAACCTTTGAAGATGAGAACAATTTGAGAAATTCGTATGAACTAAGATACATTGGCCTAGAAATTCACTATGGCCCCGCCAGCTGGCTAGCGCCCAAAAGTTAGCGCTGCACGCGGAGCCAGTTGCGACCGTCAGATATTCAGTTTTTGCGCCCCAAGTCGGAACCGGGCGCTATTCCAGGGTGTGCCCGCCCCCGCTTGGGGCGCTGAAACTGAATTTCAGCGCTCTAGGCGCCACTGCGCCACCCGCTGCGGAGCGGCAGGCTGCGGTACTGCAGGCCTCCTCCTTCTCTTAAGGGGGAGGTGCCTGCAACGGGGAGATCGCCGCTGGATAGTGCCGGCAAATGAGCCCGGCACCACGGAGAAGTGCCGGGTTCGCGGAAAGCAGCCCGCAATGCCGCGGGGGGTGGGGGTGGTGGAGGAGGCCGGGGAAGGAGGTGCGGGCAGGCGGCCGCCGAAAAAGCGGCCGGCCGCACCTCCACCTTAAAGCGCCCCACTAAGGCTACAGGACGGCCCCGTTTTCTGATCGCTGTTTGCGGCCGCTGCGGAAGAGGCGGCCGCAACTCAATATGGGGGTCGGGCCGGTATCGGGGCGGAACCGGGGCACTGCGCACACCGATGACGTCATCGGTGCCGGCGCAGCGCTAACGGCTACCGCCGCCATTACCGCTGCGCTGAATATCAGCGCAAACTCCTGTATTGGCGCAGAAGCCCTCTTTGGGCGGTAACTGGCCGCCAAGCTGGCAGCGCCTTACTGAATTTCTAGGCCATTATGTCCTGAGACTCGCACTCCATAGTAAATGTAAAACCTTTTGTCAGCCCTTAATATCAAGAAACACAAAATGTAACTGGGGATTTTATTACATACTATGTACTTATGTACTTGCCTCTCCACCGTCGTCCAGCTGGGTAGGACTGCACTCGCCTGGTTCCATTCTTATCTATCTAATCGTAGCCAGAGAATCACCTGCAATGGCTTCTTTTCCTGTTCCTGCACCTTTACCTCTGGTGTCCCCCAAGGATTTATCCTTGGCCTCCTCCTATTTCTCATCCACATGTTGCCCCTTGGCGATATCATCCGAAAACACACCGTCAGTTTCCACATGTACGCTGATGACACCCAGCTCTACCTCACCACCACCTATCGCGACCTCTCCACTGTCTCTAAATTGTCGGACTGCTTGTCCGACATCCATAGGAACATAGCAACATAGGAACAGGAGTAGGCCATTGAGACCCTCAAGCCTGTTCGCCATTCAGTGAGATCATGGCTGAACTGCGACCTGCCTTTGGCCCATATCCCTTAATAACTTTGGTTAACAGAAAGTTATCAATCTCCGATTTAAAATTAACAATTGATCGAGCATCAATTGCTGTTTACGGAAGAGAGTTCCAAACCTCTACCACCCTTTGTGTGTAGAAGTGTTTCCTAATTTCACTCCTGAAAGGTCTGGCTCTAATTTTTAGACTCTGCCCCCTAGTCCTAGACTCCCCAACCAGCGGAAATAGTTTCTCTCTATCTACCCTATCTGTTCCTCTTAATATCTTGAAAACTTCGATCAGATCACCCCTTAACCTTCTAAATTCGAGGGAATATAACCCTAATTTGTATAATCCAGTACTGGATGAGCAGAAATTTCCTCCAACTAAACATTGGAAAAACCGAAGCCATTGTCTCAGTCCCTGCCACAAACTCTGTTCCCTAGCCACCGACTCCATTCCTCTCCCTGACAACTGTCTGAGGCTGAACCAGACTGTTCACAACCTTGGTGTCAGAATTGATCAAAAGATGAGCTTCCGACCACATAGCCACGCCATCACCAAGACCGCCTATTTCCACCTCCGTAACATCGGCAGACTCCGCCCCTGCCTCAGCTCATCTGCTGCTGAAACCCTCGTCCATGCCTTTGTTCTGACCTCCCTTTTTCTACCCTCTGTAAACTTGAGGCCATCCAGAACTCTGCTGCCCGTGTCTTAACTCGCACCAAGTCCCGTTCACCCATCACCCCTGTGCTCGCTGACCTACATTGGCTCCCGGTTAAGTAAAGCCTTGATTTTAAAATTCTAATTCTTGTTTTCAAATCTCTCCGTGGCCTCGCCCCTTCCTATCTCTGTAATCTCCTCCAGCCCTAAACCCCCCGAGATATCTGCGCTCCTCTAATTCCGGCCTCTTGAGCATCCCTGATTTTAATCGCTCCACCATTGTCGGCCGTGCCTTCAGCTGCCAAGGCCCTACGCTCTGGAATTACCTCCCTAAACCTCTCCACCTCTCTTTCCTCCTTTAAGACGCTCCTTAAAACCTACCTCTTCGACCAAGCTTTTGGTCATCTGCCCTATACATAGAAACATAGAAACTAGGAGCAGGAGTAGGCCATTCGGCCCTTCGAGCCTGCTCCGCCATTCAACGAGATCATGGCTGATCATCCAAACCCTAGCACCCGGTCCCTACACCGACAGCCATCCCACCCAAGCCCTATCCTTGTAACCCCGTAACCCCACGTATTTAATCCCCCCCTAACACTAAGGGCCAATTTTTTTTATCATGGCCAATCAACCTAACCCGCACATCTTTGGACTGTGGGAGGAAACCGGAGCACCCGGAGAAAACCCACGCAAACACGGGGAGAATGTGCAAACTCCACACAGACAGTCACCCGAGGCCGGATTTGAACCCGGGTCCCTGGCGCTGTGAGGCAACAGTGCTAACCACTATGCCACCGTGCTGCCCATATCTCCTTATGTGCCGCGGTGTCAAATTTTGTTTGATAATCGCTCCTTTGAGGCGCCTTGGGACATTTTACTACATTTAAGGCGCCATATAAATACAAGTTATTGTTGTTAACACGAGCAGTATTATTGAAGTCATTTTTCCCGGCCTTCTCTTCAACAGTCTTCTGTCTATTTTCTTGTATCTTTCCCGCAGCAATACTTACACAGACATAAGTGTTTCTCATTTTAATTTGCTCTTGCTTTATTTCCTTCCGATGCTCAGCACAATTGCACTTTGCCGCACGGAATGAGGTAGATTATGCACAGTGTCGCGATGAAAATTAAATACGAAAGCGTGCGTGTCGGAGGAGCAGGTGGACTGTACATTGTTCATAATGCAGATATGAATGTCCAAAATCCATTGTCAGGTGATGTGTAGTTTCTCTTTTATACATAGCTAGCATAGGTATAGCTTAAAAATAGGGACCAACATTAGATAGTTTTCTGGGGATTTGCTGATTTCATTTGAAGGGACAAGCTTCCAAGTTGTACTTCGAAATGTATGAACATTAGTCAGGAGGTGATAATGCCGCCACATGTTTGAGCCTCAATCCTCAGTGCCGTGGAGTGGCAGGATGTCAGATCAATCTTGGCCTCTGTTAAATTGTTGTGTTCCGTAGATGGAGGGGGACATTGGAGGAAAAGCAGCAGTGTGTGAAGGCAAGGCATCTCCCCAAAAGGAGGAATGCAAAGCTATTGGCCGACTGCCAGTTCGCTGTGACATTGACAGTGACTTGTTCGCAGGTTGCAATCTCTCGTGCAGAAGCTTTGTGGCCTGGGGGAGGAGTGAGGTGGGGAAGAAAAGAGTCAAAAGAAAATCGTGGTGCACAAATATTTCACAAATAGTTATTTAAACCAAAAGTAGGGTTTTGCATGGTTTCTATCAGAAATCAAATACGGGAAGAATTGTGTTTCGGTTTTCAGATTTTGTAGCTGATTTTATTTCTCCGGTCAGATACTAACTGCCAGCTACTGGGATGCTTTCAGAATAAATGGTTCAAATGTTCACCGGGCTATCATTGTTTTCACAGCACCTTAGATTTCCATGGCACTGCCACAAGAAGTTACGTATTGTAGGCTCTAGTTTCCCTTGTCTGCTTTCAGGTGTAGAAATTAAAGTACTTTAGCTGGAGCTTGGCGAAAAGGTGGGAGAGAGACCATGCCTATCAGCCTTGAGGCAGAGATGTGCTTTGAACGGCAGGATCTGTTATTGCCCTTCTGAGCAAAAACATGGTTGGTAAAGATGGGATCAAAAGGAACTGGGTACAAACAAAAAATAAAGCTTAGGTTTTCCCCAGATATAGGGGTGTAATGGGATGGTCAGCAATGCAGATGTTCTGAATTCAAATCTCATCATGACAAATTATGCAACTGAATTCAGTAAGTCTGGTAATTTGTAAAAACAATTGCTACTTGTTAGATCCGTGGTTCAGTGGATAAATAATTACACGGATGCTGTACATAAACAAACAACAGGTCATTACTGGAGGAGGGTCATCTCTAGACTGGAGTACAGAGGCATGCGCACAGCTTATATACCGGTGTGGTCACTGCCGGTACTACAGTATACAGGAGCTGTAAAAAGTAGTTCTGACTTAAAGCACATACACTACACTACTCATGGGTTTTTATTCCCAATCTTGATTGTGCCTTTTTAATGTAAAGGCCAAAAAGTCTTATTGCTGTAAATAGATGCACCCTGAAGTTAATTAGAGGGTGTTTGTTTTGCTTGGAATGTTTGTCCGAAAGTCGCAGGAAATTATTGATTTTTTACACTTTTTTAAAGAGTGACGCAGGCATTTCCACAGGAAGCAAAGTGATAGATGCTATTCAAGAAAGGTTAATAGAATATTTTAATAAACCAAATGGAGTTGAAAGGCAACTTGATCCACAAATGGAACGAGCCAAAATGCAAAATGAGGTTTCTCGGAAATGGTTCGAATAAAAGTGTTTTAACTCTTTTACGAGAAAGTTTGACGTGTAATGAGAGAAAGAGATAAACACGTACATACAGAGAACATTTTAAAATGGCAGCAGTATAAAACGACGGGCCATTATACCGTGAAACATAACAATATGTTTTAAAGTGCCAATGCTTTTCTTTTCTCAATCTGTAAGAATGAAGGAGATTCCCAACTGATTAATGTAGCAGTTACTCATATAGTCCTCATTTCATCCAAGCTCTCCGATTAAGCAGCGCCAGTGAGCTGAGTGCTTGTCAACTGTAAAAGTAACTGTTCCAGTAATTATCTGCAAAGTAATACAATGTTAGGTTGGCTGAGAGAGACAGAACACAAACAGTTAAAAGCATGTTGCTGATTAAAGTGGGCATGTCTCAAATCCATGTCCTCTCTCTTTATGTTAATGTCTCAGTCACTTCACCTGTGTGTGCCTTGCATAATTTCTCTCTCTTGCTCATTCATTCATTATAATTTGTAAGCTATATTCCGCTGACAACTTTCACTTCATTTCCAGTTGTATCTCTTGCTCTTCCTCATTTCTTTCTCCCTTCCTAATATTGAGTATCTCTCTCCCTTTCTCTCTCTCGCTCTCTGCCTCTCTTTCCCTCGCTCAGCCATCACTTGAAAATAGTTATCTTGAGAAAAAGCGTATTCCAAAAAGCTCTAAAGTCCATGCCTGGGCTTCGTTTGAAGTCATTTGGAAAATCAAACATAATTACTATTCTAGCCAGAAGAAAGACACTCTAAGTAATTGCATACTGATTCATGCTGAAAATTTCCCCCACGGTGCACATGCTGGTGTTGTGGTCGAGCTGTAATTGTTGATTCTCTTCAGCTGTCAGTGACAACTCTGGGAGAAATATCAACTCAAACCATAAGCTTTTCATAGAAGCTGAGGTCTGTGAGTAAAAATATTTATGAAGACATTCAAAAATATCAAAGACAATTCTAGAGATGTGTTTTATCCTTGTTGTGAAAGATGTAATTTTCATGGTGTTTATTTTGTTGAAAACACTATTTCCAGTAGTATATTTAGTTATTGAGTAAATAATGGTGGTGGCCAAAAGGATTTACAAAAATTGTTCGGATCGATTTATGAAAATTAAGAAATCAACTAGATTAAATATGTATATATGCAAATCCAGATTATAGGAACTTGCTGTGGATTTTGTTTATAGTGAGATGCAATAATCAGTGATTGTGTGTAGACATATCTTTTTCAATGTTAAAAACAAAAAATAAAATGGATGATCTGTGTGTTTTTTTAAAAGCAGCGATGGTTGTGCATGTTTTTAAAAGCAGTGATTGTTCAGCTGTGGCTCAGTGGTAGCACTCTTGCCTTTGAGTCACAAGCAACGTTCCCTGCAGCGCTCCGCAGCTCCCCCGCAACTGGCTCACCGGCTTTGAAATAGGAAAAACCCTGCATGCGTGGTATTTTAAATGGGCCGTGCAGCCCCTTAAAGGGGCCGCGCACCCCCAAAATTTTTTTTTTTTTTAAAGTAACATGGGTCACAAGGTTGCGGGGTTAAGCCCCACTCCAGAGACTTGAGCACACGTTACAGGCTGACATTAAGTGATAATGACCAGATAATCGGTTTTAGTGATTGAGGGATAAATATTATCCAGGACACCGGAGAGAACTCCACCTGCTATTCTTTGAAATAGTGCCATGGGATTTTTTACATTCACCTAAGAGGGCAGGCTGGGCCGTATCTGAAAGACGACACCTCCAACAGTGCATCACTCACTCACTCAGTACTGTACTGGAGTGCCAGCCTCGCTTTTGTGCTTAGGTCCCTGGAGTAGGACTTGAATTCACGACCTTTGGACTCATGGATGAACACTCAATTAAGAATTAAGAATTTATTTAGGTAGAGGAAAAACTCTCGATGCCTATGTAATAATTTTAGTGGTGGTACTCAGAATTAAGATACGATAGCAAAATACTGCAGATGCTGGAAATCCGAAATAACAACAGAAAATGTTGGAAAAACTCAGCAGGCCAGGCAACATCCGTGGAGAGAGAAATTAGAGTTGACGTTTCGGGTCGAAACCCTTTTTCAAAACTGGAAAGGAAATGAAATAGATCGAAAGGCAGGGCTGGGACAGAATTAAGTTGTTTGATAATTCGGTTGCATACATTGCGATTGTTTTTGTTAGCAAGCTGAGAGAGCAGGGTCAGTTCTGCCGAGACTGGTGGAGTTGGAGGGTAATTGAAGCCTGTTTACACAGAGGTGAGCAAGAATAGCTGACTGACATACCCTCCCTTTCTTTCCTGCCTTCTTGTGGAGGAAATGATTGGTCTCTGCATGCGCCTCCACTCAATGGCACAGCAGGACCTGGGAGCTCAGCAGCTATTCATTTCAGCTTCATTTTATCACTCTGTCACTTACTGTCGTAGAACACAAACACATTCCCGCAGTGTTGGTCTCCTTTTTGCCTGTAAATCTAGATTTGGTTAAAAATATAAATAGGTAATTCTGGTATTACTGTGTATTATTGTGGTAGTAGACTAAGACAGAAAAATGCTCTGTAAAGTATTTGAGAATGCCTTTTATAACCTGTTGGAAGATTCTTCATTAAGAGTTGTAGAGCCTCTAGGTCTCTTCTCACAGTGCTATAAATTTTTAATGAAGGTTATTTCAGACCCACTCACCAGGGTAAAATTCTTTTCCCACATGGATTGTCACTGAATTTCATGTGTTTCTAAGGTTATTATTTTCAGCTCTCAGTGTAAAAAAGATAGACTTGCAAGTTTGGCTGAAACTCAGCTGACAGCAAGTGATGGGTGGCCTGCTGAACGCAGGGCGCTTACTTTTAGTGCAAAATGTTTTCTACGCATCGCTTAACACCTGGTAATTAAACCATTGAAGATGTTCAGAATTTTTTTTTCAAAGATTGGGCATACAGTTCCTTTTTTAACCTTTTATCATTCAACCGTGGGAAGCATTACACCTGAGCAAGACGAATGTTCTTGTCTGACATTAACACCTGTGAACTGACAGAACGAGACAGTGATCAGGAGTGAGAAACCTTGCTTAATTATCCCCGCCCTTGCTCACTCGAGGTCAATTAGCTCCCCCGCTGCTGCAGCTACAGTTTTACAGATTAGGGATCAAACTTGGCAGCAATTCACTGGCAAGACACACAGTGATCCTGGTTTTTAACTGTTATTGACTCTAGTTAGGAGCACTACAAATGTAATACAGTACTGTAAAATTCTGCCCTGAATCAGCAAAAAAATATATAAATATGATTGATTCTACAGTATAGCACAAGTTACTGATCTTGTGTTTCATTCCACCATACCAATGTGGACCCTTTTTAAAATTTCATTCAGAGATTAACCTAAAACAAACAAAGACCAACTTGAGTCAATTTTTTTTCAGTGACTTGTATACATCCCTCCCAACTGCTTCGCATTTCATGAGCACCGCACATCCCTGACAGGAACTTGGCTTTGTTGGTTTTGAATGTTCACTGCCAGTTCAGTCTATCTGACTCCCACGTTTGCCAGCACGGCGCATGCTTACAAAAGAACAGCCAGTTAGAGAGTTTCACCTATCTATTTTTTAAAATGATGCTGGTAAAAAGGCACAGTACTGAGTAACTACTGTAAGGGCTGGATTTTGTCAATGGGGGCGCGTTGGGGGCGGGACTGCTGGTTTTCGGGTTTCAGTCCCGCCCCCAATGATGTCTGACCAACCCACGCTATTTTCCCTTGATTGACCTTGTTAAGCCTGCCCTGCGGGCTTAGCCAGCCAATTAAGGGAAAGCCGGTGACAGAGGACGTCAGCGTATGATGTTTCATCTGTTGAAAATTTTTTTGAGAGATTAATTGTCAGCATTTGACAGCTTTGAGAAGCTGTTAAACACTGACAATCTCTTCTAAGGTGAGCCCTTGCACTGAAGACTCACCAAACCTCTCTCCTCAGCAGAAAGCAGATGGCTGCTGCATCTGAGAGTGCAGCAGCCATTCTGTCATCTCTGCCATTGAGATGAGGCACCTCCAGATCCCCAAGGCTTGAAGCCTGCAGGAAGAAGCAAAGGTAAGTAAACTTTTTCTAACACTTTACACTCACCTCTGATACTTACCTCTCCACACTTGCGCCCATCACTCACCTCCACAGCGGACTTTTCGATCCCTCTCACCCCCGCAGACCCACTGCTCGCCTCGCTGACCCTGGCGAGGTTCGCAGCCATCGAGAAGCCCGCACTTGCAGGGGTAAAATGGGGATAAGCTTCAAAACTGCCTTTTAACTACCTGTTAACAGGCAGTTAATTGGCTCTAATCCCCTTCCCGCCTCAAGGAGATGGGTCCCTGCGCGACTCGGGGACCTGCCTCCCGGGAAGATGGCACAGAGGTGGGTTGGGAGCGGGTTCGGTACCCGCTCCCAGCTTCTGCCATTTTTCCGGCAGTCCCGCCTCCATACCCGCCTCCCCAGGGCTGGGAAAATCCAGCCATAATTTCAACTATCCCTTTTATCCAAAATAGTTTAGAGCGTGAAAAAATCTGATTAAATGAAGTGAAACTTCTGAAATTTATTTTGTTTACATCTTTTGAGAATGGAGTGGGTCTTGCAGGAAATAAAAACAATACAATGTACAGACTCAGAAGGTCCTGTGTTTAGAGTTATCTGATTTCAGCTGGAGTGATGGTAAGGGCATTACAATTGGCCTCAGCGCCATTGCGTTAGGGAGAGGAAAATCCTTCTTGCCACTCATCCCTAGCCAACAAGTTCCGCTGAAAAGTGTGTGTTTGCAGAAACTGGTGATGACCGGTTTGGCTGCGATGCCCTCCCTCACTGATTGTCAAGACTCACGAGTGAGGGACTGGTGAGAAACAGGATCCCATCAAGCAGAAAGCACCTCAGGCGGGAGGAGGGCAAATTGGTGAGAGAAGCGCGGGGGGTGGATAGCAGCACAATAAAGACAGAGATTGTTGCTCATCATTAGTGCGTATCAAAGAGCCGCCATTAGTCTACACCTTTTACATGCACTGAACAGACACAGCTAAAGTTTTGTAGTTTGACCATCTGACCTACAAGCAAGTGCTGAAAATACACTGACGTAAGAAAACTACTAGGCACTTGGTCTAAGCATTAAACAAAGCATTAATCAACTGTTTTACAACATGGAGGTCTAGTTGTGTCCTTCACTAGTTCCTGTTAAGAATGTCCTGCGCAAGCTGGGCCTGTGCCCGAGTATACTCTCCCTGGACAGCGCCACCCGTAGGCCGCTCAGTATCATTTCATAAGTCTTTCATGAATGACTGATTCATGTCATACACAGTAGGCCTATTACCATTTGAAAAAAGAATAGATAGGTTAGTGATTCAGAGAGAAGCCATGGAGGTCATTTCTGACTTCACTGCCTGGACGGTAACCTCGGGAGTGAACTGCCTGCCTGTTGCAGAACCCACCCAATTCTTGTTTCAGGCTCTGTAAGGGAAGTTGAAAAAGACCCTCTTTTTATCAAACTGGAAACGTCAGTGGACGAGTTGCTTCAGAGTGGAGAATGGAGAGAATCAGGTAATTATCATAGGTCACGGTGTTAAACATTGGCCCGGATCTTGCAGAGCCGACGATGCCGTCGTAAGCCCTCAGAAAGGCCCCGCACGTTCCCGGTTTCCGTATGCGCCGCGCATGCACGAAAACCCAGAACTTGCGATCTGTCAAGGTTCGCCTTGACAGATCGTCTGCATATGCCCCGTAAAAACACTTTCGTTGGCACAGAGTTGGGGTTATTTGCCCAACTACTGCCCAGCAAATGCCCACGAAACCCTTACACCTGGTAAAAGAGGGTGTAGGGCCTGCTTTTACCAGCGTAAGGGTTAAAATAAATTCTTAAATTAACATTTTAAAAATGATTAAAACATACAAAAATATTTAAAATTAGTTTGTGTAAATTTTGGCCCGGATTAAAATGTTTAAAGTTATTTTTCAAAAAATTGCACTTTTATTTTAAATGCTTAATGAAAGGGACTTTTAATTAATTTTGAACGTGGGAACATTATTTTTATTTCAGTTGTGTTCATTATTTATTTATTTGGGGATTTCTCATAAGCTTATGGTGATTCTGTTTGTAAATGGAATCCCCACAAGCTTATGAGGAATCCCCCTTTCTGAGAGGAGGACCTGGCCCATGTGATCCCAGGGACGGATCTGAACCGCCTGCGATCCGCGGGCCTTTACGCAGGCGTATGTCTGCAGACCCAAGACCCGAAGTCTCTGAAGCCGGGGACTCAGCAGGTAGGTTCGTATTTTTTCCGGGTCGGAGGCGTACTCCAGAGGTATACCTCCGACCGCAAATTTCAGCCCATTATTGCAAAGAAGGAATGTATGGGTTTAATAACCTATGAACTGATTTTTTCTTTCACGCTGTAAGATGGTGAATAGTGCTGAATGATGTACAAAAGTCATCGAGCTTCTCGAACACCTTAGAAATAATTCTCTCTCTTCCAAAATAAAGCCTTCCTTTGTCTGAGATAGTCAGATCTTTCATCCAGAATTACTTCTTTTCCACATTCTATTTCATTAAAAGTCTGAATGTTTTTAGGTGTCTTATTGTGCTCTTCCATTGGTCCAACAGGCTAATGCAGTGGGTATCTGAGCCATGTAGACCAGGAACATCCCAGATTCGATCCCTAGCCAGTGTCAAGTTAGATGAACTTTGGTGGGATGCTGTAGAGATGCGACAATTCACCTCTGCCCTTCATTTAAGGAAGGGAAAGTGAACCGGGGTTCTTAAGTTCCCACTACTTATTGCTACCCAGCAGCCCTGTTAATGGGCAAAGAATGGGCAAGAGTGGGTTCAGCTGGGATGTCCCCTTGAATCAAAGAGCCAGGCAACACTCCCTGTCTACGATCACGCATGAATCATAGAATCATACAGCACAGAAGGATGCCATTTGGCCCATCGTGCTTGTGCCGGCTCTTAGAAAAAGCTATCCAATTAGTCCCACTCCCCTGCTCTTTCCCCATAGCCCTGCAGTTTTTCCCCTTCAAATCTTTATCCAATTCCCTTTTGCAAGTTACTATCGAATCTGCTTCCACTGCCCTTTCAGGCAGTGCATTCCAGACCATAACAAGTTGCTGAATATTTGACATGGAGGAGCTGTGCCAGCTTCTCATCCACCTCGGTCAGGCGAGAGGTCCCGACCACGCGTGGACGTGTATGGGCATGTTACGGCTGCACTGCGGATAACTGAGGCTCAGGTTGTGCGAGCTGGCGCCGCATGAGCTACACCATAGCAGGTTGAGATACTCCCAAATTCTGACAGGCTCTGTGCTCTTCGCCCTCAATCCTTATTGGTTGCACTGAGCTGTTTTCCCACAGCGCCGCCTTCGCGCTATATGTAAGGGCACAAAGGGCATCTCTGCCAGTCAGTGATAAGAGGTGGTGCTTGGCAGCGTCAGCTAGGGGTCCACGGACCCCGGTTGAGAACCCCTGCTCTAGAGTGCAGATATCTTCTTTCCCGATGTCAGTTTGAATTTGGCGCCTTCCACAAGGGATCGGTGGCGTCTCTGAATGGAGCAAGCAGCAGGGAGGCTCTTCAACCAATCAGATTGAAAAATCCTTAAGATAGCAAGGCAAGAAGTAAAAAACAGGAAATATAAATGACATTTAAATCATTGTACAGAAAACAAAATAAAGATTGGAACATACACATGGGATTATGGGAGAAACTTAAACGGAAAAACAGAAACTTAAAAAAAAATGTTTATTTTTTAAACAATCTGCAACAATTAATTTTTTTCTGAGGGAATGAGACACCACACTTATAAAATTAGTTTTTATGGGCCAGAGAGGTTGTTCAGCAGTAATTATTACTTACTACGCTGTTAAAAAGCTCAGTTACTCCTGATTGAACAAGGCTTAAGTTTTTCATCGGTCTTTAGTGCAATAATAGTGGGTAATTAGTTTAAGTTCACAGTGGTTTCTGTGGTGATCCCATCAGTGAAGACTGCAACACCGCAACCTGTGGAGGAGCAGGGTATCACTAACAGCAACTTCCGGATGTCCACATTTAACTGCGCATGTGCGGACGCCAGATGTTGTTGTCAGTTTTACCCTGCAATAATGGCGAGCGCTGACAGCCTCACCGTTATTACTACAGCAAATTCTGGGTCTATTCCTCTGTTTATAAAGCCAAGAATCACATATGATTTTTTAACAGACTACTCAACATGTCCTGACAGCTTCAAAGACGTTTGTACGTACACTTCCAGGTCTCTCTGTTCCTGCATCCATTTTAAAATTGGACCAGTTTATATTGCCTCTCCTTATTCTTCTTACCAAAATGTATCACTTCACACTTCTCTGCGTTAAATTGCATCTGCCATGTGTCTGCCCATTTCACCAGTCTGTCTATGTCTTCCCGGAGTCTGTTACTATCCTCCTCTCTTACATTTCCAAGTTTCATGTCATCTGCAAACTTTGCAATTATGCCCTGGTCCAGGTCATTAATATATATCAAAGAGAGCAGTGGTCCTAATACCAAAACCCGGGGGACAGCACTGTATACTTCCCTCCGTCTGAAAGACAACCATTCACCACTACTCCCTGCTTTCTATCCCTTAGCCAATTTGTTATCCATGCTGCCACTGCCCCTTTAATCCCATGGGCTTCAATTTTGCTAACAAGCCTATTATGTGGCACTTTACCAAACGCCTTTTGAAAGTCCATATACACAACATCAGCCGCACTACCTGCATCAACCCTCTCTGTTACTTCATCAAAGAACTCAATCAAGTTAGTCAAACATGATTTGCCTTTAGCAAATCCATGCTGGCAGTCATTAATTAACCCATTGTTAATGATGGGCACTTGGGCAACATTACAGAGACGTGGTTGCAAGGTGACCAAGGCTGGGAACTGAATATTCAGGGGTATTTGACATTTCGGAAGGATAGGCAGAAAGGAAAAGGAGATGGGGTAACTCTGTTAATAAAGGATGAGATCACTGCAGTGGTGAGGAATGATATTGGCTCAGAAGCTCAAGATGTAGAATCAGTTTGGGTGGAGATAAGAAATAGTAAGAGTAAGAAGTCACTGGTGGGAGTAGTATATAGGCCCCCTAACAGTAGCTATACTGTAGGACAGTGTATAAATCAAGAAATAATGGGGGCTTGTAAGAAAGGTACTGCAATAATCATGGGCGACTTTAATCATCATATAGATTGGACAAATCAAATTGGCAAGGGTAGCCTTGAGAACGAGTTCATAGAGTGTATTCGGGATGGTTTCTTAGAGCAATACGTTGAGGAACCAACCAGGGAGCAGGCTATTTTAGATTTGGTAATGTGTAATGAGACAGAATTAATTAATGATCTCATAGTAAAGGATCCCCTTGGAAAGAGTGATCATAGCATGGTAGAATTTCAAATTCAGTTTGAGGGTGAGAAACTTGGGTCTGAAACTAGTGTCCTAAACTTAAATAAAGGCAATTACAAGGGTATGAAGGCAGAGTTGGCTAAAGTAGACTGGGAAAATAGATTAAAGGGTAAGACGGTAGATCAGCAGTGGCAGACATTTAAGGAGATATTTCATAAATCTCAGCAAAGGTGTATTCCAGTGAGAAAAAAAGGCTCTTCGAGAAGGATGCACCATCCGTGGCTAACTATGGAAATTAAGGATGGTATCAAATTGAAAGAAAAGGCAGACAATGTTGTGATGGTTAGTGGTAGGCCAGAGGATTGTGAAATTTTTAGAAACCAGCAAAGGACGACTAAAAAAATTATAAAGAGGGAGAAAATAGAGTATGAGAGTAAACTACCAAATAATATAAAAACAGACAGCAAGAGCTTCTACAGGTATATAAAAAGGAAGAGAGTAGCTAAAGTAAACATCGGTCCCTTAGAGGATGAGACTGGGGAATTAATAATAGGAAATAGAGAAATGTCAGAGACTCTAAACAAATATTTTGGATCGATCTTTACGGTAGAAGACACTAAAAACATCCCAATAATAATAGATAATCAAGGGGCTATAGGGAGGGGGGAACTTAAAACAATCTCTATCACTAGAGAAAAAGTACTAGGCAAACTAATGGGGCTAAAGGCCGACAAGTCCCCTGGACCTGATGGCCTGCATCCTAGGGTCTTAAAAGAAGTGGCTGCAGAGATACTGGACGCGTTGGTTGTAATCTACCAAAATTCCCGGGATTCTGGAGAGGTCCGAGCAGATTGGAAAACCGCAAATGTAATGTCACTATTCAAGAAAGGATGGAGACAGAAAGCAGGAAACTATAGGCCAGTTAGCCTAACATCTGTCATTGGGAAAATGCTGGAATCCATTATTAAGGAGGTAATAGCAGGACATTTAGAAAATCATAAGACAATCAAACAGAGTCAGCATGGTTTTATGAGAGGGAAATCGTGTTTGACAAATTTGCTAGAGTTCTTTGAGGATGTAACAGGGTGGATAAAGGGAAACCAGTAGATGTAGTGTATTTGGATTTCCAGAAGGCATTCGATAAGGTGCCACATAAAAGGTCACTGCACAAGGTAAGAGCGCACGGTGTTGTGGGTAATATATTGGCATGGATAGAGGATTGGCTAACTAACAGAAAACAGAGTTGGGATAAATGGGTCATTTTCCGGTTGGCAATCAGTAACTAGTGGGGTGCCACAGGGATCAGTGCTGGGGCCTCAACTATTTACAATCTATATTAATGACTTGGATGAAGGGACCGAGTGTACTGTAGCCAGATTTGCTGATGATACAAAGATAGGTGGGTTAGCAAGTCGTGAGGAGGACACAAAGGGTTCGATTTTGTCAATGGGGAGCTTTTGGAGGCGAGACTCCCACTTTTTGGGTTGTAGTCCCGCCTCCATCGACTTGTGGCCAACCCACGCTACCTCCCCTTGATTGACCTTGTTAAGCCCGCCCAGCGGGCTCAGCAGGCCAATTAAGGGACACCTGGTTACTGGTGACGTCAGCGATTGACATTTCAACTGTCAAGAGCTGTTGACAGATGAAAAATCAGCGTTTGACAGCTCTGTGAAGCTGTCAAACACTGACAGTCTGTCTTCTAACTTGAGTCCTTCTACTCAGACTCAGTTAGAGATCTCTCCAGACCAGAAAGCAGAGGCTGCAGCTTTTGACAGTTCAGCGGCCATTCTGCTTTCTGTGCCGGTGAGCTGAGGGACTCCCGAGAACTGAAGGAAGGAAGCCTGCAGGAGAAAGTAAAGGTAAGTAAAACTTATTAAAACACTTTACACTTACCTCACACACTTACCTCTGCATACATGCACCCATCACTCACCTGCACAACGGACATCTCGACCCCTCCAACCCCTGCAGAGCGACGGTCCGCCTCGCTAACTTGGCGTGGTTCGGAGCCGTCGGACAGCCTATACTTCAGAGCTAAAAATAGGGATTAGCAAAAAATGGCCTGTTAACTACCTGTTAACAGGCAGTTAATTGGCACTAATCCCCTTCCCGCCTCAGGTAGGCGGCTCCCAGCACAGGTCGGGTACCTGCCTCCTGGGACATTGGCACGGAAGCGGGCTGGGGGCGGGATGGGTTCCTGCCCCCTGATCCTGCAATTTTCCCACCACTCCCGCCTCCAAACCTGCCTCCTCAGGGCTTGGAAAATCGAGCCCATAGAGTCTGCAAAGGGATAGAGATAGGTTAAGTGAGTGGGCAAACATTTGGCAGATGGAGTATAATGTGGGAAGATGTGAGGTTATTCACTTTGGAAGGAAGAATGAAAAAGCAAATTATTATTTAAATGGAGTGAGACTACAAAATGCTGCAGTACAGAGGGATCTGGGGGTCCGAGTACATGAAACACAAAAAGTTAGCATGCAGGTACAGCAAATAATTATGAAGGCTAATAGAATGTTGGCCTTTATTGCAAAGGGAATGGAGTATAAAAGTAGGGAAGTTTTGATGCAACTTTACAGGGCGTTGGTGAGACCACACCTGGAGTACTGCGTACAGTTTTGGTCTCCATATTTAAGGAGGGATATACTTGCATTGGAGGCAGTTCAGAGAAGGTTCACGAGGTTGATTCCTGGGATGAAGGGGTTGTCTTATGAAGAAAGGTTGAGCAGGTTGGGCCTATACTCATTGGAGTTTAGAAGAATGAGAGGTGATCTTATTGAAACATATAAGATACTGAGGGGGATTGACAGGGTGGATGCAGAGAGGATGTTTCTCCTCGTGGGGGAATCTAGAACTAGGGAGCACAGTTTCAGAATAAGGGGTCGCCCATTTAAGACGGAGATGAGGAGGAATTTCTTCTCTCAGAGGGTCGTGAATCTTTGGAATTCTCTACCCCAGAGAGCTGTGGAGGCGAAGTCATTGAATATATTCAAGGCGGAGATTGACAGACATTTGAACTACAGGGGAGTCGAGGGTTATGGGGAGAGAGCGGGAAAGTGGCGTTGAGGCCAAGATTGGATCAGCCATGCTCTTATTGAATGGCGGAGCAGGCTCGAGGGGCTGATTGGCCAGCTCCCGCTCCTGGTTCTTGTGTCCTTATGTTCTCAGTGCCAGTAGAACCGGACACTGCAAAGTCGTTGATGCCTTCAGTAGAGGAGGGAAAAAATTAACTGAAAACGGAGGAAGAAATAAGTGTTTTGTTATCTATAACTGTTGAAATTACACTTGTTATTTGTGGTTCACAAATATTATTAGTTAGCAAAAGGAATAGGTCAGCCAGTGGGATCGCTTGATTTTTCTGCATGTATTGCGGTTAGCATGCATTTTTTTGTGTTGAAGCGATATTTAGAAAAACTTCACAGTTTAGAGGAGTTCTACATCCCTCTGTTATATGTATAATAGTGTTAATCTTCTGGGTAAGGGTGAAGTCTAATTTTGACAAGAACAGGCTGAGCTAGAGAGGTAGCAAAAAGTACAATTATGTTATATTTTGGCTTTGTCTTTGGAAGCTGTATGGACTGAATGGTGTAAATTCAGCCTTGTTAGAGTCTGTAGCAATATCTGTCAAAAATATTTGACAGCTAAGGGTCGCGGAATAATTGAAATTTCTTAAATAATTACATTTGTCATTGCAGGTCCAGAGGGGGAAGTTTAATAAAACCAGCTTGATTTTTGTTTTGTTTTGTTTAATGAGCTTTACAGTCCCCCTGTGGCATTGCCCCATGGGGAGTCACGAGCAAGGGCAGCCCTCAGGTGAAATGGAGCTAGACAGCTGAGACTAAGTTGACCAGGGCCGAGGGATGGCTGCAACACTGGACCGTGGAAGAGACCAGATAGGGATGGTAGCGTGGAGAGGAGGGCTGAGGGAAAAGGTGAGTGGGATAAGCACCCTGGGGAGGAAGGCAGAAGAGGAGAGGGAGAGCATAGAGTACAGTTAGGGCTAGAATTTCCCAGGGCCGTGGAGGTGGGAATGGAGGCATGTGGGGTGTTAAAATCGCGAAATCGGGGGCACGAACCCATCCTGCCCCCAACCCGCCTCCATGCCCGTTTCCCAGGAGGCGGGTACCCGACCTGTGCTGGGAGCTGCCTCCCCGAGGTGGGAAGGGGATTAGTGCCAATTAACTGCCTGTTAACAGGTAGTTAACAGGCAGTTTTTAGCCTAATCCCTATTTTTATCCCTGAAGTGTGGGCTTCCCTGTTACGTCCGTGTATAATAAGACACAGACTGCGGAGAACGGTACAACAGGTGTTTCCTCAACGTGGCTCAAACTGCAACTGATCTGTACCGATTACTACTCAGTGTTATATACAGGTGTGGTCACTGCCGGTACTGCAGTATACATGAGCTGTAAAAAGTAGTTCCCCCCTTAAAGGTATATACATTACAATTCCTCCCCTTTTAGATTAACAGTACCATAACACTCATTTAACAATTAAATATCAAACTAATTACAATGAACACTTTTAACATGCAACATTAGCTGAAAATAGTCTATTTATATATTCAGTCTTTGGGGAGGCTTCCTGATCCTTTCTGGATAGCGCCTTTCCCGAGTGTCTTGCTCTTGGTGCGGAGGCGATTCTGGCCCCCCTGTCGTCGGTTGGTTGATTAGCTTCCGATGCTACTGTTTCTGGGGTAGATGCAACCTGTACGTCGGTTTCATCACCAGGTACGTATGGGCGAGGCATGGGGTTGACTTGTTCCTGTGACTCTAGGATCTGGTCAGCATGGCGTCTCACGATGCTCTCCCCAACGTCCACTGTGTACATTAGTGGGCCCTGCCGTGTGCATATCGTTCCTGGCTGCCATTTTTCTGTTTGGTAGTCGCGGGCCAAGACTGGTTGCCCTACATTGAAGCTCCTTGTTGGCTTCTCATGGATGTGCTGGAATTGCTTACTCTCAACATCTCTTAGTACGTTTGGTCTGAGCAAATCCAGGCGAGATCTTAACCTTCGGTTAAAGAACATCATGGCTGGGGCCTGGTTGGTGACTGCATATGTCGCATTCCGGTAGACGAACTGGAAATTGTCCACCTTGTGCTGCAGCGGAATGTTGTCATTGTACATAGCCTTTATTGCCTTCTTAAAGGTTTGAACGAACCTCTCAGCCAATCCATTTGTGGCTGGACGATACGGGGCGGATGTGTAATGCCATACCCCATTCTTTTTCAAGAACCTCCGGAACTCTTCGGACACAAACTGTGGTCCATTGTCGGAGCAAATCTGTTCTGGCAAGCCATTCCTGGCAAAAGTGGTCCGTAGGACTGCAATAGTTTTCTCCGTGGTGGTGGAGGACATTTTGATGACCTCAGGCCATTTCGAGTGCGCATCCACGGCTATTAAAAACATTGAGTCCATGAATGGACCAGCAAAATCAATATGCACCCGTTGCCATGGAGATGAGGGCCACTCCCATGGGTGTAGAGGGGCCTGTGGTGGTGCATTTTGGACTTTCTGGCATCCTGAGCAGCTCTTGGTCAGGTCCTCAATTTGTTTATCGATTCCCGGCCACCACACATAAGCCCTGGCTAGGCTTTTAATTTTTACCCCTCCCAGATGACCCTCATGAAGCTCATTGAGCACTCTATCCCTTAACTTGGGTGGAATTACCACTCGGGATCCACACATCAAGGTCCCCCGGCACACTGACAGCTGTTCTCTCCTTGTCGAGAATGCTGGCAACAGTGAGTCGCCGTGTGCTGGCCATCCCTTCACCGTCAAATCATATACCCGAGACAGTGTCGGGTCATTTCGGGTTTCCTTTTCGATACAAGCGTTAGGTACCGGTAGGTATTCAACTACAGTCGAATGGAATATTTCGACAGGATCCACTGCTGGTGCTTCCTCCGCAGTAGGCAGTGGCAGGCGTGATAGCCCATCAGCATTTCCATGCTGTTTCATGCCCTTATATTCAATCTCATAGTGGTGCACCCCTAGAAAAAGTGACCATCTTTGTAGTCGTTGCGCAGTCATCACCGGAACGCCCTTCTTCGGATTAAAAATGGAGACAAGAGGCTGGTGATCAGTCAGCAAGGTGAATTTCTGCCCGTGCAGATAGTGATTGAACTTTTTCACTCCGCACACTAGGCTGAGGGCCTCCCTGTCAATCTGGGCGTAGTTACGCTCGGCTGAGGTTAGTGATCGTGACGCAAAGGCTACTGGCCTCTCTGAGCCGTCCGAGAATTTGTGCGACAGCACCGCTCCAATGCCGTAGAGTGACGCATCACATGCCTACCGAATTGGTAATGCCGGGTTGTAATGGGCCAATACCTCTTTCGATGTGATTAGTGTTTTGCTCTTCTGGAAAGCTCGTCTACATTCGTCACTCCACTTCCATGGCATCCCAGTTTGCAGTAGGGTGTTCAGTGGGTGTAGTATTGTAGACAAATTTGGCAAGAACTTATGGTAGTAGTTTACCAGCCCGAGGAACGACCTCAGTTGTGACACATTTTCCGGTGCTGGAGCCTTGACTACTGCCTCAATCTTCTCTGGGGACTTATGTAACCCCTCTTTATCGATAACGTGGCCACAATACGAGATCTGTTTTCTAAAAAACTCGCATTTGGGGCGGTTAGCTCGGAGCCCATATTCCTGCAATCTAGTGAGCACCTGCTCCAGTTTGGCAAGGTGATCACTGTCATTTTCACCCGTGAACAGGATGTCGTCCAAATAACACTGGGTACCTGGGATCCCTTGCAGAACTTGTTCCATTGCCCTCTGCCAAATAGCCGGAGCTGATGCTACCCCGAATACCAGCCGGTTGTATTGGTAGAGACCTTTATGGGTGTTGATTGTGAGGTATTTTTTTGATGCTTCTTCTACCTCCATTTGCAGATACGCCTGGGCCAGATCAATCTTCGTGAAGCGTTTCCCTCCAGATAGTGAGGCGAAAATATCTTCAATCCGCGGAAGTGGATATTGTACGGTGTGAAGGACCGGGTTCACTGTTACCTTAAAGTCCCCACAGATGCGAACCTTCCGTGGTTCCCCAGGCGTGCTGCTCAACGACTTTTTCATCACAGGGACGATGGGTGTAGCCCACTCGCTCCAGTCTACCTTGGACAGTACACATGAACGTTCCAGATTCTCCAGCTGTGCTTCGACGGCTGGGCGGATCGCATAAGGTACCGGTCTGGCTTTAAAAAATTTTGGGCTTGCGTTTTCTTCAATTTTAATCGTTGCTGTCATGCCTTTTAGTGTTCCGATTCCTTGCTGGAACACTTCTTTCGCGTCAGTTAGGATCTTTGACAGTCGCCCAGCTGTGACGTCGTCATCCTTTTTGTCAGCCACAGTCAGTGACTGTTTGGAATGCCAATCCAGTTGTATTTTCCGGATCCATTCACGTCCCAGTAATGGTGGTCCTCCATCTTGCAATACATACAGGTCTAGTTTTGGTGTTTCCTTACCGTTATATATAACGGTCACCCTTATTTTTCCTTTGAGGTAGACTTTTTGCCCAGTGTACGTCTTCAAAATAATTTTTGTGTCTCTCAAGGGTATGTGTGAGAATAGCCGCTCGTAGTCCCGTTGGTTTATGACTGTTAGGGCTGATCCTGTGTCCAATTCCATCTTTACCTGGACTCCTGCTAACTTGAGAGTGACCGAAATGGTTCGGTGATCCTCTGTTGTGATCACATTATGTAGTTTCAGACAACTCAGTTCCCTGCTTTCGGAGTCGTTATCACTCTTTTGTTCGTCTGAACTATTCTCCGTCATCTTATGTACCTTCTTGTACTTCCCTTTGGTAGGTTTCTTATTGCTGGTTTTCTTTCCCGACCTGCAAACTCGTGCTATGTGTCCTACTTTTCCACACTGTCTGCACACTTTGTCTTTGAACCAGCAATCATTCTGGTCATGTGTTGTTCTGCCGCAGCGATAGCACTTCTCTGTTCCATATGACATTTCGTTTGTGCCATATTCTTGCGGTCTCTGTTGTATCTCTGCAGCGCCCCGTGCTGCTGCTTCATATGATACCGCAATGCTGAAAGCCTTTTCCAGCGTAAGGTCCTTTTCAGCTAAAAGCCGTTTCTGGGTTCCTTCACTTTGAAGCCCACACACAAACTTGTCCCTTAAGGCATCTGCCAGTCCTGCTCCAAACTGGCAGTGTTTCGATAGTTTGCGCAGTTCTGTTAAATAATCAGCATTGCTTTCATCCTTATGCTGATTCCGTTTGTGAAACTGGAATCTTTCTGCTATCAGCAGCAGTGTGGGGTTTAAATGTTCCTTTAGTATCGTTACTATGTCTTCAAAACTCTTTTCCATTGGCTTCGTTGGGGTTACTAGATTTCGTAATAAACCATACGTCTTTGCACCCATTAAATTTAACAATACCGACGCTTTCTTGTCATCTGACACCTCATTTGCCTTGCAGTACACCTCTATTCGTTCGGCATATGTAGTCCAATCTTCGACTTCATTGTCAAATGCGGTGATACTGCCACTCTTCGGCATTTTGGGTGTGGTTTAAAATGGCGTCTCCCAATGGCTTAAAATGGCGTCTCCCGCGCTTTCCTTCCTCCCCCGCTCACGACAGTTCTCGTGGCAATGGCAGCGCCCTGTGGGTTTCTGCGCGTCTCTCTCTCCCTCTCTCCGATGCTGCTCGGCCCCTGAACACCGGCTGCGCCCTGTGCGCTCTGCCCTCTCTCAATCTCTCCCCCGTCGACGCTGCTCGGCCCTTTGCTGTGTCGCTCGGTCGGGCTCTAGCCCGCCGCTGTCCGGGAAGGGTCTGCGCACTACCTGTTGCCAGCCCGTTTCACTGGACCACCTCGACTGGAAAGCCAAGCCTGGCTCTCGACAGCCTCCCCCGCAATTCTCGAGTCTCTGGGCTTGACCTCCAATCCACTGATCTCCAGGAACGAATCCCCGGGAGGTGATGCAGAGTTGCAGGTAGGTTCGAACCTGCCTCGTCGCCAATGTTACGTCCGTGTATAATAAGACACAGACTGCGGAGAACGGTACAACAGGTGTTTACTCAACGTGGCTCAAACTGCAACTGATCTGTACAGATTACTACTCAGTGTTATATACAGGTGTGGTCACTGCCGGTACTGCAGTACACATGAGCTGTAAAAAATAGTTCCCTCCTTAAAGGTATATACATTACATTCCCGACAGCTCCAAACCACGCCAAGTTAGCGAGGCGGACCGTCGGGCTGAAGGACTTGGAGGGTTTGAGATGGCCGGTGTTCAGGTGAATGATGGGTGCATGAGTGCAGAGGTAAGTGTTTGGTGTGTGTAAAGTGTTTAAATAAGTTTTACTTACTTTTACTTACTAATGCAGGCTTCCTTCAGGTCTCGGGAGTCCCTCATCTCACCGGCACAGATAGCAGAATAGCCGCGATCTGTCAAAATCTGCAGCCTCTGCTTTCTGTTCTGGAAAGATCTCTAAATCAGCCTGAGAGGAAGGAATTAACTTAGAGTACAGATTGTCAGTGTTTGACAGCTTCAAAGAGCTGTCAAACGCTGATATTTCATCTGTCAAAAGCTCTTGACAGATGAAATGTCAATCTGTGACGTCACCTGTTGCCGGGTGGCCCTTAATTGGCCTGCTGAGCCTGCTGGGTGGATGGTCAATCAAGGGAAAATCAAGTGGGTTGGCCACAACTCGATGGAGGCGGGACTACAACCCCAAAAGTGGGAGTCCCACCTCCTACTCGCCTCCATTGATAAAATCCAACCCTCGTCTGGGGGGGAGGTGAGAGAAAGGTACGGTAAGATGAGAGGCTGTATGTGATGAGGGACAATTAATTGATCTACTCTCTTTCTTTACCAATGTCACCCAAACATCGTCAACCCAAAGGTGCTGCAATTGCAGCCTTTGTGGAATGGCTTTCAGTTTGACCTATCTCTGGTGAACCAACTTAAAAACACTATAAGACTTCAAGGTGATTTATGATAGAAAAGAGCATTACTTTAGTTGGTTCTGTGAAAACAGAAAATATAATACAACTTGGAAACAAAGCGGCAGCTCCACTTTGTCTCCTGGAATGTATTGCTGTAACCGCGGGGAGATAACAAACGCACTTCTACTGCACTCAAAGGAAGTCCACGGGGGCTCAAAAAGTACACCACCACCAACTCCAGCCTCAAACACGGAGAACACGCACCCAAAAGGAAAACTCGAATACAAAAATAGAGGTTTCCTAAAAAGATTCCAAAACATTTCAATTCTCCCACCAAACAGATCACTCGCAGGAGAGGGAGGAAATACACCACCACCTCAGGGCAGCACATCCAGTGGGATGCTATAACCAGAGCAGGAACAAGAAGAAGAATATCTACAGAAAAATGGGGCAAAGAAATGTCATCAGTACAAAGAACAATTTGAAACATATAGAAATATACAGGAAGAAACATGTGAGGAAAACTTTGAGAAAAGTATTCAAAGCAACACGAATAGAGAAGAAACAGACAGAATTTATTTAATTTAAAGGAAGAGAAATTCACAGATTAAAAGTAAATATTTCTTGCCCATTGAAGATTACGGAAAGAAAAGAACAGCTGCACAAAGCCAGTGAAAACTAATAGCAATATAATAAACTGCTCGTACTATATAGTGGGTGTTATAAATCTCATCATCATGAAGAAACGACTCATGAAATAACACTGGACGGCCAGCTGGTGGCGCCGTCCAAGGAGTATAAATACTCGGGCGTGGGTCCAGCTTGCCCAGGGACATTTTGTAAGACAGGAACTAGTGAAGTACAACTAGACCTCCATGTTCTGAAACAAGTTGATTAAAGCCTTGCTTTATACTCAAACCAAGTGCATAGTGAGTTTTATTATGTCAGTGGGTATCCCGTGACGCTGTTGATGGGGAAATTGGAGCTACCTGCCTCTGTCATTTTCAAGTTGCTTCTGTGTATGTGTCTGTCTCCACCTTCTATTTGTCTCTATCAATCTCTCTTTCTCTTGATCTCATTTCTTGTTTTTATATCGTTGGGAGGGGCTTGGGCAGGGAGGTGATAGGCTGCAGATGCCATGATGGGAAACGGAGCAGTTGTGGGGTAACTTGAAAGCCACCATGAAGAGGGTTGGACCTTCAATCCCCTTGCCTCTCCTACTTCCTGAACCCTGAAACCCTTTCAATCCCCCTCACCCCCTCTATTGCTCCTCCTGATCCATATTGCTTCTCCGCCTAATATTCTTATTCCTCTAATATTCCTCCCTGTGCCCTGCCTAAAATTTGTCTGTCATCAAGGATTAAGAGAAACACAATGGGGAGAAATTGTGGATGAGGACCTGTGTGGGGCCAGAGGGTAATTTTGGTGGTGGTGGAAATGCACCGCATGTCACCTAGAATCGCAGAGAAAGAAAGGTCAACATTTTCTCAGGAATGACCCACAAATGACAGAAATAGACACCGTTAACGTGCGTGAGGAGAAGGGTAGGTTAATGCTTCGGCTGCAGATGCTGGTCAGCCTTTTTTGTGGGGGGCATATGCTCCTGTGCCTTTTTGCCCTTCTAATATTTACCTCTGACCCAATATCCCCCTTGACTCCTTGCTGATTAACACCCCACTCTGTGCCCCCCCACCACCACCAAAATTACCCTCTGGCCCCTCACAGGTCCTCATCCACAATTTCTCCCCATTGTGTTTCCCTTAATCCTTGATCCCTAATATTCCAATCTGCCTCACCTCCATAACACCTGCTCATGCCCACTAAGATACTCCTGTGCCACCTTATCTTCCTAACATCCCCTCAGCATTCCTGTGTTCACTAACTCCCCTTCTCTTCTGCACCCCTCCCTCATCCCTTCTCTCCATGCTTACTCTGGTAGGCCTAGAAGAGCGTGGAACAGATCAGCAGAACAGGACTAGAAGCAGCCTGAAAAAGGAGGCCGTAAGATGATGACAGTTGGGCCACCGGTGACAGTAGGACTCTCAGGAGACAGCCAAAGCAGTGCTGCAGGCTGAATTGAGAATGGGTCAGAATATGGGGCCAATTGCCATGGTGGCAATGCTGCCATTAACAAATAGAATGCTCAAGTGGGATCGAAAAAGAAAAGCTTGCATATGATTATTCACCTCCAAGGACACTTGCACAATATTCGTGGACAGACACTGACAGATCTGCATTCACTGTTACAAATTCCATTTTGCTCAGAAGTTGCGCTATCCAATTTTTCAAAATATTCATTCTCAGGATTTGGCATCACTGGCAAGGCGGGTATTTATTGCCCATCCCTAGTTGTCCTTGAGAAGGTGGTGGTGAGCCACCTTCTTGAACCGCTGCAGTCCGTGTGATAAAGGTGCTTCCCACAATGCTGTTAGGGAGGGAGTTCCAGGATTTTGACCCAATGGTGATGAAGGAATGGCAATTTATGTCCAAGTCAGGATGGTGTGTGACTTCGAGGGGAACTTGGAGGTGATGGTATCCCCATTCACCTGCTGCCCTTGTCCTTCTGGTTGGTGGAGGTCATAGGTTTGGGAGGTGCTACCGAAGAAGTCATGCCCTGTTGCTGCAGTGCATCTTGCAGAGATAGTACACATTGGAGCCACGGTATGCTAGTGGTGGAGGTGGGTGGGGGGTTGATGTTTAAGCTTCTGGATGAAGTGCCCATCAAGTGAACTGCTTTTTCTGGATGGTGTTGAGCTTCTTGAGTGTTGTTGTAGCTGGAATCATCCAGGCAATTGGAGAATATTCCATCACACACCTGACGTTTGCCTTCTAGGTGGTGGAAAGGCTTTGGGGTGTCAAGAGGTGAGCCACTCACCACAGAAAACCCAGTCTCTGACCTGCCCTTGGAGCCACGGCATTTATATGGCTGGTCCAGTTGAGTTTATGGTCAATGGTGACCCCCAGGATGTTAATGGTGGGGGATTCAACGATGGTAAAGCCATACAATGTCAAGGAAGGTAGTCAGTTTCACTCTTGTAGGAGATAGTCATTGCATGGCACTTTTGTGACGCGAATGCTACTACAACTTATTAGCACAAGCCAGGATGTTGTCCACGTCATGCTGCATGCAGGCATGGACTGCTTCATTATCTCAGAATTGCAAATGGAGCTGAACACTTTGCAATCATTGGCGAACAGCTTACATTCTGACCTTATGATGGAGGGAAGGTAATTGATGAAGGAGATTTCCATAGTGTCTGTTCAGTGTGCCTATTTTTTGGAGGCTGTAAATGCAAAGAAAAGAGTGCCTGAGGATTATTAAGGATTCAGTATGGAACTGACGCCTAACTTTTGGTGCTGCCCTTATTAAGTCATGTAACATTACATTCACTGCCACCTACAGGAATCCTGAGATCAGCAAGGACAAGGGTGATGGGTTAGTGGGACTTGATGCAGGATAGGATAGGTGAAGTTTATGGAGGGTGGAGAAGAGGAGGCCAGTAGGAGAGTGTTGGAACAGTCAAGTCTGGTGGTGATGAAGGCATGGATTAGGGTTTCAAGAGCAGATGGGCTGAGGCAAAAGAGGAAATGGTGATGTTACAGCTGCGGAAGTAGGCAATCTCTGTGATTGAGAGAATATGAGATCGAAAGCTCAGCTCGTGGTTGAGTAGAAGGCCAAGATTGCGAATAGTTTGGTACATCCTGAGACAATAGCCGGAGAGGAGGATAGAATCAGTGGCAAATCACTTTGGGTGGAGCTAAGAAACAAGGGGCAGAAAACACTGGTGGGAGTAGTTTATAGGCCCCCTAACAGTAGTTGTAATGTCAGGCACAGTATAACTCAGGAAATTAGAAGTGCATGTAACAAGGGTAATACAGTAATCATGGGGAACTTTAATTTTCATATAGAATGGGCAAACTAAATTTGCAGTAATAGTGCAGAGGACAAGTTCATGGAGTGCATTCAAGATAGTTTTCTAGATCAGTATGTTGAGGAACCAACTAGGGAACTGGCTATTTTAGATCCTGTATTGTGCAATGAGACTGGGTTAATTAATAACCTTGTAGTAAAGGAGCCTCTAGGGAAGAGTGATCATAATATAATAGAATTTTATGTTGGATTTGAGAGTGAATTATTTAAGTCCGAAACTAGGGTCTTAAATCTGAACAAAGCAAGCTAGGTAGGTATGAGGGGCAAGTTGACTGAGGTAGATTGGGAATCTAGATTAAAAGATATGACGGTAGATAAGCAATGGCAAACATTTAAAGTAATAATTCATAATTCACGACGAATGTACATTCACTTAAGGAATAAAAACCCCACGGGAAAAATGGTCTAACCGTGGCTAGCAAGAGAAGTTAAAGATAGGATTAGTTTAAAGGAAGAGGCTTATAATATTGCCAAAAAGAGTAGTAAGCCTGAGGATTGGGAGGATTATAGAATTCAGCAAAGGATGACCAAGAAATTGATAAGGAAAGAGAAAAAAGAACATGAGAGTAAATTAGCAAGAGACATAAAAATGGACTGTAAATGTTTCTATAGATATATAAAAAGGAAGTGATTAGCAAAAGTAAACATAGGTCCCTTATAGGCAGAGACAGGCAAAATTATAATGGGGAATAAGGAAATGGCAGAGACATTAAACAAATACTTTTATCTGTCTTCACTGAAGAAGACACAAAAAACATTCCGGAAATAGTGGGGAACCAAGGTTCTAGAGAATGAGGAACTTAAAGAAATTAGTATTAGTAAAGAAATAGGTAAGGGAGAAATTAATGGGACCAAAAGCAGACAAATTGCTTGGAACTGATGGCCTATATCCTAGGATTTTCAAAGAGGTGGCTACAGAGATAGTGGATGCATTGGTTTTGATCTTCCAGAGTTCCCTAGATTCCAGAACGGTCCCCGCGGATTGGAAGGTAGCAAGTGTAACCCCGCTATTCAAGAAAGGAGGGAGAGAGAAAACGGAATTATAGACCAGTTAGCCTGACATCAGTAGTAGGGAAAATGCTAGAATCTATTATTAGGGACGTGGTAACAGGGCACTTAGAAAATCATAATATGATTAGGCAGAGTCAACATGGTTTTATGAAAGGGAAATCATGTTTGACAAATCTGTTTTTTGAGGTTGTAACTAGCTGGGTACATAAGGTGGAACCAGTGGATGTGGTGTATTTGTATTTTCAGAAGGCATTCGATAAGGTGCCACACAAGGTTATTACACAAAATTAGGGCTCATAGGATTGGGGATAATATACTAGCATGGATTGAGGATTGGTTCATGGACAGAAAACACCGTCCTTGGCCTCTTGTATTGTTCCACGGAAGCTCAACGTAAACTCGAGGAACAGCACCTCATCTTCCGATTAGGCAGTCTGCAGCCTTCCGGACTCAATATCGAGTTCAACAATTTCAGATCATAAGCTCGGCCCCCATTTCATTTTCTCTTGTAATTGTTCCACTCCTTTTCCCCCCCCCCTTTCCTTTTGTTTCTTTCTCACACCTGGCAGCTATCTTTTGCCCTGCCAGTACACTTTACACCTAATCCCAGCCTATTACCATCTCGTCTAGCTTCTAATCTCTTTTACTTCTTTTGTTTCTTTTATTCTTTTGTCCGATCGCAGCCCTGCCTCCGATCTAGTTTCTTTTCTTTCCAGTTTTGAAGAAGGGTCCAACCCGAAACGTCAACTCAAATTTCTCTCCACGGATGTTGCCTGACCTGCTGAGTTTTTCCAGCATTTTCTGTTGTTAGTAGGAATAAACAGGTCATTTTTGGGTTGGCAGGCTGTAACTAGTGGGGTACCGCAAGAATCAGTGCTTGGGCCTCAGCTATTTACCATCTATATTAATGACTTAGATGAGGGGACTGTGTGTAATATCTCCAAGTTTGCTGATGATACAAAGTTAGGTGGGAAAATAAGTTGTGAGGAGGATGCAAAGAGTCTACAAAGGGATATAGACAAGTTAAGTGAGTGGGCAAGAACATGGCAGATGGAATATAATGTGGAGAAATGCGAAGTTATCCACTTTGGTTGGAAAAATAGAAAAGCAGAATATTTTTTAAATGGTGAGAGATTGGGAAATGTTGGTATTCAGAGGGACCTGGGTGTCCCTGAAAGTTAACATACAGGTACAGCAAGCAATTAGGAAAGCAAATGGTATGTTGGTCTTTATTACAAGAGGATTTGAGTATAAGAGTAAAGACGTCTTACTGCAATTATATAGGGCCCTGGTGAGACCACACCTGGAGTACTGTGTACAGTTTTGGTCTCCTAACCGAAGGAAGGATATACTTGCCATAGAGGGAGTGCAATGAAGGTTCACTAGATTGATTCCTGGGATGGGGGGGTTGTCCTATGATGATAGATTGAGTAGACTAGACCTATATTCCCTAGAGTTTAGAAGAATGAGAAGTGATCTCATTAAACGTATAAAATTCTTAAGAGGTTTGACTGGGTAGATGCTGAGAGGCTGTTTCCCCTTGGCTGGGGCATCTAGAACATGGGGTCGCAGTCTCAGAATAAGGGGTCAGCCATTTAGGACTGAGATGAGGAGAAATGTCTTCATTCAAAGGATTGTGAATCTTTGGAATTTTCTATCCCAGAGGACAGTGGATACGCAGTCATTGGGTATATTCAAGACAGTGATCGCTATATCTTTGGATACTAAGGGAACCAAGGGATGTTGGGATAGTGCGGGAAGGTGGTGTTGAGGTAGAAAATCAGCCATGATCTTTTTGAATAGCGTAGCAGGCTCGAAGGGCTGAATTGCCTACACTTGCTCCTATTTCTTACCCTCTTATGTTCTTATGAATGGACAGAGTTTGTGGTAGGGGCCAAAGACAATGGCCTAGAAATTCGGTGGGGTTAGCGCCCAATTAGAGGCGTTAGAGGGCCTTGCGCCGGAATTATAGCCGCGATCGAAATTGCGTTGGGCCCTACCATCGGCGTTAGCCGGTAGCGCTGCGCCGGCACCGATGACGTCATCGGTGTGCGCAGCGTCCCGGTTGCCGTGGTAACGCGGCCGGACGCCCAAATTCAGTTGCGGCCGCCTCGCCCGTGGCAGCCGCAACCAACGATTGTTCAACGGGATGTTGCAGCACGTAGCGCCGGCGCATTAAGGTGGAGCGGCGGCCGGCCGCTTTCCCGGCGGCCGCCTGCCCGCACCTCCCTCCCCGGACTCCTCCACCACCCCCCCGCGGCACTGATGTGTGTGGCCCGCGAGCCCGGCACTTCTCCGAGGTGCCGGGCTCATTTGTCGGGCGAATCGACCGGTCAGCGGTCGGCTGCAGGCAGCTCCTCCTTAACAGAAGGAGGAGGCCTGCAGTACCCCAGCCTGCCGCACCGCATCGGGTGCCGCAGCGGGGGATTAGCGTCGCAAACCTGCATTCAGCGCCCATAGCGAGGCGCTGAAACCCTCCATTAGCGCCCGCAGCCGTCTGGGCGTGGGGCAGCTGAATTTTTGGCGGGCGCAGCGGCAATTATCGCGGGCGCAAAATTTCGGGCGGAAAAGCCCTGGCGGAGGCAAACCTAATTTCTAGGCCAATGGCTTTAATCTTCCAGATGTTTAACTGAAGGAAACCCTTCCCATGTATTAAGTGTATTTGGCAAGTCTCTCATCACTTGAAATTTCACTTGGAAATTTCTCATATAGCGTATGCAAAGGGTAAATCAATTAATACAAACTACTTTGCCTGCCTTTAGATATGGGCCCAAAAATTCGTGTCTCCACGGGTGAGTACGCATGGGGTACTCACCCGTAAGCCCAATGGAAGTGCTGGTTTCTTGCATGCACTGCACACGCGCGGGAAACCGGCACTTCCGTTCCCCTGAAAGAAGGGGTTCAGAAGTCGAACGCGTGCACTGGAGAGGCAGCGCGTGCGCATCGAACTTGTTTTTTTTGCAGGTTTTCCCGGGAGGGTAAGTCTCCAGAAGTTAGACATGTAAAAAGCAGTCGCAAGGCCTGCTTTTTACAAGGTAAGTGGTGAATTAATTAAAATTAAAACATTTTTTTCCACAGGTTTATTATTTTTAAATACTTTAAAAAAAGGTACGTTTATTTTTAGCCCCGTTAGAAAATAAAATTATTTTTTTCAAAAATTTAAATTATTGTTTAAAATAGTTAGTTCATGTAATTTAAAAAATGTGATTTAAAAAAAAAATTATTTGAAGATTTAGTGATGTTTTGGGGCTTGTAGTATTTATAGGTTTGACAGCTCTTCCTGTCAAACTTATGAATGAAGCATTCCCTGCTACTGTTGGCTCTCCATGGCCCACATGATCCCAGGGGACGCATTGAACTAACTGCGCCCCTGGGATACGCAAGCACTGCGCGCCGGCAGTTGGAGGAGGCCCAGGATCGGAATTCCACGGGGGCCCACAGCTCAACGGCCGGCGCGCTAGGTAAGTGCAGGTTGGGGGCTTGCACCCGCGGGAAGCCCCCGACCCGAATTTCTGGGCCTTTGTTGTTATTTGAATGTAGTTTATCTTTGTTCCCACCCTCTTTCCCCACTGTTCCTGACCGAGGTGGTTAAGCGATATAGGGACAATTCAGTGAGGCTATGCTCCTGGCGTGGCTTGTGCTCGGCAAGAAATACAGATCAGACACTTGTAGTCCTGCTGAATTTACCTTCATTTTTATCTCACTGTGTATCCATCACCTGCAGTACCAGCTGCCTCAGTTAGAAATAAGAAAGGACCATTTATGGGTGAGGCTTTTATGCATCATAGGATTTGGGAATATTCATAAAATTCTCACTTGATTTCCAAGCATAAGGTTCTTGATAGACAGACTAGATGCAGGAAGGATGTTCCCGATGGCCGGGGAGTCCAGAACCAGGGGTCACATTCTAAGGATAAGGGGTAAGCCATTTAGGACAGAAATGAGGAGGACTTTCTTCACCCAGAGAGTGGTGAACCTGTGGAATTCTCTACCACAGAAGGCAGTGGAGGCCAATTCATTAAATATATTCAAGAAGGAGTTAGATATATTTCTTAAGGCTAAAGGGATCAAGGGATATGGGGAAAAGGCAGGGACAGGGTACTGAATTTGGATGATCAGCCATGATCTCATTGAATGGTGGAGCAGGCTCGAGGGGCCGAATGGCCTACTCCTGCTCCTATCTTCTATGTTTCTATGACAGAGTCATTTACTTGGTGGCTTCTTCCCTCCTTTATTCAGTTAGATGACGAACTTACTACTATAAAGGTATGTGAAGGATGAACTAACGAATAGTCACCTTACTTGTGGCTCTCCCCATCCCTTCCTTTTTGGAAAATTCCACCAACAAAAGGATTCAGTGCAAGATATAAATAAAATGAGCAACTTGTGAATGGTGATTGGTTGAAAAGTAACGTAACTTATGATAATTGGGCAGCAATATTGGGGCTCGTGACAGTGTTGGATTTGATGTTTCTTTGCAGTAAACTACTAGCCACCATTCCTGTGTTTGTTAATTTTCACTTCTGTTTACTCCAGGTATAGTAGTGGCCATTCATTTAAAGCGTTTGCATTGTAAACATTTTTAAAAAAAAGCAAGCGTACCATATTTTATTGTTTTTAAAGTGTGCAGCCAAAGCAGTCAGTGGGATCTTGGAACTTACTCTTAGATATTTTAAGAAATAGTACTTGGGGACCATGTGTTAGTACTACCCTACTGTACCATATCATAAAACTAAAAGGCGATCAAGTGACTTGTAGTGTGGCCGTCCACCAACCTATATTCTGAGGAGGCAAGACTAGCAATTATATAATGACAATCTCTTCAAGAAGTAGTAATTTCATTACTGTTTACTGTGCACTCAGTTCTTTAAATCCCTGTTTTAATTGCAGAACTGATATATTTTCATTTATTAATTGTGCCATCCTGCTATCTATTGCTAGCCCGCATGGAGAATAATTGGATGTCGATCTTAAGCAGCAGTTGGAATGGCTAATTAGTGGAAATTGCTCACTGATGCTCAAATATAATTTATCTCAAATGTAAAACATGCAAGGAGGCTGGAAACATGTCTGGTTTTAGCCTGGGGGTCAATGTGCATAATTGAGATTTAATCCATGATATTATTGGTACTGTACTGTGAGTGGGCTGGCAAGCATACTTGGCCCAGCCTCTGTAGGGAGTAATGCTACTGCAGTAGTGTTTACTGCCTATGTCATGTGATTGTTGATACCTTATCTGTGTGATATCAACGTAAGTTACTTGGTCCATAATGTAAAATAGTTGGCTTCAAGTGATTATTAAACGGCTTTAATTTTCCAACAAGTCTCATTTGTTTCCCAGTATGTAAATGTCCTTGTAGCAGTAACTGCATTTGATTATTGTAATTTAAAAAAAAAATCTGTTTCCCCCTTCTAGTAGTGCTGTTTGCAATCAGCTGATTGTTTCCAAGTTGGAATGCTGACTATGACTCTCTCGATTTGGTGGGGGGGGGAATGGTACCCACACTGCTCCAGTTCAGCAAC
The DNA here is from genome assembly GCF_052327205.1 of Somniosus microcephalus. Taxonomy (NCBI): domain Eukaryota; kingdom Metazoa; phylum Chordata; class Chondrichthyes; order Squaliformes; family Somniosidae; genus Somniosus; species Somniosus microcephalus. The sequence goes on along the minus strand of NC_141000.1, from coordinate 11,847,710 downwards.
AAGGAAATGCTGTGTTGGTGTGGACAGATTCCTTCCTTGAAAGGAGGTGCAAAAATGTCTAGAGCTTTATTTAATAGACCTCGAAATTGGTTAGAAATGCACTGACAAATTAGATAAACTGAAGAGCCATCTGTGCTCTTTAATCATCTGTCCACTTGACAATATGTGAACACATATTTTAGTCTCATCTGGAGTGACAGCTGCTCCCTAAGTGCTGTGTTGCGAGACTGTATCATGACGGGGCTTTGTGGCCATTAAGGTGCCAATTCTCTCTACATGATTGTAGATCAGCTGCAACGCTACTCGTTAGATTTTATCTTGTTTCAGTTTTTGTTCGCATTCGGCTCAGTAAAGTTTATGGTGGCAGAAAATTTAGTAGCTGCAGGAATTTATGTTTCCAGTTTTCTGCACTATTCTTCCTTTGAGACAACCATTCTTTTAGTAATAATGGGCCAGGATTTACTGTAAAAGTTAACGGTGAGGCTAATGGAGCTCCCCATTATTTATGCGCAAATCAGACAGCAACTTCAGGCGAGCACAGATGCACAGTTAAGCACGAAAATCCGGAAGCTGTTGTCCGCGATGCACTGCTCCTCCATAAACTGCGTGAAAGCGGCATCTCGCTGTCTGGCTCCTCATTAAATGTATTGAACACCGTGTAGTTCCTGTACTTGCACAGTAGAGACGGACTAAACTCGCCACAGAAAGATAGGGCTTGTCCATTTCAGTCTAACTACCATTTTTAGTGCGTGGTAAGTCAAACAACTTCTCTGCCACTGAAAATTAACTTTTATAAGTCTCATGCCTTCAGATTTTAATTGTTGTTGGAGATCTAAAAAAAAGTAAATTAATTTTTTGTTTACTTTTTCTGTCTCAGTTTTCTTTCTCTCTTAATCCAATCTTTCTTTCCCTCTCTTTATTTTGCTTTCTGTAGCTGATTTGACATTTAATTCACTTTCTAACTTAGACTTCCTGGTTCAGATTCTATGCTGTTCATTAATGATTCTTCAATCTGCTTAAGGAGACAGAGGCTGGAATTTTAAATTTTTGACCCACCGGGAGCAGGGGCAGGGAGTGGGGAGGGGGTGGGGCAGTAGAGCGCGGGAAACCTGAGTTTCCCCGCACGCTGTGGAGTTTTAACTCCATTGTGTGTGTGTGTCATGGACAGGTTCCCCGCCCGGAAGTCAGCCCGGTTGACAGGCTGGCTTCCAGTCGGGCAGGGAACGCTGGAGAAGAGGCTGCAACCATAGGTAGGTGCAAGCTCTGAGCCTGGGGGTGGGGGGGGGGGCGGTCCAGTCCCGGGGGATGCTGATGGTGGGGAAGCTTTGGGGGCCAGGAGGAAGCACTCCTGCTCCTCCCAGCCCACAAGGAATGATCCCCGAGGCTGTTCTCGCCTCGCTGCAGCTGCCGGGAATCCCGAGGCCCGGGAAATCCGGCTGACCTCAGTTGAACCTGCATAGCAGGTTAAATCCAAGGCTTCCGCCCTCATTAAATATTTAAAGTGCCAACCCGCCTCTTGGGTGCGGGCTGGCTGCCTGCCCCCTGCCCCCACCCCGTCCTTCCTCCGTTAAACCCAGAAGGAGGCGGGTTGGGGTCGAGATTCATATTTTTAACACTTTAACCTCCCACCCGACCCCAACCCACCCATTTTTTGGCATTAACATTCCCCCACACAGTTGCTTGCCCTGTTCACACAGGTCCCAGATACCCTGTAGGGCGTACCACTCTGTTTCCACCTCTAATTTGCAGCAACTTCCAGTGCAAAAGGTTATAGAAATTAAATGGGCAAGGGTATCGCCGGCTACAGTAAATTCTGGCCCGTTATTTCTGTTAAGGTGTGCAAGCATTAGATTCAGTCTGTTTTAATAGAATTCTATTAGCAGAGAGGTGATCTTATTGAAACATCGAAGATTCTGAGGGGGCTTGACAGGGTAGATGCAGAGAGGATGTTTCCCCTCATGGGGGTATCTAGAACTAGGGGGCATAGTCTCAGAATAAGGGGCCGCCCATTTAAACTGGAGATGAGGAGGAATTTCTTCTCTCAGAGGGTCGTGAATCTTTGGAATTCTCTGCCCCAGAGAGCTGTGGAGGCGGGGTCAGTGAATATATTTAAGGTGGAGATAGACAGATTTTTGAACGATAAGGGAGTCAAGGTTTATGGGGAGCGGGCAGGGAAGTGGAGTTGAGGCCAAGATCAGAACCGCCATGATCTTATTGAATGGCGGAGCAGGCTCGAGAGGCCAAATGGTCTACTCCTGCTCCTATTTCTTATGTTCTATTCTCAATTACTATGTAAGAATTTAAATTGCCTAACATTACATCAGTGACTACACTTCGAAAGTACTTCATTGGCTGCAAAGCGCTTTGGACATCCTGAGGTTGTGAAAGGCGCTATATAAATACAAGTTCTTACTGTCTTTCTAACAATCATAGTCACCAGATTGGTTAGGCATCACCTTTGGGATTTGCACAAGCAGCAAATTGGAAAGCAGAATACTGTACTCAGTGAAACATTTCCAAAAGGGCCAATTGCTTTTAGCAGAGGTAGGAACCAGGGCCATTTGTCTTCAGCCCAACTTCAGCCTTGGACATTGACATCGATACTAGCTCCAGTCAGTCAGGGTGTGTGTGTGTGTATTTGATCATTAGGATATCAACTGTGCACGCATATCTAAAAATGTACCAATGTACCAATACTGATCATTTTATGTCTAACAAATTCAGCGCTGTCAAAGAATGCCAGTGTCAAGAATTTCTTGATTCAGTAATTTGATGAAATAAAGCTAAATAAGGACAACATTTCTCCCTATTTTGTTTAGTTCCTATCAAAACTCAACTGTTTACATATACTTTCATAAAAAGTGTCTATATTTCTGTCAGCCATGGCTCAGTGGGTAGCACCCTTGCCTCTGAGTCAGAAGGTTGTGGGTTCAAGTCCCACTCCAGGGACTTGAGCACAAAAATCAGGCTGACACTCCAGTGCAGTGCTGTGGGAGTGCTGCACTGTCGGAGGTGCCGTCTTTCAGATGAGACGTTAAACCGAGGCCCCGTCTGCCCTCTCAGGTGGACGTAAAAGATCCCATCGCATTATTTTGAAGAAGAACAGGGGAGTTTTCCACAGTTTCCTGGCCAATATTTATCCCTCAATCAACATCATAAAAAACCCTAGATTATCTGGTCATTATCCAGATTGGGAGCTTGCTGTGTGCAAATTGGCTGCCGCGCTTCCTACATTACAACAGTGACTACACTTCAAAAGTACTTCATTTGCTGTAAAGCATTTGGGATGTCCTGAGGTCGTGAAAGGCACTACATAAATGCAAGTCTTTTTCTTTTTATTTATTGCTGTACCTCTTGCTTTTTAAAAAATTCCATAGTTTCCTGTGAATTGGGCTTTTAACCGTGAAAATGTCCACCTTGTTGCTTGCTATTCCGCTAAAAGAGCCAGTGTTACAACTATGCTTTGGTTATGGTGTATAGCCACTTGATGTGACATGGGGGTCAAGTCGAACATAGACTCATCCATGCTTGCTCAAGACATCAAGCTATTCTTTCTTGCTCCACAGAAATCTGAGGTAAAACCTCAGATTCTGCTTTAAGGGGCTTAAAGGACTCAGACAGTACAAACTAAAAGTTTTAGGAAACCCAGACAACTATTTTAATCCTGCGAAAAGATGAGGTTGGGTCAGGTTTGGCCTCAAAAAGAATGACTTAATTGTGAGTGGAAAGTATACGCTATTGCTACCAGTTTTCACAGAGCAATCCTTTTGATGGTGTTAAAACACTATTGGAGGAAACTATAGCCACAATGTGGTTAAGTTTTATTCAAGGCACAGACATAAACCATCAAGTATTTTCCATAGAAAGTAATTTTTATAAAGGTGCCAATTATCATTTTTGAAGTTACAGTAGCTGCCAATAAGGAGATGCAATTTGTCAGCTATTTCAGTCTTTGCTGTGGTTGCTACTTTGAGAGAATGAGCAGAGTACTGGATGTGGAGGGAGCTGTGCATACGGAAGAGTAGATGACTCAATGAAGGCGGTGCTATTCTCAGTTGGAGTTCTCATCCCACATACCTGCTTTCTATGCTGCTTTCAATGACCTTTCATCTGGTTTGCAGCAGAGATAGTGTTTTGAGATTTCCATTTCTATTCTGTTCGACTATTTAACTATTTGGTCGTATCACCCTTTCTCACACACTACCTGTTATCTTAACCTTGCCTGCAAAAATTGGCACATTATCAATAAAACATCTAACTTTAATCCTTTTTCGCTACTCTTAGGTTGCTTCAGGCTGTGCTTCAAGTTTCTTCTTTTTGGCTGAAATGTAATTTATTGACTGCAATCAACTATGTCTACAATTTTCCATTGACTTTTACGACCTCTGGCAATAAACTCTTGATAAAGTTTTTGTTTTGTAAAATGTTGCTGCCTCCAAGAACCACTTTCCCTTCTGTTTTTGGTTAACAGATTAAAAATTGTAGATTTCTTTTCCAAAAGAATGACACATACCTGAGAAGGATACTGGGTTATAGTTCAATCATGGAACTTCTGGTGATTGTTTAAGCTTTATTCTTGTTGCTTGATGTCATCTAAACCATCTTGAATTAAATTATTGCTGTATTTCCCTCCAGGTGTCTGTTACATGATATGTCTTTTTTTTTGTCTATCATAAGACTATTAAATGATAAAATGAAGCATTGATGTAGCAGTCCTTCATTACCAAGTCACCAAAAGATGCTGCCTTTAGGGACGACAAGTCAAGAGAATTATGCAATGTGGCGGTTCAGGTGCGATCACTATTTGTATTTACAGCTGTAGATTCACAGGACGGGTTATCAGTGGACTAAATCATACTGCTGTGATATACAGTAAACTCTTGTTTAAACGGCACATAATCACCTGGAATTCTTTAATAACTGGCAAAATAGATAACCGGTAATCTTGCCGAATCCATCCAGCACTCATTTTTCCGAGTCCGAGTTTCCTGCGGTGGCCGAGTTAGTCAGTGGTTTTTATTTTTTTTGTGTTAAAAATTGCCTACCTCTCTGTTATCCAGAATTTTTCACCAACAGGCACCATCCTGGTCCCGTAGGTGCCGGATACAAAAGAGTTTACTGTACTAGCTTATTTGTGATTGGTCTCTTCAACTTCACATGCTAGTTCCAGAACTGTACCAAACTAACATCTGAACAATGCTGTAGAAATATGACAAGGTGAAATTTAGAGCAAAAAGCAGTCTCCTCGAGTCCTCTCTTCTCCCATTTAAAGCCCTATCTTCACCAATCTATTTATATGATACTTATATTAAAAAAAAGACATCAAGTAGAAATGAGGCATCTGCTCCCTCTGTTGCCGAATGTGCCCCATTTGTTTTACAGGGCAGATTCAACAACACTGCCTGTCATAGACAAGCCACTGCTTTGCACAATTCTCTTTCTTGATTCAAATACCCCCATGACCTCGCCCCACCCGATCTCTGGAACCTCCTCCAGCCTGAAAACTCTCTGAGATCTCAGCACTCCTCCACTTTTGGCTTTAACGGCAGGGCCTGATTTACATGTGATGCCTCCGTTTCCCGCCCGCAGCCAGCCAGATTGAGAGGCTCGGGGATCGGACCGGGGAAAGCATTGGGGGGGGGGGGTGGGGGGGAGACAACCTGAGATCGGGGGCCGGGAGAGGTATTGTGGGGGCGGGGAGGGGGGAAGGAGACAACCGAGGGGAGGAGACAACCGGGGATTGGACCAGGGGGAGGAGACAACCGGGGATTGGACCGGGGGGAGGAGATAACCGGGGATCAGGGCTGGGGGAAGCATCGGGGGAAGGGGGCAGGTGATCGGGTGGAGGGTTGGGCAGAGATCGGGGTGGGTGAAGAGTAGATCGGGGTCAGCTAGCGGCGGATCGTAGCCGGCCTCAGCATCATTGGTGGAGGGGGGGGGGGAGAAGGCCTGCGGAGGTGATCGGAGGCCCGGGTGGGTGGGGGATGTCTCTGATCGCGGGGGTGGGTTAGAAAAGGACCCTGGATCCAGGAGGTAGGTATAAGGCCACTTACCTCCTGGATCCAGCAGTCCCCGGCTCGCTTTAACTGCATATGGCCGGGTTTCACGAATTGTGTGAAACCCGTCCATATGCAGTTAAAAACAATATGGTGGTTAAAAAAGAGGCTTCCAGCCTCATTATAATATTTTAATTGATGTACCGCCCCCTGGAGTGGGTTGGTCGCCTGCCCCCTGTCCTGCCTCCGTTAAAACCGGAGTAGGCAGGTTGGTGGCGGGATCAACCTCCCCTGCCTCCTCCCATGTAAATGCTAAGCAGAAGGAACGAAAGGATGTTTAGATCTGAATATTTAATATATATCTTTATTATTTATTTATATATATAAATGAGTCTGTCTGTCTGTGTGTATGCGTGCGGTAAACTCAAAAGTTATAGAGCGTACCTACACATATGTTATATCAAAAGAAGGCTTATGATTAGGGGAGTGTCAAAGGCATGTTTATTTTTTGGTCAGACAAAAATTGTTCGGACAGTGTACAAAAAACGGACAGAATCCGCTCATTTCACAGAGGCTTGCAGCCACACCCGAGTGTTTAGAAGCTGTTGCTAAGCAACAGTGATTGTTGTCAGATAACTCTAGAGTGTACGGCAGATTTGAGGGAACGGCAGCAGCTCGGTCCCGCGGGTGCCGGATAGCACAAAGTTTCCTGTATATAGATTTGTACTTTTTCTTAACAACATGGGCTCAAAAAAACGTTGCAGACTTGGACGCAGCACTTCTGATGCACGCCGAGATAAGGCTCGGAGAGCTGCTGAAACTGATGAGCAGAGACAGGCTCGCCTTCAGGCTAACCAGGACAGAAATGCTGCTGCTAGATCAGCTGAGACTCCTCAACAATCTGAGGAACGTAAAGCTGCCAACACAGCCAGAATGGCAACTGCCAGAGCCTCAGAGACTCCTGACCAGACTCAGGCATGGCAAGCTGTTGACCAGGCGAGACATACCCAAGCCAGAGCCTCAGAGACTCCTGACCAGACTCAGGCACGGCAAGCTGTTGACCAGGCGAGACATACCCAAGCCAGAGCCTCAGAGACTCCTGACCAGACTCAGGCACGGCAAGCTGTTGACCAGGCGAGACATACCCCAGCCAGAGCCTCAGAGATTCCTGACCAGACTCAGGCACGGCAAGCTGTTGACCAGGCGAGACATACCCAAGCCAGAGCCTCAGAGACTCCTGACCAGACTCAGGCACGGCAAGCTGTTGACCAGGCGAGACATACCCAAGCCAGAGCCTCAGAGACTCCTGACCAGACTCAGGCACGGCAAGCTGTTGACCAGGCGAGACATACCCCAGCCAGAGCCTCAGAGATTCCTGACCAGACTCAGGCACGGCAAGCTGTTGACCAGGTGAGACATACCCAAGCCAGAGCCTCAGAGACTCCTGACCAGACTCAGGCACGGCAAGCTGTTGACCAGGTGAGACATACCCAAGCCAGAGCCTCAGAGACTCCTGACCAGACTCAGGCACGGCAAGCTGTTGACCAGGCGAGACATACCCAAGCCAGAGCCTCAGAGACTCCTGACCAGACCCAGGCACGGCAAGCTGTTGACCAGGCGAGACATACCCAAGCCAGAGCCTCAGAGACTCCTGACCAGACCCAGGCACGGCAAGCTGTTGACCAGGCGAGACATACCCAAGCCAGAGCCTCAGAGACTCCTGACCAGACTCAGGCACGTCGTCAGTCCGACACTATACGCATGGCCATTGCCAGAGTTGACATTTGGAATCATTGGCACAGAGCAGCCTTCTCCTATTAACAAACTATGGCAGACCTGACCTCTTTATCACCATGATGACTTGCAATCCTCAATGGCAGGAGTTCCCACCCAAAGCTGGTACTGAAAGGCATGACCTCATAGCACGGGTCTTCAACCTCAAAGTTAAAAAACTGGTAAAACTCCTGACTGTAGGCAAAATTTTTGGTGCACCCCATTGCTACATGTACAGCATTGAGTGGCAGAAGAGAGGACTTCCTCATGTTCATCTTTTACTCTGGCTTCAGGCAAAGATTCACCCCAATCAAGTTGATTCCTTCATCTCTGCAGAGCTACTCGATAAGGACAAGGATCCAATCCTCTTTGATGTTGTTGTAAAAAATATGATTCATGGTCCTTGTGGGCGACTCAACCCTTCTTCTCCTTGCATGAAAAACAATGAATGTACAAAGCCACTCCGTGAACAAACTCAGCATGGGGATGATGGCTATCCTTTGTACAGGAGAAGGGGCAAAGAGAGTGGAGATTTCAGCACTGAAATAAGAATGCGAAATCAGCATTCTGGTGAGTCAGGTCAACCTGGTCAGTCCAATCAGACAAGCCAGCAAGGACAGCCATTGGACGTTGACAACCGTTGGATTGTTCCTTATTGTCCACTCCTATCCAGGCTCTTCAAATGTCACATCAATGTGGAGTACTGCCACTCAGTTAAGTCTATCAAATATGTGTGCAAGTACATCCATAAGGGCAGTGACCAAGCTGTCTTTGATCTTCAACGGGTTGGACAGCAAAATCAAAATGATGAGATCACCACACATCTGATGGGCCGTTACATCTGCAGCAATGAGGCAGCCTGGCGAATTTTTGTTTTTGACATCAACAAGCATTACCCCACTGTCACTAAATTGGATGTGCACTTGCAAAATGGACAAAGGGTTTTCTTCCGACCAGTAAATGCCAGGCAACGTGCCGAGGAACCTCCAAAGACAAAATTGACAGCATTCTTTGAGTTGAGCCAAACGATTGACTTTGCCAAGACACTTTTGTATCATCAGGTGCCCAAGTACTACACCTGGCAACCAAACAAGACATGACGGGCTCGGCGCCCTGGACCAGGTCAGAAGGAAGTTCCTGGTCATACAGGGGTGTACTCATCTGATGCACTTGGCAGAGTCTACACAGTCCATCCAAACAACACAGAGTGCTTTCACCTTCGTCTACTCCTCCATGAGGTTGCTGGCCCAACATCATTTAATGACCTCAAGAATTTCAATGGCCATCTCTGTGCCTCCTTTCAAGAAGCTTGCCGCAGGAGAGGACTCATTGAGGATGACATTCATTGGCATGCAACGATGACAGAAGCTGCTCTGTCTTACTCCCCCAATAGGCTACAAAATCTCTTTGCCATTATAATTGCCCTCTGCAGCCCTTCCAACCCGATGCAGTTGTGGGAAGATCACAAAGACAGCCTGACAGAAGACATCTTACACCAACTCAGGAGAGCCAACCCCACAATGGAGTTGAACTTCACTGATGCAATGTACAATCAGGTATTGATCCTTTTGGAGGAGAAGACTTTGGCATTGGCTGGCAAGTCTCTGACTGAGTTGAACCTTCCATCTCCCTGTAGGAATACTTCTCCAGGTCTCAGCAGAGAGGTACTCAGGGGAACCACCTACAATGTTGAGGAACTGACCTCCTTTGTCACCATCACTGAACCTAAATTGGTTCCAGACCAGAAACAGACATACAGGTTGGTTGTGGATATGGTGGAAAACAATGCTGGTGGCATTATCTTCCTCAATGCACCTGGTGGAACAGGAAAGACATTCCTGATCAGTCTTTTACTGGCCATGGTTCGCTCTAAGGGATGCATTGCACTGGCTGTTGCCTCATCAGGAATCGCTGCAACTCTTCTCCAAGGAGGTCGCACTGCCCACTCAACCTTTGCTCTCCCTCTGGATCTGACAAGACAAGAACACCCAGTGTGTAACATTAGCAAAGGAACTGGTGCTGCTGAGTTGCTTCAAAAGTGTAGACTCATTGTGTGGGATGAGTGTACAATGGCCCACAAGAGGGCACTTGAAGCACTCAACAGAACTCTTCAAGATCTGAGAGGCAACAATAGGCTGATGGGTGGCATCACCCTGTTGCTGGCAGGTGATTTCCGCCAAATCCTGCCAGTTGTCCCCAGAGGAACACCAGCAGATGAACTCAATGCATGTCTCAAGGCATCGCATCTGTGGCCAGCTGTGCAAACAGTCCATTTGACCACAAACATGCGTGTTCATATGCATGGTGACAAAATGGCAGGATCCTTTACCCGACTGTTGCTAAATTTGGGAGATGGAAAGTTGCCAATTGACAGCAGTGGTCAAATCACAATTCCTCCAGGCTGTGGCAGTCAAGTCAGAATAGTTGATGAGTTGATCTCAAAGGTGTATCCAGACCTCCTCAATCACTTCAAAGATCCCAAGTGGCTGTGTGAACAGTCAATACTTGCACCCAAGAATGATACTGTCAACAACATCAACATGCTGCTTTTTCAAAAACTCCCTGACCAAGAGCGAATTTATAAAAGTGTTGATACTGTTTGTGACAGTGCTGATGGGGTACACTACCCCACTGAGTTCCTCAACTCATTGCAGCCTTCAGGAACGCCTCCTCACAAACTGGTACTGAAGGAGGGCACCCCCATCATGCTCTTAAGACACATTGATCCACCAAAGTTGTGCAATGGAACCAGACTGGCAGTCAAAAAGCTCATGCCAAATCTCATTGAGGCTACCATCATATCAGGCTGCGCCAGAGGTGAGGATGTTCTCATTCCTCGAATTCCAATGATACCAAATGACTTGCCATTTCAATTTAAGAGGCGACAGTTTCCTGTAACAATTTCTTTTGCAATGTCAATCAACAAGGCCCAGGGGCAGACTTTGAAGGTTGCTGGCATCAACTTACTCACGCCCTGTTTTTCACATGGCCAGTTGTACGTGGCATGTTCAGGAGTTGGTGCATCAAGGAATCTGTTTCTTTTAACACCCTCAGGAAAAACAGAAAATGTTGTATATCAACGGGCTCTCCAATAATTCCATCATTAGGGAAGGAAAACAGGTAACTGTAAAACCTAAACAAAATATAGCACCCCTGCCTTCCAACACACAAACTGAAACTTAAAGAAAATGCTGTTATCATGTTAATGCGCAACATTAATCCACCTCAATTGTGCAATGATACACGCTTGCAAAATCGAAAACATTTTTTATACAGATTATACCGAATTTGGTATTTTTATTTAGATTAAAATTCCGTCAAAGCCACTATATTTTACGCGCTGCCAATTAACGATCGGAAGGGCGTAGAGAAAGAAAATATACTCCGCCATCAATACCTGTCCATCAGCGCTGTATTATGCAAATAGTTGGCGCATTTGGCGAAGGATTTTTTTCTCAATAAAAATTCCTAATCTCGGAAAATCTTAAAAAAACGAAGCCATGCAATTTCCTCCTGGGTTGGCTATGGAAAATTGCATTTTTAAATCATAATCATTGTTTGAGTCTTTTTTTAAGCGGAATGTGGTCCTCTCATTAAAAATTTCAACAATTTTATTGCTTTTTACAATAATGCACAATCATTATATGATCATGACACATTAATGTCAATGATAACATTGCAAAATTATAATTCTGCTTGCTACCTCCAAAGTGACATAGAAGGAAAACTGTAAAAACTTGAATTTTTGGCGACTGTCGATCTCCATTAACAAAAAACTAAGTTAAACAACCACCTCCTGGGTGCTTAGGAAGAGTTCTTCAATCCCAACAGTTTTATAAACAGTTTTATAAACATGTCAGAGGGTTCTTCAGTTCCCTTGGCAACGCGTGTTTATTTTTTGGTCAGACAAAAATTGTTCGGACAGTTTACAAAAAACTGACAAAATCTGCTCAGACGAGCCGCATTAGCGTTGAGTGACGTGATGGTTGACCACTCCTACGGGGGAACCACGGTATGATGCGTCACGGGGGGCGTTTCATGGCGTGTGTGGGCGGGGCCTGCCGTGAGTGCGGGACCGGGAAAAGAGATACAGAGACACTGCCATGGAGCGGTGGCAGCGGGCCGGAGCGGGAGCTGAGCTGAGGTGAGTCGGGCCGGGCCTGAGGCGCTAGGCCACGCACGGGGGCTCCGGGTCACCACGGCCGGGCTCTGAGTCCAACCCCTTCCCCGGGGTGTCTTCCTCTCTTCTCTATCTCCTTCCCTCACTCTCTCCTTCCCTCTCTCTCTCTCTCTCTCTCGCTCCTTCCCTCTCTCTCTCCTTCCCTCTCTCTCTCTCTCCTTCCCCCTCTCTCTCTCTCTCCTTCCCCTCTCTCTCTCCTTCCCCCTCTCTCTCTCTCTCCTTCCCCCTCTCTCTCTCTCCTTCCCCCTCTCTCTCCTTCACCCTCTCTCTCTCTCCCTCCTTCACCCTCTCTCTTTCTCCTTCCCTCTCTCCTTCCCTCTCTCTCCTTCCCTCTCTCCTTCCCCCTCTCTCTCTCTCCTTCCCCCTCTCTCTCTCTCTCTCTCCTTCGCCCTCTCTCTCTCTCTCCTTCACCCTCTCTCTCTCTCCCTCCTCTCTCTCTCTCCTTCCCCCTCTCTCTCCTTCCCTCTCTCTCTCTCTTTCCCTCTCTCTCTCTCTCCTCTCTCTCTCTCCCTCCCCTCCCCTCTCTCCTTCTCTCTCTCTCTCCTTCCCTCTCTCCTTCCCCCCTCCCTCTCTCTCTCTCTCTCCTTCCCCCCTCGCTCTCTCTCTCTCTCCTTCCCCCCTCTCTCTCTCTCTCTCCTTCCCCCCCTCTCTCTCTCTCTCTCTCTCTCCTTCCCCCTCTCTCTCTCTCATTAATGTCAATGATAACATTGCAAAATTATAATTCTGCTTGCTACCTCCAAATTCACATAGAAGGAAAACTGTAAAACCTGGAGTATATGGCTACCATCGATCCCCATTAACAAAAAACGAAGTTAAAGAACCACCTCCTGGGTGCTTAGCAAGAGTTCTTCAATCCCAACAGTTTTATAAACAGTTTTATAAACATGGCAGAGGGTTCTTCAGTTCCCTCGGCAACGCCGGGTACTCCAGATAGTATATATATATAGGCCTAGAAATTCGACGCTGCCGTGCTGGCTGTTAAGGCTGGTTGTGTAAAAAAAATGGCGGCCACCTCGCTTCTTCCCACTTCCGGCATTGGACACGCCGTCCGCCAAGTTGGTAAGGGCCATAACGCTCCAATAAGACATGAAGAGATCAACTAATCACCCTTGTGAATTCCCTTAGTGACTGTCTTGTGTGTGCCTTTGCCTATCCTAGTGATGTCACGCAGCGCTACCCCAGTGGCTGCAGCATGGCTGGTGGAAGGCTGCTGACTTTCAGTGGGGGACACAGCAAATGGTCTTGCAGGACGACCTCGATGAGCTGGTGGCTGGGAGTGTCAAATCAAGTGAAGTTGTTGTTTCTTGTCTTCTTCTCCTCCTTCTCCTTCTCCTTCTTCCCTCTCCCTCTTCTTCTCCTTCTCCTTCTTCCCTCTCCCTCCTTCTTCTTCTTCTTCTTCTTCTTCTTCGTCCCTCTTCTTCTTCATCTTCCCTCTCCCTCTTCTTCTTCTCCTTCTCCTTCTTCCCTCTCCCTCTTCTTCTCCTTCTCCTTCTTCCCTCTCCCTCCTTCTTCTTCTTCTTCTTCTTCGTCCCTCTTCTTCTTCATCTTCCCTCTCCCTCTTCTTCTCCTTCTCCTTCTTCCCTCTCCCTCCTTCTTCTTCTTCTTCTTCGTCCCTCTTCTTCTTCATCTTCCCTCTCCCTCTTCTTCTTCTTCTTCTTCCCTCTCCCTCTTCTTCTCCTTCTCCCCTCTCCCTCCTTCTTCTTCTTCTTCTTAGTCCCTCTTCTTCTTCATCTTCCCTCTCCCTCTTCTTCTCCTTCTCCTTCTTCCCTCTCCCTCTTCTTCTCCTTCTCCTTCTTCCCTCTCCCTCTTCTTCTTCTTCTTCTTCTTCTTCCCTCTCCCTCTTCTTCATCTTCCCTCTCCCTCTTCTTCTTCTTCTTCTTTCTTCTTCTTCTCTCTCCCTCTTCTTCTTCCCTCTCTCCTTTTTCTTCTTCCTTCTTCTTCTTCTTTTTCGTCCTTCTTCTTCTTCTTCTTTCTTCTTTTCCTCTTTCCTCTTCTTCTTCCCTCTTCTTCGTCTTCTTCCCTCTCCCTCTTCTTCTTGCCTCTCCCTCTTCTTGGTCAACCACTGGCTGGGCAGGCTGCCTTTCTTCGGTGTCTGAAATGAGGAAGGCACAAGGATAGGGTTGTGGTGAGGGAAGGGCGGGAAAGCAAGAGCTGCATGCTTATACCATGCACACCTTATAAATCAGAAGATATTGTGGGATGAGGGGGAAGGGGGATGTGAGAAGGAGGATAAAGTATGAGGATACCCAGCATCTTGTATTCTTTCAGCCCCGCTGCTGGCCAAGGGCTCAGCCATGCCCCTGCCAAGAGCAGTCAGCACCGTCTCCTCCAAGGGGGTGAGACAAAGTTAGGAATGTGAGGTGTGCCTCGTGTTTTGCAGAGATTGTTGGTAGGTAAGTGATGGCGGGGTGGGGGGAAGGGAGATCGTGCAGTATGTGAGGCTAGTGGTGCAGTTGGTCGGAGATGGCTTTAGAAGATCCAGTCACTGACCTTGACCACTGGTCTTGATCAGCCATGGTCTCATTGAATGGCGGAGCAGGCTCGAGGGGCCAAATGTCCTACTCCTGCTCCTATCTTCAATGTTTCTATGAAACTTCTTTGGGCACTGGGGCCAAGTCCTGGGGTGACACTGCTGGCAGTGACCACCTCGGCGATCTGGCCCCACATCCTTCTTTCTGGAGGGCCTCCTGGCCCCCTGTGGGTAATGAACCTCTCTTCCAGTGTTCACCCCCTGCACAAAGCTGGAGTGCTGTGTGCGAGACCCTGGATGACCCTTCCCTGGCTTGTTGAGCCATTTGTGTTAGTGCTGAAGCACTTGGTTGCCATTTTTTTACATGCAGAAGGCAGTTCAGCTTTAAGAGCTGAAGACTGCCATTTTGAAATTATTTTTAATATTTATATTTTTGTAGAAGGCAGTTGAGCTCTAAGGGCTATAGACTGCCTATTTTTAAATGATTTTTATTTTTTTCATTTTAGAAGGCCTTTAAGGGCTTGACACTGCTTTCTAAAATGATAGGCTAGCTTCATGACAACGCTGCCTCGCACCAGGGTTGCTAAGACCATGCTACATTAGAAACATAGAAACATAGAAGATAGGAGCAGGAGTAGGCCATTCAGCCCCTCGAGCCTGTTCTGCCATTTAATGAGATCATGGCTGATCATCCAAATTCAGTACCCTGTCCCTGCTTTCTCCCCATATCCCTTGATCCCTTTAGCCTTAAGAAATATATCTAACTCCTTCTTGAATATATTTAATGGATTGGCCTCAACTGCCTTCTGTGGTAGAGAATTCCACAGATTCACCACTCTCTGGGTGAAGAAATTCCTCCTCATCTCAGTCCTAAATGGCTTACCCATTATCCTTAAACTGTGACCCCTGGTTCTGGACTTCCTCCGCCATCGGGAACATCCTTCCTGCATCTAGTCGGTCTAATCCTGTTAGAATTTTATAAGTTTCAATGAGATCCCCTCTCATTCTTCTAAACTTTAGCGAATATAAGCCTAATCGACCCAATCTCTCCTCATACGTCATTCCTGCCATCCCAGGTATCAGTCTGGTGAATCTTCGCTGCACTCGCTCCATGGCAAGAACATCCTTCCTCAGATAAGGCGACCAAAACTGCACATAATACTCAAGGTGTGGTCTCACCAAGGCCCTGTACAACTGCAGCAGGACATCCTTGCTCCTGTACTCAAATCCTCTTGCTACGAAGGCCAACATACCATATGCCTTCTTAACCGCCTGCTGCACCTGCATGCTTACCTTCAGCGACTGGTGCACAAGAACACCCAGGTCTCGTTGCACTTCCCCTTTTCCCAATCTATTGCCGTCCAGATAATAATCTGTCTTCCTCTTTTTGCCACAAAAGTGGATAACCTCGCATTTATCCACATTATACTGCATTTGCCATGCATCTGCCCAATCACCCAACCTGTCCAAATCGTACTGGATTTGGGCCTCCTGCTGAGACTACCGCCCAAAACAGTGCATTGCACTGTAGGTTTTTGCGCTCCAATCGTTTAAATCGGCAGGCAGCACCAAAATGACCGGTGCTGCCTGCGCTCATTTTTGCGGGGCGGGCCATTAACCCTGGCCCGCGGTGGCACCGCCCGTTTTCGGGCTTAATCGAATTTGCAGGCCATAGTCCTCTCCACGGACACCCGTCACTCTCAGCTACTTCAAGCAAATGGCCATTCTTTAAGTGTGAATCTAGACAGAGAGTGTTGGCAGACTGCTCAACTGTTGAGGCTATCGCAGTTGAGCCTGATCCTGCCCAGGTATCCATTCTCTCCAGCAGCATCACTGGATCATGATCAGGAATACAAGCCTTGGACACCTTCCTTTTCCACCCTTCTTAGCCAAGGGTTGTTGAAGTAAGTGGTTGCGCTCCTCCTGTTAAAAACTTGCACATCAGAACAGGAGTCTGAATTTAGTATGTTAATTGTTTTAGAATATATTCCCTTTTTTCTGTAACTTGCTCTCTGAAGTAACCTGATGGTACCGCAGACTAGATCAGAATTTTTTTGGGGGGGGATGTTCTTATTCAAGAACCATGGAAGCTGAAAAAGTATCATAAAAGCAAAAAAAGTTATTGTATGGGGTAATTTCACAAATTAATTTTATTGTTTAAGAGCGAAGTTATACTGCCACTTTCCACTTGCAGAAAAGACAAAAGTGACACTTGTGCCAGAATTTTCTGGGGTGGTAGCGGGCGCGGTCGGAGGTGAGTTGGGTGGGAAAGTTGTCATTTTTAGGAGCGAGTCGGGAACCTGCTGTCATCCCGCTCCCACGCGCCTTTCCCCCAGGCGCGCCTGTCAGCACGGACCTGACCCGACCGGCAGAGGCGGGCGACCCAATTTAAATTATTAGTAGCGAGTTGTCAGACCCTTAAGAGTGGTTTTAACCTTACCTTTTAATCTTAACTGCATGGCCACGGGAAACACATCCTCACGTCTGTCAACCTGAGGCGGGAGTTCAGTGGCCATTGCTCCAGCTGATTAGTTGACAGCATCAAATGTAGTTTAAAAGCTCCCACCTGACAAATGATCACTTTCCTCAGCAGAAGCTGTTTCTCACTGCATTCCCAGCACAGATTCTGCATGCTGTAGTCTTTCCAGCAAAGTCTCCATCCAGTGTCACCTCATTGGAAGAACCTCTCTCACCATTGACAGGTTACTTCTATCATCTCTGCTTCACCTGCCATCTATTCCATCAGCATGGGTGCCGTTTATACTTTCACCTTGGTCCTCAGAATCGGACCACGATGAGCCCCAATTCCAGCAGCACCAGGCACACCAGCAGCACCAACAACAATACCAACCTGCTCCGCAATCAACTGATGCTGCACAGGACAGAGGGCATCAGCACCCGACCACACTGCTGCCCGGGAAGCCAGGGATGGCCTCACCATGGCCACATTTACTTCACTTGATGCTGTAAACCCATATGGCTGCCACATGATGCGCCAGGTTGGCACCACCCCACACCAACACCATAAAGCATCCCTACAATGACCAAGCCATTCCTTTCACACTCATCACCATTGCGGGGGGCGGGGGTACCGTTATGTCTCACCATTCACTGCAACTCACTAGGCCACTTGCAAAGTTGCACACAAATCTGAATGTGCTGAAAATAAAGATTTTTCTGTTTGACAGCACATTAATGGAAACTTTACATAAACATTGGATAAAACACTCAAATGGCTACCCTTGTGAATCTGCTTGTGTGTCATCTTTCTCTTCCGTGTGCTTCTATGAGGTGCTAGCCCTGTGGCTTCAGCAGAGGTAGAGGCAGCTTGCTCACTTCCCTGCTGCGAAGGAGCTGGAGAGCACTTTGCTGCACATCAGTGGGGCCATGAGGACCCACATCTACGCTGACATCCCTCCTAGAGAGGAGGTCTGTGAGCCTCTGCCATCTATTTTCCAAACATAGCCATCTATTCTCCATAGATAGCCAGCTATTCTCCATGGAGACCATATGCTCCTGTGAGTGGCACATTAGCTGCTCCATGTAGGTGGCCATCCAATCCATGGAGGAACCTACAGTCGCCATCGTCTGTGACACGGTGGTGCTCATGTTGGAGATGGACTCCTCCATTCTCTGAACATTTGCAGACATCGCGCTCGCAAAACTTGTCAGAGCTTCCTGCACTTCTTGCTGCACCTCCAGGATCGCCCTCTTTCTGAATGGCCCCCCGAGGCTCAGCATCTGCATGCAGCTGAGCAGAGCTGGGAAAGTCCTGCACTGTCTGGCGAGGACTCTACACTGCTGTCCCTGTCTCCACCATCTGCTCTTGCTCACTTGTGAGACACCAGGTGACAGCACTACTCTATCTTGCATGGGACCCACCGAGGTGTGCGTATCTGCACTGGTGCTGTGTGCGCTTCTGTCTGGTGACGGTGCGACCTCAGAGGCTGGAGGCTTCTCTGAGGAGTCGTCTTCCTCTTCCTCCTGTACAGTGAGGGGGGGAGGAGGGGCCTCTTGATGGACCTGTGGGAGAGTAAAGAGATGAGTTAGATATGTCATATGAAGAATGGGTACAGATACCAGTATGCACATGATGACCATTCAGTGGCTGCTGACATCAGTCCCCATATGAGTGACTGCTGTAGGCCATGTGGCTGTCTGATATGTAATTCTGTCAGCAGGTTGCTGAGATGTCCCCCTTTCTCTGTCTCCCACTTCCAGCTGCTCGGCGACTCCAGATATTTCTAAAGCAGCCTCCTCTGCTGTTGTAAGGTTTGCAAATGATGGAGGGCCACCGCTGGTTCTCCCTCTCTCCCTCTTAATTTGGGTTCTCTTTTCCTGCAAGGAGGGAAGAAAGAGAAGATTGAGAGAGTGATGGAATGAGTGTAAGCAATGGATGGGTTAGATCTTTAGAGGGTGACTATGATGGAGTGGGGTGCCAAAGCCAAGTGGCCTCTTTGTGTGTTGTTAGTTGGTGTGATTGCACTAGGATGCGGATGAGTGTGAGAGGTGGCTTGTGAGATGGGGATGTGATAATGTAGATAGAGAGAGAGGGATGGGTGGACATGCAAGGTAAGTTGGTGTGAGTAAAGATGTGCAGGAGTAGGGTTGGGAAGGCAGAGTTGGGGATGTGATGAGAGGCACAGCAGGATGAGGTTGAGTGTGGCTTTGTACTCACGTTTCCTGATCTAATGAGATCATTGAAACATTTGCGGCACTGCACCCAGGTCCTCCTGACCACATCCCTGCTGGTGACCTCCTCTGCAATCTGAAACCAGGCTGTCTTGGTCTCCTGGGGCGGTCTCTTCTACCCATCGGAAGGGAAGAAGAGCTCCCTGCATGCTCTCACTCCCTCCATAAGCATATGGAGGGAGTCATCGGAGAACCTGGGTGCAGCCCTCTGCCTCTGTGCAGTCATTGTTAATGTTTGCAGCACCCTAGTGCTGTAGTGCACTGACAGCACTATGTTATATTGACATTCAAATCCAATGTGGCCATGGTCCCTTTAAAGATCCAGGCTGAAAACACATCATCGATGATGTCACTAGACCCGCACCATTTAATTGGGCTGGATAACACGCAGGGCGGGCTTAAGAGGCCCTATTAAGGGAAAGTCATTTTCAGCAGTGGGATGGAACCAGCAGCAGGGTCATGATCCGCCATGGACACCGCCCACACCGGACCCGCCCAGGTAGGCAAAATTCCGGCCTTTAACTTTGGAGTGCGAGGCCCTCTCAGGGTATAAACCCATGGTGTCATGTTACCAGTTTTGAATCTCAAGCTGTACCTGCCAATTTCAGACCAGTAGCCCATTATAATCATTACAAGATGACAGTTCAACTTGAGGTTCAGATAGCCATAGTACTGAATCATTTATTCTCAGTTCTTGTGAACTCCTTGATTCGGTTGTAATGAAAGCAGAGTTTTTATTCTGAATTATAGGGAGAAAGAATCTGAATTTTGTTGTATAATTTTGAAACAGTTAAAACTAAATTAGAAACTTGACTAAATGAAGACTTGAAACCCAGTTTGGAAGATGCAGTCAGGTTATTTGATCTGATGATGAGCGAGGTTGCAGGAGGTTGCCTCTCAATGCTGATCAAGTTGTTGGCTTTCTGAGAGACATGGGCATTTAATATGTAAACTTCAGCTACTATCCATCGGTCACAGATGTGCTTTCAATTACTGGCAAATGTCAAAGTTGCCGAGACTACAGATGAATTCATTATATTTCAAATAGTTGAACCATCAATGGTGCTTTGTTCTAATTGAGGTCCATGTTGCACAGAGTGGGATTAAACAGAGTGGACTTGAACAGAGTGCTTTGGTTGGGAATTTCTGGTAAGTATTGGGTAAGTAGAAGCTGTAAAAAGTGAAATTTAGTTTAACATTTTAACATAGAACTTATGGGGCTAGATTTTCAGTTGCTTGCGCCAGCAGTTAGCGCCTTAAGAGAAGTGATTTCCGGGCGCTATGCGTGTAGCGCCCGGGCGCAGCGCAGTTTGCGCCCCGCCCCAAATTAAGTTGCCCGTTAGCGCCGGCGCAAAGTTTAGCGCCCGCCCGGCTGCGCGCGCAGAAAATGACGTCACATCCTCGTGCAACGCCCTTTGGCCGCCCCGATTGCAAACTTCAGTCGGACCGCCCCATTGTGCGGCGGGCGGCCGGAGCGTTTGGAAAAAGGAACGCAACACAACCAGCGCGGGCCCCGGGGGGCGCTAATTAAAGGGAATGTCCTCTCCAGTATAAAGGCCATCCATTATTTCAGAAAACAGTCTTGTGCAACGCATTTCTGGAGACACAACAAGGAGGATAGCTAACTGGTTTCAAGCAGCAAGAGCCAGGTATTTTTGGACTCAGGCAACAGCGCTGCAAGTGGCCATTTGGAAATTAGAGTGTTTGCCAGGATTTGATGGGGGTTGCATGGGGTGCCAACGCGGAGCTGCAGCTCCATGTCCGTAGGGCTCGCAGACGCATTGTGAGAGGGGCAGCCCTGGCTAGAGGCAGAGGGGGCTACAGGCGTCGGCCACGTAGGCCTTACCCAGTCAGGCTATACCGCCAGCAGCGCTCCTACCTAAACATGAGTGCCGCGCGATGTGTTAAAAGGCTCCGATTCCGAAAGGAGGTGATTGCAGAGGTCTGCCACCTGCTTCGCCGAGATCTGCGGCCAAAGCTCAGGTGCAGGACGTCTCTGTCGGTGGAAGTGAAGGTGACGGTGGCATTGAACTTCTATGCCACCGGCTCCTTCCAATACGCTGCTGGGGACATAGCAAACATCTCCCAGTACGGCGCGCATCGCTGCATCCGCCAGGTGACAGAAGCACTGTTCAGAAGGAGAAGCCAATTCATCTCCTTCCCCATGGCCCTGGAGAGCCAGCATCAGCGCGCATTGGGATTTTCCAGACTCGGGGAATTCCCCTTGGTGCAGGGCGCCATTGACTGTACGCATGTGGCTTTGCGGGCCCCTCTGGAGCATGGCGAGCAGTATCGCAACAGGAAGGGCTACCATTCTCTGAATGTGCAGCTGGTCTGTGACCACAAGCAGCGCATCATGGCAGTCAATGCCAGCTTCCCAGGCAGCAGCCACGATGCCTTTATCCTGCGGCAGAGTACTGTGCATGACATGTTCCAGGCACAGCCTCCCCCAAGAGGATGGCTACTCGGGGACAAAGGCTATCCTTTGTGCACCTGGCTCATGACCCCGCTCCGCGCGCCCAGGACCGCTGCTGAAGAGGCCTACAACGAGAGCCATCAAACCACCCGCAACATCATCGAGCTAACTATTGGGGTCCTCAAGCAGCGGTTCCGCTGCCTTGATCGCTCCGGAGGAGCTCTCCAGTATTCGCCGGACCGGGTCTCCCAATTTGTGGTGGTTTGCTGCATGCTACACAACCTGGCTATCCGCAGGACTCAGGCACTGCCACCTGACGTTGGACCAGCACCTCAGGAGGAGGAGCAGGAGGAGCATGAGGAGGAGGAGGAGGAGGAGGAGGAGGAGCAGGAGTACGTTCCCAGGAGGGAGCGACCAGGGCCAAGGGCCGCACGACGCCACCTTATTACACGGTACTTCTAAGCCCCCTGTCAGGGAATGGCCAGGGGCCATGAGGGAAGATGAATGCAGCCGCTCCGCAAGCCCTCAGCCGGCGAAGCCAACAAACACTAAGAAGAACAACCATGGAGACTGCATGAATAAAGATAATTTTTTATTAAACAAAAATGGAAAGCCCTTCCCACATGAATCCCCAAAAACAATAAACGGGCCCCACAAAAAGCCCAACAAACGACTCACTCCCACAAACTGGGGAGGAGCCACTCCACCTTTATTGAAACCGGGCCTCAACGTCGGCCTAACGCAAAAAAAAAGCCCTCCAAAAGCACAACCATGGGCAAAATAAAGATGGCCACCGCCATATTAAAGGAAAGCTGGCCACACCCTCTACTGAGTGGCCCGCGAGGGCGAGACCTTGGCCAGCATTTTGCCTCCCCTGCCCTGCCTGCTGCTCCTTCGCAAGCTCTGCCCAGTGGCTGCTGCGAGGCTGGGGGAAGGCGCCTGAGGCTCAGATGCCCTTCCGCCAGATGCCGCTGGGGGGCGGCCTACACGGCGTTTGGGCCTCGAGGGGCCGTCTCCTGAGTGGCGCGCCTGAGCCTGGCCACCATCAGCTGCAGCCGCTTGCCCTTGACGCCCCAGAGGGGGAATGGCGGCGACGGATGGTGCAATGTGGGCCAGCTGGCGTCTGGGATGCGCTGGCTGGTGCTGTGGCGCGGTGGCACTCGGCCGGGCCCGCACTGCAGGATCCGCAGCAATCAGCCGACGGCCGGCTTGCTGGGATGGTCCAGCGCGGCGCCTGCCCTGGCGATGCCTGCCTGAGACAGCGCGTGTGGCAGCAGTGAGTGGCCCTGTGGTCCTGGTGTGCGCGCGCATCACATCCGCCAGGGTCTTGACGGCATCAGTTAGCATGCGGCCAGTCGCGGCAGTTGCTGCCCCGAACTCGCGCACACTGGTCGCCAGCGACTCGATGGCCTCAGGCATGCGCCCCACCACGCTCATGAGCTCCGTGTGGCGCCGGTCCGAGTCGTCGGCCATCTGATCGAGCTTCCGCACCTCCTCCGAAGTGAAGGTGTCCGGACTGGAGTCGCGACTCTCCCGCTGGGGAGGAGGGGGCCGAACTAGGGGACCCTTGCCGCGTTGGTGACGGCGAGTGTGCCGAGCAGCAGCACTCCCCTCTGATCCTTCCCCCCTTTGGGGGGAAGGCCGCGGGCCACGCGCACGGCTGCTGGGTGGCTGGACGCCACTGGTCCCAGAAGCTGCATTGCCCTGCGACAGTTCCTCCAGGCACTCGTCCAGTGAGGAGGTGTCGAGCATTTCCTCCTCTCCTGCGGGACGTGACTGTTCCCCCGAAGGTCCGGCTTGCTCCTCCTCCTCCTCCTGGTTGGAGGTGCTGTCACTGGCAGCCTCAGGGTCCTGGTCGTCACCAGCTGAAAGCAGGAATGCACAAGAGTAGCTTCAGAGTGAGGAGACGGCGTCAGCGAGGGAGTTAGGACTGGTGGGATTCAGCGCATTGGTGGGACAGTGGCAAAGGAGGTAGCTCGGATGGGCCAGTGCGACGCGAGAGGGCCAAAAGGCGAGGTCCTTACCATTGCCGGGCAGTGGAGGGTCGGATACACCGCACGCTGTGGGGACAATCACACGTGCTCCCATGAGCACACACACGCGCTCCTCCAGCCGAGTGAGCTTCTGCAGCTTGGCGCGGCCACCCCTGGCACGGGCCTGGCGATTAAACGCTACTTTAGCCTGCAAGAGAAAGGACGGGCTGTAAGTGCGCAGTGAAGCCCTGATGTAGTGTGCACTGCCTCCCATGGTGGAATAGCTTGGACAGAGTGAAGCCCTGATGTAGTGTGCACTGCCTCCCATGGTGGAATAGCTTGGACAGAGTGAAGCCCTGATGTAGTGTGCACTGCCTCCCATGGTGGAATAGCTTGGCCAAAGTGTAGAGTGCCGAATGGCCATTTGATGCTCATGACTGTCCCAATGCTGCTGGCTGAGGGCTGGCCAAAAGGACTTTCAGGTCCCTTTGCCCATCATGTCAGGTGTACATGCAAGAATGAGGAGGAGACTGGAAAGGCTACTCACCCTCACAATCCTGGTCAGATCGTTGTACTTCTTCCGGCATTGTGTGTGGGTCCTGGGGGCCTCGCCGGTGAACGTCACCCTCTGGGCGATCTGCTTCCAGGCTTTGGTGTAGTCGTGGTGGGTTGGATTCCTCCCACTCTCTGGAAACAAGATCTTGCGCCTCACCTCCAGAGCTGTGAGCATGATGTCCAGATCACCCTCTGAGAAGCGCAGGGCACGCTGACGGGCCTTCTCTGGCGTTGCCATGACTCCCTGGGGCTGAGCAGTAGTGTTGAGGCCTCTTTGCAAGGCTGCAGTGTGCAGGGCGTGGCAGCAGACCAATTCGTCCCTTCCCCCTTTAACAGCTGGTCGGCACCACGGGGTCTGCTGTCAGTGCAAAAATGACCGCACCCGCGCTGCGCCCCGCCTGGGCGCTATCCCTCTGGACCGCCGGCTTAGCGCCTAAAGAGAGTAGTGGAACGCCTCTTTTAGCGCTCCACCAACCTCTTAGGGCGAAGCCACTGAATTCCCGGCAACGGGGCGCTACTTTGGGGCGGGCGCTAACTTCGGGCGGGCGCTAAAGCTAGCGCCCCAAAACTGCCTAAACTGAAAATCTAGCCCTAAAACTTTAAAAACTGTAGTTAACAGAAGCTGCCTGCTTAGTGGTAGTTAACTGTCAGTCAGCTGTAAGCGCTTGTCTTGAATAGGCGCTAATCACCATGAGCAGGGGAGCTGCGTCATCACTTGTAAATTGGGTGAGGTTCCGAGTGTATAAAGTAAACATTTCTACAGCGCACAGAGCGGTCTGCAAACGGAGGGGACTTGAACAGAGTGATTTGGTTGGGAATTTGGAAAGAGTGGGAATTCGGAGAAGAGAGGGAAGGAATTGTTGTTTTTTGCCAACACTACTTGTCGTGCTTTGTGTTACAGGTAGATATTTAATTTCAGTACCCTTAACTTAATCTAGATCAAGTAAGTAGTCAGGAAACTACTCTGTAAACTAAGTTACATAATTACAAATTTAATTACATTTAATTAAATAAATCAAGGTCATATAGGGGTGGCAGGGCAGGTGGTGTGTGGCACCTGCAGCACGTGGGAGTTTGTGGAGAGCATTGTGATCCCGGACAACCACGTTTGCAGTAAGTGCCTGCATCTTGAGGAACTTCAGCTCCGAGTTTTTGAGCTGGAGTCTGAGGAGCAGACATTGCGGGGCATCAGGGATGGGGAGAGTTACCTGGACACTTTGATCCAAGAGGCAGTCACACTTCTTAGGTTAGGTAATGGTACAGGTCTGGTTAGTGGACAGGAGGGTGTGATTGCAACTCAGGCAGGTAAGGGGACCCCAGGTGCAGTGCTGGAGGAGCCTCAGCCTTTGCCCTTGTCCAATGGGTATGAGGCTCTTGCTGCCTGTCTGGATAAGGGAAAAGCCTGCAGGATGGATGAGCAAGCTGAGCATGGCACCATGGTGCAGGAGGCCATTCAAGTGGGAAGAGTGAAAGGGAATGTAGTTGTGTTAGGGGACAGTATAGTCAGGGGGTTAGATACTGTTCTCTGCAGCCACAACCGAGAGTACTGAAGGTTGTGTTGCCCGCCCGGTGCCAGGGTTAAAGACATCTCCTCATGGCTGGAGGAGAACTTGGAGTGGGAGGGGGAGGATCCAGTTGTCGTGGTCCACGTAGGAACCAACGATATAAGTAGAGCTAGGTATGAGGTTCTGCTGAGGGAGTTTGAGGAACTAGGATCCAAATTAAAAAGCAGAACCTCAAAGGTAATAATCTCTGAATTGTTAACTGAGCCACGTGCAAAATAGTAAAGGGACAAACAGATTAGAGGTTTAAATGCGTGGCTCAAAGAGTGGCGTGGGAGGAACGGGTTTCGGTTCATGGGGCACTGGCACCAGTACTGGGGAAAGAGGGAGATGTTCCGTTGGGATGGACTCCACTTAAACCGGGCTGGGACCAGTGTCCTGGTGAACTGGATATCTAGACAGTAGACAGGGCTTTAAACTAATGAAGGCGGGCAGGCGGGCGGGGGGCGGATTCAGGAAAGAGTAAACTTAAAAGCAGCGAGAGAGATGTCAAGGCTCTAGAGCAGAGTAGAGTTTTGGGTAAAAGTAAGCAGTTTGTCAGGAAGGGACAGAGGGAGTAACAAAGGTAATAAGGGATCAGTGACGAAGGTGACATAAGGAAAAAGAGAAATAAGCTAAAGCTAAAGGCACTATATCTGAATGCGTGAAGCATTCGCAACAAAATAGATGAATTAATAGCACAGATAGAAATGAACAGATTTGATCTAATAGCCATAATGGAGACGTGGTTGCAAAGTAGCCAAGGTTGGGAACTAAATATTCCAGGATATATATCTTTCAGAAGGGATAGACAAAATGGAAAAGGAGGAGGAGGGGTAGCTCTGCTAATAAAGGATG
Source organism: Somniosus microcephalus (assembly GCF_052327205.1). Classification (NCBI taxonomy): domain Eukaryota; kingdom Metazoa; phylum Chordata; class Chondrichthyes; order Squaliformes; family Somniosidae; genus Somniosus; species Somniosus microcephalus. The sequence continues at coordinate 11,821,256 of NC_141000.1, read as the reverse complement.
GGATAAAGACAGTAGAGAGAAAGGATCTTAGCTCGGAAAATCAAGAAGTAGATTCAGTTTGGGTGGAGCTAAGAAACAGCAAGGGGCAGAAAACATTGGTGGGAGTTGTTTATAGGCCCCCAAACAGTAGTTGTAATGTAGGGCAGAGTATAAATCAGGAAATTAGAGGCGCATGTAACAAGGGTAATACAGTGATCATGGGGGACTTTAATCTACATATAGACTGGGCAAACCAAATTTGCAGTAATAGTGTGGAGGACAAATTCATGGAATGTATGCAAGATAGTTTTCTAGATCCATATGTTGAGGAACCAACGAGGGAACAGGCTATTTTAGATCTAGTATTGTGCAACGAGAAAGGGTTAATTAATAACCTTGTTGTAAAGGGGCCTTTAGGGAAGAGTGACCATAATATGATAGAATTTTATATTGAGTTTGAAAGTGATTTAGTTAAATCCAAAACTAAGGTCTTAAATCTAAACAAAGCAAACTACGTATGTATGAGGGGCGAGTTGGCTAAAGTAGATTGGGAAACTACATTAAAAGGTATGATAGTGGACAAGCAATGGCTAGCATTTAAAGAGTTAATACATAATTTACAACAAATATACATTCCTTTTAAAAACCCCACAGGAAAAGTGGTCCAACCGTGGCTAACAAGAGAAGTTAAAGATATTATTAGATCAAATGCTGCCAAAAAGAGTAGTAAGCCTGAGGATTGCAAGGATTTTAGGATTCAGCAAAGGAGGACCAGGAAATTGATAAAGAAAGTGAAAATAGAATATGAGAGTAAACTAGCGGGAGACTATGGGCTGGATTTTGTCAGCCCCGAGGAGGCGGGTATGGAGGCGGGACTGCCGGTAAGGTTGCAGAATTTGGGGGTGGGTGGCAAACCCTCCCCCGTCCCGCTTCCGTGCCCTCTTGCCAGGAGGCGGGAAGCTGCCCTGCCCCAGGTCCCGTCTCCTCAAGGCGGGAAAGGGATTAAATCCTATTAACAGGTAGTTAACAGGCAGAAAATAGGATTATCCCCATTTTTCCATCCGAAGTGCAGGCTTCCCGACCTCGGAGAACCCCGCCAGGGTGTAGGAGACTAGTAGGAGGTCTGCGGGGGTCGGAGGGGTCTGAAAGTGCGATGTAGAGGTGAGTGATGGGTGCAAGTGTGGAGTGTAAGTATGTAAGGTGAGTGTAAAGTGTTAGAAAATGTTCACTTACCTTTGTTTCTGCCTACAGCCTTCAGCCGCTGTGGAGCCAGAGTCCCGACATCTCCATTGTAGATTTCACAGACAGCTCCGAACCAACAGCCAGGTGATTTCTGCAAAGTTGAATGGTTTGATGAGTCCTGAACACAAGGACTCATCAAACTACACAGAATGTCAGTGTTTGACAGCTTCACAGAGCTGTCAAACGATGACATTTCTTCTTTCAAAAAATCTTGACTGATGACACGTCATACGCTGATGTGCTCTGTCACTGACTTCCCCCTAATTGGCCTGCTGAGCCCGCTGGGCGGGCATAACAGGATCAATCAGGGGAAAATCCCGCTGGTTGGCTGGAAGCTGATGGAGGCGGGATTGAAAGCTGGCAAGCAGCAGTCCACCTCCAAAAGCTTCCCATTGACAAAATCCAGCCCTAAGGGCGAGATCTTGCCAGCCCTGGGGAGGAGGATATGGAGGCGGGACTGCCAGAAAAATGGCAGAATCTGGAGGCGGGTGCCCATCCCGCCCCCAACCCGCCTCCGTGCCATCTTCCTGAGAGGCGGGTCCCCGACTCACGCAGGGACCCGTCTCCTTGAGGCGGGAAGGGGATTAGAGCCATTTTACCCCTGCAAGTGTGGGCTTCCTGACGGCTGCGAACCTCGCCAGGGCCAGCGAGGTGAGCAGTGAGTCTGCGGGGGTGAGAGGGGTCGAAAAGTCCGCTGTAGATGTGAGTGATGGGCGCAAGTGTGGACAAGTAAGTATGGGAGGTGAGTGTAAAGGGTTGGAAAAAGTTTCCTTACCTTTGCTTCTTCCTGCAGGCTTCAACCCTTGGGGATCCGGAGGTGCCTCATCTCAATGGCAGAGATGACAGAATGGCTGCTGCATTCTCAGATGCAGCAGCCATCTGCTTTCTGCTGAGGAGAGAGGATTTGGTGAGCCATCTGTGCAAGGGCTCACCTTAGAACAGAGATTGTCAATGTTTGACAGCTTCTCAAAGCTATCAAACGCTGACAATTCATCACTCAAAAACATTTTGACAGCTGAAACGTCATACGCTGATATCCTCTGTCACCGGCTTTCCCTTAATTGGCCTACGGGCTTAACAAGGTCATTCAAGGGAAAATAGCGTGGGTTGGTCAGATGTCGTTGGGGCCGGGACTGAAACCCGAAAACAAGCAGTCCCGCCCCCAACGCGCCCCCATTGACAACATCCAGCCCTTTGTGTCTGTCTTCACGGAAGAAGACGCAAAAAAACTTCTCGGAAATAGTGGACATCCAAGGGTCTAGCGAGAATGAGGAACTAAAAGATATTAGTATTAGTAAAAAAGTAGTACAGGTAGGCTATCCTTTATCCGAACTTCCAAAAACCGAAAACCTCTAAAAACCGAAAGTTTTTTCGTTCAGCGTAAGTCGTGCGCACGACATGACCAGAGTGGCGCACGACTTACGCTCCCCCCGCCGACCCCGACCCCCGCCGACCCCCACCCCGACCCCCCCGTCGACGCCGACCCCCCGCCGACCCCCCCCGCCCGAACCCCCCGCCGACCCCGACCCCTGCCAACCCGCCGACCCCCCTGCCGACCCCGACCCCCCGCCGACCCCCACCCCCAACAAATTTCCCAGTCTTATAAAATACCTTCTGAAATCCGAAATTTTCCGAAAACCGAAACACGGCTGGTCCCGAGGTTTTCGAATAAAGGATAGTCTACCTGTACTGGAGAAATTAATGGGACTGAAAGCCGATAAATCCCCTTGACCTGATGGCCTACATCCTAGGGTTTTGAAAGAGTTGGCTATAGAGATAGTGGATGCATTGGTTGTCATTTTCCAAAATTCCATAGATTCTAGTAGAACAGTTCCCGCGGATTGGAAGGTAGCAAATGTAACCCCACTATTTAAGAAAGGAGGGAGAAAGAAATGAGGAACTACAGACCAGTTAGCCTGACATCAGCAGTAGGGAAAATGCAAGAATCTATTATTAAGGACGTGGTAACAGGGCACTTAGAAAATAATAATAGGATTGGGCAGAATCAATACGGATTTATCAAAGGGAAATCGTGTTTGACAAATCTGTTGGAGTTTCTTGAGGTTGTAACTAGCAGAATAGATAAGGGGGAACCAGTGGATGTGGTGTATGTAGATTTTCAGAAGGCATTCGATAAGGTGCCACACAAAATTAGGGCTCATGGGATTAGGGGTAATATACTAGCATGGATTGAGGATTGGTTAACGGACAGAAAACAGAGAGTAGGAATAAATGGGTCATTTTCCGGTTGGCAGGCTGTAACTACTGGGGTACCGCAAGGATCAGTGCTTGGGCCTCAGCTATTCACAATCTACATCAATGATTTGGATGAGGGGACCAAATGTAATATATCCAAGTTTGATGATGATACAAAGCTGGGTGGGAATATAAGTTGTGATGAGGATGCAAGGAGGCTTCAAGGGGATATAGGCAGGCTAAGTGAGTGGGCAAGAACATGGCAAATGGAATATGATGTGGAGAAATGTGAAGTTATCCACTTTGGTAGGAAAAATAGAAATGCAGAGTATTTTTTAAATGGTGAGAGATTGGGAAATGATGGTGTTCAGAGGGACCTGGGTGTCCTTGTACACGAATCACTGAAAGTTATCATGCAGGTACAGCAAGCAATTAGGAAAGCAAATTGTATGTTGGCCTTTATTACAAGAGGATTTGAGTATAAGAGTAAAGACGTCTTACTGCAATTATATAGGGACCTGGAAACTACACCTGGAGTATTCTGTACAGTTTTGGTCTCCTTACCTAAGGAAGGATATACTTGCCACAGAGGGAGTGCAATGAAAGTTCACCAGACTGGTTCCTGGGACAGGGGGATTGTCCTATGAGGACAGATTGAGTAGACTAGGCCTATATTCTCTAGTGTTTAGAAGAATTAGAGGTGATCTCATTGAAACATACAAAATTCTTACAGGGCTTGACAGGGTAGATGCTGGGAGGATGTTTTCCCTGGCTGGGGAGTCTCGACCCAGGGGTCACAGTCTCAGAATAAGGGGTCGGCCATTTAGGACTGAGATTAGGAGAAATGTCTTCACTCAGGGGGTGGTGAATCTTTGGAATTCTCTACCCCAGAGGGCTGTGGAGGCTCAGTCGTTGAGTATATTTAAGACCTAGATCGATAGATTTTTGAATATTAAGGGAATCAAGGGATATGGGGATAGTTCAGGAGAGTGGAGATGAGTTAGAAGATCAGCCATGATCTTATTGAATGGCGGAGCAGGCTTGAAGGGCCAAATGGCCTACTCCTGCTCCTATTTCTTATGTTCTTATGTACACTGTTTAAAAACATTGACAGACATGAGAAAACTGGATAATATGGTTTTAATGGCCAGCAGGTGTCAACAGCAAATGGGTTATAGCCAGGAGGAGGGTGGCTGCTGTTACATCACCCATATAGTTACAGTCAATCCCATGTTTGATAGTTCTCTGCTACGCATTGCCTATTACTGTATAATATGGCTAAGACATGCTCCTGAACCATGCTGGGACCAGAGTTCTAGAGAATCGAATAACTAGGGAGGTAGATAGGGCTTTAAACTAAATAAGGCGGTGAGGATCCCGGTGGAGAGAAATCTAGAATGCTAAACAGAAAAGACAAGGGGCAGAATCATACCTTCCAGGCCGAGTTCGAGATGGGACTGCTGGTTTTCGGGTTCCAGTCCCGCCCCCAGCGACGTCTGACGAACAGATGCTATTTTGCCCTGATTGGCCTTGTTAAGCCCCGCCCTGCTGGCTTGACGGCCAATTAATGGAAAGCCGGTGTCAGATGACGTCAGTTGATGATGCTTCATCTGCTGGTTTTCTTAAAGGCATATGCACCACACTTGTTTGACAGATGATTTGACAGTGTTTGACAGCATTGAGGTGCTGTCAAACACTGACAATCACTGTCCAAAGGTGAACCCTTTCACCCAGGCTCTCCAATTACTCTCTCCTTAGGATAAAATAGATGGCAACTGCAGCTGAGATTGCAGAAGGCATCTGTCACTTCTCCCGATGAGATGCGGCTACACAAACACTTCACAGCTTGTCACCTGCAGAAACACCTAACCACATTAAAAATGACTTTCACAACGTTTCCTTACCTCTGATACTAGCCAGTGTCCCACTGCATCCTTCACACCACTGCTGCAACTGTCATCCAAACACCAACATAACAACAGACCCACAGCATGCCTCACTTACCCTGGTGGGGTTCGCTGTCGTCGGGAAGCCTGCAGCAACAGTCGAAAAATTGGAAAAAGCCTGTTAACTGCCCGTTAACAGGCAGTTAAGCGGCTATAATTCTCTTCCTGCCGCAAGGAGTCAGGTCCCTGTCCAAATCGGGGACCCGACTCCCGGGAAGATTGGTTGGAGGCAGTTTGGGAACGGGTTTGGGACCTGCTCCCATTTTTTGGGATTTTCCCAGCAGTCCTGCCTCCAGACCTGCCTCCTCAGGGCTGGTAAAATCCAGTCCAAGGAAGCAGTGCAGGAAAGTGATTGGGGTAAGGATAACCGGATTGTGTCAGGAAGGGACAGAGCGTACAAACAAAGGAGTGCACTAACAAATAGGGTCCGGGTAAGAAAAAATGGTAATAAGACGAATAGGGCCATAGTACAAAAAAATGTTAAAAAGACAAATCTAAAGGCACTGGGCAGGATTTTCATTGGGCCGTGGAGGCGGGATTGGAGGCATGTGGGGGGTTAAAATTGCAAAAACTGGCGGACGGGCCCAACCCCGCCTCCATCCCGCCTCCAAGCAATTTTCATTAATTCGTGTCTAATGGTCCCGTCTCCAAGAGGCGGGATAGGCCATTAAGGCCCTTAACAAGCACTAAATTGCCTCTATAATGCCACTTTGAAAGGCCTTTGCAATTTTAACCCTTTCCCCACGTGAAACACGCCTGTTCTGAAACATGACAGTGAAACCTGGCGGGAGCATAATTGGATTGCTGACTATCAGCTGCAGCTCAACCATTAAATAGGATATTTGATCAGCCATCATTTGCAGGTGGCAGGACTTTGTTGCCTCAGGTCTGGGGGAACTTTTAGAAGGCATAACCACAGCTGTGGAAGTTTGGAGCCTGACACCCATCTCCAGTGTGACCACCTGGGAAACCTTCTCACCACCTTCACTGAGCGCTTCCTCAACTGAGGCATATACCAGAAATATGGGAGCCATTTATTTCCTTCCCTTCTGGACATTAGATGAGGATGAAGACCAGCCGCGGCACCAGCAGAACCAGGAACAGCCGCAGCACCAACAGCAGCAGCACCAACAGCAGCAGCAACAACAGGAGCGCCAAGCTGCTGCTCACCCACCTGAAGCTGCACAGGCCAGAAGGGGTCAGTGCATGGAAGCCCGTCGGCGCAGGAGATACCCCCCAAACAGGGTCTACAGACCGAGGATCAGCTACCTCAACATGTCTGAGCAGCAGTGCCAAAGGCGGCTCCGACTTTCGCGAGAGGTAGTGGGTGACATCTGCGCAATGCTGCAACAAGACCTGCAGGCCAGAGGACCAGGTGGACAACCCTTACCAGTGGCTGTCAAAGTCACCACTGCACTCAACTTTTTTGCCTCAGGCTCATTCCAGGGATCAGCCGCAGACATCAGCGGCATTTCCCAGGCGGCCGCACACACTTGCATCACGCAGGTAACCGATGCCCTCTTTGCCATCGCGCACAATCACATCCATTTCACCAAGGATCAAGCAAGTGTCACGGCATGTGCGGTTGGATTAGCTAATCTGGCAGGCTTTCCAAGGGTGCAGGACATCGTTGACTGCACACATGTGGCCCTTAAGGCACCCCATCGCAATCCAGGTATTTTTGTCAACCGCAAGGGCTTCCACTCCCTTAACGTTCAGCTGGTGTGTGACCACAAGAAGGAAATTTTGCATGTTTGTGACAAGTACCCTGGCAGTTGCCATGACTCCTTCATACTGCGCCAGTCTAGTGTGCCTCCGCTATTCAGTCCGCCAGACCAACTTAATGGATGGCTACTTGGAGACAAGGGCTATCCCCTGAAGATGTGGCTAATGACGCCGTTGAGGAGCCCATCCAACGAAGCTGAGGAGAGCTACAACTCCAGCCATATGTCCACCAGAGCCACAATCGAGCAAACCATCGGCTTGCTGAAGATGCGCTTCAGATGCCTGGATAGATCAGGTGGAGCCCTGCAGTACTCAGCAGCCAGGGTCTCCAGAATCGTCGTGGTTTGCTGTGCACTTCACAACATGGCACAGCGTCGTGGCTTGCAGATTCCTGAGGACCAAGTGGCTCGTCACATATCCTCCTCAGATGAGGAGGAGGAGGAGGATGAGAGCGAAAACGAACATCTGCCAGAGGCCCATCAACCAGCGGCAGCAGTACGCGAGAACATAGCTGCCCGGGATGCAAGGAATGCACTCATCTTGGCCAGATTTGCTTAGCGTAGCCAATCAAGCACTTTTGCCTGGCAGCTTCTTACCTGAGCATCGACAATGGCCAAGGACCAGCGGATTCCTAGCAATTTGACCACCATACTGACAATTGCAAGTAATCCTAAGCCCTCAATGTGAAAGTCCCATTCGCGAAATGACACACGCCACAACTGCATCAGTAGCCATCAGATTTTTTATTTACATTATTCATCTGATGGCTTTTTCACAGGAAACATCAAATTTCACCCAAGTGACTACCCTTGTGACTATTTGTGCAGTATCTTTCTCTTACGCGTACTCCTACGTGGTGCTTCCCCTGTGGCTTCAGCAGATGTGGAGGCCCCTTGCTCACTTTCCTGCTGCTCCCGTCTTGACGCCTTTGGCGGGTGTCCTCTGGGGTTGCGAACCTGTGAGGGCTCAGCAACAGTCTGCTGCTCCTGCGGCTGTGCAGGGGTTGAGATGCCGATCTCAGTTGGGTGTGGACTCTGGTGGGGCTCTGACCGAGGGCTCTGCAGTGGCATGGAAGAGTGAGCGCTTGGAGAGGAGCCCCCACTTCCTTGATGTCTGCCACCAACTTCCCTCTCATGGGTCAGGTCCCCCTCAGTGCTTGCAAGTGGCTTGAGAGCACCTTGCTGCACATCAGGGAGGCCAGGGGACCCGTATCTGCACTGGCAGTCCTACTCAGAAGGACTTCCATGAAGGTCTGGTTTCTCTGTTCAATAGATGACCATCGCTCCTCCAGAGATGTCATTCTATTCTGAACACTCACCATGTTTTCTGCACTCTGGTGACTTATCACCTCCGTGGAGGTTGCCATCCTTTCCATCGTGATGCGTTCATGCGCCAATGATTCCACAAAGGCTCTGCTCATATTCGCTATGGACTCCTCCATTCGCTCCATACTCACAGCGACCCTGGAGACAAAACCTGCCAGAGACTCCTGCATCTGTTCCTGGAGTTCCAGCACCGCTGATCTTGTGGATGGACCCAGAGGCAGAGGGTCGACATGCAGCTGAGCCGAGCTGGCAGAGTCCTGCGCCCTCCGACTAGGACTCTCCACTGCTGTCCCTGTCTCCACAATCTACTGATGCTCACTTGTGAGCTGTGATACACCAGGAGACAACACTACTCTACATCTCGAAGGTCCCACCGAGGTGTGAGTGTCTGCGCTGGTGCTGGGTGTGCTGAATTCTGCTGACGCTGCGCCCTCAGCGGTTGCAGCTTCCTCTGAGGAGTCTTGAGGCTCATGCTCTTCCTCCTGGCTAGTGGGGACGGATGCTTGCGATGGTCCTGTGGGGGAGTAAAGGAAAGAGTCAGAGATGTGATGCCAAGGTTACATGCACATTGCAGATGATCATAAGTCCATTTGTTAGAGCTTCAGAATCATTATCAGCGACTCATGCAATGTCAATGAGAGAGATGGAAAACTATTCTGTCACAAGCTTGCTGTAATGCACCCCTCTGTCCGTCCCCCACTTGTGCATCTTCCTCCACTCCTACGATCTCCAGGACCGCCTCCTCCCAGGGGGTGAGGTGGGCTACTGATGGTGGCCCTCCTCCTGTCCTCGCTCTTTCTCGCTTATTGTGAGCTCTCTTTTCCTGCAATGAGGGAGACAAGTGGAGGTTGAGTGAGAATGAAGGAGTGAGTGTAGAGATTTCATAGCATAGATACTTAGAAGGAGACACAGATGGAGTGAGGTGGCAAGACCAAGGGCCCTCCCTGTGTGTTGTCAGTTGTTTTCATAGCATCACAGTGAAAGGGAGTGTGAGGGCTGCATATTCGAATAGGTGAATGTGACCATAGAGAGAGAGGGAATGGGTAGGGTGCATGGATGTCAGTGTCAAGTGGGATGTGGAGGAAGAGATTGCTAAAGCTGAGTGCTGGTGAGGAAAGGCAACGGGGATCAGATTGAGGGTGATGGGAAATTCATACTCACTTTTCCAGTGCGCAGAAGGTCATGAAATCTCTTCCTGCACTGAAGCCAGGTTCTGCGGGTTACTGATAATGAGTTGACCTCCTCTGCCACCTGGATCCACACAGCCTTGGTCTGCTGGGGAGGCTTCTACCTCCCTGAAGAAGGGAAGAGCACCTCCTTACTAGCTCTTGCTCCTTCAACTGAAGCCTGCAGGGCGACGTCATCAAACCTGGGAGCAGACCTAGGTCTCTCGCTGGTCATTCTGCCTCCAGGTCCCTCTAACATGAAAGGCCAAAAGGTTGGCAGTCTGCAGAAGAAGCAAGGCTTGTTGCAGACCTTAAATGCAGCAGCAATGATGACGTCATCGGAGGCGACTTTCAGACTGGAATAACTCATTTGCCATGGGTTCCCACATGCTGGAACTCAATTGGCCAATTAAGTTAAAATCGCATCAATCTCCCACATCGATTTAGATTCGGGTGGATAACACAAAATGCGGATTACACGACCCCAGCCCGCCCCTGAATTAAAATCCAGCCCACTGTATCTGAATGCACGAAGCATTCGTAATAAGGTAGATGAATTAACAGCACAAATAGATGTAAACAGATACGATATAATTGCGATTACAGAGACATGGCTGCAGGGTGACCAAGGCTGGGATTTGAATATCCAAGGATATTCGATATTTAGGAAGGACAGGCAAAAAAGAAAAGGAGATGGGTTGGCATTATTAGTAAAGGATGAAATCAGGGCAATAGCGAGAAAGGATATTGGCTCAGAAAAATCAAGATGTAGAATCAGTCTAGGTGGAGCTAAGAAGCACTAAGGGGCAGAAAACATTGGTGGGAGTTGTCTATAGGCCTCCAAACAGTAGTGGTAATGTAGGGGACAGCATCAAACAGGAAGATTAGAGATGCATGTAACAAGGGTACTACAGTAATCATGGGTGACTTTTATCTACATATAGACTGGCCAAACCAAATTAGCAATAATACTGTGGAGGATAAATTCTTGGAGTGTGTATGAGATGGTTTTTTAGACCAGTACGTTGAGGAGCCAACTAGGGAACAGGCTATCCTAGATTGGGTATTGTGCAATGAGAAGAGGTTAATTAGTAATCTTGTTGTGTGGGATCCTTTAGGGAAGAGTGACCATAACATGTTAGAATTCTTCATTAAGATGGAAAGTGAAGAAGTCTAATCCAAAACTAGGGTCCTAAATCTAAACAAAGGAAACTATGAAGGTATGAGGAGTGAGTTGGCTACGATAGATTGGGGAGCTTCATTAAAAGGCATGACAGTGGATAAGCAATAGCTAACATTTAAGGAACGAATGCATGAATTGCAACAGTTATACATTCCTTTCTGGCACAAAAACACAAAAGAATAAGCGACCCAACCATGGCTAACAAAAGAAATTAAGGATAGTATTAGATCCAAAGAGGAGTCATATAAAGTTGTCAGAAAAAATAGCAAGCCTGAGGATTGGGAGCAGTTTAGAATTCAGCAAAAAGGGACCAAGAGATTGATTAAGAGGGGAAAAATAGAGTTTGAGAGAAAACTTGCAAGGAACATAAAAGCGGACTGTAAAAGCTTCTATAAGTATGTAAAAAGAAAAAGATTAGTGAAGACAAATGTAGGTCCCTTACAGTCAGAAATGGGGGAATTTATAATGGGGAACAAGGAAATGGAAGAGCAATTAAACAAATACTTTGGTTCAGTCTTCACAGAAGAAGACACAAATAACTTCCCAGAAATGCTAGGGAACCAAGGGTCTAGTGAGAAGGAGGAATTAAAGGAAATTAGTATTAGTAAAATAGTGCTGGAGAAATTAATGGGACTGAAAGCTGATAAATCCCCAGGGCCTGATAATCTGCATCCCAGAGTACTAAAAGAGGTAGCCATGGAAATAGTGGATGCATTGTTTGTCATCTTCCAAAATTCTATAGATTATGGAACAGTTCCTGCAGATTGGAGGATGGTAAATATAACCCCACTATTTAATAAAGGAGGGAGAGAGAAAACAGGGAACTACAGACCGGTTAGCCTAACATTAGTAATAGGGAAAATGCTAGAGTCTATTATAAAGGATGTGATAACAGGACACTTAGAAAATATCAACGGGGTTAGACAAAGTCAACATGGATTTATGAAAGGGAAATGGTGTTTGACAAATCTACTGGAGTTTTTTGAGGATGTAACTATTAGAATAGATAAGGTGGAACCAGTGAATGTGGTGTATTTGGATTTTCAGAAGGCTTTTGATAAAGTCCCACATAAGAGTTTAGTGTGCAAAATTAAAGCACATGTAATATACTGGCATGGATTGAAAATTGGTTAACATACAGGAAACAGAGAGTAGTAATAAATGAGTCTTTTTCGGGGTGGCAGGCGGTGACTAGTGGGCTACTGCAGGGATCAGTGCTTGGGCCCCGGCTATTCACAATATATATCAATGATTTGGATGAGGGAACCAAATGTAATATTTCCAAGTTTGCTGACGACATGAAATTAGGTGGGATTGTGAGTTGTGAGGAGGATGCAAAGAGGCTTCAAGGCGATTTAGACACGTTGAGTGAGTGGGCAAATACATGGCAGATGCAGTATAACGTGGATAAATGTGAAGTTATCCACTTCGGTAGGAATAACAGAAAGGCAGAGTGTTATTTAAATGGTGATAGACTGGGAAATGTTGATGTACAAAGAGACCTGGGTGTCCTTGTACACCAGTCACTGAAAGCAAACATGCAGGTGCAGCAAGCAGTTAGGAAGGCAACTGGTATGTTGGCCTTCATTGCAAGAGAATTTGAGTACAGGATGTCTTACTACTGTTATACAGGGCCTTGGTGAGACCACACCTGGAGTACTGTGTGCAGTTTTGGTCTCCTTACCTAAGAAAGGATATACTTGCCAAAGAGGGAGTGCAGCAAAGGTTCACCAGACTGATTCCTGGGATGGCAGGACTGTCATATGACGAGAGATTGGGTTGACTAGGCCTGTATTCACTAGAGTTTAGAAGAATGAGAGGTGATCTCATTAAAATTCTGACAGGGCTAGACAGACTGGATGCAGGGAGGATGTTTCCCCTGGCTGGGGGGTCTAAAACGAGGAGTCACCATCTCAGGATACGGGGTAGGACATTTAGGACTGAGATGAGGAGAGATTTCTTCACTCAGAGGGTGGTGAACCTGTGGAATTCTCTACCACAGAAGGCTATGGAGGCCAAATCACTGAATATATTTAAGAAGGAGATAGATAGAGTTCTAGACTCAAAAGGCATCAAGGGGTATGGGGAGAGAGCGGGAATATGGCATTGAGATAGCGGATCAGCCATGATCATATTGAATGGCGGAGCAGGCTCAAAGGGCCGAATGGCCTACTGCTCCTATTTTTCTATGTTTCCATGCAAGTCACCACCTACATAACATCCATCTGAGACTCTGTTTAAAGCTATTGAAAACAATAACCAAAATTTTGTATTGCCTCTTCTTTTGAAACACTTACATATTGTTTACGTCAAGTATAATACTAATTTGTTGCTGGTTCTTTCTTAATGTGTATAATTATCATGTAAATAAATCTGACTATTAATTTTAGCCTGAAAATAGTGGTGTGACAGTGTGGTATTTATCATCTTTTGGAATTGACAGGAGAATATGATGGATATCCCATGTAGTTCCTTGTGCTTTAAACCATAATTAAGACATAATTGTTAGTCCTGTAGCATGCTATCCCACTCACGGCAAGCATAACAGGTGTAGGTTTCAGCTTATAGGAGACTTGGTCTGTTTATAGAAGCCGCCTTTTTATTCTGCATACACGTTAAGTGTTGGGAGAAAGCTGAAACCATAAGATGGATTATTCTGGACTGCTCTTTCTCTGTAACACAATTATTTTAAATGAAACAGTCGCCCTATTTGTGTAATAAACCCTTCCTAATGCCAGACTTGATTTTGTTTTATTAAACAAACTTCTCCTTCAAAATAAATTACCAGCCTTAATCATGGCAGTTAAGAAAAACCAGCAATGCTAATAGAAGATATCAAAGTAGAAGTGGAATGGAACAGCTTGGAGATGTAAAACTTTGGCATTTGTAAGGTACACAAAAATGATTGGGTGTATATTCAAATCTCTAATGGTTGCTGGATTTGAATGGCTTGTTGTTCATTTGAGCGTCACCCTCATAGTTCATTTGAAATAAAGCTCTTGCAGCATTTTAACACACTCCTTTCTATCCTTGTGACATAAGATAGATTCTATGGGTGGAATTTTTATTTTATAATACACTGTGCCTTTAGTTGTGTACGTTACGTTGCTTATTTACCTTTTCCCAGAAACATTAGCAAAATTATCTTGGCTGGAGTATAGTTTCCAATTCTATTTAATACATGACTTAAGGATGATAAATTTTCAGGCTTGAAAAATTGTTACAGGCAAAATGTCACCATTGGAGATTTTTGTTTTATGTCATGGTTAGTATTGCAGGTAATTCTTGTGTCCTGACTGTTACTTGTCAGCCTATACAGTGTAGTGTGGGTTACAGATGGTTGAATTTCATTCATGCATTTATAAATCTTCAAATGTTGTTGCGTTAGTTTTTACAGTATAATATGAAATATAAAACCCACAACAATGTAATTCTCCTATATGTAAAAAGGGCTGTAAATCATGAAAAGCTATACAAATTATGGTTCTATAGCAAAGATAACGCACATGGAGTATCAGTATTGACAAAAGAGGGAATATGTGCTGTAGGGAGGGTTGATTTAGACAAGGAAGTACAGACAGTCAATATGGTTAGAGCTCAAAGTTTTTTTTAAACGGACTTGTTACATTAGTGTGGGTTTATGAAAGGCTGCTTTGTATTTAATTTCAATTGAATACAATTTAAATTTAAATTGCTTCATATCAGTTTGTGCATCTGTAAAATATTTTCAGCATCATAGACGCTAAAGAATGTTTCATTTCAGACACAGATTGGATTATTTCTCTTGCCTCTCGCTGTCTCTCCCATCCCTCCCTACTCCCTTCCTTCACTCTCCTACTCTCTCACTCTTTCCCTTCCCTTTCTCTCTCTCCCTCTCTCTCTCTCTCTCCCTTCTCTCTCCCACTCTCTCTCCTTCCCCTCTCTCTCTCTCTCCCTCCCCCCTCTCTCTCCTTCCCCCTCTCTCTCTCCTTCCCCCTCTCTCTCCCTCCCTCCCTTCTCTCCCTCCCTCCCCTTCTCTCTTTTCCTTCCTTTTCTCTCTCTCTCCCTCCCTTCTCTCTCCCTCCCTTCTCTCTCTCTACTTCCTTCTCTCACTCTCCCTCCCTTCTCTTTCTCTTTCCCTCTACCGTCTCTCCCTCCTTTCTCCCTCCTTTCTCCTCCTTCTCCCTCTCTCCCTCTCTCCCTCTCTCTCTCTCTCTCCCTCTATCCCTCTCTCCCTCCCTCCCTCCCTCTCTCCCCTTCTCCCTCTCTCTCCTCCCTCCTCCTCTCTCTCCCTCCCTCCTCTCTTCCTCTCTCCCTCCCTCCCTCCTCTCTCTCCCTTCCTCCCTCCCTCCTCTCTCCCTCCCCTCCCTCCCTCCTCTCTCCCTCCCTCCCTCCTCTCTCTCCCTCCCTCCTCTCCCTCCCTCCCTCCCTCCTCTCTCTTGCTCCCTACCTTCTTTTTTCTCTCTCCCTCTCTCTCTCTCCCCTTTCCTCTCTCTCTCTCCTTTCTCCCTTTCTCCCTCCTGTCTCCCTCTCTCCTTCTCTCTCTCTCCTCTCTCCCCCTCCCATCTATCTCCCTCCCTTTTTCTCTCTCCCTTCTCTGTCCTTCACCCTCTCTCTCTCCCTTTCCTCCCTCTCTCCCTCCTTTCTCCCTCTCTCCCTCCTGTCTCCCTCTCTCACTTCTCTCTCTCTCCTTCTCTCCCCCTCCCATCTCTCTCCCTCCCTTCTCTCTCTCTCTCTCTCTCTCTCTCTCCCTCCCTTCTCTCTCTCTCTCTCCCTCCCTTCTCTCCCTCCCTTCTCTCTCTCTCCCTCCCTCCCCTCTCTCTCTTCCTCTCTCTCTCTCTCTCTCTCTCTCCCTCTCCCTCCCTTCTCTCTCTCTCTCTCTCTCTCCTCTCTCTCTCTCTCCCTCCCTTCTCTCTCTCTCTCTCTCTCTCTCTCTCTCCCTCCCCCTCTCTCTCCCTCCCTTCTCTCTCTCCCTCCCTCCCTCCCTCCCTCCCTCCCTCCCTCCCTCTCTCTCTCTCTCCCTCCCTTCTCTCTCTCTCTCTCCCCCTCTCTCTCTCTCTCTCTCTCTCTCTCTCTCTCCCTCCCCTCTCTCTCTCCCTCCCTTCTCTCTCTCCTCCCTCCCTCCCTCCCTCCCTCCCTCTCTCTCTCCCTCCCTTCTCTCTCTCTCTCCCCCTCTCTCTCTCTCTCTCTCTCTCTCTCTCTCTCTCTCTCTCCCTCCCCTCTCTCTCTCCCTCCCTTCTCTCTCTCTCTCTCTCTCTCTCTCTCTTCCTCCTATATGTCTCCCTTCCCCTTCCCCTTCACCCTTCCATACTTTGCTCCAGATATTGCCATGCTCACTTACCTTCCTTGATCTGATTACTGCACATGATTTAGACCTGTGTGCAGCATCACAGTAGATCAACAAATGTGTATATAAAATGTGAAACTTGCTCAAAGTAAGAATAAGAACATAAGAAATAGGAGCAGGAGTCGGCCGTTACGGCCCCTCGAGCCTGCTCTGCCATTCAATAAGATCATGGCTGATCTTCGACCTCATCTCCACTTTCCTGCCTGATCCCCATATCCCTTGATTCACCTAGAGTCCTAAATTCTATCGATTTCAGCCTTGAATACACTCAATGACTGAGCACCAACAGCCCTTTAGGGCAGAGAATTCCAAAGATCTACACCCTCTGAGTGAA